>NC_090932.1:175781795-177031795 GCF_040938575.1 Ambystoma mexicanum
AGCTTGCCATGCCTGGTTCTCACCTGATTCAGAGTGTGTTCACCTGAGGTGGAACAGAGTCAGTCCATTCCTGAAGCTCATTTATAAGTGCCAGTGGGCCCATTTTCCGGGTCCCGGGTAATTGTTGATGGCGGGTGGATGGGTATTCCTGTCCTAGTTTATGGTTTGAATTGCTGAATTATATTGTACGATTGTCCCTCCGAGAGCTAAGAGTGCTAGGGAGCTCATCTGATTGGAGAGTGTAGTGCATGTCTGCAAGAGAAAAAAGAGCAAGTCCAGCCCAGGCATACTGGATACTGTGACCCCAGTGGAGGAGTTCATGGCATCAATTTCCCAGGCAGATCAGGGTAGCATGCCTTGATCAGAGACCACATGGCTAATCTTCACAATTCTATCCAAAAGAAACGCATTGCTAATCTTCCTAATATGTCGGTTGTAACACATTTCCTACCCCCAAAATACATTTGGGCTCAACACATTTAATTTCCCGCAAAATGCATTTAAATCCTGCATGAAGTCTGCCACCCAGTATAAATATAGGTGCAACACATTTCCTTCCACAATTCAGTACAATGGCTAACTATGAGGCGTGGTTGAAGGGCAAGAAAAACTAGGGCCACACATGTTAATGCATGTAAAATTGTAGAAACTAATGACCTGTGCTTTTGTTGTGTGATAACTATGAGGCGTATCACAATGGCTGACTATGGATGGTAGCACAATTCAACTCGGAGGCCAGCTATGTGAGCACTGTTTACAGAGTAGTAGTAGTAGTGTAAGACTGGCTGGGTTTCTGGAACACAGTAATGGTTGTGCTTCTTGCCTGTATAGCCTTACGATGGCTAGTTATAGAGTGTGGCAAAGTTGAACACTAATTAGCTATGGTGCAGACCATAATGACTAACTATGGGGCGCAGCGCAGTTATATCTCAGAGCTTCGCTGGGGCATATAACAAAGCTACCAACAGTTTGGGTGTGAAGTATGGCTACCGCATGTTATTTAGGCTCCATCTTGAGTATAGCTATTTTACACATTTAGGGTCTCATTACGGGTCCGGGGGTAACTGTGCTGGTACTACCGGCGGGTTGCTGCCGGACCTGTAAAAGTTACCAGCACCTAGCTTTCCGTTAACAGCGGGACATTACAAGTCCCGGCAGACCGAGAGCTAGGTGCCAGTAAAATGCTATTACCCATAGGAGTCCACAGGAATGGGGAACAAGGAAGCACCAGCACTGTTGTTAACGGTACCGGTGCTTCCATGAAAGTCTGCATACCGCAGCTCCGTCATGCAGACTTGTAATTGGTAAGTCCAGAAACAATGGCGCCGGTAAGCTACCAGCACTGTTGTTTCTAGACCGGCAGGCTCAGAATGAGCCCCTTAGACGTACACAATTAGGCTTGATAACTGGTAACAAGAGTAGTGGGGGGTTTCTGGATTAGAGTAATGGCTGTACTCCTCACCGACACCACACTTACCTTATCCGTCATTGTAGGATGTCTCCGTCAGGCGTCCCAGGCAAACATGGATAGCAGCTGCTCCTTCGGGAGCTGCCCTTTGCCTCGGGCCCCTGCCGTGGCAAGGCTGCCCTGGGATGGCTGGTGAAGAAGGGTGCTTCCTGGTCATGTGACCAAGGACACAAGCAATCGGAGGAAGTGAAAGCAGGCTGCGGCCTAGGGATTACTAACTGCAAGTCAGTCAAACTACTGACAATAGACGGGCATCCCCGCAGAAAAAACAATTTGTAAATTCCACTTACAACACTGAGACAAAAAACAACAAAAAAAACAAACAGGCTGGAAACATTTTACCAGGTGCTTGCTGTACATGATGCCTATAAATGTCTAACTGCAAGCCAGGAAAAATTGCAGACAATGGACAGGCAGAGGTAAATAAAAGGACCGGGTGGATCCATGGAACCTTTGATAGTTAATTAAGCTGGCCAGGGCAGGAGGAAGGTTTTGGCCCTCCCCCTTCTGAGATGCATCGTGTACTCCACCTGTCAGATCCCAACTAAATATGACAGGCAGGACTGCGCCTGTAGGCTGTGTCCAACCAGAGTACACAGGTTGTACGGTGAGCATAGGAAAATGTGTGTGGATTAGCTCACACTTTTTACAAAGGTCAATTTCATATAAAATTTCAAAAAAGCCTAGGTGAACGCACACGCAACTGTGCGGATGGTTGAATTCCTCACACTGATCACTTATAATTGCATATCCAAACACAACATGGTAGCAGGAGCAGTGAAGCAGTAATGAATTCCCAGTTTATACTGACACATACTTGAACATGAGATACCTGCTCCATTTTGGCACATGAATAATCTCTCAGAAATATCATGAAATAAGGCAACACAAGAACTGCGAGGAATATGGTGGAAGCAGGTACATATGATGTAAGAAGGCCCACTATAGGCTCAACATTTTCCATGAAGCCCATCCCAGACAATCTCCTGTCCAAGCAGACCCGACATTTCACGTACTGAAGCCCAACTCTATCCGGAGAGGCTCACCTTCTCACTTTAGAGGATTCTCCAATTCCATATACAGCCACTGTGCATTTACCAGCACCCACAAAGACCAAGTGTTCTCTCAGAGGAGGTCCATTACTCAGCTCAGCCCATGAAGGGCACCCTGGTGTCTATACTTGTAGAGATGGACCTCCTTGGACAATGATTGTCTGCAGAGGCTCATCTTTGCACCTACGGCAACCCCTAACCTCATGTAGACCCATTCTTTACCAACCCGTAATCACACATGTCTTGGACTCACTCCAAAGAACCCCATCTCACCCACAGAGAACTGGGACTCTGTACAAGGACGCCCATCTCCTCATGACGAGACCAAGGAGTCTGTGCATGCTGGATGCCCACGGTCCCTGGATTGTAAACTTACTCAGGGGAAGGGGGGGGATGGAGGGTGATAACCTTCAAGAGTGCAAGCAAGACAGCTTAAAACAGCAGCAGTAACCGTGGAGGTATCGCAACCCACCATAGAGCCTTTTCAAGCCGTAGCCATCTCAGCCATCCCTCCAAAAGTTTCAAACACAGAGAAAACAAACACACCTGCACCATCCAACCACAGTGAAAGGGACACAGACTTGTCTTACCTTCCACGCAGTGCTCCACCTCTTCCAAGTTGTGCAGGTTAATTCACATCAGGCTAGAGTTCAGCATTAACTTGTTGCGGTGCAAGGGCCTCATGTTCCGGGGTGCAGGATCGACAAAGAATATCCACGTGTCTCCAGTTGACACTTGGTTTTCGCAGATGGTGGGGTCACCAAAGCTGGACACCATAATTTTGCCGCCGCCATCGAGAAGGATCTCATTGGTTACAATCTTTCTGCCCTTAAGGTACCGCCACACTCAAACCTTGCAAGAGTAGGTGTCATCTGTAATCTCACCGGGGTATAGTGCCACTGGAGAAGGACCTTATACCAAGCCTCCTGTCTATGGATGGGTCTAGTTAATTTGGGGATATTGCCCCAGAGAATTTCACACTCTACCTGGGCCACTGCCCGCCCCAGGGACCCTTCCCATTTCCACATGTAGGGCCAAGGCCCGTCTCTAGGGCCTTCAAAGATAATATTATATAAGGCTGAAACTTAATGTTTATCACCAAAGTGATTGATAAAACACTTTTCAAGCGAAGTAATTGTCTATGTACCGCTGATTTGACGGGTGCCGATATCCTGTTTGGGTATTTAGTGTGTGAATAGCACCCGATCGCCTTTTGAGAATGAGCTCACTTTTATTCAGTTGATCAGACCATTTTGCATGGTCTTGGAATCTCAGTCCCAAATAATCGTAGAAACTCACCTGCTGCAGCCTCTCTCTTTCAGTGGTGACGTTAGTAGACATTTTACGTGAGCAATGGCATACCATCACCATGGTTTTAAAGTGATTTATTGAGAATGTTCTTTTCTTACAGAAGTCTAAGTATTGAAAGCTGTTTAAAAATGCCCATTGCTGTCTTGGATATTAAAACTGTATCATTTGCATACATCAGGCTACCTATTTTGCGTTTGGCAATTAGTGGGGCGTCGCAATTTAATTTTTAAATCAAGTCGTTAGAGTATAATAAAAAGAGGAGGGGAGAGAGCACCCTGATAATGACAGGCAATGGATCAGTTCTTTCTCCGCCCTATCCACATCTAACTGCAGCAGAGATATTACCTTAACTTTTTTAAAATAGGATTTTAAGAGAAATTCATAGGTCTGCTAAAATATTCCACAATATAGTTTGATCCATAGAGTTGAATGCGGCTTTAATATCAACACAAAAAAAGAGTGCGCTTATTTAAAATCACATGCTTGCTGATACGTATAGACAAAAGGGCTGGTCTATTGTACTTAGCCCACTTCTAAAACCCGCCTGGAGTTTTGAGATAATATTCTAATCAGCCACCAATTTCTCTAGAGGCGGAAGTACCAATTTTCCATAGTATGACGAATCAAGGGATTCAGTCACGTTCCAAACGGGGGGTGGGGTGGACCACCTTCCTGTGAGGCTAGGCAGGTGAGCCTGCTATGCAACATTCCCCCTAGGGGTGGCGGTAAGCGGGACTTCACAGGGAGAGACTCCCTTCTTGTGGATGAACATTCCCTTTCCAACGAGGTATCCCCTTTTCATTATCTTCATAAACCCAACAACATTCTATCATTTGACAGACAATTACACTCCTCTTACATATGTTATTGTGATGTAATACCAGAAGAAAACTATCAGCCTGGTACTGTGACGAGTATGAGATAGGAGTGATAAAGAATACGTCCATCAGCCACTGAGACGAAAAAGCCAAACAGAGTTAAAAGAATAAAACTCAAACACAAACGAAGAACTATAATGAGAAGCTGAGGAAGCCCCAGCATTGTGTGTTAAAAGTGGGTGGGCCAGAAGAACCAGAGAGGGAGACCCGAGAGTGTCAAACCAGCTGGAAGGAAGAAGCTGGTAACTCGGGGAGAATACTGGTTCACGCGGCGGAAAGCCGCAACCGAGACACAGTGTCCGAGGTGCACGTCCGGAGAGCAGAGTGGAGGAAGCCTACCAGGAGGCTGAGCGTTCCTGGAGAGACCTTCGATAAGGGCTGTCGAGGAGCCAAAGCCCTGATGTGCCTGAAGGAAAGCACACCAGGAACAGACCGCGACAGGTCTAGGTGTTCAAACCGAATCCCAAGAGAGAATTAAGAGAGTGTCACGACCCTCGCCCAAAACCCCCTCTGGCAAACCCATTGGGCCAGGTGGAGTCAGGACTCGGGCCTCTATAGCCTGGAATCCTCTTCAAAAGCCCTCATGGGGCCAGTCCTGGCGCCTATGGCGCCATGCTCATACACCATCAACAACAATGTGCTTGGGAACTACTTTATTGTATTGTCAGCCAACATGGAGGCATCCACATAGCTTGGTGCCTAAGAACCATGCTATGTGGTCTAGTGTTTTCGGTGTGGCTGGCCTGGAACTACTTTCCCTGGAACTACTTTACCTGGGCTATATAAACCACACCCTGACTGCAGAACATGCTTCGTGTTACTTTGCAGCTTGCAGCGTGATGATCACCATGTCCAGCTATTCCCTCGAACCTCAGAGAAGCAGAACCTGCAAGGGGACAAAAGGAACATCATTAGCAGCAGCATCATTTTACCTGCCGTCTTCATCTTTAAACACTCGCAGCTACTGAGAACAGCTTCCTTGAATCTGCACGCCTCCCGGACAGAACGACCTGAAAGAGGAAGATAGAGGCAACATTAAAGAAAGCTGTAGTGACATTTGCAAATTACGAACTGATCAAAAGGCTTACCTGGCTGGTCGCCTCTCGGTTGGCACCACTCCGGACATTCCACTCCCGCTGAAGAACACCACGACCTACAAGGAAGGAAAACACAGGTTAGCAAAGGCAAGACTTTGCAGCGCTGCGCATAGCGCTTACTTACCGCATCATAGCGCTCTTAATGCGCCATCATTTACCAGCGGGGCTCAACCAAGCCAGTTCGCCGCACTGAAGCTCTGCATACCTAAGGGAGAAAAAAAAGAGACATTTTAAACAAAGAAAGGCATGCAGGATAGCAACAAAACTAAAGAACAGCAATAAGACCTACCTGAACAATATCAAACGGGCCGGCGTCAGTGAAGTAACTGGACCGCACTCGCCCATGAAAGACAACGCGCCCCTGCAAAGAAGGCAGGAAGGAGAGCATGCCTAATTCTACCACAAGGCAGAACCTTCCCCGCAGACCACATCAGGGCAAAGCTGAGAAGCATACCAGCGAGTAACCCAGCTGGGTGGCGTACCTGTGAATACCAGGTGAGCGTAACAGAGAGAGTTTGTGGCTCGAGCAGGGAAAAACTGACTAACCCTGGCGTTGCTGATACCACATAGACACAAAGGTATATCACTGAAGAGAATGGAAGAAGGCAGAGAAGCCGTCCTGAACGAAATAGAAGTGCGGAAGCATGCCGGCCTGGTGATGCAGCCCCATTACAGCCAAGGTAAAAGGGGAGAACACAAAGCCTAGGGAAAGGGGCATGAGAATTAAATGGGACAGTCATATCCAAGAGTGTTGGAAAACCAAATGTAAATATTGAAGTGATCATACTCATCCAAGTCAGTGGCAAAGTCATAAAAAGAGTGAGAATTGTACAGAGACTATTCATACTCAGCCCAGTGAGTGGAAAAGTCATAAGAGGGAGAATCGTAACAGGACTATTCATACCTGTCCCAGTGAATGGTGAAGTGATAAGGAGAATAAGAGTCCAACAAGCGTTCCACCTGCCTGGTTTAGTAAGAAGACGACCAAGAAGAGAAAGAGTGGTTATCAGAACCAATATGTTTATTCTAAAGCAGAGAATATATAGGCATTTAATAAATGGAAGAAGTTCAGAGAGAAATGTGAAAAGTCAAGGAAACCAATATACAAGGGCCTCGAAGAGCCCCTTTGAAGAACTGGAGGACTTGCCACAAGAGATAGCCAAGGACTATCTGAAAATTCCATACTAAGTGGAAATGTGCTGAAATAGCATTCCAGGAGAAGGGAGTCCTTCTCCTGGACTTTGTTGTTTAGAAATAGTGGTAGGGTCAGAGTTAGGTTAGTGTTGGGATGGAGGACAGACTTTTTGATTGCGGACTTCACTACTGATGAGGAGCACCCTAGTTTAGTTCTGCTAGGTAGGGAAACCCTTAGATTAGGGAAGATTAGGCAATTTCTTTATTATTTTATAATAAAGAAAATGAATATTGTTGAATATGGAACCCATTGGTCTGTCTCCTCCATCTGACCTAGCACAGTAGACTTTGGAAAGGCCATCAATTAGACTAGTTGGTCTGCAATTCCCCAGTATTCACCCAGCATCTTTTTTGAATATAGGCACAATCTCTGCCTGGTTCCAACTAGAAGGGACATAATCCAGACTATTAAATTGGTTAAACAAACCGGAAAGGATTGTAATGCAAAAATGTTCATCTTGCTTAAAAAGGCTGATGGGAATCCTGTAAACTTCAGTGCCTTGTCTTTTTTTGCGATCTTAATGCCTTCCATATTTCATCAGGAGTAAATACTTGGGGGCGGGAGCTATGAGACTTCTTGCAATATTGTAGCTGGCAAGGTACCAGCACTTTAGCACCCTCTATGCCAGGGTGCTAAAGTGCTGATACCTCGCCAGCTACAATATTGCAGTTCTCTCTGAACTTCTACCAGAGTGCTGGTACCAAGATCCGGCCACTATGAATGATTCAACTTTGCCCTTGAGTTGTGAATCTGTTAGCATGTCCGATACCAGGTTCCGGAAAGGAGCGTGCATCATTATTGTCCGATGCATTTTTTGATAGGTCCCATCTAGCCTCCTACTCTTCTTTTTGCCGTTTACTAACCAGGTCTTTGTAACATATTTTTAGAGTAGGTATCTAGTCAGAAAGACTATTGGTTTTTACTGACTTAAGTACGTTACTTCTAGCCAGCCGGCATTCCAAATCATATCATGTGATGCGTGAATACGCTCTGTTCTTAAGCACACTGCAGGGTTTTGTGACTAAAGGAGATAGCTCTGTAATTAAGCAAGTATAAAAGGCTTCTACTATGTACGGCATAATATATGCTGAGATTAGAAATTATTAAAAAATGGGCAGAGTAATTTCGAGAATCAAATGAGCATTGGCTTCATAAACAAAGTGCGTCCATCTAATACACCTTCGATTACTGGAGAGTATGATATACGTATTCCAGTCATGATCGATAGCCGGTTGATCATAAAAAGTGTCCCTACTATTTTCAAGCAGACGGGCTCACGATCGCTCTCTACTCTAGTGATGATCTCAAAGGATTTCCCCATCTTCCATCTTACGACGTCCACAAGATTATAATACGACAAGACACATTGAAGGCCTCTGCTAAAGATGAGGTCGCCGGGTACAAGCCTGCAAACCTAAGGTGAAAAATGTAGCAGCTATATCTTAAGCCTGATGGTAGGAGTGGTTAGGTGGCGGGAAATCTAGAGCGGGTATATTCCAATACAAATCTTCCTCAATGAACAAGCTGGTGAGACTGGATGGAGGGTCCTCGTGGAAGTGGGACACTGACGGGTGAGTCGCGGTATCCCCCTTCTTATAACACCTTTTCCACATCCTACCCCATAGGATATACAAACACTCTACCCCCCCACCTTTTCCAACTCTAACACTTACACACAACACGAAAGACGACAGACACACCAGAGCCGTTTACTTGACGTGCCCCAACACAAGGGTGAGGCAAGGTCAGGCAATTGAACAGAATCACACACACCCCACGGCACTTTCCCTTCCCCACAGGGATAAAAGATGGAGAACGAGAACACCATATGAGCAAGGCAGACCGCATGACGAGACAGCTATCCTGGCACAGCAGTTCGAGAGGAGGAGAAAGACAGCACAAACCGAGAGGGTGACTAGGAGAGAAGCGACCTTGCTCTTTCCGACCAAGGCAGGGAGACCTTCGTGGAAGGAATTTTAAGACCGCAAACAATAGCACAAGTGTGTTTCAGCAGATGCCAACGGTACACGGAGCATGTCTACGCTAATAAGCAGGACAGAGGGAGGCGCTTGCTACTGTGGTACCGGCCTTGACTCCCGATATGAAGAAAGCCAAGCAGTTCATCAAAGCTGGTGAGTCTAGGGGAGAAACAATAAAGAAACTGAACTGTGTTGAACATAAGTAGCAAATGACTGATTGCAGAATGTACAAAGAACTGTTGATGTAAAAGGGGAAAGCAAGCTGCAGACGAGCCAGGCACCACGTGGATGCTCACTCGAGAAACTCTGGGCGATTACCTAATTGTTGAAACTACTATTGTAAGAAAACCTTGGGAAAGGCGAGAAGAAGATCAAAGTGGTCATACAGGGGTCTAGTAAAATCCTCTGTACAGTCGAAAGTCTTTGACTGGCAGATGATCGTGCAAAAGGGAAGTGAATCCCACATCGTAAAAAAGTATTAGGAACTTTGAGATAAGCAAGGTTGGACCCGAAGGAGGGATGTCGATGGAAAGAGGCAAAGTCTAAAGTCCCAAAGAACAGTGTGTTGACAAGTGTGAACCCGGAAGAGGGTTGTCCACGTTGAACTGTTTAAAAAGACATTAAGATTTGTGAATACCACAGTCGGGGATCCAAGCTACAAAAAGCATCACCCATCGTACAAGCAGAAAGGAACTTTTGTTATTTTGAATCCATCCGGCCCTCTAAGGGAAGAGACTTTTTACAGAGCAAGAGACTTGGCCATCGAAGGAATCGGGAAGCCGAGGCTCCTGCTGCTGGGGTTTTCTCTTTTTTCCTTCCCTTTTTTTTTCTTTCTTTCTTTGCCATCTTTATATCATTCGCTGAAGAAGCGAACTAAAGCTGAGACAGCTTTCATTGCCCGACAGTGCCCGCAATAGAAGCTCTGCTTCAGTGATCCCAGATAAGAACTTGCGGCTGCTTATAAAACGACAATGAGGTACAACCTGAGAAGTGGACCTTTAGCCGATGATACGAGAGCCCCAGATTGTGAGGGCTCTTTGATCTCCAAACCTACATTGTCACAAAGCAGGGAAGACACCCCGCTTCAGCAAAGTGTTCCAGCAGGACAGGTTGTCCTTGCTCAATGCACAAGTACATGCCATGGATACTGCCGAAACTCCCAAAAGGTAGAGAAAGAAATGCCGTGTCCCCATTCGATCACAAGCTCATAGATGGGAAAGATTTCACGATGACCGCCATGAATATAAGGGGAAACAATCAACCAATACCTCACCAGACAGAGATCTAGAAGCCTGAACGACCTCTCAATCGATCCAGTATTTCCTCAGCATCTCAGTTTGAAGAACAAGGGTGACATAGGAGGCAGTAGTCACAAAGCCCCTGGATTGGAGTTTTCACAGGGTCTTATTCTTTCCCCTATACCACCAAATAGAGCCTCAAATCTCTTGGCTATGCTAAATTCAACAGATGCCACCAGAAGGAAATCATTGGCACCACGGTCCCAATTGCCAAAAAAGAATGAAGGTTTACCTCTTACTTCTTCTCAGACTTTCAACCAAGACACGATGCAAGTGAGGTTATATTGGGAGCATTGAATTATGTTTTGAATTCCCTGGTAAAGGTTTTCGAAAATATACAAAGGACATGTGCAGATACATATGGGACTACTACTTGAAATATCAAAGGACATAGATCAGTTTCAGTCCTCAGTATAGGCCTCACCAATGTAATCAATACCATGATCACTCCTGCTTTAATATCCTTGTCAGAATATATGGCCGCACAGAAGACCCATATATTTGACCTTAAAGAGTCATTGCGCGTTTTATGCCCGGATGGAAAAGAAACCAAATCAATGCTCCATAACTATATACAATCGAAGGAAGAGGATGAGTTGAAGACACAAGAAGTACAACCATCAAATGATAAGGTAGGACCCTCCATTCACCCCGACGATACACCCCTGACGATACACCCCTCTCCCAATCGGTTTTGGAGGACTTTTGCCATTTGGCGAACGCTGCAGTGTCAGAACGTTCCAACCCACAGACCTGTACAGAGGAGGTCTTGCCCATAGTAGAACAAAAGGGCACAGATGAGGGTGAACTATTGAAGGAATGTTCGCAGCAATCATATCGGAGGAGGAAAAGACTAAGGAGAAAAAAATGAGCGAAGTATGGCTAAAGGATCCCAGGTACCCATCAAACAGGTCAAGAAATCTAAGAATATGAAGTCAAAGAAAATGGACAATTCAGACATAAATAGATTTATAAATGGCCTGAAAAATCCCTCAAAAAAATCACTGCTGACGCGCAGAGGTTAGAGGAAACCTCATTCAAAGACCCTTTTCGGATCAATTAAAAAAGAAAAACATGACACAAAAGCAGACATTGGCCTCCGCAGACATCACAGTGACAAAAATCACCATAGGAATCCAGACAGACCCAGCGTTGGAGGGTTGTCAGGCTTGCTCCACTCCTAGAGCAGTGGCTACTGGGAAATCGATAAAGTGGGCTCCAATTTTCTTGCCAAGAGCCAAATCAGAGAAAAAATCACTGCCACTCCCAGAACTCATCTTGAAAATTGCGCCAATATTCTGCAAGGGTCATAAAAAGAGCAAGAAGTCAGCAGATACGAACTCCCAGACTGAAATATCGCTTGATTGTCTAAGTCCACTACATCGGGAATCAGGTTCTGATCAGGGAATAATCAGGACATTTGACTTAGTAGTGATCAAGGGAATGCGGAACACGCAGAAGGGAAAGCCCCTGTGCGCATTCAAGATGTAACAAACAGCAATTCAACCCTAGATTTTTTTTTATAGAGGGACAATCCTATCAATTATCAAGATGATACCAGACATTTACTTGTTTTCATCAGGGACATTGAGTATGTCAAGTTTCCGGATCCTCAAGTAGGCCACCTACTGGAAGTAGGGCTCGCTTCCAAAGTAGGGGCTAATGCCCTTTTCCTAGCAGCCAATTCTCTACAGAAATTTGGTCTGGTTATTCATAAATCTTTGCCATCGCATAACGTGGTGGGGGCCAAAGGCGGCATCCCAGAAAGTGGTGGCATCCTGAGAACAACGGAACAACCCAGGGGACAGAACGTCCCAGATCAACAAACCAAGAGTGGAGATCAGTCTGCTCTATGGTCCATGTTGCCTAAGATAATAACTCAGGTCTGTCAGAAACTGGGGGCAAGGCAGATTTTGCTTTAGTCGGGAAAAATTGAAACTGGTGAGCTAAAACAAGAACGGAGGTCTTCGGGGAAAAATACTTAATCCTCTTTCAAGAGACATGGTTAGTAAATTCCCCAGAGATAGAGGGTTTCATGATGATTACACAGCCAGCAACCACTATAGGGAAGGGAAGGGACGACCCAAGGGAGGGTTGCTGATGGCCTGTAAATCAACGTTCTTTAAGGAAGCCTCACTGATACCGTGTAAACAGGAGGAGATCCTAGTAATCAAATTGGGGATACAATCTAAATAGGGGACTAAATTATTGGTTTCCATAAATTTGTACTAGAACCCCTCGAGTGTAAAGCTCACAGATTTCCTAGACTCATTGGCGGGCATGTTGATGCAGATTAAAAAATCCTACCTGGAGGCTCACATCTTAGTGGCAGGAGATTTGAATTTCCAATGTGTTCCATACTGTTCGTGGGGAGCTGCCACACAAATCTAAGGTAGTAAATGCAAACGGCAGTAAGTGTTTTTTAATTTTTTTTTTCTTTTTTTATTTTTTAGGGACTGGGACCTCTGGATTGCAAATGGATCCATAGATGGAGACATCCCTCCAGCCAGCACATGGTCACGAGGGGACACAGAATCCACCCTGGATTATATTTTTCTTTCCTCCAGTCTATTTGCGATATGTGATCATTTCCTTAAGGGGGAAAGTGGATTCAGTGAATATAGGCGCCTAGAAGCCTCATTAGAATGGAATGTAAGTTAAAAAATAAATAAATAAATAAAATCGATAAATGGCAGGGAGAAGTAACAGTTAATACCCGGAAAAATTGTTTAGTAAAATATATAAAAGACGGCATACGACTAAACGAAGCTCTGGACCAACTCCAAAGCAATCCCATATCTGGCAACCTAGAAGAGAACTTTAAACCTTATATCATCCATGAGTTTTTATGGGCGGTTGACCGCTCCCAGCCTATACCGTCTCACGGTTTTGTGGTACATAAACATACATTTGATGAGACGACATGGCTAAAAGAAAGGGAGATGCAGGGTTTGGTGAACGCTGCAAGGAGGGAAACCAAGGACAGGGCACAATTGTTGAAGTAAATTAGGAGCATTAAATGTATTTATAAAAATTGGTCTAAACAACGAAAAGCGAGTCACCTGCAGAAAGATGGGGAGTCTATGCTCAGGTAACAATTCTCAAAACTTCTGGGCATTGGTAAACTCCTGAGACAAAGATCAGAACGTCACACAGGCGAACTGTGTGCCTGAGGCCACTTGGGTTACCCTACCTTACGGAAAAATATCTGAAACCCCAGAAGGAGCCGGCTCTCAGTATTCCTAAGACTTTTTGGTCCTTGGACATTATTGAGCTAATAAACAAATCCTCCTCAAAGAGAGCCGCAGGCCCTTGTGGCTTGACTTACCAAGTTCGAAAGGGAAATCCACAGATGTGGGCAAGTATTTTACACATACTTTCACAGGGAATAATTGAAAAGAGAACTATTCCACTATCCTGGAAGTCAGCCATTATTATACCCATTTTTAAAAAGGAGGGACTGTAAAAACCCAATAAATTACCGGCCCATCACTTTATTGGACATGGAAAGCAAAATCTTTGCCAGCTTACTATTGGGAGAACTGGAGAACTGGGCCAGAGTAAATAGCATCTTACCAAAACAGCTGACAGAGTTTCGAAAGGGGCATTCCACTTCCCTAAATGGCATAGTATTGGCTACCATGTGCAACAACAAGCAAGGGAGGAAAACAGAGGTTATATTGTGCTTTTATTGATTTGTCAAGCACCTTTGACTTAGTCAACAGAGAGCGACTATGGTCAAAGTTAGCCATAAGGGGCACCCCGATTTCCTTAATTAATATTCTAGCTTCTCTCCGACAGTAACTTCTCCTGAAAGAGCGAAGACTGCAACCACATGGAAAATTGTGCTGCGGGGCAGGTTGGGAGGGGTGATACGTGGGAGGAACATCCAGTCCGAAGAATGTTGCCATGGTTAAGTAACTTGTTCTTCGAATGTATTGGTTATGGTACCCGGACCTTCTAGATATGTCCATCTGCCCTCCACTACGTCTGGCAGATAATAACCTTAAAAGGACAGGTATGAATATGCTCAAAAGCAGACCACATTAGAAATCTCAGTACTAGGTTGAGGTCCCAAGTTGTGACTTGGAGAAATATATTTGTCAGTCCTTTTAAGAATTCTATCACAAGGTGGAATCTTGAAGAAAGATACCTCTTCAGAGGAGTGCTTAAAAATGGAGAGGGCTGCAAGGTACCCCTTAATTGTACCAATCTGGCCAGGTGTAATAAGAATGATAACACCATAGGTGTACTGCATGCAATTTGATCTTCATTCTTATCTCTACACCAGCTGCATAATTTATTCCACGAGGGGGGGGCGGGGGCGGGAGGAGAGAAGAGGAGAGGAGAGATTAGGATCATGGATTTCCCGAACTTTCTCAACCTCCTGATGACTTGAGGAATGACAGGGACACTGGAGGAAACAAACTCCCAGTCCACTATGAACACGTCTCGTAGAGCTCCTCTTACAGGAAATTCTCCTGAGCACTACCGTTCGCACTTCCAATTGACACCGGTTGCAAACCGATCCACTTGAGGGGTTCCCCAAAGGGTGAAGATCTCCTGAAGGACTTCCTGAGCTCGTTTTTTTAAATTTGGAATTATTTATATCACGCACACAAGGAACTTAATCGAATCCTGGCTCAGATGGTACCATAAGCTGAAGAAACAGAAGGTCAGCCTAATAGATATTAATGCCACTGAAATTCACTGAGGAGCCATGAAGGAACCATATCTACTTGAACAGGTAACTCTTTAAGCCTGCTCTAAAGATTGATAGGAAATGTGCCCTTCTTAGATTCAACGGAAGGCTGTTCCACAGTCTTGGACCAGCAACTGAAAAGCTACGATCTCCTCTTCAGACCCAGTTGGTCCTTGGTGAGTAGACAATGGTCTTCCGATCTAAGGGCCCGGGTCGGCTGATACTGCTTCAATTTCTTTATTAGATAAATTGGTGCCACACTCGTGGGAGACTGCTCTGCCTGCTCAGAGCATCCGCTGTCGTGTCCTCCCCTCCAGCTAGGTGAACTACCGATAAAGAGATTCCTTTTTGAATTGCCCAGAACCAGAGCTGCGTTGCCTCTCTACACAGTGGTAGTGACCCTACACCTGCTCTCTTGTTGAGGTAGTACATGGCCACCGTGTTGTCCGTCATTATCAGGAGGTTCTTTCCCCGTACAGAGGGAAGAAAGGCCTTCAGCGCTAGTCTGATTGCCCTCAGCTCCAACAGGTTGAAATGTAGTTTGGACTCCGATGGAGACCATCGACCGCTGATTGTCAAGCCGTTGGTATGCCCTCCCCACCCTGCGAGTGAGGCGTCCGTTACAACTTTAATCTCCGGCCATGGTTGCCCAAAAACATTCTCCCTTCAAACTGCTGTCTTCGCAGGCCCACCACAGAATTTCCTGAGTGAGTCTGTCTGGGACTTGAAGGAGATCGGACATCCTGCCTGAGAATTGAGACCATGGAGTCCTGAGAGTCCACTGGAGAGATATCATCCTCAGGCACGCCTCTGGCACCAGAAATATGCAGGATGCTATGAGGCCAAGCAACCTCAGAATGTCAAATGCCAGCAGACGCTGGGCACTTTGAAATTTGGTGACCATCTGCAGAATGTCTTGAGCCCTCCCCTCTGGTGGCAAGGCTTTTCCCAGGGATGCCTCTAGGATTGCTCCAATGAATATGAGCTTCTGGGATGTTATCATGTGAGACTTTCTGAAGTTGAGGGAGAAGTTTAGTCTGTGAAGGGAGTGACAGCTGGAGCGGAGATGTTCCAGGGCCTGTTCAGGGGAACATGCCCTGATCAGCCAATCGTCCAGGTAGGGGTAGACGTGAATCCCCCCTCTCCCGAGACTCGCTGCCAGCACCGACACGCTGCCAGCACCGACATGTGAAAACTCTCGGGCGTAGGTCAGCCCAAATGCCAGAACTCAAAACTGATAATGAGAACCGCCAACGGCGAACCTCAGGCCTTCTGTGCTTGTGATGGATTGGCACAAGAAAGTATGCATCCTGAAGGTCCAATGATACCGTCCAATCCTGAAGCTGGAGGGCCTGAAGGATCTGAGAAAGGGTAACCATCTTGAACTTGTCCTTCCTGAGGAACTTGTCCAAGTCTCTTAAATCCAAGATGGGTCTCAATCTTCCATCCTTTTTGGAATTAGAAAGTACGGTGAGTACCAATCCTTGTTACTCTCCGCTACAGATACTGGTTCTAAAGCACCTTTCTCTAGCAGGGTTAATATTTCCTGCATAAGGTGCGGATCTGGAACTTTGTTAGAGCTGTTCGCCAGTGGATGACTCGGAGGCTTTATCTTAGAAAGAGAAGTCAGTAACCCTGGGCAACTGTTTGCAATGCCCATGCATCTGAAGTAATGCCTTGCCATTCTTTCAGATGCAGTGACAGTCTGCCTCCCAATGGGGTCTTGTGAACTAAGACCTCGGAGAGATTTTGAGGCAGCTGGGGCAGTGGCTGACGGTAAAGTAGCCGCGGTCTGGGCCTTTTCCTTGTCCACCACATGGAAATCTTTTCTGACCTCTTTGATTGGACAGTCCTCTCCCCTTCGAAATGAGGAGTAAAAGCGAAAGCACTTACCCCTCCAAGATGTGCCTGTGGGGTGGTTCTGTGGCTGCCTAATAGCATCAGCAAGTGACTTCGCTGCCGCTTTAGAGGTCTGTAATTTCTCCAGGCTCTCATCAGCCTTGTTACCAAATAAATGTGTACCATCAAAGGGCATGTTAAGCAAACTGGACTGCACATCTGGAGCAAAACCAGACTTTCTTAACCAGGCAAACCTGTGCATAATTGTACTAGCCACCATGGACCTGCTGATGCTGTCAGCAGTGTCAAGACTTGTCTGGAGGGATTCACACATTGCATCTTTCCCATCTTTGACTAGATTTAAAAATCTGTCCCTTTCCTCCCCTTTGGAGATATGATCTGCCGCCATTGCTACACATTCCCAAATAGTGTGAGTAAATCTGGCCAAAATGCACGTAGCATTTGCTGACTTTAGGGCCATACTTCCCGCAGAGAAAACTTTCTTGGCCAAAGCATTGTAGCACTTATCTCTGTCTGGTGGAATAGTCGGGTAAGCATTCTGTTTAAAGGTTGGTGTGGCAGCCTGTACCATTAAACTTTCAGGAATGGGATGCATTGTCAAGTAACTGGGGTCACTACCGGACGCCCTGTATTTAGATGTCAATTTTATTCACTGCCGGAATCAATTCTGGCGTTTCCCAATTTGAACTCACTTCCCTTTGCAGTGGCAAATGAAAAGGAAGAATACGGTCCTCCTGGGGTCCCTTATCTAGGATGTCAGTCAGATCATCCTGTCCGTACATTGGTTTTGGTCTTTTCCACCCCATATACTCTACCACCCTGGACATTAACTGTCTATAAGACCCTTCAGCATTGTCAGTAGGGTCTGGTCTCCCAAACTCTGTTTCTAGTGATGTGTCTAGTCCACTTGCATTCTGCAGGGACTCCTGTAAGTTTTTTAGTTTTGATTCCTATGAGATCAAAGGCTCAGGGATCCGAGGTGCTCCATATTGGAGACCAAATGGTCATGAATCATCTGATGAATGTTCTGCTTGCTCATAAATTGAAGAAGTGACTAAAAAAAGTCCATTCTTGGTAAAAGTGTATATATTTTTTTCTGTGATCCTCGATGGCGGCGCCGAAATCTTTGACACAGTTGATATCGAGGGCTTCGACACAGTCGATGTTGAAGAATTGTCTGACACTCGGCATCGAGGATTTGTCCAACGCCTTTGGCGTCAAGGACGTGTCACGTCCCAATGAGGAGTCTTTCGGCACTGATGGCGTCAATGACTTCTTCCTCTAGGAAGATTTGTCTCAACTCGAGGGATCCCTCGACCGCTCTCGAGGCGATTTAACTTTGCCTTCCAGGCCCAAAGGCCCTTATCTTTTTTCTTGTCGAGTTTTTCGACCTGGATATGGCTTTCACGCGTTTTCGAGGGGGTCAAGGCTGCATTCTCAAAGACCTGCATCATCTTTACTCTGTACTTCTCCCACTCAGCCGGAGAAGCCGATTTAGTCGGGCATAAAACCCGTTCTGGGGAGGAACTCAACGTCGAAGACGGCCAACCTATGGTGCTTTTTCCTTGTTCGCCGCGAAGATGACGAGTGGTGAGAACCACTGCATGATCTCGACCTCTGTATTCTTAGGATTAGGAGAAACTTCTCGACTCGTCGGAAGACACTTTTTTTGACAGGGTCAAAGTGGATTTTGACCTACCTGCCGCTAATTTTCCTCTTTGCTCTTTCAGGGCTTTCGCCGTCGATAGGTAGGCCTTACAGTGGGAGGTAGCATGAGAGGAACCGAGGTACCACAGACACACCCGATGGGGGTCTGTAAGGGACATCTTAGCCCCACAATCTTGGCACTTCTTAAACCCTGATCTCTGAGTCGAAGACGCAGATCATGACGCCACTTTGAACAATATGCGCAAAGATTTTCGATATGGAACAGAAGCGTTCTGTATCTGATGTGATGACTTTCGCAGAGAAACAGAGTGAAGCCTCTGCTGGAAAAAAATTCTGAAGCAGCTGAAGCTGGATATGGAAATATAAGATGAGGAATACATCTACGCCTTTGTATTATCATGGTCACTGTTGTAACTTACTCTGCCTGCTTGTAACCACTTTCTTGTAACCACGCGCCCAGAAGCCCCAGGGCAAGGCCGCGCGCTATAAATAAAACAAATACAAATACATATACGTGGGAGGACACAATCCAATCGAATAACTTGTCCTCTACCCCTTGAAACTCTTCATTGGACCACAAAACTGAGAAACTTTGGTTAACTTTTTGGCACAAGGCCCCATACTTCTTAAGAATGGACTTTTAAAGCTAGTGCTCTGTGGTCCTGTAGTGCCGCATACTAATAATTGCCTTTGCAGGGGTTTTTTATGTATTTTGCTCTACTCCAGTGATTGTATATATATCTTTTATTTAGTCTTCTGTGATAATATTACATGCTAGTAGTCATTTTTCATAGTGTTCTATGGCCACAAATAAATATTTGCATAACTTTGTCTAAGTGTGACCTTAAACGCAACAAAGTGATGATGTATTTAAAGAGGATGCACGTAGACATAGCCCTGCTGCAAGAGACCCACCTCACTAGGGAAAGGCTGGAGGTGGTCGGGAGGAAATGGAAGGGCACCATTGTGGGGGCGGCGTACTCAGCGTATGCCAGAGGGGTCGTCACTTGGGTGGCGCCCCACGTGCCGTTTCGAGTGCTCGATTCTACGGTGGACCCGGAGGGTAGAATGGTGGTGGTAACGGGTCTCTTGGAAAACAGAGAAATACACATCATAAATTTGTACGCCCCCAATGACGATACAGCGGCTTACTTTAGGACCCTCTACGGTAAACTTTGCCCCCTGGCGGGGGGTACGGTAGTGTGGGGGGGGACTTTAACTGTACCGTAGACCCCAGTATGGATAAGGCAGGAGAAATGGCACCGGCGGCTAAAGCGCTGAGTACCCTACTGAAAGACCTAGGCCTAGAGGATGTGTGGAGGAGGCTGCATTCCACGGATAGACAGTACTCACACTACACAGCGCCACATGATTTGTACACAAGATTAGACTACATGTTTGTAACAGCCGGGATAGTGAGAGAAATAGAAGGAGCAGAATACAAGTGCTGTCGGACCACTCGCCCTTGGTGGTAGACTGGAGACAACAGCCCCCATGCCCGCAGATCCCTACATGGAGACTTAGGACCGAGGCTCTGCAGGATGAGGGGTTTTGGGAGGGCCTGAGGGACGCCATTGAAGAATATTTTGATAAAAACACGGGAAGTGTAAGCTCTGTGGACACACTGTGGGAAGCGTTTAAGGTGGTGGTGCGTGGGGTAGCTATTTCCCAAGTTAAAGGGCTACAGGGGGGGGTTGAAAGGGAGCTCCGGGAGGCGGAAAGAGAGCTAGAGGAGCTCACGCGTTGCGTGAGCACCGCTCATGATAACAGAACCAAAGTAGAGGAGCTACAGTTGTCCTGTAGTGCACTCTGGGATAGACTGTGCAGACTCAGCTACAGGAAATATACGGAGCGGATACACGCAGGGGGCGATAAGCCGGGCAGATTGCTGGCTTGGCTGTACAAGAGCGAGACCCCCCGCTCGGCGATTAGCGAGATTCAGGGCGAAGGAGGCAGCATATGCAACACCCAGAAAGAGGTAAATGAGGAATTCCTTAAGTTTTACAGACACTTGTATGAGGACACGGGGGAGGTTATGGGTCAAGACATACTAGACACATTGGGGGACATTGAGCTGCTCACCTTAGATGATCTAGAACGCTCTGAGTTGGACGCACCCGTCACCTCGGATGAGCTGGAGGTAGTGATTCAAAACTTGCCAAATTGCAAGGCGCCGGGTTCGGATGGGCTGCCCAGCGAGTTCTATAAAACATACCAGCAAGAGTTGCTCCAGCCACTGCTGGCCACTTTCAATGAGGCCTATGAGAAGGAAGAACTCCCGTTGTCTCTCCGTGAGGCCGTAATCGTCCCACTCCTGAAACCAGGCAAGCCGGCCGTGCAGTGCGGGTCTTACAGACCGTTGTCCATGCTCAACCAGGACAGCAAAATACTCACGGCGGTGCTGGCTAATAGACTGAAAAGGGTGATTAAAAAACTGATACACCCAGATCAGACGGGATATGTTCCGGGCAGGAACATCACCGACAATCACCGGAGGCTACACCATGTCATGGACCAAACTGAGGAGGACACGGGCGAGCTGGCCATAGTGTCGTTAGACACGGTCAAGGCCTTCGACTCAGTACGATGGCCCTGGCTGAAAGCGGTCCTGAAGGGGTATGGAGTGGGACCCGGATACCTCAGATGGGTACAGTTGTTTTACAGCACCCCGATGGCGAGGGTCAAGACAGGGTCCACGGTCTCAGATTCTTGGCAACTGGACAGGGGGACCAGACAGGGATGTCCCTGGTCACTGATGCTATATATACTGGCATTGGAGCCGCTGGCAATATGCCTGCGTCAACAATATGGGGAGGTGGGCATAAACACGGCCAGTGGAGAGCATTTGATATAATTATATGCGGATGATATGCTCCTTTATTTACGCTATCCAGAAGAAAACCTACAGTACGTCCTATAGGTGATAGAACGGTACGCCATTCTCTCCGGTATATCGGTGAACCCTGGAAAGTCCAGCCTGTTCCCTTTGGGTAGATATAGGAATGTCCCGGTGCAGAGGCTACCTGTTCTGCCAATACCATGGCAGCCCGTAACATTTAGGTATCTGGGAATAAACATTTACCACAAGATCGAGAAAGAACACAAGCACAACACGGAAAAGGCGATAGAGGGGATTAGGAACAGTATGGTATTTTGGTCCAGACTGCCCCTGACCATGATGGGGAGGGCGGCCTTGCTCAAGATGGTGGTCCTGCCTAGACTCTTGCACTTTTTTACAAACATCCCGTTTCTGATACCCAGAAGCCTATTCGCGAAACTTCACAGCGTGTGTAGGGGTTTTGTGCGGGGCAGCTCTAGGAATAGGGTGGCTCTGTGGAAGCTCCAGAACCCGTGCGACAGGGGGGGATAGGCCTGTCTAACTTCGAACTCTATTACCTGGCGGGGCAGCTGCAGTACTTGGCCAGGTGGCTCTCGACTGAAGATTCGGCGGAAGCTAGGCTGCTGCGCGAAGATACAGCCCCATACTTTCTGATGGAAGTGGTGTGGTTGGGCAGAGATAAACTGGTGGGCAAGGGGCGGTTACTGAGGTTGGGCTGGGAGATCTGGCACAGGACATGGAAAATTGGGGGGGACTCGGAACCATACTCCCAGCAGGCCCCTTTGGCGGCTCTGTGTGGGAGCGACTCCCAACTACTTGAATCGGTGCGCAGATACTGGGAACAGGTAGGCCTAGCCACCCTTGGGGACATATGGCGGGAAGGGGAGGCGGTGGACTTTCAGCGGCTGCAGGAAGAGACGGGAGTACATGGTGGCCAATATATAACCTACACTAGGCTGGTGAAAAAGACTAGAGAAAGATGGCCGGAGACAGTGCTCGTGGAGGTTCCAGATGCCTCCCTGGAAACCATGTACTATGTATCAGAGGGCGGGCAAGAAATGTTGAGGATATATGAGCTCCTGCGGGCAAGGGCAGGGAAGGAGTTTCTCCAATTGAGACAAGATTGGGAGGAGGAGGTGGGAGGACCCATGACGGATGGGCAGTGGGAACGGGCCCAGAGGTACCATAAAAAGGTGTCCCGTAACGCGAGATTCCAACAGCTTCAGTTGTATGTTACCCACAGGGCTTATTTAACCCCCGAGAAGATTGAAAAGTTTGGGGGATCAGCTATACAGCAATGCCCCAGGTGTGGGGAGGTGAACGCAGGACTGCTACACATGTTTTGGGCTTGCCCGGAGGTGCATAGATTTTGGAATGAGGTCAAGACGAAACTGGCTGGCGGGGGGGGGGGGGTGGGGGTCGTAGTGCTGGATGTGGAATCGGCCTGGTCATGCTTGCTTGGACTATTCCCTAGACCCCGGCATTTGAAACACATAAGCAAGATGAAGGACCTGGCCTATGTCTTGGCCAAACGTAGGATCGCCATGGGCTGGAAGGCGGCCCATAGACCCAGGGTGGAGTTGTGGTGGACAGACCTCTTGAGATGGGCAGAAGCTGAATCCGTAGTCTGGTTTGAAGCGGTCACCAGGGGGGGCGAAGAAGAAGTAGGGCCCTTGTTGGCCTGGCGGCAATTGGTGGCCTCGTTGGCAAACCCTCACCAGTTTGACAACGAAATAGAGGACCCGGTTGATGGCAGTCTAGGTAGTGTGCCACCCAGTGATGTTCCCGTAAATGATATGTGAGAACTGGCTCTAGTTTAAAGGGGGAGGGGGGAGTTGGGGAGTTTGAAAATGTGTTGAAATATGATGCTTTCTATGCTTTGAAACGGTTGTAGTGTGTTTGTTTGACCTTAAAAATAAAATAAAAATATATTTAAAAAAAAAAAAAAACTTTGTCTAAGTTTGTTCCTTGACTTTCCCGGTGTGTACTCATTGAGGACCCCTTACCAGGCTCATCCCTGCTGAGACTTCGCCTTGGCCACTCGCCTTGCTACCTTGAACTAGTTTGGCCCCCAGAGTTGTCCCGGTCACTAAACTATGTTGGCCTTCTATACATCTTTCCACCAGGCCAGAGTATAGAAAATCAGTCCTAACAAGTGTCATTTCTACCAACCATGTTTCTTCGAGGCATATTATCTGGAATTGATCCTAGAAGGAATGCCATTCTACATCTAGGAGTTTTAACTTCAGTCCATGATACAATAGTATGGTCGGGGCATGTTTCCCTGCATTGTAGGGCTGGAGGTATGGGTTACCCAATGTCAATCAATATCATCAGTGGTAGACTGAAATCTCCATGCTAGGGAGTTATTGACCAGGTATATTTGGGTTGTGTGGGTTAGGGTAGGACACTGTGGGACAGCCAGCGCCAGTGGGGATTACATTGTAAATTTCCCCCACAAAGGGTAGTCTTACTTGTAATCCTCGTTGGGGTTTCTATGCAAAGAAGTCTTTCTGTAAACTGCCTGTCCCCAAGTGTAATCATGATGTTATCCAGCCCTAAAAACTCTGTCGGAGAGTCTATGTACCTCAATAATGGTGTCCCTTATAATAAACATCCTTTTTTGTGCCTCAATCAATGCATTACCTTGTTAGCTAAATAATCAGTCTTATTTGTAGGCATTTTTGAGTTTAGCTACCTTAATCATTTGAACACAGTTGCTAAACTGCTAAATTGTAGTTTTAAGGGGCCCCCTTAGCTATAATGCCAGGAGTGTGGGCAATAATAAAAATTGGTCCTTGGTGGAAAGGGCACACTTTTCCCCCAAAAGGGGTGGACCCTCCCAGCCCCCTGTCATCACCTGTCAGTGGCCTGCTGCAAAAATGCAATAGGTCCTGTATGCCTATCTTCACTGCGAGAGGGGTGGGTGTTTGGCTTTAGTGTCACATGTTTACTTTAATCAATTTATAACACGCTGCCATGAACCCTGAGGCATGAGGGCGCATACAAGACGAATAAACATGAAAAACAGAAAACTGAAAAGGTAGTCAGCAAACGAAGGGACGGGGCGAAGAAAGGGTGAGCGTAAATGTCAGAGGTCAGTAAAAGAGCCAGGCCTTAAGGCCTGGGAGAGAGTTCCATAGTTTGGGTGCTGCGATGTAGAAAGCCCCATTCTTGACCTTCTTGAGTTTACAGCGCAAGAGTATCAACAGATTCTGGTTGCTGGACCTTAGAGCCATACCGTTGACCTTATCTAGAATATGACTTTGCAGGTATTTCGGCATAATGCCAAGTCTACATTTAAAGACTATCGTCAGTAGTCTAAATTTAGATCGTGCCTCGACAGGCAACTAGTGTAAGGAGCGTCTGGCAGCAGTGATATGGTCACGCCAAGCCAGACCCATAGTTACTCGGACTGCAATGTTCTGAACTACTTGAAGTCTGTTGGAGTCAATTTTTCCCAGACCGACCAGCAGGATACAGCAATAATCGATCTTTGCACCAACTATGGCTCTGACGATGGTTTCTAAGGTCGCTTGCGAGATGAAAGGTGTCAGGTGGGCTAATAGATTAACATTGTGAAAGGAGGCATTGACGACGCTGCTCACGTGAGCTCTCATATTGAGGGACTGAACCAATACCACGCCTAATATTTTTAGTTTTGGTTGAGGGGAAATTTCCAATTAGACCTAGCCGGAATGATTTGTAGGTGGGGTCCAATATGAGAGGTAGTTGGGGTTATCTACTATCAGCTATATTTTGCTTTTGTTCAGGGCCAAATTGTTATCCAATTTTCAATTAGTGAGAAGATTCTATTTAACTCATGTTCGTACTGGGAGTGCATACCAGAGAGTTGGACTAGGACCGGTGTGTCATCAGCGCAGTTCGAGAAGGTAATACCTTCCTCCTCAAGCATCTTAAAAAAGGGGCTGTGTAGATATTATTAAGACAGGGAGAGGTACCATCTCCTTGGGGTACCCCGAAGAGCACCAGAATTGGGGCAGCTTCATATTCCCAGAGGGAGACTCGACTCTGTTTGCCAGGAACGATTGAATCCATGATTGCGGAGGGTGAGAAATTAGCGACCTCTACCATTCTGGATACCATGATGGGGTGGTCAACCAGGTTGAACGCTGCGGACAGGTCCAAAGATATCAGTAGGGAAGCTAGGCCTTTATCCATACTTTCTAGGAGACCTGACTTGAGATCCAAAAGGGAGGTCTCGGTGCCATAGCCCTTTCTGAATCCAGATATTCAAGATGGGATGCTGGTTCAGGTGGATAGCAATTTGCGAGTACGCTACCTGGTCCAAGATTTTTAGAAAGAATTGGGTGTTAGTGATTGGTCTATAATTAAGCAGATTTTCGGGGGCCAGCCCAGGCTTCTTAAGAATGGGAGTGATCCAGGCTAATTCAAGGTGGTCAGGAATACAGCCCTTAAGTAAGGAGGCATTTACAAAATTACAAATTGCTTTTAAAAGTAGGGGGGGGGCAAGATTTTATTATCAAAGAGGAGCAGGGATCACCCTTCCATTTAGTGGCCTTGCGTTGTTTGATGATCTTCAAATCATCCTCGGAAATTGGATGGAAGTTAAATTCAGTGAATAATGGGTTTCAAATAAAAGGTTTATTATGAGCAGAATCCGGATTGGCGGCCTGTTTAAGGACAATATCGGCTCTGATGCCCAATAGTTTGTTGTACATTCCGTTTTGGACCTGTAGGCACCAATTGTTGTCTGAAGGTTGCGTTTGATGACATTCAGGTTCAGAAGAAGAGACTGCTCAGGTAACTTTGGGCAGAAGGACAGAGTGCTTTGAGAGGATCTCGGAATGTCCAGTTTAGGGTTGTTCCATAGATCGAGGGTTGTTATAGGGAGGAAGATGGAGATGGTTAGGCTCTTTATAATGGTTTGCATTCAATGAGAAATCTATCCCTATTTTATCCACTGCTAGTTTTAATTCTAATAGTTTCTCAGATAGATTAGAAATGGCTTTAACAGATAGAGTAACTGAGGAGGTACAATCACTTCTGGGATTGGTGTGCTCTTGAGGAATTGGGTATGTCTGTGTTTGTGCATCCATATTGCAGTTAGGGAGAACCTTCTTTAGGGAGCAGTGCTCCGAGATGGCCAACAGGCCTGAAGGACTGGTGATGTTAATCACAGTACCAGGGCTTGAACATATGTCTGGGTAGTTGACTTTTGGTTGGGCTATGGATTCTACTAGTGGAGAAAATATATTTGTTAAAGGAATGTCTCAGGAGATTAGATCAATTAGATTTACCTCAGGCACGAGGGTGAGATGGGTGGAATTACCTGAGGCACAGAGTCTTTGGGATCATAAACAACTACCGCAAGCGTAAATCTACACACTTCCCCCCTCGAACCCCCTCATAGTGAGGCAGGCCTCCTCGATATTTCATATTTCTGTAGATTCTCAACATCAATCATAGCAGCCTGGCCGCCATTCGGTGTCATAGCAGTATCTTTTACCTTTTCACTACGGGGTAGAGGATGCTACTTGAGTCCAAGATTAGCAGAATGTACTGCTGAACGACCCCTTCCTTTCCCGCCTTTTTGATTTTTCCCTAGAAGCCTAGCATTAGGATCTTTTTTATTTTTTTATTTTATTCGGTTTGTACAAACCTTTAAAATCTTTTACACATAACGACTAACAAGAACAAAAACAACAAATAACATTCATCACATAGTTTAACTCCACTCCACCAGGACCTCTCAGCTTCCTTTGTCCTATAGCTCCCAGTTCGCATTTTGCTTCCTAAATACCAGGGACAATACTTAACCGAAGTTCAATTATCGTTAGAAAGTGCGACAGTGGAATTAACAAACTCGAGTCAGTTCCATTAAACATGTGGCCCCACCATTCATCGGCACACAGGAAAGGATGGGATGCGCTCCACGGACCCAAGAGCAGAGATCTTTCACTGCAAAGGCTATTACAAAATAGAACCAAATGCTTCAATGATTCCCTTTCCTTTCCACAGAATCTGCACTTAAGGTTTAGGTTTTTGTTACCCTTCCACGTTTGTAGGTGCTCTTTGGTTTTAAATAAATTCATACGAAATAGCATGAAGCGTCTTCATGCATTGGGGTCTGGAAACAGGCTAATGTAGCGCTGTGCCGTATTAAAGCACGTGCTTCCGAAGGCACGTCAATCATCAGTTTCGCCAAGGCTCTTTACGAGCAAGTTCGCTCCTGTTAGGGAGAATTCTCTGTTAAGGCTAATTTCCCAAACCTAGTGAGTCCCCCAGCAGCTTTGCTGGATTTTTGGGGTTTATTTTTTCTCCTGCTAAGAGTGAGACTTTTTCTCCCACTCTTAGGCATGATTTGAATATGTCCTTTGACTGTAAATGTGTTTTATGGGCTATGGGGTCTTTTACTCCATAGGGCTTCATGTGTTTTTGGAATGTGTGTTACACAGCACCCTCAGTGCAGTAACACAGGGGTGTCATAGTGACCCCCAAACATAGACTCCATACCCTGGGACTGACTACTGTCTCCCAGAGCATGTTAAGTCACCATTGGCTTTACTAGTCTCAAATTGTGAGCAGAACCAGTACAAACCATCATATTGTGGAAGTACTGGTAGGGGTAATTCGATTGCCCCTGGGTCTGTTTTCCAAGGGGGCACTGTCCAGTCCCCCCTTGTCGAGTTTCTGGCTGGTGGCAGTGGATACTACGCGAAATATTCCACCGGAATATTTCCCATAGGATTTTCCCATTGATTTTAAACGCACCACTTTTTGGTGCAATGTTAAAGATACCACCGGGTTATTTATTTAATATTTATTCCCCGGTTGGGTCTTTTTGCCAGAACTCGATTCTAAAATGGTGTTTGTATTCTCTTCTGTGACTCCAACCCAAGTTGAGCCCTTTGTTCCACTTTTTGGCAGGCTTCTCCACAGAAGCCCTCCAAATGGTGCCACTCAGGCTGCGGTCTACAGAATGTGTGGGAAGGGGATTAGGCACCCTGGACTGAGTTGCCTTAGCAACTCAAGTCGCACTCTTGTGTGATTGGCCCAGTGGTGATTCGCCCGGCTCACCACTTAGCATGTTTGAGTGACAGCTAGGCTGTTGAATGGGGGTTTTCTGCATAAAAAGCAGGGCTTTGGGGACTGGAACTTCAGAAGTCGCCACAGGACCTAAAGAATCCGAAGAGGGGAGAAGCTGAGCCATCTACAACGACGAAACCACCGGTGGATCCCTGCTGTACAAACTCACCACTTCCCCGACGACAGAGGAGATCTTCTTCCAGGAGAGTCTTCTTCCCTTTGAGCTGGTGGGACCAACCAGTTCGTCTTTTTCACCTTCCTGGACGTCTCGTGGTCTAATGGCCCATGCCAAGCACCCCAGCGGCCGGATAGCCACGCTTCACCACTACCGCGAATAAAAGGGTCGTACCTTTTAATCGGGAACTCCGCGGCAGGTTTCTACCCTGGCAGTGCAACGACCTCCAGCTTTCTTCCTCATCGAGATCATCTCTTCCTCTGGTTGAAGCCACGATTTGCACCCGCTGCCAGGAACAACTGCCACTGCTGGAGCTTTCTCACCATTTCAGGTACTGTCTCCCGCCTGGTCTCCCTTGCAACGGATTGTCCAAGGTGTCCCATAAATCCTTGACCTTCCAACTGGGGTGACCTCCGACCTGCTAACTTTGCCTTTCTGAACTGATCCAACCTCTTTTTGACTTTTCTGCAAAGACTTAGAGTGCATTTCCACTGTGTGATCTTGGGCACATTCTGCCTTGCTATCTCCAAGAGTGGGCCTGGCCTATGAACTTTTTGCTCTACAGTAGACCCTGCCTTTCTTGACTTGCTGTGGTTTCTTAAAGTGTTGGTACTGTATTATTTTCCTACTCTGCCTTTTCTCTCCCTTTTTAAACAAATTATTGGAGTGCCATCTACGGTTACGCGCTCACCTCTGTTTTTCTAAATAAGTGGTGTCTTAACCTAGACTTGTCGAATAATTAACTAGGGAGGTGTATATACTTATAGTGACTGTGTTTGAACTTGCTTGATATATTAGTGCCAGTGTATTTTCATAAGTGTGTTTTTAAATAAATAATTATATACTTTTATACCAAAGCTCTGGTCAGTGTTTGCTTTTTGCTACTGTGTCTTTAGCCCTATTGTGAATACTCTATATACTGCCTAACTCTTCTTGAGAGAAGTCTGACTGCTCAGCCACAGCTACCAGGTAAATCTGGGTGGTGCAGACTGCTACCAATTGGGGTTACTGCTTACTCCTGTAGTCTTTTTTTTTTTAAAAAAAACTTTATTTACACAACATCCATAACAAATCCTAATACAATCAGCGTATACCAAATAACACATGAAAAAAAACACAAGAAAAGCACAACATTTTACACAGTACTTTGTACACAGCGAGATATACAATACCCTAAATCCCCAACATCTCAAATACATCTCTCAATTACCCACCACCAAACAACTATAATGTCAATTTAAAACAACTGCAAAAATCTACCCCATATTTTCTCAAACAAAGCCAATTTAGCAAGTCTCCTATACATCACTCTCTCCATATTTGCCAATTCATGCATCTCAGACAACCACGTCTCCACATTCAATGTCAAAGCATTCTTCCAGTTCCTCAATATAATTCTTTTACCAGTCATCGCCCCTCTGAACAACCACTTCTTCTCACTTTGAGTGAGAACATCCAAAGACTCATCACTCCACAATATGATCACACTAAAATCCAAGACCGGGAGACCAACAATCACTTCATCACACACACGTCCAATCTCACCCCAAAACACTCTCACCAGCCTACAATCCCATAGCAGATGTTCCATCGTACTAATCTCACATGAACATCTCCAACAATCTGCACTCTCCAACAACCCTCTGTTACACATTCTCTCAGGCGTCCAATAAATTTGATTAAGAATTTTAATCTGTCTCGATCTTTCCGTGAGTCCCAGCACAACTTCACATTCACACACGTTTTGCCATAAGCCCTCTGTGATATCCAATCCGATTCTCCTGCCCCGTTCCTCTCTTAAAGAATCATTCCCCTGATAACACAACACAAATGCTTTATACGGGCGACTGGCCAGTCCCACACTCAAACCCACCAAATTCCTTGCAAACAGATCCAATGCAATTTTCCTCTCCAAATCCACAACACCAATCCAATTGTGTATACTCTACATACCACCCTACTCTTCTTGAGGGAGGTCTGACTGCTCAGCCACAGCTACCAGGTAAATATGGGTGGTGCAGACTGCTACCAATTGGGTTTACTGCTGCTCCTGTAGTCTTAAACTTTTTGTAGTGGTCCCTAAGGGAACTGCACAGGTTTCTGCCTAACACTGGTGTACAGCCGTGGGATTTGTATTGAGTATACATGTTAGTGTGCTTTTAGATACCTTAGTGCAACTAACCACAAAGCTTAGCACTAAAAAGTTTATTTTCTAACCTGTCAACTACGAAAGTCCATAAAGGATGGCAACCTTCTCCATATTGCCACTCTAAACTCTCGCTCTTCTGTCAAACACACCTCTGATATCTGCCGCCTCCTGGAAGAACTTGACCTCGATGTCCTTGGTCTCACCGAGACATGGTTTACGGCCAGCTCGGTCACTAGCTTTGACACGCTCCTACCTAATGGCTACAAGATCCTCTCCGTGCCTAGGCCCAACCGCTCTGGTGGGGGTGTAGCCCTGATCTTCCCAGAGTGGATTCCTGCCTCTGTCACTCCCACGCAGGCCTATTCCACCTTTTAATGCCTCGTCTGCAGGCTCTCTCTCTCCGATAGCCATTCCCTTATTATGGCTACTATCTATCGGCCACCTGGTCAGATCTCCTCCTCCCTCTCTGAGTGGGCAGACCTCTCCTCCTCACTCCTGGCCTCAACCACTCAACTCCTCCTTCTTGGAGACTTGAACATCCACCTTGATGCCTCCTGCCCTCCCTCTGGACTCTTTCGCGAACCTTTGCGACTCTCTCTCTCACTCACTATTCTCCCCTCTGGCCCAACTCATTCTGCAGGACACACTCTGGATGTCCTGATCTCCTCAGACCTTCCCCTCCCTGTCCCTCTCTCCACTCTTCTATCCTGGAGTGATCACTTTCTCCTCTCCTCCCACCTCACCCTCCCTACCCCCCCAGGCCAAGCCACCTCCAGCACTGTCACCCACCTTCTCGGTCATCCGACCCATGAAGCGCGTGTCAGTTGAGGCTTTCGCCGCCACCTTCTCACCTCCTCCTCCCCCTATGGCTGACATTCACCCTGACACAGCCCTCTCCATGCTCCACTCTGCTATATCTGATACTCTTGATATCCTTGCCCCTGTCATGAGAATCCACTTGAAGTCCAAGGCCAAGTGCAACTCATGGTACGACTCGGACCTCGTCACCCTAAAACGCAAGTGCAGGGTGGCCGAGAGAAAATGGCGTGCTTCGTGTACATCCTCTGACAAACTGGCCTGCCGTTTGCTCCAAAGACAATGGCTCTCTGTCCTAACCAAGAAGAGAGCCCATATCCAAGCCCGCGTCTCTGCGGCATCAAACAACTCGGCCAAACTCTTTAAAATCTGCAAGGACTGGCCAATCCTGCCGCAGCCTCTGCCTCCCCTATCCCTTCCCAGGCGCTCTGTACAGCACTGGCTTCTCACTTCATCTCTAAAACTCAGGACATCCTGTCCTCTCTCTCCTCCTATCCCCCACCTCCCCCTACTCCCTGCTCCTCCTCTGGCCTCTCTGCAGCCACCTCACCTCCCTCCTTCTCTGCCTTTCCCCTGTTCTCCGCAGACGAGATTTCTAGGCAAGTCCGATCTATGAAAGTCTCGTCGAAACAGGTTCACCCCTGTTCCTCCAAAACTATCAAGGACCACATCGACTCCCTGGCTCCTGCCCTGGCTGATTTCTGCAACCACTCCTTCGCCACTGGAGTCTTCCCATCCCCCTTGAAGCACTCCCTTGTGCACCCTCTTCTTAAGAAACCCTCTGCCGACCCCTCCTGCCCGGCTAACTATCTCCCAATCTCCATCACACCCTTCCTGGGCAAGCTCCTGGAGAAACTGGCCATCTCCCAGCTCAATCTCCACACTGAATCTGTTGATTGTCTTCATGACCATCAGTCTGGCTTCAGAGCTGCCAGAAGCACGGAAACTGCTCTCCTGAACATCCGTGAAGACCTGCTCTCCAACCTTGATTCGAACACCCCGTGTGTTCTCATATTACTTGATCTCTCCTCTGCCTTTGACACTGTCAACCATGCCATCTTGCTCAACCGTCTCCGTGATAACCTGGGTATCACTGGTCAGGCTCTGGCGTGGCTGACTTCTTTCCTCTCTGACCGACCCTCCCAGGTCCAGCTTGGGTCTTTCCTCTCCGATACCTTTGTCTCTACCTGTGGTGTCCCCCAGGGATCTAACCCCTCTCCCAGGCTGTTCAACCAATACCTGGCACTCCTTGCCCACCGCATTGCTGCTCTCTGCCCCAACTTTCAGTGCTATGCAGACGATACTCAGCTCATTTTCAGGCTACCCTTGGCCTCCGCCTCTCCTTCCCACATCTCTGACTGTCTGTCTGCCATTCAGGAGTGGTGTGCCGCCAATGACCTCTGCCTTAATGCCAGTAAGACTGAGATTCTACTCATCAGCACACCCACTCCCTCCTTCCCTGCAGCTCTCTGGCCGGCCTCTCTTGGCCCTCTTCCCGCTCCCACCTGCATGGCAAAAAACCTCGGGGTCATCTTCGACTCCACACTCTCCTTCTCTCCCCGCATTTATGATGTCTCTAAGAAGTCACACTACCAGCTGCACCTCCTCAGAGGTATTCTTCCTTTCCTCTCCTTCCCCCAGAAGCTCACTGTCTCCAGAGCCCTGGTTCTCTCTAAGCTGGACTATTCTAACAGCCTCTATCTAAATCTGCCTGCCTCTACTCTGCGCCCTTTGCAACTTATCCAGAACAGGACTGTGAGACTTGTGCTTGGCCTCAAGCCCAGGGATCGTATCTCTCCAGGACTGAAATCTCTGCACTGGCTCCCAGTGGCTGCGAGGATTAAGCTCAAAACCCTCTGCATTGTCCACAAGGCCTTCTGGGGCCTGGGGCCGAAATACCTTCAACTCTCTCTCCTTAAATATCTTCCTTCTCGACCTCTCCGCTCCTCCGGCTCCAACTCCCTCAGGGTCAGTCGCTTCTCCAAGCAACAAGTTGGTGGTAGATCTCTCTCTTCGGCAGGGGCCTCCCTCTGTAACAGCCTTCCTGCCTCCCTGAAACTTGGAGAACCATCTCCGGTTCCGGAAGCACCTCAAAACCTTCCTCTTTGCTTCTGCCTTCACTCCCCCTCTCCCCTGTTGATTTTCCTGACAGATACTGCACTGGATACCTGGCCTCCCTTCTGATCTTGGGCCAAGGCCCGCCAGTTGCCCACCTGCACTGCCTCCCTGACAACCCCTGCACCTGGGGACTGTTTTCTGTGTCCTTACAGAGTCCCCCTACCAGCACTTATGTTCTGCACTTACTGTACACTTGCCACCTGCTGGCCGTTTGGATTTATCTTTTTTATTGTACTATCCCTTGTATTGCACTCCCCCCACCCCCTCTGCCTTCCCCCCGGACTTTTCCCTTTCCAAGCACTTGCGCAATCTGAATGACACCTGGCCTAGTAGGATCGTTGTCTGTCTTCCCTTTGTTCCCCCTCCCTTGCCTCGTTGTGCCTTGAAACACTTGTGTATAGGCGCGTCCCTTGCTACAAAAACTGCTGATTGTTTAAGAGTTCTCTGTAAGCATAAGAATCTCCTGACTAAAGGCAAGAAAATGGAGCTAATAGAAAGATTGCTATCAAACCAAAATCTGGGTGATGGTTCAGAGGAACCTACTCTCCCAGAAAATGTAGATAACAGTGATGATAATGATAAAAGTATTGATAATCTTAGGCAGAGTCAGAAGAGGAGGGTGGGGCTGTTGTAATTGTCCCCCCTGGGCCTCTGTCTGCTCTACCAGCTGTACCTACTGGACCTTTGCCAGGTCCCACATTTAGTCCTCAATGTATTGAACTAGAGAAAATGAAGCTTGAATTGGAGTTTGAGACTTAATGCTCCAGCAGAACAAAGGCACCAAGAACTAAACCAAGAACTAAGGCTCAGAGAAATGGAGCTCAAGCATGAGCTAGAGATGAAGAAATTGTCTGTTGAAAATGCTTCTCTCTCCGGATCCTCTCGGAGTTCCAGTCCCAAAAGACCCTGGATGTCTAAAGAGATTGTGGGTATGTATGAGCCTAAGTTGGATGTGTTAGATTGGTTGGCTATGTTTGAGTATAATCATTGGCTCCAGGACATCTCAGGGAATGAGTTATTTCCTTGGTTGTTCTCTAGGCTCCCCCCTGTTGCATCCGATGTGGTAATGGAGTTGGGGGAGGTGGATAGAAGGGACTATGAATGTGTGAAGCTAGCTTTAATAGCTAGATTTGGGAAGACCCCTTCCCAGTACCTTAAGAGGTTTAGGACCCTCAAAAAGAATGATGGTACCCCTTGGGCTACCAGGGTGAATGAGTGTTTGAAAAACTTAGAGGGATGGATTAAGGGTTACAGAGTGAACACTTATGAGGGAATGAGAAATCTCTTAATGTTGGAGTCCATTTATGATGCCTGCTCTCCTGAGCTCAGACATCACTTAGCTGATGCAAAGGAAAAAGATCCTAGAAAGCTAGCTAAGGCTGCTGACTTGTGGGTTGCCAACAGGGCTACTCACAAGGATTCTGGGGTCACTCAGAAAAAGGATGAGGGGAGGCAGCCACCAAAAGGGAACCAAGAGACTTCCAATACCTCCCAACCCAAAGAGGGCCCCAAACAACAAAACCAGGGTAAGCCCCCAAGGTAAACCCCATCAGGCTAGTGTACCTTCTGGTCACCAACCAGAAGGAGGTCAGAATAAGCCACCATTCCAGAGAGCATTTGGAATAATTTATGTCTGTAAGGCAACTGACCATATCAAAGGAGATCCAATATGTAAGGGTAAACCTACAGGGATCAGCACAGTCTCCTTAGCCTTCACTCCCGAGGAGGAAGCCCAAATGGCTAGTGCTCACTTTGAAGTCTTTGCTGAAGAACCGTTGGGTCTTCAAACAAGTGTAACATTAGGGCCCATGGGTCTGGTTAGTAATCAGAATAGGAGTGTGTAAGAATCCATACTAGAAAACTAAAAGTTTATTACATGGACAGTATTCTTGTCAATGGCCAGGATACTCCTGCCAGGCGAGACTCTGGGGCCAGCAGAACAGTAGTGGATGAAAGCTTTTTCAGGCCTGAGGATGTTGCTAAGGCACCCAAAGGTCCCACTGAATTTTCTGGAGGTCCTGTCCAAATGGTTCCAATTCTACCAGCCCTCCTATAGTGTAACAACATGACAGTGATGATTCCTGTCAGTGTTCAGACTGAGGTGCCTGGGAGAGTCCTGTTGGGGAATGATCTAACAACTCTAGGAGTAGTATCCAGTACCCCCAGGCCTCCCAGTATGGAGACCCAGAACCAAACCAAATTGGCTATAGAGGCCACCTTAAGGAACCACTCTAAGCCTGTGGGCACCTCTACTGAGAACCCCACTACAAGCCCTGGTGTTGGTAAATTGACCTCTGACCCAGGCAAATTTCAGGCTACAATGTTAGGGAAATGGGAGCCCGAACCAAGCTCCATCATTATTCCCCCAGTTTTAGAGTCTGTGACTCCCCCTGCTTCTGACGAAGAGGTGGATAGACCAACTGGACCCCTAACTAGACCTAAGAGAACTGGTAATTTTCAGTGCTGGTGGAAAGCCAGAAAAGAAAAGTCTAAGGCCAAAAACCTTCAGACTGTTTGACCTTCTACTGAAAACTTCAACTCAAATCCTAATCTTGGGAGTGAAACTCCTAGAGTAGGTAAGGTTAGATCTAAGAGGAAGGAGAAGCATGTACCTTGCTTATCTCCACCCCCTCCAACCAAGAGGCCCAAGACCCAACCTTCTCCCAACAGAGCGGTGGTGAGAACCTCTGGAGGCCCCTCTAGATCTAAGGGAATCCTTTATAAGGAGCCCTTGAAAGAGCCTATCACAGGTTCAGAAGTTGTACCAACTTCTGAGGGACTGGTGAACCAGCTCCTCTATAGTTTTAAAAAGACTGATGTTCCTCAAAGGGTTTGTAGGTCATATAGCTTACAAAGGAAAACCTTTGATTTGACCATAGAACATAGGTCAGGGTGTCGCCACCAAAATGCTGATGGTCTCTCTAGGATGTATGTCATCGACTAGAGGTATGAGATTCATCCAGGAGTGGATTAAATCCCCCTGTCCCCAGAAGGGGGTGCGGTCAGTGTTATGGAGAATTCTCTGTTAAGGCTAATTTCCCAAACCTAGTGAGTCCCCCAGCAGCTTTGCTGGATTTTTGGGGTTTATTTTTTTCTCCTGCTAAGAGTGAGACTCTTTCTCCCACTCTTAGGCATGATTTGAGAATGTCCTTTGACTGTGAATGTGTTTTATGGGGTATTTTACTCCATAGGGCTTCATGTGTTTTTGGTATGTGTGTTACACAGAACCCTCAGTGCAGTAACACAGGGGTGTCATAGTGACCCCCAAACATAGACTCCATACCCTGGGACTGACAACTGTCTCCCAGGGCATGTAAAGTCACCATTGGCTTTACTAGTCTCAAATTGTGAACAGAACCAGTACAAACCATCATATTGTTGAAGTACTGGTAGGGGTAATTCGATTGCCCCTGGGTCTGTTTTCCAAGGGGGCACTGTCCAGTCCCCTCTTGTCGAGTTTCTGGCTGGTGGCAGTGGATACCACACAAAATATTTCATCGGAATATTTCCTATGGGATTTTCCCATTGATTTTAAACGCACCACTTTTTGGTGCAATGTTAAAGATACCGCTGGGTTATTCATTTGATATTTATTCCCCGGTTGGGTCTTTTTGCCAGAACTCGGTTTTAAAATGGCGTTTGTGTTCGCCTCTGAAACTCTAACCCAAGTCGAACCCTTTGTTCCACTTTTTGGTGGGCTTCTCCACAGAAGCCCTCCAAATGGTGCCACTCTGGCTGGGGTCTACAGGATGTGTGGGAGGGGGATTAGGCACCCTGGACTGAGTTGCCTTGGCAACTCAAGTCGCACTCTTGTGTGATTGGCCCAGTGGTGAGCCGCCCGGTTCACCACTTAGCATGTTTGAGTGACAGCTAGGCTGTTGAATGGGGGTTTTTCTGCATAAAAGCAGGGTTTTGGGGACTGGAACTTCAGAAGTCGCCACAGTACCTAAAGAATCCAAAGAGGGGAGAAGCTGAGCCATCTACAACGACACCACCGGTGGAGCCCTGCTGTACGAACTCACCACTTCCCCGACGACAGAGGAGATCTTCTTCCAGGAGAGTCTTCTTCCCTTTGAGCTGGTGGGACCAACCAGTTCACCTTTTTCGCCTTCCTGGACGTCTCCTGGTCGAATGGCCCGTGCCAAGCACCCCGACGGCAGGATAGCCACGCTTCACCACTACCGCGAATAAAAGGGTCGTACCTTTTAATCGGGAACTCCGCGGCAGGTTTCTACCCTGGCAGTGCAACGACCTCCAGCTTTCTTCCTCATCGAGATCATCTCTTCCTCTGGTCGAAGCCACGAATTGCACCCGCTGCCAGGAACAACTGCCACTGCTGGAGCTTTCTCACCATTTCAGGTACTGTCTCCCGCCTGGTCTCCCTTGCAACGGATTGTCCAAGGTGTCCCATAAATCCTTGACCTTCCAACTGGGGTGACCTCAGACCTGCTAACTTTGCCTTTCTGAACTGATCCAATCTCTTTTTGACTTTTCTGCAAAGACTTTGAGTGCATTTCCACTGTGTGATCTTGGGTACATTCCGCCTTACTATCTCCAAGAGTGGGCCGGAACTTTTTGCTCTACAGTAGACCCTGCCTTTCTTGACTTGCTGTGGTTTCTTAAAAGTTGGTACTGTATTATTTTCCTACTCTGTCTTTTCTCTCCCTTTTTAAACAAATTATTGGAGTGCCATCTACAGTTACGCGCTCACCTCTGTTTTTCTAAATAAGTGGTGTCTTAACCTAGACTTGTCGAATAATTAACTAGGGAGGTGTATATACTTATAGTGACTGTCTTTGAACTTGCTTTATATAATAGTGCCAGTGTATTTTCATAAATTTGTTTTTAAATAAATAATTATATACTTTTATACCAAAGCTCTGGTCAGTGTTTGCTTGTGCTATTGTGTCTTTAGCCCTATTATGTATACTCTATATACTGGCTAACTCTTCTTGAGAGAAGTCTGACTGCTCAGCCACAGCTACCAGGTAAATCTGGGTTGTGCAGACTGGTACCAATTGGGTTTACTGCTTACTCCTGTAGTCTTAAACTTTTTGCAGTAGTCACTAAGGGAACTGCACAGGTTTCTGCCTAACAGCTCCCAGTCTAAGCGCCAGACTTTCAGTTTTGCAGCATCTGGATTTTCGTGGAGCATGTTGATCTTGATGTTGAATTCCACCAATAGGTTTTCACATCTTTGCATCCACATTGCCACTAAGTTCTGACCTTTAACCGGTGCTCTGTGAAGGATTTTAAACTGTAGGATGTTTTCACAGGTTGAGTCTTTCAAAGGATAGTTCGTATTGAAGGGGCCCCTGAGGGACCCTCGAATGTGGAAACAAGGCAAAGTCACCACACACGAATAGATACGCCAAACACGAGGTTCCGTTCCCAAAATCTAGGGTTTATTGCAATACAAAATAGTCTCAATTGGCCAAGTGGTCTCACGCCCCGCGACGTGCGTCTAAACAGACCTCAGGGGACGCAAGCAAACGAGCGACGTACATCAGTTACATATATACAAAAGGAGCACCTTATAATCAGCAATGACACAGTATGACACATTTGATGCGGCCCCCAATTCATTTCCCTTTGAATTAGAGGCGATGATTGACCAGTGTGACAAATATGACACTTTAGACCACCATATTTAGTAACAGGTTGCAATCTCCAGTTTTACAGACATCATTCTTTGTTTGCGATGACACAGCGTTCGTTTTTCATGGGCAAGCTGCGCATAGGAGACTAGCGCATACCAGGCCTCACTATCTCTTAGTTTCGATTCTCGCTCTAGAGGTCAGACCGCTCTCCGGAGCCTCACTGGGCTAAGAAAGGGGGGCCGTAAAGAAGAGCATAATTCAACTCTTTAAATGCTAGTTTCGTACATTGCTATTCTTTCAGGAGACTCGCTGGCATTCATGTACTGATTAAATGCCTTGCTCCCTGTCTTCAAGGATATATGAGGGAGAGAATCGGGCATTTCTGTCTGGCTCTCCAGTGTAATGTTTCAAGATGTTTTCGTAGCCTTGGATCATTGAAGCGAAATAATATCTACAGCAAAGCAGTTTTACATGAGGCAAAGAGGCAACGTTAAAGAGAACAGAGAGAAAACAAAATGGCGATTCTAGTCATCTTAAAATGGCTGCACTCTAGCTGGGCCAATAGTTACGTAATAACTAAGGAGCATGTATTCTTAACACTTTAAATGAGGCGGTTGGTCCTCGGCCAACCAATTATCATGCATTTCCGTCCACCCAGGGATGTCTAGATTTTCTGGACTGACAAACCCTCCTCTTGGCCGTATGCCAAACGCCTCATTCGTAAATTATGTTTCACTTTTTGTTCCATTTCCCATAATCTAGGCCGCATAGAGAGGCATAGCATGCAGAAATCAATAGCCGTCTTTCTATGTACTACGTTCAATTCGCTGTCAGCTTTGGTGCAGGAGGGGGCATTCATTGATTCCGACATTCTTCTCTCGTCGTCCTTCCGTTGTATTCGTCGCAAATATCTTTTGTTCTTGTGTTTCTCCGGATGTTGAAACAGTTCAATTAATGTTTACAATCTTTTATGTCAGTTGCTACCTGCCTTGGTTGCTTTTTTCATTTCGGCAAGGCCTCCGTGCATTTGCACATTGCTCTAGAGTTTCAGAGCAGCGACCTTTGTGCCACGTGCGCCCCGCTTGTTCGCTCGGGACACATGGATTTAACACCGAGGAGTTGCGTTTCGTGAGCTGTCTAACTTGCACAACTCTTACGCCACCCTCCTCTAGGCCTCCGGTTCCCACTTCATCCGAAAATTGGAAACAGAGGCAACAAAGAGATGAAAATGTGATCACTCCTTTCTGCTCCGCAGGTTGTACCGATTTGTTCCTGGTACCGTGTGATCAATGAACAGTGCGGATGCACTTCCGGTTTCAAGCTCCGAGTCAGCCTGGGGCACAGTGGCAGATGATGATGGGTGCCCGGGCGACAATGCAGGCTGTGGCACAACAGTAGATGGTGAGCGTCACAGATGTATGCGTTTGGTGTTGGCCAGCAGAGACGCAGAGTCAGCTGGACAACATTGGAGCGCTCTTTGCCCTTCCACTTTTATGGCAATCTCATCAGGCTTTGTTTCAGGATTAGGCAGCTTTCGTGGCGGAGGACTAGCAATGGCATTTTTCGTTTCCGGAATCATTGCTGTCTCTTTCTTGTCTTTGTCTCAATCAGTTGACGTGTCGAATGGTGATGGCACTTTCTTGGCATGCGTAGCATGAATCCACGCCTTCCGTCCATCCACGCGTAGTGCTGTCTGCGTGGTTAACAATACTTGATACGGCCCATGCCACCTGGGTGCTAATGATGTTTTCCGTTCAAAGTTCTTTATTAGCACCCAGGTTCCTGGCTCCAATGCATGTCCTCGGCCAGTATATCGTACCGGTAATGCCTCCTGCACCTGCTGATGAATCAAACGTAGTTTTTTTACTAACAAATTACAATAAATGCTGAGTACAGGGTATTTAACCTCATTCATTTTCCTCGGCTGAGGTGCGCACCATACATTCGCCGGTCTCCCCATTATGATCTCATAAGGGGAGAGCCCAGTTCTGGCCTGCACTGACGTTCGCATGCATAGTAAGGCTATTGGCAATGCATCTACCCAACTCAATTTGCTGCCCGCACAGATCCTACTGATCTTGGGACTTCAGAATTCCATTATGGCGTTCAATAAGACCGGCCGAACTCGGATGTCTTGAACTGTGGAACCTCTTATCGATCTGCAATCCTGCACAAATCAGTAATATCACTGCAGCCAAAAAGTGCAGATCATTGTCCGACCATATGACACGGGGCAGACCAAAGCGAGAGAAATACTCTTAGCATTACTTTCGCCGTGCTCATGGCTGTGCAATCTTTCAAAGGATATGCTTCCACCCATTTGCTAAATGCACATGTGATCACTAGAACGTACTTCAAATTTTGTCACCTTTCCATTTCTATAAAGTTAAAGTGAATCACTTCGAATGTCATAGAGGGAGGTCTGAAACTTCCCGTTGGAGTCACTGTTCCTTTTCCCACATTGTGCTGTAAGCACGTAATGCAATTTTGGACCAACCTCTCGGCATTCTTTTTTATCAGGGGATTTTTCCAAACTGTGGCTAAATGTTGGACTATTTTCTTCGCACAGATGTGTGTGGGACTGTGAGCCATTGTAACCATTGCGTTTACATACACATTTGGCAACATCCAATTCCCGCCTTTTTTGTCCACCCAACATCCCTCCAAATCCAATTCTGCAGAGCCCTTGGTCCATCCCTGTATTTCGTCGGCGTCACAATTCCATTCTCTATCATACAGGGCACTACCTCTGATTGTACTGTCAACATTTTTGTATTCAGATCAGTGGCAGTCTGTTTCGCAATTCTGTCTGCAAATGCGTTTCCTTTACCCACGTTACATGTCACTTTTTTATGTGCCTCGCATTTCATTATTGCCACGTGTTTTGGACACGTAAGTGCAGACAGTAATCGCACAATCAAAGGGCCATGTTGTATTCTAGCCCCATGGGATGTTAAGAACCCTCTCTCGGCCCATAATCGGCCAAAGTTATGGACTACGCCAAAGGCGTACTGGCTATCAGTATAAATATTTACACTCAAGTTCTCTGAAATTTCCCAAGCTCTTGTTAAGGTAATTATCTCTGCAGCTTGGGCGGAGTTGTAAGGAATTCTATTACTCTCCACAACACTTTTTAATGTGGTGACAGCGTATGCGGCAGTTGATGTGCCTTCAGGTAATTTAAAACAGGAGCCGTCACAAAACAGTTCCCTTTCTGGTTCTTTTAGGGGTGTATCACTCAAATCAATTCTCCCCTTTGTTTCTTCCTCAGTAACCATTAAACAATCATGGGGAGGCAATTCAGTCCCACCAATTCTCCCTTCGGGCATTGGCATTAATTCTGATGGATTCAAACCGCTACACCTCATAATTTGGATGTGAGGCGCAAACAATATGATTTCATATCTAGTCAATCTAGCAGAGGTGAAGTGTTGCGTCTGCGTTCTATTGAGTAGAACCTCTATGGCATATGGCACCATCAAAATTAAGGTGTGCCCCAATACCATCCCTTCTGTTTGTTTCACCAACGCAGCAGCCGCTGCAACAGCTCGCAAACATCGTGGTAGTGCGCGCGCTACAGGGTCCAGCGCAGAATAAAAATAGCAGCACGGCCTTTTTCTTCCACCTTATTCCTGTGTTAAGACAGACAACGCGCATCCTTTTTCCTCATGCACAAATTGCCTAAAAACCTTTTCATAATTCGGTGTGCCCAAAACTGGAGCAGAACTCAAAATGGTTTTTAGCGAATTAAATGCTTTCTGACATTCTTCATTCCACTGCAAAGGCACCACAGCATCCTTCTTTGTTTGTTCCACCATTGGTTTCACAATCAAAGCTAAATTCATAATCCACTAGCGACAATATGAAGCCATGCCTATTATAGCTCTCACACCTTTCTGTGTTGTTGGAATAGGCATACCAGAAATGCTCTTTATTCTTCTGGCGTTAATCTTCTCCCTTCCTTTGATAGTAAGTTACCCAAATAAGCTACTTCTTTCTGACAGTACTGGAATTTCTTTAGACTTGCTTTATGGCCATGCTCAGCTAGATGGGTTAATAGTAAAATAGTACCTTTTTTTACATATCTCTTCTGCGTCAGCGGCGATTAATAAATCGTCAATGTATTGTAACAATACACAGTCCCCTGGTAATTCTAACATGTCCAGCTGTTCCTTCAATGCTCTACTGTATGTGCTCGGACTTTCAGTATAACCTTGTGGCACGCATGTAAATGTGAATGATCATTCCTCCTAGAGTGAAAGCGAATAAATACCTGCTTTCTTTGTGTACTGGAATGCTGAAAAAGGCGTTTAAGTCTACAACACTAAAATATTCTGCTGATGCAGGGATCATTGTCAAGATCGTAGTGACGTCTGGCACTAACGGGAATTGGGGATCTACCACTTTGTTCAGTGCACGAAGATCAATAATAAAACGGTACGGTACCTCATTACCCCCTTTCTTATATACTGGAAGAATGGGGCTGTTACACAACCTGCCTATAATCTCTTCAATCACCGCCAAGTTTACCAAATCAATCGCAATACTTTTCAATCCTTTTTCTCCTTCCGCAGTATAATATTTCAGCGGAATACGTGGTAGCGTTATTCCTTCTTTCAATGTAATTTTTACTGGCTCTATTTTGAAACATCCCACATCATTGTCATTCACGGCCCAAACGCAAGTTGGTACAGTACTCAATTCCCCTGTTAAAGGTTCCGTCATAAATTCAGAAGTCGACATATTCTGGGCAGAAATCGTCATAAATACCCCATCTGGTGTACAATGAATAACTGCACTCAGTTTTTTCAGTAAATTTAATCCCAAAATATTTTCTTCACAATGCTCTGTCAAAAGGAATGGACAATGTTCAGTAAAAGGCCCTATTGTCACTGCTACTAGTTTAGACTCAGGCTTTATTACTGGGGTACCTGCGAACCCTACTGAAATATTTTGTCGCCCTGACAGAGGTATGCCTGGAACCAAGTGATGATCTATCGAGCACTTCTGTGCCCCCGTATCTATGAGGAATCTATGCTCTTCATTCCCGATCTTCATCTCTACGTAGGGTCCTTTCTGATTCACGGGAATAGTCACTGGTTCCGACCCCTGTCCTGGGCTGTCCTATTGGGGTAACAATATATCATCCGATGTGTAATCACCACTTTTGTTACAGTATGCACCTATCTGTGTGTCAAAAATGTTCCCCCCTCTCCCTCTATTTCCCAATTGTGCACCCTGCTGATTTTGACTCTGATTTTGATTGGGAGCCTGGCCTTGATTTTGTGCTCCATTCCCTTGATCATTCTGAAGCTGCTGCATATTATTTCTGTTATGACCATTTGTTCCCCCGTGGCCTCTATGAGGCCTTCTCTGACCATAACCGCCTCTATTTTGTAAGTGTGGGCATTGTGCCCGCCAGTGTCCTTCCTCCCTGCAATATGCACATTGGTTTAATCCCAAAGGCCCTCCATATGTATTTGAATTTCCCCTGTTCTGTGTATTTCCCCTTCGCCTGTTGTGTCCTGCTACCTGCTGAAGTAATACCTGCGTTTTCAAGTTTGCTCTATCCTTTGCTTCCCTTTCCTTTTCAGTATTTACCCTGTTTTCATAATATTGAGCCATGTGCAATACTTCTCCTAGCGTTTTTACTTGCCATGCACTCTGATGTCATTATCACATTTTGAATTGGAAGTATTAATCCCCTCACATATTTATCCACAAATAACCTCTTCCCTGCTTCTGTACTCCCATCCTGTCCACTAAAATCTGTAAATACTTCTTCAAATCTGTTAAAATAATCTGTGGCCACCTCATCTTTTCCTTGCACACACGCTGTCATCTTGTCCCATTGAATTCTTTTCTCCGGGACCAATTCTTTTAACTTATGCATTATTCGTGCCGGTAGTGCCAACATATTCGCCCCTGGCTCTGCACCCACCGCTTTATTTCTATCCTCCAGTATTAAATTTGCCCACGTGGCGCCCATAGGCCGTCTCATCTTCCACCTTTCTTATTTGTTTCCATATCTCTGCTGGCAAAATCACGGGGAATATTAAGTCTATATCACTCATTGTGAGCACCGCTGATTTCAATAAAGACTCTACTTCTTTATAAAAGCCCAATGGATTTTTTCGTATGTCAGGGATTGTCTGTTTTATATTATTCAATTCCTGTCTAGAGAAGGGAACATGCACAAATTGAGCTGCGTAATGCGCTGGGATTACCACAGCCGGCGTTTCGCCTATTGCGGGAGTCTCTACCTTCGGTACAAAAGTAGGAGGCACTTCTCTCATGGGCAAGGCCTCACTCAGTAATCCTCCCCCTTCCCTCTTATGTAACAATATTCCCAGGTCGAGGGATAAGGCTGTTTCTCCTGTCCCCCGTTCCATCGCTCTCTTATACACCGCCAATACTTCAGGGGGGGGCTCACCTTTTTCTCGTTTCTATCATTAGCTGTCAAATATTCTACCATTGTTTGTAACGCTCTCCTCTTCATTGCTAAAGTGTAGTCATCAAATATTCCATGTATTTCCATTATGGGAATACTGGGATCTGAAATCCATTTTTGTGCCTACCGCATGCACGCCTTCAGCTCTGCATTAGTTTGCGCTGCTGGCGACGAGAATCGCTGCTGTCTACCCCTCTCAATATTCTTTCTCCTATTCCCCGGTGTGGCCAACACTTCACAATATTCTTTATCCAGTTCATTCTTTATCTCAAACAGTCACTTACCTGCTCTTCTATCGCCTCATTCCTTCCTCTACAACAGGCTAATGCATTCAAATCCAACAGTCGTTGCGGTGGTAACTTCCCAATTAACTTTTTCCATTGTCTTGACAAATATTCCCCCATGCCTTCCAACAATACCTGTATTTCATTGTTCCTTCTGAAGTCATACAGCGACGCTAGCGTGGATGCCTCATCATTGTCGTCTATATACATTTCCGCCTGTTCTTGCAGCTCGCGCTTTCTCTCCTTGCTGATCGCGCTGAGAGTTACTCTCATACATTCATTCTGCTCGATTTCACTCATGAGAGGGGCGGTCAGAACAGTGGCACCTTTTTGATCGGAAGGTGGGGAGGGGGCAGTGAGAGTGGGATATGTCTGTAGGGGTTGTGGAAGTTGCAAAACACTCAGGGCTGGCTGGCTAGTGGACAGTGCAATGTCTGATTCAGCCTGTGGCCGTGCTGGCGTTGGGAGGGGCTGAGCAACGGGAGGGGTTTGAGCGACAGCTACTGACGTATTCTGTTTGGTTCCACTCCTCGGACCCTGATTTGTTTCAGTCAAAATGTTGTTTATTAATTCGTCTGATGTCTGTAGCTCTCTTTGTGGATATATTTTTTCTATGTTTAATTCATCGCGCCGTCTTGCCTTTCGCAAGCTATTACTCTACTCCTCCTCCTCCTTCTCCTCAGCTTTCTTCGTCTTTGACTTATACCTGCGCGCATGCTTCTCTCTACTTTTAAATCTGAGCACTGCTTCCCTCCTCCAGTCCCTAAGAATGTCTAGTGCCCCAGGGCGTGCTCTTTTACTTATCAACACCTTTTCCAGGTTATCTATGCGTCCAATCTCAAAACTCCCATGGCTCGGCCACTGAAGGTCTGCCTGTTTTCTGGTTTGCATATGCAAAGTCTCACACAACATTATCGCTCCCATACCATACTTTACATAAATCTCATGAACTGGCGTTTCTCCCGGAGGTGCTTTCTGGCCAGTTTCCAAAGATTGTTCACCGCAGCGGAAAAATCCCGCTAAGGTAGACAATACCCCAGGCATGTTTTAACCTTACCCTTGGCTAATCAAACTTACTCTGGGTGTTTGATTTTGCAAAATCAACTCTCAACCAATATCAGGATTACTTACGAATCGGGGCACGACTCACCTGATCAATCAATTTGTCTTCTTCAAGACACAATTCGTCCGTATACTGACGCAACCAATGACGTTGCGTCTGCGTATCTCGGCTCTGCCTCGTTTCGGGACCCTGGCCTCCTTGTTCGCTGGCCAGGGGCGTCGATCAGGGATCAGCAGTGCGCAGATCTGCAAAGGAGTCTCCCATCGCTTTCGTAGGGGTGCCCCGTACACCTCTGGATCCCGGCTCGATCGCTCCTGTCCTCGCCGTTCTTGTCGCCTTCCTTATGTCACAACGTACACGATGGAACAAGTGGGGGAGGGTCCCCATTTGGGCGCCATCTTGAAGGGGCCCCTGAGGGACCCTCGAATGTGGAAACAAGGCAAAGTCACCACACACAAATAGATACGCCAAACACGAGCTTCCGTTCCCAAAATCTAGGGTTTATTGCAATACAAAATAGTCCCAATTGGCCAAGTGGTCTCACGCCCCGCGACGTTTGTCTAAACAGACCTCAGGGGACGCAAGCAAACGAGCGACGTACATCAGTTACATATATACAAAAGGAGCACCTTATAATCAGCAATGACACAGTATGACACATTTGATGCCACCCCCAATTCATTTCCCTTTGAATTAGAGGCGACGATTGACCAGTGTGACAAATATGACACCTTAGACCACCATATTTAGTAACAGGTTGCAATCTCCAGTTTGACAGACATCATTCTTTGTTTGCGATGACAGAGCATTTGTTTTTCATGGGCAAGCTGCGTGTAGGAGACTGGCGCATACCAGGCCTCACTATCTCTTAGTTTCGATTCTCGCTCTAGAGGTCAGCCTGCTCTCCGGGGCCTCACTGGGCTAAGAAAGGGGGGCCGTAAAGAAGAGCATAATTCAACTCTTTAAATGCTAGTTTCGTACATTGCTATTCTTTCAGGAGACTCGCTGGCATTCATGTACTGATTAAATGCCTTGCTCCCTGTCTTCAAGGATATATGAGGGAGGGAATCGGGCATTTCTGTCTGGCTCTCCAGTGTAATGTTTCAACATGTTTTCGTAGCCTTGGACCATTGAAGCGAAATAATATCTACAGCAAAGCAGTTTTACATGAGGCAAAGAGGCAACGTTAAAGGGAACAGAGAGAAAACAAAATGGCGATTCTAGTCATCTTAAAATGGCCGCACTCTAGCTGGGCCAATAGCTACGTAATAACTAATGAGCATGTATTCTTAACACTTTAAATGAGGCGGTTGGTCCTCGGCCAACCAATTATCATGCATTTCCGTCCACCCAGGGATGTCTAGAATTTCTGGACTGACAGTATCTAATGCAAGCCGTCATTGTCCCTCACAGTAGACCCAGCACTTCGTCCAAACTGGTTCTCCAGAGATGACCATACTTCGTGAGAGCAACCCAGTGCATTTTCAACCCCATATATCAGAACTGGGATTACTTTTTTTTGATAAAACAGTCGCAGAGGTTCAAGCGAAAACTTCCCAAATTTCTTTTTCATAATTAAGGCTTGACTCGCTAACTGAGTGCATTTCCTTTTTGTATCACTCACCCAAGGCCCATCGTTAATGCAAGCACTCGGTACCATTCCCAGATATCTAACGCTATGCGATATCTTCAACGGTTCGCCACTTAGGTGCCATCTGAATTTTTTTACTTTTTTCGAGGTACACCCTCTCAAGTTCTTGAGTATTAAGATCTTGCTTTTTTTGGTATTAATTAGCAGCTGATTCCCAATTACATAGCTCTGTATGGCCTCTAGTTTTCTTTGTAGTCCGATTGGTGTTGTGTCCATCACAAACAGGTCGTCGGCGTAAAGAAGCCAGCTAACATGAGATTTGTTTATTTTCAGTGGGAATGATTTTACAGCCTCTATAGGAGGTACCTATGTCCGATATAAACAAACTAAATATAGCTGCAGCAAGCGGGCAACCTTGCTTTGTGCTTTTATGTGTTTTAATGGCCGTTGACAAAGTCCCAGATTGGTCTAAGCGGATCTTAACAGATGTGTCAGTATGTAGCTCCTGAATTGCTGCTACTAGGATCTTCGGGGCATCCCCACCGCCTCAGTTTCGACCACAGACGCTCTCGATCGACAGTGTCAAAGGCACTGGAAAAATCGATAAACGCCAAATATACTACTGTATTTGTTATTAAGGCTTCCATTTTAACCAACTTGAGTAGTAACAAGTTTAGGGAACAGCCACATATTTGACAAAGCCGCTCTGTCGGGCATCCACAAGCTCCATTTTTACCGGCCATTCTATCAGCTTTTGGTGTAGAGTGGTTGCATAGACCTTTCCCAATACGTCCAGCAAGGCCACTGGGCGATAATTACTCGGGTTTAATCTGTCCCCTTTTTTAAATATTGGTACGATGATTGCCGATTTCCATGATTTAGGCGATTGACCCGAGTTGTTTATTCTTTCGAATAATACTGCACAAAACTCAGCCCAAATCTCGGGGCATTGTTTGATGGTGTTGTTAGTTAACCCGTCAAAACCCGGAGCTCTGGAATTTTTGGCCCTCGAGATTATGGACACAATGTCACTTTTACAGAACGCGAGTGCACGAGGTGGAAAAGTCAGTTTATCCTCGCTGTCCGATGGCCAATTGCCCTTAGATAGGGCTTCAAAGTGAGAAATCCATTCTGATTCTGTCACCGAACACGTCTGTAGGGACTTTTGGGGCGCCTGCATGTTATTGATTATTCTCCAAAAGTCCCTTGTGTTTTTATTCTTTAACACAGATAACATTGTTTCGGCGTCCTTTTGGATGGTCAAGTGAACGTGAGCCTTTATCCAGCCTTTATCCAGTTTTTGTACTTCTGCTTTGCCGCTTTAATTTCCATCTTTCGAGATATTGGATCTAGTGATTTAGCCTGTCGAATGGTCTGTCTCATCTGCCGTTTACGTATCGGTATTTCTGGGTCAAACCAGTGCTTACGGACCTGGTTTCAGTTTTTCAGTCCCATGTTCTTAGTCTTACACTGAAGCAATAACTGATTATATTCCAGTTCACTGCTGTGCTGGCAATAGGCAGTTGACAACTGGGCAACCTTGCGTTCTTCAAGTCGAAGCCTAACCCTGTTTGCAGCGACAGAGATGGGATACTGCCGCTTCAATGGACCCTCCTCAGTGAACGTTGTAACCTCTGTTATTAACATGTTGTGGTCACTACTGGTTTGATTCTTCATTTTGAAAGATTTTATTCTGCCGTGCAAGTCGACTGACACAAACACAGTCAATTGTGGTGGCTGAATCAGCACGGTGCCAAGTTGGAGCCGGTGGAAAATCCTCCGCAGTGTTCCCGCTCAGCATTAGCAGTTGCCTCGAATCCATTTCTTCAAGCCATTCTTTAGCTAGCGCCTCTTTATCATCTGCCGCAAGTTTGAGGAGGTCAATGTTCAAATCTCCACATATCATGATATTCGCCCTTGCCTTGGCCTCGTATAGGGTGTCCACATTTTTTTCAATGTATTCTATGAAATCCAGTCTACCTGTCCTTTGGTGATTCCAATATGCATTTAGAAATGTTATTTCATCTGGAGGCTCTGAACCCATCTTGTGTTTTATGATCGTGGTTTCTTGGATGAATGGGGAATGGTTGATGTACTTTGAGATCCTGAAACCCGAAGCCCTGCTTACTAGTGTTAGCAGACCAGCCATCGGGCACCCTTTCGCCAATTTTATTGCGGGGTTCAGGGCCACTTCATAGTCACTTGAAATGGGAGTTTCAGTCAGTGATGATTCCTGCAAGCATGCGATTGTAAACCTTCCAGCCATTTCGTATTGAAAAGGTGTGTAAACCCTTGCGTGTTCCAGGAAGCCACTAGGCACCGACGCGAGGTTGAAGGGGCCTGGCGTTAATGCTGGGCATTCGTGTTAAGTGTTGATGCTACCCAGCCCCAGTCACAGGGACCCACTTTACCTTTCGCCCCCCCCACCCCCAAGAGGCACTGTGTCAACACTTGGGAGCTTTGAGCTCTATGTATGGTAATTCTAATGTTGGTTTTAAATGATTCTCGAGCCGTCACATCCTTGTTCATCCTTGTGTTCAGTTTTTTATTGTCTGTCTGCGGGCTTTCGCACGTGGGATTCGAAGGCTGTCCAATGGTTGCTTTCCTCACATCAGTAGACAGGGGGCGTGGGCTCCCTTCTTTATTTTGATAGCACACCGCTGTGCTCTGCTGTGGACAACTTGAGTTGTTATAATTGTATCTTTTTTTTCAGTACTGCAAGATGTTGGGAGCTGCAATGTACTGAAAATATCATCCAGTCCCTTATTAAAACAGCGTCTTCGTCAAGAGCAGCAGGCCTTGACGGTCTTACTAACTGGATGTTTAAACAAAACATAAATGAATGGGCTCTAATCCTCAACAATGCATTTCAGCACATCTTACACACCAAATGTTTACCAGATTCTTGGCGCTCGTCCGTGATTATCCCTATTTATAAGAAGGGTGATCGCATGGACGCTAAAAGCTATCGTCCGATAGCATTATTGGATGCCCCGGGGAAGCTGTTTACCAAGTTAGTATTAAGAGATTTTGTTCTTTGGGCATCGGCAACTGGTCAACGTGATCCAGCACAAACTGGTTTTGTGGCTGGTCTGGGCACTAGTGTTAATTTACTAACTTTAAATGCTATCCGACAACAAGCTCAGTGTAAGAGACAGCCTAGATATTTTGCATTTGTGGACTTACATTCCGCTTTTGATTCGGTTTCAAGACCTAAACTTATCAACAAGTTAATCAAAGCGGAATGTCCCCCCACTCTTATAGACATCATTTTTGCATTACATTCAAAAACCAAGATCTTTGTAAGATTAAATGCTGAAGGTCTCCTGTCATCGCCTGTTTATACGTACAGAGGGTTAAAACAAGGATGCAGCTTAGCGTCAGCCTTGTTCAACTTTTTTATTAACGATGTTCGCTGGATCTTTACTAAAATAGCGGCTGACGCTCCAATACTGAATGGTGTTAAAATTAGTGCATTATGGTATGCAGATGACCTTGTTCTTGTGTCAAAAACACCCAGTGGTCTACGTAATCTTCTGTCAGCACTTTGCAGCTATTTCAAAGAAAATGAATTATTTGTAAATACTGCTAAAACTCAGATTGTTACGTTTATCCCTAAAGGTTTACGCAAGCATCTATTAGAGTGGCAAATTGAGACAACCCCCATAAAGATAGTTCCAAATTATGTCTATTTGGGTGTTATTTTTGATGGTTGTCCCATTGCAGACTCACAGTTGAATAAAATTAAACAAAAGCTAACCATGGCAATTTGTCAGACCCAAATAATTGTATCTAAGTATGGCAAATTTACACTCAAAGCAGCTCTTCTGTTTTGGAATCAAAATGTTGTCCCAACTATTCTTTATGGCATGGAAACGCAAATTTTACCAACTGCATTTCTTAACCGCTTAGAATCCAAATTTTGGCGAGCCATCTTGCATCTACCGCAATGTATTCCTGGGGCAATGATGCGTTATGAATTGGGCTTAACCTCATTAAGTGCCCATCATAATTGGCGCCTATGCGCTTTATTGCGTAAATGTTTGCTTTCAACACAGGACAATTCTGCCTTGTCGGCCATCTCCAGTTACATACTAAACTCAGCAGAAAAATTCCCGAAACAGTGGTCTTCAAATGTTCTCTCTATTATGGTAAAGGCCGATATTTCTTTGAGCCTTTTATTAGATCATCCAGAGAGAGCAAAGAAGAAAGTCCACATGATGGACTGGATTGAAACCCGAGTAAAGTGTTTAACCTATAGAGACTTTGATCCTGCAATATTTGGTCCTAAATCTTATAAAGACATTGCCTCGTACCTGTGCCTGTCGCCTTCTTCTGCTATTAGATCTGAGATCCTGAGGCTGCGGTTTAACATCTGGCCCACTAGGGAAGTCAAAGTAAGAAGGAGACAAATCACATCAGACTTTAATTGGTGCAGGTTTTGTCGAAACACAACAATTGTTGAAACCTTGCAACATTTACTATTGGAGTGCACAGCCCCTAAACTTCTGAGTTTAAGAAATATGCACTTTGCTAAATATTTTGTGTATTTTTCACAAATAGACCCAAGTAATAGATGGGTCGCTCTGGCTGCAACTGAATGTATGGGTATAAGGATTGCTACTATCAATTTTTTAAAATCTCTAAACCTGGAATGATTGATATACACCATGTTAACCAACACTTTTAAATTGTGAAAACTTGATGTGGAAGATGGTTGTAATTGTAAACGTTTGTTTTATTGATTTAATGTTTTTACTTAAGCAAGAATGGATTTTTGTAACATGTATAAAATTGAAAAAGTTGTTGTAATACAACTATATTCAATAATAAAAAAAAAAAAAAAAAAAAAAAAAAAAAAAAAAATAATTGTATCGTCCGTCTTGCTCCTGATGACTCAGGCCGGAAGCTTCCAGCGTATAGACTTCGAACCCCAACGAAAATAGAGCTACATTCGCATCAAGAATTGTGGTGGCTATCAGTGACGAGGACACGTGGAGAATTATTTTATCGTTCCGTCTTTCGTTTGGAAATTCTACGATCTTTAAGTCATTGGACGTGATCGCTCGAAGACTTGGAATCAGATCAAATAGCCTGATGATGTTAGCTCGATTTAGGATCAGCTTGTCGTTGGAGTCTATCCTCTCCATCATTAACTTAAAAACAGGCGCCGCAATTTTCACTCCTTTGACTTGACTTCTGTTACTTCTTTGTGAGTTCCCCTGAGGGTCAAATTGCTTAGTTAAACTTTTGTTCTCTTTTTTGGAGGTAGGTCTACTGTCTGCCCCTACGTCTCACCTAGTACAAGCTGAGTTTATCTCCTCTTCTCTTTGCTTATCCGATCGAAACACCTCACGACCGACCGTTTGTGCACTTTTTTGACTTAAACAGTTTCAGTCTCATTTCATGCATTGTCATGAACAGTGGGCTGACCGGAGCACTTACACCATTCTCAGGATTCGCTGGTTCGTTGACAAGGCGACAGATTCTGGAATTTGTGAGTACTGTAAACTCCATAATAGGACCCCCCCCCCTCTGGGAGCTGGGCACTCTTGCTTTCCACCACTGCAGCACCTCCATCCATGTTGTGTGAACATTCGTTGCAGGTAGACTCTGGAATGTTTGCGGAAACAGTTTGCTTGCTTGCGTTGTCCTCTCGTAACATCGACGACCCAGTTTTAGTGACTCAAACCTCTTCCACATCATTGTATGTGGACATGTTTAGGAGTGTTAGGGAGAATTCTCTGTTTAGGCTGAATTTCCTAACCTAGTGAGTCCCCCAGCAGCTTTGCTGGATTTTTGGGGTTTATTTTTTTCTCCTGCCAAGAGTGAGACTCTTTTACCCTCACTCGTGGGCATGATTTGAGTGTGTTTCTTTGACTCTAGATGTGTTTAATGGGCTATGGGGTCTTTTACTCCATAGGGCTTCATGTGTTTTTGTGATGTGTGTTACACAGCACCCTCAGTGCAGTAACACAGGGGTGTCATAGTGACCCCCCAGTATAGACTCCATACCCTGGGACTGACTACTGTCTCCCAGAGCCTGTAAAGTCACCATTGGCTTTACTAGTCTCAAATTGTAAACAGAACCAATACAAACCATCATATTGTGGACGTACTGGACGGGGCAATTCGATTGCCCCGGGGTCTGTTAGTCGAGGGGGCACGTCTCCATCCCCCCTGATCGAGTTTTGGCTGGTGGCAGTGGATACTACTTTTTATATTCGACCGCGAATATATCCCTATGTGATTTCCAATTGTTCAAGGCTACCAACTTTAATTATTTAATTCCTATAGCCTCGAACATACCGCTGGTTTATTTATTTAATATTAATTCTCCGGTTGGTATTTTTTGCCAGAACTCAGTTATAAAATGGCGTTTGTGTTCGCTTCTGTGACTCCAACCCAAGTTGAGCTCTTTGTTCCACTTTTTGGCGGGCTTCTCCACAGAAGCCCTCCAAAGTGGTGCCACTCTGTCTGGGGTACTTAGAAGGGGTGGAGGGGGATTTAGGCACCCTGGACTGAGTTGCCTAAGCAACTCAATTCGCACTCCGTCCTTATTGGCCCAAATGGTGAGCCGGCCGGCTCACCACTTAGCATGTTTGAGTGACAGCTAGGCTGAGTGAATGGGGGTTTTCTGCATAAAAGCATGGCTTTGGGGACTGGAACTTCAGATGTCGCCACAGGACCTAAGAATCCGACGAGGGAGAAGCGGAGCCGACCTGCTACGACGACACCACCGGTGGAGCCCTGCTGAACTGTCTCACCGCTTTTTCCCAACGACAGAGGAGATCTCCAGCCCGGAGAGTCTTCTTCCTTCGACTGGTGGGGATAACCAGTCTGCTTCCTTTTTCGCTTCCTGGAGCATCTCGTGGCTGCCTTGCCTGTGCCAAGCACCCCGGCAACCGGGATACCACGTTTTACCACTACCGCGAATCAAAGGGTAGTACCTTTAACCGGAAAACTCCGCGGCTGGTTTCTTCCCTGGCAGTGCAACGACCATCATCTTTCCTCCACGTCGAGATCTTCTGTTCCTCTGGACGACGCCACGACTTGCAACCACGGCCAGGAACAACTGCCCCCGCTGGAGGATCCTTTCCACATAAGGTACTGTGTTCCGCCTGGCTTCCCTTGCAACCGACTGTACGGGGTAGATTTAGCCCCCGGCTTTCGAACCTGGGTTAGCCTGGGACACCCTGGCTAAACTTTTCTGAAACCTAACTAAAACCTTTCTGAACTCCCTGCAAGACTTTTTAAGCCTGTTGTCATTGTGTGATCTTGGGTGCAATTGTGCCCTGCTCTCTCCAAGAGTGGGCCCGACCGATGGACTTTGGCTCACAAGTAACTTTTGACTTTCCTGCCTTGCTTAAGAGTTCCTAAGTATTAGTGTGGTGTATTTTCCTACATTCTGCCTTTTTCCCTCCCTTTTTCGTTAACTTATTGGAGTGCCATCTATAGTTAAGCGCTCACCTCTGTCTGGAAATAAGTGGTATTAACTAAGACTTGTCTGATAAGGAATAAGGGATGTATATATAATAATAGTAACTGTGTTTAGAGTGATTTACAATAATAGTGCTGGAGTGTTTCAATAAGTGTGTTTTTAAATAAATAATTATATACCTTGATACCAAAGTTCTGGTCAGAGTTTGCTTGTGCTATTGTATCGGAGTGCCTATTGTGTACACTTTGCATACTGCCTAACTCTTCTTGAGGGAAGTCTGACTGCTCAGCCACAGCTACCAGGTAAATCTGGGTGGTGCAGACTGCTACCCTGTAGTCCTAAATCTTTTGCAGTGGTCCCCAAGGGAACTGCACAGGTTTCTGCCTAACAAGGAGCGCAACCGCGATGTCATCAGACTGGCGGATCCGGCCTCTTGAACTCTAACTTCACAGTTTTAGTTTGCCTTCCTCTCTTGTTATGTTCTGGTAAAAGTGTTGGGATCTGTTTCAACTTGTTCTCTGCTTTTCTCTCCCTTTTAAACTGAATTATTAGAGTGCCATCCACGTTAAGTGCTCATAGCTGTCTGAAAATAAGTGGGGCTTTACTTAAGACTTGTCGAATATTCTTTTAAGGGAGTGTATATCTTTTAGTGACCGTGTTTTTGAATTGCTTACTATTAGTGCCTGTGTGTTTTCATCCTGTGCGCTTCATCCTCCTTTGCTGCTAAGTGTGAAACCGGCCTCTTGAACTCTAACTTCACAGTTTTAGTTTGCCTTCCTCTCTTGTTATGTTCTGGTAAAAGTGTTGGGATCTGTTTCAACTTGTTCTCTGCTTTTCTCTCCCTTTTAAACTGAATTATTAGAGTGCCATCCACGTTAAGTGCTCATAGCTGTCTGAAAATAAGTGGGGCTTTACTTAAGACTTGTCGAATATTCTTTTAAGGGAGTGTATATCTTTTAGTGACCGTGTTTTTGAATTGCTTACTATTAGTGCCTGTGTGTTTTTCTATATGTGGTTTTAAATAAATAATTATATATCTTTTTTACACCAAGCCCTGGTCAGTGTTTACTTGTTCTACTGTGTTCTCTTGACCTATTGTGAATACTCTGTATACTGCCTAACTCTTCTTGAGGGAAGTCTGACTGCTCAGCCACAGCTACCAAGTGAATCTGTGTGGTACAGACTGCTACCAAGTGGGTTTACTGCCAAACACCTGTAGTCTTAAATCTTTTGCAGTGGTCCCAGAGTGAACTACACAGGTTTCTGCCTAACAAGGGGGCCACGGCTATCGCCAAGGCCGATAATATTGCGGTTTGTAACTCAGTTGTTAACTTGGATTCATTAGAGTCCAGAGTCCCAGCCTGAGAGGCACGCTTCCTAGCTTTCGTTTGCCTAAGAACTTTCCCCCGCCTTATTTTCGGAAAGGGGCATTCTATAAAGGAGGAATCCGACAGGTAACAGGAGTCCGATAAGGTTGAACCACAGGATTGTAGATATCGGGCACCACGGGCGGTGATTTCGAGTCAATCCGTTTCTCATACACATGTCTCTTTTGTGAGTTCATCTGATTAAAGGAATGATCAATCGAGGAAACTTTGCTTGTTGACTCCTTTAGGCCACCAACAAACGGCTTCTTCCGTTTATAACATACGTTCGACCATATGTCCACATTAGGCTCATTTGTTTGAGCATTCTGACGTTTCAAAGTGATTTTTTGTGTTAGCTCGCGTTGCTGAGGAGTGACTTTTGGTGACTTGCTACTACATTCTTTGTTCATGGAAATCAGGCTGTGTAATATCTTATTTGCGACCTCCAATGAGTCGCAACGCTCATCCCCTCTCAGGGATGTCAGCCCGCCCAAAGCTGAGGTTCCTGACTCATGTTCTAGCGCGGAAGGTTCATTTAGCAAACCGCGTAAAGGACTTGATACAATGTCGTCATTCTCCTTGTTTATGTCTGGGTCTAGGGGCGCCTCAGAGCGAGGGACCAGCGAGCCTGAGCTCATGATCCCACCTAAATTAGGTGCGATGTTTGCCAGGTTCAACGAGACCGCTCTCGCGACCCCAACAGTTCCATCAGTATTCACTGATGCGACAGTGGGAGCCGACATGGAAAGACTCCCAATAGCGGGCAAATTGAAGCAGTTCTCGTTGATGCGGCCAACCTGAGCGCACACTCCCCCTTCGTGTGCGTCATCACAGGTCGACACCAGAGCTCCCGCCCCTCGCCCCGAGCCCGGCATCGGCCGCGATTACGTCCAGCTCAACTTCTCCACCCCCCCCCCCCCCGGGCAATACACCTGGTGAGTCTTCATTTCCAAAATAGCTAATACTTTGAGGAGAATGCACTCTGAGGTTTAATTTTCCAGGCGCAGCCTTGGACAGGTGAGGTGAAGTCAAGTCTTGGCTAAAGTCTCTACAGGCAGCATTACCCAGCACCCCGCCTGGGTTCGAACTGCCGTCTTCTCCGCTGTAATGAGGAAAGTTCTTACTCGGGCTAAACGCTGCATCACAGATCGTAGCGTCGCTGCACATATGCAAATCCTCACTAGTTGAAGTACAAGAACAGAATCGACTTTTCTCAGTGAGGGTCGAATAGCTGTGGTGCAGTCCCCATTGTCCACATTACAGCCGGGCCGTTTGCGTTTCTTCTGAGCCCGCGTTCTGGAGACGGGAGTAGGTTGTAAAGCAGCCATATGTTGGGGGCGCTAAGGGCACGGGCGCCGGCGCCAACTCGCCAAACAGCCTAACAGTTATGTCCAGCCCTTTCTCCACAGGACTTACGCCACAAGGGCGCAAGAGGCGGCCTTTTAAGGTCAGCAGGCCCCAAACCTTAAAGGCACACACACCTCAGAAAACGCACAGGACACAGGAGCTCTCTGTTCAGCAGACCTCTCGCATTAGGATCTAGATCTTTAAGTACAATTAATGTCATTAATAAGTACATGTGCGTCCTCTATTGGTAATAATGCAGGGTTAGGCTTTTATTTTTAGGCTGGGGAGGAGACCTCTGTAGTATCTTTCGTTTAGTAGCTATTTCCTACTTACAGGTGCTTAAAAAAACACAGGGAATCTGCTGTGCACCCTATGGCGGTACAGAAGGAGGGATTGAGATACCTGGGAACCACCATCGTATATAGCAAATTATCCCAAACTTTGGGACAAGATTAAAAATGATCTCACAAGGTGGGAGGGTCTATTACGATGGGCAGGTCGTCTAACCACCCTAAAAATGAATATATTGCATGAGTTGCTGATCCTTTTCCAGACACTACCAGTGGAGATGCCAGCCCCATTCTTTGAGGAAGCTAAAATAATTTTTGTAAACTTCCTTTGGGGTGGGAAGAAAGCATGCAGGGCATATGCAACCTTGATGCTACCCAAGGAAAAGGGAGGCGTTGGTCTTCCAGATTTACAGGAGTACTATAGAGCAGCACAATGCAGGATACTTTGGGATTATTTAAGGGGGTCCAGGGGCAAACAATGGGTTGAACTGCAAAATGGTCTAATGTCTCCAGTTACCTTGGGCGACTTTTTATAGGTCCCCTATAGGCAACTACCGACCAGATTATGCATACACCCAGCACTAGCTATGCTCTGGCAACTACAGAGTAAATCCGGAGGTATGAAGGGGATAACAGTCTAGCACTCGCCCCTTAGCTGCCTCTGGTCTCCTCCCATCAGAGAGAACATTTTCTTAGCTCTCTAGTATCAACCTTATTACGAGGGTCTGTGGCGTGAAGGAACATTCTTAAGTAAGTCAGCACTAGGCGAGGCATTGCACGGGGAATCCATGTCAGCATTCATGTTCATGCAGCTAAAAGGTGGATTGATGGATCGGTGTTGGCATGGTTTATTAAGTAGGCGGTAACGCCATTCAAACTAGTTTTGGACAAATACACAGGTTCTAGATGCCTTATTTCAAAGCTGTACAATGCACTATTGCTCAGAGGTATCACAATCCCCCCCCTCTCCCCCAGAGTATGATCTCTTGGGACCAAGGACTTGTGTATACCAGATGAGGGCAATCCATGGCCATCTAATTATGAGGCGGTATGGTCCTCATCAATTGCAATGCAGATTAGTGAAAATGTACCAAAGAGTTAGCCCACTATGTTAGAGAGGCTGTGGTAATAACAGAACCTACAGGCACATATGGTGTGAATGCCCACTGGCACAGCTTTTTTGGAAGGAGGTTCTGGCTTGAGTGAAAGACATTGACGGTATCGATAGACCCTTATCCCCACTTCTAGTGTTTAGATGGGAAGAGGACGAGGATAGACATGTAGCGCTACCGCAAATGGTAAAGAACCTATACCTAGCAGCAAGGGTCTGCACAACGATTTTATGGAGGAGACCTCACTCACTGGGATCAGAAGGCCTTGGAATGTATGAAATGGAGAGTTTGACTGAAATTTTGTTGGAAACAATCACACTGATTTGTACCGACTTCCCTTCCTATAACATCACAGACAAGACAGATAAGGTGGTGGGGGAGCGCCAGTGTTTGGACCCATTGGGTCAGAAGGAGGAGGTTGCAAAACTACAAATAAAAAATATTATTTCAATACTCTGAAACCCGGCAAGTATACGCAATGTCCCTCACAATGACTGGAAAGCTTAATATGGGAAATAGTTTTGATCCTGTTTTAAACGCGCAACTCCCCTAAATTATGGAAGGGGGGTGGAGGGAGGCTAAATAATTTGGACTTTGTAGTATGAGATTACGGTTGGAGGAATGCAATCTGTAAGTGTTGACTCTGTTCAACAGTTTTATCTTTTGGTGTTTATTATATTGTACTGTTGAAACCAACAGTTCAGTTGTATCTCGCTTTTGTTATTACTGAAAAACTTTAAGAGTAAATCAAAATAAAATAAAATAATGCACAGGAAATAGATGCCCAAGGTAATTGAGGTATAGCTGTACAATGTAAAAAAAAGACGGGTAATGCAGAGAAGAATACTATCATAAAGGCTTATCCAGTGCTTGTGTATATGCCAAAACTGACATATTAATCAAACACTCGGCATAAATCCCAAAATATACGCTATTAAATTAGCTTAACAGTTACACAAGTTCTATAAAAACAATGCTTGGAAACTAAAACAGGTATAAGTAACAAGTAAAGGCTAAAATACAAGAGCAAACCATTTCAAATGAAAACTGTCTCAGAGAAGTAGGTCATGTACGTACAAGAGATTTATCAAAGTTTTTTTAAAATATGAGAATGAAAAATTATAATAAATGCCAATGATACGCAATTAATCAATTGTCTAGGGTGAGCTGTACTTTGAATGCAGTGATGGTTAAAAATATCAAATATTGGGCCGGACGGCTTCACAGCAGACTTTTATAAAACGTTTAGGGACGTCTTGGCCCCGAGAATGGTTGCTTTTTATAATACATTTGGGGGAGTGAAAGGGATAACCACATCTATGGATAGGGGAAAGGTGGTACTACTCCCTAAGCAGGGGAAAGATCCTACATCGTGCAGTGCCTATAGACCGATTGCTCTAATCAATCTAGATGCGAAGATCTTTACCAAGATTTTGGCGGCCAGGCTCAAACCCCTCCTCCCATCCCTAGTGGAGCCGGACCAGTCTGGTTTTGTACGGTGGAGGCAAACGCATGACTACACCAGGAGGATTGGCCATATTATAGAGAAAGTAAACAAATCCAGGTTAGAGGCTATTGTGGTGGCCCTCGACGTTGAGAAAACGTTTGATAGGGTAGAATGGGGCTTTCTCTACGCCACCATGCGTAAGATGGGCTTTGGGGAAAGTTCATGGCCAGGATAGAGGCGAACTATTGTAGTCCCACACTACACCTGATGATTAATGGGGAAGCATTAGAACCGGTAGCGGTCTCTAGAGGTACGAAGCAAGGCTGCCCGCTATCGCAATTACTTTTTGCGATATATCTGGAGCCGCTTCTGAGTAAAATTAGACTTTACCAGGGGATTAAGGGGGTGATGTTCAGGGGAAGGGAACATAAGATTGCCGCCTTTGCAGACGATATGTTGTTGACCCTGACGAACCCCCGAGAATCCCTGGAAGCTATCGAGAGTGTTTTGGGGGAGTCTGGCCAAATTGCAGGGCTACTGATCAATAAAAGTAAGTCGGAGGTGCTGTGTCTACAGATGCCCCCTGGGGTGGAAAGGGAGTTAAAAAAGAGCTTTGACTTTGCCTGGGCGCAGGGTGGGATTAAGTATCTGGGGACGGTTATTACGTGGATAATAGAGCGTATGTATGAGGCAAACTATCGCCCGCTGCTGGGGAAAATCAAGGTGCTGCTCCTGGGCTGGGGACCGCTGGCTGTGTCTTGGTTAGGAAGGATCAATGCTTTAAAGAGGATTATCCTTACAAAATGATTGTATTTGTTTATGGTGCTAACGGTTAGGGTACCGGCTCCCTTCTTCAGAAAGTTAAGCAGGCTTACTCAGGCCTACGTATGGGGGAAGAAGCCTAGAGTTCCTCGTAGGCTGATGCAATTGCCCAGAAGCAGAGGAGGCATGGGGGAACCGGATATGGTTAATTACTATTAGCTCAGATGAACAAGTTACTTACCAACTGTAACGTTCTTTCGACTGGATGTTCCTCCCACGTATTCCTCATCTTGTGATAATTCGTTTCGCCAGCTTCACTGCATCGGCAACATTTTTTTGTCAGAGGGCGCTGTGCTCGAGGTCGTGGCGTCGAATGTCCTTTGACAGGCTCCGTACCATGTCGACGTCACCGCTGGTATAAATGGCTCGAGCCGCACCCGTTGGCTTAAGTTCTGTTTTTTCGAGGAAATACTCGTGGAACATATAGGCGTATGCTGTGACTGATAGGCCCATCGTGAGAGGAAATTGCAAGAAAATATAAACTATACTGCGGGGTAGGTTGGGAGGGTCAATGAGGAATACATGGGAGGAACATCCAGTCGAAAGAATGTTACAGTTGTTAAGTAACTTGTTCATCTGAGCTAATAGTAATTGTGGAGTGAGCACATAGCCCATCCGGTGGGTCTTTCCCCGCTAGTCTGTAGCCTTCCAATATAGCTTGAATAATCCAGCGGGATATGGTTTGTTTGGTCACCGCTAAACCCAATTTACGACCTGTGTATCCCACAAAAAGCTGGTCGTCTTGGCGTAATTTTGTCAATCTTGAAATGTAAAAGCTAAGGGCCTTTTTGTGGTCCAGACTATGTAATCTTTCCTCTTCTTTTCCCAAGTGAAGAGGAGGATAAAATGTTGGTAAAACAATTTTCTGCGACAAATGGAAGTCGGAAACTACTTTCGTTAAGAAAGATGGTTTAACTTTCAGAATTACTTTGTCCTTATAAAAAGAGGTATATGAAGGTTTACATGAGAGCCTGTAGTTCACTAACCCTGCGGGCGGATGTTAATGCCACCAGAAGGACAGTTTTTGATGTCAGAAGCCTCAATGGGCACGAGTGCAGAGGCTCAAATGGTATACATGTCAGAAGTTAAGAACTAGATTCAAATCCCAAGTTGGAACATGGAATGGTATTGGTGTGTAGACATTTGTAAGTCCTTTCAGGAATTGTATTATTAATGGTATTTTAAAATAGGAAACCTCTTCCGAGGTACGCTTAAAAATGGAAAGCGCAGCCAGTTATTCTTTGATTGTTCCTATCTGGAGCCCCAGATTGGCTAGATGCAACAGGAAAGAAAGCACCACTGGTGTGCCACATTGAAAAGGGTCCACATCACTATCTTTGTACCAGTTACTGAACTTATTCCAACGAAACCGGTACAAGGATTTTGTTGCTGGCCTTCTTGCCGAAAGCAAAATCTCCATTAACGTCATCCGGAAGATCCCAATCCTTATATCTCAACCTCTCAGAAACCATGCATGAAGGTTGAGCATGTTGACCTCTGGATGGAGAACCCGACCTTCCTCTTGCGAGAGATAATCCTCTCTTTGTGGAAGACGTACTGGAGGGCAGATGGACATGTCCAGAAGGTCCGGGTACCACGTTCTCCTGGCCCTATCCGGGGCAATTAAGACCATGGTTTTCCTGAACTTTCTCAACCTCCTGATTACTTGAGGAATCACGGGGACTGGAGGAAACGCGTACAGCAGGGGAATATCCCAATCCACTACGAACGCGTCTCCCAGAGCTCCTCTCGGAGGAAATTCCCTTGAGCAGTACTGATCGGACTTTCGGTTCACCGAGGTTGCGAACAGATCCACCTGAGGGGTTCCCTAAAGGGCAAAGATCTCCAGAAGGACTTCCTGGGTTAACTCCCACTCGTGGGAGACTGTGCTCTGCCTGCTCAGAGCGTCCGCCACCACGTTCTGCTCTCCGGCTAGGTGAACTGCCGATAGAGCGATTCCTTCTCGTATTGCCCAGAACCAGAGCTGCATTGCCTCTCTGCACAGAGGTAGTGATCCTACGCCTCCTCTTTTGTTGAGGTAGTACATGGCCACTGTATTGTCTGTCATTATCAGGACATTCTTTCCCTGTACGGAGGGCAGGAAGGCCTTCAGAGCTAGCCTGATTGCCCTCAGCTCCAAAAGGTTGATGTGTAGTTTGGACTCCGATGGAGACCAACGTCCGCTGATTGTCAGATCGTTGGTGTGTGCTCCTCACCCTGCGAGTGAGGCGTCCGTCACTAATGTTATCTACGGCCATTGTTGTCAAAAGGATTCTCCATTGAGAATGTTGTCTTTGCAAGCCCACCATGATAGATCCTGAGCAACTGCGCTCGGGACTTGCAGAAGATCTGACATATTCCCCGACAACTGGGACCACTGAGTTCTGAGGGCCCATTGGAGAGATCTCATTCTCAATCTGGCTTCTGGCACCAGAAAAATGCAGGATGCCATGAAGCCAAGCAACCTCAGAAAATCGAAGGCCGGCAGGTGCTGGGCTTTCTGGAATTTTGTTACCATCTGCTGGATGTGGAGAGCTCTCACTTCGGGCGGCGAGGCTTTGCCTGAGGAAGTGTCCAAGACTGCAACGATAAACTGGAGTTTTTGGGATGGTATTGTGTGGGACTTCTTGAAATTGAGGGAGAAGCCCAGGTTGTGGAGGAAGTGGCAGGTGATCAACAGGTGTTCCTGAGCTTGTTCTGGGGAACGTGCCCTTAATAGCCAGTCGTCCAGATAGGGGTAGAGGTGAATCCCCCCTCTCCTAAGATTCGCTGCCACCACTGCCATCAACTTGGTGAAAACCCTCCGAGCTGAGGTCAGCCCGAATGGCAGATCTCGAAACTGAAAGTGAGAACCACCAAATGCGAACCTGGATCGGCACATGAAAATAAACATCCTGAAGGTCCAATGATACCAACCAGTCTTGAAGCTGGAGAGCCTGAAGGATCTGAGAAAGGGTTACTATCTTGAACTTGTCCTTCCTGAGGAATTTGTTTAATTTTCTCAAGTCCAAGATGGGCCTCAATCTTCCGTCCTTTTTGGGGATGAGAAAGTAGGGGGGGGGGGGGGTTTGGGGGAGGAGTACCAGCCTTTGTTCCTCTCCGCTACAGGTACATGTTCTAGTGCACCTTTCTCTAGCAGGGTTATAACTTCCTGCCAAAGGAGCGGGTCTGGAATCTTGGTCGAACTGGCTCCCGGTGGATGATCGCGAGGTCTTTTTAGGAAAGGAAGGCAGTAACCCTGAGCTACTGTTTCCAGTGCCCAAGCATCTGAAGTAATGCCCTGCCATTCTTTCAGATGCTCTGAGATTCTGCCTCCCACTGGTGTTTTATAAGACCTCCGAGAGATTTGGAGGCGGCTGCAGGAGCGGCAAACGGCATAGATGCCGTTCCTGAAGATGGCTTTGTCATCTTTCCTCGTCCACCACGAGTGAAATTTCTTCTGCCCCTTTGAAAGGCTTGTCCTCTTCCTCGACTAACAGAGGATTAGTATCGAAAAGGACGACCCTTCCAGGAAGATGTGCCCGAATAGGGTCTCTGGGGCTGTCACATAGAGGCACTAAGGGACTTTGCTGCCGCTTTCGAGGTCTGTAGTTTTTCTAGGCTCTCATCAGCCTTACTACCAAACAGCCTCGAGCCATCAAAGGGCATGTTGAAGAGCCTGTTCTGCACATCCGGTGCGAACCCCAACTTCCTCAACCACGCAAACCTGCGTAGTACCGTGCTTGAAGCCATGGATCTACTGATACTATCAGCAGTATCCAGTCCAGACTGGAGACATTCCCCATTGTCTCCTTACCGTCATTGACTATATTCAGGAAGCCTTCCCTTTCCTCGCCTTCCGGAATATGTTTAGTCGCCGCCGAAATACATTCCCACAGGGTATGTGTGAACCTGGCAAGGGTACAGGTTACATTGGTAGATTTTAAGGCCATGCTACCCGAAGTAAAACCTTACGAGCCCAGGCATCAACCTTTCTATCCTCCCTGTCTGGAGGTATGGTTGGGTATGCTGTCTGCCTGGATGTATTAGCTGCCTGAACTACCAAGCTTTCTGGAGTAGGGTGTCTACTCAGGTATTCTGGATCAGAAGACGAAGTTCTGTACTTTTTTGGGAGATTGTTATCTATTGCAGCAATGCTATCTGGTTTTTCCCAGTTTCTCTCTACTGTTCTCTGTAATGCCTTATGAAAAGGAAGAATTGGATCTTTCCGAGGGCCTCTGACTATAATATCCATCAGGTCATCCTGTTCAAATGTAGGGGAAGCTATTCCCCAACCCATATATTCAATCACCCTACTCATCAAATTCCTGTACCCTGAGTCTGCATGGTCTGCAGGATCAGGTGCAGCAAACTTCAATTCAGGTGATGTGTCCACACCACTGGCAGAATGTAGAGTTACAGACAGGTCCCTCATTTTAGACTGAGGATCTACCAGTTCTTCTGGAACTTGTCTAGTTCCTTATTTTACTCCATGGGGAGTGATTTCCTCTTCCTCTGAACAAGATTCCTCAAAAATGGAGGACATAGATTCTCTCTTCCTCCTCATAAGTTGTCGTTGGAATCAGAGTTTTCTTCGAGGTGGTCATCGAAGGAGTTGAAGGAATCTTCGACACACTCGAGGAAGTCTTCGACAATGGCGTCGAAGATGAACTAGGTTTCGACGTCAAAGTCGTCGGCGCCGATAAAGTTGTAACCAACTTTGATAATTTAAATTTTTTATGAGGGATCGGCAAGATACTCGATCCTCGAGGGTCTCTCGACGATTTGTCGACTCAAGACTTATGGGTACTACTCGGTTTGGCCATTGTAGTTCCCGACTTCGCTGAGTCGTCTAAAAGAGCAACCTGGGTCTGACTTTTCTGCGGTTTCTTCGAGGGGGTCGAGGCCGCGTTCTCAAAGACTTGCAACATTTTCTTCCTAAAGCTCTCCCATTTAGATGGGGAATCTGATCTAGTCGGGCATCGAACCAATTCAGATGACGAATCGGACGATGATGACAGAGATCTAGGTCTCCTCTTGTGCTTTTTTGAGGAAGACGAAGAAGATCGTGTTGACCTGCTACGAGATTGGGATCTCTTTGAGTGCCTTTTACAGCGTTCCGATTCTTTAGAGAGTCGGATGATTTTTTATATTTTTTGACAAGGCTTTCGAAGAGCCCTTCGATGCCTCCCGCCCCACCGCCAACTTACTTTTCCTCTCACGGAGGGCCTTTTCAGTCATCGATTGACAAGAACCACAGTCGCCCATTCGGTGGTCTGAGCCCATACACCATAAACAAATACGATGGGGATCGGTGATGGACATCTTCGATCCACAATCACTACACTTCTTAAAACCCGTCCTTGGAGTCGAAGCAGTCGAAGAAGACGACATTTTTTTCGGTAGAAAATAATGAAGCGCGCCGTTCACAAGTTGCGAAGCAATCGGAAAAACGGGACTGAAGCCAACGGGCGCGGCTCGAGCCATTTATACCAGCGGTGACGTCGACACAGTACGGAGCCCGTCGAGGGACATTCGACGCCACGACCTCGAGCACAGCGCCCTCTGCCGAAATTTTTTTCCCGATGCAGCGAAGCTGGCGAAACGAATTATCACAAGATGAGGAATACGTGGGAGGACACAATCCATTCGAAGAGGGTACTACGAGATTGGACGAAGGATGACAGGGGGGAGGTGTGGAGGGAAATGGATAGGGCAGTATAGGATATGGTCTGGAGGGGGTTCTGTGGCTTCCCCAGGAGGACAGGCCCAAAAGGATGTACTGCAGCGCAATTGAGGCATGGTAGGTAGGTCACGGGATGAAGCGGTGCGCAGATCAAAGATTACCACCTTCCCTTCACCTCTCACACCCATCTTCGCTAATCCTCAGTTTACCCCTGGGTCCGGAGCTAACTCCAGTTTTGACATGTGGCAGGTGGGGGGCTGTAGGTGCCTAAGGGACCTCTGCGACGGAGGTCAGGTAAGAGACTTCTCGACCTGTAATACCATCTTTGGGGTGGGGGAAGAGGAGCGGTTCCGTTATATGCAATTAAGACATTGGGCCCTACACCCATCTATAAAGGGGGCGGCCACAAGGGATCTTACCCAATATGAGAAATATGTTACAACTAAAGCAGGGGACAGACACCTAGTGGGAGATCTGTATAGGTTACTAAAGGAATGGGAAGCGGCGGGCAAGAGGGGCTTTATTGGGAAATTGGGAAAAAGAAACCGGGCAATCAATTGCACTAGAGCAATGGCAATCCCTGTGGGCGTATATTCCCAAGTTGACGAACTCTTTACAAATTCAAGAAATTTGGGTGAAGTTGAGGTACCAATGGCACCTCGCCCCCTACAGGATAGCTAAAATTTATCGGTCCAAGACCGCCCTGTGTTGGAGGGGATATGGGAAAGGGGGTTCCTGGGGACACGTCTGGTGGCAATGCCCGAAGGTAGCCCTGTTCTGGGTCAAGGTTTGTGAGGCGGTTCATGACGCAATGGGCATAGATATCATTGGAGGCATAGACACAGGGCTGTTTATCTTGGGGCTGGATGGTACTCTGGACGAGATGCGGACGAAGGCCCAAAAGAAGGTATATTTGATTTTGGTGATGGCAGGGCCACAATTAATAGCACAAAAATGGAAGGCGAAGGAAGCGCCCGCAGAGCATGAATGGGTGGAAAGGATGGAACAAGTTACTTACCTGTAACTGTTGTTCTCCAGCATGGGTCTGGCATGGATTCACATGCTCATGAATATTCCCCGTCAGGCCGGGAATCCTCGGTAAAAAAGAAAATTAGTATCAGTTTCGTTTCTGATCTGTCTTTCTCAGTAGTAACCAATCACTGGTCTCTGGGTCATACTGCCCCCAGCCAATGACTGTCCTCTCCCTAAGCCCCGCCTCTGGCAGCCATCCTTAGATTTGGTAGCACGCAAAGTGGCAGTATGACCAAGTGAAGAGCCGCAGAGGGGTAGGTGGGAGGGTTCGCATGTGAATCCATGCCAGACCCATGCTGGAGAACAACAGTTACAGGGGTCTGACATGGATTCCCATGCTCATGAATATAAGAATACATAGCAGTACACACATGCACAACCAACAGGAGGTGGCAAAGGCTCAACATTAAGCATTACATCAACAACTCAACATTAAGCAATTCTTACCTCCTCACCAGGATCACCTTAGGTGAACAGGTTGCGCAGCACTGCTTGGCCGACCCTGGACTCCTCCCTGGAATCCCGGTCGACGCAGTAGAATCTCGTGGAGGTGTGCGTCAACCTCCACGTAGCAGCCCTGCAGATGTCCAGCAGGGGCACACTAGACAAGAACGCCGTGGTAGCAGTGATAGCTCTGGTCGAATGGGCTCTCGGACGGCCAGGCAACGGCCGGTTTGCCAACCGATGACAGTGCATGATGCAGCCGGAGAGCCATCTGGAAATGGAAGCCTTCAAGAGAGCCTTCCCTTGGTTCACAGGTCCAAAGTTCACATATAGCTGTGATGTCTTCCGAAAACTCTTTGTGCGGTCCACGTAGAACTTCAGCGCTCTAGCCACATCCAGCGAGTGCAAAGTCCTCGGGGCCGGCGACGAAGGCGACGGGAAGGAAACGGGTAACACCAAGGGCCCGTTGAGGTGCAAGTCTGACGGCACCTTGGGCATAAAGGAGGGGTGCGTCCTCAGCACCACCCTCGTGTCATGAAAAGTATGGAGGCTTGCAGAATAGGGCCTGGATCTCTCCCACTCGTCATGCGGAGGTGATGGCCACAAGAAACGCAGTCTTCCACGACAGGAACTTCAACAGTGTCGAATGCAGGGGCTCGAATGGCGCCCCCATGAGCCTGGTCAGCATCACATTGAGCTCCCACGCCGGGGCTGGGGCCTTCACCGGCGGGAACGATTGGAACAGTCCCTTCATAAATTCCTTCACCAGGCGATGGGACCATAAGGATGCCCGTCCTGTGGTTCTGGTGTATCGGGAGATCGCAGCCAGATGTATCTTGATGGAGGCGTGAGCCAGTCCAGCCTTGGCCAGCAACAGTAGGTACGGCAGCACTTGAGGGGCCGTAATCCGTAGAGGGTTAATCTTCTGCGCACGGCACCAGACAGAGAACCTCTTCCACTTATGTCCTTAGCACTTGAGAGTTGAAGACGCCCTGGCCTTTTCAAGAACCTCTCTGCAGTCAGCCGGGATATCGTACCCTCCAAACTCTAGTGCTGCAGGAGCCAGGCCTGCAAGTTCAGCGACTCTGGGTCGTGATGAAGTATGGCGCCGCCTTCTCTGGAGAGAAGATCCGCGTCCGTTGGCAGCTTGACTGGTGGGGACGCTGACAAGTCCAGAAGGTCCGGGAACCAGATCTGCCTCAGCCATGCCGGTGCGACGAGGATCATCCTGCACCGGGACCTCTTGAGCTGGTTGACGAGTCGGAGCAGCAACGGCAACGGAGGGAATGCATATAGGAACAGGCCGTCCCAGGGGAACGAGAAAGCATTGCCCATGCTCCTCGGCGGGGGAAACCTGCTGGCGAACCTCTGGGACTTGAAGTTCGTCAACGTCGCGAACAGGTCGATCTGCAGTTTTCCCCATCGTCAGAAGAGTCGATCCACTTGATCCTGACGTAGTTCCCACTCGTGCACGAGCGCAGCTCCCTGCTGAGTGAGTCGGCGATGGTGTTCTTTATCTCTGCCAGATGAAAGGGCACCAGAAACATCCCTTGGGCGACGGCCCAATGCCACAGATCCTGGGCTTCCTTGGAGAGGGCTGGGGATCTGGTTCCTCCCTGCTTCCGGATGTAGAACATCGTGGTGGTGTTGTTGGTGAAGATTCTCACCACCTTGCCTTGAGGGACGGGAGAAAGGACCCGAGGGCCCAGAACACTGCACGGAGCTCCATGTAACGCTCACCTGATTCCCGCAGAGGCGCCGGTCTTGACTGGGTGAATGCCATATCTTCAAAGGTGATGTGTAACACACGGTTGGCTCTTTGGGCTGGACCTCTGTGCACTGTATGTCTGACTCGAAGAGTAAGATGTCTGCAGATAGAAAATATGGGATTAATGAACTGGGGTTATTGGGTGCCTCTCTCCTCTTCCCTTTCTCTTCTCCTGTAGAACCTCAAAGGTTAACGCCCTCACCTTAGGTAAGTGAACGCCGAGCTCTCCATCTGCCTCGGGGCAGGGTGCCGTAACCAGTTTCTTCACTGGATAAGGGTGCAGGCCTCTTGACCTCAGAGGACTGCTGTCCGTCGTTAACTGCACGAACGGTAAGTTCTGGGCACTTCAAATGTCTTAAAAGTCTTTGGTAATGATATCTCTTGTTTTGCCGGGTTCCGGCGATGGCGGATGGCGGGCTGATGAGAGTTGAGGATCGAACCCGCGTGAGGAATAGAAGCGCCTGGAAGCACGTAAGTAAGCGCTTGTAGCCTGCTTCACGATGCGCACTATCTGTCCCTTTTATCTTGCAGGTACAAGTTCGGAGCTTTAGAGAAGCTGAAGGGTGCTGGAATACCCACTGGATTCGGCGTGGGAAGGAGTAATGGCACATGAGTAATAAAGTTGCCCAATGTCTTTAAACGCACCTTCTTTTGTCTTTCAGATGCGGGATGCAGCGCCGAAGGCCTCCGGAGCGTGCGAAGAGCTGGTAAGCCTTTGTCTTTCAGATGCTGGAATGCAGCGCGAGGCGTTGGTGACAGCCGATGGACCAGGTAAGAGATGCGCTGCCACTGAAGACCGTAGTGCTAACCTGTTCTTTCTTTGTCTTTACAGGTGCTGCTGAAGACTGGATTCCAGGATGGTAAGCCTTTGTTCCCTTAGGCCCAGGATCAGAAGCAGAAGACACGATGAGCGTTCTGCTGCAGAGGATGCAGAATAACTCAAAGCAAGATTCATCCATCGGGTGTGGTTTAAATAGCCTCCTGTAGTGCTTAGGTGTCTCCTTCCACAGCCACGCCTAGGTAAGAAAAGAGTTCCTGCTTTCCAGAAGAGTTCCAGTGTTCTGAACCTAGGGAGTGGCTCCTGCCCCACCCAACAGGAAAAGTAGTCCCAAACAGAAGAGGATCAGGGGTTCAACTGGCAGGTAAGTAAGCAGCATGGTCTGCTGCAGGTAAGTCCACCCAAGCATTATGAGCCCGGCGCTTCCAACGCTGGGTCTGGGCATCTTTATGAGCCTGGTGCCACTGGCGCCAGGGCAGGGTCCAAAAGGTCCCAATTGGGACTGGCTGGCACTCGGAACCGGGGTTATGGGTCTGCTTCCAAGGGAGTCGGGCAAGTCCTGATCTTTTGGAAGCAGAGATCATGACACTCCAGGATGTTGATGTGGAGCGGCTTCTCCTCTGGGAGCCAAAGGCCTCTCGCGTGAAGTTCTCTGGTGTGCACTCCCCACCCTTCCAGGGAGGCTGTCGTCACCGTTATCTGGTGAGATGGGGTCTGAAAGTCTGTGCCCGCCGTCAGATGAGCGCGGGTGACCCACCACCGGATCGCTCGTCGTAAGGTCTCATTGAGCGGGATCCTGTCCTCGAAGCTGCCCATCGCTTGGATCCAGCGGGCGTTGAGGAACTCTTGCAGAGGGCGCATCCGAAGCCTGCACAGGCGCACGAGATATATGCAGGAGGACATCATCCCGAGGAGGGACTTGATGGACCTCACCCTGGCCACGTCCGTGGCCAGCAGACGCTGCACCTTGCCCAGGGTGGCCTTCGTCCTTTCCTCCGACGGTGAGGCCAGACGCACCACTGTGTCGAGCTTGGCTCCCAGAAACAGTGCGACTTGCGACGGGACCAGGTGGGATTTGGGAAAGTCGATGGAGAATCCCAGGTCCGTGAGCAGCTGGATGGTCTTCGCTGTGTGATCTACGGCAAGCTCCCTTGTCCTTGCTCGGATGAGCCAGTCGTCCAGGTAGGGGTAGACGTGGATCCCCTGCAGGCGCAGCCACCGTTGCGATGCACTTGTTGAACACCCTGGGTGCCGACTTCAATCCGAACGGGAGGGCCTTGAACTGGTAGTGCCGTCCTTGGACCACGAACCTGAGGAACTTTCGGTGTCCTTTGAGAATGGGGATGTGGAAGTACGCATCCTCCAAATCCGACGACGACAGGTAATTGCCCTCCTCAAGCTGTCCCAGCACGTGCTGCAGGGTGACCATCCGGAACTTCTGTGCCTTGATGTACTTGTTCAATCGTCGCAGGTCCAGGATGGGGCGCCATCCTCCCGTCTTCTTTTTCACGAGGAAGTACCTTGAGTATACTCCTGAGCCCCGGAGCCTCTTCGGGACGAGCTCAATGGCACCTTTTTTGAGCATCGCCCTTATCTCCAATAGCAGTTGAGGGACGTAATTTTCCTTCCTGGCCACGGGTGGAAGGCGGGGGCACTTTTTTAGAAATTCGAGGGCGTGCTCCTGGGCCAGGGGGTCCAGCACCCAACGGTCGGTGGAGATGGACTCCCACACGCTGACGAACTTCGCAAGCCGGCCTCCCACCGGGGTGCTCCGGTGGGGGCCCAACAGCGCTGTCGGTTCAATCTTGCTTGGAGGACGCCTTGCTGCCTTGGTCTCCCTTGTGACGACGGCAGGGTCCACCCGACTTGCCTCGTCCTCTATAGGCTTCCTGCGACGAGGAACGGGCCGCTTGGCGGTACGTAGAGGAGCCGCAGCCAAATCCCTTGGAGGCACCCTGCTTGCCTCCGGTGCTCCGAAAGGACGGCCTTCGTTGCCGGAGAACGCCTAGGGCCTTAGCCGTCTCCATGTCTGCCTTGATGGCTTGGAGGGACTCATCCACTGTTTTCCCAAACAGATTGTTCCCGGCAAACGGCATGTCCAAAACCTTGGCTTGTACGTCCTGGCGGAAATCCGTCGCCTTGAGCCACCCTCGTCGTCTAAGGCAAACGCTGTTGCCTAGCTGGCGGAAACCGGTGTCGGCAATGTCCGTTGCCACCATAATGGCGTGGTCCGACGCCACTTCGCCTTCTTGCAAGATCGCCAGGGCCTCGGCCCTCTTGTCATCCGTTAGGAAGTCCAACAGGGGGGCGACCTTGTACCATAACTCCCTGTCGTAGCGGGCCACGATCGCGAGGGCGTTGGCCGCCTTAATCGTTGTTGCCGCCGACGAGATAACTCGTCGTCCCGTTGCGTCCAGCTTCTTTCCTTCGCCGTCCGGCAGGGAAGTTGACGTTGAGGCCGATGCCCCCCGCTTTCTTCTTGGCCGCCGCTGGGACGACCGAGTCAGGGGTCGGTTGTGCCCAAAGGCACAAAGGGGCCGCGTCGGGGACCCGGTACTTCTTCTCGTACCGATCCCTCTTGGCAGGTGTTGTAGAAGGGCTCTTGAGAAGAGTGAGACCCTCGTCCCAGATGTTATCCAGCAGAGGCACGGCGAGGACCGTTTTCCTCTTGGCCTCGCGCCGTTGGTAAAGGAAACCTTCCTTCTTCTCTTCGGGGCAGAGCTGAAAAAGCTTGGATGCCCTGGCGATCATTGCATGGAAAGATCCGATTTCGTCGGGCAGGGAGGCCCGGGCTGGGGGCGATGGGAGCCCCGTCCCGTCGTCGGTACCCGTCGTGGCAGTGTCCGTTCCCGTGTCATCCCCAGGGACGGGGGACGTGGGCAAAGGTTGAGTAGGCCGCGAGGGCTGAAAAGGTGGGGCTGGATGGATCCGTTTTCTCTTGTTCGTGGAGCTTCCCGCTGGGTCTGGCTCTGGCTCCTCCGTCGAGCCTAGTTCCGGATCCTCCGTCAGTGGTAAGGGCAATCTCGTCCTCATTTCCGAACATAAGGATTGTACCGCCAACAAAATGGCCGCCGAGTTATCCTGCGGCTCTGGAAGCGACGGGTGACTAGGACCCTCGCCGGTGCCACCGTCGCTCTCGTCGTCACCTTCGTCGGGATCCCTCCCGTGGGAACGGGCCTCTTCGACGCCCTCATCGAGGCCCTCTAAGACTTCTACCAGCTCCTCCTCGGATGCTGTGTCCGTGTCCACAATGGCCACCGCCCCCCCTCTTTTTCCGCTGGGGTCTTTTCGATGGGTCTGAAAGAGGCTTCCCTCCGCGGAGGCAGGGAGACTCTGGGCCCCGAGGTCGCCTCCACTGGTGTAGCCTCCACAGGCTGCGCCAGGGCCGCCGCGACTTCCTCAATAGAGGCCTTGGCCGGGTGAATCAAGGCCTTTACCACCTTGTGTGGGCCTGTGGCCTTCACCTTGGGGGGAGGGTCACCGCCTCGCTCCCCCTCGGCCGGATCCTTCGAGCTCGACCGGGGCCTCTCCAGAAGCTTTACCCGGTTCTTGGCCTTCCTCTTCCCTGAGCCAGAGCGTTGGCTCGTGGTTGATGGCACTGGAGAGGGTGCGCCCTGCCTGGCAGCCGAGGAGCCTGACCGTTCGGCGCTCCCGGTTCCCGCGGTGCTTTGCCTTCTGTTGGGCCCCCGTCGCCAGGGCGCCCTCACAGGACCTAGAACGACGCTTGGACTTCTTCTTCTCACCTGATGGGCTCTTTCCTTCCAGCCAGTTGGAGAGACGAAGGTGTTGGTCCCTGATGGTCCGTTCCGACATGTTCCTGCAAAACGCACAGTCTTTCTCCACGTGCGTTTTGTCCTCATGAAGGCAGTAGAGACATTTTGAGTGCTCGTCCTCCTTGAACACATTCTGCAGCTGGCATCCAGGGCAAACCCTGAACAGCTTTCCGGGCGTCGAGCTTCCTTTCTCCTGGGCAATGTTCGGGTAGGCCGCAGAAACTTCTGGACTCCTCCAAGAAGCGTAACTCACCAAAATCTTCACCCTTGAGGGGCGTAGAAAAATCTGACACGGATCCCCGTTAATCGGATGTAGACACGGTGGAGCTTGAGGCTCTATTTGACTGAAAAATTAGAAATTCTCTTTGAAAAAGCGCGAAAACGTATCAAAAGCTCTAGAGCTAAACACGAGGACTCCCAACACTTGAGCGTGCAGTAAAAATCTGAGGATGGCTGCCAGAGGCGGGTCTTAGGGAGAGGAAAGTCATTGGCTGGGGGCAGTATGACCCAGAGACCAGTGATTGGTTACTACTGAGAAAGACAGATCAGAAACTAAACGGATACTGATTTTTTCTTTACCAAGGATTCCCGGCCTAATGACGGGGAATATTCATGAGCATGTGAATCCATGTCAGACCCCATGCTGGAGAATTGGAGACTTGCAGCACTGGAGAAAGTGACGTACTTGCTAAAAGGAGAACATCAGCAGTTTCTTTTGGACTGGCGCCTGGTGTTGCAATTTCTTAAAAGAGACTCCAGGGCGGCATGGTGCCCGCGTAGCATGAAGCTTCTGGGATTGGCGTAATACAGGGCCGGGGGTTAGGCACTCGGTGGGGAGGGGATAATTGGAAGGAAGCAGGGGTCCCGGGTAGCCCCTGTTAGGCAGAAACCTGCCGAGGCAACTCAGTCCAGGGTGCCTAAACCCCCCCTCCCACACATCCTGTAGACCCAGACAGAGTGGCACCACTTTTGGAGGCTTCTGTGCAGAAGCCGGCCAAAAAGTGCAACAAAGGGCTCGACTTGGGTTGGAGTTACAGAGGCGAACACACACGCCATTTTAAAACCTAGTCCTGGCAAAAATACCCAACCGGGGAATAAATATTAAATAAATAACCCAGCCGTATCTTTAACATTGCACCAAAAAAGTGGTGCGTTTAAAATGAATGGGAAAATCCCATAGGACATATTCAGGTGGAATAGTTTGCGTGGTAACCACTGCCACCAGCCAGAAACTCGACAAGGGGGGATAGCACAGTGCCCCCTCGAAAAACAGACCCAGGGGTAATCTAATTACCCCTACCAGTACTTCCACAATATGATGGTTTGTACTGGTTCTGTTCACAATTTAAGACTAGTAAAGTCAATGGTGACTTTACATGCCGTGGAAGACAGTAGTCAGTCCCAGGGTATGGAGTCTATGTTTGGGGGTCACTATGACACCCTGTGTTACTGCACTGAGGGTGCTGTGTAACACACTTACCAAAAACCACATTAAACCCTATGGAGTAAAAGACCCCATATGTCATGAACTTCAGGTCACGCCACTTTTGGACCTCCTGGTCCTTGTCTCAATGGGGCTTACATTCCGTACTACTTCCAACATGGCCGCCCAGAGCTGAAGCCCTTGCTCGCTCCATGCGCAATCTATTTATAGACCACGCCTTCCGCGGCTCCGCGCGTCTCAATGCTATTGCAAAGTAGCCCTCAGACGTGTGTTCGTAGCTCGCGGTATTGTTTCCTTTGTCCCAGTGCCATTACCCACTCCTGACCCTTTCCCCCTTCCTGATTCCGAGCCTTACTAGCATTTCCCAGACTCCCAGATTCCTGGACTCCGCGTTCCCGGAACTAAACGCAACCTGGAACCAGACGAGACTCGTAGCACTGTTCAAGACCAGGTCCGTTCGCAAGAAGGAAGTGATCAAAGACACCGGCAAACAACGGACCCAGGTGAGAAGGGGGGGGGGGGACTCCTTGACACCATAGCCCATAAAACACATTACAAAGTCAAAGGATATCTCAAATCATGTCTAAGAGTGGGAGAAAGAGTCTCACTCTTAGCAGGAGAAAAAAATAAACCCCAAAAATCCAGCAAAGCTGCTGGGGGACTCACTAGGTTTGGGAAATTAGCCTTAACAGAGTATTCTCCCTAACAGCCCCAAACAGTGGACTTGGACTGCCCAGCAGCATGGGAGAGGGGCTGTGTGAGCTGGGCGAAGTAATGACGTTAACAAAGGACAGAACTTAAGAGAGGCAGAGATGCACCATGTCCTGTGGAGGTGGGAGGGCGACGGTTGTTTGGGAGAGGGTGGGGGAGTTGGGGGGTAAGGGTTGGTTTGTTAGCTTGTTTATAAATGCCAATAAAAATGTAAATGAAAAATATCAAATATTAAGGAGAACTCATGAGCCCCGTCTAAATAGCATGCAATAGGCAACTATGGACCAACATTGGATTTCTACCATGCTTAGTATTTGGTAGTATATGTTGGGGCACTGCTATACAACTGATAAGCCCTTTGGCAAAGTTGCAGTGATTGGGCTGGGCCCCCTCTCCCCTAAATCTGTTTGATGCCCTGTGAGCACAGAGATGCCAACAGCTCCAGGTTTTCATGTGAGGATAGCCTGTACGAACCAGTCCTATCCCATTCCATGTTACTCAATCTCTCAATCAACCATTGCACTATAAGGAGATAATTGTCACTTTCCTCAATCAGAGGAAGACTCTGCTTCACCTCACTGAGTAGTCCCAACAAGGTCAAAACACGTGACAGAGGTGGCTCATGGTACTCTTATTATTCAGAGGGTTATTGCCTAGCATTTCGGTGCCTGACTGCCCTTTTGGGTGGAACCCGACTAATTTGCAAATGGTCATTTCTCCTCTGAAGGGACAGTGAGCTAAAACGTGGCTGTAGACCCTTCTGAGTGGAAGACATTCTATGTAGCAGCTACTTTGAACAATGTTTGTTCTCAGTATAGGGGTTCCCGCATTTGTTAATTTTACAAAAATACTTTATTTAGCCCCTGGTTTTCCAGCCCTGGTCCGTGCAAGGGTGGTTCTTCCCTTCCCCAGAGCAGAGAACTTTCCCATGGATACCAACCCCACCCTCCAGCCCCTAGGTAGGGAGGGGCTTTGCACCTGCTAAATACATTTTCTGAAAACAGGAGATGGGTACACCAGAGTTCTTAAATGACTAATGGCACATACACCAGGGTACATTTTTTATAGAGACCCCATCAGGCCCCTCTTTATTAACCACACCCTTATTCTTGAAACATAGACCCTACGAGTCCCCTGGCGTGAGCTATGTCTAAGCGGGGACCGGCTACGTCCACTCACCCTTCCTTGGAGGGGTCTCAGGGACCCCAAGGATGAGCTTGCTGCAACCATTCCCCTTCCTAAACTCAGGTACCACCAACATGAAGAGTGAGGCCAGAGGAGGGCCTCTGTGGGTGTCCCGTCTTGCAAGGTGGTCTCGGGCACGGCCGTCAACCTATCCCTCTACCTCACACCAGGGTACCTCCCCACTACCCCCAATTAACAAGAATGACCATCTACATAATATCCTATCCATACTTACTTAACAGTTACCCTACTTAGCATTCCACTAATCCCCCAACCCTCTACTTAACATTTACCCTACATAGCTTTCATCACATATACACTTAACTACTCATACATATATACATAGACTCTATATTACAATGGGGGGACTGCTGTAGTCAGTCACCCTTCACAGTACCTTGCAGGAGGACGGCTCCCAATGGCACTGGCTGATCACAGGTCCCTGCCCCACAGATGATGGGTGAGGCCTGGCCCCCTCTCCTTCCAGGATGGCCCCGTCCACCACATAGGGCCACCGCACAATCTGTGCCCTTCATAATGTCCTTGGCGGCCCCTTATGCACCTGGTGACTGCCCACTCACTGCTGCAATCCGCTGGTATTACATTTACGGTGGGCCTCTTTGCCTGCGGGGCACACTCGAAGTCACTGAGCGGCCCCGCTGCCATTTTCAAATCGGGCGGCAACCCTGTTGCTATGGGGACGCCGCCGCGCTTAATGCGGTGCACCAGGCCTCCCCTCGGCCAGTCCTCTCAACAATGCGTTATAGTAACGCAGGGGGCGACCCAGGACAACAACAACTCCTCCTCCTCCTCCTCCTCCTCCTCCTCCTCCCCTTCCCCCCCACCCCCCTCTTCCGGGGTGGAGCATGCTTCTGCTGCACGTCTCTGCATTACCTGTAGGATTTTTTTCAATGACAGGCCTGCCTCGCTATCCACGAGGCTGGTGTTTGGGGGCACGGCCAGGGAGCCAGACGGGGCCACTCGCCACATGCGGTCTGGGCCGGGCTGCTCTTAACAGGCCCCGGTAGCCACTGCCACGCTGCCCAAGCCTCAAATGTCACTGGGGCTCGGCTGGTCTGGCCCCCGGTTGGGCTGACAGGCGCCACAGGCCAGGGGTGAACGAGCTGCCCCAGGCATAGCAGTTCAGCCCCCCCTGCTTACAGTCCCGACGGGGGCTGCCCCCATGTGCCACCCGGTGCTTTTCACAGGAGTAAGCCCCCAGGGGGCTGCTCACGGCAGCAACCCCCACCCCACCCGGTAAGTGTCTCCCTTTCTCTCTCCTTCTCCAACTGTCTTTTTCCCAACCGTTCTCCTTTTTAAAAATCCCTCTCAATTCTCTTCTCTCCCCTGCCCAGCCCATTCTTGGGCGGGGGAGTTCTTTTCTATTGTTCTGTCTTTTACCTTTAACATTGCATCCAGCCCCAGGGTGGACTGGATGCATTCTTCGACAACACACACCCAGAACATATAAACAAACCTCATTACACTTAAATAAAACCTTTTATTATTACACTGGTGTCCATGTCTTTCTTTCCTGTGTGTTCCCTAAGAGGGCCAGCATGTAGCCCAACTAACAGGGCCCTGTGGGGCCACGGGCTACATTTAACTTCGGAAAATTTAAGTATGCAGGTTACAAGTAATGTGACGAGTCACACAGCACTGTCAATTCCCCCAAAGGGGAGCCCATTCTCATGAGGTTAGGGAAGTGAGGCTGCTACCCAATAGCCCCCGTAGGGGTGGTTTAATGGGGCAGGACCTTAAGGGGAGGGACTGCCCTCTCGGGGGAGAAGGACGATCACCTGGAAATCCCATTACCCACACACATTCCCTAGTCCTACACTACACCTCTAATCCTTCCTTAGAGAGCAAACGTATGTTCTATTGGCAAAGTGATGATACTAGCCAAGTAGGAAGGATTAGGACAACCCATGATCATTCACTGCAGGTGTTGACGATAGGCAGAGGTGGGACCAGTCCTACATAAAGAAAAGTGAAGTCGAACTCCATGCCTTCGAGAAGTGAGGAACACGGGAGATTCGAATACCGACAGAAGCAGGCAGAACAGCAGACACCAGCGAGACACAGAGTCAACTGGGGAACTTGCAGGAGCAGACCCCTCTTGCTGACCCAGAAAGCAGAGAGGTGGCATAACCTTGGCAAGGTGGACCGACGGGTCGCACAGAGACACTGACAAAGGTGGGAGATACACGAAAACTCTGTAGAGAATGCCAGTCAAAGGAGAAGGCGCCTGGAAGCAGCAGAGCAGAAAGCCCATCCCTGGAAGAACCAGAGTAGTGCCTGACCCTGCATGAAGGTAAAGGGGAGCACGGGAGGCCCAGTGGGGACACAAAGGAAATTGCCGACGCAGGGAGCATTCAGGGAAAGCTTTGCCATCCCAGTGGCATCCAGAAACCACTGACCACCAGAGATGGGTTTGGGTCCCAAACTTAGAAATGGAAAGCGTAAGAGGAAATCTTTCTTGTTACAGTGGTAGAAGGAAAACCACCGACCACCATAGAAGGGTACGGGACCCAAAACTAGAGATGGAACGCATCAGAGGAAATCGTCCTTGTCACCGTGGAACAGAGAGAACCACTGACCATCAGAAAAGGTGCTGGGATGCTGAAAGGATTTGGGACTCTATTGAGAACAAGTCAAAATGGTAAAGTGTGCCTGAAGCTGAAAGTATCAAGAAAGAAAAATATCAAACCATACCAGGTTAAGGGAGGCATTCTCATGGTATCACATCAGTAGTTCTCATTATGACGCCAGTGGAAGGAAGGCTTTCCACCTGGCCTTTTGCTGACCTGTGCCAACACATACCAAGGGAAGGGAGGCATTCCTGTGGTTCTAAACTGAAAGTAAAGATAAAGAATCTAGAGGACAGAGGTCATTCCCCCTGGCACTGTTGCGGGGTACACCAAATCATACCCGGGGTATTGAAGAGCAGAAGGAGCCGCACCATGAGAGGGGAGCCCTTCCCCTGGAGGTAACGTTGTGCAAGGCCTGGGTGAAACCTGCAAGCCAGGGGAAAGGGGCCCTTCCCCCTGGTAATTTTTGTTTGAGAGAACTCTTTTTTGATATTATCCGAGAAAAATGAGAAGGGAGCCATTCTCCTTAATGAAGGAACTTTTTGTTAGCTTACTTTTTAGTTCTAGAGTGTGAGGGAAAGAAGTAGGTTTTGACACAGGACAGTGGAATTTGCATTGACAGGCATTCTGACAGACCCTTTTAGTATTAGTTTTGAGGCAGGGAAAACCCTCTTAGAAGTAAGGGATAGTAAGGACCTTATCCACACAGAAATAGGTATATAACCAAAACCATGCCACCTTTGTAGCAGCCTTCTTCTTCAACACACTTACAGTAAGTACATATTTTAAAGAAAAGACTCCTGTAAATGTTCTCAGTTTGAGCCACTAACAATTAGGAATATCAGCAATATCAAATGTCAAGCGGACAGTTTGGGCAGTATGAGTACGTCTTTCATAGAAATGAATAGGAGACACAGGGCGACTTCTGATTGACTGAGCGCAATAACGTCCTGAAGCTGTGGTAAAATCCAAAGTATAAAAGCCCAATCTTAAAAATATGGGGCCAATCCTGTAAGTCAGCAGTCACAGTCAAGTAAGCATGATTGATCCAGATCACTGGTTGTGAAAATCTTCGAACTGAGCACATTGAAATGTCAATAGTGGATGTCCTGTCCGTTTGTGCTAGAGGCAACAAAATGCCTCTGTATGCAGGAAGGACAACTAAAGAAACACTGGAGAAAGTGCTTTTTGAGGGGGGAGAAGATGGGCAATTGCTGAAAGTTGGTAGGGTAAACTGTATAGTTTGTCACCAGTACAGTTCCGATATCAAGGAGATGAAGTAGGTGCCGAGCAATTGCAATTTTGGTAAGACTTGCATTCATCAAAGTCCCAAAAATACTTTGTGTTCTTGGATATTATTTGGATGTTTTAACAGGCCGCCTGTGAAGTCTGGTACTGGTGTACAGGATGTCTGATGCTATGGTCTCTTTGTGTCAAGTCTGCACATGGAGGGGCAGCAAAGCGTTTCTCTGGAAACAGGGTAACCTTGAGGCTTGCAACCCAGTTGTGCACACAGGGTTATGGGAAAGGGGCACTGGTCCGTTTCCTCTGGCCACTAGATAAGTCTGGTGTCCGCAGACACTGGCAGAGCTTTTCAGTCAGACTGGTCTTGGCAAGGTGCAGCAGTAGAGCTTCTTCACAGTTCTCATCAAGTTGGCATCATGATCAGGACTCATCTCATTTTCAGACCAGGTAAGTGTGCACACTCAACTTTCAATCTCAACGGTACATTCATTCAACCTTTTGGCAGCGACCAAATCACTACAGGTCACCACATTTGGGTGGGGGTGCGGGGGGTTTAGACCAGCTTAAAATATTTTTAACCAAGGGGGCTCAGCATAAGGATGTTTGGAGGCCACTGCTCAAGAGCATCTCCAGGATATAGTATGCAGGATTCAACTAGAATTACAAATCTGTAAATGTCGACACCAACCAGTGGAGCCTACTGTCACACTGAGGCATCAACAAACAACTCTAAAACCATAAACAAGTTAAATTTTTCCTTTTATTTGGTACCAACAACAGGGATTAGGTTTTGACTGGGACTATGGGATGGCATAGGCCTAGAGTTTCGCAAAACAGTTGAGCTTTTTTTAGGATGATGGTGGATCGGTCCTTTCCTCTCTTAGCCATGGTCACGTCCACCTCCTTGTTGATAAATAGTGGCTCACGGCCTCTAGGATTTAGTGTCCCACACTTCTTATGTGGGTGTCGTGGGGAGTGAGAGAGGCAGAGAGATTCCCAACACGGAATATACGCTGCAAGCCTTGCACAGCTTCCAAACAGCACAAACAAGCTTGGGCAACACCCAAAAGACTCCCTAGTTCAAGGGGACTGGAAACAGAGATGGACACAGCAACCCTCCAAAGATTTACCAGGAGACCACACTGAACGGTGGCCCGAAACACAAGCATGTACGTTTCATAAGAGATTTAATGTAGGAGCCTCCGGAGCGTAACACCGCCGGGAGAACCTCAAGCAAACATTACAACTATAATTTCTAGAATCCCCTTGCGTGTATAAGTTCTATAGACAATCATTCTACAAACATTACTAATGACTACTATAACATCTCCCTCCCTTATATGAAAAAAACAAACGATAAAAGGATGGATGAAGTATAGAAAGGTGTAGGGAAGGAAAGGGGAGAAAGTGGAAATGAATAAAGTAGAATTTGCATTTCTTTTAAGATTATGTAAAAGGATACGAGACCACGATGATTAACCAGGTTACTCACCGTAGTGACCACTTTACTCCTAGTCCATAGTCCCCGTTCCTCCATACTTATGGGACATCTCTTCGTCCTGTGGGACGGGACCGGAGCACTTTGTAAAAAGCAGGCAAACATTTTTCAAAAATGTTGTCCTTCCACTCTTTCTTGCGCGGGGCCCGGCATGCGGCCGTAACCCCGCCCATCTCAGCTCTGCCCCACGCATCGCCCATCAGTCCTTTTCTATCGCCAGGTCAAAGACCTCTTAGCAATAACAGAGGAACCTAATTAGAGGGGACGGCGGGCGGGCGTATGGAGGAAAGGGGACTATGGACTAGGAGTAAGGTGGTCACTACGGTGAGTAACCTGGTTATAACTCCTATGTCCCGTCCCCTTTCCTCCATACTTATGGGAGATTCCCAAGCACTCCTTACAGGAACTATGGGTGGATGGAAAAAAAAAACCTTACTGAAACAGGTTCTTCAGCACAGCCTGACCAAACTGAGCATCAGCTCCTGAGCTCATGTCTAGACAATAATGCTTACAAAAAGCAGATGGGAAGGCCCAAGTAGCCGCTCTCGCAATGGTCTCCCAGGGGACATATTTCTAAAAGGCAACCGCGGCAGCCTTGCCCCGCACCAGTTGTGCATGAATACCTTTAGGAGGCTTCAGCCCTTGGACGGTGTAAGACTCCGTAATCCAGGTGGCGATCCACTGAGAAATAGTCGCCTTAACCTGCTTACCTTGTGGGCTACCAAAGGTCACAAACAGTTGAAAAGAACTCCTAAACTCTGATGTTCTGTCCAGATAGAATTTAAGAACCCTTATGACATCGAGACAATGTAGAACCCTTTCTGCCTCTGAAGCAGGGTTTGGAAAAAAGACCGGCAGGGAGATCGACTGGTTCAGATGGAACTCAGATACCACCTTCGGCTGGAAAGCAGGGTTTGTCCGTAGGACCACCTTATCCTTGTGAAAGACCAAGAAGGGATGCTCCACCGACAAGGCCTGGAGCTCACTCACATGCCTTGCTGACGTAACGGCAACCAAAAAGGACACCTTCCAAGATTGGTACTTGAGGTCCACCGTGGCCATCGGTTCGAAAGGCTTATGGCACAACGCCGTCAGGACCACATTTAGATCCCACGTCGGGTGCGGATGACGAATTGGGGGATAAAGGCGAGTAAAGCCTGCAAAATGCCTCTTAATCACTGGGTTACTCAGAGAGTAAGAGCATTGGTCCGTAGAAAGGTAAGCAGAAACCACTGAAAGATAAGTTCTGCAAGACAGAACGTGAACGCCCGACTCTGCTAAGAAGGATGCAAAGGACAGTACCGTGTCAATTGTAGCCTCCCTTGGGTCCAATTGCTTGTTTAAACACCAATGACAGAACATGAGCCATTTGCTTCTGTACTGGAACCTAGTTGAGGATTATCCACAGACAAGTTAAGATGTTCTAAAGACTTCAACTCAGGCACCATGCCGTAAAGCTGAGCGATTGTGGGGATGGGTGCCAAAGCTGCTGTTCCCCCTGGTGAAGAAGATTGGGGGGTCACTGGTAACCTGATCGGTGGATACACCGACAGGCGTTGAAGTTCTGAGAACCAAAACCTGGCCAGCACCATAGGGCTATGAGTAGAAGAGACCAGTTCATCGAGTTCTTTAATTTGCAAATTTTTCGGGGAACTAGAGGCAGAGGCGGGAAAGCGTAAGCTCTCATGTTGTGCCATTGAATCTCGAGAGCATCCCCCAGAGAGGAGGCATACTGAGGAAGCCTCTTGTTTACCGTCGTAGCAAAGAGGTCCACTTCCGGTGTGCCCAAACGCAGGAAAATCCACTCCCAAATCTGGATGGACAGGTTCACGAGGGGGGGTTGAGGGGTGAGGGGGGGGGAGACTTGGTTCCCCCTTGCATGTTGATGTAATACATCGACACTGCATTGTCTCTGCGTATACGGACCACCTTGTTGGCAATGATCGGTCTGAACGCCTTGAGAGCTAGGAAGATCGCCAGAAGCCCCAGATGATTTATGTGGAGGAGCTTGTCCTGAGGCGACCAAAATTCTGAGACCTGAAGAAGATCCAACGTCGCACCCCACCCAAGAAGGAAGGAGTCCGTCGTGACTGTCACCGTAGGGACTGGGTCCTGAAAACCCACACCCACCGAGCGGTTGCTGAGAGAAGACCACCACTCCAGGTCCACTCTCATGGAAGCCGGAATCGTTATCAACTTGGAGTCCGGATCCACAGCCTGATGCCAAGCGCTCCGAAGAGCCATCTGCGTCCGCCTCATCTTGAGACGAGCAAGAGGAAGAGCCAACACGCACGAGGCCATGAGGCCCAGAAGCCCCTGGAACCACCAGGCCCGACATGCTCTCCGACTGCGCAAACATCTGACACGTGGCTGACAGATCGACCATTCTGTCCCCGGTCAGGTACACTCTGCAGTCGATCATGTTCCAGCGAAAACCCAGGAAAATCAAGTCCTGCGAGACCGTCATGGAAGATTTCCGCCAGTTCACCGACAGCCCAAGATGGAACAGGAGCTGTAGGAGAGACTGAAGATTGCACACGGCTTTCAACGGGCAAGGGCCGCGTAAGAGCCAGTCGTCCAAATAAGGATACACATGGATACCCTGCAGACGAAGATAGGCCGCGATCACCGACATCATCTTCGTGAAGACACGCAGCGCCGAGCTGAGGCCAAAAGGAAGCACTCGAAATTGGAAGTGCTCCTCTCCCAAAGAGAAACAGAGATATCTCCTGTGTGGATTCCAAATCAGAATATGCATGTACGCATCCTGAAGATCCACCACGCTGAGCCAATCGCCCATCTGCAAAGAGGACTGTATCTGGCCGGGCGTGATCATCTTGAATTTCTCTTGGGGTAGGAAAAGATTGAACTGGGAAAGGTCTAGTATGGTGCGCAGGCCAACCTGGTTGGGTTTGGGCACCGTAAACAGCTGGGAGTAGAAGCCCTCCTTTCGGTCCCCGAGGGGAATGGGTTCCACAGATCTGAGTTCCAGAAGATTCTGTACCTTGTGTTTTAGGGAGGGTGATCGCGATAGCTGGAAAGGAGGGTTGAAGGGTAGGGTAGGGGTAAGCGGAAGCCCGCCCGAGCGACTGATGAGACCCACCTGTCTTCGGTGATGGTCTGCCACGCCTCCCAATGAGACGCAATGGGTCATCCCACTGGGGTCTCGTGCGAGCGCGAAGAACCCTCATTTTGTAGGTTTATCAGTGGTATTGCCACCTGAACCTGAGGAGGAGGCTGAGGAGCGGGAGAAAAACCAAGTCCGTTGTTGCCTCTGGCGGTTTTTCCCCAAAGGGGTATCCACTCTACGAGATTTCTTGTCTAGGAAGCCCCTGAAACCAGATGAGGGCCGACTTTGCAACAACAGCCTCTGGGTTTTAAAGGGAGTTTTAACTAGGACCGACAAGGATTTAGCTGTCTGAGTGCTACCCTTCGTCTTGGTCAGCTCCACATCCGTTGTAGAATGAAACAGCTCCTTACCGTCAAACGGAAGGTCCAACACCTTGTCCTGTACTTCCTTTGAAAGTTTGGTGGCATGCAGCCACGCCTGTCGGGAGGTACCAAACCCCAGCATAAGGCCCCGAGCCGAGGTGTCTACATGGTGAGCCGCAGCCTCCAGGAGATCCTGGGCCAAGACCCTGGCATTGGATAATCCCACCTTAAAATCTTACAGCTTCTCGACCGGAATGAACTCCTCAAACTCCGACAGACCTTTCCACATCCGCATATTTGCCCCCGCTAACACCAGTTCGGCATTGGCCTACTTGAGCTGCAAGGCCGAGTTAGCGAAAATCTTCCTCCCAAGGGAGTCAAGGAGCTTGTCCTCCTTCCCCAGAACCTGAGTAGCCGTCGTAGAAGAGGATGCTGCAGGCCTGGACTGTAAAGTTGCCGCAGCCACCACTGTGGAGGAGGGGGGCGGACAAGACGACAGGGCCACCTCTTCCAAAGAATGCAGCCTGTATCGCGCGTCAATTTTCTTATTGACGAAAAGTCCAGAGTGTGGCTTTTCCCAGACCCTGCGGACCTCGGCCAGAACGTCCTTCTGTAAGAACAGGCCGTTACGCTCCAAAGGAGACAGGATGAAAGCCCCAGAAAGCACACCCTCCTGTGGAGCGGGTGCCTCAGGCACTGGAACATCCAAAAAGCACATCATGTCCAGTACCAAGTCATGAAAAGCTCTAATAGAGCGGGGGAGGTCCTTGTTGTCCTGATCGCCCTGCGCGTCATCCGACAGGTCTGGATCCTGCTGAGCTCTGTCGGGCACTGCCTTGTCCACGGGGGACAATAGGGGCAAGGGCGGAAGAGTCGGCAAAGGCACCGTAAGCAATGGAGGCGCCGGCGGAACCCCCGGAGGAGCGGGTGGAGCCGGAGACGCGGGTGGACATATTTCCCTAAAAAGCCCTTGAAATATTACCTCATGGGGTCGGTACACACGGGCGTCTGAAATTTGCCGAAAAAGGCGTCCTCCGGGGACTGTTTTGGTACCGGAGGAGGCCTCTCATGAGGATAATTCCAGGGACGTAACGGGGAAGGTTGCCACACTGGCCCATCTCCCGATGTATCCACAAAAATCAAAGGTGCCGACAACACAGGCAACAAAACATTGTGCGAAAGGGGCATCCGAGCATTCCAGTCATGAACTGGCAGAAAAGGATGCGCACAAGGAATGCTATGTTCACCCACAGAACCAAGCCCTACACCCGAGGCCGATGGCGTAGTTGTAGGGGTAGCGCCCAAAATGGCCGCTGTGGTCGTGGCGGGAATGGCCACCATTTTGTCACCACCTGAGGGGAACTGCTGCATGTGAGGAAGTGAGGCAGGGGTCCCCGTCGATGGATCAGGGGTCTTAACTTTAGCCTTAACATAAGGAACCTCGGCTGAGCCGGTACTATGAGGCATGGAATGTTTATGCGACATACCAATCGCCAAATTAGCCTTCCCAGGAAGGACCTCAGCACTGCCGGTAAAAGAAGAACTTTTCTTCTTTGCCCCCTCAACAGATCTAGCATCGCCGCAAGAGCGGGAACGGTGAGAAACAACCTTCTCCGATAAGGCCTTGCCAGGCCTCTCAGAAATGTTGGTAACTTTAGCCTCTGTACGAGGGACCTCGGACCCAGGTCCGGTAACAGCCTTACTAGCGCGGGCCTCAAACATCTGTTCGGTAACACCAAGCCCCACCAAGGCCTCGGGGCGAACCCTGGTCTTATTTTTGAGGGAAGCCAATAGAGAGGCCTCAGAGCAAGCTCCGGTACCCCACGACTCAGTAGAATTGGGTCTACAAGCAACCCCCACAGGAGGGGCTTCGGAGTGTACTCTGGTATCCACAGGCCCCTTACGGAGACCTTCGGAGAAAACTCTGGTACAATTATTAGGCCCAGCGGGCACCTCAGGGCAATTCTCGGTGACAGAACGATCAACGCCCCTCCCGGCTCGGGAAGAACCTGGGAAGGTGTCTCCCGGATGGGGTGCTCTGAAAAGTAAAGAACTTACTGGGCGTTTCTTCTTTTCGTCGATAAACGCTTGAAAATGCAAAGGAGGAGTTTGTCGCAACACCTCCTCCCACCGCTCCAACCGAAGTTGAAGTGCCGGGCCGAAAGGGAATCACAGTAAAAACAGGAGTCCCAACGGTGATCCAGACCCAAACACTCTAGACAAAGAGGATGGGGATCCGCCCTCGCGAAGCATCAGTGACACGATGAACAATCTGGAAAGTCTAGTTTGAACGACAGACAGGCTAGTACACGATCGCTAGCGAGAGCCAGAGAGGAAAAAAGGGAAGAAAATCTTCCACGGATGCAAGTGCGTCCAGTCCCGAACGAGCAGAGAAAAGGACTGATCGGCGATGCGTGGGGCATAGCTGAGATGGGCGGGGTTACGGCCGGTGCCAGGCCCCGCGCAAGAAAGAGAGGAAGGACAAACATTTTGGATGCTTTTTACAAAGTGCTCTGGTCCCGTCCCACAGGACGGAGAGATGTCCCATAAGTATGGAGGAAAGGGGACGGGACGTAGGAGTATGACCAATATTAATGGTAGAGGTAATCATTGTTAAAGTTTTGAATAATTTTCCGGTTTCTCTTAGATAGTCCACCATTAATAACTTCACTTCTTCCATCATGGTGACTGTTTAAAGATTCCTTGTTTATGTGGTCAGACATTCCATGGTCGTTGATTTTACTAGTGCTTGGTCTCTTTAAAGTGTCTTTGTTCATTTGGCCTGATGTCCTTAGATTACAACAGACCAAGCACAAGTAAAGACAATAACCTTTCTCTATTCTCACAACATCACCACAAGACCATTTTTTCCCATCCTCCAACACCACTGATTTGCCATGACAACTCTTTACTCTCTGTGGCGATCTAAATCTGGACTCACCTTTCAATGTTTTCCTGGGTTCTCTGATGCACACCCACTCTCCCTCTTTGATAATCTTTTCCTTCACTCTATTCCTGCGGTCGTAATAGTTTTTGTACTTTTCCCGTTTCTCTTTTACATTTCTTAATATTTGATCAACATCCAACCTTGCCTCACCTGTGTCCATGAACATCCAGGCAGGTCTCAGTCGATTAGATGCTACTCTGCCACGCATCATGGTGAATGGCTCAACATTCGTGGTGGAATGTGGAGTTGACCTATAGGCACACAGGGCTTCCTTGAGTGTTTCTCTCCATGGAAGGGAGTTAGCTATGGCCAACTGAATCACACTCTTTACGAATGTATTCATTATCTCTACGAGTCGGTTTGCAATAGGATGATACAGCAGAGTTGCTATATGTTCAATTGATCTATCCCTCCAGAATCCTTGGAATTCTAATGATGTGAACTTAGACCCATTATCAGACACCAACTCTTTAGGGTCCCCTTCTCTGTTGAAAACTTCAATCAATCAAGAAGTTTATAATTTCTTCAGTGGTTATGCTCCCTTCCGATATTCCCCACTCTACCCACTTAAAGGTGTAGTCTACAAGGACTATAATGTATATTTTAACTGCATCGAGATTTTCATATGGCCCCATGACATCAATTGCCAACTTGGACCACACACTTTTGGGAGGCTCTACTGGTTATAGTGGTGTTTTTTCATAAAGTCTTTGATTTATCGCTTGTAGCACAAGCAGTACAATTCTTAATCTCTTCCGCCTCTCTCCACATACTCGGCCACCAATAGTTACTTCTCACTCTCTTCTTGGTTAAACTCCTTCCTAGGTGTCCTTCATGGGCCAGGGTAAGTAATCTGCTTCCAACTTGCACAGGTGGCATTATACAATCACCTCTATATATGTGTTCTGGGTCCATTGATAGCTCCTCCTTGATTTGCACAAAATCTCCCAGACTTTGTTCATATTCTTTCCAATCACTAGCTATGGCTTTTCTAATCTCTACTTGCTCTGGATCTGCGTCAGCCATATTTTTCCACTCCTCCTTAGCAATGCCCGGGTTTAGGTGGCAATGATATCTTCGTCCATGGACTCTATCTCAGTTCCATGGTTGATTGGCAATCTGGAAAAACAATCAGCTACTTGGTTGTGTGTACCAGGCGCATAACGTATATGAAGATCATATTGCATTACATTGAGAATCCACCGCCTAATTCTCGGTGATTTCAAGTGGGGTGCTTTCGACTGAAGAACATGCACCAGATGTTTGTGGTCAGTCTTGAGAAGAACGGGTAATCCCCAAATTAGATTTCTTAAATGCTCTAGAATCCACTTCACTCTAGTGGAGTAGTTCAATTCTGCCCCTCTCAACACTCGTGATGCAAATGCAATGGTCACCATACCTTTGTCTTGAAGCTGTTCCAGCACCCCTCCCAAGCCAACTTTACTGGCATCCACCGACATGATTGTTTTTGCTTTGCAGTCAAACATTCCCAATGCTGGCGCTTGGTTGATAGCAGACTTTATTCGTTCAAATTCATCCTTGCATTCATCTGACCATACGTATTTTGCTGATTTTTCATGTTCTTGGTTTTAGTCGTGTAGTTATCCACAAATTTAGAATAATATTCTGTCATACCTAAGAAACTTCTTAGCTGATCTTTGTTTTCTGGTTCGGCAATACCCAATATGGTGTTCATTAATTCTTCCTTAGGGCTGATGCCCTTGGCATCAATTGAGTGTCCCAGATGCAACACTTTGTCGCATTTGATTTTGCATTTTTTCCAGTTTTAAAGTCAGACCACTTTTCTGAATCACTTGTAAAACCCCCATTAGTTTTGCATCACGCTGCTCTTCAGTGCTGGCGGAAATCAGAATGTCATCTTGGAAGCAGTGTACGCCTTCAAGGCCTCCAAATAGATATGACATCAGTCTTGTAAACACCGCACCAGCTGAAGCAAGGCCAAAAGGCATTCTTTTAAACATGAATGCACCTAAAGGAGTGACAAATGATGTGAGACTTCTTGACCTTTCTTCTAAAGCAATCTGATGGTAAGCCGATGACACGTCCAGAGTACTAAAAAACCTGGCTGGCTTCATTGAAGACAATAATTCACTTATATTCAGGAGAGGATGCCCGTCTATCCACATGCTTTTATTAATGTCTCTCAAGTCCACGCACATCCTTATGGTTCCATCAGATTTTTTCACCAACACTATTGGGGCGAGACATTCTGAGCTTTCTATGGGCTCTATTATATACTGTTCACAAAGACGTGTCAATTCATTCTTCTATGCTTCCTTTGTGCCAATTGGAACTTCTCGAACCCTGTGCACTATGGGTACAGCTCCTTTCTTGAGAACTATCCTATGTTGAAAACACTCTAAAAGTCCAATCTTTTCACTGAATACTCTGGGAAATTGTTTTGCTAGTGCAGCTTTAATGTCACTGTTGTCCTTTAGTACGCTCAGGATAGGAACTTCTTCTCCTGGGTGGATTCTGACTCGTAGAACAGCTTGTTCCTCCCAACCCACTACAGATGAGCCATTTTTTGCTATGTACAGTCTGCAATATGTTTCTCTATCCCTGAACTTCAACTTGACCCATGTGCATCCGATAATATCTATGGGGGTCTTTCCATATCCCGTTGCTCTCACTCCAGTACATTGTATCTCCTGCATTTTGCCAGACAGCACTTCAACGAAAGTTTTGACATCTACCATGGTGTACGGGGATCCAGTGTCCACCATGATGGGCAAAGATGCACCATTTATTTGCATGTTTACCCATGGTCCCGTAGTCTGTTGTATCGAAGAGACAGTGAGTATTTGTACTTGTGCATTTCCTTGATTGACAGTCAGCATGCCGTCCTGTCCTTGACTTTCCTCAATAGCTCTTACTGTGCCTCTCGACATTCTTTCTGGTTGAACTCGTGGCACTGGACAAACTCCGGGGGCTCAACCTGCAAAGCGCCTTGTCGCTAATTGTAGTAATTTACTTAGGCAGGTAGTACATTTCATTAGAGATTTAATGTAGGAGCCCCAGGAGCGTAACACTGCCGGGAGAACCTCAAGCAAACATCACTACAACTATACATTCTAGAATCCCCCTTACGTGTATAAGTTCTATAGATAAACATTCTACAAACATTACTAAATGACTACTATAACACCACCACCCTCAATACATGACAAGCCTGCAGGAGAGAGTGGGCATGGCTTAGCTCACTACTTATAACATTTTGTTACACAAGCACCCTGGGTGGGGAAGACCGGACCAGACTAGCCAGGGAAAGTTGTCCTGTCTCAGGAGAGGCAGGGATTTAAGTAGGGCACAGGAAAGTGGAAGTGTGTGTTTTTCGGTTGAGGTCTGAGGTGGAGGACACCAAGAGACCAGCAGGAGGAAGAAAGGCAGGCACAGAGAATTGGGGTGGTGATTTATTAACCAGGTGAGGTATTGTTTGAGGAGTTGAAGTGGTTCTGCAGTGTGAGTGAGCGTGTTTGTGTGGCTAGTGTAAGGAGTGTTTATAAAGCGAATGTTAACGAAAAAAGGGTGTTTGAATAGTTTTGGAGGGGGGAGCATTGGAGTGGAAGAGGCAATAGTAGTAGTATGAAGGAGGGTGAAAAACTGCTACAGAGGAGGGAGTAGTCTTAGTGTTGAGAAGACGGTAGTGGAAGAAAAAGCAGCATGAAAAGGGTGGAAGTACGATCTAGGAGGTTTTGAAGCACTGGATGAACAGAACAGGGGCGAGAGAAGCGACGAAGTGGAAAAGAAGAGTAGAGAAGGGAGAGGCGAGAGTGTGCATATTAGAAGCCTGGATCATGCAGCCTGTAAGGCACTATATCACATCCCGATAGATAACATAACAACTGAATGGAGGAAGGACAGTTTGAAAGTCCCTGAGGGAGTTTAGACAGCCAGTGCCTTAGTTTACCATCAGCCCACTTTGTAGACCGTTTGGGTCAACCTACATTAGCACTAACCTGAGGTTTAAGGACTCCTCGGGCACTCCACTACATTGCCAATCTACAATTTTGAAAACATTAATGCCACATTTGCTCAGATGATTTTCACAGAAGGCCCTTCCTTTACATTCTCTTCATTTTGAGTCTTTCCTTTTATCATTAGACAACCATGATTCTGCATCTGTTAAATGCACCTTGCTGCATCCCTGCTGAGGAAGGTCTGGGAGAGATCTTTCATGTGCACATTTTTGTAAGGTTATCATGACATAATTTCCTGAAAGACAATGGGGTTTCTGGGGCAACAGGTCGTTGTGACTCTAACCTACAACTCAACAAGGACCCAGAAGAAGTAAGCCCAAAAAGGAAGACACCTGGACAGACAACCCACGAGGAGAAGAGAAGAATATGGCAACAGCAATGACAGTGGCAAGAGCACTCTGCAGGACATAGCAAGGGTCTCTGATCAACCCAAAGCAGTAAAAGGTTATAGCAAACCAGCAATAAAACGGTGAAAGGGAGAAAATAACAAGTGGAGGCTAGCCAAGATGTCCCATGCACAGCACAGGTTGAGCATATAGTAGTCATCTGGATTTCCAGCCCAGAAAGACAAGGAGAGGCCATCCCTACAGCCCCCACCCACCACCCAACATTAGGTACTTGGGCTACAAAGATGTCACTATGGGTACAGCAAATGCAGGTAAGGAAGGGACCAGGCAGGTTGAACAGGCAGGCAGGAAGAAGTATGGCAGAGAGCAGCAAGAATAAAAGGACAAAGGACCCAGTGCCCAGACAGTATGGTACACCAGGATCCTTAGAAGCAGCCCATCTCAACATCATTCTTGTGGGGAGTCTAGGAATGGATCTGAGGAATGCACAGGGCCACCAACTGTGAGGAACTCAGGGTGACAACAGTAAAGACAGACACAAGTGATCACAGTTCAAGGGTGCTTATTAAACTATTTGCAGGTTGGAAAAAAACTTAATCTAATCTGAACCTAAATCTAAGATGGGAGCAAGCGTCGACCATGAAATGAAAATAAGGCAGTCCTTGTGGCGGTATGTCAAAATAAAAAGGGCCTATGCTAAGAAACCTATCGCCAAACCTTACAACTAATACCAAAAGGGTGTGGGATGGTTTTGAAGGAAAAAAAGAAGTGTTCTTAAGTAATATGTCAGGATGCGATAGCTTGGATCTCCCTTCTCCACGTTTTGAGCATGAGATAAGGTTGAATCTTGGAGCAAGGCACACACTTGAGCTTCCCCAGCATGAGTCGACAGTTCCGTTCCAAATTATCAGGAGCCTCGTGGGCCGAGTCTTGTTTCTCTTGAAAGTCTCTTGCCTTCGAGGGCCTGACGTAAATTACAAATAAAAGTTACTTCAACAAAAATTAAAGTTTGTTTCTTCGTTTCACGTTGTGTGAAGATTCTTACCCCTGGATCCCACTCTTCCGGGCACTGACCCCTCTTAACCTTTAGCCTCCCTTCTCTGGGTTCACTGTGGCTTTTCCTTCGTTCACAAATCTATATGTATTTTTGAACAGTTCATAGTGGACATCCATCCGCCGGGTTCACGTTTGTCAAGACACTTTCTTGGGACTTTAGACTTTCCCTCTTCTCGTCAGGCTCACTCTTGCTAACTTCACATTCACTTTACTTTCAAGTGTTGCAGGATTCACGTCCCTCGCTTACTCTCAATGCGGGATTCACTTCCCTTACTTTCACAGTTTGTAGATCAAAGTCTTTCGATTGTACAGGGATTTTACTAGACCTCCAGTATGACAACTTTGACCTCTATTGGTGATTCACCTACGGCCTTCTGGTAACTATAGTGTCGCTCAGATGGGGATCGACCAGTCTCTCTCGAGTTAACGCCCACATGGTGCCGGTTTCCCTCTGCAGCTGGTCTCCCCTTTATGCTTTCACAGTTCATTGAACTTGGTTCAAACTTACCCCTTTGCAATTATCATTCAAAACAGCCCGGTTCTTATTGGCTCCCCCTCGGCTCACCGGCTGTGATGAACCGCTTGGCTTTCGGCTTCCCTGGAGCCAAGGCTGGTACCACGGTCATGGGAGCTTGCCTTGCTCCTGCTTATCGGCGTAGGCTTGCCCCGTGTACCGTCGACATCTTCTGCAAGACACTGGTGCTATTGTTCGTGGTCTTATGTCCTCTTCCACAAAGGTTCTGTGGACCTGGGACGAAAAGGGCAAGGTCGCTTCTCTCCCCGCCACCCTCTCGATTCCCGCAGCCTTTCTCCTTCTCTTGAATTGCTGTGCTTGGTTAGCTGTGCTGTCTGCCGTGCTCGCCTTGCTCCCCCCTGTGCTTTCTTGCTCGTCCTTTTTTATCTTTTGGGGAAAAGGAAGGGCTGTCAGATGTTTGTGATTCAGATTAATTGCCTGGCTTTGCCTGACCTTTGTACTGGGACATGTCAGGTTTAATTACAAGTTCCTTTGTAAACCAGTATTCATGTCGGCAAGGGGAAAAGTGTGGGTATCGGAAATTATAGTCTTTGTATTGGAAAGGCGAGGGGGTGGAAATATCAGAGTATCCTACACGAAGGGATAGGGAAGGTTTGTGAAATGGACGAGACTGACCAGAATGCAAAACAGAACATAAGGGACTGTGGCAACTGTAGTAATTTATCTGAGCAGGTTGGGAGTGCAGAAAATAATAATCAGAGGGACGGGAAGAAGACTGATTGGGAGTATCCGGATTTGGAACAAGAAAACAGGCATTCTCAGGGAGATTGTTTCTGAATACAACGGGCAATGGGATCCTAGCAGATTTGTTACATACGGAGGGGGCGGTAGATTCCGCTAAGATGGATTCAACGGGAGGAAGGTTGGTAAACTTATTATAGCCTAAATAGGCCCCGGTATATCGTCGTAGTCTCCATCTTCACGGTACAATACCACGTCTCACCTGGGGCAATTCCCCCAGAGCATAACCTTGGGTTCCCTTACCCAGGTGATCCTCCCTTGCTCTTCCACCCCCAGCGGTGGGATCTGAGAGCACCAGCCCTCCCCTGACCACTTGAATAAGGGTTTCCCTGAGGTCTACTTGGGGTAATACCCTCAGGTTTCTCACACAACTGATAAACGCATTCCCACCAAGGAAAGAGAGATTGACCAATCACAATCAATCTTTATGGCCACCGTCATCTGAAAAGGGACATAGTCCATTTTCCATGTTAATAGCAGCGGCCATTTTTTTGCTTTTTGTGGTCCCTTTGTTCAGGAGATGTGCTTGTGCACTACGCGCTGAGCCCATCTCCCAATGGAAGGAAAAAAAAATCATTAAAAACCATACGCACCCCGGTACATGAACAGCTTTCACACCCTTGGCAGGGGGCTGAGATGGCTGGTAATGGCCCAAAGCCCTCGCCTCGCTTGGGCCTAACCTGGCCAGGGCTGGGGGGAAGTTACCAGCCATGTCAGCTCCCTGCTTCGAGGGTGAAAGCTACATTCAATCAGAACCTGGCCAAAGACTACCCACTAATCACACTCTACCCACTAATCACACTCACGGGAAGATATAAAGGTTTAGATGACCAACCAATCAGGGATAGACTGGAAAAAACACCAAACAAATAGACACTCACTCTCAGGATGTACATTAGGATGTTTGTCTGGTGGCCTTTAAAATTAGTTTGCACTAGCCTAAACTTAAACAGAGAATGCCTTTGTAAGCTCAGGATAGACCTATGTCAGCAAAAGGTCATTCTGGTCATGCCTCGGTCCTATACAGAAAAAGACCACAAAACAAAATGTCTGAGAGCAGGACTACAAAAGATACAGGACAACAATAATGGCTACCATATAGGTGTACTGGGCAACTAATGTATTACAAGTGGTTACAACGCTGGTATAGCCAAATCGAAACAGCTGGCACCAGCATACCCCTACAATACATATTCAAGGTGTTATAATCACCCTGGGATAAGATACTTATGAGGCATCCACAGAGCAGAAAAGAACTGGAAATCCCAGCGCTTGTACACACTGACATCAATTATCCACAATTCAGATCCAAGTCAAATGAGCAAAAATTGACAAGTCTGTAGCGGGTGAAGGTATCGAGTCGGGGAGTCTCTGCTCAGGTCTCCAGCAATTAGTAACTGTGAAACAATTGATACAAATCATACTGCGCGCGTGTCCTAAAACTAAAAATTACTGCATCAGCCGACACGTGTTTCGTGCTCAGCTCTTCTTCTAGGGCTTGTGATCCCTTGTATACTGGATCCAAAATCGATAACATTACAGATCTGGTGCATTCACCCATCACATATCATATATCTCCTCGCTATTGCGGCTCAGAAAATCACTGCTGAACAAAGCCTTTTGGCTACTGATTCTAAACAACTTTAGAATCAGTAGCCGTTATTCGTTTTGGATCCAGTATACACAGGATCACAAGCCCTAGAAGAAGAACTGAGCTCGAAACACATGTCGGCTGATGCAATAATTGATTTTGCTTGGTTGCTTTAAATAAAGTTTTAGGACACACGCGCAGTCTGATGGTCTATCTTGCATATGAAGCATCCCTGCCCCAGAAGCCATATGGGTTACTAAGGACAGCACATCAGAAAAGGGTGTCAGTGAAAAAGGGACTTCAGTCCCTCATTCTGAGCAAGATAATAAAAAATAAACATGGAAGCCAGCAACATGTCTGAGCTAAACCTTATGAGCCACAACTAATGCAGAGGTTTCAGTGGATACCGATATGTTGTTATGGTTGTAAGATACAGTGCTTTGGTTGTGATTGCATAGGGTAATTCACTTTGCCTAGGAAGTGATACGGAGCGTGCGTGTGGCTGTCGTGGATAAAAAGATTTGTCTGGGGCTATGTTGATAACAGACGTTTGCATGGGGGTGTGGAGTATACAAAGATTGACCTGGTTTATGATGTAGACAGAGGTTTGCCCACGGTTGCAGTCACATAGCCAGAGGGATACACAAGACTTTACAGAATGTATCCATGTTTCGTGACCTCAGTTTCACACCATGATCTGATCTCCACCCACTGTGCAGTTATCAAAGAATCTCGGATACAGCTGGTAAGGCAAAGGCTGCCAAGAAAGACATGCTAAGGAACCGGATAGCTGTTCCATTGTTCTTGGGCCAACTCGTGCAGCGCTCATACTAGAAACGCACAGGGGAAAGAGAATATCATTCCATTAACAGACTGTGGCACCATTAGCTCAGCAAGAATAACGAATTGTGCTTGGAATATAAAAAAAGGTCCCCGTATGGCTTGACCTTTCTGTGTAAATATTATTCAGGAATGGCCCTTTTTCCATTTCCCAGAAAATACACAGCAATACAGGAAGTGACATCCTGATTGACCCAAGAAGGAAACCCACCCTGTCAAGAGTTATGTTCAGATGAAACATATGCATCATAAGCGGTGAGCAATATCACAAGATTCAAGAATTGCACATGCGAGCAATATGAAGGCATTGCAAACGACAATACGGGTTTAGGTTCAAAGAAGGTGGGTAATGGCCAGCTTCAAATTTCAGAATAGCATACAAGATTCGGCAGAGAGAAGGGTTCACTGCTGGTTAATGTCATCAGTATTTAATAAGGTGAGTTGGGCCACCGTGCCCGGCCATACCAAGGATACAAATATATATGTTAGCAATTTGACCTTTTAAAGGAATCTTCCTTCTAATGCACAGATCCAACTTCTGTAAGTTGGAGCTGTGCATTAGTCTAAGATGGTCCTTTTTGTAAAAGGTGGAAGTAGCAAACAGGGCACAATGTTGGCACTTATGCGCTGTCCCCTGTGTGCAATTTTCATCATTTATAAAGCAGAGTGAAATTGTGAAGAAGAAATCAAAAAGGAATCGCCTTTACTCTTCACTCTTACACTCCCCTAAATGCTGCCTGCAAATTATGCTTTGCAGGCAGTGTTTCTATAATGGATTTCTATGGCAACGGCCTGCAATTTACCAGTTGCTGCCAATGCGAGGCATCCACCAGTTTTAGGCATGGATGAAAATCGTGGTGCTCTTCCAAGACGGAGGAGGAAAGTAAAGCTGATACGCCACTTTGCGCCCCTCCTATGCCTTGGGAAGGCACTAAAATGGAGTAGAGAGTTAAATGAAGGCCTAAAAGTGTTACGCCTTGCTTTTGCGCCTCCGTTTATGCACTGCACCATTTACAATGACCCCATGAGATTTGTACAATGACATTCACAACAATTAATTAATCCCAGACAGGTACCCAGTAAGGCAAATGCCTTAATAAAGAAAAGAGGCTCATAACTTACAAAGTAAAAAATACCAATTATTTTTTCACTTTAGTGTGTTACAGTTTTAGCAACTTTTCACAAATCACACCAATAAAATACTTAAAAATATATACTTGTAACAATGATGTACACAAACTTAAATGTATCTCTAGTTGTCTGTAAAATTACATTAAAATAAATGTCCATCTATTAAGATCATCGAAACACTTCATAATATTAGTCCAAAGCTCAGAAAGTGAAGCAGAAAGGGCTGTAGTTGAAGCCAAGAGACAGTAAGACCAAAAGGCATCTGATTCAATGGATGATGGTATGTTATATGGCCCTTTACTAAGGGACTTTATGTACCAACATTTGAGACATGGGCATGGAGTTAATAGATGTTATGTTGTCTCTAAGATACTTACAGATTTACAAAGCTTGCATCTCTGATCCACAAGTGGGATCCCCAATCTGGGACTCATTACAATGAAGGCTTCCGTTTTTATGGTATTTATTTTTCTGCCATTTCCGTCTGTATTTATCCAAATTTATTTTTGGGCCTTTCTTATGTATTTAACGACATTTATTTTTTGTCACTTAAAAAGATAACTCACAACCAGTATTTTTCTGCATTTATTCTAATAAAAGTGCATTTATTAAAGCACACATGCAGCCATATGACAAAGAAATGCTAGCTCAATTTTTTTCCATAACTACAAACGGTCGCTCCTGTGACTGCTGCTGCCTTAAAATATATGCTGTCAGCAATTTGAAGAACCTTAATGCTATTTGTGTACAACCTCTACACTCTCCATGCTGCCAATTTGCAATGTGATTGGCCTGCGATGTAGAAGTGACATCATAGGGAACCAGACAACGACCTGTTATTCCGTTTTTATAAATAAATGCAGACAGCAGATTGATTTCCGCCTGTATTTAGGTGTAAAAATCAGTACAAACAGAAAACTGGAAGCCCCAATTATAATCAAAGCTGGCAATAAGTTGAACTGCAGCAGCAATAGAAACCCATGTAATTTGCAGCTGATAACTTTCCCTTTTACTTTTAAAAATCTTTAATTCGGTTATTGAACCATAAAATAACATCCTCACATTTCATTGTTACATACAAGTCCTTTTGGTACAAGTTCATACACCAAGATGGCATAACATTTAATGCTTTGAAATTATAAAAACAATCAATTATATGGATATAAAATTAATAAACTCTGATAGCACTATGTTTTAGGGTGGAGAGATTCCGGTGACTTGTCATAAACTTTAAATCTCGCAGCCTCCCAAACAAGTGTTTATTGGTCATCTATAACAATGGCAACAGTTTATTTGTTCCTATGATACCTGTGACAACATTCCTTGTTTCGTTAGGCCCCTGGCTGTCCCTTCTGTTGTCTAGCTAGTCATCAGGGAGAAGTGACATTCGATTCATCCAATATAAAAAAAAGTCAATAAAATCTTGTGACTATGTTTTATTGTTGTGAGGATAGGATAGGATAACAAATAGTAAGGTTTTAAAGCTTGCAGCCTCCCAAGCAACAAGTCGGAGCCCTCTATAGCCCAGAACATCAGCTCATTTAAGCCAAATACTACCCATGTCGTCATATTTTGTTTCTTTGGACCCCGGCATTTTCATTTGTTGGCTCCTTTTCATTTACTCCCTAGGGATCAGAGTGGCCAAGAGTAAAAAGCATGTTGAATTGCTCACAGCTTCCCGGATCTAATACATTTTCACCATTGGCCCTCAAGACGATATCTCTCTGCTTTTTCTCATCAGACAAGTCCTGTGTATGAATTTAGATACTTTGTAGACCCTTCCTGGGTCATCTGTCGATTAGCATAGAGGTAGGGCTTCGTTGACTGTGCGGACCTCAGCTTCTATCATCAGAGACTTTAAATATAGTTTTCTTCATTCATGGGTAGCAGGGCAAACAAAACAAAACGTGCGACTGTTTCCTCAGTTGCATTACACAGGGGGCTTTCACTTGTATTTCCTGGCCTCCATGAGGCAGTGAATTTAGCTACCTTTAAAGAACCCAGTCTGAAATTAATAAAAAGTGCTCGGGCATACAGTGGTATGATCCAATTCATGTATTTTTCTAAGCCAAAATCTGCCGTTACTAATCTATACTGTGGCGCCGACTTTAGGTTACTACATGCTGTGACCATACGCCCTTTGTAGAGTTCTTCACACATCTCAGCCTTTATACATTTGCACTTTAGTTTATCGACTGTGGCTGGGTCCATGCTGCTTGCTCATTTAGGTCAAAAATGCCTTTTCTGACATGTGCCAGCCATGGCAATTTCATGGCTCCCTCCTGGTTCATCAGGTGGGCCATATCCACTCTAAAAGAGTCAGGTTCTGGTGTTCCCCAGAGCCGCAGCCAATAGAGAATTGGTTCTGCAGCGGAAATTTCATCAATTAGGCATAGATACAATCCAAGGTGCAACAACACGTTGGGCACCGATGAGGGGAGGCAGAGTAATCTCTTCAGAAACTTATTTTTTACTATTTTCAACAATTCTAGGTCTGCAAATCTGCATAATCCTGCCCCATAGTTTGTGGCAGCCGTGGCATGCTTCTTATATAGGTCCAGGGCCGTAGAGACTGCACCCCTGCCATGTCTGTTAAAGAAACCAAGGGTGCTGCCACTGTATTTTACCAGCGTAACAGTGTCCATCGTGATTTGGCTTGTCCAATCGCCACTATCACTGATCCGTATGCCCAGGTAGTCATAGTCACTTACATTTTCTAGTGGTTGCCTCCCCCCCCCTTACATCGACCCCCAGATTATTTGTTTTACCATATCTGGGCCTGAGAACCATTGCTTTTGTTTTCTTAGTATCCAGAGACAATTTTAGCTTGTCACATTTGTTTAGAAATGCTAGCAGTGACTGTTTTAATCCCTGAGTGGAGGTCGACAGTATTACTACGTCGTCTGCAAAGAACAAACCAGGATATGTCTCATTTCCTAACTTCGGTGGGTCCCTGCCTTCAGCCAATAGATATTCGACTACTTCATCTATATAAATACAGAACAGGAAGGGTGCCCGAGGGCAACCTTGCCTTACTCCTTTGACAACATCAAATTTGTCTGTGACCTCGTCTCCCAGCCCTACTCGCACTACTGCCTTGTTTCGAAATGCTTGTTCCAAATGCTGTTGTGGTCAAGATTTTAACCTGGGGCAGAAACAATGCAGTGCACTTCTGTTGTAGTTAAGATATTAGAGAAGTATCCTGAAAATGTGGACGATTGTCTTGTACTTGGTTTTGGTTCGAAATCCTTAAAGATATTTCCCTGAATGTTTTGGAAACTGGGAACTGCAACATCCTCAAGGGTGTCATACTATACCTTGGTGTGAGTGACGAGCCTGCAGGATCCCACTTCTTCCACCCTGTGAGGGGCATATCGGGTAGCCTCTGGTCCAACCTGGTCACTAGCAGTTCACCCCACCCCAGATACCAAGAAGTGGGGGGGGGTCCGCTCAATTCACCACACTGGGCGCCTGGTAGAACTACAAATCTGACAAATGGTGATCTGAACTGGTACAAAACTGGTACAAGCATCGCCTTGCGGAGCAACCAGTGTTGGGAAATGAGTGTGCAGTTAGAAACAAGCAGAGTTTACTAAATGATAAAGTTATTTCTAGAGACAAGAGTATGTGGCATACTATGCTGGTCTGCCTGTAGATCATGAAATGATGATTTGTGGAGGCCTAATCTTACAAGAGCTGCCATGTGGAAGGAGGCCGCACTTGTGGCCGAGGGAAACAGAGTATGTGCAAAACTTCAGCACCCACTGTGGCTTCGGTGAGGAAGGCAAAGCTGCATGAAAAGGAGGTTTGCTATTGCTGGCAGGATGAGACGGAACGAAAATCGGCACGTTAATTGGTCGGAGGAGAAAGAATGAACAGTGTGGAGGAAGCACATGACAAGGGGATATTTAGCAGAAGTAGGACTCAGTGGTTTGCTTTGTTTCCATTAAATTACCCTTTCCAGCCACGGTTTAGGGAGGTTTAAGAAATTGTAAGCAACGAGTGCTGAGAGGGGAAAGGGAATATGAATAAAATAAACGTGGGTAGTTCTAGCTACGAGAACTAAGATTAGACACACTAAGGGCCTGATTTACAATGGGTGTGCGCCATTATAAACACCTGTGTGACTCAGGCCCTTAATGTTTGCAGGATGGTTGTGTTAAATGTGGAGTAATATGGTGGGCACTGGGCATTCTGCCACTTGCTGTGCTTGATGAACAGATTTAATAACGCATCTGTCTTTCGTTCTTTCTTTTAAACTCAGCTCCTCCATATATGCGGTCTTGTGGCTTCCCTTTTAAAAGTTGTCTGCACTTCAGCTACCTTTATAATGTGCCGTTAACCTTGCAGTTCCAGCTCAACACGTGTGCCATTTCCGCCGACTTCCATGTATTTTGGTAGACTACCGTATACTTCACAGCTCACGATAGAACTGCAGAGGAAATAATGTATTCTAGTCTCTAGGGGATACATTTAGGCACACACCATTGCCTTCCACAGTGCACTTGTCTCAACCTCGCTACACACACACACACACAAATACATTACTGAATTTTCTCTGAAATATGACAACAAATAACAGCCTACGCACCCAATATGCACAGGTTGGGAAGTGCATGGAAAGAGGATGAATTGTCTGCATCAATTGTCAGAATCCATAGGTGGTAGAGCCCCTGCAAACATTGTTCATGTTACCTCTCTTCCACTCCTCCTCTCCCCTTTACTAAGCCAGCCACTCATCGGCCCCATCCCCAAAATGCCAGCTCCTTCAGTATCGAACCTTTTACGGATATGAATGCTTTCTACGCCCGCACAGCACTGATGAAACCTTTGCCAGGGCACTGCAGTCACAGGGGCCACACTTTGCATTAGTTTCCCTTCCTAACTCCTGAACAAAAGTTCAAGTAGGAGCCCCGCTAAATTAGGACCATTTGGTTGGGGGGAAACAGTGAATCAGCTAAAGGACTGAGACACAACAGACATTACAGCCCAAACCCCCATTTGAAAAACTGCATCAACCGGTGCCAGAACTACTGATCGACTTGGCCTAAATAGACACCAAAGCACAGACAGAAAAAATCCCTTTAAGAGATCAGAGAGGACCAGTAGATTTTTAAGTAGGTGTTGCTCTGCTTGTTGCAAAAGGGTTGGGGGATAGCTGAAATGGAAGAGGAGACGGTTCACAGCACCACTGGGCTAAATGGGCTTCTGCCCCCTCCCTGAAGGCCGACCTTCACAGACACCAAGAGCAGGACAAAATGCAGAAGATGAACAGCGTCCTGTTTGGAGCAATGACTTTCCTTTTATTATCAGCAGCGCCTTCCTTAACCGCAAATCTTTAGGCAGCTGGCACTGCAATGGGGCATTTCGTTACAATTTGAGCCGGATCCGAGTTGCGGTGGTGCTGTTAATCCCCATTTGTTTTGAGTCCATAAGACTCTATGGGGCTTTTAAGCGCTATTACAGTTGAGCGGGAAGTAAATCTTCAGCTGTCCGCCCAAACTTGAGATTGGGCGGAGCGGTAATGCAGCAGTAATATCGTTCCCACAAAGTTTTTACTGCTCCGCCCAAGCCGTGATGAGGCCCAATGTCTTTTAGACTGGGGATCAGGTTTATTATGGCGTAGCATAAAAAGCATGGGGAAAAAATGTGTTGAAACATTTACACACGCTTTTTACACTGTACCATAATTTCTAAAAAGTGTATGGCGGAGAAGGTGCACCAAATAAAATTGCAGTTTCATGCAACCCAGCCTCTCTGTGACACAAAGGCATTGGCATTTATGCCAGCTGACAGGGCTGTTGCTAGTTCTGGAAAAGATCCGGGGCTACGCTAATTTTGGGACTGTCGGGACTGGGGGCTAGCTAGCCTTTTTGGTTGTAACCCCCGGAGCTTCTATCCGGGGCTACAACCAAAAGACCTGGGGCTATATCCTCGCTCACCCCCCACCAACGCCTCTGCACCAGCACAGCATCTTCATGCTGGCCCTTATAGTTTTGATCCGTATGGAATTTGCCTGTTTTTACACCAGCCAAAAGCAGGTGGATTCCAAAGAAATCCACAGCAAAAACCACCTGCTATGTACAAATGGCGGGCAGCATTTACTCAAGTCTGCACTACAAAGTGAACAAACTGAAGCATACAAGCAAGCATGCCTGCGTGCATACCTTTGTTTTGCAAATGACTGAAAATGCATACAAGAGGCCTGTTTGCATTTAAGTGCAAATAATAGGACCCCTCTGTACAATTAACGTTTTTAAATAAAAAGGACCGTCTGCATTTCTTATGGTGCTGAACGCACAGTGCTATCTATACATTAGGAGATGTGTTCATGCTATCATCATTTTGCAGTTTTCCATTCAGGATGTTGAAAATAAAGATTCAATGACATTCTTTTGACTTGACAGATTTCCTTACGCATTTACACATTGTCAGGATGGTTCACTGCGGGATTTGCATACAGTTTGATACTAGTTCTTGAAAGCCAAAACAGAAGTTTCAACTTCGTCCTACACTTTTATTTTAAAACGAAACCATTCCGGAAGGGTTTATTTTAAAATAAAAGTATAGGAACTGTAAAACGTAATTAAAAGAAGTAGAGGAGCACTGCGCCCGACCGCTCCCACCCACTTGGACCACTTCTCTAGTCTAAGTTCCCATATCGCCCAACCTTACAGGCAGATATGTAGTCTTACCAGCCAGTCACTGCACCAGAGAGGATAGCATGGCAGACTGACATTCATTTGCTGCCAGTCACGGAAGTTGCCTGGGCCGCGTTACTGTAATGTTATTGACTTGCAGATTCTCTTGGAGATTCAGGATCCATAGGCAGCAGGATGGGGGCTTACAATAGGAGCATGGCAACGATGCTTTGTCACAATGATCAATATGCAGATCTGAAGAGATAAAGCTCTAGCATTTAAGTGTCACCTTGTCTAGAGCAGTGTGTATTGTGCGCTTTGCTCTAGGTTTGCAAAAGTATATTTTGAGGTTGTGTGTGGTGACTGTCAGAGCAGCATTTAATTATTTTGGAGAGTTGTGTTGGTGCATCTATGATGGGTTAGTGGTCGGTTTAGGGAAATTTAGTGTAGACATTCACCTTTTGGCAGTGTACGTTCCATTAAGTAACCCATGTTTGCGTGCTGGAGTTGTGTGTGCGGTTATGCTAGGAGCTACTATGTCAGGTGACGCAATACAATGGCACAAAATCAGGGCCCAGGCCCTAAGTGACTGCCCACGGACACCTCAAAGGCACTGCAACTGTAGTGTCACTCAGATGTACATAGGGTTATGCTACAACGCAGGTGGATAAGCACCAACTGGCAAACCCAACCATACAAAACATCACAACCACAGCAATACTATGCTGGCAGGAAACATCACAATATCCTTTTTGTATTTAAAACCCATTATGTTTTTGGGCAAGAACCATGGCCCAATGAAAATTACATTGGCTGCCAATTGTACAGTATTTCCCACAAGGCCTATAGGAATGGGCCACTGTGCAAGTAAATTTGCCCCACCCACACAGTCTCTGAAGATAGCCCTTACCCTACTATTTGATGCGTTAGCCCTCGGAGTTTCAATCTTCTTGCGCACCTGAAAAGGCGTGGGAGAGGTGAGGGTAAATGGGTACATACGGGCATAGGTAAAACTCCAGAAACATGAGCTCACTGCTGTGTCGGATAGAGGGAGTGAAATCAGCTGAAGCTACGTCGACATTTTCTTAGTTCTAAGTAACATACTGAACATTGACACAGGCTTTAATGCACAAAAGGGAACATTCCCAAGCACCTGGCGAGAACCACAGCCATCTTCCTCACCCTCTGCTGTCCCTGCTGCAGAACTATATTCTCCGGCTTCAGGTCTCGGTGGATGATGCGATTCTCATGCAAGTACCGCAGAGCTGAGGCTGCAAGACAAAGGGGAGGAAGTGAACTGCTACATCCGAGACGCATGGGCCTGGGTAGAATATTCCACCCCTCACCAACAAATAGTGCCCAGTGCAGCTTGCCACACCTGCACAAACAACTGCTGCCACCTCCCCGACACTAGCCAAAGTGTTGCCTTCTCTCAAAGTCAACAGCACAGCAGCTCTGCACTAGCCCCCTCCTTCCCCACACACCTTCCCACTTTCCCTTTATTCTGCACTCACCATTTCCCCACTGCCCCACAGTGACATTATCCAGCAGCAACGTTTTCTGTCAGCACTCACTATTTCTGATGTTCCCGGCTGCATGCAAACACTCACCAGAACTGATGTGTGGCCGGTTGGAAGAAGGAGGCGGACGCTTGAAGGACATTTTGAGGGTGGTTTATTAAAACAATAAGAACAATAAGGCCTATCTTTCCACATTGCTTTTGGGGTTTCTCTGCCTATATAAATAACTCACAAGCTCATCAGTCGTCATAACGTCCAAAATGAAGATGTCCTCCATTCAAAACTAATTCTATCAGACCTTGCCACGATTTGAACAATTTAAATATTAGGAAAATGGCTCTTCTGGTTATTCTCTTATGCAAGGTCTCTATGTCTTCCATAGGTCTCGTTAATAAAATGTCTTCAGATAGTCTGTCACCTTCTGGACAAGGTCCTGTAGTTCTTTTATAATGTACTTAAGTTTGCTCGCCCCTCTTGGAATAGCTATTCCATAAAGCTTTGTAATGCTCTTTCTTATACTCTCTTATTCAACTGCTGCCAACTATCATTTCCTTCAGAGCATGGTGGGGGTTTCTCCCTTGATTGAAATTATATTGCCCCTTCACACTTTAGACTTCCTTCCCTGGGAGCTTCATTGTCAGGTGTCCCAGCAGAGACGAAAGTCTGTTCAATCCCGTAATTATCAGGTGGTTGTCAGTATCTGCTGAGAGAGAGCCCTCCCTTTTGGTGCCACCCCTCCAAGCAGAAAACCTGTTTTTCAACTTCCAACTCCAGCTACCATAGTTTTAACCTTTAATTTCTGATCATAGATCCAGAATTAAAGCAAGCCGGTTGCATAAAATAACCCACGTTATATAGTCTCAACAGCAACAAACCCCTTCATATTGCTGAAGACTGGCAGGCTTTCATTCACCAGTGTACTGTTCCAATACACAGGCATTTGTTTTTCTTTAGTTTGCAAAGGCCTATTTCTTTTACATGTGGTGCAGCTGGCCTTCCTTCTTAATTTCGACTTTTCCTCTCCCACACCTTCACACAATGTCTTGCAGCTATTGTTATTCTCTGGAATGCTGGAGTTGGTCTGCAGCACAGATACATTGAAACAGACATGGCTCAGCTAGTTAGAGTCTCTCTGAACAGCTGAGTTTTGGATACTTATGCAAAGAAAATGACCCCGTTTCCTGTGTAAGTCAAAGTAAAGTTCCTGGTTGATTTTTTTTTTTTTTTTTTCAGAGTTGGTTTGACAGGACTTGTTAATTCAGAATCATGCCTGGTTTTGCACCGGCACAGTGAGACTCACAGGGCTTGCTAGGGCTTATTAATCACAGTGGCTTTAAGGAACAGAGGAAATTAGCGTCAAAGCTGCATTTTTAAAGGTGAAAAAGGGTTTCTTTTCCATTGGGATTTTGGCTTTTTGTGGTTTCTGCGCAACTTCAGCTTGGTGATGTGGGGAAATGCTGTTGGGTGGGTCCATATACCCCACAATACAGTTCCACTTTACTGGCGTTATTTTCAATATCTCATCAATTTCAGTGAAACAAGTTTCCCCTCTTACATAGCAATGCACTGGCGGCCTCCCGGTACTCAAGTTGCATCTGTATTTGTAGGGGGAACAATTTCGGGCTCACCGCTCGCTCAGGCGCTCTTCCTCTACTCCGCTACTCTTATTCCTTCTTGGCGCCAGTATCTCTCACTCGATTCTCTTCCTCTATCCGGTCACATCAGACTACACATCACATGGTCTCTCGTGGACTCCTTTGCTTTGTGGTTTTGGCGCTGTTAGAAAGGCGCACTGCCCATCACGTAGCACTTGTGGTCACGACAACGCAGGGATAGCACTTTCCTCTCTCCTCAGAAATGCTGAGCTTCTCTCGTTTCCCTCTGTTGCCCAGGACTTCGACGAAAGTCACAGGCTGTGCGGCTCTCCTCGACTCTGCTTCCTCCCAGTGTCACTTCATCAGGGGGATTCCCCTACTTGCTCTTCACTCTCTGGTCATGCTTCACATCTACTCCGCGTACTCCTCTCCTTCAGCTTCCTCGTCTCAGGTAAATGTAAGTCTTCCTTTAAAGAGACAGATCCTCTGTTGTGTGAACACTAGGATATTTTAGTTTTGTTGTCAGCGAAGTCCCAGGAGCTTACAATGTTCTTTAAATCTGGCAATCCTATATATGCCATTATGGTGGATGGTCTATGGAGTTCCTCTAGGTAATGGAGTCCTTGTCCCCTAAGGGGGATTCTCTCCCAGTGAGGTCTTACTTGCCCATACCACTAGGGAGGGTCTTGCGGAGCAGTCTCACCTCTCTAGCATCAAAAGTGAAGGCTCCCCCATGGGGAGAAGTGACGGTTACCTTTGATTCGTCACAGTACCAATCGGGATGTCGGTCATTAATCCCCATTTCCTAAGTCCTTTGTCTGCACTCACAGACATATACTATGGGGTGTGGTGAGGTGGAGTAAGGAGCCAGAAAAAGGGGCAGCATGTTTCGACAAAGCTTTATTAACATTTGAAGAAACAAAAAACTACCTCTCCCTATCTCTGAAGGATTATCCCTGCCTAAACTAATGACAACTCCGGCGCTCATCATCAGGATGTTTATTTAAATGCAGTGTCCGTCCTCTGTCCAAAACCTACTCTTACCCTACCACTAATCTACAAAAAAGGTTCAGCATACAAATGAAGAATAGTACCAGGAGAATGTCTCCCTTCTCCTGGTAAACTGGCGCAGTCGTTATCTCTATTCCAGCAATCCTTTGCTTTAGCTTCTGATTGAACAAAGAAAGCGTGCTCAGGAGAATGACTCCCTTCTCCTGACCCACCTTTCATAGCCTCGAGGGCTGTCATAGGATATTCTTGATTCACTCCTGATTCTTGAAACCTGGAATATCCCCTACTGTGATGAGGAAGATTACTCGCGCGCATCTCTTGACTCTTGGTTCTCTCGGTGTCACTACTGTGACGAGGGAGATCACTCCCAAGCTTTTCTGGACTTTGGATTTGCCCTAGACGAGGTCTCCCGCTGCTCCTGTTACCTGGATTGTGTTGGGACTGCGCCGCCGTTTCTTCCTGGGGAGTTGCCATGACTCGAAAAGTTTTAGAGCCTCCTGCTTTCTTCACTCTGCTCCCCGCTTCGTCCTTGCGGGTCTGCAGAGACTTAGCCCACACAGCTCCTGCGCAGTTGCAGAACCACACTGTCCATGTCCTTGAGGTCACGCCACTGTTGGTTTCTTTCCATCGCTTCAGTTGGCCAGGAGCTTGGCTTCCAATGTCGCCACTGAGGATCTGCGTCTTTGCAGCTTCACGTTCCCAGGTTCAAACTTCCAGGGCTGGGCTGGCTTCACGCCGGCTGGTCTCTCTTCTTCCTAGTCCTTTCTGACTCTATTTCCTGGGACTCGATCCTTCCCGGCGCAGTGGTCAAGTCCTTCTTTGTTGTTGTTGCGATTATCTTTATGCCTCCTTGCAGCCAACTCTTCTCACTAGTATATCCAAGCAGTCTGTCATTACTTGCAGATCTTTTTTCCTCTTCTTTGTCTGGATCATATTGATTCGTGCATCAAAGACAGAATAAGCCTTACCCTAACAGACAGAGTTTTCAGGGATTTCTGACAAGGAAAATGGGTCAGGGAGACCCTTCATGGAACGGAAGCACTTATCCCCATGCTGGGAGTCTCTCCCTGTGAGGTCCTGCTTTCCACAACCCCTAGAGGTACTATTGGGTAGCCGCCTCACAAGGAAGGGTCTTCCCAGGTGGGGATGTGATCCAATGAATCGTCACAGAGGGTTGGGAGAAGTGTACAAACAGGCCTGTCAGCATTCACATTTCCAGATATCTTATCCTGCTAGTGCTGCATGTCGCAAACACTTTTCCTGATGTCTAGGCTCAAGGATGTAGTACAAGAATAAACAGTAAAGGCTTTGTGGTTTAGACATAAGGGATTAGTATGAGTTTGAGAAGGTTGTGTTGCATCCAAAATGTTTTTCAAAACTAGAAACAAACCCCATCCCTTAGAAATGCAATACTTTTAACACCCTGTAAATAAGCTGCAAGTGTTCAGGGGTGTTGTAAAGATGCGTTCAGTATAGGGGTTTTGAGTTACGCTTCGAGGTTTAGGGTTATTGGTTGTTAGGCTTGGGAATGTAGGCTTAAGGGTTTAGACTGATGAACTTCTTTTTAAATTTAGGCCCAAGCATTTATGAGTGAGGTTAGGTTATGGGGTTTACACTTCGGTTTAGATGGTTAGCTCTATGTAAACCGCACCAGAGGCATCCAGAAGGCTGCTTTAAAGCACTGGCACAGTGTGGCTGGGAATTAAGGTTTATAATTAATGATGGTTTAGATTTTTAAATGCGAAGGGCATAGGTCATATTAAACTACAATCGTAAATGTTGCAGGCATTCACTAGTTCTCTAAACTAGTGAATGCCTGCAACATTTATAATTGATTTTTATTATTACAACTTAATCTCGGGCTGATAAATCCCCCTGGATCAACAAATCTAAAACAACAATAAGGAAACTTAACAGAATGTCCTACTCCTTTGACTTAAGGACTTAAGGGATCAGGAAGCTGATTAATTATTTTTGAAATCCTCAAAACGCAAAGAAAAAAAACACCAATGGAGCACAAACGATATTGCTTAAAAGAATGTTTGAAAGATTAGAAGATGTGTCTAAAAAGGAACTTTCCAAATGCTGGGAAATAAAAACTTGAAAAATATATTTGCAAGTCGGACGCAAACCAAGGGGCTTAAGAATATGCATCTTCCCAGCAGTTGAAGGAGTATAAAAAAAAGGCCTCAATGAATGGGAGCAAATGTTAACATGCACATCACAAGAAATTATACAAAGAGTGATAGAGCAAGCAACCAAAATTCATGAACATACACTCATAGAAATAGTATATATAAAAGAATCTACACATTTAAAAAAACATTTGATAAAAAAATACTCAAATTGGCAATTCACTGAAATTGGTGACCCAGCAGTCAGATTCACAGTGTTCTTCATCACCGATGATGTCATCACGTGCATATAAAATATTTGGCGCCATTTTGAAATGCCTGAAATTGCTGGAAAATGGGAGGACAATCGAATCCATCCCTAATGTGTAATCTGAGAGGTAATTGAAAATGTTTCTTTTATAAATCTTTCCACTCATAACCTAAACGCTCTTAAAAATGTGCTACAAAGCAGCTGATCCTTAAGAATCCTTTAGAATGAGATGTAGCAATTTGAAACTTAGGTCACCACCATAGTTTTCTTTCTGTTCTTTTTAATTAATCACCAGCCAAATCCCACACCAGAAAAACTCTGGAATAGGAATTTAAAAGTCTGAAAATCATGTTCTTCATTAGTTAAGGGCTGGATAAGTGTAATTCAATTTTTTTTTTAAAATTCAGTAGAGGAAACTCGATTAAATAATATGATCACCCAATTTTTCCCACTCACTCTAATAATCTGTCTTCTGTTTTGACACGTACATGTTATCAGAAGAGAAGAATATAATGCCACCTGAAGATCCACTTTGTGTGGTGAAACACGAGGACTGAGACTTAACTGATTTAGAGTCATAAAAAATACAAAGACTTTATCAATCCAAAAGACCGAGATACAACTAATTCAGTGATACCAAAATCATTTGAAAACAAAGCACAAGGATTGTTCAAAATGAGAAGGTTTTTGAAGAACTTTTTGCATCTGTCAATCAAAAAGTGCATATTATTGCAAATTGTGATTGCCAAGAGAATTTTAAGTCTGATGATTTAAGACAAACATCTTTAATTTATACATTAGAATCTCAAATACAAAGGATTTAATACTGCAAAATAATATTAAAGAATGTTGCATGTACACCTCAATTGTTTCTGCTTTTTGAATATTTTGGGAACAAACATTGGGATTCAATAATATATCACCCAGACGCTCAGTCAACTGACAACTCCAAACAATACAGCATCATATGAACTTACTTTGGCTATTCAGGCTTGGAGGGTTAAACTTGATTAACCAAGGGTTTAAATTAAGGAGATACAGTTTAGTGTAGGGTATTATGGTTAAATTGAGATACAGTGAATGTATATATAAAGTCTAAATATAGGACTAACACTTACAGCAAGCGGTTAGATTTGGACCTAGTAGTTAAAGTCAATAGATTTTATTTTAGGCATATGTGTTTATGCTTTTGGATTTAAATGTGGATGGGTATTCTTGAATGTTGCATTACATTTATATTTAGGCTAATATATTAAGTTTAGGCCTTGGGGTATAGTTTCAGGGGTTTGAGGGTTTAGATTATAGTAATAGGTGCAGGCTCAAGTATTTAAAACTCAGGCCTTAAGGCTTAGCATTTTGTTTGGAGATTTAGGGCACTGGGTTCATATCAAGAGCCACATTTAGGTTAAGGGAGTTAGTTTACAGTTTAGATTTAGGCTTGGGTTAACTCTAATCCTAACCGCATCATAAATTATGCTCAACCAAAAAAAAAGAAAATTAAATAAACACGTCAAAATGTATGTTAGTTCAAATGTATTTATTTATTTATTTGTAAAGCGCTGAAAGCCCACGGGAATCAGAGCGCTGATGAGAAGACAGGACAACGAATAGTGATAAACAGGACACAAGTAAATTGACCGATTTCCTCAAAGAGATTTAGCCTGTTCCGCGGAGTTAATTGAAAAGTAATGTTTTCAATTTTTTACGGAATGAAATGTAGTTGGACTCGAGCTTCAGTGAGGTGGGAAGTTCGTTCCATTTTTTTATACTTAGAGTCGGAAAGGCTTTTCCAAGTCCATGCTGCTTTTTTGTTGTGAATGTTTGCAGTTGGCCTGTATTAGAGGATCTGAGCCGCCTAGTTGGGGCATACCAGTTGAAGTGTTTAAGGTAAGCTGGCGCATTACCGTATAAGCAACAGTGAACCATCGTGAGAGATTTAAACGGGATTCTTTCTCTCATGGCCAACCAGTGGAGGGCCTTCCTTTCGCCAGTGATGTGTTCCCTCCAAGTTCTTCCTGTGATGGTCCTGATGGCGTTATTTTGAATCACTTGACATTTCTTGATGCAATTGCTGTTTGCTCCTAGAAGTAGGGCATTACCATAGTCCAATCTGGATAGTATTGTAGCCCTAGCGATGGTCGTGCTATTCTTTTGGTCTAATAAAGGTCTGATTTTTTTTAATAATATCTGGTGATACTGACAGTTTTTCTTTAGGTAAGTTGTGTGGGCTTCAGCACCTAATGAAGCTTGAAGGTATACTCCTAAGGTCTTCACTTTTTCAGAGATCGGTATTTGGGTGTTTTTAATGGAAAATGAGGAGTAGAGTGGACTCAATTTTCTTCTGGCCTGTGTGGAATCGAATATCATGAGCTCGGTTTTAGAGCCGTTTAGACACATCCAATTTGCTTTAATCCAGCATTCTATGATGTTATATAAAGATGAGAGCATGTCACTGTCCTTGTCGTAATCCCCACTAAGTTCTAAGACCAGCTGGGTATCATCAGCAAAGTTCGTAAAAAATATACCCATTTGGGAGAGCATGGTACAGAGGCAGTGCATGTAAAGGTTAAAAAGAAGTGGGGAGAAACTGGCTCCTTGTGGGACGTCATAGTCTACCGGTTTGGTATTAGATGTTTTATTTCCCCAGACAATCCTCGATTGCCTGTTTTGAAGGAATGAAGCTATCCATTCGGTTGCCCCTGATGAGCAATTTCCTGATTTTTCCACGGCTTCTCAGAGTTTTGAGTGGTCCAGCAAATCAAATGCTGCCGAGAGGTCTAACAATATCAGTAAGCCTGATTTGCCTTTATCTAATATTGACAGCATTTCTGTCTGAAGATCTAGCAGAGCAGATTCTGTACTATGGCTGGATCGAAATCCGGACTGCTATGAATGTAGTAAATTATTTTCATCCACATATTTTTGTAGTTGTTCTGTAGCAACCTTATCCAAAATTTTCAACAGAAAATTGCAGTTGGTTATAGGTCTAAGGTTGGCTGGGTCTTGCTGGTTGAGGTCCGGTTTCTTTTGCAGGGGGTGACCGTAACAGTTTTGATGATGTTGGGTACTGTTAAGTCCCTAAAAGAAGCATTAACCATTCTTGTAAAGAAGGGGGCGAAGATAGCTATGTTGTCCAAAATAAATTTTGGGGATAATACATTTTCCAAACATGATGTGCATCTCATGCTGGAAAGTGTTTTTTTCATTTCATCAAGAGTGATGGACCTGAAAAGAAATTTGGGGTTTTCTGATTTGGTCTTGTTCTCTAGAAGATTGGTGTCAAATGAGGAATTTGTAGTCTGGCAATTTATGATGCTTTCTCTAGCTTTGACAATTTTATTATGAAATGCGGTTTGGACTTTCTCGCAGTCCATGTCAGTTGGTTGGAATGGTGGAGTAAGTGGTAGGTTTGTCCAACGATTTTAGGATCTGGAAGAACTTTCCAGTGGAGTTTGCCGCCGTACTAATGATGTTATTATAGTGATTTTTCTTCAAATCTATAATTTTGGATTTGTAAATGCGGTTTGCATTCTTCCAATTTGCTTTATTAGTTTCTGAGGGTTCTTTAAGCCATTTCCTCTCAAAATTCCTTTTGTCCTTCTTGAGTTCAATTGCTTCTGCATTAAACCATTTTTGGTGGTTAGAGTTGGGTCGGACTTTCTTGTTTTTTAGGGGGGCATGAAGGTCTAATAATTTTGTCATGCCTTGATTGTATGTTGTTATTAAGTATTCACAAGGGTCTTCATCCTTGGTGTTGTTCATGATTTCCAACATTTCTTCCGAGAGCATGCTACTCGTGATTTTTTTTAAATTCCTCTCACAAACTGATTTGGGTATGTTAGATGATTTTTCCTTTTTAAAGTTCAGAGTCAGGGAAATTTCAATTTTGAAATGATCTGACCAGATGCATGGATAGGTGCCGAGCATGGTTACTTTAGTACTGTTTGTGACAATCCAGTCCAGCTGGTTCCCTGTAATAGCCGTAGGGCCTTTATTAATGATGGTAAAACAATATTTTGTAGGTCCTCTTCTAGGGTTAGGGCCTGTTGGTCATGTTGATTTCCACTCCATCTGTTTATGTCGCCCATCAGAATGGTTTCTGTATTGATGGATTTGAGGTTATTTAGGATGCTCACAATTTCATCATTAAATTCCGATGTTAAAGATGGAGGTCTGTATAAGGCTATGATGTTTATACAGTTATTTTGGATGGGGGTCAGTTTGAGGTGAATGACTTCACATCCTGAGCACTGAATCGGGGTGGCAAAGAGCTTAATAGAGTTTTTTGCGATGATCGCCACTCCTCTGCCCTTTCCGGATTCTCTGTTTTTAAGGTAGATGTTATAGTCAGGTGGAATAGCAATATCAATAGTGGGTCCAACAGGTTCTTGTAACCATGTTTCTGTTAGATATAAAATGTCTAAATTCTCATCAATGTAATCGTTAATTTTTTGTGCATGTTTGGTCATTGACCTGGTGTTTAGTAATGCAATTTTAATATTGGCATTACTGGCCTCTATTTCATGAATTGTTTCAGTGTGTATGTCAGCTTTGGGCGGTATACTTCAGGTCTGTCTTACATTTTGTTCGAGGGGCTCAGGTCTGTATCTAAGAAATTCCTGGACCATGCCTTGCTGTTGTAGAATGACAGTTCGAGACAGGAGATCGTTGATATTGGGGTAGCCCATATCTGAATTTTGGCTGGCAGTGCCTGTGTATGAAATCCGGCAGCGATTTCAGCCGTGTGCCGTGGGACGCTGCGGACCGGCGTAGACCGGCTTCGTCGCGGAAGCGCCGGCGCTGAAGTGCCTGACGTTTCCTTAAGGCGACGTTTGGGATTCTGGGAAATGTAGTTCCCAGTGGTAGTTCCTTGTGTCAGTGCTAGAGCCTGTGTCAGCAGAGAAGCCTGAAGGCGCGCAAGGTGCTTCTTCACTTAAGGTAAGTGAGCAAAACAAAATGTGCAAGTCCACTGAATTAATCCAACCAAAATTAGTCTAAATAATCCAGATGAGGTCTCATATGACACTGTTGTGAATTCAATGTTTTAGAGGCATTGCGTGGACATTACAGCTCCTCATGAGTTTTCTGGCTTGTACTTCAGATTCTGGCCAGACTTCCCTTCCAGCTGCAACTTCCTTATGCAAGTTACTTTCTCCATGTTACTCTTCCTGTGTTAAATCACCAATATATTTAGTTCTTTGTTCAGTGTCAGTGCTTGGACGGCCTAGGTAACATAACTAAACACCAATGTGCAGTACCTCCACACCTGTGAGATTTCCCAGTTCTGCTCTGCCGGGCAAGTTCCCTGTCCCAGTTTTGCTTTTACAAGCTTTGTACTCACTATGTCTGGATACTTCAGTACCAGCACTTTCTCAGGATGTGTTTAGCTAGTCATTATTGCCTTTGTAAAGGCTTGCCGTTTACTCGACATATATTCCTGCGGTTTGCTTCTCTGAATTAAGATTTGTATTCATCATATTCCTGTAACAATGGGTGTCTGTAGAAGGTAGTCGGGCGTATTGTAAAATTAAGCATCAATGACATGGAGTTGAAAGATTTAGTCCACTGAACGAATTGTGGTAGAGACTATTCACATTTATGTGTGCTCTTGTCATATGTGAATTAATAGGTTGTCTGGTCTCAGTACAATATGACAATCCCAGATAACCACACTGTCTTGCAATTATTTATCTGCTCCACATTATGATAATCCCTGCATGTGCACCTTCACTAATCCACAATTAGAAACCCCCATAAACGACCCTATCATCAACCTCAGCATAAACTATTACCATCAGGTCTAATTTAGTATTGAACTCACCAATGTCTGACAGCAGGTCAAGAATTTCTCCCTCTCGCAAACCACAGCAGTTCTCACACTGGTTAAGATACTGTGAAAAATAAGAAAACAATGTGTAAGTGCTAAAATATTTCAACTGAAACAGAATTCAACTCATTAGATTTAAATACATACACTTGGAGGTCACAGGCAATGGTTTCAATAATGGCACATACAGACAACATGACAGCCAGTGCATGGTCATAATAGCACACACATCTGGGTCAGAAAATGGTCTTCATTGCATACACCCAGGTCTGAGAAAGGTCATCGCAGCACTGACTGTCTGGTCAATAGCATAACTTCGCATATAGGAAAGGGAAATATTGCTGTGTCCTCAAAACCGCTGGTAGGGAGTCAGGTGCGAGACTGGTGCAGAACTAAAAAATAATTAAGTCTAAATGGAACTAACCACAGGATTGTGAAATGGCTTTGAACCAGGGTTAAATACAGGACACCATATCTGCGAAGAAACAACATTACATTGAAACTGAAAACATTATCCTACTGTCATGATAGGAGCCTGTGCACCAACTGATGCTCAGACATCATGTTGAAATATGTTCCTTCATATTTCTGGCTTTACATTGCCTCTGGAAAGCATTGGCAACCCCCTATTACACTGCACAAACTACAAGGCCCATTCTGCACCTTTGTTGGTAGCACGTGAAACCTGGCTATTTTTATGTAACAGTTTGAGAAGCGGGAGTAAGCAGATTACCTTAATATATGTTGTTCCAGGTGCTCCCAAAGAGCGTTGTTCAGCCAAGGACGTGTCAGTACTGAAGCAGCCACCTCTAGAATCACTTTGTTTTTGCATTGAGCTCACCTCCAGACTCTCTTGTTTGGGACATTGATTTTCTGCTGTGCCCTGTTGCTGCCGTTTCCAGAACCTGCTCTGGTTCCAGTGCTTGCCCTCCCTAACTTGCAACTATGTACTCACTAATCTGCAGCAAAGTGCTCCCTGCTCTGCAGCGCGTTCACAATCATGCTGTTCTTGGTTGGACTCCCAGCCCTTTTCTGTTCTCTAGCAATTTTTCCTTCCTGCCTAACATGGGTATGGATCATATGGCCCTCAGTGGGTTTGAATTATAAGTCACATGATCCTTAACTATTAACTATGCTGGAAAGGGATCAATGGAAGCTGAAGTGCCAAACATCTCAGGGTCCCATAAAGAGTCACCCTACAAGTCTAGTATATCCTTCTATCTTCAGATTTGGGGATACTAGCCACCCTCAAGTGCCTGATACTTGCGTAAAGGAAATATTTTGTACTGTAGGTCATTAGTGTGACAGTGGGAGGTGAAACCTGTGGCATTGATGGGTGCAGGTCGTAAGTACCTGGTTCCTGTGTGCCAATCTTCTTTTTGTGGGTCTGGTGGAGAATCTTTGGAGTATATTACCCATATGGAAGAACCCAGAATCTGATGGACTAGAGTGCGTTAGGTCTAGTTAGCTGCGGGTGGAAGAGTGTAGGATGCTAAAGAGGGCAGCTTGGTCGTGATTCGATTACTGTTAATGTACTAATGGCTGGGCCTGTGGTGGCCATTTGTGCGACGTTTGTGTGGGTAGTTTAAGGTGCTCGGAGATCTTAGCAGTGAGTCAGTTAGTCGGGGGGAAGGGGCGAGTAACGTACAACCATGCACTGCAGATTTGCTTGTGGAAAACAAATCTCTGTTGTCCACAGCAGCAGGAGTATAAAAGTGCAAATAGCAATTGTTTACCATGACAAACGCTTCCAGGTTCCAAGCCAAAATAGCTTATATATGCAATGTGCATAATGGAAATTAGAGATGGATAAGGGAGGCACCAACTCATCTGCACACTGGGAAGTTGTTATCCAGCTTCTCCCAATATTTACATTGGTGAAATAGGTTCTACGCCCTTAGTCGTATATGACAATTAAGCTCTATATAGTTGTTGGCCATTTAATCAACTACAGGCTGAAACATATCTTCTTAGTCAATAATGTGGGTAAAGCGTTCCATAGTCAGGATGTCCTAAATGGTTATCAGTCACAGAGGTACATAAGGGGCATCCAGTGAACCACAGAAATAGTCAATCAGCTGATTTTCTGCAAACAAAACAAGCATTGGCAATGGCAACCGTTTTGGCTTTTGTGTAGGCATGGGAAATGCATTAGCCAGACACTTCCAATAATGGTATTAACGGCCCATGCATGGTAGCATCTGCAAAATGGTGCAGGCATTTTGGCAAACAATAGCAGTGCCTGGCCAATGCCAAGAACATGTACACAAGACAAAACGATTGGCTTTGCCAATGCTTGTTTTTAACAGAAGTTCATTTAAGGACACACAGTGCTTATAGATCGAATGGTTGAAAGCAGACCTGGTTAGGATATTTTTATTAGACCAGTAGCGTGTGTACAAATCCAATTAAGTCATTAACTCTCAGAAGACTGCTTTACAAAAACACTGGCAGGCACTTTGACCAGAGTTTGATGGTAAAACTTGGTAAAGTTAGCTCAAAGATTCCAGGAGGATGTGCTCTGGGCGGGAGGGCATGACGTGGGTGGGAATAGCCATAAGGATGAGCATGACTTCGGGCAGTCAATAGTGGGTAAATAACCAAAGACCACCTGCAAGCTTTGTGTCCGTGCTCATATGCCATTTCTCACTTGCTGTACTCTAATGCAATAGTTTAGTGCCACTTAATAGCCAAAACTAAAAATAGTGATCTTTTCTCTGCTGACCAAAGTTTCTTAGGAGGACTCAACATTACTATTTCCCAGTTCCATAGGACGTGTACTTATATTAAGAGAGCCAGATGATGCACAATACCCCTCCACCTCCCCCTCCTCCCCCACAACAGGGTCGAATTTTAGAGCCATCCCACCACATATGTTGGATGCAATTTTTCTGCATTGCATCCGACAACTATCTGAATGTGACCCAGAATATCTATGGCATTTGTCTGGGGATAAATACCCACAAGAAAAAAGCTTTTATAATAGTCGTTAATCTTAACTACACTTGGAGGAGATTTTAGATCCATCACAAATAACTTCACATACTTCTTTAGTGAGCTCCCTATGTAGGCACTGTTCCCATTTTACCTGCTATATCCATTTGGTAGTTTCTCAGAATCTGACATAGCTATTAGAAGGAGGAATCAATACTCTTGCGAATGTACACCATGGGGTCTTCTTAAAAGCAGTTCGAATACCAGTTGCCCCCAGCCTACTGACCTGCCGCAATATTCAATGGTGTAATTTAAGGTATTCTAGTCAGTCCGTTTCCTACAGTTCATAGTGCACCTTACATTCCTGCGAGGACTTAATTCCCTCATGCAAGCCCTCTTAACCCATTTTGAGGAGGCCCACTTAAATAGTGCTGGTAAACATTCTGTGTTTCTTTGTTCTTGGTGTGTGGGGGAGGGAAGGTTGCCAATTTTAAACTATCACGCAAGCAATGAAGACTTCTAGCATATATTTGGCGTTTTCGACTGGTGTATAGCAAGCCATAACTGTTTATTTGTCAACCAAAAAAGTTTCCACACTTAACACCCCCTGTTGCACTGCTACAATCCATGCCCACATTGTTTATCAGGGTGCCTTTTGCAGCATTCCCTAAACACTCTGTGTCGTAGTATTCAGGGCAGTCAAATCCTCCTTTAGAGTTTGGGGCTGAAATCATTTCTTTTACAGAGTCTGTGCTTTTTCCACAGTTCAGACACATTTTAAGATCTCATTCTGGAGAGGTGCCAAATCCAATTTAGGGGCTGGGATGGTGAGTGAAAAAAAATAAAAGGAGACGTGAGGGGATATTAATATTTCTCTAGGTTAATTCTACATAACCACGACAGAGAGCCTTTTCCAATTCTGCATGATGTTTCGTAGAGTCTCCAACAAACAGGGATAGTTTACCTTATATAAGCGTGCTTTGTTCCCGTGGGGGGGCGGGGGGGTCATCCCTAGATATGCAAACTAGTTATAAAACCTCTAATTACTTTCTAGTAGCCTATAGATTGCCTTCCAAGAGAGAAGTTCAGAATCTCTAACCTTGAGAGGTTGACGTTGAATCAGGCAAGCTGGAGTACGACTCCAGTCAAGATCAATTCTATAATGGCCATGTCTGGGTCACAGACAAATACAATAAAGTCATCTGTGACCATAGCGAGCTTGCAGCGGCAGTTGCCATATTTAGCACACTTTATTTGATCTTTGGGTTTGACTTGCCTAGCCAGCTCTTCCATCACCATAGCGCAGAGAAGCACCAAGAGGGTAACCCTAATGTGTTCACCTCTCCAGTTTAACACTCACAGAACAGCTTCTCTTCATCATCTTCCAGTAGCTAGGATGAACAGTTACCCATGACTTAAGTGGCAAATACTGGTCCTACCACTTTTGTTATAAACCAAGCAGTTTATAAATAACAATTAATAGACATACATGTTTTTAATGTTTTTCTGAGAAAGACATAGTCCACCTTACCAAGTGCTTTTTCTGCATCAAGAGAGGGCAGGACAAAATGCCCCGCAGACAAATGATTCTGTCCAAGAGGTGGGTCACCTTACGGATATTGTCAAAGGTTTATATGCCTGAGATGAAGACGGCTTGGTCCAAACAAATTAACTGGAGCATAAACTCTTCGGGTCTGGATGTATGAGCTTTAATGAAAAGCTTAACAATCTAGGTTTAGTAATGCAATAAGGCTATGCAATCCAGGTAGTTTTTCTGCTTTTTTTGTTCCAGGCTTCGCAGTGGAAAATGGTGTTTATATGGATTCTGCCCCATCACGTCAGCAGTTTTGTCACCACAAGATAAGTAAAATGAGAATGCATTACTTACCGTAAAAGCATTTCTGATGGTTGTATCTGCTTAGATTCACATGCTGTGCATAGGTCCGACATCCAGTGGTCACTGCGGAGTATTGCATTTTGTTTTTCGTAGTCGAAAAGGGGACGTCGACAAGGCGTGTCTGAAACACTATCCCTATAGTGACGTGCGTAGTACCCACAATCCCTCACGCGTCGAGGTCCCTCTGTTTGTATTTTTCTGCCCTGAGGGAGCCTTCTAGACGTGAGTGAGTACAGAAAGAGAGAGATATATAAAGGAAGTCTATGTTCCTTCCATCCGAGCGGGGAGGAAGGGCGGGCGCATGTGAATCTAAGCAGATACAACCATCAGAAATGCTTTTACGGTAAGTAATGCATTCTCTTCTGATGTTTGTTAATCTGCTTAGAATCACATGCTGTGCATAGACTAGCGAGCAGTACCCGGAGTTGGCGGTGGGTTATGAGAAGGAACAGTAGAGAAAAGGTGTCGTAATACTGCCTGTCCCACCTGGGAGTCAGATCTAGAGTGTGTATCTAGACAGTAGTGTTTTGTAAAGGTGTGCACAGAACTCCAGGTAGCCGCTTTGCAGATGGACTCAAGGGGAACATTTGCAATGAATGCTATGGATGCCCCAGTGCCTCGAGTAGAGTGTGCTCTTGGCCTAAAGGGCAGTTCTTTCTTAGCAAGAGTATAGCAGAGAGTGATGCATTGAACAATCCATCTAGAAATAGTGGATTTTGAAACCGCATCTCCTTCTCTTCCTGCTGCCACCGAGACGAAGAACTGATTAGTCTTCCTCAGTGGTCTGGTTCTTTCTATGTAGAACATGACCGCTCTGCGTACATCTAGTGTGTGCAGAGTCCTTTCTCCCAAATTGGAAGGATTTTGAAAGAACGTTGGTAGTTCTATAGATTGGTTTACGTGGAATTTAGAAATAAATTTCGGAGCAAACCTAGGGTGAGTGCGTAGAACCACTTTATCTTTGTGAACTGTAACGAAGGGGTCTAGAATAGAAAGAGCCTGAAGTTCACTTACTCTCCTGATGGAGGTGATAGCTATTAAAAAAGCAGTCTTAAGCGTGAGGTGTTTAAGAGATGCTTTGTGCATGGGTTCGAATGGAGAGCCCATGAGTCTGGTAAGTACCACATTAAGGTCCCATCCGGGAGCTGGGTCAGCTATCGGGGGGTGTATTCTCTTTACTCCCTCCATGAAGGCCTTTATAACAGGGATTTTCCACCACGACACTTTGAGTTGGGAAGTGGTGTATGCAGAAAGTGCAGCTAGGTGGACTTTAATGGAGTTAAACACTAGACCTGAATCCAATAGGTGGGTCAGGTATAGGACTACATGTGTGGGAGAGCAGTCAATAGGGTTGATGCTTTTACTCCTGCACCAGATGACAAATCTTTTCCACTTGCTAGAATAGCAGTGGCGAGTGTTCGGTTTTCTGGCTTCCCTGAGGATGTCCATGCATCTTTGCGGGAGTTGTAGATGTCCGAACTCTATGATCTCAGGAGCCAAGCTGCTAAGTTCATGTTCTGGGGGCATGGATGCAGAGTCCTGCCTTTGTCCTGAGACAGCATGTTGTACGGGCAGGGGAGTTTTACTGGGGGGGATAGAGACATCTCCATCAAGTGAGCGAACCATGGTTGTCGTGCCCACATTGGGGCCACTAGTATCATGGTCACTTGTTCCTGGTGCATCTTGTGCACCACTCTGTTGAGAAGGGGAGTCGGGGGAAAAGCGTAAACAAATTTCCCTGACCATTGTATCGACAGACCGTTCCCCTTGGATTGGTTCTGGGGGTACCTGGAGGCGTAACTTAGGCATTGTGAGTTTTCCAGGGTTGCGAACAGGTCTATTTCTGGGAATCCCCATTGTGTGAAGACGTCGAAGACGATGTCTTCGTGCAGGCGCCATTCGTACTCTTCGGGCAGGGGGAAATCTCTGCTGAGACTGTCTGCCAGCAGATTGAGTTCCCCGGGTACATGTAGTGATAGTAGGAACATGTCCTGTTTGAGAGCCCACTTCCATATATTCTGGGCCAGCTTGGACAGGCCTGGAGAGTGGGTGCCCCCTTGCTTGTTGATGTAGTACATGGCTGTGGTGCTGTCTGTAAGGACCATTACTGTTTTGCCTTGTAGGTGTTCCTGGAAGGCTCTTAGCGCCTTGAACACAGCTAGTAGCTCCAGTAGATTGATGTGTTTGGATGCTACGTTCGGAGTCCACACTCCGTGAGCAGTCTGATGGGATAGGTGAGCCCCCCATCCTGTAAGGGATGCGTCTGTGGTTAGAGTGGCTTCCGCTGCGGGTGTGGCAAAGGGTTTTCCTTTTTCCATGTTTTCCTATGTCCACCACTGTAGCGAGAGAACCAAGGCCTGCGAGACCACCACTAGATCCTCCCATAGTCCGCTGGCCTGACACCACTGGCTGTTGAGCCACTCTTGCATTGGGCGCATGCGCAGGCGCGCGTGAGGTACCAAATAAATACACGACGCCATCATTCCTAGCAAGCGCATTGCTTTGCGTACCGTCACCTCTCGACCGGTTACATATTGAGGGATTTGAAACAGCATGTTTTGGACCCTCTCTCTGGAGGGGAAGACGAGGCCGTCCTTTGTTTGAATTAGAGCCCCTAGGAATTGCTTGATTTGACTGGGGTCTAAACTGGACTTCTTTTCGTTGATGGAGAAGCCCAACTGGAACAAAAGGTCTACTGTCTTTTGGGTATTGGAGAAGCATGTTTCGTAAGAATCCCCTGTTATGAGCCAGTCGTCGAGGTAAGGGTAAACTGGGATGGACAACCTGCGCAGGTGGGCCGCTGCCACTGCCAGCACCTTCGTGAATACCCTTGGTGCTGATGCTATGCCGAAGGGTAGCACTTTGAACTGGTAGTGTTTGTCCTCTATCATGAACCTGAGGTATTTTCTGTGCGCTGGCAACATTAAAATATGAAAGTATGCATCTTTCATGTCCAATGTTGTCATGTAATCTCCCTGAGAAAGCAGTGGGATTACTTCCTGTAAGGTTACCATACGAAACTTTTGGGGTTTGATAAACTTGTTCGCTGGGCGCAGATCTAATACAGGGCGCATGGTTAGATCCTTTTTGGGTACAAGGAAGTACACTGAATAAATACCTTCCGTTACCTGAGATAGAGGCACGACCTCTATGGCTCCTTTTTCCAGCAGTTGTTGTACTTCTTGGAGAAGGATGGCAAGATGTTCCGGTGTCATGCGACGTCCCCTCGGGGGTCTGTAGGATGGGGAACTGTTGAATTCGATACAGTATCCGTGGGCTACGGTGGAAAGTACCCAACGGTCTGACGTTATCTCCTCCCATGCAGGAAGAAAGGATGTTATCCGGCCCCCGACCGGTGTTGCATGGGAGGGGACGCGAATCTTCGCGTCACTTGGAGTTGTTGGGGGCTTGGGAGCCTCTGGGGGTGGATCCCCGACCCCTCCCTTTGCCCCGGCGTTGGCCTCTTTGGCTGTACTGCCCACTATTGGTTTGGTAATTGGTGGCAGGGTATAGCTGATGTTGACTTTGTTGTTGGTGTTGGCGTTGGCCACGAAAAAAGCGTTTGTTGCCATAGCCACGCCTGGTAGTGGGCTTAGAGATTTGGTCAAGAGTCTTGATAGTGTCGAACTCTTTTTTAGCCATCTCTAGGGCTTCATCTACCGCTTTTCCGAAGAGGTTAGCGTCCTCGACAGGTTTATTTATCAAAGACGCCTGTGTCTCTGGTTTAAAGCCTGAGTTGCGCAGCCATACATGGCGCTTTAGGAGTATTCCTTGTACCAGGGAACGTCCTGCTGTTTCTGCCGCGTCCAGAGAGTTTTTAACAATGCTCTGGTTCACTTGGGTTCCTTCGCCAATAGTTGACAGTAGGTGCGTACGTAAAGGCTCCGGTGCTTCCTCGGCGTCTTTTCGCAGTTTGGCCCACTGCGCGTCTGCGTAGCTTGCAAGCAAGGAATTGTTGTTGGCAATTCTTGCTGAGAAGGCAGCCGAGGAAGTAACTCTTTTTGCAAGGGCATATAGCCTCTTGCCCTCCTTGTCAGGGGGTGCCTCACTGGTGGAAAGTGGTACCCCTGCCCTCTTTCTAGTATTAGATACCACTAGGGAATCCGGAATGGAATGTCCCCTAATGTAGAGGGGGTCTGAGGGTGAAGGAGTGAAAAGTTTTTCAATTCTCGGATTGACCCCTCTGATCATTGCGGGAGTGGACAGCGAAGGTATGATCCTTCTCTTCACTGAAGCGAGGAGGGGAATGGTTTGGCTGACCGGGGGTTTTTCTTTAATCACTCTTTCTACAAAGTCCAATTCTGGAGAGAGTTCCCCGGTGTCGAGTTCGAAATGCGCTGCTGCTCTGCGCAACAGTGCATTGAAAGTGGGCTGATCGTCAATTGGAGACGTGTTCCTAACTGGAGAATTGTCCGGAGGAGTTAGGTTTAGGACATCAGTGTCGGAATACACTGATGGTGATTGCCAGGGGTGTGAAGGTCCCTCTTCTGGGTTAACCCCGAAGCCTTCTTCTATAATGTCTGTTCTGTCTTCCAGACATTCCTCCTGGTTCTGTCCTTCATTGTCCATGAAATCATCTTCTTCCTCGAAGTATTGTTCCTCCCCAGTGAGGTCATATACATCTTGGAAGTCTGAGGCTGTGTCCTGCTGGGGATCGACTAGCCTCGGATTTTTGGCCCTGGGGTCCTCCTGAGGCCCTTCTCTAGTCCTCTTGTGAGTTTGAGAGGCCTGGGTGCTCATGAACCTTTCCATCCTCTCCATACAGAGGTGGAGTCTTTCCATTGTTTCATGGGGTACCCCAGAGCGGTCTGGCGGGGGAAACATAGGGTTATCTAACTCGAAATGGCTCGACCTTTCCCAAAGCGTCGAGGAAAGTGTCCCGTCGCCCTCCGAAAAACCTTCAGGTGTGTCGGGAGACTCCCTGACTGAAGGGGGTAGTCCCTGCTTTTCTTCGGGCTTTTTCGGCGTATCCTTTAACTTATGCGTAACGCTCGACGAAATCTTCGGCGTACGCTTTTGGGCGTCGGCTACAGCGATCCTCGCTAAGCTATCGGCGACTCGCTTGTCGGCGACTCGTTTGTCGGCGGAAGCTTGAGTTTTCGACGCTATGGGTATCGAACGCTCTACGGCGGTCTGCGCTTTCTGTTGATGCGCACCGGCCGATGGTTTGGTGGCAGCGCCCTTGTTTGCCGAAAGCCCAGTCGCAGGTCGCGGTTGCGAGAGGGGCTTCGAACCCGAACGGTCCGAGGAGGCCGCCGGTGGAACCTGCGTCTCCTTGGGCGCCGAAGGTCTTTTCGACTTCGTCGAAGAAGAGCCGTGGGTTGTGTGTTTATGTGGATCTTTGTGTGCGTCTGTGTCGCCGGGGTGTTCATCCCCATAAGCAGGGCGTGAGCCGAGCCCGTCGGGGCCGGGGACAGACGACGAAGCGCGTAAGCGCTCCTTAGAGGGGGTTTCGACTTCCGTAGCGAAGGTCGTGTTATCGCGTTCCTCGTCACTGTCGGTGGTAGCAGCGGCGGGTGAACCTTCGGCCTTCGACATTGCGTAGGCCGCCCACCTTTTAACCCTTCGGTCTTTTAGAGTTTTAGGCTTAAGAAGCCGACAAGCCGCGCAGCCTTCCTCCTTGTGATCGAGGGGCAAGCAGCGGTTACACCGTGAGTGCTTGTCCTTCCAAGTGAATTTGCCTTTACAAAGTGGGCAAAACCTAAACGGTGTCCTCTCCATAGCCGAGGCAATAAATTGCGATAAACACCCCAAGGGAAAGGAAGGGGAAAGGGAAAGGCATTCTCAGAAAGACCCAGAGATGTCCCACGACCCCACTCTCCCTACTGTATATGGCCAGCGAGACCAGGCCACGTGTTCGGCAGCGCCGAAGATCTCCTCCGCTCGACCCTCCGTTGACGATTTTTCTCGGCGGAGAACAGCTACAACTGCGTCGAGGGAGTGTGTATAAATTTTATGAGAAGAAACGACCAAAGGTCGAGGGTAGCAATGGTATCTCAAGGAGCTCCGCATGAAGGCGACCAGAAGCTGGGCGGAAAAAAACAATCTGAGGGACCTCGACGCGTGAGGGATTGTGGGTACTACGCACGTCACTATAGGGATAGTGTTTCAGACACGCCTTGTCGACGTCCCCTTTTCGACTACGAAAAACAAAATGCAATACTCCGCAGTGACCACTGGATGTCGGACCTATGCACAGCATGTGATTCTAAGCAGATTAACAAACATCAGAAATTTTGTTTTCAAGGGGAACCCGACTTGGGCATCATTCTTCATGACTCTGAACTCTCCCGATACCGTTGTTTGTGTGGAGGGTCTGTAGCAGTCAAATACCAAGACTAATTTCAGGGGTCGCTTCCCATCAGCCTTTGGGCTGAGGTATCCAGGGGAACTATAGAACCGCCTGAATGTTTCTTATCTTGTCTCCACTGTGACAAAGGTTCACGCTGCCTCTTCTTTATGCCGACTCCCCCTAGCAGGCATACTGAAACACTGCAAACCTTTGACATTAATATTTGCAGTTAATACACGGACGGACATGTATATCTCTTGCCACCGAAGCCATGTGCACCTCACATAGGCAGTAGAATGTAGGGATAAGACTACTTCTTCTCGCCTCAAAAAATGATTGTCAGCTTCTTGGGGGAAAGCTCTGGCACCACAAGCCTCAATGGGACATGCATCATTTTTGGCTCGCTCTACGACCAGCATGGGATCTGCAGCCTCACATGAACGCTCCCCCCAATACCACTAGCTTGGCCCTTTTTCAAAACTGACTAGCAGCTGGGAAGAATAGGCTTTTTGAAGCTCACAGGGGATTCTGGGCCCCATGAGCTTGGGCTTTGTTTGTACCAGTGATCTCATATGCCTGACTCTATATGAAGGTTGGTTACTCACTATGTGGCCCTCCATAAGTTTTGGAATCCAACTCTCATGAGCCTTCACAACTGACTATGTGGTCTACGGATAATATGTGATGAACTCTAAAACATCAGCAGGGCCACACAGTAATTATCATATACAGTCTAGCATAGAGGGCCACCACACTGAACTACACCGACAGCCAACTGGATTTGGAAACAACCTCCTCAGGAGTACATGGGTTCCAAAACATGTTAAAAGAGAATATCATAGTGGTTGAGGATGCCAAACTGGACAAGGGGCAGTCCACTTTTACCAGCCAGAGCTCAATCCACTAAGACCAAGTCATCTCTATATGGTTGGGGTGCCACAATTGGGTTTCCTCAAATCCACAAACTTTAGGGCCCCTTGGAGCGGGAAAAACACATGAATATCCCCAAACTGAAAGTCTACTTCTGGACATCCTAAGGCCTTCCTTCTGTCTATTGAAGGAATGGGAACCCTTATTCAAACAAGCAACACAACAACCATTTTCTACTTGAACCATCAAGGTGGAATAAGGTCCCCAGAGCTCTGCAGGTGATCACAGGGACTATGGAGACAGCCTATCAAAAACAGTGTGTTACTAGTGACCACACACCCAGCAGGGTCACTGAACATAAGGACAGTGTGACAAGGCCAAGGATATAGGTGAAAGTAAAGATCTAGAGCCAACCTTAGCCTTAAGAAAAAAGCAGGTTCCAACACCCAGTTTCCCCGTGCCCCTAATGTGCATACTCGCCAGTCTTCTTTTGTTGCTGCAGACACCGTCACCAAGCAGCGAGGAAGAGAAGCCAAAAAAGTCTGAAAACTTACCTGCACGCAAGCAGCTCCGGGCCACAGAGACCCGATCACCGGTGCAACCGATGAACGAGGGAGAGATGCTGACAGCAACAAAGTTGTAGCAGATAGCTGGAACCTACAGAGCAGGATCAGTAAAGCTCACCACGGTCCCTGCCGTCAGAACAGACAATCCACTAAACCACCAACGATGTAATGGACAACGACCCCCAAACCAAAAACTATAGTATGGCATTTCCAATGCTGCCAAGACAATCGAGTGGCAAACCCACACAGAGAAAGTGGGCAGGGCTAACCAACCCCCCCCCCCTTTTGAAGTTTTGCCTTGCGCACACACACACACACACACACACACACACACACACACACACACACACACACACACTCAGAGAGAGAAGAAGCAAGATTGGCTAGTCACCAACTAGCACAAAGAGGGAGATATTTAAGTAGGGGAGAGGAAGCAGGAAGTTTGGGTCATTCATCTGAGGTCAGCGGTGGAGGATGACCGGGAGAGCGGTAGGAAGGAGGGAGTGTCAGCATGTGCAGAAGATTTGTGGCGCAGGCGAGGCATTGGCTTAGGAGTGGTAGTGGTTCTGCAGTGTGAGTGTTGTGATGAATCGAGGGAATTTGTCCCTTCTCCCCAAGGGGAAGCCCACAGCAACACACTCTGTAGGGGTCGAGGCAAAGGCAAGTGGGACCTCACCGGAAGAGACTCCCCCTTTGGAGACGAGGACTCCCGTTCTCGTTAGGAATTCCCTGATGCTCTCCATGTGACGGACTTTATGGAATAATCTAATACACCAAATCAGTACAAGTTCCATGACTGAGACGAAGATAAGATGAACGTATACAGTTATCAAAGAGAAGCTGTCCCTTTAAATCACAATCTCCAATGGACTGTGCCAAGTATGTTGAGAGAGGGGACGCCAGAGAGGCGGAGAAAGAGAGGAAGGCAGAGACAGACAGGGAAGGCCCCCTGTACGGAGAATACTTGAAAGAGGCAGAGATGACACAGACAGCAAAGTTCAGGACTGCTTTGAGCTGAAGTGGGATGCGCTGAAAGCCTGGCGTGTCAGAGAAACAGGGAGCCGAGACAGTTAGACCAGTGAGCTCTGTGGTGGCATGACCATGAAGTAACAGTGGTGGGCACGCTGCACTCTCAAGAATTCAAGAATGCCAACACCACTTCAGAGAGGAAGTACTGAACAAACTGATTACCTGCAGTGGTATCAAGAAGCCAAGCAGGAGAGCGAAATGCACAGGAAGCGGACATCACAGAAAGTGAACCGAGAAGCAAACTGATGGAAGAAAAGGTCCCAAGTACCTGCAGAGAAGTTCCTCTACAGTACTGTAGGTAATGGGGAGGACAGGAAAACCGAGAAGCCAAAAGGGACTGGTTATAGAAATAACAAAACTCATCCCAGTACAAAACGACAAAAGGGTGGAAAACAAGTAGATAATGTTGAACTATATTCATGTGGTAACAAGAGATACAGAAAGCACCAAAAGTGAAAGGAATATAATTGGAGTGTTGATACCTTGGGAAAAAGGGAAGATCATCAATCTCCAAGAGACAGTGGAACACAATAAAGAGAGACACTTGGGAACAAAAGACCAGAGAGGTCATTAAGATGAACCTTCTACAAGAAAGACCACTTTGGGAAAAGAGGAACCATAAACATTTGGACAACAAAAAGCCAGGAGGAAAGGACATAATACAAGTACAATCAGAATCCTATAATAGGAAGAGAAGGATTTTGACAAGAGCAAGGAAGAACCCTAAAAAAAGAGCAGAAAAAGAAATCAATATCCTAAAAGAGTTGAAGGAACTCATGCAGAAAATAACAAAAGACTATTTAAGGATTGTATATGGAACAAGTTACTTACCTGTAACTGTTGTTCTCCAGCATGGGTCTGGCATGAATTCACATGCTCATGAATATTCCCCGTCGTCAGGCCGGGAATCCTCGGTATAGAAAAAAATCAGTATCAGTTTCATTTCTGATCTGTCTTTCTTAGTAGTAACCAATCACTGGTCTTTGGGTCATACTGCCCCCAGCCAATGACTGCTCTCTCTCAAAGCCCCGCCTCTGGCAGCCATACTCAGATTTGGTAGCACGTAAAGTGGCAGTATGACCAAGTGAAGAGCCGCAGAGGGGTAGGCGGGAGGGTTCGCATGTGAATCCATGCCAGACCCATGCTGGAGAACAACAGTTACAGGTAAGTAACTTGTTCCATGACAGACCCCATACTGGAGAAGGATTCACATGCTCATGAATAAGAGAATACATAGCAGTACAAACATGCACAACCACGGGAGGTGGCAACAGGCTCAACATTAAGCAATACAACAACTCAACATTAAGCATCTCTTACCTCCTCACCAAGCTCACCTTAAGCGAACAGGTTTGCGCAGCACTGCTTGGCCGACCCTGGACTCCTCCCTGGAGTCCCGATCGACGCAGTAGAATCTTGTGAAGTTGTGCGTAGACCTCCACGTAGCAGCTCTGCAGATGTCCAGCAGGAGCACACCAGACAGGAACGCTGTAGTAGCAGCGATCGCTCAGGTCGAATGGGCTCTCGGATGGCCGGGCAGCGGTCGGTTTGCCAACCGGTGACTGTGCATGATGCAGCCGGAGAGCCATCTGGAAATGGAAGTCTTCGAGAGAGCCTTCCCTTGATTCACAGTCCCAAAGTTCACAAACAGCTGTGATCTCTTCCGAAAACTCTTTGTGCGGTCCACGTAGAACTTCAGCACTCTAGCTACGTCCAGCGAGTGCAGAGTCCTTTCAGCCGGCGACGAAGGAGACGGGAAGAAAACTGGCAACACCAAGGGTTCGTTGAGGTGGAATTCCGACGGCACCTTGGGCATGAAGGAGGGGTGCGTCCTCAGCACCACCCTTGTGTCGTGAAACGTCAAGTATGGCGGCTTGCAAGATGGGCCTGGATCTCTCCCATCCGTCATGCGGAGGTGATGGCCACAAGAAACGCTGTCTTCCACGACAGAAACTTCAACGGTGCCGAATGCATAGGCTCAAATGGGGGCCCCATGAGCCTGGTCAGCACCACGTTGAGCTCCCACGCCGGGGCAGCGGCCTTCACCGGCGGGAATGATCGGAACAATCCTTTCATAAATTCCTTCACCAGTCAATGAGACCACAAGGATGCCCGTCCCGTAGTTCTGGTGTATCGTGAGATGGCGGCCAGATGTATCTTGATGGAAGCGTGAGCTAGTCCAGTACTTGAGGGGCCGTAATCCGCAGAGGGTTAATCTTCTGTGCACGGCACCAGACAGAGAACCTCTTCCATTTATGTCCGTAGCACTTGAGAGTTGAGGACGCCCTGGCCTTTGCAAGAACCTCTCTGCAGTCGGCCGGGATGTCGTACCCTCCAAACTCTAGTGCAGCAGGAGCCAGTCCTGCAAGTTCAGCGACTCCAGGTTGTGGTGAAGAATGGCGCCTCCTTCTCTGGAGAGAAGATCTGCATCAGTCGGCAGCTTGACTGGTGTGGACGTTGACAAGTCCAGAAGGTCCGGGAACCAGATCTGTCTCGGCCACGCCGGTGCGACGAGGATCATCCTGCACCAGGACCTCTTGAGCTGGTTGATGAGCCGGAGCAACAACGGCAGGGGAGGGAACGCATAAAGAAATAGGCCGTCCCAGGGGAACGAGAAAGCATCGCCCATGCTCCTCGGCTGGGGGAACCTGCTGGCGAACCTCCGGTACTTGGAGTTCGTCGCGAAGAGATCGATCTGGGGTTCACCCCATCGTCAGAAGAGTCGATCCACTTGATCCTGGCGTAGTTCCCACTCGTGGCACGAGCGCAGCTCTCTGCTGAGTGAGTCGGCGATCTGTTTTTTATTCCTGCCAGATGAAGAGGCACCAGAAACATCCCTTGGGCGACGGCCCAATGCCACAGATCCTGGGCTTCCTTGGATAGGGCAGGGTATCTGGTTCAGTCCTGCTTCCGGATGTAGAACATCGTGGTGGTGTTGTCGGTGAAGATCCTCACCACTTTGCCCTTGAGGGACGGAAGAAAAGACCTGAGGGCCCAGAACACTGCGCAGAGCTCCAAGATGTTGATGTGGAGCGACTTCTCCTCCGGGAGCCAAAGGCCTCTCGCGTGAAGATCTCCAGAGTGCGCTCCCCAAACTTCCAGGGAGGCGTCCATGGTTAGCGTCACCTGGTGAGCTGGGGTCTGAAAGTCTGTGCCCGCCGACAGATGAGAGGGGGTACCCCACCACCGGATCGCCTGACGGAACGTCTCGTTGAGAGGGATCCTGTCCTCGAAGCTGCCCGTCGACTGGACCCAGCAGGCGTCGAGGAACTCTTGTAAGGGGAGCATCCGAAGCCTGCAAAGGCGCACCAGATAAATGCAGGAGGGCATCATCCCGAGGAGGGACTTGATAGATCTTACCCTGGCCATGTCCGTGGCCAGCAGACGCTGCACCTTGCCCAGAATGGTCCTGGTCCTTTCCTCCGACGGCAAGGCCAGCCGCGCCACTGTGTCGAGCTTGGCTCCCAGAAACAGGGCAACTTGTGACGGAACCAGGTGGGATTTTGGAAAGTTGATGGAGAATCCCAGGTCCGTGAGCAGCTGGACGGTCTTCACAGTGTGCTCCACGGCGAGCTCCCTTGTCCTTGCCCGGATGAGCCTGTCGTCCAAGTAGGGGTATACGTGGATCCCCTGTAGACGCAGCCGCGCCGCCACCGATGCGAGGCACTTGGTGAACACCCTGGGTGCCGACTTCAATCCGAACGGGAGGGCCTTGAACTGGTAGTGCCGCCCTTGGAACACGAACCTGAGGAACTTTCGGTGTCTTTTTAGAATGGGGATGTGGAAGTACACATCCTCCAAGTCCAACGACGACAGGAAATCGCCCTCCTCCAGCTGTCCCAGCACGTGCTGGATGGAGGGTGACCATCCGGAACTTCTGTGCCTTGATGTACTTGTTCAGTCGTCGCAGGTCCAGGATGGGGCGCCATCCTCCTGTCTTTTTTACGAGGAAGTACCTTGAGTAAACTCCAGAGCCCCGAAGCCTCTTTGGGATGAGCTCGATGGCACCCTTCTTGAGCATCGCCCTTACTTCCAACAGTAGTTGAGGGACGTGATTTTCCTTCCTGGCCACGGGTGGAACGCGAGGGCACTTCTTCTGAAACTCGAGGGTGTGCCCTTGGGCCAGGGCGTCCAGCACCCAACGGTCGGTGGAGAAGGACTCCCACACGCTGACGAACCTCGCCAGCCGGCCTCCCACCGGGGTGCTTCGGTGGGGGCCCGACCCCACGGTCGGTTCAATCTTGTTTGGAGGCCGCCTTGCCTCCTTGACCTCCATGTCGATGACGACAGGCACCACCTGACTTGCCGCGTCCCATGTAGGCTTCCTGGGACGAAGATCTTGCCGCTTGGCGGTACGTGGAGGAGCCACTGCCGGATCCCTTGGAGGCACCTTGTCTGCCTCTAGAGCTCCGAAAGGACGGCCGTCGTTGTTGGAGCACTCCCAGTGCCCAGGCAGTCTCCCCGTGTCTGTCTTGATGGCCTGAAGGGACTCATCAACCGCCTTCCCGAACAGGTTGTTCCCGTCGAAAGGCATGTCCAAAACCTTGGTTTGTACGTCCTGGCGGAAATCCGTCGCCTTGAGCCATCCTCGTCGTCTCAGGCAAACGCTGTTGCCCAACTGACGGAAACCGGTGTCGGCAATGTCCGTTGCCAACGTGATGGCGTGGTCCGAAGCAATCTCACCTTCCTGTAGGATTTCAAGGGCCTCAGCCCTTTTGGCGTCCGGAAGGAAGTCCAACAGAGGGGCGATTTTGGACCACAACTCCCTGTCGTAGCGGGCTACGATAGCCAGGGCGTTGGCCGCCTTGATAGTTGTCGCTGCGGATGAGATGACCCGTCGTCCCATTGTGTCCAGCTTCCTGCCCTCGCCGTCCGGCGGCGAAGTTGATGTCGAGGCCGATGCCCCCCCCAGCTTTCTTCTTTGCCTCCGCCGAGACGACCGAATCTGGGGTAGGTTGCACCCGAAGGCACAAGGGGGCAGCGTCTGGGACACGGTACTTCTTCTCGTACCGGCCCCTCTTTGCTGGTGCCGTGGCAGGGTTCTTGAGGAGGGCGAGCTCCTCATCCCAGATGTCATCAAGAAGTGGTACGGCGAGGACCGTCTTCCTTTTAGCCTTGCGCCGTTGGTAAAGGAACCCTTCCTTCTTCTCTTCTGGGCAGAGCTGGAAGAGCTCGGATGTCCGGGAAATCATGGCATGGAAGGATCCAATCTCGTCGGGCGGGGACGCCCGAGCAGGGGGCGACGGGGGACACGTCCCGTCGTCGCCTCCTTCGTCATCTGTACCTGTCGTAGCCGTGTCCGTGCCTGTATCATCCCCGTGGGTAGTAGGGTAGTAGACCGGGGGGAAGGCAGAGCAGGCCGCAGAGGTGGGAGAGGTGGCGTAGGATGCGTCCTCCTCCTCTTATGCAGTGGACTTTCCGAAGGTCCTGGCTCCGGTTCCCCCGTCGGGTCTGGCTCAGGTACCTCCATCGGGGAGGGGCAACCTTGTCCTTATCTCCGAGCATAAGGACTGAATCGCTGACAAAATGGCCGCCGAAGTGTCCTGCGGTGCCGGAAACGACGGGCGCGAGGGCTCTTGAGGAACCTTGTCCGCGACACCGTCGCTCTCGTTGTCGCCCTCGTCGGGATCCCTCCCGATTGGGCTGGGCCTCTTCCACGACTTCGATGAGCTCTTCTTCAGAGGTCGTGTCCGTATCCACGATGGCCACCTGCCCCTCCCCCACCTTTTCCAACGGGGTCTTCTCAATGGGCCTGAAAGACGACTCTCTCTGCGGTGGCAGGAGACTCTGGGTCCTGAGGTCGCCTCCACTGGTGTAGCCTCCACACTCTGAGCCAGGGCCGCTGCGACATCCTCAATCGAGGTCTTAGCAGGGTGAATTAAGGCCATCATCACCTTCTGTACGCCTGGGGCCTTCACCTTGGTGGGGGGAGGGTCCGAGCCTCGCACCCCCTCTGCCGGAATCTTCGAGATCGACCGGGGCCTCTCCAGAAGCTTCGCCGGGTTCTCGGACTTCCTCTTACCCAAGCCAGAGCATTGTGGTTAATGGTGCCGGGGAGGATGCGCCCTGCCTGGCAGCCAAGGAGCCCGACCGTTCGGCGCTCTCGGTGCCCGCGGACACGCAGTGCTTGGCCTTTTGTTGGGCCCCCGTCGCCAGGGCAGCCTCACAGGACTTAGAAGACCGCTCGGACTTCTTTTTCTTCTTCTCGCCTGACGGGCTCTTCCCTTCCAGCCAGTTGGTGAGACGGAGGTGGCGATCCTTCATGGTCCGCTCCGACATGTTCCCACAAAACGCACAGTCCTTCTCCTTGTGCGTCTTGTCCTCATGGAGACAGTAGAGGCATAACGAATGCTCGTCCTCCTTGAAAACATTCTGAAGCTGGCATCCAGGGCAGGTCCTGAACAGCTTCCCGGGCGTCGAGCTTCCTTTCTCCTGGGCCATGTCTGGGGTAGGCCTCGGAACTTCTGGAATCCGCCAAAAGCGTAACACGACGAAATCTTCACCCTTGAGGGGCGTAGAAAACTCCGAAACGGATACCCGTTGATCGGATGTAGAAAGGGTGGAGCTTGAGGCTCTATTTAACCGAAAAATGAGAAAAATCTCCTGAAAAAGCAGGAAAACGGAGCAAAAGTTCGAGAGCTAAGCACGAGGACTCCCAACACTTGAACGTGCGGTAAAAATCTGAGGATGGCTGCCAGAGGCGGGGCTTAGGGAGAGGGCAGTCATTGGCTGGGGGCAGTATGACCCAGAGTCCAGTGATTGGTTACTACTAAGAAAGACAGAGCAGAAACGAAACTGATACCGATTTTTTTCTATACCGAGGATTCCCAGCCTGATGGGGAATATTCATGAGCATGTGAATCCAGGCCAGACCCCATGCTGGAGAATGATCAGATCTCTGCATAATCACAACTACCAGAAGAAGGGAATCCTTCTCCTGTCTATAGCGGATTAGAATAGTGGTAGGGTCAGTTAGTTTAGCTTTGGTCAGTGGACTGATTCTTTTGGACATTTATTCACGACTGACAAGCACCATAGTTAGTAAAGTAGGTAGGGAACACCCCATAGCGATAGGGAAAGATAGGCCCTTTTTATTCTTTAATAAACGTATGGCAAGAATTTCCTCAGTCTGTGTCCTCCTTCTGACTCGCTACAGTGTGCATGAGTGTGAGACAAGCGTGTAGAAAGGACAGTGTAAGAAGTGAATGGGTGAAGGATAATTAGGCATTTATATAGGATGGTACAGAGGGAAAGGAGTGAGATTTTGTAGTAGTGTGAGAAGAGTGTAAGTAGGGTTGTGGGAGGAGTAATAACAGTGTGGTGGTAGGAGGAGTAGTAGTAGTAGTAGTAGTAGTAGTAGTGTAGCAGCAGCTCAATTTGTATCAAGGAACATTGTCAAAGAAATGCTGAAAAATACTAAATTTAATGTCAGACGTTTCTGGGTCTACATCTGTCCTATTTGCCCAGCTCATGAAAAACAAACAATCCCTCCACCTCATCACATATGCCATCACTTCAATGTTTTTTCAGGTTACTAATGCCAGGTTTGGGGAGAAGATACTAACCTCCAAACAGCAGCTGCCTACCACCAGGTTTTCCCCTTGTTTTCCCCTTCATCCTGCCTATACTTCAATTATTTCCAAAACAAATATTTCGTACAAGGTCTTTATGCCCCTTAAAGGCCAACAGTAAAAATGCTAGCCACGGTATGCCATTCCAATGTTCCTTGCATGGCGGTGATGAGATGGGACATGGGTGAAGGTGGGGAGGGAAGTAAGGGTCTGAAGGTGAACTCCTCAAAAAAATAAAAAGGGGAACGCATGCCTGGTGTTTTGCCGTCAGCAAAAGTAAAAACGGAAAGATCATCCAGGACCAAATGTTAAGATACATTTACATCCAATGGATGCAAACATGGATGCTTTTAGGTTTGAGAACCAGAATAGTGCACCACTGGTTTAAGGGATTAGGTCTAGAGTGAAATATGCAAATAATCCTTAACGAAATGGGTGTCAGAGTTGGCTAAGAACCAAACTCCCTTTAAGCTTGCATTCTTGGCCTACATCTTACCTTCCGCAGGTCTCCACCCTCACAATACTCCATCGCCAGCAGCGGTAAATCATTGGGGGTAAGTTTCTGCATTCCTTCTGGAACATCACGGGCCGCCACGACATTTGGGTGATTCAATCTGATGAAAAAAGAAGAGAAATCCTGAGACTGAAGGCCAACTGTAATCATTTGAGTTGCCCTATGAGCAATCTCCAGACACATTAAAAACCTAACTTTTCACAAAGTTAATGCAATTATAGGATAACAACAACTGTTCTACTCTGGTCCCAAAAGGACACTGACAGTTCACCTCCAGCCTTTTGCATGTTGAGGGTTTATATGTCTTTGTTTATAGTTCTTCCTAACTTTGCGGCCAGGCAAATCTAAGAAGCAATAACGGGGTGGCAAACAGGAAAAACGTGAGTTGTTATTCATCACTTGGCTTGATAATGCCTCACTTAAGTGGGACTACATCTTTCCTTCAAGTGGATTTGAGCAAAGAAACACACAGCACTCTCAGTGAGAACAGACAGAGGGAAGTTGGATGAACCAACAAGTCATAATTAGCAATGCAACCAAACAAAGCAGCAAACAGGAGCATAGATTATGTGAGATGGATATTTTGTACAAGTATTGTGGTGAGGGATTCAGAGGACCAACCCGTAGTATTAGACATGGTCTTAAATCATTCCCTTGGATTGGTTGTGTGACAGAGCACTCTAGTGTCATTCTTAGGCGGCTAGAGAGCTGGTAACAAATGATAGCTTAGAACACAGCACACAAAGGAAGGACCAAATAATATATTTTAAAAAATATACTCTTTACATAAAGTGGGGAATCAATAAATGTCTACAAACACAGATAAATACTGTGACAAAGTCATCTGCTGATTTGTGGGGCATAATTGGGGCTGGGTCGAGTAGGGGACTAGGGATGGTATTGGGAGGATCCCCCAGGTTGCCTTCCCTTAGTCACAGTCATTGGTCAGGGGACAATCACATCATCCTCCTTGATAAAACAAAAGCTGTCTCTTTGGTGTGTGAAGACTTTCCTTATCCCAGATCAGCCCCTCTACATTCTTCTACCAGGCATACTGCCTGAAAGGATGTTTCCCGTAGAAAAATATATGTTGCATATTTATTTATTGTTTGCTTGTTGGGCGCTTGTACAGCAAGTAAAATACTGTTTCAGAGCGCCCACAGTGCGATGAGGGTCAAGGGGGTCATACATTACATAACACAATAATTAATAAGAGCAGCGGAGGGAAACGGAGGAAGGACAAACCTACTATGACTTGTGATTATTCAGAACGTGCAAGTGCAGCAAGGAAAAGTGCAGAAGAAGTAAGTGTTGGGGAGTCCAGTTTCATAGGTGAGCCACAGATGAAGTGACTGGTTGTTGAGTGCTACATGGCCAAGGGACACGTTAGGAGTAAGTGTGAACATCCACGGCAGAGGGTGTGCCAGAGCAAGTGCTGAGCGAAGACAGAAGCTGGGCTGATTGGGAGTGGTAGGTCAGGGCCCAGAGGATGCATAAGGGTCCCAGACACCAATCACAGCAACTGTGGGATTCGAAGAGAAGAGAAGAAGGGAAGGAAGAGGAAGGTCTTGAGGAGCTTCCAGAATTTAAGAAAATCCTGCTCAAGGCGCAGAGGCAGGGGGTGGCTGTTCCAAAGGAGGAAGCCAGCTGAGGAAAGCTTTTAACCACCTACACTCTGTTTAGTGAAACGCTTTACATACAAAGAGTTGGTGCCAGAGGAACGAAGTGGTCTAGAGGAAGAATATTTGGTAAGATAAAGTTGATGATAGTGTGGTCCCCAGGCCCAGACAGCCTTCTGGATGATGCAGAGGGATTTGAATTTAATCCGTGCAGCAACCGGGAGCCAATGAAGACTTTCTATGGCAGGAGAGATGCAGTGTCAACCCCCATCTGAAGGCAGTTGAAAAGGCAGTGCCTGGGGAAGCATATGCCCTCCCCAATACAAAATAAGAGGAGATTTTCTGGTTGAATTTGTAACCACTGCCTCTTTATAAAAGTCTGAACAGAAGGTGTGAGGCGAACTGTGTAGTGAAGGTAGTGTCCATGTACTGCACAAAGTTAGCACACATTCAGACAGGATTAGTGTCTTCCGCCACTCGTTTGGATCAAAATTTACCTGCATCAAACAAGACTTCATTTTTTCCGGACACTTTATGACAGCATCAGAAAAACATTTAATTTGTCTCTGGCACTCGCTCTTTGAGCCTGCCCTAGTGTCGAAAAGCCAATTAATTTTCCTCTGTAGCGCACCTGGCAAGCCCACAACAGCAGCAGCGAAACAGTTCACTTGCCCCGCGAGCCCGCAGTAATATTTGATACTATTTCCCCCTAGCCCCTCACTCAGTACCAGACATGTGCATGTCATTACAGGAAGTGAAGCCCCCGTGGAGCATCCATCAAGCTATACAAGTCCAAAGTCTAAGATAAGCAGGGCGTGTGTTTTGAGAAGGGACCAAACACACGTCCCGCTGAAGACTGAAGACATTTGGAGGCGATAGGAGAAGGCAAGCATTTGGAGGCAGCTGGAGGAAGCAAGAGTCATAAGATAGGAAGCAGGAGGGAAAAGGGAGAAAGAAATCAGGACGACGATGGGAGAAATATGGAAGAGGGTGGTGAAACACATTAGGTTGGAGAAAAGAATGGAGGGTGTAAAACATCTGGAGGAAGTATGTAAAAGTGATGAGACGGTAGGAGATGGACCAGGATGAGATCGGGAAACATCTGAGGCCCTAGCCAGTAAAGTCAGAAAATGTTTTGTGTGAAGGTGTTGTGGTAGGTGAGAATCGGGGACAATCAGCTACTGTTTCAATAGTTTTATTTTTGTCAAGTTTAAAATAATCTTTCCCAAAGTCTACAAGCACAATCCCTATTCTATAAAAGAAAGTCAAAAGGGTGTTCGCCAGGATGTTGTAAAATAAAGGTCCTCTGCTCGGGAGTCCCACTGTAATCTAATCACTTTCCCGATCTGACAAAAGAAATAAAAACACAAGCAAGACTTTTTAGAACGATTTGCTGCAAGGGAGAGTGGCTGGCTTCTGGCCCCAACTCAGTCTCTTTAGTAAAGGCCTTTGCCCATAGTTCAAGAAAGAATGTTCTTTCGGTGCTGGGATGGTATGTAGGTGATCCAGTCCATGCCTCTCTCTCGCTCTCTCTTCCCACTCTGGGGTTCTTTCAGTCTTTCTTCCTCCCAACTATGGGGTTTTATTTGTCCCTTCTCACTCTGGGCCTCTTCTCCTTTTCACTCCCCAGTCTGGATCTTTTTCTGCTTCCTCCCCACTTTGGGAATCTCTCAGCCTCTCCCTATTATGGGTTTTTTCTCTTGCTTCTTTCACATACTGGGGGTTTTGTCACGCTAAGGTTCTTCCCCCTCCCGCTGTGGAGTATTCTTCCCCCTTCTCTCTCTTACGCCCACCTAGATCTCCACTCTAGCCACTGCAAACCCGAGTGCCTCAAGCAGCGCTCTGTGAAGTCATGCGGGCTCTCCAGTTGGCAGGGAACCGCTTATGCGTCTTCTCTGCCGAGCTCTGTGTCAGTCTCCCTGGGCCTAATGTATTGGTTCAGGCCAATAGCTTTTCGGCTGGGCTCTGCCTTGGCAATGGAGACTCTTCTCCCATGTTTTCGCGCTCAGTCGGTGCAGTCTCGCTTATGCAACTTTTGACCTAGGCTCCACATCGGCTTTCTAAGCCCCGTCTCCCTCATTCACGCACCTCAGTTGGGGTGGCGTTGTTTATGCGATTTGTCAGCTGGGTCCGCATCGGCCTTCCAAGCCTACTCTCCTTCGTTCTTGCAACTTGGTAGGTGCAGTCGCTTATGCAACTTTTCAGCTGGGTTCCGCGTCAGCCTTCTGAGTTTCTTTTCTCTCGTTCCCGCAGATCTGTCTGTGCGGTGTCGCTTACATAACTTCTCAGCTTTCCGAAATATTTTCATACTCGTTCTCGCAGCTTCTCTGGGTGACTCCGACTGAGCTGCAGTTGCGGCTTACTGCACTCTTCTGCTACGCGCCGCTCATGCCCGCCAATACTGGTTCTGGTGTGTTTTTTTGGGGGTTTTTTCTCCCCTCTCCCTCCCCCCCCTTTGGCATCTTGACGTGGTCAAACTTTACAGGGCCTGCAGAGAGACCTCTGCGATTGTCTATTCCAGCAACACTTCTTCAATGGGCTGGTTTACTCATGTCTTCTTATTCTTCAGCCATTAACAAAGGGTGCTCTTGGTCCAAAATCCAACCCGACATGCCCTACAAAGGGATCAGTAAGAGAGGGAGGGATGGCGACGTATACCCCTCTTGGGGTCTCTATCCTCCAAGGGGCGTCTCCTCCACAGGGTCCCTGCTTAGCTTGTACCCTAGGGGGTGTTAATCGTAGCAGGTTCAACTTCCCGGTTCCAAAGGGGGTGGCTCCTTGGATTCATCACAGTGTCTTTGCTCAAAGCAGGGGGTAAATCAAGGATGTAATTCTAAAGAGGTACAAGCATGTGGCACAGTGTTGAGGTGGAGCAGGGCAAGCAAAGGAGGAGTAAGGTGGTGAGGTGGCAAAGAGTATAGGAGCTAGGACCTCGAGTGTGGTGGTGGCAGAGGATCCTGTAATAATGCAAATGAGGTTTGCGCCAGGTGTGGCGACGCCCCACACCCGTCCCAGAATATACACAAAGTTACAAGCTGAGAAATGGTCTAATAAAAAAGTTAGTAAAACATTAAGCGCCATGCCGTTATCATGGAGTGTAGAATAGATTCTGTGACTTAAGTAGGGCGACAGGTAGATTAAATATTGCTGCATACACAGGCAGGGAAAAGTGAAATGGTGAAACATGTAAACCCAAAGAACACTTGCATGTAGACATGAACACTTGCATGTAGACACAAAGAACTCTTGTACATAGACGCTAAGACTATTTACACATAGACATGAACACTAATATCCAAGACACAAAGAAAACAGCATGGTGGCAAATTAGCAAAAGTGCTGCCATTGCTTAGACCAAACTCTGCTAGGCCTCAATTCCGAAATATTGCAGCCTGATACAAAATCATTTGAGACAAGTTTCCAGGCCTAACAATGCTCAGACGAGCCCCAGATGCTAAGGTCAGTGTGCCATGGGGAGCTCTGCTTAGCAAGCTGAAACCACACCAGATAACGTTTCCCAGGGCATACAGCTACAATTATTAAAGTTAATTACTTTAGTTGGTAGCAGTTGAAAATAAACATATCCTTGAATTCCTGGTGCAGGTAGCTACTGTGGCAATTCATCCCATAATTAATACACAGTGCCCCCAGCGGCTGCTGAAAAAAAGCATCTACGCGTTACAATAACACAAAATCTAACAAACAGATGAATTCGAACTCCAAACAGTGGTCTTCAACCACGTGATCCTAACAATGACCATTCCTTCCCGAAACAATTAGATAGTGCACCTGACACTCCCTTAGCACATCCAGACACAGGCTAAGGCCAAGGCTACTAACAAAGCTGATAGATGAGACCTCATGCCTGGGAACAGGGGGGATTCACTTCTTTAAACCAGATCATTGCCCATCAGGTAACATGGCAATGTGCAAGGTGTTTGAGAACGGACGAGCAAACGACCGATCAATGAAATCATGTTCTCTTATCGAGTAGTAGTAGAATGCCAGCCAATGGCATATTATATTAAAATATATTATCTGTAGAGAGTTTACTCTACGAGGTGTCAGGAGTAGCAGAATTATAACAAATTATAAAGGTCACTTATAGATAAATATGTATCCTATAGTCTACCATCCAATCAAGTATGAGAATAGAAGTTTGTTGTGATTGTGTTAACAACATCAATGGTGATGCATCACTGTTAAAATTAGTTGTTTCTAACACCATTTTGAGATTGTCCCTTGAACGTATTGAAGAGAGAGAGTAACAAATACTTCCAACAGTAGTTAGGGAAGGCTGTGTGGCAGGGCATAAGGCCTCGCCTCCTTCGTCGTGGCAGTAAGAAATAAGGGGAGGTACCTCGTATACAAGGGAAGATAGCAGTGTACAGTAGATTTTATTGTTGTTGATTGCGTTGATGATTTTTTAGTATATAATAGGTCGGTAGAGGTATTTTTGTGTGTTGATGAGAGTAGCAGTTAGGATTGTTGGGAGGTAAGTATGGAGTAGATTCAGATTGTGTATGATATGATATGGCATTTATAACGTGCCTATACACAAGTGTTTCAAGGCGTATTGTTGGTGTGAGCTAGGACGGAAATTGTATTGAAACTGTGGGAAATTGTGTGGGAGGGGTGTGAAAAAGGGCAAGAATCGTGGAAGCATGTTGAAAGAGCGAATGTTGAAATTATTGGTAAGCTTAGTTGTTATTGTTATAATGGCGGACACCCACAATGTGCATGTGTGTAAGTCATTCCCCAAAAGAAAACAAAAGATTTTGAAATAGCACGTGCAATAGTTCAAAGACACGGCTGGCAAAATAGTCCAGCCATAGCCCCAAGAGGGGACACGTTTGAAGCATCTGCTGCAACATATGCACAGATATTTACAAGCCACACAAAATGGAAAGAAATTACAGAGCAGACTAAGCATACTCAACTTACGGAAAATGTTGAGTAGGAGGAGCAAATAAAGAAAGGAAGTGGAAGGGGCAATGAAGAGCATGTGAAGCCCACAGCGTCTCCTCCCCCTCAACCATGTCCTCCGTACTCAACCGTGTCAGGATTATATCCATTGCAAGCTGCTGCAGGTTAAAGTAATCCCTGATGTGTGTCCCCAGAAGCAGAAGGTAACATTAAAGAAAAGGAAAGTGGCACAAAGGGCCCTTAAACAGTGAGTAGAACACAACAAAAGACATGGGGCCTCATTACGACCCGGGCGGTAAGGGATTACCGGTACCGGTAAGGGCATCGGTACAGGTAATCCCTTACCGCCCTATTACGAGTTCCCTTTACGGGTCCTCCCTTGATGCCTGGTTTTACCAGGCGTTAAGGACGGGACCCGTAAAGGGACTTTGGTGCTAAAAACGGTACCGCAATTTGCGGTACCGTTATTAGCGCCTTCCCCATTCCAATTGAGCCCTATGGTGGCTCAAATGGGAATGGGGAAGGGCCCTGGTGAAGGGGGAATTACCGCCCCGCCAACCTTGGAATGGGGCGGTAATAGCTCCATTCACCAGGGCGGAGTCGGTGAGGTTTTGGAGGCAGCCATGGTGCTAATAGCGCCATGGTTACCTCCAACCTCGTAATGACCCCCATGGCTTAAAAGCAAAGCCAAAGAAGAGTTAAAAAGGATGAAAAAGATTAAGCAAGGGGAACAGGAAGCAGCAGTTGCACCAGGCAAACGGGTAGGAGGACAAATAGTATTTAAATTAGACAGACCGGGAACTAACAATGATAATGTTAAGACCCTAGAGAGAGAAGAGGAGCAGGAAAAAAGACAGAGAAGATTGCCGAAGGGAAGTTAATGCCAGCATTAGTAAAAGAGCGACTGGGGAAAGAGAAAGAGCGTGAAAGGAGTTGCAGGGAGCGTTAGCAGAAACATAATAGATGAAATCGAAAGAGGGGTGTATGAGTGGAGGCATCTTCAACGAAGAGCTGGAAGAGATAGAGAGAGGAAGAAGATTGGTAAGATGAAAAGGAGGAAGACGAAGAAGAGGCTGCACAAGCCACCCGAGCATGGATGCTTGAAAGAATAGAGTATCCCCTAATAGATTTACAAGATGATGAACTAGTACAGAGAGAGAGCCCGTCGCATCCGGGACTCCCCGCAATAAATTCAGGAAGGAAAACACCATATGTGAACAAATTAAGAAATGTGCCAGGTCGTCAAGCAAGCCACATGATGGTGACATCAAAAGGGATGAAGGGCGTGGCTGCGCCCGCATGCAAAGCAAAGAGGACGCAGTTACCATTGCTCCAAAAGGGGAGGGGGCTGGCTCAGTATGTGCCATGGCCACACACAGACAATAACAATTTAATGGCTACCATAACATCATTGACAGCAGAGAAGTGCATTTATGAGTTGGAGAAAAAGACAGCAGGAATGACATTAGCGCTAGTGGACGTGAAAAGCTTACTTGCATTGACATTAGGAGAGCAATCAGATGATGTATGGAAAAGAGCAGGTTATGCCGGTGTGACAGTGCAAAATAATGCACATGACCCTATTTAACAATTGTAGAGAAGATGTTTGAAGGGCATTGAGGGTGCAGTACCCAGATACATTAGATACATCAGATACCATGATGAAATGCAAAATGAGGATCCAGCAGCATATATGTCATACATTACCCACCGTAATCATCTTTCTGATGATTGTATCTGCTTAGATTCACATGATTTGCATAGGCCGACTTCTAGTGGTAGACGCAGAGTATCATTCACATTTGGCTGCATAAAAACGCCGGCCTGAGAGCAGGCGAGGTGTTGCTGTAAGCAAGATACGGTTTCAGGAGGGAGGAGTCACTCAGGTAAGTGGCTAGAAAATACATAATTCGGATAGACCAGACAGGTCAGGTTTAGCTGCGATACACTCTAAGTATCAGTTTATACTAGAGATTAGAGGCGGGGCAAGGTGCATTTCAATTTTTCAATGTTTAAAGTGGAGTAACGGTCTTCACCGGTCCCTCATTCCAGTAAGATATAAGCTTCCATTAAGAGGAAGCATCTACCACACGTGGCTGATAGCGAGCCACTCATGGGAGAATGACTTTGAGCACCTAATTTTGGTGAATTCTTGAATACCCTTTATCCATGGCCTATTGAATCATAGAAATAGGCCAACCGAATGCCATTAGTCAGTTCACTTCACTTCTTGCAATTAGGGAACGTGGTTCTCATTTGAATAAATGTCCTTGTTTTGTGTCTCCACAGACCAACTACGTTGTGGTCTGCACATTGTCGGGCAGATACGTTATTGGAAGCAATCATATAACATTCCCTCCAGCTGCCCGGGTGAGTATATGGTAATAACTATGATTATTCTCCCCCTCCACACCAATGCTCCTGGACACTATAGTGACTGAAGCAAGCTTGACTGTGTAGTAGTTCTTAATTGGACCCAATCTTAATGTGGCTATTTGTCTCTTTTTTTAAATTTTTTACAGGGCTGATCAATTTTGCTTACCCTACATTGATTGTAATGTTCTGATGTATTTTTAATTCACTCGGCATGATGTGGTGAATACACAAGTGATAGCATTGTCCTGATGAAGACGGGAATCAACTACAGTCCAGTTAGAAGAATTTTCACCCGTCAAAACTACTTTTGCTATTTAACGAATATTGCTAGGAGGACCCTTTACATTACAACATAATTAATGGTCCCTAGGTTACCGTACTTGACATACACCACTCCCTTGCCACTGTACTATGTCTGTCTGTCTAAGTTGTACTAATGCAAGATCAGTTTGAACAGCTCATTTGTATAGCTTGTATTTCCTTGTTGACCACAATACACTTGTGAACACCGGTCCCCTTAACTCACGTGATTTCCCTCACCTGAGTGTGGAGTCCCGCCTTCCCAATTGTTTCTGGGGAATTTGGACCCGATGGTTGGGCCCGGTTTAAGGTTTTTACAGTATTTTGAGCATTTATAACAACAAAAATGTATCTCTTTGTTCAAATATTGACAAAACCAAGAGGTTTGCACAGGTCTATTCAAATTTAGATTTAATCTGAATTTACAGCTTTCCTAGTACACTAGACAATTTGTAATTTTTATTATGAATTATCACAGAGGTAATCCAGTGTTGTGTATGCATAGTATTTCATTGAGTAAGACCCAATATGCATGAAGGGTCATAAAGATTTAATATGTATTTTATGAATTTGTTTAAGAAATAAAAAATGTATATGTGTTCAAATGTTCCATGAGATTTGGGTCTAATTGAGTCTTTCCTCCTTGTGTACCATGGAGACGAGTCTAGCTATAATGTGTTCATTGAAGTTTCTTCCGCCAGACAGGACCACTGTATTATAAATACTGTTTAATTTCTCCCCGATCGGCGTAGATGGGGATACCCATTTTTTCTATTGAGGGGCAGAGTATTGTACATGTTGTTTTCAAAGTTCGAAAAGGGATGTAGACTGGGCGTGTTTGTAATATTATCCCAAGTGTGACATCTATTGTACCCATGATCCCACACGCATCATTGTCCCTCAGATTATTTTGATTCTGACATGAGGGAGTATAAAGTGTATGCGTTGTGAACAGGTAAGTTGTGATGAGTTGTGAACCATCTATGATTTGCTCTAGAACCTTCAACTCTAATAGGGGAAGAGGTGGGCACATGTAAATCTAAGCAGATACAAGCATCAGAAATACGATTACGGTGAGTGTATGCCTTCCGAAGCTTGTGGATCTGCTAAAAATCTCATGCTTTGCATAGATTAGCCAGCAGTACTTGGAGAAGGAGGTGGGTTATTTGAAGGTAGAGCAGCAAAATCACCTGACCCACTTGTGTGTCATTTTTAGAATGTTTATCTAAACAGTAATGTTGTGTGAAGGTATGAATGGAACTCCAAAAGGCAGCTTTGAAAATGGCGTTGAAGGGCACATTTACTAAGAAAGCTAGAGTAGCCCCTGTGCCCAGAGTGGAGTGTGCGCTGGGTTTGAAGGGTAATGTTCTCTTGGCAAGGGAATAACAAAGTTGGATGCATCTGACAATCCATTTTGAGATAGCCGATTTAGAGATAGGATCACCCTCTCTCCTTGCGGCTAGAGATACAAAAAAGGTCTGTTTTTTTATGAGCGGTTTATTCTTTTGAAGGTAATACATGACAGCCCTTCTGACATCTAGGGTATGTAGGCTTTTCTTTGGTGCATTTCTAGGGTCTTAGAAGAAAGCAGGAAGTTCTATGGATTGATTTACATGGAACTTTGAGAGGACTTTTGGAGAAAAACGAAGATGTGTGCGTAGTACCACCTTGCCCTTGTGAATAATGACCATAGGATCTTCCACTGAAAGTGCTTGTAATTCATAATTCTCTTATTGATGTGATAGCGACAAGGAAAGCAGTCCTATAAGTTAAATAATTAAGACTGGCTTTGCGCATTGGCTCGAAAGGGTCCCCATGAGCCTGGTAAACACAATATTCAATTCCCAGCCGGGAGTTTAATTGTAAACTGGTGGGTATATCATTTTAACACCCTCCATGAATGCTTTTACCACAGGCACCTTCCACCATGAAACTTTACTTTGCAATGTGGTGTAGGCTGAGAGAGCAGCTAGGTGCACTCGTAAGGAATTGAAGACTAAGCCAGAGTCTAAAAGATATAGTAGATGGTGTACTATCTGTGAAGGTGAACAATCATTTGGATTGACAGTACGCGCTTTACACCATAAGACAAAACATTTCAATTTTTTAAAATAGCAGTGTCTTGCATTAGGCTTGTGTGCTTCCTTTAGGATGTCCATAAACCTTTGGTTTAGATTACCAAACTCTATGACCTCAGGGGCCAAGCCGTTAAGTTCACCGTCAGAGGGCATGGGTGGGGTGTTGTCCCTTGGTTCTGTGACATGTTGTATGGGCACATTAGTTTCATTGTCGGACAAAGATATCTTTTGTAGGTGTTAAATACATGTTTGTCTCGCCCACATAGGAGCTATTAGGATGGAGGTTACTTGTTCACGGTGTAACTGGTGGACTGTCCTGTTGAGAAGTGGTGTCAGGGGGGGAAAAGCGTATGTACATTTCCATGAACAGTTCATTAACAGAGCTTTCCCTTTGGATTTTGTCTGGGGAAACTTAGATGCGTAGTTTTGGCATTGTGCATTTTCTTGTGTAGCAAAGAGGTCCAAGTCCAGAAGCCCCCAGTTTGTGAAGATTTTGTGTAAGACGTCTGCAATCAATTGCCATTTGTTTCCCGAGAACAGTTCTGCACTTCTACTTTGCAGGTCTGCCACAGAATTGTGTTCCTCTGGAACATGTTGTGCTAGGAGAAACATGTGTTTCAGTGCCCACAGCCAAATGTTCTGGCCTAGCCTGAACAGCCCTGGAGATTGTGTTCCTCCCTCTTTATTTATGTAGAACATGGCTGTGGTGCTGTCTGTTAGAATGTGCACAGTCTTTTGTAGTAGCTGTTTGAATGCTTGAAGAGCTTAGATGACTGCCAGCCGTTCTAGAAGGTTAACATGCTTCTTGGTTAATGCATGTATTCACACCCCGTGCGCAGTTAGATGGAGAAAATGAGATTGCAAGCCTATTAGCGATGAGTCTGTAGTGAGAGTGGCTTCAATAGCTGGTGTGCTGAATGGTTTGTCCTGTAAAAGGTTTTCCTTTGTCCACCACTGCAGAGATAGAACCAGAGGATGCAAAACCTCCACCACTAGATCGTCCCACAGATCGCTTGCTTGCGACCATTGTTTTGTTAGCCACTCTTGCATAGGACGCATGCAAAACAAGGTAAATGCAGACAGACATCATTCCCAGAAGGCGCATGGCCTTTTGCACGGTTACCTGATGACCGACTAAGTATTGAGGGATTTGAAATAACATGTTTTGTACCCTCTCGTTGGAGGGGAAGACTAGTTAGCCTTCTGTTCGAATAAGCACCCCCAGAAATTGTTTTACTTGACTGGGCACTAGACGTGACATTTATTTTCTCATTAATGGAGAAGCCTAATTCAAACAGTAGATTTACTGTTGAGTATTTTGTCGACACACCAGAGGTGTCTCCCATTATTAGTAAGTCGTCTAGGTAAGAGTACACTGGAATGGACTGCCTCCGTAGGTGTGCAGCCACAACCACAAGGAACTTTGTAAACACTCAAGGTGCTAAGGGTATGCTGAATGGTAGCACTTTCAATTGGTGGTGCTTGCTTCCCACTTTTAATCTTAGGTATTTATTCTGCGATGACATTAAAATATAAAAGTATGCATCTTTGATGTTTAATGTCGTCATGTAATCCCCTTGTTTTAGCAGAGGAATGACCTCCTGCAACGTTGTCATCCCAAATTTTTGTGGCTTGACATACGTGTTAGCAGGGCGCAGGTCCAAGACTGGGCGCATTGTTAGATCTTTCTTTGGAACAAGAAAGTACACTGAATAAATACCTTGTTTTTCTTCTAGAGGTCAAGAGAATCAAGTGATGTTCCGACGACATTCTTCGTGGTTGAGGAAGATGGTGGTGAGGTCTTTCTACGAATTCTATTGAATAGCCTTTTGCCATGGTTAGCACCTAGGGACCAGGGGCTGCTTGACCTTGGGGATTGTAGTAAGAAGAGGAGGAGGCTCCAAAGCCAGACTGAGGTCCTTGTGAAACCTTGGCTCCGAAAAGAACATCATCTATTAAAAGGTGCCATGTTGGATAAAGGTCTTAATAGAAATTTCTCCTCATCTTTTCAAGGTTTCATGCTCCTTTTTGATAGTTTCTAGTTGGTCGTCAACTGCCTTCCCAAAGAGGACTGAAAATCCCAGAGCCATGAATCGCACCAGAGCAGGGTGCCCTAGCTATTACTCTATCAGAAGTGTCAGCTGAATCTAAAGTGTTTTTTAAGATATGTTGGGCTACTTGTTTACCCTCTGTTAAGATTTGGTGTAGGTGGGACCTAACTGGTTCGGGGAGAGAATCCAGTTGCTTATGTATTTCGTCCCACTGCGTATTATTATAGCTTGTAAGCAGAGTGGTGTTGTTTGCAAAGCGTGTCAAATAAGCCCCAAAAGGTGGTTACTCTTTTGCCCAGGGTGTACAATCTTTTGCACTCTATTGGGAGGTGCTTCAGCACTAGACAGTGGAACACCCACCCTTTTTCTAGTGGTGGTGACCACTAGCGAATCAGGCTATAAAGAGGGTCAGAAGGAGATGGCTTAAAAACCTTTTCAACCCTGGGGTTGACTGCCCGAGTCAGTGAAGGTATAGTTGGATTTGGGGACATTCTTTTCTTTATTAACTGTAAAAGTGGAATAGCCTGACTGATGACTTTCCTTTCATTTAAAATATCCTCTATGGAATCTTTGTCTTCCGCTGTGTCTGTCCTCGAAAAATTCTTTAGTCCAGGTTCCTGTCTTGGGTATTTCAGGCAAAGGGAACACAATAGCTTCAGGGTCTTCCCAAGGCCTTTTCATCTGAAGAGACTGGGATAAAGGAGAGGTAGCCACAGTATATTGTGACACCCTCTCAGGAACAGTAGGTATGTGGGATTTTTTTAATGGCGTTTTTCCTTGCTACAGTGAGTCTTATATGACTTCGACATGTGTTTTGAAACACTTACCGAGGGACTTTCATGCACGCCTGATGGCGCCTGTTTTTCTTTATCACCTTGCGCTAGACGTGTACGCTCATCAGACTTTCTGCATGAATGGCTGGTAGACAGCAAGGTGCCTTCCGCAGGCTGTGACCTTCTTTCGACACATCCGTCGAAGAACGGCTCGTGGTTGTGTGCGGTGTGTGTGTGTGTGTGTCTTTTTGTCACCTGGAGTTTTCCCTATAGCAGCGTGCTGTGACTGCCGTTCGGGGCTGGGGACTGATACGCGGGAGCCAGAAGGTTCCCTTGCAATGTCTTCGGCTTCCGAAACGGAGCCGTGGCTGCCTTAGCCTTCTCAGTCTGACTCAAAAGGTGACGGCAGGGTTTTCAGATTCAGCCATCATAGCATGTGCCACCCACCATTGGCGCATCATTCTTTTAGGGTTTTGGGCCTAGAAATTGTGTTCAATGCCCTTCTGGGTGGTCTTAGGGAAGGCAGTGGTTGGACACTCGATGGGTGTCCTTTCATCTGTATTTTCTGTTACAACTTGGACAGAGTTTAAAAGGAGTCATCTCCATTGGTAACTTGAATTGCAAAGACAGCTAGACAAGGACAGTATATATACGTAGTGCACGTATGCATTCTCTGATGATGGTAATCAGTCCCCTCCTCTCCCTACTGCAAGGCCAAAGCCTGGTGTAGGCAGAAGCATGTCGCTGAATCGCAGGACTCATCAGAATTGGCAGCTGGAAGGTCTTCAAGATCTGCGTTGAACTGCAACCGTCCAAAGAAGTTGAAGTTAAATAACTAAGCGCTGCGGACTCCGCGGAACAAGTCCGATCACAATGGTGGAAAAAAATACTCTGAGGTATCTCGACGTGTGATGGACCATGGGTACAGTAGATGTCACATATGGGATAACATTACAAACAGGCCCCGTTAACGTCCCTTTTTGAACTTCAAAAACAAAATGTGCAATACCATGCACCTACCATTAGATGTCGGCCTATGCAAACCATGTGATTCTAAGCAGACCCACAAGCCTCAGAAAAAAGAAATACAATAGAAGTGCTGCTTACAAACAAGAGAAGGCTGGGACACAAATATACCCATATTGTATCACATTTTATGCCGGGGTATGCCTGATGAAGTGCAGAAACGGGGGTCTTCCTGATGAAGTGCAGAAACAGCTAAAGAAAATTCTAGGGATTGAAATGAAACAGTGGCCAGAGATACAGTTGAATATTGCTCATTATTGTCGACTGAGAAAAGAGAAGGAGAAGAACAAGCTAGAAAAAATTGCAAAGAGAGGAAGCTAAATTGGTGCAGAAGAAATTATCAAAGGTAACGGTAGAAGGGGCAAAGATTACAAATGTTGGAGGAGAGAATCATGAACAGGAATATCAACTGCAAGGAGTGAGCGGATATATGGGAGAAAGAGGAGATATTAACTATTACCCCGCAGGGAGTGGGTATACGCCGAGGGGAAGAGGGTATGGATTTGGAGGTGGATATGGAGAAGGTGTTCGCCGAACAGGATAACGATTTGGATGTTTTGGCGAACAGTGTTGGACATGCGGGATGATAGGGCACTATGTACGTGCTTCAAGAATTGGAGGGGCAATGGTCGGAGGATGGCAACAATCTAGTCTAAGAGGGGGGCCTGTATTTCCCCCGGAATATTCTATACAGACACGGCAAGAACAGGGTACATTTCAATATGCACAGCAGCAAACGATTCCACAACAGACATAACCACAGACACAACCGCAAATGCAACTGCAGATGCACCAAGCACCACAGCAACACGCGTCACAGGTACAGCATATACAACAACTGCAGCAAGCACTGAACCCATTACAAATTTAAACAGGCCGGACAGTGGACCAGGAATATAGTGCCACAAACTACAGTGTCCAAGACAGGAGGTGCAACAGTGGTGAGAGGGAACTCCTTCACAGGAACAAGGAAATGTTTTTATCCACAATAGGTTAGCCCACACAGAAGAGTGATGTGCCAAGTGCTATCAGTAACTCCCGACTTGTAAGAGGAACACTGGGTGGAGGTGAAAATAAGAGCTAGGATGTTTTCTTTCTTGGTTGACACCTGGTGACACGATCTTGTGTCATGGAAGGAGGGTTTTCACTGTCACGAACAACGATGGACGCACAAGGATTTTCTGGGGTTATGACGAGGGTTCTATTCACAAAAGAGCTACCTATAACAGTGGGAGAAGATACATTGGCAGGGCCATTGCTGTATTCCCGAAGGACACTGGTTAACATACAGCAAAGAGACCTGATGGCCAAATTAAACATGACAATTTCATTTACTAAGGATCGGATAATATGCTCAACACGAGTCATGTATTATGCAAATGCAACAGAGTTTCTACAGGCATTTTATGGATGGAAAGCATTATGAGTGATATCCCTAAAATTAAGAATTATTTCTTTCTGGAGTACAAGTGTTGTTAGGATTGCTTCCACGAATACGAGAGCAGCTGTTATGATTACCCACAGAGTTTTTGTTTAGAGCAGAAGTACCTACAGATGTTGCAGAAGGAGGGGTCAGAACGATACATTTAGAAACAGTAGTGGTGTGAGAGGACAGGGTAGTGTTACATGGGACAGATGAGGAAGGTGTTAGTTGGTGCACAGCCATAGCACTAGACTCAACACAGCGGTTGAAGGGCATGACAGATGATGAGCTATTTGAAGATGACGACAAAGATTAAATCATTTTTGAAATATCCATTCCGTATCAATTACAAATACAGTACAGAGAAATACCTCAGACAATATTGTTGGCTAAAAAGTTACTATCCTTTATGCAACAAGATTCGGCAAAAGTACCAAGTGTACTATGGACTAGCAGCCCTTTTGATGTAGATCTGCTGAAAGGGATAGGAGCAGTATGAATAAAATTGAAGGCAGGAGCATTTTTATCCCAAGTTAAACAGAATTCCATGTCAAGAGAGGCAGATTAATGCCTTTATGAGACGATTGCTGCCTTGATGCGACAAGGTATCATTGTACCATCTCAATGGCCATGCAACACAGCAGTGTACCCAGTGAAAAAAGGGAAAGGAGGGTCTTGGAGATTCATACAAGATGTATACCCCTTAAACAACAGTGTGGAAGCAGGAGTTTAACGTGGTGCCCAACCTGGCTACAGTTTTGTTCAAAATACCACCCACAGCCACACATTTTACAGTAATAGATCAAAGAAACGCTTTCTTTTCCATTCCATTGCACAAAGATTCTCAATATCTCATGGCGTTTACGTACCACGGATCCAGACAACACACAAGACTTCCACAGGGAGCTTTGAGTCCCCCAGTGTTTTCAACAGAGTTCTGAAGATGGACATAGGAAATGTACAGACACCCAGTACCATTATAGAGTGCGTTGATTTGTTAGTGTCTAGCTCCACAAAGGAAGAGTGCAGAACAGACTCAGTAACATTACTAACAGTATTGGCCGACAATGGGTACAAGGTGGACAAAGAAAAATTGCAATAATGTCAGGAAGAAGTGCTATATTTGGGCCAGATAATATCCAACGAAGGGAGGAGGGTGACACCCGACAGAGCAGAGGCAATTGCACACACACCTCATCCAGTGACGGTGAAAGACTTATATCAATTTTTTAAACTATGTAATTATTGTTGCGTCTGGGGTCTTGACTATAGCAAGTATGTGCAGCCCCTCTTGGAAGAACTGGAGGCAAAATTATCAATGTATTTGAGGCCCTAAAAGAAGCAATAAGTGCAGCTCCTGTGCTAGGGAAACCAGATTATAAAGAAGAATTGTATTTATTTTCACATTCAAATGGATACGTGATGACGACTGTCCTCGCACAGAAAACTTCAATAGGACACAAACCCTTGGCATATTACAGTGGGATTCTAGATACAGTGATGAGAGGGCATTTTCCTTGTGAATAAGCATTGGCGGCAGCAGCCTTTGCAACAGAGAAATCATCTGCAATAACGATGAGCTGTGCAGTAACAGTGTATGTGGAGCACACCCTGGTCGCTGTCCTCGAGAAACCAAAGTCCACGCTCACTACACAGCGAGCATCTGGATATGAGGTATTGTTGAACCCATCAATAAAGAGTCAGTTATTGCAAAGTGAATCCTGTGTGATTTATTGCCAAACCAGTAGAGTAAGGAGCTTGGGTTCATTGTGAAGGATTCTAACCGGGCGTCACACACCAGACCAGGACCTTTGCCCCCAGCCTTAGAAGTAGAGCACGATTAGAATGTTTTTTCTTTAATTTCAACTAATTCGAATTGAGCCGATATCCCGACCCATCTCACACCCCCTTTTACAAATACCCCGGGTCACAATGGACCATAAACCAGGCCGGTGGGTGGTAACACAATATTTATTTATTTTAATTTCAAAAGAAAATCACACCATTTTTATATTGGGCACCAATGGGGTGATAATTACAATGAAAAGCACTGAACTACACTGGTAACCTTCTACAAGAACATATCCAAAGCACAAATGAATAGGAGCATGTTTTCAATTAGGATAGATAGGACCAGATGTTTACGATTTCCTCCTGCAATGTTCCCTGAAACCCAAGATTAATCTAATTTTGAGTTGATAGAAAGAAGAAGCAGGTAGTCAGGGGTATGTGGCAGCAAACAGAATCAAAAATCACAAAATAAGAGGCAAAAAACCCTTTGCAATGGCCTAAAATGACACTGGGATTTTAACAAGTAATTAAATAATGATGTACATATGTTTTATCACAGTCTCGGGGATGTCATCACTAACAACTATAATTTAAGGTATCAACAAAGGCATACAGTTCACAAAGCAGGTTGAAATTGAAAACGCAGTGCAGTCAAATCACACATGGAAAAGTTGCATTTTTCTAGTTTGCAGTTTCAAATGTGAAAAACATTTTTTCAGATAAACAGGTGAAATACTCTGAATTGGAATGCAATTTTTGGGCTGGGGATAGAGGCACATCTCAGTGACAATATAGAAGTGAAAGGATGGCTATAGCTGAAGAATCGAATGAGAGTTTAAAGGTGGAATGAGGTTCGATTTTAGGAAAATAAAGCAGTTAAAAATGAAAATCGGTTTGGAAGGAAAGGAAAAGTTTTACTTACACGAGATTTAATGTCTAGAAAAGAGGAACGCCACCTGTGAATATAAAACCTATGCTGCAGTTGTAACCCTTCACAGTGTACCCCTTTTCTTTAGGGAAAATTCATTAATTGAATCAAAATATTGCTAAGGAGTTACAAGATGGGGTGAATGAAAGAATGGCGCCAACAGTAGAAAAACAAGGGCAGGGTGCACAGAGAATTAGAACAGTTTAGACAAGTTATCATGGTATGAATAGGATTACTTAGAAAAGAGGGCAAAGACAAAGGGGTCAAGATGGGGTATGCTATGTGTTGTTATGGGATGGGGAAATAGTCACAATCAGTGCTGGAGTTTGGAATTTGGGCCAGCCAACCGAATTCTGTACTCAAAAGGTTCTGGTCACCGGATAGCGGGCTCTCCTGGCAAAAGACAGCTGGGCAAAGGTCTGGTCACGGCACAGCGACGCCTCAGCTGGATGGAGCGGGTAAGCGGAGCAAGCAGGCAGCAGTTGAGAATCCCAAAGTGGGCTCAGCCACCTTTCTCCCTGAAGTTAGTGGGATTTTGTTATGGGGTTTTAGTGCTGAAGGGTGGTTCTGCCTGGATAGGAAGGCCTGGGACAACTATACCTCATCTGGCAGTGGGGTCTGGAATCTTGCAGACTGAAGGTGGAATATCTGGATACGCAGACGGTGGAAAATTCAGAAGAGCGTCTAGAGTTCTGTCAGCCGCCATTATTTATAAGGCTTGGTGACATCATCGGTTTATTGTTGTGCAGAACTGAGCTAGACCTACCGCCAAGAACCGGATAGGTCAGCCAATGTTGGTTGCCTCCTCTAAGAGGTGACTCAGTTTATGGGGTTGTACTTTATGATGTGCAAAGCCTTCCCACAGTCCTTTTCGCCAAAAATCAATCTTAACATAAATTACACATTTGTACAGTTGTGGCATTTTAACAAATTATATAGGCAGATTACATATTTTATGCAGAGCATGGCAGTCCCACCCTCATGTCTGTAGGACTTTGTTTCACCCGTCTAATATATTTTCACGATTTTCAGTGATAAATATTTGACCTAAAATTCTATAAATTTATACATGGGTATAGATTATCATAAGGCATGTAAGCATTGAATTTCACAGTGGCATCATGTACACTTTCCTCAGACTGTCCAATTCTCTGCCATTTCTGTTCCCACTATAGCAGTGAAGGCTACCACGTCTTAAATGAAAAATGACATTTAAACTGTTAACCTTTTACATTCCTGCGAAGTCCTGTTGCAAAGATAAAAGTCTTAAAATTTTATTAATAAAATAGTCTTTTGAGGCAAATGGTCAGCATTGTTCATATACATGCATAGCTTACAAGGCTGCTCTTGAGTTGGCTTTGAAGCTCACAGTAAAAGTTGCGGGACGTGTGATTTCCTATTTCACATGTCCGTGTCCCAGAATCTCAGCCCAGAGAAAAGTCTGAAGAGCCTGGGCTGTTTAGTGCTTTTGGTCCATTCAAAGTTTTCCAAGGTACCAATATGTCCTAGAATCTATTGAGGCTCCTTCTGTTGCTAGCACCCCCCCTAAGCAGATACCTGTTTGACTAGTTTCAGAAGGCAGCCCATGTCTTCATTTCTTTTTTTTATTGTAACGTGTAGTTTATTATTACAAACTTTTTAATTACAACATATCAGTGGAACAACTTCAATTGTTTACTCAACTCTACTCTTTTTATGCCATTATTCTGTCTAAAAAATGTACTACTGAGCAAGTTAAGTGCACCGAGCTCCCACTCAAAATACGGATCCACAAGTCCTCCATATTCTCTGTTTTATGTGCATATTTGCTCAAATGTAATGATCTCTGATCTCTAAAAGATGGAAATTCCATTAATAAATGTTTGATGGTTTCCCTATTTGCTACACAATATCTACAGACATCATCCTTTGTGTCCTCCATATGTTGCATAAACAACATTTTTTTAGATTTATATGCATTTAAGCGGTGACGGAGAAAACCATCCTGGTGATGTCGTGAAGGAAATTGTTGCAGGTAATTAGGCTTTTTCTCCAATTTATTCATCGTGACTTCGAGATCTAAAGCTGTCGGTAGACTTTCGTACTAGGACACATTTTGAATCCACAACCAATGTTTCAGTTTTTTTTTCTCGCAATTTGTGGGAGCGCCAACAATCTGTCCATTGTGATATTCGGTTCATACACAATTGCTTTCACCCTTTGAGACCATGTCAGAAGTAGACCAGTGTGCAAATGATTGTCCAATGAAGCGAATATTCTATATGCTGGTTCAGGATTTGGCATATTCATCTTCCGCAACAACGCCATTGATTTCAACAAAACCACACCATATAGTCCATCCAATGCCAGCTCATGTCTTATTGTCATGGATATATAAATTGGCAGCCTCAAAACACGCCGCCAAAAGATGCCTTCAAGCTGAGACCAGATCACATTACCGATGTTCCATCCGGCTTCTACTCCGAATGTTACTGCAGGTACTACTTTCTGCAAGTAGAACATGCGTATTGGGATCAAGGAGAATTTTCCAAATAGGGTCTGAATTCTTGCTCCTTGTAAGGCAAATGTCCGCATTCGTTGGAATAACTCCTGAACCCAACTCCATTCTCGTATCAAAGTATTGATCTGTATCCCCAAATATCGAATTTCAGCCACTTCCTCAATCACTTTGTTATATATTTGCCACTTAAAATTCTTGTTTTTGGTTCCTTTGGCAGGGCCAAACTTTATGATTTAGTTTTTTTCCACATTTATCATTAAATCATTTTCATCCATGTAGCTTTGTAATTCATGAAGGAGTCGCTGTAACCCTATCTGTGTTAGGCCAACCAGGACCAGGTCGTCAGCGTATGTTGCACATCTTAAGTGAATTCCATTGACTTTCGGCGAGAAACATTTTGCTTTTGCTAGGGCATTCGGCACATCTGCAATAAACAATTTAAATAAATAGTGTTGCCGCCAAGGGGCAACCCTGTTTCACCCCTTTGTTTGTTGCAACAGGATCAGAAAGGTCACCTTGTTCATTTATCGTGATCCGAATCGAAGTTTTTGCATGTAGAGCTTTTATTGGGTGAAGCCGGGATTCCGGACAGTTCCGTTTGGCAAGTTTCATCCATAGTTTTTCGCGGTTTATGGTATCGAATGCTTGTTGCATATCAATAAATGCCAAAAACAAGTTTGACTTTCTTTATGGCCTCTAGTTTCAACATGTTTACTATTACCAGATTTAACTCGGTCCCGACACCCTTGGTGAAGCCGGTCTGCCGTTCGTCAGCCATTTCAGACTTTATTGCCCATGCTGATAATTTTTTCTGGAGAAACGTGGCGAACACTTTGCCAATCGTGTCTAGAAGGGCAATCGGACGATAGTTGGCTGGATCAGCCTGATTGCCCTTTTTAAATATCGGCACAATTATCGCCTCTGACCACAAAGGAGGCAGAGACCGTTGGTCAGCAATTACTGAAAACAGATTCTCCATGAATATGGATCCCTCATATTTATTTGCTTTTAGCATCACCTTTGTGATGCCGTCAGGCCCCGCGGCTCTCAAATTTTTTTAGTTTCCTAATGGCATTTTCAATGTCTTCCTTGGGCTCTCGTACATCCCAGCTAATTTCATTGGACACTGTATTCATCAATTCCTGCGTTTGTCTCATCGAGAAGACCTTTTGGAAATGTTTATGCCAGTCTACCTCAGCGACTCCATTTGAAAGCCTTTTGGGTTGATTTTTGTGACCTCTATTCAGAATATACCAGATCTCGCTTGTATTGTTTGTTTTAATTAGAGCCAACATTTCCTCTCCACAATCTTAATCTCGTTGCTACTTGAAAGCTTGTAACCAGTTCCAATATTTCTGCTTTCTCAGTTTGATTCTTCCGTGGTCAGATGCACCAAAGCAGGCTTTTATTTCACATATATCCTTCTTGAGTTGTTTCTTTTCCTTATTTAATTTCTTGCTCCAAATATAACGATGAATTTTAGCTTTTTTTACATTCTGTGTGGCTCCAGAGCTTATTCCTGGTAATAATACAGAATAGTTTGTCGGGTCACAAGTCTATTTGTCAACTATCAGGAGAGCTGTGAACAGTTTAGTTATTTGCTTCGCTTTTAGCCTGAGCATTTTTCTCCACAATTTACTTCCACGGCTTGCTTCAGATTTGCGATCACGGATCGGTGAAATAACAGCCACGACATGATCAGCACGTCATGGTCGCTATTATCTGTCGACACAAGCCTCAGATTTTTGATTTTGGTCCACATATTTTGAGACATCCAGATGTAACCCAAAGTCTTTTTCAGCCACATATTGTGCCAGGTGCAGTTGGGAGGAATGTCGCCGTTAACATTCCCATTAACCATGGCACAATCACGTGCTTCCAATTCGGCGTCCCATCTTGATCTTCTAGAGCTTCGGTGCAGTTTGAGTTTAGAATGGTCCTAAATTATCTCCTTATCACAATGATCGATGGGTCTTGATGACATCTTTGACTCTTATCAATTATCGTAGTTACTAAAGCAATAAAATTTGCGGAAGCAATCTTCAAAGGATTCCAATAAACATTAATCAGGAGCAAATGTTGGATTTTTTGGTCAAAACCAGCAGGATATCAAAGTAAGGTTGATTGTACATAGCCGTTTGGATGGTTTTCTTCTATGACTTCCCAGTTTGTGGCAATCTTCACTAGTGCTATTAAGCCAGAGAACGGTCAACCTTGAGAATTTTTCTCTGTTGGATTTATTAAAGTTAAATAGCCATCATTTACAGGGGGGGTTTGCATCCATGTTTCCTGTAAGCAGATGGCAAAATTGTCGGTCAAATCTACTGGGAAGTCATTATACAAATGGCTGAACCCACGGGTGTTCCAGAAAATCAATGTGGAAAGCCCATCACATCCTGTTTTAACTAGCTAGTTCTTACCCATCGCATGTTTTGAAATTCCAGTTTGCGAGTTTAAAGATGCTTCGACGGTCGGAGGTTTCCTTATCTCGTCGCTGCTCCATGGAATCCTTGAAGGTAGATTTTTCTTTTCCTTCGGATTCAAATTAATTTACAGTTGACTCGTGTTCGGCGATCTCAAATCCCAAACAAAGGAATTCTTCTTTTGCACCCATCATGCTTTTTCATATGGCCTGTGATTTTATATGCAGCAGAACTCGATCAACCCAGGCTTTGGACATGTATTCAACTATAGAGATTTCTTGGGACCTAATGGTCCTTAACGCCGGCACCGAGTGCAACAGCCTCATGACATTTTCTCTATTCAGGTTGACATCATTGTCATCAGTGATCACATTTTCAATCCTGATTTTCCGTGTTAGGGGACTCGGACCACCCTGTGTGGTATCAGCCACTGACTGTGTTTTTTTCATTTGATAGGCTGCAGTATGTTTCGGGTTCAGTGGTGCTAAAACTTCACGCTTAGCATGGTCACTAAATATTGATCTTTTGATGGTATCTTTCTGTGACTCAGCCAATGCAGTAGCTCCAACATGCACAGCTTCTTTGACGTTTTTCATTGGTTTAGGATTAAACTGATGCTGAAGTTCAGCAGAACTCTGTCTCCCTGTCCCCCGGCGATCGACTGGTTCATTGTTGGGCACCAATTGCGGCTCCACACTGCAATCGTGGGGGCTGTCCTCAGAATATGTGGACAGATTGCAGAGATCTGCCGATGAAACCTCAGAGTGAGTGGAATTCATATCAGAGTCAATTCTCATTCTCTTTCTTGGATTTCCTGCACTCAAATTTGTGAGGATAACAGCAGGTTTTGAAGACCGTTCCATGCGAGTATCTTTCTTGGTTAAATCGATTCTCTTTCTTGAAAAAAAATGTTTTAGGAGGTGTCATCAGGTTTCTTATGAATTTTCTTGAGCTGCTCGTCTGTTTAGTAAGTTTGACAGTATTTTTCTTTTTCCTCGTTTTTTTACTGGAGCAGCTCGCCTCAGCTTGTGTTTTTGGTATAGTTACTTTATAGTTTAAATTTGCTGCCAGACCACTAAATATCCCATAGGTCACTTTTGAAGAGGAAGCACACGGAACCAAGTCTAACACTTGTTCGGCCGGGCTTACAGTCTCGTGCTCCTTGTTTGTCGTTTCCGGCAACACTTCATTGCTTCTTTCGTTTTCTGTTGCTGTCCTGTTTGGCGCAACTGAAATCCTGTCTGAGAGGATTCAAAATCTCAGGTGCCTTACTTCCTGTGTTGTCCGACGTGCTCACTGGCAGAGAATTTTCTACCGCCAATTTTGGGGGAGCCGTCGAACCTATGAGATCCCTCAAATCCATTGCGTCTGTTAGACTGCCACAGACTGCCACATTGTACTCCAGCATGGATTCCACAGATCACCGCAGTGTGAATTGGCGATGTTGATATCCTATTATTCTCATAGGTTTGTTTCAGGAGATCGGACACCGACTCCATAAGGAGGGTTTTTTCCCTGTTTTCTTTCAGAATTGCGTAATGTAATCTGTTGACGCGATCCACATGCTGTCCAGATTCATCTTCCAGTCGTAATTGCAGTGCCATACATACACTTTCCATTTTACTTATTTTTTCATTGATCTGCCCAAGAACCGCACCATTATTTTGTATCGCCTCGTTTAGTGTTTCATACAATTTTATAAATGGAATTAGTGCCAGTGAAGTCACGGCCAACACATTATGTATTTGTATTGCCGCTGCAACTGACAGATTTGATTTATTTTTGTCGGCTTCTTTCACAGATGAATAGCATGGACTTTCGTTAGCAATATTTTTCGGCTCCTGGGCTCCGCTGACTGGTGAACTACTCAGCCCGTGGGTCCTCGGGGCAGCCATGCCCATCATGTTCACCGTCTTGGGCATGGAGCAGCTTGACGGCCTCTTTCCACCTTGACGACTCTCGCCACCTCGCTGTCGAGGAACCTTGGCTCCGCTTCCCCGCTGACCCACATCGACTCCCTGCAGGTACGCCGGGACAGCTCCATAGTCGGCAACGCCTGGACGGACCTTGTCCAGACTCGGTGAGAGGACGTCCACCTGCAAGGTTTGTAAACATACACCTGTTTCATGTGTTAAATGCATAGCTGTTCTTGTCTTGTCTATTGGGCGTTTGTTTTTGCTGTCATTCACTTTTATAAAGCTGTCCGACAGCTTTCCTTTCATCATTTCAATATGCGCTTTTAATCTTTCAGTCAATCGGGCTTCTTGCCCCGCTAAGTCGAATCCCAAATTCTGAGTGACTGTTGATTTCCGCCAGGGCTGCAAGCTGATATTTTCGGTGCAGGGGTTACCGAGACTTGTGACTGATAGTGAAACATTTTTATTTCTATTGTCTTGACATTTGTGTCATTTTCCAACAGAGATGTGCGAGTGACATTTTCCTGCACAGTATTTCCAATGATTTGACTCTCTATGTCGGAATTTATGTCACCATCGGGATCCGATGGAAGTCAGTTTGAGTAGATTAGAATGGAAAAATCTACTCGGCACATCAATTTCAAGCAACTCGGTGTCGGTCACATCAAAGAGGGATTGAAAAACACCAGCATTGACCTCAATCACCCCAAGCCCTTCACTGTGCTCAACCGGCATTGTTAGAGTCCTGACGCCTTCCTTAGCACAACTTGCGTCGCCGCTTGTAGCTCCCACTATATCAACCGCAGGTCTTGCATTCTGATTTTCAATGTTACTTTTACACATGACTGAAGCCGACGTCATTGCTTTCCCGTCCATATTACCATTTTTCTGTGCCAAAAACTGTCAATATGTGATTTTGCCTGATACTAATTTCTTCATAGACGGAAATATATCTAAAGCTGAGTCTGCTATAGTAGCGTGCAACGGCTCCTCAGGCTGATCACTCGACCAGCCATACCCCCTCAAGTCACATATTGAGGCAGCTGCTTCTGAGTCCATTGTCAGATTCTTATCACACAGATGGCTGGCCTGACATTTCAGGGCTTGTTTTAGTTTCAAACGAGTCAGCAGCCCATTTTCAGCCATGGATTCCCACTTACCTGCTGTCAGCTGCGGACTGCTGCAGACTGAACTCTGCTCACCAACTCTGCGCGCGCTCCGTGCTGTCCTGGAGTTTTTAAAGGCAAGTTGGGCTTGTCTTTCTTAAAGATACAGCAGACTTTAACACAACACCAAAGTCCTCCACAGTGTAGCTGCAGCTCCTCTCACCAGTGTCGACTGCTGCAGACTGAACTCTGCTCACAAACTCCTTTATTTGGTTTTGAATCAGAAGCAAGCCTGTTGAATAAAAACATCCCCTATATGTTTCCCAGCACAAATCCCTTTACAAATCCCTTTACATTGCTAGGCAAGGGCAGGGCCTTATCCAACATACACTTTTAAAACAGGTATTTTTCTTATTTGCAAAAGTACATGTAAACATGTGGTGAAGCCTGCTGGCATGGTTCTTTCAAAAGGTTCCATCTGAATTTCCCACGTTATTCTGCAACCCCAATCAGTTTCTCCTTTGTAGCAATCTGTTTAAGACACAGATCCACTGAAATTGCCATAGGCCTAGAGAGCCAGGGTTTTTAAAGCATGGATTTCTGACATTTTGTAACTCAAAAGTCAAGCGTTTTCCCGCACGGCTGAAAGTGGGTTTCTTTTGATTTCTCAGATTTGGCTGACACAGCCTGTCATTCAAGGATAACGTTCTCTTCTGCTGAAGCACAATGTGAATATGGATGGGCATGGCAGGATCTTACTGATAAAAGTAGTGTGATGCTGAACAGATGAAAATAGCGTAGGGGCAGCATCCTTTTTCATGTTAAATATTCCCTTTTCAATGGGAACTTTTTAGCAAACACCAGAGCAGCTTTATTTTTTAATTCGCTTATTTTGGTGCACACAAGAACACACACTGGCACCTTTCTCGTTGTGCTCCCTGTTCCAACTCGCCTAATAGGTGTTTGGCAAGATGGTGCAGCCATCCTTTAGTCCCTGCCAAACACAGTTTTGATGTAATGGTGCTCCAAGGAGCCAGCACTGCTATTTTGCTGTTAACTGCAGTAGTGCAGCTTGGTTATGGATGGGAATTCTGCTGAGTGGGTCAATGTAGCCCACATCATGACTTTTCTACATATACAGACATACATACATTACGATGTACCCCCAGTAAAAGAGAAAGCTAGAGGTGGGAGAGGTGGTCTTTGTTATGGTTCATCGACAATCTATCAGAGCATGGGAATGAGGCGTTTAGGAGCAGCAGTGATAAGGAGTAGGGGTGATGATTTGTAGATTATGGCAAGCATCAGATTACCAGCAAATTTTTCTGTGCAGGCAGCTGAGTTAGTAGCGATGATATTGGCATTCGAAGAGCACGAGGACCAGGTAGTGAAATATATTCTGACTCCGCCTACGTGACGCCTACAGCACACTCAGGACTGTCATGGTGGAGATGGCAGGGCTTTCAGCACGCAATCGGCACATCAGTACCACATGTCCCATTATTAGGAAGACTACTAGATTTATTGGTGTATCCCACAGTGGCTGCTGTGGTGAAAAGCACTGCCCATACAAAGGGCGCAGATTTGGTTTGTTGCGTTAACGATGTAGCAGACGCAGAAACAAAAAGAGCAGCATATTTCCCACAAATAGCAGAAATTACAATGGTCCCACACAGATATATGCTCAACATGAAGAGAGCTATGATACATTACCATTAATACAATTGGTGGAGTTACAGGGATATGCACTGAAAACAGAGCAGGATCTTTGGATAAAGCAGGGATGTTCGTTATCCCCAGTGACTTAGTGTGGCGACAAGATAGTACAGAAAGCCTGTAATGACACTCAAATTACTTATAGTAGCGCTAGAACAACTGCACTACCAAGCACATGCCACAAGAGATTATGTAGCAGCAGACATTGCAGAACATTGGTTCGTCCATAACCTGCATGAGCATGTTGTTAACTTTATCATTAATTGTATTACTTGCCAGTAATATACTGTATGAGTAGTAGACGTGTATGCTGTAATACCCCCTTTGTCATCATTACCTAGGGATTTAAGATATGTAAAGCATTTTGTCAGGAAGTGGCACAACCCAAGGTTTGAGGGCCCATTTACCGTTCAGTATGCAACCCCCACTGCAGTAAAAGTGTGCGGCAAAAAGGCATGGTGCATATAGGGGATGTTAAGAGATTTGTAGGCACAGCCCTCCTGATGGAAAAAGGAGCCTGAAGGAGAAGAGATGACCAGACCACAGAAGAGGGCAAGGACAAGAGCTGATCAGCAATGGGAAACGTGACATCCTCCTCATTGCACCATGTTGACTGAACTATGTATTATTCTGCAGCGAAGGAAAATGTGTAAATATTATTGCAACATGTTAAGAGAAGAAGATATCTGGAGAAGCTTGATTTGTGCACCATTATGATTGGCACTGTATTATTTTCCCTTTGCTGCTTTTATTTTGCCTATAGCAATACGATTTTTAGTGATAGTGCTATCAATATAACAGTTTGCATCAACAAAGAAATATCATGTGTAAAAAGAGATGTCAGTAACGATGAATATCTCATGCAGCAGCACATTGGGCGTTACACTAATAAAAACTGTCAACCTTTGGTACCATCATACAATGAAAGTGGGAAGGGAGAAATCAGACAAAAACTGCTTTGCGTGCTCACGTCTTCCGTAGGCTTCGAGTGACTGCAGATTGTTCATGACTGAGGAAATACCAATAAACAGAGCACACTGCTTAACTCACATTGCATTATGCAAAACAAGGGCTCAATTCCAGGCAAGTCAGTGTCTATAAGTTGGGTAAAAGCAAATTCCCTTTATGAAAATATATTTATTAAAGAAAAGACAATGGTGAATAAAGTGATTAAATATACACTTCAGGGCCATAAAGAGGAGCATTAACAGTAACTGCTCAAATTATTGAGATACACTAACGAACAAGAGATACCGTTTTGTTGGGGCAGAACACAGTTACACATAAAGAGGTCTTTACATTCTGAGGATGGGTAGAAGGGATAATGGGATGTAGAGCATAGATGCGTATAGGATGTTCGTGGCGTCCTATAGAAAACACTAATGAAAAGTGCCTAGAAGAATGGAAACAAAGTGAAAATGGGTAGATGATAAAGAAGGGCCAGTGCACATAACAAGGATAGAAACCCCATTGCTTAGTTTTAGAAACAATGGCACAGTGCAGCTAGGGAACAATGTAGGATGCAAACGCATCATGGATTTGCCAGGCATGAAAGTAGGCACAGCAGGGTTCCAAGAATTAAAATTGCGGCAAAAATGGCTGTGAATACAAAATATTGCGGCAAAAATGCTGTGGTATTGCCACCACAATCATGTAAAGGATACAGGGGACACCCCTACAACCCCTGGAACCATTATACCATTTAAGAGGAGCGGGGGACAACCCTGCAACCCCCGCTTCCCTTAAATGGTATAATGGGGTATACCTTTACTGGGTCAAAACCATTTTATTACCCGATACCCACAGAAGTACTAATGGACCACTATTCGGCCTGTGGTCAACAAGCCTGTATGCAGCTCCTGCCAAATTGGAGTGGCATCTGCTCACCCACAGTACTACATGCACTGGCACTGGTGGTGCCCCAAGGTGACGTAGTGCAAATAGTAGATTACCCTCTGGTGTAAAGTGCTCAGAAGGAGAAAAGATACAAAAGGTTACAACACACATAAAAAAAGAGAAATATCTTTCAAAAGCATCTAAAGTGGCACTAGATGCTATCACATATCAGCACAGACTGTTCAGCCAGGCATCCATTGTTTCTTAAATCTCTCCTTGCTCCTAGTGTACAAATGGCAGCAAATGCCAAATGGTTGCAGATCAAATCAGATGGGAGTTACTGCAAGCAATAAATGCTACTGAAAAGGGGTTCAATGCGATTAGGGAAGAGCTGAGAGCCATAAAACTGACTCTCTAAAACAGGTACGTCATCGACCTTTTCACTGCTATGGAGGGAGGCTGTGTGCAAAAATTGGCTCAAGTTGCTGCAAATTTAAACCTGCACACGATAAGCAGAATGGGAGCTTTACAGAAGCAATAACGTTGCTGCCAAATTTGCACACAAAAATGGTCCAGGAAATAAGCGCAACAGAAGGTGAGGACTGGTTTACATCTCCGTTCTCATGGGTGTCTACCGGGCTAGGTAATGCATTCAAAATAATAATAGCAGTCCTGGTATTAGTATTAACAGGTCTCTGCATCTTGCAAATAATAATAGCACAATTTAGAAAGATTAGGAAAGGATGTGTAGAACACATGAGGACGGTGATATTGGGTAAAGATACATGGTACATATCCACACTAAGACAGATGAACTACATGAAATGCACGTCCCTAAAAGACCAATAGAACCCCAAAGCATAATGTTTGAGCCCTCAATAGACCCAGAAAACTATACTGAGCACTGGATCGATTGTGAAGGTGATGGGGAGTGTGTTTCCATGACTTGTCCCAGGAGGATAGCTCAGCAGCAAAGTGCTCGCCTTGGAAACAAGGCGACACGAAGCAACACAGGTTCGATCCCCGGGCCCACGTTTAGAAACCTCTGGGTATTAGGTGTGTTATAAATATGCAACTAAGACATATTCCTGTAACAGCGCCTTGATGCCCCCGGGCTGTGTGCGCGCTTTAAAATTGCAAATAAATAAATGTGGGCCTGAAGAGCACGTAGAGCAAGGAGGTAGCCTGAGGGGTAGGGGGTGGTAAAATATGGATACCGAAAGATGGATATGGTAGGATGAAGGAAAATGTAGGTGTGTTCAATACATTGACCAGTGGGGGAAATATAACAAAGGAATTGAGGATTACACCAGGTGTGGCCACGGCCCCACCCGTCCTTGAGTGAGGAAAAAAACTGAGAACTAGTCTTTAATCGGTTAGAAAAAACACTATGAGCCATGTAGTTATCACTGAGTGTAGAACAGATTCTGTGACTTAACAGGGCGACAGGTTGATAGCATTTTGCTGCATACACAGACAGGGAATAATGAAATGGTGAGACACGTAGAAACGAAGAACACTTGTACATAGACACTAGGAATATTTACATGTAGACCTGGATAACACTAATATGCAAGACACAAAGAAAACAGCATGATAATGAATTAACAGAAGTGCTGCCATTGCTTTGACCAAACTCTGCTAGGGCTCAATTCCGAAATACTGCAGCCTAACATAAAAATCACTTCAAGCTATTTTCCAGCCATCACAATGCTCAGACGAGCCCCAGATGCCAAGGTCAGTGCACCAAGGGGAATTCTGCTTAGCAAGCTAAAATCACACCAGATAATGTTTCCCAGGGCATACAGCTACAATTATTTTATTTTTTTATTAATTGTGTTTTAATCATTAAGATTTTACAATTATTATGGTTAATAAGTTTCAGTTGTAGCAGTGGAAAATACACATATCCTTGAATGCCAGGTACAGGTGGCTACCGTGCCAATTCATCCCATAATGAAAGAATATACATCGTTCTGAGCAGCTGCCAAAAGACAGCACACACATGTTAAAATAGCAGAAAATCCAACAAATGGATGAATTTGAACTTGAAACAGTGGTCCTCAACCGCGTGATCCCAACAATGACCATTCATTACCGAACAAAGTAGATTGTACACCTGACACTCCCTTAGCACACACATACAAAGAGACGACGGCCAAGGTCACAAACAAATCTGATGGGTAAGACCTCATGCATAGGAACAGAGTGAAGTAACTTCTTTAAATCAGATCATACCGGTTTTCCCATCACGTAATTTGGCTCTGTGCAAAGTATTCAAGGTCAGATGAGGAATTGACAGACCAATGAAATCATGTTCCTCTTATCGACTAGTAGTATAATGCCAGCCAATGGTGTATTATATTCAAATGTACTATCTGTAGAGGGTTTACTCTAATAGTGGATATGAGGTGTAGAACTACCAATTACAAAAGGTGGTCACTTATCGATAAATATATATCCTATACTCTACCGGCCAATCAAGTACGAGAATAGAGATTTGTTGTGATTGTATTAACAATGACATCAATTTTGGCATATCCCTCTATTAGAAGTTGTTGTTTATAGCGCCATTTTGAGATTGTCCTTAGAACGCTCTCCAAGCAGCTGTTTGTTTTGGGCTAACGCTCACGTTGGAGTTACTCGGTTATTTTGTATATTCTTCCTATTGGTATCTTTGGGTCTATCCAAACAATCCTGATCACCTTATGAAGCAGAAGAATACTAAAACACCTTTAACCCAGAGACTGAGAATCCAGGAACAGAGACACAGAGGGCGTCTTCACAGGTTTCAGGAACCAGTTTAAATCTGTGACTGGGAATCAAAGAATAGAGCCACTGAAGTAGTAATCGCATGGGCGAGTGAACTCCTTAAACCAGAGGCTGAGAAAGCAGAACCAGAGAGATGCTAAAAGATTATTGAAGGGTAAAGGTACTCCTTAAACTCCTGACAGAGAAAACAGGGACAGGAAGATTCAGGAAAATTCATAGAAGGAGGGTGGGTGGAAAACCCTTAACTGAATTAAGCCACTGTAGGAAACACTTGACAGAAAAAGCAGAAATTCCTTTAGGGACGGACCTTTTATGTTTCAGGTTAGTTGGCCTAAGGGTTGGGATGACACTATGTGATGCTGGAAAGGGAGGGACAGGGCCTCTGTATCCTTGTCCTTTACTGCTTTTATCGTGTGTTCTGTCGTGTTTTCCGCGCAGGAGTTCATGTGGGACTCCTGGCGGTGCAGCTCTCTTTGTTTTGGTGAACGGACCTGTGGGATACCCTTTTGGCACCCATGGGTGGAGGGGTACAACCCTGTACCCCTAATGTATGTTTTTTTGGGCACCTGTGGGTGGCCCACAGAGCAGGGTATGGGCTGGTGGCAGCTCCATGCTGAATTGACAGGTGCACGGAGTATCCTCCATTTTGGGATACCCCGGCCCTGCCATTGGGATCGGTTGATTCCTGATGGAAAACAAGATGGCCCCGGTGGCCTCTTGCTTTCTATTACCCATTACCTTGTTTTCCCAAAGTCCTGGGAAACCCTGACTCTGTCCCTTCCCCCTGACTGGCTGTTGGGTTGAAATGCCATATATGGTGTTGTTGTGAAGGCCCGGCCAGACTAGCTGGAGCCTTCCCGGTGATGTATGTTGTGGGTACCTCCTGTGGGTGGGACCTGGGTGAATAGAGTGTGTGACGAATATGCATTCTGTGTTGTGGGTGTCTAGTATCTGGTGGTTGACACAATGACCGAGACAGCCCTGCCCGAAACTGGTATGAATGCAGCTTGGAGTGTTGAATGGCTCGGTACTTGTCCCAATACACATAACTTGTTGTGAGTGTCTGGAGAGAAGTGAATGGCCTGAATACCTCGTGTGCCTGATTGGCCGCCTGCCTGCATGAATGCCCATAGTCGTGATTGGATGCTTGAGTGTGACCCAGCGGAATGAATGGGAGATCAACAGTATATCTGGGGACCTCTCACTGCTAGGAATCGTGTTCAGAAGCTGAAGTCCACTACGACGAGTAACTGGATTAACTGACGCTTAACCTTGAAGCCCTGCTGGACGAGAAGAATTGCTGTTGCTCTCCTTCACAATCTGAAAGCTGCTGTGCCTCCAAGGACTGACCCAGAGAGGACCTGGTAAGGCGCCCTCTTCCTGAGCTACGAGGGACCATCGTGCACAGCTGATCTTTGCCAACGCTCCCTGGTAGACAGACCTACGACAGGCTGCCGATCCGATACGGGGACTGCTGCGGAACTCCAAGGAGAAGCACTCGGACTGTTGTCCGCCACTGTCGACGACTGCCGTCGCCGACCAAAGCCGCCGTGCTCCCGTTTGCCTAAGAACTTCCATTGATCATCGGACGCTCTCGTCTGCATCGTCATCCGCTTGTCTCCCGCTGGAGAAGGCCCGACCGTCGACGCGCCGAGGAGCATCCACCAGTGGGTTTCCCGCCACCTAAAGACCACAGAGACGCCAACGACTTGACGCCCTTGCTGGGCCACAGTTCTTCATCATCTCTTTGCGGTCCAGAACATTGTCACCGAGGTGCCCCGCACGTCTCTTCCTTGCAGGATGCCAACGCTCTGTCGTTGACAAGCACCGCTAGGAACGAAGCGGCCACTTCCCTGCCATAGTTCACCCTGTTCACCGTCAGACGTTCGATGACCCGTGAATCCTGCCTTAAAGGGAGGGCACTCAAGAAGGGTCGTCGATTCCCCGACACCGAACGCCAAGTTCCCCGACACCTCTCGACGATCCGTGGCTCCCGCCTGAAAGGGAGGCACTCAAGAAGGATCGGTCGACGCATCGTCGGAGAACTCTACTCCACCAGGTACATTGGGGGGGGGTAAAACCTTAATAGGAAGAAGTAAGACTACCGAACATTATATGGACTGGGCTTGTGCTATATATCTTTATTTACAGGTTGCCCAGGTGGGGGGGGGGGGTCTCCACACAGAACTGTGCCTATTGGGGTAGGGGTCAATATTCTGCCTATTGTTTCAACCATCTTACGTTCCTGCCTATCTCTATTGCTGGTTTACTCGTTATTGATCTGTGTGACATTTTAACCGTACAGTTGATGCACTTTAATGAGATTTGATAACAATAGTGGTACCACTCTAGACGTGTATATATTTATCATTATTGACTTCCAAGTACAAAGTGCGTTATTGTGATCATGTACATACCTTTGAATATTAATTATATAAAGACTGTTTTCAGTAATACAGTGTGTGGACATTCCTTTGTGGGTGTTCGGGGACTACACTGTGCTTAAGAACCAGCCCGCATCACCTCCTAAGAAGCTAGGCCTCGATTGCTCGTCCATTGCTACCCTATAGAGAATCTTTGCTGGGGTCTTCTGTGCCTCTCCTCTACCATATAGAGAGCGGAAGTACAGACACCCTCTACCAGTCTTTACACACTACAGTTGCCCATGTATTTGTTAGTAGATCATGATTTATCTCCCAAAATAAAGACTGTTTGTTTTAAAATAGCGTTTCCATCTTGGCCTATTCTTCTTGATTCCGGTCACTTAGGTTACAGTGCTTATAAATGAAAATAGAAAGGATCAAGATAAAAACTGTAAAGTGTCCCTAAAATTCATAAACAATTAAACAAGCATTCAATTTAAGCTTACAATGAAGTATACTTCTTAGATACTTGTAGACAATTTGAAAAGTTTAAGATGATCAGACTGACTAGGAAAAAGTCACCAGGCACTGTGAGAGATCTGAGGTTATTCTCACTCCCACTCCCACTCCCCTTGGATACTCTATGATGGTGGCCAAGGAAAGGCCATCGCTTTGGGATCCTGACCCTGGGGGTGGAGAAGCGAGGGAGGATCACCTGGTGGAGGGTCTTTGATGATTGAAAGTGGAATATGCCGGGAGGATAGCTCAGCAGCAACGTGCTCGACTCGGAAACAAGATAACACAAAGCAACACGGGTCCGATCCCCGGGTTCACGCTTAGAAACCTCTGGGTATTAAGCATATTATAAATACGCAACTAAGACATATTCCTGTAACAGTGCCTCGATGCCACCGCCTGTGTGAACGCTTTAAAAATGCAAATTTAAAAAAAAAAGAATATCCCTAGGCGAGACATGGTATCCCCTTTTTTACTAAGAGTTAACCGAAGTCTCCCTAAACTTTTATAGGCTGTTACAAGCCAATTGCCCTCATGATTCCACACACAACACCTGACAGTACTGAGAGGAAGAAGAGGCAACAGAGTAATGAAAATTACCCCTCTTCACCACTTAGGTACTGAGACGAGAAAGCTGCATCCCAAAAACTGGGAAGGTCAGGCATGTCTGCCTAACTATGGTCAGGCAGGCTTAATTAACCTGACGCGCCTGCAGCCTGTTAGAGGGCTGCAGGTGTATAAAATGAGAGAGTCTGCAAGGAGAACAATCTAGGAGAGCCGAGAAGGAGAAGCAGAGAGACCAGCAGGGGATTCACTCTTCGAGAGACAGCCGTGGTGGGACTGGACGCCAAACCAGGACACCGTCAGACCCAGGGCTCACAGAACACTGGCCGCATTTGTAAGAGGCAGTAAGGCGAGCAGGACTCGCATTGGCGGTGTTCCCCGCCCAGAAGTGTAGCAGAGGCTGAAGCCATCGGGAGCAGGCAGCTGGGGAGTGTCCACCGGTGAGCTCCAGGACGACCTGGAGGCAACAGGAGCAAACCGACGGTGAGTGTCAGAGGGACACACAGACACCGGTGAGCTCCGAACAGGACAGCAGGCAAGTGCCCGTCCATATATTGAATGTTGAACTTTATGAAACTTTAACATTGCAAGAAACCATGGTATACTGAATACCGACCTACATGAAACCTTAACATTGCAAGAAACCAAGGTATACTTGTTAGGGAGAATTCTATGTTTAGGCTGAATTTCCTAACCTAGTGAGTCCCCCAGCAGCTTTGCTGGATTTTTGGGGTTTATTTTTTTCTCCTGCCAAGAGCGAGACTCTTTTACCCTCACTCTTGGGCATGATTTGAATGTGTTTCTTTGAATCTAGATGTGTTTAATGGGCTATGGGGTCTTTTACTCCATAGGGCTTCATGTGTTTTTGTGATGTGTGTTACACAGCACCATCAGTGCAGTGACACAGGGGTGTCATAGTGACCCCCCAGTATTGACTCCATACCCTGGGACTGACTACTGTCTCCCAGGGCATGTAAAGTCACCATTGACTTTACTAGTCTTAAATTCTGAACAGAACCAGTACAAACCATCATATTGTGGACGTACTGGCTGGGGCAATTCAATTGCCCCGTGGTCCGTTAGTCGAGGGGGCACGTCTCCGTCCCCCTGATCGAGTTTTGGCTGGTGGCAGTGGATACTACTTTTTATATTCAACCGCAAATATTTTCCTATGGGATTTCCATTGTTTTAGAGTACTACCTTTATTTAATTATTTACAGTAGCCTCGAACATACCGCCGGTTTATTTAATTAATATTAATTCTCCGGTTGGTATTTTTTGCCAAAACTTGATTCTCAAATGGCGTTTGTGTTCTCTTCTGTGACTCCAACCCAAGTCGAGCCCTTTGTTCCACTTTTTGGCGGGCTTCTCCACTGAAGCCCTCCAAAGTGGTGCCCTCCAAAGTGGTGCCCCTCTGTCTGGGGTGGAGGGGAATTTAGGCACCCTGGACTGAGTTGCCTAGGCAACTCAAGTCGCACTCCATCCTGATTGGCCCAAGTGGTCGGCTCACCACTTAGCGTGTTTGAATGACAGCTAGGCTGAGTGAATTGGGGTTTTCTGCATAAAAGCAGGGCTTTGGGGACTGGAACTTCAGAAGTCGCCACAGGATCCAAGAATCCGACGAGGGGGAAGCTGAGCCGACCTGCCACGACACCACCATCGGTGGAGCCCTGCTGGACCGTCTCACCACTTTTTCCCAACGACAGATCTCCCGCCGGAGAGTCTTCTTCCTTTGACTGGTGGGGATAACCAGTTTCACCGTCTTTTCGCCTTCCCGACGTACCTCGTGGCCGCCTTGCCTGTGCCAAGCACCCCGGCAACCGGGATACCACGTTTTACCACGACCGCGAAACAAAGGTACCACCTTTAACTGGAAAACTCAGCAGCTGGTTTCTGCCCTGGTAGTGCAACGACCTTCATCCTTCCTCCAAGTCGAGATCTTCTCTTCCCCGGGACGACGACGCAACTTGCACCCACTACCAGGAACAACTGCCACCGCTGGAGGATCCTTCCCACTTAAGGTACCGTGTCCCGCCTGGCTTCCCTTGCTACCGACTGTACGGGGTAGATTTAGCCCCCGGCTTTCGAACCTGGGTTAGCCTGGGACACCCTGGCTAAACTTTCCTAAGCCTCTCTAAACTCTTTTTGAACCCTCTGCAAGGCTTTCTAAGCCTAGTGTAACTGTGTGATCTTGGGCGCATTTGTGCTCTGCTCTCTCTAAGAGTGGGCCCAGCCTTTGGACTTTGGCTCACCAGTTACTTTGGCTCTTCTGCCTTGCTAACAGTGTTCCTGAATCGTAGAGTGGTGTACCTTTCCATATTCTGTCTTTTTCCCTCCCTTTCTCACAAATTTATTGGAATGCCATCTAGTTAAGCGCTCACCTCTGTATGAAAATAAGTGGTGTTTTACAGTGACTTATCTGATAAGGAAAAAGGGATGTATATATTATAATAGTAACTGTGTTTAGAATATTTTACAATAAGAGTGCTGGAGTGTTTTCAACAGTGTGTTTTTAAATAAATAATTATATACTTTGATACCAAAGCTCTGGTCAGTGTTTGCTTGTATTGTTGTATCTGAGTGCCTATTGTGTATACTTTGCATACTGCCTAACTCTTCTTGAGGGAAGTCTGACTGCTCAGCCACAGCTACCAGGTAAATCTGGGTGGTACGGACTGCTACCAAGTGGGTTTACTGCCAACACCTGTAGTCTTAAATCTTTTGCAGTGGTCCCTAAGGGAACTGCACAGGTTTCTGCCTAACAATACTGGATACCGACCTACGTGAAAACTTAACATTACATGGAAACGCAAATATACTGAATACCGACCTATATGAGACTTTGAATTTTGAATGCCACATTATAGGGAAACCTCCCTTAGTCAATCTAAAACACATTGAATTGCAAACTCTTAAACACCTTTACTTTGAAACAATGCAAGTATGCCTCCAAACTTGAATCTAATTAAGAAACATAACAATACGATTGAAACACAAAATCATATTAAAGCCGTGTTGTACAGGGACTTGCATCTAACCTTATAAATGGACTACAATAAATACTAAAGAAAGCATGAACAATGAACTTTAATGAATGACTTCAGTGTGGCAAGACAACTACTTGGCGAAGGGTGTGTGATACAAGATGGCAGGGCCACTAGGCAATCCAGGAAAAAACAAAGGATATATAATTACACCCTAAAAGCCAGAAGACCAACACAGCAGAGTCAAGTAAGGGTGACTTGGCGCACAGGTCAGGGACCCTGGTTGCGCGCCCTGTGATGGGTGGACAGTGTGGGTCTGACAACTGCGCCTAGATCAGAGAACCCTGAATGTTGAAAGCAAAGGATATCCCGAAACAAGCCCCATGAGAGTCCAGGAACCCTGGTTGAGTGACTTGTAGTGGGTGGACTGTGTGGTCTAACAACTGCACCTAGACAAGAGAATCCCAATTAGTGAGCGCAAAATACATTATGAAACCAGCTCAAGAAAACCATTGCAACACTTATGAACCATATTTGTTTTGGGAACAGAATACTGAGACCCTTTTTGTTTTGGATTGTGCTACTTCAAACTTGGGGAAGGGAATCCCAAGGATTGGTCTGGAACTATATTGCCGTGAACTGAAGAAGGTAACCTTTGAGACTTTTCTTTCATGGAACATTGTTATAGTTGGGGAAGGAGAGCTTATAGAAAACTGAGATGGAAGAAGCTCAGAACTTTGAGTTAAAAACTGTTAGTTTTGAGTTCGACATCCCTATAAGCAAGGATAGGTTTTGGACAAGAACAGACTTTTAAATTGAATTCGGACACAGAATTTCCTTAGTTTTATTCTGGTTGGAAAATCCCATATTAGCATAGGGCAAGTTAGGCCTTCAACCATCCTGACATTTCAGTTAAATAAACATTTTAAGTCTGTTGTCTGTATGGTACTTCATGATGCCTTCACAGCAACTATACAAAAATAGTATTGCCAACGTTCCAGGGCCGCTGTAGAAAAGGGTCTATGTTCCTTTATCCCCAGATTTATTTTCAGAGTTTTTTTGCCAAAATGTATTTGCTGAAAAAACGCACACATTTCATTTTTTCCATTTGGGGGTTACCACCCAAACCCCCATCCCTTTTATTTGTTCTCTATCCTCCTACCACCCCTACCTCTTATATGCTCAAACCGACCCCCCCTATCATATCTTTCGAGGAGTTTTCTTCAGCAAAGAAATCTCTTAAAAAAAAATGAGCGATGAATGAACGTTGTACCGTAGAAAAGGCCAACTTCAGGCTGGTGACATGGAAGCTCAAACAGAAGAGATCCAGATGCAGTGTCAACGACCAGAGGCCGTTAGAAGGAAAGCTACAGTGTTGGAGCCACAACCCCAGATGCAGTGAAGTTCTGGTTAGAATGGCCTTGCAAAAGGGGTGTAGACAAAGCAGCAAGGCACAAGATAATAGTCTCAGCAAATGAACGGAGGATCCACAGTATGTGGACAGGCTGCTGGAAAGGAGACAAGGAAGTTCAGGAGTTGCAGATGCAGAGATTGGATGCGGGGTCAGGATTTCGTTTTGGTAGTAACGTCAGTTCCAGAAGCAGGGGCTGCAAGTACAGTGCCCGAAGATGGCTGGGCATGGAAAACAATGACAATGAGGCTCATGCTCAATAGGTACTATATAGCTATTAAATTATCGGGGTGAGTGGAATAGGTGCATACTAATCTTGGTGGTAAACATGAGGAAAGCACCTTGGCAGCAATAGCAAGCTGGGTAGGGGATTGGGTCTTCATCGTAGATGTATAAAGGTTTTCTTTTCTTTTTTTTTTTTTACGTGCAAGCAACTTTTTTTATTTTTCCTCTTTGTATGTGTGTCGGTTTGCCTCTCCTCACATTTTTACCACATTCTGGTCAATGCTTCTTGCACAGTCTAAAAGAAAACGGCATTGCCAATGACGCTCAAATAAATGCCATTTCTATGGAACCACGGCATATTTTGCGACCTCGTGATCTCATAGTGGGTGGAGAACATGACAACAGTCTGCATAAATTCACACATGCTTCGGTTTATAACACATCTTCCGACCTCTGGCTGGGGACAAATTACACCAGCATGGGCCCATACTCCTCTTAGTGTTATGCATGGGAAAACGACCTTGGCAGTAGGAAAAATCTGCATCACTGCATTCAGCAACCTCTTCAGGTGACGGATTAAACGTCCACACGGCATATAACCCAAATGTAGACTTCCATAGTGCACCACGACAAAGTCTACGTTCGTGACGGAGGCCACATATCTGCAAAGCCAAACCATCCCGCCGAAACTGCAGTCACCCTGACGGCTCCAGAAAGTGTCCACTCCTTCCAACCCGAAATTACCAGCAACGCCTCTTTGCACACAACACATGTGCAGATAGCACACAAAGGTATCACCAACCATGAGCACTGAGGGTCTCTCCATCTCGACCAACCTCACGACACATTATTGGGAAGAAATGGTACCGCCCCTTCCCATCAACCACACCCTAAACACCTAGTTGCCCATTTCCCACAATTCCATTTCCATGGCCACCATGCTCATAATGGCAGGATGTGGCTTTCCCATCTACAGTGAGGGCCACGGCCCAGTAAAGCAGACAATACTTCTTCCCTCTGCACTGGTATTTTTGCAGCACTCCCTCATTGGATGCTGTCACATTTTCAAACACGCATGCAGCAATCACATACAAAACCTCTGCATTGCATTCTATCATGTCTGTACCCCACTCCATATTTACCGTTAAACACTGTCAGTGCACGTTCCATTTGATTACAAAGCCCCTCCACCAGAAACTTCTGCTAAATAATGCACGATTGCAGCATCCACAAAGATCCTAAGGCACACCCACCACACCTTTGGCCATGCACACAACAGTGCAGCCCTTTCCCACATACACAGCAACACTATGGATCCATGCATGAAACCATGTGGGCAGCTAACATTCTGCACAAACGTAACATACGTAGCGGCACTTCTACCCAAATCCCCCACACCAAAAAACACCCATTCATGAAAACGTGTCACAATTAGCAGAATCCACAAACATACCACAGCCTGCAGCACCCGTGCCCACTGCCATTCACAAAGTATTATGTCACTGGCAACCTAACCACAACATCTTCACAACATTGGACCTACTTCAATAAATCTGCGCAGAGCAGAGTAACCAAGCACATATAAACTGCACTTCAACCATACCTTCTTCCATACTAAAATTATATAAACACTGCACCCTATAGCCACACTGCACAACTTCTCACTACACCATCTCCTGCCGTACACCAAATACTGTAGCATGCTGCAACTATCACCACAACCATGGAACGCACAATACATGCTTTTCAACACACGTGTGCTGCTGTAGCACGTCTACAATGTGCTCCACACCCATTTTCCAAAGATCACCACCCTGTGCCTGATACACTGTCAAACCTGCATTGCTGCAGTGAGTGTGCTCCTTGCACACATTCCCCACACCGTAATGCAACTATGCATATCAGCATGTCACCAACTACCACTATGCACATTCGCACCACTGGCACCAGCACTCCTACCCAAACTCTGCACCGCAAAGAAGCTATACAGCATAAAATGCAATAGTTACCATAATCTACAAACATTACACTGTCTCCGGCACCCCTGCGGCCTTTCATTCACATACTATGGTCTTATCCACTTTCCACTAAAAGTATTTTGTCACTGCCAACCTAACCACAAAATGTTCACAACATTGCCCCTAGTCCAAGCAATTTGCACACAGCACACTATCCAAGCACATATAAACTGAACTTCAACCATACCCTCTTCCATACTGAGAGTACGCAAACACTGCACCATCTCCAACCACACATGAAAAACTTTACCATGTTCCAACAGTGACCTCACCTGCAAAACCAAACATACATGCATGGCAGCTCACTTCTGCTGCTCTATTGTGTCTAAAATGTACTCCACAACCATTATATACAAGTCACCACCCTCTAACTGATGCAGAGTCAAAAATGCATTACTGCTGTGAGTGCATGGCCTACGGCCTTCGGCCATGCATCCAATAGTCTAGGCCTTGAACACAACCACGGCAACGTAATACCACTATGCATGTCACCATATCACGAACGACGACAATCCACATACACACCACTGCCACCAGCACTCCTACCCAACCTGCGCACTGCCATGGAGCAATAAATTGCAACAGTTAGCATAATGTAGAAAGAAAACATGGTCTCATGCACCCCTGTGCCCATCATTCACATACTATGGGCGTACCCCTCGCTCCCACTCAACCTATGTCATGTGCAATTCACTCCCCTTCTGAAAGTCACCTGCCACCACTCGCCACGGAAAGAGGTCGCGGCAAACAGGTTGTGGCATAAGCTATCTGGGTGTTATGACAGCTGCCTCCAATCATCACACAAAGTAGTCGCCTGTCTAGTTACCTGCAAAGTGGCGCAATACGCACGAATACTGCAGGTACTACTCTGTCTTCTTCCACCTATTTACATATGTCACATGAACCACTTCTCACTCCCCCACCCTTTCCCTTCCTTCTTGCCGCCAACACATGGCGTACGGTACATTTTCCAGACCCTTTCACCGGCGCACTGTCCTCCGATACACCATGGCAGCGTTAGCCAAAAAATGTTGACGCACAGCATGCTTCCCTCCAGCCAACCACCGGCCACGTCCAAAGTTCTCCAACAGCATGCCGTTCCGCAAGCCAATGACACTTCTGTCCACAGAGCGAACAGGGAAATGGGTCAGCGGAGCGGACCCAGGTATCACTTTTTTTTTTTGAGACGTACATTTCAGTTGTTTGCAACAAAAGTACTGATCGGATTCCCACCAAACACACAAAAGTACGCTTTCTGACCCAAGCCCCCACTCCTGCCGCAAAGATTTTGCCCATTCAGTCTATGGAATTTTGGTACATCCCCCCCATATAAGTTTGCCCCCCAGCACAAACCTCGCCCAACTTGGCAGAAGAATTCAGAGCCGGCCATATACTTTTTATGCGACGTTTTATGCTGCCGAAAAAGTGGTCTTACTATGGGTTTAGCAACTTAACCTTAACTACACAGCCGCAACCGCGGACCGTGTAATATATATGGTAATGTCACATTTGCAATGAAGTAAAGTAACAGTTATCAACACAGTGCGCTTTTGAGAACATCTACAGGACTCCAAATGTACTGTGAAAGTGAAGGAACAGTTCTTAAGGATACCCAGCCACCTCATTGTGGCAGTTTCACCACATTTAGTGAAACAGCAGTTTTGCCACATCTTTTGTTCATTTTAAGGAGGCGGGGCTGTGTGAGGGATTAAGTACATGTGATTTTTAAAGGTGTGGCAGCTGAAAGAGGGGTGGTGGGTGTGGAATAGCGATATGGAGGGGGGTTTACCTCACATTAAAAAATGCAGCAAGAACCATATGACAGGATGGGCCGGACCCACACAACGGAATGGGCCGGACCCACACGACAAGATCGGCCGGACCCACACGACAAGATGGGCCAGACCCACACGACGAGATGGGCCAGACCGACACGACGAGATGGGCCAGACCGACACGACGAGATGGGCCAGACCGACACGACGAGATGGGCCAGACCGACACGACGAGATGGGCCAGACCGACACGACGAGATGGGCCAGACCGACACGACGAGATGGGCCAGACCGACACGACGAGATGGGCCAGACCGACACGACGAGATGGGCCAGACCGACACGACGAGATGGGCCAGACCGACACGACGAGATGGGCCAGACCGACACGACGAGATGGGCCAGACCGACACGACGAGATGGGCCAGACCGACACGACGAGATGGGCCAGACCGACACGACAAGATGGGCCAGACCGACACGACAAGATGGGCCAGACCGACACGACAAGATGGGCCAGACCGACACGACAAGATGGGCCAGACCGACACGACAAGATGGGCCAGACCGACACGACAAGATGGGCCAGACCGACACGACAAGATGGGCCAGACCGACACGACAAGATGGGCCAGCCCGACACGACAAGATGGGCCAGACCGACACGACAAGATGGGCCAGACCGACACGACAAGATGGGCCAGACCAACACGACAAGATGGGCCAGACCGACACGACAAGATGGGCCAGACCGACACGACAAGATGGGCCAGACCGACACGACAAGATGGGCCAGACCGTTCTTTGTTATGCATAGTAAAAACAAAGGGAATGTATAGGTATCTATCTGCTAAGAATAATTCCTATGATCTCAACACCTTAATTTTAAGGCACTGTAAACTCCAAAAAAGGACATAAACTGACGTGTTACATCAAATTAAATCATGCTGTATGATTTTTAAAAAAAATAAAAAAACATAATTAGGCTGCTGATTTATGTTGAATCTCAAACTGCTATCAAAGGATGGCATATCATGTGGATATGTGCAGAAGCATAACTTTATATATATATATATATATTGGGGGTGGGGAGGGGGGTTCTCCAGCTAGTTATGTGGTGTACCCTGCAAGTTGGGGTTAATTTTAAGACTGGCATGTTATTATGTATTTTCAATGAAACAATAGCCATATTTTACTCTGACTGCTGGGCCATCAGATCGTTTGTTGTGATGCCCAAAATTGCAGAATGAATCTCGGTCATGGCCACATACTTCATGACTCCTTGCGAAATCTCTGTTCCACATTTTCCAAGTGTCCCCCTGACCATTCTACACCCACTTAAACTTTGTAGTATAATGTGTTTCCATTAGTCTACAAATCACAATTGATGTAGCCATGAGGTCCATAAGGGGCATTTCAGCCTGTAGCATCTACTATACAAACGGTGAACAGTATTCATTATATGACAACACTGTAGTTTGTTAAAATTATTCATGGGCGATTCTTATTGCATAGTGCAATCTTAAGAAAGTCACTTCTAGGCGACACCAAATTTTGTCAGCTCAGGAAACAAGGTACAGTGATGTGAAGTGATTTGGCCAGGGTCACTACTTTGCCCTAGTGGAGAAGCTGGGATTTTAGCCCAGACATTCGGGTTTGCAGATCAGGCAGTAGATTACACCTCCTACCATTCCCAATTTTAGTTTTACATTAGCAAGCAATGCTTTCTGCATAGTGGTTTCATTCAAAAGCTACATTTGTACAATGCATTAAAAAAGCCACCTTTTAGAGCACCAAACCACATGGTAAATCAACATGACAATATAGAAGACATTTTGATAGAAACATGCAAGGATAAAAAAAAAAGTATGAATCAAATTGCAAAAAGGGAATGTATATTTTCATACAAAAGTACTAGGCAATCCAGCAAAGCATACATGTTAAACATGAATCTGTTATCCTCCAGAGTAAAATGTCAAATGCAAACAAGGGGAACACCTATATCGGCAAACTAAACTGATTTGCTATGAGTAACTATTTGAGACGTTTGCACACACGGCTACTTCTGCCTTTAATTTGGTAATTGATTATTGTGTTTTGCTGAGGAGGTGTGTTTGTAAGACAAAACATCTGGGCAAGATCGGGCATTGTGTACCATTCTTCTGAGGTCATTAAAACAATGATGTCAAGAAGGCATAACACTAAGCACGTGGAAACATAATACAAACGTGGGGCCGGTTTAGAACGTGCACACATTCTGACACTATAGTTCGGCAAAAGGTGTATTCACCACAAACTATCTTCTGCTAAACCCAATCCTTCATGCTCCTAGCGAACCCATGAAGGGCCAATTTGAGTCTATGAGCTTTGTAAACTACTGCCATGGACATAACGTAGCAAGGGGCGTAACTATACAAATTCCCAACTAGCAATGTGGGGAAGCAATATATAGGTATTGTGTACTAGTTATTGCTCCATTTCACATGTGCATAATCAGTAGTTAATAAAATCCTGAATTGGTTGTCCTGGGTTAATGAGTAGTCAAGAGTGGCAATCTTAAGTGTTCTATGCTCTTGAAAGAAAAATGCCTCTGTTCATAAAATGTGTCATAAATGTAGGTTTTTAATGCCAATTGATGAATATCATATAATCCAAATGCCCTTAAGCCAACGCGTTTCGACCTTTCCTAGGTCTTTCTCAAGGCTGGGCTGGCTGCTACTCCTTTAATGCGGGTAGCAGTGGAAGCTCCTGTTGTAGAGCTTAGCTGGGATGCTCTCATCCATGTAACCATACCTCAACAATGTGTACTTGCTTGTGCAAGCATAGGGTCGCTCTCCGTTTTTAGTGTATTGATCCCATGTACATGGAGTATCCAATGTTACCCAAATAGAGGCTCGGTCTAAGTAGTAGAGTGGCTTTGCCCCATGGTGTCCGCGAGATTTCCTCATTCACTCCAGATGATGGATTGTAAAATAAAAGGATTATCATACAATCCACAGGTTAGCGCCCCAGACTTTCCATACGCTACCAGGCCTTGATTATATCACTTTTCAGCTTTTAAACCACGCCATGAAAGGCTGCCAAGTACTCATATCAACATCCTAGGGCATGGACTTACACTGGAGAATGTTCACTTACAATGCATCACTGGCACCATTCAGAACTATCCAACATTACATACCTTATTGATCTATGTGGGGGGTGAGAAACCCGAGGGTATCCTCACACCTACTCCCCCTGGACCCTATTCTGAGGTGGCCAGGGAAAGGCCATCGCTTTTGGATCCGGACCCTGGGGGCGGATAAGCAAGGGAGGATCACCTGGGTGAAGGGTTCCTTGGGATTGGGGAAAAAGTACCCGCAGGCGAGACATGGTGTCCCCTTTTCCTTATGAAGACACATCTAACACTCCACCAGCCTTTACAGGTTATTGCAACACATCTCCCCACATTCAAACCACTCTAGTACTGGGACGAGGTAGAGGCGACAAGGAGTAGTGAACACTAGTAACACATTTCACCACTCTAGTACTGAGACGAGGAAGAAGCCTGCAGAGTGTAATGGTCAGGCACGTCCCAAGATCTCCTGTAATTGCAACCAGGCAATTATAATTTGGAATTCACACCTGCCACCTGTCAAGTGGTTGTAGGTGTATAATAAGGAGGAGACTAGCAGTATGAGAGACCAAACCTCGGAAACCTGTTGCGAGGAGGCTGCCGAGGTGAGACCTGCAGGAGAGACAGGGCCCTGCAGATAGAAACCCCAACAGACTGTGGAGCCCAGGAGTCGACGAGCTGCGAGAGAACCACAATTGGGGAGGCCTCAATATTCCAAGGTGAGTCGCCGGAGCGGCGAGCATAGTGGTTAGAGAGAGAGTGCCCGAAAGCATCCACAAAAGAGAAGCAGAGCTGCCGGTCGGGTGCAGAGCAAATCTGAAGTGCGAGCGGGGCTCGTGAACAAAGGCAGAGACCGACAGCGTCCACAGGAGGGAAGCAAGGTGCACAGGTGCCCGGTGGAGTCGCTGAGGACCGGTGAGTGCAGAGGGAAGCAACTTGTGCTGGGGCACTCCTGAGGCTGTAAGGGAGACCCAAAATTAAAGCTGAATGAATGAAAAGGCATGCACATGAGAAAACGAACTAGAGGAAATATTAAAAGTAATTTAAACGGCAAGCGGTGGGGTTAAAGATTGTGCAGATTGAATACCGAACTAAATGAAAGCTTTTGGGCAAAGCTACGAACCTATGACAAAAGTGCATGAACTACAGATACTGCCCATTTGAAAGCCAGATATAAAACTGTATGAACCACAAATGAAAGCAGAGATGGGAAATTGCAAGTGAACACAAGAACAAAGTGGTGAAGAAACAAAATCACCCTAAAGTGAAATATACACAAGAATACAGTGTAACCAGGCCAGTGACTGGCAAAGGAGCTGTGACACATTGTGGCAAAGCCAAGAGGCAAACAAGGAGAGCCTAGGGCTCCTGGTTGTGCGACCTGTAGTGGGTTGGCCATGCAGTCCGACAACAGCACCTAGACCAGAAAGCCCCAACTGTGAGAAGATAAGAAGGTTAAGTGTGAATCCTGATGAAGATACAAACACAGAAGAACCTGTGTAGGCAGGACAGCCTAGGGCTCCTGGTTGAACGACCTGTAGTGGGTGGACCGTGAGGTCTGACAACTGCACCTATACCAGGGAGCCCCAACTGTGAAAAGCCAAGGAGGTTGCTGAAGCAAACCAAGGGAAAGCAACCTGATGAACTGGTAAGAAAATCAAAGAAGTATAAAGTTGATCTGGAACTAATCTTGAACTTGAAGAGATTGAGAACAAGTACAATGTGCCTGTTTGAATTTGGGGAAGGGAACTCCAGGGTGTTGTTGAGCTGTTTGAAATCCTGAGACATTGATAGAACTTTCCTGAACTTGGGGAAGGGGAGCTGAAGGTTAAGCCAGGAGCTGGAAAGAGTTCGGAACATTATTTTGAACACCATTGTCTTCATTATTGACATCCCTGCATATTATTCAGCTTTAGTTCTGAGGGCAAGTATAGGTGTTGGACACAGACAGACTTTTAAGTTGAACTTTCTGACTCAGACATTCCTTCATTTCTTTAGGTAGGGAAATCTGACCTCAGCATAGGGCAAGTTAGGCCTTGCTCCATCCTGACATTTGAGTTAATAAATGAATGTGAAATCTGTTGTCTGTGTCTTGTTTCAGGATGCCTTCACAGGGGGCCAGTGAGAGAGTGTGTTCCACTGTGAGTGTTCTTACATCTTTAATTCTAGGTAATGAAGATTTGGAAGACATGGTTAGAGACCTCATGAGAAGAACAAGGAGAGGGAGAGAGAGAGGGGGAGAGAGACTAATTTACAAAAGACACAGAGACAGAGCAGGTGCTAGGAACTGGGACACACTGCCAGGGGTGGGGGGGGTGGGGGGGTTCGGGTGAGAGAGAGGTAGCAAGGAAACGTGAAAGAGAACCGAGAGTCGGACTGGGACGATAAAGCGGCCCAAAAATCACAAATCGCAATTTGTTACTATTCTGGACAGATGGAGTACAAAACAAGGGGGATTTCTTGAAAAATTAGATACAAATTGTACATTTTATAGGAATTTGCACTGTGACATTGGTTAAAACTAGCCAGTAACTCCACAAACTGGCCCACTTTGAAGAAGAGAATACTGTCACTCACATGATTGGGCCAGTCAGCCCATCAGCATTGCCTTACTGCCCCGCTGGCCAGTATGAGCACGGAGAGCGAGAAAGAATGCACAAGTCTAGATGCAACCAGAGCAACAGAGAAACGGAGGGCGAGTGAACCAGTGAGAGATGGAAAGAGAGTCCAAGACACATGAGAGAGCCAGTCTGGGACATATAGAGACACAGGCTGGGATACATTTATTTTGCAGAAGAGGCAGTGTAAAAATGGAAGGGGAGCAGTGGAGAAAGGCATTGAGAGAGCGAGGGTCATCAAGCTGTGCAGAAACATGGAAAGAACAATGAGGACAAGGAGTGAGGACAGCATACAGATATGGAGACACGACAGAGTCACAACCATAGTGGAAGTCAGTAGGACAGAAAGAGTTGGCATAACAGGGAGAGACATCATGAAGTACCTTAATGTTGGCAATTGGAAAAATCAGAAGGCTGAGAAAGATGTAAAGGGGGGAGGGGAATGCAAGAAGTAAGCTACAATCATAGCTGAAGGGAACATATAACTCATACTCTGCTGCCCAGGGCTTAATAGGTCACCCCAGAAACATTTAAGGAGTACCAAGGAGTTGTACAAATTCACAATAGAGCCTCTGGTATATCAAGCAAAACCTTCTGGTTAACAAGCATTAAGCCCCTCTGGGTGGAGTCTTTACTGAGACAGGTAATGCCCCTGGGACCAAGTTAGAAGCCTGAGCAAAGCCATTAGAATCGGAGCACAGTGGTACCGCCATGCTCAGTTTTTTGTTCAAGCTGAGACACAGTATGTTTGCTGTTTTTCCAACTTGAAAAACACTACAATTCAGGATGGGTGCCATGGATTGAGTAGAAGGGAAGTAAACGCAGTCTCTTCTCCCTTTCCATGGCAGCCATGGCTGTAACAGAGATGCTCTTGGAACACTATGTTTTCCTAGTGCTGGCGATGGACAAAGGAGCGCAAGGGGGTAGGGGATGGGGAAGTGGAAATTGAGGTGGAGGCAGGATGAGAAATGGAGTGCACTTCCCGATTCCCGGCGGGGAAGAAGGTGGCCTCCCGCTTGCGAGGAGGCTCAGAGCGGGTGTTTTACCATGTGGTAAATCCCCCGTTCTGGGCCTCCTGACTGGCTGGGAGGCAGTCACAATCCCCCCTGACCGCCCACCCACACCGGGTACTAATAGTATATAGAAGATGTGTCACTTTCTGACATTTCATGTAGAAAGCACAACCTGAAAACAGTGATAAAAGGGACCTTCTTAAGGCAAAAGTTGCCCTATTCGTCACTGGGTCCTCTTTCTTTGACCAGGCTCTAGACAATGACATTTTCATAAAGACTGGAGACACTGCAAATGGAAATTGCACTGTTGGACTGCCCATCCAAACACCCAAGCTCCCTTACTTTTACTATCAGCATGCTTCTTTTCACTGTCCTGCAGCAACAGCCACAGCCACAGCCACAGCCACTTTTTAGCCATGGGATGATGTACCCAGCTTCGTGAGGCACTTCAAGGAATCCACATTTTAAATGTTATCTCTCTTGCTCCTCATTTCATCAACCTCCACAAGAAGAATCCATTGCAGGGTTTCAGCATCATTTTGAAAACAAAGTTATGGAGCTACCTCAACGCTAATTGGATGGGATCGATGGGGTATTGTGATCTGTTGCTTTGTTAGAGGGGTTTGATGTTTTCATGAGAAAATAGGGTGGACTTGTAGGAGAAATAACCAGGCTTTCCGGCGTTCACCTGCCAGACACTGTTCCTCGCCCCAACAGGCAAAAGTCACAGCAGGCCCACTGGACCAAGCAACTGAGCAAGTTTCAGTGAGATTTAAGACAGATCTGAGCCTGCCAGTCAACATACCTAGGAAGATGAAATACGAGCTGGAGTTTTCTCATCTCAGACTGCCCTTTCTCTGAACCAAATTTTCCCACTTATGGTAATGAGTGGAGTCTCCAGACGGCTCTCTCCTCTCATCCTTGTTGCACAAAGGATACAATGACGCTATGAGAAAAATGACGGATAGAAAAAGGAGCGTGAGAGAGAGAATGATTTTTAATAGTGGCAAAGTGAGAAAGTGAAATGGTGCAAAGGCATGTGGTTAGAAGTGTGGGGAGGAGACCAGGCTATTTTGCCTCGTTAGACCTTTTTCATGCCTTGCAGTGAATTGCAATGCTTCAGTGCCTTTTTCATGCCTTGCAGTGACTTGTAATGCTTCAATGTCTTTTTCATGCTTGCTAAGACATGTTTTGATCTACGTGAACTCAAGATGGTCTGTGTTCCTGGACAACCTGTACATCAAGGTCTCCACTGACTGCTACAATAAGTTCACACACAGTTTCTACTTTCCAACACACAATACGCATACCAACTAAGCCACCTAAATATACCAATAGAACACCCATCCCACATGACATTAAAAAAATCAGGACACTACACCTCTGCATCAAACTCTGCAAGAGCCCTGGCAAATGCATTCTAGCACCACGGGGACATGAAGCTCACTCTGGCTAAAAATGCTTCAATGCTCTTGACACAGAACCCACACAAAAAGGTCTGGGTACTCCAGATCTACACGCACCAATGCAACAGCAAACAATCTTACATTTTTCCTCCCTCCCAGCTAACCTAACTGCCCAGCTCCCTTTCAAACCCACCAGACACATGTAGACCATTCAAATGGCAGCGGAGCAAGGCATAAATCCAACTAACATAATTTAACTGACCTGGGACTCCAGAGTGCATGCTCAACTCAAGAAGGTCCCTTTGACCATTTTCGTTAATGCTTAATCTGCATTATTTGGTCACTTGGTAGTTCTCCTGTAAACCGAGCAGTTACGCTGCGAGGCCCATGGCTGTGTCCTGTACCTGAAGGTATGCATGGAGGATGGCGTCTCTGCAAACAAATTGATTTCAGTTGGACTGAGGAGCTGAGTGTAGGGAAAAGAAGAGAACATATTGAGAAGTTTGTACCAACCGCACACACGACGTATCCTAGGAATGTGCCGGTCAGGGGTAGAGACATGATACAGAAGTGGGGGTACACGTTTGGAAAAGTGAGCAGTGGGGAATAATGATGCCCTCCAGAGTGTGCGCCCATCATGCCGTAGACTACCTAAATGCTTCCCAAGAACAAAAAGGCAGACTATGAGCACCAGGATATGGGCCCGGGCAGTCTCACAATGGGCTGTCCCCTAACACAACAAGGAATCAAGGACAAAAGATGTATACAGAGCAATGTTCCTGTTGGTAAACTCAACAAATCTTTTAATCTAGACATGTATGGTAGTACAATTAATGTACATCCTTTCAAAGGCAATCGATATTGAATTTATAGTTGTTCGGTTCTAAAAAATGTAACCATTTGAAAAGGGTGCATTTTCAACAAGTTAGTTTCTCCTCCTGATGCCAACTTTCAGGTGAATGAGAAACCACATTTTACACATTAGAAAAAGGCAACAAGTCACATCCTACGTCAGCCCAGAGGGATGTGGACTGAAGAGGCCCTCTCATCCAAAGTTTAGTGCTGCACATCTACTTAATTGCGAAAAATAAAAAACGTCCCCATTCCCATCATTCGATCGGAAAGATCCTAATAATCTAGGGAAAATCATTTCATACAGAAATTTTGGTATCTTAATGTTCAATTCCAAGTAAGTAAAAAGGGTGAACAATTATGGGAGGCATAGAGATAGTCACATCATCACAAAACATACTTTTTGATATTCAGACATCTGTATGCTGCTTGATAATAATTAAAAGTTCCTCTAGAGCCAAAAAGAAAAATATCCCACACATTGTTCCCCTTCTCTCGGATCTCGCAAACCATTTGTTCCATCCACAATTCACTTTCCGCTGTACCCATTCTTTAGGTCACTAAGCAGGATTCCCTCAGATTGGAACGCGCTGCGCGTGTTTAGAAAATGTATATCTGACGTTGGCCCATGTTCATGAATTGAAAAACATGAGGCCCTCAAGTTTTTCAATTCATGAAAGAGTGCCGCTGCCAACGTCAGATATTCAATTTCTAAACACGCGCGGCACATTGCACACTGATGGAATCCTGGCCTCTTAATGTTTAATGATGAAACATTAAGAGGCCAGGATTCCCTGATCAGTTTGCAACGCGCTGCACATGTTTAGAAACTGTATATCTGACGTTGGCAGTGCCTGGGGTACCAAAGGATAGCAGTCCAAAGTCCCCGTCTTCTGCAGTGCAGCAAAAGCACGAGTAGCTCTAATGCAAGCTTCCCTCAAATACACAGACCTGCTGCAGCAAGACCAGAGCTGCCGCAAAGGTCTCTCTTACAGCTTTAGTGCACAGGCAGCCTTGCAAGGTTCTGTGCCACCACCAGCCTGGGCAATATGAGACTGCAACTCAGTTCCAAAACTCTTAAAATATTCCCTTCCAGACATACCACTGTGCCCGGCGTTCAGAAGCACTGCCGTATTATTCTATTTCTACACCCATTGTTCAAATGGCTCAGTCACGTGATGCATTCACGTTTTCACTGAAACACTGCTATGAATCCGTGAACACAAGGCACACTTTGCATAGTCCCGGGTCAAAATAAAAGTAACTGAATCGTTTCTTTATAGGGTTTGTTTCCATCGTTCACAGTACCAGTGTTCATTTTAATGGTACACATTTGTGAACAGTGTAAATCTGAGTTGGCACTTCTTGTAATTGCACGTGACCTGTGAAAACGGATCTCAGCAGCACACACCTAAGTCACTGAGCTATCTATTTGTTCTGTAAGTGGCCATGCACTGTGTAGGTGTGGGTGACTATTGACCTGTACCAATTCCATGAGCATGATGTGCAGCTTCCTTGAATAACTAGGACGGATGAAGTGTGATTGTCTCCTGTTTGTAGCTCTGAAAAGACCATGTACAGTAAGTGCAACTGCAGCACAATCATTACACATTTCCAACATCAAGAGCATCTGAAGTGCCAGCTCCCCTCAATAACAAAGAGCAGGTACAGATTTAGAGGTCCTTGAAGACCGCATCAAACTCGCCTCTGATTTGGTTTGATAGGCAAGCAGTGGCTACTTTACATTACAATTGGACACAGTACGTTGTAGGGTAGTATCTGACTGAATGTAATGCTTTCTATTAAATGACAGGCGCTTAGAACAATACTTTATAATGAACTAGCAATTGATTAGAATTCAAAAGAAACATTAAAAACATAATTCACCAGTCACTCTTCTCCAAGTAAAATATGATGTGTAAAGTAGCCAGTGCTTAAGAGAAGCAAGGTCTGCTCCCAGACATACAATCAAAGTAAACATTGTCTTTATTATTTATTCTGTATATATATTAACTCTACATTGGTCTATATATATTGACAGTACATATTATATATATATATATATATATATATATATATATATATATATATATATCAGAGAAACTGAAGGAAGAAAGGCGGACCGCACTCAGCATGGATCCAGAAGGGTCCCACAATCCCAAAAGGGGAGAGGACCCCCAGAAAGAGTGCACAATGCTCACACAATATGTGAAGAATGTAAAAATTATTTTAATAATAACAATAACCTGCACGGTGTGTGCAGAGCAAGAAAAAAGGGGGGGGAGACTAGGGAAACAGCAAGACAGACAGAGGCAGGACGCCCGGTAAGCGGCCCACCCACAACGCGTTTCACGCTCAACTGAGCGCTTGATCACGTGGTGCAGAGCAGTACAGACACAAATAAATAAACAAAAGCGTGTAGTCCATCATCTATGTTGCCTGAGGTAAAAGTACCATGAAAAGCTGTTGATGCTGGCGGCCATATTGGAATAGCAAGTCAAAGATGAACCAGCATTGTAGCACACATACCGTCTTGCAATACACTAATAAAATGTATATATACTGGTACAGAGACAGAGATGCAATTCTGTACACGCTGTCAATATACCATAATATAAATGCCTGATTGTAAAAAAGCAGAATTACACCATGAAAATATATATACATTCTGTACTCTTTAGAATTTCTACCGAATACATAGTCGATCTAAAGGCAGGCTAAAGTGCTAGAAGAGAAAACAATGTCATTTATGGTCCGAATATGTCCAAGGAATCTTGGCATACATATGCATCAATGGACTTTGACCAAATAGCAAACACTATAACTCAATAGTCTTGGTAGACGATGTATCGGGCACAGTGCCGCAGGAGGTAGCCATAGAAAAGCCACCAGAAGATCAGACAAATGAAGATATTTACAAATTAGTCAGTATTTCAAAACATAATTGTACAGTGCAAGACAGCAATCAATGTACCGTTTCTGTTTGAGTTATGTTCAAACCCATGATGGCATAAAGTGCAAGTACAAATCAAACAGGGGCAGCATAAATAGATGTGCAACAAGGCAAGGTCATAAAAGCCAGATCGGCTTATATATATGAGGAGGATCAGGGCGAGCCTGGATATGGCATGACCCACTCTTTTATTCAATTTACCATACTAGTAACAGTAAATGTGATAATGCAGCAATCAAATGCAATACAATACATCCAAAATGTGGCACAGGAAAACATAAGACATACATTACAATCAACAGTACTTATCAACGTGATCTACAAAAAGGTAACTCAAATCAATGTGGAGTGGTCCCTTTGCATCATCTTGAGGCTGTCCTCCAGTCCTCACTCTCTAGTGGTCAAATACGCATTCCCCACATTACATGCCTCCTCCTCACTCCCCTGGTGGCGATCTCCTCCTCTCCACAGTCCTATCCTCCTACCTGCTCTACAACACTTCAATTCACCAGCCCTGTTCTCACAAACGGCCACTGGGAAGGCAGCCCTTGTGTAGCATTTGTACTGAATAACTTCTGTCAGGTTAGCTAGAGGGGTCGTAGAACTGTTGCTGACGCCTCTGCTCTTTGTGGAGTATTCTTCTCTTTGCCGCGGCGGGGGGGGGGGGGGGGGGGCAGTTCTAGGGGTGTAGGGTGCGTAATATATATATATATATATGAGAATGCATTACTTACCGTAAAAGCATTTCTGATGATTGTATCTGCTTAGATTCACATGCTGTGCATAGGTCCGACATCCAGTGGTCACTGCGGAGTATTGCATTTTGTTTTTCGTAGTCGAAAAGGGGACGTCGACAAGGCGTGTCTGAAACACTATCCCTATAGTGACGTGCGTTGTACCCACAATCCCTCACGCGTCGAGGTCCCTCTGTTTGTATTTTTCTGCCCTGAGGGAGCCTTCTAGACGTGAGTGAGTACAGAAAAGAGAGAGATATATAAAGGAAGTCTATGTTCCTTCCATCCGAGCGGGGAGGAAGGGCGGGTGCATGTGAATCTAAGCAGATACAATCATCAGAAATGCTTTTACGGTAAGTAATGCATTCTCTTCTGATGTTTGTTAATCTGCTTAGAATCACATGCTGTGCATAGACTAGCGAGCAGTACCCGGAGTTGGCGGTGGGTTATGAGAAGGAACAGTAGAGAAAAGGTGTCGTAATACTGCCTGTCCCACCTGGGAGTCAGATCTAGAGTGTGTATCTAGACAGTAGTGTTTTGTAAAGGTGTGCACAGAACTCCAGGTAGCCGCTTTGCAGATGGACTCAAGGGGAACATTTGCAATGAATGCTATGGATGCCCCCGTGCCTCGAGTAGAGTGTGCTCTTGGCCTAAAGGGCAGTTCTCTCTTAGCAAGAGTATAGCAGAGAGTGATGCATTGAACAATCCATCTAGAAATAGTGGATTTTGAAACTGCATCTCCTTCTCTTCCTGCTGCCACAGAGACGAAGAACTGATTAGTCTTCCTCAGTGGTCTGGTTCTTTCCATGTAGAACATGACCGCTCTGCGTACATCTAGTGTGTGCAGAGTCCTTTCTCCCAAATTGGAAGGATTTTGAAAGAACGTTGGTAGTTCTATAGATTGGTTTACGTGGAATTTAGAAATAAATTTCGGAGCAAACCTAGGGTGAGTGCGTAGAACCACTTTATCTTTGTGAACTGTAACGAAGGGGTCTAGAATAGAAAGAGCCTGAAGTTCACTTACTCTCCTGATGGAGGTGATAGCTATTAAAAAAGCAGTCTTAAGCGTGAGGTGTTTAAGAGATGCTTTGTGCATGGGTTCGAATGGAGAGCCCATGAGTCTGGTAAGTACCACATTAAGGTCCCATCCGGGAGCTGGGTCAGCTATCGGGGGGTGTATTCTCTTTACTCCCTCCATGAAGGCTTTTATAACAGGGATCCTCCACCACGACACTTTGAGTTGGGAAGTGGTGTATGCAGAAAGTGCAGCTAGGTGGACTTTAATGGAGTTAAACACTAGACCTGAATCCAAAAGGTGGGTCAGGTATAGGACCACATGTGTGGGAGAGCAGTCAATAGGGTTGATGCTTTCGCTCCTGCACCAGATGACAAATCTTTTCCACTTGCTAGAATAGCAGTGGCGAGTGTTCGGTTTCCGGGCTTCCTTGAGGATGTCCATGCATCTTTGCGGGAGTTGTAGATGTCCGAACTCTATGATCTCAGGAGCCAAGCTGCTAAGTTCATGTTCTGGGGGCATGGATGCAGAGTCCTGCCTTTGTCCTGAGACAGCATGTTGTACGGGCAGGGGAGTTTTACTGGGGGGGATAGAGACATCTCCATCAAGTGAGCGAACCATGGTTGTCGTGCCCACATTGGGGCCACTAGTATCATGGTCACTTGTTCCTGGTGCATCTTGTGCACCACTTTGTTGAGAAGGGGAGTCGGGGGAAAAGCGTAAACAAATTTCCCTGACCATTGCATCGACAGACCGTTCCCCTTGGATTGGTTCTGGGGGTACCTGGAGGCGTAACTTAGGCATTGTGAGTTTTCCAGGGTTGCGAACAGGTCTATTTCTGGGAATCCCCATTGTGTGAAGACGTCGAAGACGATGTCTTCGTGCAGGCGCCATTCGTACTCTTTGGGCAGGGGGAAATCTCTGCTGAGACTGTCTGCTAGCAGATTGAGTTCCCCGGGTACATGTAGTGATAGTAGGAACATGTCCTGTTTGAGAGCCCACTTCCATATATTCTGGGCCAGCTTGGACAGGCCTGGAGAGTGGGTGCCCCCTTGCTTGTTGATGTAGTACATGGCTGTGGTGCTGTCTGTAAGGACCATTACTGTTTTGCCTTGTAGGTGTTCCTGGAAGGCTCTTAGCGCCTTGAACACAGCTAGTAGCTCCAGTAGATTTATGTGTTTGGATGCTACGTTCGGAGTCCACACTCCGTGAGCAGTCTGATGGGATAGGTGCGCCCCCCATCCTGTGAGGGATGCGTCTGTGGTTAGAGTGGCTTCCGCCGCGGGTGTGGCAAAGGGTTTCCCTTTTTCCATGTTTTCCTTTGTCCACCACCGTAGCGAGAGAACTAAGGCCTGAGAGACCACAACTAGATCCTCCCATAGTCCGCTGGCCTGACACCACTGGCTGTTGAGCCACTCTTGCATTGGGCGCATGCGCAGGCGCGCGTGAGGTACCAAATAAATACACGACGCCATCATTCCTAGCAAGCGCATTGCTTTGCGTACCGTCACCTCTCGACCGGTTACATAATGAGGGATTTGAAACAGCATGTTTTGGACCCTCTCTTTGGAGGGGAAGACGAGGCCGTCCTTTGTTTGAATTAGAGCCCCGAGGAATTGCTTGATTTGACTGGGGTCTAAACTGGACTTCTTTTCGTTGATGGAGAAGCCCAACTGGAACAAAAGGTCTACTGTCTTTTGGGTATTGGAGAAGCATGTTTCGTAAGAATCCCCTGTTATGAGCCAGTCGTCGAGGTACGGGTAAACTGGGATGGACAACCTGCGCAGGTGGGCCGCTGCCACTGCCAGCACCTTCGTGAGTACCCTTGGTGCTGATGCTATGCCGAAGGGTAGCACTTTGAACTGGTAGTGTTTGCCCTCTATCATGAACCTGAGGTATTTTCTGTGCGCTGGCAACATTGAAATATGAAAGTATGCATCTTTCATGTCCAATGTTGTCATGTAATCTCCCTGAGAAAGCAGTGGGATCACTTCCTGTAAGGTTACCATACGAAACTTTTGGGGTTTGATAAATTTGTTCGCTGGGCGCAGATCTAATACAGGGCGCATGGTTAGATCCTTTTTGGGTACAAGGAAGTACACTGAATAAATACCTTCCGTTACCTGAGATAGAGGCACGACCTCTATGGCTCCTTTTTCCAGCAGTTGTTGTACTTCTTGGAGAAGGATGGCAAGATGTTCCGGTGTCATGCGACGTCCCCTCGGGGGTCTGTAGGATGGGGAACTGTTGAATTCGATACAGTATCCGTGGGCTACGGTGGACAGTACCCAACGGTCTGACGTTATCTCCTCCCATGCAGGAAGAAAGGATGTTATCCGGCCCCGACCGGTGTTGCATGGGAGGGGACGCGAATATTCGCGTCATTTGGAGTTGTTGGGGGCTTGGGAGCCTCTGGGGGTGGATCCCCGACCCCTCCCTTTGCCCCGGCGTTGGCCTCTTTGGCTGTACTGCCCACTATTGGTTTGGTAATTGGTGGCAGGGTATTGCTGATGTTGATTTTGTTGTTGGTGTTGGCGTTGGCCACGAAAAAGGCGTTTGTTGCCATAGCCGCGCCTGGTAGTGGGCTTAGAGATTTGGTCAAGAGTCTTGATAGTGTCGAACTCTTTTTTAGCCATCTCTAGGGCTTCATCTACCGCTTTTCCGAAGAGGTTAGCGTCCTCGACAGGTTTATTTATCAAAGACGCCTGTGTCTCTGGTTTAAAGCCTGAGTTGCGCAGCCATACATGGCGTTTTAGGAGTATTCCTTGTACCAAGGAACGTCCTGCTGTTTCTGCCGCGTCCAGAGAGTTTTTAACAATGCTCTGGTTCACTTGGGTTCCTTCGCCAATAGTTGACAGTAGGCGCGTACGTAAAGGCTCCGGTGCTTCCTCGGCGTCTTTTCGCAGTTTGGCCCACTGCGCGTCTGCGTAGCTTGCAAGCAAGGAATTGTTGTTGGCAATTCTTGCTGAGAAGGCAGCCGAGGAAGTAACTCTTTTTGCAAGGGCAAAAAGCCTCTTGCCCTCCTTGTCAGGGGGTGCCTCACTGGTGGAAAGTGGTACCCCTGCCCTCTTTCTAGTATTAGATACCACTAGGGAATCCGGAATGGAATGTCCCCTAATGTAGAGGGGGTCTGAGGGTGAAGGAGTGAAAAGTTTTTCAATCCGTGGATTGACCCCTCTGATCATTGCGGGAGTGGACAGCGAAGGTATGATCCTTCTCTTCACTGAAGCGAGGAGTGGAATGGTCTGGCTGACCGGGGGTTTTTCTTTAATCACTCTTTCTACAAAGTCCAATTCTGGAGAGAGTTCCCCGGTGTCGAGTTCGAAATGCGCTGCTGCTCTGCGCAACAGTGCATTGAACGTGGGCTGATCGTCAATTGGAGACGTGTTCCTAACTGGAGAATTGTCCGGAGGAGTTAGGTTTAGGACATCAGTGTCGGAATACACTGATGGTGATTGCCAGGGGTGTGAAGGTCCCTCTTCTGGGTTAACCCCGAAGCCTTCTTCTATAATGTCTGTTCTGTCTTCCAGACATTCCTCCTGGTTCTGTTCTTCATTGTCCATGAAATCATCTTCTTCCTCGAAGTCTTGTCCCTCCCCAGTGAGGTCATATACATCTTGGAAGTCTGAGGCTGTGTCCTGCTGGGGATCGACTAGCCTCGGATTTTTGGCCCTGGGGTCCTCCTGAGGCCCTTCTCTGGTCCTCTTGTGAGTTTGAGAGGCCTGGGTGCTCATGAACCTTTCCATCCTCTCCATACAGAGGTGGAGTCTTTCCATTGTTTCATGGGGTACCCCAGAGCGGTCTGGCGGGGGAAACATAGGGTTATCTAACTCGAAATGGCTCGACCTCTCCCAAAGCGTCGAGGAAAGTGTCCCGTCGCCCTCCGAAAAACCTTCAGGTGTGTCGGGAGACTCCCTGACTGAAGGGGGTAGTCCCTGCTTCCCTTCGGGCTTTTTCGGCGTATCCTTTAACTTATGCGTAACGCTCGACGTAATATTCGGCGTACGCTTTTGGGCGTCGGCTACAGCGATCCTTGCTAAGCTATCGGCGACTCGCTTGTCGGCGACTCGTTTGTCGGCGGAAGCTTGAGTTTTCGACGCTATGGGTATCGAACGCTCTACGGCGGTCTGCGCTTTCTGTTGATGCGCACCGGCCGATGGTTTGGTGGCAGCGCCCTTGTTTGCCGAAAGCCCAGTCGCAGGTCGCGGCTGCGGTTGCGAGAGGGGCTTCGAACCCGAACGGTCCGAGGAGGCCGCCGGTGGAACCTGCGTCTCCTTGGGCGCCGAAGGTCTTTTCGACTTCGTCGAAGAAGAGCCGTGGGTTGTGTGTTTATGTGGATCTTTGTGTGCGTCTGTATCGCCGGGGTGTTCATCCCCATAAGCAGGGCGTGAGCCGAGCCCGTCGGGGCTGGGGACAGACGACGAAGCGCGTAAGCGCTCCTTAGAGGGGGTTTCGACTTCCGTAGCGGAGGTCGTGTTATCGCGTTCCTCGTCACTGTCGGTGGTAGGAGCGGCGGGTGAACCTTCGGCCTTCGACATCGCGTAGGCCGCCCACCTTTTAACCCTTCGGTCTTTTAGAGTTTTAGGCTTAAGAAGCCGACAAGCCGCGCACCTTTCCTCCTTGTGATCGAGGGGCAAGCAGCGGTTGCACCGTGAGTGCTTGTCCTTCCAAGTGAATTTGCCTTTACAAAGTGGGCAAAACCTAAACGGTGTCCTCTCCATAGCCGAGGCAATAAATCGCGATAAACACCCCAAGGGAAAGGAAGGGGAAAGGGAAAGGCATTCTCAGAAAAGACCCAGAGATGTCCCACGACCCCACTCTCCCTACTGTATATGGCCTGCGAGGCCAGGCCACGTGTTCGGCAGCGCCGAAGGATTTCTTCCGCTCGACCCTCCGTCGAAGATTCTTTTCGGCAGAGAACAGCTTACAACTGCGTCGAGGGAGGGATTATTAATATTAGAGAAAAAACGACCAAAGGTCGAGGAGTTGCAATGTCTCTCGAGGAGCTCCGCGTGAAGGCGACCAGAAGCTGGGCGGAAAAAAACAATCTGAGGGACCTCGACGCGTGAGGGATTGTGGGTACAACGCACGTCACTATAGGGATAGTGTTTCAGACACGCCTTGTCGACGTCCCCTTTTCGACTACGAAAAACAAAATGCAATACTCCGCAGTGACCACTGGATGTCGGACCTATGCACAGCATGTGATTCTAAGCAGATTAACAAACATCAGAAATATATATATTTTGGGGGGTGATGAGGTGAGGTTGTACAAACTTTTCTTATGCCCTCTGCATTAAGTGGGTGTTTCTTCCATTGTTAATGCTGGGTTTGGGTGCTGGAGACTTTTACCCTCATGGTAGCATCTGTGTGGGAAACATTAATTTTCCTCTATTCAAAGCTCCTTTTGGTTTAGGGAAAGTGGTGGAGTCCTTTCTGTGTGTCTGGTTGTTGTACTGCAAAGGACTGCACTTCTTCCTAAATCTCCAAGTGTTAAATGGGAAGGGTGTGTAGACATTCCATGACTGCCTCTCCTGTAGGTTGGCCTTGCACTGCGCATAGTCTTTCTGCGCCTGGATCTGTAGCTGCATTTCTCAGATCTGTTCCATGACTTGTGTGAGAGAGAAGAGCATTATGGGAGATGAAGTCCTTCTGTGTTTCATTTGCCCTCAGCGTCTGTGTAAGTTGGCCTTGGGACATGCTCCTTAACATCTTAGCTGGCTTTTAGGACCCGATTAGGTTTCCCTGTATTCTAGCTTCTTCTGAATCCATAATTCTTTTGTTTCCACATTCACTCTGGGTTTTCCCTCTGTGAGAAAGGGGATTTATGAGAGATGTAATTCTTGCTTATCTCACAATGACCATGGGGCTTGACTTCGAGAAATGGTTTTAAGGGTGGCAGCTGGGTTTGGGGACCTCAGTGGCAAAGAGGGGGGGAGGGGGGAATTTTCATGGTATTAATGGGTACCTCGGGATAACACGTCTTTGTGAAGATGACCACAAGGTCACTTCCATACACCATTTATATAGCAGATATCACAGATTGAATGTCTCTTATCCCACTCATGGCAAGTGAGTTGTGTGCCATTGATCTCTGTGTGCAGAAAGCTGACATAAATCATACTGCAACCTTTGTTCTGCAGTCAAGTGGAAGGTAATGATGTAACCGCCCCCAGAAGTAACCTATCAAGGATTTAAAATTCAAAGTGTACGAGTTATCCTCAGAAGTACTCTTGCAATGCTCTGGGACTATAGCAGTGTTAGCATTCTAACATAAGTACATTATCAGTACAAAACAGGTCCAGCTGTGCCCTATCATATGCATGACTCGAGTGATATGAGGGCTGCCTGTTTGGGCCTTTTCAGGTGCTGTCAGCACTGGCAGGAGACACTGTCCATTTACGATCCAGTACTCATAGTTGGATAATTTTGCAGACCGTACTGGGATTGTCTCCAACAGTGCACAGTAAGTTTATTTTCAAAACATTGGGTGCAAGTCCATTGCTGTGGTATTTTCATCTTTGCTATCTATTAGGTGTTTCAGGAGACATGGGGGGTTTTCAATAGTCTAGTGCATGCTAATTCAGTTCAAGAATAACATGGGCCATTTGTTGGACCATCCCTGTTGCCTGTCATAACTTGGCAGATTCATGAATTGAAAACCCTGAGGGACGAACCCTCGCTTTATTTCTGTTAAGACAGTGGGCGGCTGTGGCTGAGCAGAGGGGTGCGTCGCAGGGAGGGGTTGGCCCGGGGGGGAGCTTGTTCAGGCTCTCCTCTGCAGAGCTCGAATTCGGATTAGGAACCATAAGTGCAGTGTGAGGTGGGTCAGAGAACCGCCCGCCATCTGCACCTTGTGGGAATAAAAAAAGGCCACAGTTGGGCGGGTACACTTTTGGTTAACTGAAACCCATTGTGGCAAATATCGAGCACACTTTGTGTAATTTACCTGCTGCTAATTCTTGTAGGTAAAGTTTGTGGCAAGAGCTCAAAGTGAGCTGAGCAGATAAGAGGGTAGGGCTGGGGAGGGGGGGTATACATTGTGGGACAGTATCCAGAGGCAAAGAAGGGAACATTTAGAAGGATCTGGGACCTAAGCTCAGGGTCTAGTTGGAGACTGCAAATCTGGATTTAGCACTGAAGGGGGTGGGATCAGCAGGGGGTTTACATAAATTGGTGTACAAGGCTATAGCGCTATAGAGAAGGCGTGCGTACCCATTCACACTATACATCACAGCATAGGCTCACAGGGAACACCATATATTTATATATTTAAGTTGCGACAAATAAGGAGAGACACGCGTAAGCAGACGCGCAAGACAGAGGACAGGAATTGTGTGCAACCTTTCGGCTGGCCAGGTGTTTTTGACTACCACTCTCATGATCGCTCCCCATGGACTGTGCTTCCCCCATGGACTATACTGGCTGGGCCTGATGCGATTTGAAGTCCAAAACATCCGGAGAGCCAAAGGTTGCCGTGCCCCAGTCCCTCCCTCCCTCCACCCACCTGGGCTCATGATCATCACTCACTACAAAATAATTGACAGATCATTTTACTCTGTGGTTTGTGTCTGCAGCAAAGCCCCTGTTAAGAGGTTTGTAAAGTTTGTGAGATTTGTGGACAAGCCAGGAATGGTGGGTGGATACCCAATCTTTTTGGGACGAGCTATGCTCAGGCCATGAAAGCCTTTTGACATGGGAAGTGGTAACATTTTTACATGAACTGAGCCTTCTGAAGAGAGACGCCAAATTGAAGGATTTTATACTCTGAACTGCTTTTCTTTTTCTTAATTTTCTTCTGTTTTCTATCTTCTTTTCTCTTGTTTTATACAGTGACGACATATGTAATTTAATAATCCGTACTGCTATTTTAATTTTGTGAAAAGTCGAGTTCTTTGACTAAAACACAATAAATTAATTAAAAAAGCAAAAGTCCCCAAGGTGTCCCCCTGTACCCCACTGCAGATTTTATGGGTCTCCTACGCCCCTGTAACGAGTCTCTTGCACTTGCACACTCTCCTGTCCACCTCAGGACCCATGCACATGCCTGACCTTCATGGGTAGCTTACTGGAACTCGGCCAGCCCACCTAACTCCATATCTTGGCCAAATGCACATACGCATTCTAATAATTCGGACAATTTTCCCATATCTTGGTCCCCCAGGGCATTTCCACCACAAGCGTGTTGAGGCCATAATAATGGGATAAAGGCGTTCTATACATAACTAACTACTACTTATATGTGTCTCCAGGACCCAGAGTCTTACTGATTAATGCTGGTCTCAAGTGTCACACTTCTAAGTTTGGTCTGGAATCGCCTCTAACTTGCCTTTGGCAACAGACACCTTTTTTCAGAGTATCAGGCTCATCCCCTCTGTGTTGCATTGCATTAGCTCTAGTTTTGAATTCTGGGAGCATCCCAGATTGTTTCAGTGAGATTCAATTCAATTCTCTATCTGTTCGGAAGATTGCAAAAAAGGAGGGGCTTCCTTTATGAATGGCCTTCATTTTTGCCAGAAATAGTCATACGCATTTAATATTTAGCATGCATAGAGCTTGCTTTACTTCCTGGAAGGAGTTCCTCGTCTTTTTCAATGTCTCTGTTTAACCCAAGGAAATCTTCAACTGATCGGATCCCAGCCTCATAAGTGCTTTAGATCTAGAGTGTCTTAGAATCATCTCCTTATCCAGAGAATTAAGGAGTTTTGAACAAAGCCCTGGGAGCCCTCAGAGTTTGCTCCACAGCAAAATCTGGTGACAATTTATCGTTTCAACTTCACACAGCAGTCATTTTTATCTGACGTTTGCTGCATTTTTCCCCTTTTCCCTCAGTCAGCACAACGACACGCATGGTACTTTGGCATGACTGCCCTCCTTCTTAGCTAGATCACATGCTCTGGCTGTTAACTGGAATACCTGCGATTGCAGCAGAGTTAAAGTACCCTTAAGCTTGGACACACTGGTTTCAGAGGATATCACTCTTTCAGACACCCTCTACACGGCATGGCATATCAATAAAACATCTACATCAATTTCACCAATTTTCCTTTCCAGTATCTCTCGATGATATTTAATGGTTTTCAGTAATGCAACAACTTGCAGCCCTGTGACTGTTCCGGATCCGACACGAAATCTGCAGGATCCTTAGTGCATGTATACACCTTCATTCTTGCCAGTTTACCAATGTAGGGCTTTCCTCCCATCAGGACTGCTGTGGTTGAATTGGGGCTTTGTTGTACTGCCATGGTCAACGCACTCACTGCCAACCAGGTAAGATGGAGGACTCCCATCAGCCCAGCAAGAATCAACACAGCAGCACTGGCTCCTGCGCACCGTAGCGCAACATCCGCTTTCCACCAGCACAAAAAACCTTCTTTGGGGTTGCATGCCTGATGAGGTTAGCAGACAGCATACTCCACCGCCACCCACCACTCTCCTTCGCTGATCAGACGGCATGGCTCCCATCCCCCCCGGGTCCCTCCCCGATGACTTTTCCGGGAGGAGAGGCAGACGGCAGCCATACCACAGGCCTGTACCAGCTCCTCTGTATTCCCCCCACGTTGAGTGCCAGATGTAGAGAAGTCCCCTGTGCCCAAGTCAAATCCAGAGCTGGCCCTGAAGCACCAGTATCAAATGCCTCGGACAGGTGCACAGCTCGTACAGCACTACTCTCAGTTCGCTCTGTGGTGAAGGAGGAATTAGACAACAGTGGGTCATGATTCAAGGGGGTTTATTTAAATCAAAAGAAAAATGCCCATCAGGCCCTATTGCTATGAGGGACGTTCTCTACCTTCTAAAACAAAACTAAGGGTGATTGTCTAAGTCCAAAATAAACAGTCTGGAGTCCAAATCCTAGGTGACAAACTGGCCCTACCACTCTTGAAAACCCAACTAAAAAGAAAAGGGAAAGTTTTAGCAACGCCTCGGTGTGAGCTTCTGCCTGGCCCAACTCGTAGATGACTTATTTTCAGTCTCAAAGCTCTGTATTGTATTCTCTTCCCCCTTGAATAATAAGAATTTGTCTTAGATCACTTTTTCATATTTTTACAAATGTTCAAATCCCTCCTAGATCACTTTTAACACAATTTTCGGTGTCCCAAATTCCTATGGCTCTTTGACAGGTTCAGGGTTTGAAATTGAGGGGAGCTAGGGGGTATTTAGCTCCTACTTCTAGCATAGTAGAGCCCGATTAGCTTGAAACCAACAGCTAGCAGGAGCTACATCTGGCTCCAAGGGCCAACTGGTGCTTTCTAAACATGTAAATGTGACATTAACGCTGAGTATTTTAGAATTTTCATAAAGAAGAATTAGAACACATCTCATATACTAAACACAATGGTTCATATAAAATGGACAAAAAGTTATAAGAGCATCTCTGGTAGCTCCTGGTTCCCCTGTGGTAGCTACTGCCTACAGGGTGATGCCCAACACCAAGGAGCAGGTTTTAGCTCCTGCTCATCGAATCTCAATTTTGAACCCTGCAGGTGTATTCATGCTCAGTAGACTTAATAAACGTAGGGCATCTGCCCACTCAGTTATTGCAGGTTCTTTCACCTAAGTGGCTTTGCCAGTCTGGTTTCAGAGTGTTCATACTCTTTTCAATATGTTTCAAATAGAATGCATGCTCATCCGATTTGATTAGTTCCTCGTATCTTTGTCAGCTTGCCCTGCCTCAAAATAAAGCACACGTATCCTTCTCACTCCTTTTTAAATAAAGGAGTGTGCCTGTTCCTTTCGTTCAGGCTCTCATACTTTTCTCGGCTTCTCCGGCCTTGATATACAGTGTTCGTATCTCTTTCCCTCCTTTTCATCCGGGCCATTTGCCCATTCCATTCTTGCAGGCTCTCGTACCTTTGTCGGTTTCGGCAATCTTGGAAACCGAAGTTCACAGCCAACTCAGGCTTTCTCAATTTTGAAGCATTTGCTTCCGGGTCAGTATGCGTCTGTGCAGCAAAGACACTTGCTGTGTGGAACTTGGGGATGCAGACTCATTTCCTTCGTCTGGTCTCAGCGTTGGTTGCCGACGGCCTGACCCAAAGTTGTTCTCCAGTGATCGCGCCACCAGTAAGGATGGTCGTTTTCCCGTCTCCGTTCCTCTCCTGTCCAGAGCATCTTGTTCAGTCAGCACACCCGCTTGTCAGCCTCCAGCCTGCAGGTCCCACATCTCACAAGCCACCGCTGGTTCGGTGCCTTGGTGCAGCTCCACCCCTCTAGGACGTCTCTGCAGAGGCTTGACTCTGCGTAGTTGTTGCTCTCCTCTCTCTGCCATTCACAGTCTGTCTTATTCTTATACACATCATCAGTAGCGCCTATCTGCTATTCAGTCATGGTGTGCTGCAAACGACCGCTGCGTCAACGCCAGTAGGACTGAGATCGTTCTTATTGGGACCACTGCTCCCACTTTTCCACTTTCACTCTGGCTGGCCTCCCTTGGCGCCCACACCCACCGAGGCAAAAAAAAACCTTGGGGTCATCTTCGACTCCACTCTCTCCTTCTCCTCTGACATCTCTGACATCTCTCACTTCCCCCAGCTGCTCACTGTCTCCAGAGCCTTTGTTCCCTCTAAGTTGGACTACTGCAATAACCTCTTCCCAAACCTCCCTTCTTCAGCCCTGCGCCCTCTGCAACTCATCCAGAACAGAACGGCAAGACTTACCCTTGGCCTCAGGATAAGGGACTATCTCTCTGGTGCTGAAATCCCTTCACTTGCTCCCCCTGGCTGCAAGGATCAAGTTCAAGACCCTCTGCATTGCCCACAAGGCCTTCTGGGGTCTGGGACCTCCCACCTGCAACTCTGCCTACCTAAATACTATCCCTCACGAGCCCTCAGCTCATCTACTTCCAACCTTCTGTGAATGAGCTGGTTCTCCAATAAGAGATTTGGAGGGAGATCCCGATCCTCAGTAGGTGCCTCCATGCTGCCCTACGTCTTGAGCCTGACCTTCTTAAGTCTCAAACTCCTCAAGACCTTCCTCTTCTCCTCTTCCTTTGCTCTCCCTCTTCCCTGCTAACCTAGCTTTCTGCTCTCCCCATCTCTCCCTCCTCTTTCTTAGATTGCTGACTGGCCGCATGGTGTACCGTAGAGTCTCACTGGTCCCGGGCACCCAGGCCAGTCCTCTATCGCACTCGTCTCAGAGCCTTACACACACCCACCCACCCACACGGCTCTTAGAAATAACCCAAGAGAGTGGCTCTCTCTGCACTTCCCCCAGTATTCACTGACTGGGTGCACTTGGACCTCCCCCTCCCTGTTACAGTCTATCCATTTGCACGATCCAAATGTAACGTGCCTGAAGATAGTCTGCCTGTTCTGTTCTCCCCTGTCCTCTCCCTATATTTGCACTGTTTCAACTCCAGAATCGCTGTCAAGCCTATTTGCTGTGTCTCTACTGTTAAATGTATTTTAAGCACCGACTCTGCCTGTGCAGACCATTATCGTCTCAGAATTTCAAGGGCTCCAAACAACAGTTTTTTCCCCTTGTCCCTAACCCTCCTTGAGCGCTTTGAAACACTTTCCTGTGTATAGGCGCTATATCAATAAACAATACAGTATCACAGAATTGTGCCCGCCTTCTTTACCTGAAGCCAATGGAGTGCAAGAACGTTTTGTTGGTTATAGGCATAACGGGAGATACCAAAGTTTTTCCAACATCAATATATGCAGAAAAGGTATAAAGGATTGGGAGTTCCTTATCAGAATGGGAAACCTTGTCCCCAGGCGGGGAGTCCCTCCCAGCGAGGTCCCACTTGTCCAGGCCTCTAGGGAGGGTCTTGCTTAGCAGGCTCACCTCCATAGCCTCAAAGAGGTGGCTTCTGTGAGAAACCAGAAGGTGTCTCACCAGCTAGTCCCTGGGGTTATGTCATCCAGGAGGCCATGACACGGCCATCACTTTTGGATCTAGTTACTCGGGGTGGACCAGTGTGGGAGGATCACCTGGGTGAGGGGGCTTCGGGGAGTGGGAGACCGGATGGTGAGATGCAGCACCCCCTTCCCTGGAAGACCTTTACCCCATCCTACCAGATAGGATACTTAGGAACTTAACCCCCCCACACCCCTTTCACAACACAAACACTTTCTCACAGACAGCCCGCAATGAGAGAAAACGGACTAAGCCGTACACCTGACATATCCTACAATGGTCAGGCAGGGTCAGGCAATTACTGGCCACCACACACACCTGACTTCCATTACACTTCCCCACACGGATAAAAGGCAGCGCAGGAGAGCACACTCAGAGACGCAAAGCACATGGGAAACAGTTTACCACGAGGAGAAAGATGGCAAAACCAAAGGGGATCACAACCGTTACTTTCATGAAACCTCAAGAATAGAAAGCCTAAGACCAGGAAATCAGGCTGAGGATCCTGTATTGTTTATCAGAGGCACCCGGGGCCCTCCCGTGTCGATATTCAAGGCAGAGAGAATTGCCAGCTGCAACTGTCCTTAACTCCAACAAGAAAGCAGAGTCTGTGAAAAAAAATGCAGCCGGTGAGTTGGTGAGACCGATACAATACCGGTCTGTGTTGAAACCAAGGTTGCAAGCAGCAACATTGTATGGCGAGAGCCGGATTTGAGAACATTCTATGAAACGAGTATGATAACCAACACGAGTAAAGTTGAACTCCAGAAGAGCGATTGAACTTTGAAACCAAGATATACGATACCTTTGACAAAGTGGTCTGGCACCACATGCACGCTCAATCAAAGGTCTCTGTAAGGTGTCTAGCTGAGAGTTGACAAAAGTGAATAAATGGCAAAGGATCGTGAATCGTAGTGGTCCTGCAACAGGTCAGACCAAATCCTGTGCACAATCGAAAGTCTTCAATGTTGATACAGTTGATGGCAAAGTAGATAAAGTTGGTCCGGGCCAGACGGAGGGAGACTGATTGAAGATTTTGTATTGGATCAGATCTGTGCCCAGTAGAGGGGTTCCAGTGTGAACCATGAGTCACCCGAGAAATTGGATACATGGAAATCCTAAGAAAATTGTGTATATGTGAAAAACAAACTTTGTGTTAAACTGGATCTGAGTTCGTGGGAGGGGGATCCAAGGTGAACAGTAAATCACCCGGGAAAAGTGTGCATAGGAGAATCCTGAAAGTAAAGGAACGTTGTTATTTGTTTGTTGCATCAGGCCCTCTCAAAGAAGAGACTTTGAACGGCAAAGAGACTTTGATCAGAAGGCTGTGATGTTGGAGTTTTGAACTGCACCCTCGTGCTAGAGAAGCCAGAGACTGTGCTAAGCTCAAGTGTGCTGCCTTATCCCGTGCTGAAAACATGGGGAAGGGAAGCCAACGGCTTTAATATCCTGACATATCATTTCTTTAACACTTTTATTTTGCAGAACATTGTTTCCCACACTTTTTGTATTTAGAGGCAAGGAGTGGCAATAGGTTTATTAGTACAGGACTGCGTTATTATTTGATGGTCGTAGCTTTCTCCCATCTTTAGATTTAGGATTAGATAGGCATTTTTCAAACCCAATTGAAATTCAATAAACACCCTTGAACTGTGGTCACTTGTGTCCCTCTTATTGTTGATATCATGCCTTCGGTAAACTTCCCTCTGGGGTGAAGGGACGAATTGCCAGGATTCGTTACAGCTCCCTCTCCCATCTTAATTTCACAGTGCAGTGTTTCTACATTCCGGTTTCTCTGGGGTCCTCATGGCCTGTACCACAAAGTTAAGTCCTTGTGTGCTCAAGGGGTCTGTGGTTCAGCGCCTGCTATAATTGATCATGCAGGATCGCTCTAATGGCATGTTCTGATGGGTCGCTATGCAGAGCCACAGTACTACTACAGTGCACAGCTGCCTACCCCACCTCCACCATAGACATTAGCTTGAAGTAGACACCTGTTGTCCAATTCTCTTTCATACTTCCCAGCCCTTTCAAACTTTGATAGTCTCTTCTCCACTGAGGCTGCTCGACTAATGAATGTGGATAACCTCCAAGCACTGCCAGCCTAAGGAGCAATTGGTGAGGCTCTGGTGCCCAGCTATCCGAGAGTTCCACCATACACCAACATTCATTGGCACCAAAAATAATGATAAGGATCTATCCCCCCCCCCCCCCCCCCAAAGGCTACCTACAATACATCTTTAAAAAAATATATGAACTATCAACGTCTCACAGGGGACATAAACCGGTACATGAATAAATAATTGCTGTGCACCCTCTCTCCAACGAGGATTTGTTCCTAAAACCAAGGACCGCAAAAATATTACAACTCAGGGTTTCGCTGACATGTGCCTTTGGAAAATCATTTCCACCTTGGGGAACAGGGCAAACACCAATGAAAAAGAAAACATCTATTTGAGTAATATCACTATGCCAAGCCAAGAACAGCTCCATTAGAAAGAAACAGATGGTATCCCTCTGGAAAAATGCAAGAACAAATTCAAAATCCTACAATATTCAATATAATGTTTTTGCGTAGTTATGAGTTGCTGCACAAGACTTTTTCTTAAGTCTCTCCCAGGCGAGAAAGTCAGTATTGAGTGAGTGTTGGAAAGGAGCTAGCATCTTCCTGCTCCCCGCCGCCCAAGCATTTTACAATTAGACAAGACTTCTCTAAGCACTAGAGCAATGAGAAAGCTTTTTTCAAGCAAAAATAACCACACACAGGCATGGCCAGGCACAAAAATGAAGATAGTTCATATAAGGAAAAACAGTAGTGGATCGGTATAAGGAGTGGGCCTGGATTTTAGTGAATTATTTTTAGTATATTTTCTCTTTCTGTCTTTTGTGGTAAAAAAGGAAAGAAGGTGGATGAGTTGCGGTGTGTGTGTGTCTATGTGTGAAATCAAAGTGGAAAAAGTGTGAAATCAAAGTGGAAAATCGGTAAAAGGGTGGGGGAAAAGTGGGTTGATCTGTATTTGTGTATAAAGCAGAAGCATGCATGGCAATAGGGTATAAGTGAAGTATTAGGGACTCACGCAACATTATGGAAGAAGAAACCCCAATAAAACGCATGCATAGGGTTCTGCCACTTTATTGTGACAGAATAAATAAATAATGGATATTAGAAACAAAGGAAGGGGGTGCTGCTCCTGGCCAGAGCAGGCCTCCCATAACAGAAACATGCTAGAAAAAATGTCCATCTTTTTAGCAGCAAAATTTAAAGGGAACAAATGCCAAAAACTAAAAGAGATTTTAGATCTCTTGGAATTATTCAAGGATATGGAAGATCAGGAAGGTGAAAAAGGGATCCAATCTAGGGGGATGTACCCCGTAACCTGTAGTAGGGTATACAAACCCAGTCTATAAGCCTCCAGTGGTAAAAGAGTGTCAACAGGATTATCAGGATTAGCAACTAAGGTGGGGAGGGACTCCATATAGCCAATCCTCAAGCACTGATATGCCTGTAGCATTGGTGTACCCAGAGGGTCCACAAGTAGACATACACAAAGAGTTAAGAGCATTGCAGGAAAGGTTGGTCGGTTACAAGAACCTGAAGTAGTATCACCAGAAATAAGGGTAGTGGTGCAGAAAATAGGGGATTGAAAGTCAGGACATTCTTTATTTAGGTTTAACCCCTGGGGCAACAAGAAATATTTGTGTTGAAAAAGATGATGGGCAGAGGGTATGGACGGTCCTGGGACAACAAGTAGAACAAGCAAGGGAAAATGGTGGGGGGGCGGGTAGATATTAAGATAAAGACTTTTGGCCTTAATTCCCTAGAAGGGTGAAATTTATTCTGGTGTGAGCGTGATTAGAGGTACCCATATTCATAAGGGGTACCCCTGTAAATTGGGCTCCTTTTCATGGGCTCATAGGGTACACTATGGTAGGAGGATACACTCAGACCTAAGCTTTCCCAACAAAGGAGAACATTTCTAGCCACTTAGAACTCTAGCTGTTGTGGGCTATAAAGTCCAACTCCTAGGATTTAGCCCCAGCAAACCCTTAAGGAGGAATGCTTGGTGACCAACCACTAGCTTTCTAAAAGGATACTATTATTGGTGTTTCTTTTCATTATCTTGTAACGTTACACGGTATGCTACCTCTACAAAAAAACTTAACTTCCGGATGTTGAGGGTGACAGAAACTATATTTCAGATATGGGAAAAAAGAAAACCACCCAGCGCTGAAGAGGGATTATGGAAGTATGGTTTTTTATTCTTTGGGAGGTGGTCAGGAATCCCATTTGACTTAAATTGCTTTTCTATTCCTTACACTATTTCACAGCTCTACAGATGCTTAATACTGTTACAGTCTGGCAGAAGAAACCAGAGATTTCTCTTTTTAGACTCGCTTTGATAGGATGGAAGGAAGTAGGCTCTAGACTGTGCCATGGTATGATGTTTTATACAGGGCTCATCACAGTATGTAGATCAGAGGAGAATGAAAATGTTTATGTTGGCGCAGAGTTCAAGTTCTTTAATGAGTCTAGACTAGACTTAAATGCAAGTGGGTGGACAATGTTTTGCGCAATTTTGTTTCCTTTCATCAAGGACATCACCGAGAGGAAGAGCACAACATTGCATCAGGGAAGGAGATGCTCCTAGCACACAGCTAATCCCAGAGCAACTCAGAATGGCATAGAAGTTCCTCGCCCATGAGTTAGAGATGTTAAAAGTAGCAGAGAAGCTCGTTAAACACAATGAATTTCAGTGATCCACATAGCCGAAGCAATCATACTCAGTTCAATTCCACTGCTCAGAGTGGCATTGAAGGATAGCACTATTGTACACACAGTATTCCAGAAATGCATGAAGAAAGCATCTGTGAGCACATAATAACATCCTTCTTACTTCTTCATGATCTGTATCTCTAGACACCAGCGCTCTTTATTCTTCGCACTTAGTTCCTGCCGACACTGCTTGATGGCGATCTGCTCTCCGAGCTCCTGCGAATATATGAAAACAGTAGTTCATGTCACCCACTCAAGAGCAAGGTCGATGTAAAACTTGGACACTGCCAGCCACAAACCACACAGGGTATATGTGAAAGGCAAGAGCAGCACAAAAGGCCACTAAAACCCCAGAAGCAAAGGAGTACTACTCGAAAACATCATAAAATAAAAGTGCACCCCCATGAGTGCAGCATACTGGAGTCACATATACACAGAAGTGACAAACAGAACTCATTCTAAATCTCCAAGGTGACATTTGTAAACTACCTACTGAACATGAGCTTTATTGTACACCTTGAAGAAACCCTAATCCCAGGGGGTTGCATTGGTAGTGTCTGCAGTGGTGGCAGAAAGGTTGGGGTGATCACAAAGGGCAGCAGCAATCTGCATGGTATGGTGATGCTGATCACCACTAGTGATTGAGAAACAAAAAGGCACTAGAGTACCCTGGTAGCAAAGCACGCGCAACAACCACAAACATGATGCTGGTCCATCTCCGGCACAATAAAAATGGAATGCACATCAGGTTCACTGCTTTGGTATGTGGTAAATCATATAACACACGCTATTTATTTTACAGTCAGGACAGAAATATTTTAATCATTTTTTTTTTTTAAATAGTGCTTGCCGTCACCATCCTAACTACATAGTCATGTAAACATCAAGTAAGAAGTGTGTGCCATAGTTGGAGCACTGACCAGATCCAGCTAATTGTGGGTAACTCTGTGAACCCCATTGAAGAACATTGGAACTTGTGTTTGCCATTCTAAGGGATGTCCAATTCCTACCAAGCCCATGTAGACAGTCACTAATGGCGGTGCATCAGTGTGTGCCCCCAGCAATGTAATCCCTCTAGCTATACTCCACAGGGGGAGTGGAGCCAAGAAGCACCTGAAAAGAAGGACAACAGTTGCTCCTCTTTTACTGATGTGTGTTCAGAACAACCAAGAAGCAAATACTCAGACAGTACAGGGGATATAACCACAATGTTTTGGTATCAAGACAAATATAATGAAGCTTTATAAATTAACATATAGGTTAATAATGGTGGGCGCTGCTGAGCAACCATAAAACGGCTGCCTACTCCTAATCCTCCATTGCTGCTGCCCGCAATATCCACGAAATGACCAGTCAAATGAAACCCAAAGTCTTTGCAAATGTCAGCGAGAAAGTCCTGTGAGCAAACGGAGCTAGTTTGACAAAGTTTGGTGAGATAGAACTGCAGTTACGCGGCGTGCAGTACGAGCTGCATCTGAAGCCCAGAGGAGTAGTGCTGCCAAGGTGCTGGGAGCGAGGAAAGGCGCAACAGCACGCAGAATGGAAGACTTGCAGGGGGACAGACTCAAAGTCATTAATCCCATGGTGCTGCACTGGGGAGGCAGCGTTGTGTTGGTGAAGCCAAGTGGTGCCTGGACAGAAGTGCACAGCAGCGGGGAATCGCCAGGGTGAGCGCCGAGTCCGGTAAGCAGCGAATTCACAGTTGGGGTGCTGCGCTGCAGGCAGGGGTGACGTGCGAGCCCTTGGGAGTGCGGCAGAGGCGTGAAGGAGGCCTGTGGTGGCGAGAAAGGTCTGGCACGCCGGATAAGGGGTAATCTGCCCTGATCAAGGTGGCGCACATTTATACTTGCATGCTTGGCACAACTGGACAGACAGAACCCCCCCTTCTTAACACGTTGGGATACAGATCTTGAACCACTGCTGGGGGACTGGCGGTTGAGCCTGTGAAGACAATTATTGACGGTACATGCACTGCAATGAACGTCTGCTTTAACACTGTATGGCCCCATTTGGCAGACTGATGGCTTGGCACAGAGCATGGTACATTAACGCTGTGCAGCCTAAGCTGACCTAACTGCTGGACACCTGGTAACATTTGTGTGGATGCAGGGGGCTGAGGTGGGAGTGAGGGGGGGCCAGCTGTAGACTTGAGGTTGGAAGGCACCTGCGGAGCAGACAGACCCTGAGAGTAGGGGAACACGGAGTTCTGCCTGTGAGAGCTGTGGACACCGGAGAGCATTGCACACCGAGGGGGTGCCATGGTTGATCCTGGGAGGACCACTACAGTACCTGGGAGTGAGTGCTGATCGAGGCCCTTCCGTAGACCAGGATTTTTCATCTCCATTTGTGATCGAACACACAGGACACCTACAATGAGACTGAAGAGCCGGGAGCAACCTCCCCCCACCCCTAACCCCAGGGCTGTCATCAGCAAACTCCTAAATTACAGGGACACCATCCTGCGGCTGGCTAAAGAAAAAGGCCCACTTCGATATGAGGACACCACTGTGCATACTTATCTGGACTATTCTATGGCTGTACAAATGGAGCGCAAATCTTTTCTGGGAGTTAAATAAAAATGCCATGCTTTTTCCCGGCAAGGTTGTGCAAACAAGAACCGGGGTAAAGCTCTTTTCTTCACAATACCGGAGGAAGCAGCAGCCTTCATAGAGGCCAATGTACCTTTCCAGACCCCGTAAGACACCAATATGGAGGAGGAAATGGCAGCCTCTCACACATGAGGAATGGTCAGGGCAGCGCTAAGGGTCCCTGGCACGTATGACACTGCTGGCACTTGTTGGATTGTGCTGATAATGTGTTGGTTACGTTGTACTGGAAAGAATGCTCTGGTTTGATAAGCAAAATGGATACCTGATGTGGACAATTAGATTTGTTGTTCATTTATCCTATGCAAGGATGGGCGGGCTAGTATCGGAGGCTGGTAGAGGTGGAAGCAATGTTCCCCTATGCAAGGTTGCTGGTATAGCACTGGCATTAACATTGGGGTTAGGGAGGGGGAATACGGGAGGTACTAGCATGGCCTTAGTTGGGGGGCAATGGGGGAGGGGGTGCTGGGGGAAAAGTTTTTTCAAAAAGTGTTTTGGCAAGCATTACACAACGAGTACTGGTGTTCGCAGTTCCTCCTGAGAGGCGTCATGGTCAGACCACACTGTTGTAATACGGGATTCCATTATAGACCTCAATGGGAACAATGGGGAATATTCTGAGCTGGAATGTCAGGGGTCTTGGGAACTACTCCAAAGCTAGACGAATAGCGTCCCATGTGAATAGGCACAATGTACATATACACTCCTGCAAGAAGCCCACACGGGTGGGATGGTAAAGTATTGCTTTGTCAAGGAGTGGGGCATTAACAGATTTTACACTGATTTCGACACAATCAAAAGGGGCCTGACCTTGATTCATAAGCAACTTGCCTTCAAATTACCATACTCGCATGTTGACCTCAACGGGTGCTATGTTATTATACATTGTAAATTGCAGCATAAGGGGGTACTACTGGTGAAATCATATGGGCCGAACTTGGATGACCCGGCATTCTAAACATATTTGGTGGACATCCTTATGGCCTGCCCTATGGCACCGATTATATGGGGGACATGAATACAATTTTGAGTCTAGACTTTGACCGTACAGGTAAAACGCCCAGATCACTTTCAAAAGCAGCCTTCCGAATCAAATGGGCAGGCTAAAATTGTGCGCTATATGGCAGACGTTGCACCCAGCGACAAAGGGATTTTATTATTTTTGATCTCGGAATACCTTGTGGGTCAGATAGTGGAGGCCAATATACGCCCATGCTCCTACCTTAGACCACTCGCCGATAGTGCTCTCATTGAGGTGGGGTGAGAACACCTGGGACTGCGCTACTTGGCGATTTAAAACATTGGATATACAGGATTTGGTGGTCAGCACAAGTGTGGAAGACTATATCCGCACTTATTTTTCAGACCAATGATAAGGAACAAGTTACTTACCTGTAACTGTTGTTCTCCAGCATGGGTCTGGCATGGATTCACATGCTCATGAATATTCCCGTCGTCAGGCTGGGAATCCTCGATATAGAAAAAAACAGTTTCAGTTTTGTTTCTTTTTTTTTGTGTGTTTTTATTAGGTTTCTGTTGTCACAATACAATCTCAAACAAAGCTCAACATCAACAAAACTTTCCTTAAAGAACCAATTACCTTCCTCCCCTCCCCCCCGAGCAAGCATAACTCCGTCTGTATGTGTCTTATATAGGAAGATCCTTTCTCCTTTCATGTGAACAGGTCCAATAGCCTTATATTGTGTGGGCACCATTGTTCTTTATATTCCTTTTGAAGGTATTCCAGTACTCCTCCCCAGTCACTTTTGAATCTTTCATGATCCCAATGAATGTTATACGTTATTAGTTCTAGAGCCAGGTGTGACCAGACCCGTCGCGTCCAATCCACGACCAGTGGGGGAGATTTGTGCTTCCATTTGTTGGCGATCTCCAACCAAGCACCTATTAAGAAGCCCATAAAATTCCTTTTCTGCGGAGTGGTCAGCGTTTTGTCCTTTGGATCCCAGAAGCCCCCTAGCCATATTTCCTCTCCCAGGTGTTCAGTCCCCGGGAACATTCCAAACATTTGGTTCTTGATCACTCCCCAATATGTGTTTAACTGCGGGCAATCTCACCAGATATGTCTCCATTCTCCCTTCCCACCACATTCTCTCCAACATTTGTTCGGGGAGGTAGCAAACAAATTATTCAGTCTCTCCGGTGTATAGTGCCATTGCACCATCATCTTCACCCACATTTCTCTCGTTTGAACGTCTCTCGTCAGTTTTGGCATTAAACCCCATAAATATTCCCACCTTTCTTTGGAGAGAGGGCAGACCAGGGTTTCCTCCCATTTCTTCATATATTGCCAGGCTGTAGGTTCTTTTAGAGCGTTAATAAATGTGTAGGCGTTGGAAACAAATTTGCGAGAACCAGTATGGGTCATGATGTAGTTCTCGAAGAGGGTCAGTTCCCTAGTCATTGCTTCCTTCATTCGAGGAGTGCTCAGCCAGTGGCATATTTGTTCATATTTATATCCATCTTTAGACGTTAAGTTCAAAAGTGCCTTACAGTTCTCGAAGGGCCTGATCTGTTGATCATGTAGCATATCACCCACCATCTTGCACCCCCCTTCCTCCCACTTGTGAAACAATCCTTTTTCCATTCCCGGGGGGAATTCGGGATTTCCAAACATTGGCATGAAAGGGGCGGGGTGCCTGGTCAGGGTTTCATTTGCCGTGGCGGCATCCCACGCCCCCAGTGCCGTTTTCATTATTTTGCTTATATTGGTGTTAGCATGTCGAAATCATTTATTGATCCATAGCAGATGCCTGGCGGATGTTGTCGCCACCGCCCTATCCTGCCTCTCCCATATTTTCTCCCCCTTCTCTGAAATCCAATCCCTCAAGACCCAAAGCTGGGCCGCTTCCAAATATTTCTTGAAATGTGGCATGGCACATCCCCCCTCCCGCCTATGAGCTGTCAATACCGCACTTGAAATTCTTGGGGTTTTATTCTGCCAGACGTATTTGGATACCGCTATCCTGAGTGCTTTGAAAAAGGCCTGGGGGGGGTTTTATCGGGAGCGCCTGAAACAAATACATGAGCTTGGGGAGAATTGTCATTTTCACTGCCGTGATTCTCCCCCACCAGGAAGTCGCTAACGGGTTCCATTTGAGGAGGTAATTTTTGATTTTTTTCTAGCGTTTGTGGGTAGTTATGGGAATACAATTTGTCTATTTGGTCCGTGAGAGTAATTCCTAAGTATCTGATGCCCGAGGTGGCTATTTCCAGTTGACAGTCAGTAGCCGCTGTGCTAATTTTCTCTCTGTTCCCCGCCAGAACCAAAATTTCCGATTTTTGCCTATTTATTTTCAGCCCTGATATCAGCCCAAATCGGTCTATGATTCCCATTAAGTGTGGGAGGGACTTCTCTGGGTCTCCCAAGGCTACCAGCATATCATCTGCTTAAGCCACCGCTTTATGGGCCTGCCCCGCCATCTCTATACCCTCCACTTCCTTTAAATCCCTTATTCTTGCCAAGAGAGGTTCCAAGTATATGGCGTATAGAAGGGGGGAGAGCGGGCACCCTTGCTTCGTCCCTCTTCCTAGGTACACCAGGTCCGATATCCCCCCCCATTTAACCCTATCCTTATGGACGGAGAATTGTAGTTGGCCCTAACCTTGTCTACAAAAACCTTGCCCATTTCCATCTTCTGAAAAACCCGAAAAAGGTAACACCACTCCACTTGGTCAAAAGCTTTCTCTGCGTCTAGAGCTACCAGTGCTGCTGGGGTTTGTTTGATGCCAATCTTTTCAACCAGGTGAAGGACTCTTCTAATGTTATCGTGCGTGTGGCGGTTTGGGACAAATCCTGACTGGTCTTGGTGAATTAACCTGGGGAGTATTGGGGCCAATCTTGTCGCTAAGATCTTTGTGTACAATTTAGCGTCCAGGTTAATTAGAGCAATCGGGCGGGATGGGGGGGGGGGCTGCTGTTCTTTCCCCTTTTTATGAAAAACCAGCACTTTTGCTTCATTCATCGTCGGTGTCACATCCCCCTTCCCCCCTAAGGTGTTGTACAGGGATGTAAGTATCGGGGCTAGGATATCTTTATATGTCTTATAGTATATGGCGGTATACCCGTCCGGGCCCGGGGCCTTGTTATTTGGGAGGGACTGTATCGCTGCATTAACTTCTTCTATGGTGATGTCCCTGTCTAAGGCCTGTTTATCTTCTTCCGTCAACTCGGGAAGGTGGACCTCAGCCAAGAAGGCTTCTTGCAGTTCCTCTTTCGGATGGTCAGAGGAGTATAATTTTTGGTAAAATCTGCTCAGTATCCTTCCTATCTCTACCGTCTGTGTTCTAAATTGGCCTGATTCATCTTTTAGAGCTCGTATTGTCTGGGCCTGCTGTTTACCTCTCAGTTGTCTTGCCAGCAATTTGTCTGCTTTGTTTGCCCTTACATAATACCAGTGTTTCGTATAGAGTAATGCCCTCTCTGCCTTTTTCGTTCTGAGTGTTTCCAACTGCCCCTGCACATGTCTCATCGTACGCATATGTTTTCTAGTGGGGGTCTTAATCAATTCTGCTTGTATCGCCCCTATTTTTGCTTCTAATTCTTCTTCCCATTGGCGATGCGCTTTCTCTTTCTGCGCCTTAAGCGCTATGAGATGCCCCCTCATGACCGCTTTATGGCCGTCCCAGAGTATATCCATGTTTGTATGAGGGAGATTATTGTTGGCCATGTATTCTAGGAGGTGCTCTCTTAGCGTCTGACTCATCACCGGGTCTCTAATGATGTCCTCTGGGAGACGCCATTTCCATAGCCTGTGACCGTGTCTTGACCAGATAATATCTGCCCACAACAGGCCATGGTCCGAGAGAGTAATGGGTTCCATCTCTATCTGTTTTATACTGCCTAGAAGCCCACCCGAGACCCATAGGTAATCTATTCGCGAGGCAACGTTATGTACATGCGAGTAGTGAGAGAAGGTTTTCTGATTGGGGTTGCCATTCCGCCATGTATCTGTCAGCCCTAGATACGTGAACTTCTGCTTTAATTTTTTGGATGGGGTGCCTTGATCTCGCTGTCTGGGTCCGGATCTATCTAGGGATGGGTCCCACGCCATGCTGAAATCCCCACCCAATATAATGTCCCCGGTAACGTGCTGTTCTATTCTATTCTGGATATCAATCAAGAAGCCCTCCTGTCCTGTATTTGGGGCATATACCGTGGCCAGAGTAAGGGGCCTCCCTTCAATTGTTAGAGTTACGATGAGACACCTTCCCAGTTTGTCTCTCCAAGTAGACTTAACCTGTGCATGTAAGGAGTCCTTGAGCGCTATTAGGACTCCTGCTCTCTTATCTTGTGCATTTGCCTGGAAAATTTGATTGAAGCCCTTAAGACGCACCTTCTGCTCGTCCCGATCTCTAATGTGAGTCTCTTGTAGCATTACAATATCATATGCACCGTGCCTAATAAAGTGGTCCACTTTTTTCCGTTTAACGGGATAATTGAGGCCTCTGACGTGGAGTGTCAAGATCTTAATCCCCATTTATTTACGGGCTATTTAGGCATGTTCGATGTTCGTTACTTCCATTCATGCCTTAGTGTTATGCTCGGTCTTTCCCCGTCCCCAAGTCCCCCCCCGCCGCCCCCAGGAGTTGCACAATCCCCAACTGGCGCATTTCCCTCTCCCCTTCCCCAACTGCACCGAGCATGGCATGATTTCTAACATCGCTCAGGCGTGCCGCCTTGCGCTTCATACCCTTCAACGGTCTCAGGGAAAACTTTGAAGGGATTCCTAAACCCTTCCACAAGACTTCAGAGTCCCCCGGGTCCCCCCCTCCCGGCACCTGTTATATCGGTCTCGATCTTCCTGCTCCTATTTTCGAGACTCCTTTCGCACCGCTGTATCATGTTTCAGCTCCACCTTCGACTCCCCTCAGACGAATTTCATTTCCTTTTACTAGGGCGTTTTTTTATCGTCTTCCATTCCCCCCTGCTCGCCCTCACGGGGAGGGCCGTGCCGCTTCCTTGTAGGGAGTCATCGTCCTGTTCCTGTAGATTTAGTATCGTCAGACCTTTTCTAGTAGTGATCCTTTTTTGCACTCCGTCCCACGTAAATAAAAGTACGAATGGAAACGTCCACTTGTATCTAATTTGACGCGTGGAGAGTTCCCTTGTGATTTGGGCCATGTCCCTTCTTTTCTGGAGCGTTGATAGTGCAATATCCCGATACAATTGTACCTCCTCTCCATTCATTCGGATATGGTACATTGCCGTGGCCTTTATTAGGATCTGCTCCTTTTGAGCGTATCTCGTGAGGGCCACCAGAACATCCCTCGGGCGATCACTCTGGGTTGTTGGTCTCTTCGGGCCCACCCTGTCTATTCAATCTATTGGTATGTCTCCTTCCTCCTGCAGGTCCAGGATATCTCGGAAAACCTGTTGCACAGCCGATTTGAGGTCTTTGTCCTCGACTGACTCGATCTACGCGATCTATTTTCCAAATCCTTGCATTGAATCTCCAGATTATGCGTTAGGCGTGCCAGTCGTTCCTGCGTTTCAGCCACGTGTTGCGCTTCTTCCTCTATGTTCTGTACGACTTTTTCCAGGGTTTCAGGTCTCTCGCCCAGACCTGCTACTTCCGTTTTCAGTTCCTGGAGCGCAGATTTAAATTCGTTCTTCATGGCATCCAGATGCGTATTCATGGAATCCATAAATTGCGACTGGAACTCCCCAAACCACGTTTTTAGGTCTTCCTTCGTGGCCATCTCGCCGTGGGGGGTATCTACTCCCGAGCTGCTACTCAACGTCTTGTGCGCTCCTGCTTTGTCTGTATTCTCTTTGTCGCCCCCCCAGAGATGGACCAGGGACTGGTCTTCCTTCTGTGATTGGGACGAGGGGTTGATCTGTCTGTGCTTCCCCCTTGGCATTGACATCTGGACCAGGGATAGTTTATACCCTGTGGAGCTTGCCCCTTAGTATTCCGGTCGCGCCTCTCAGGGTCTTCTACGTGCGTGTCCGTCCCACGCGCCTGTAGTCCTGCCGAGATCAGCTCCCCTTCTTCCTGCCCGTTATGGATGGGACTGACCAGTTTTTGCCCAGGGCCTCACAACCCCCGCCTCTGGTGGTGCTGCCCTTCTTCTGTTCGGCCCGGCGAGGGGTGAAAATGAAGGGGGCGGCCCAAGGCCGTCGTGTTCGCGGGCCCCGGAGGCAGGCAGGACCCGAGGCGCAAGGCGCAGGCACTCCCCGGCGGGGGCACCGCCTGTCCGATCCGATGGAAGGGCCCTCCCTGGTCCGATCAGATCCCTGCAAGGGAGGCGGCGGGCGGAGAGGCGATGTTGCAGGAGGCGTGCCGGAGCAACCATGCCCACGGGCCCGGTCACCCGTAAATCCACTTATGCGGCGCGTGATCTGCCCGAACCCACCACCCGGCCCGAGCCGATGGCACTCTCAGGGCCTGGGTCCCCTCTTCCGTCCGCCGTCACTGGACCGCTTCTTTCCTCCCGTACAGACGGATCTCGCCTCTTGCCGCCGGCTTCTGGTGGATCCGTCGCAGGACTGCGGCCCTGCGCGTAGGTTTGACGCTGCAGGGCCCAAGCTTCAAACCCTCGGTCGGAGGATGAATCGGAGAGGGCGGACCCCCTGTGACCGAGCGCCGCTCCTTGGCAATGGCGCCGGCAGTGTTGGTCAGTGGGGAGGCTCTCCCGCGTCGCTGCGTCCGCCCTCGGGGTGGTGCCTTTGGGATGCCGTTTCTTCCAGTCTCGGTGAAGTCCCGGAAGGTGTTCTAAGGCTCGTTGCCCGATCTACGACATTTGTGCGAGCCGTGTTTCTTAAGCAGCTACTGTGACGCGGGAGGGGAGACGGAGCGCGGCTCACACACGTCCTCCCTCCACGGCGGCCATCTTGAAGTCTCCCAGTTTCGTTTCTTAACTGCCTTTCTACAGTAACCAATCACTGGTCTTTGGGTCATACTGCCCCCAGCCAATGACTGCCCTCTACCTAAGCCCCTCCTCTGGCAGCCATCTTCAGATTTGGTAGCACGTAAAGTGGCAGTAGGACCAAGAGAAGAGCTAGCAGAGGGGTAGGATGGAGGGTGCACATGTGAATCCATGCCAGACCCATGCTGGAGAACAACATTTACAGGTAAGTAACTTGTTCCTTCTCCAGCATGGGGTCTGGCTTGGATTCACATGCTCATGAATACAAGAATACATAGCAGTACACACATGCACAACCACGGGCGGTGGAAAGGCTCAACACTAAGCATTTCAACAACTCAACATTAAGCATCTCTTACCTCCTCACCAGGCTCACTTTTAAGCGAACAGGTTGCGCAGCACTGCCTGGCCGACCCTAGAATACTCCCTAGAATCCTGGTCGACGCAGTAGAATCTCGTGAAGGTGTGCGTCGACCTCCACGTAGCAGCCCTGCAGGGGCACACCAGACAAGAACGCTGTGGTAGCAGCGATCGCTCTGGTTGAATGGGCTCTCGGCCGGCCGGGCAACGGTCGGTTTGCCACCCGGTGACAAGTGCATGATTCAGCCGGAGAGCCAACTGGAGATAGAAGAGAGGGCCTTCCCTTGGTTCACAGGTCCAAAGTTTACAAACAGCGGTGATGTCTTCCAAAGACTCTTCGTGCGGTCTCATTAGAACTTCAGCGCTCTAGACACATCCAGCGAGTGCAAAGTCCTCTCAACCGGCGACAAAGGCGATGGGAAGAAAACAGGTGACACCAATGGCTCGTTGAGATGGAAGTCCGGCGGCACCTTGGGCATGAAGGAGGGGTGCGTCCTCAGCACTACCCTCGTCTCGTAGAATGTCAGGTATGGAGGTTTACAGGAGAGAGCCTGGTTCTCTCCCACTCGTCGTGCGGAGGTGATGGCCACAAGAAACGCTGTCTTCCACGATAGGAACTTCAATGGTGCCGAATGCAGAGGCTCGAATGGCGGCCCCATGAGCCTGGTCAGCACCATGTTGAGCTCCCACGCCAGGGCCGGAGCCTTCACCAGCGGGAGAAAGCGGAATAGTTCTTTCATGAACTCCTTCACCAGAAGATGAGACCACAGTGATGACTGCCCCGGAGTCCTGGTGAAGCGGAAGATAGCCGCCAGATGGAGGCATGTGCCAGCCCCGCCCTGGCCAGCAATAGCAAATACGGTAGCAGTTGAGGGGCCATAATACGCAGAGGGTTAATCTTCTGTTCACGGAGAACCTCTTCCATTTGTGTCCATGACACGAGAGTCGAGGACGCCCTGGCCTTTGCAAGCACCTCCTTGCAGTCCGCCAAGATATCGTACCCTCTGAACTCTAGTGCTGCAGGTGCCAGGCCTGCAGGTTCAGCGATCCGGGGTCGTGATGGAGGATGGCGCCTCCTTCCCTAGTGAGCAGATCCACGTCCATCGGAAGTTTGACCGGGGGGGACGTTGACATGTCCAGAAGGTCCGGGAACCAGATCTGCCTCAGCCTCCCTGCTGAGTGAGTCGGCAATGGTGTTCTTTATTCCTGCCAGATGGAAGGGCACCAGGAACATCCCTTGGGCAACGGCCCAGTGCCACAGATTCCTGATATAGAACATCATGGTGGTGTTGTTGGTGAAGACCCTCACCACCTTGCCCTTAAGGGACGGAAGGAACGACCGGAGGGCCCAGAACATGGCACAGAGCTCCAGGACGTTGATGTGTAGTGACCTCTCCTCCGGGAGCCAAAGGCCTCTTGCGTGGAGAACTCTGGTGTGCGCTCCCCACCCCTCCAGGGAGCCGTCCGCGCCACCGTTTCCTGATGTGCCGGGGTCTGAAAGTCCATGACTGTCTCTAGATGCGCGCGGGTGCCCCACCACTGGATCGCTTGGTGGAAAGTTTCATTGAGCGAGATCCTGTCTTCGAAGCTGCCCGCCACTTGCATCCAACGGGCATCGAGGAACACCTGCAGTGGACGCATCCGCAACCTGCATAGGCGCACAAGGTAGATGCACGAGGACATCATGCCGAGTAGGGACTTGATGGATCTCACCCTGGCCACGTCCATGGTCAACAGCCGTTGTACCTTGTCTGGGATGGCTGTCGTCCTTTCCTCCGATGGCGAAACCAACCACGTCACTGTGTCGAGTCTGGCTCCCAGGAACAGGGCGTCTTGCGATGGTACCAAGTGGGAGTTCGCGAAGTTGATCGAGAATCCCAGATCCGTGAGCAGTTGGACGGTCTTTGCTGTGGGATAGAAGGCGAGTTCCCTTGACTTTGCTCAGATGAGCCAATCGTCCAGGTAGGGGAAGACGTGGATCCCCTGCAGGCACAGCCGAGCCGCCACTGGTGCCAGGCACTTGGTGAAGACCCTGGGTGCCAACTTCAGTCCGAAGGGAAGGGCCTTGAACTGATAGTGTTGCCCTTGAACCGCGAATCGTAGGAACTTTCAATGTCCTTTGAGAATGGGGATGTGGAAGTAGGCATCCTCCAAGTCCAGCGATAAGAAGTTGCCTTCCTCCAGCTGTCTCTGCACATGCTGGTGGGTGACCATTGGGAATTTCTGGGACTGGATATATTTGTTTAGACGACGAAGGTCCTGGATGGGTCACCAGCCGCCGGTCTTCATTCAGATGAGGAAGTACCGCGAGTACACTCGGAGCCCCGCAGCCTCTTCAGGACGAGTTCTATCACGCCCATTTTCAGCATTGCTCGTACCTCCAGAAGTAGCTGCGGGATGTGGTTTTCCTTCCTGGCCACAGGTGGTAGACGGGGACACTTTCTTTGGAATTCCAGAGTGTGCCCGTGGGCCAGCGCGTCCAGTACCCAACGATCGGTAGAGATGGACTCCCACACACTGACTAATTTCGCCAGCCGGCCTCCCATCGGGGTGCTTCGGAGGGGGCCCGATGCTGTGGCCAGTTCAATCCTGCTTCGCCGAAGCCTTGGTGCCTTGGCCTCCTTGGCAATGACATCCTCCAGCCTTGCTGCGGCCTCTGCAGGCCTCCTGCGACGATGAATGTGCCGCTTGGCGGTACAATGAGGAACCGCCACCAAATCCGTTGGAGGCACCTTGAGACTTGCCTCCGGAGCTCCGAAAGGGCGCCGCCGTTGATGGAGAGAGCCCAAGGCCCGGGCCGTCTCGGTGTCCGCCTTGATGGCCTGCAGTGACTTGTCCACTGCCTCCTCGAACAGGTTGTTCCCGTCGAAGGGCATGTCCAGTACCCTGGTCTGCACGTCCTGATGGAAATCGGTGGCCTTAAGCCAACCGCGCCGAAGGCAAACGCCGTTGCCCATCTGGCAAAATCCGGTGTCGGCGATGTCCATGGCCACCGTGATGGCGTGGTCCGAAGCCACCTTGCCTTCCTGCAGGATTTCAAGGGCTTCCGCCCTCTTGTCGTCTGGGAGGAAATCCAGGAGGGGAGCGATCTTGAACCACAGCTCCCTGTCGTAGCGCGCCACGATCGCGAGGGTGTTGACCGCTTTGATGGTCGTCGCCGCCGAAGTGATGACTCGTCACCCCATGGCGTCCAGCTTCTTCCCCCTTGCCATCAGGTGGGGAAGTGGAAGTTGATCCCGTCGCCCCTGCCGATTTCTTCTTGCCCGCTGCGGAGACCACCGAAACCGGGGACGGCTGAGCTCTGAGGCACATCGGGCGGAATCTGGGACCCGGTACTTCTTCCCATACTGGTTCCTCTTCGCAGGCGCCGTGGATGGGTTCTTGAGTAGCGACAGTCCTTCGTCCCAGATGTCGTCTAATAATGGTACTGAGAGGACGGTCTTCCTCTTGGCCTCCTGTCGCTGGTAGAGGAAACCCTCCTCCTTCTGTTCTTTGGGACAAAGTTGGAAGAGCCCTGGAGATCATGGCATGGAAAGAGCCAATTTTGTTGTGGGGGGGTTAGTAGGAGGTGATGGGAGACCCGTCCCGTCGTCATCACCATCATCATCCGTCCCCATCGTCGCCGTTTCCGTTCCCGTCTCGCCCCTCGGTGGGGGGGTGGAGATGAGGGCTGGAAAGGAGGGGGGAGGATGGATTCGCCTCTGCTTATTCGGTTGGCTTCCCAACCGTCCAGGCGCTGCTGGATCGTTCGATGGGGTTAAGGGCAACCTTGTCCTTATCTCCATACACAGGGCCTGGATAGCCATCAAGATTGCTCCTGAGTTGTCCTGTGGCATAGGCACCGGTTGCGACGGGAGCAACGGCTGGGGAGTAGGGTCCTCCGTCTCCTCCACGATCTGCGGCTCTTCGTCGGCTCCACCGTCGCTTTCTATGTCCGCCTTGTCGGGATGCCTCCCGTAGGGCCGGACCTCCTCGAACTTCTTGGCCAGGATCTTTGCAATGCCAACCAGCTCATCCTCAGAGGTGGTATCAGTGTCAGTTATGGCTACCGTGCCCCCCCCTCTTTCTCCACCCGGGGTTTCATGGGGGTCTTATCGATAGGCTGAAAAGAGGATTCCCTCTGGGGTGGCAGGGAAACTCTAGGGCCGGATGTAGTCTCCACTGGGGTAGCCTCCACAGGCTTCGCCAGGGCCACCACGACTCCTTCGATCGAGGCCTTAGCCGGGTGAATCAGGGCCTTCGCGACTTTGGGCACGCCCGAGACCTTTACCTTGGGGGGGGGAGAGGGTCGTTGCCTTGCTCCCCCTCTACCACCATCTGGATCGATCGGGGCTTCTCCCGAAGCTTACCCGGGTTCTCCGACTTCCTCTTCACCGAGCCAGAGCGTTGGCTCGTGGTTGATGGCGTCAGTGACATTGCGCCCTGCCTGGCAGCCAAGAAGCCCGAACCGGTGCCCGCGGACTCGTGGTGCTTTGCCTTTTGTTGGTCCCCCGTCGCCGGAGCGCCCTCAAAGATCTTAGAAGACCGCTCGGACTTACTCTTCTTCTCACCTGCTGCTGTTTTTTCCCCTCCAGCCAGTTGGCGAGTCGAACGCGACGATCCTTCATTGTCCGTTCAGACATATTCTTACAAAACGCACAGTCCTTCTCCACATGCGATTTGTCATCATGAAGGCAGTAGAGGCACAGAGAGTGTTCATCTTCCTTGAAGACTGTTATGTACAAAGGGAGGCTTTCACATAACCAGTAGTTTAAAGGTTTTATTTGCAGGTTGATGACATAAGACGACCCCCAGCAGGAGGAGTACAATCTTCCCACTAAGGCCCTGCTTCTTCACTGGCTCTCCTTGGAACCCTGCTACATAAGAGTTCTATGTTCTATAGTATCTAAGTGACAATAGACATAGTGAAGGAAATATTATACACTCATGGTTTAACAGGTAAACATTGGAAACACTGCACATCCTAACACCTCTCCTCCTTAAACATAACAAGTAACTGTGTGGGTGAGGACCCACTAAAATTGAAACCTGTAAAACACATATTGAACAACTGAAATTGAAACCTGTAAAATAAATATTATACACTTGTGGTTTAACAGGTAAAACATTGGATGCGCTGCAAGTCCTGGCACAAATCAAGAGCATAGATATAGGACATCTAGTGGTTGATTAGGTAGAGTCACAAGAAAGTCCCTGTCTCCAACTAACTGAAGACAAATTAACATTGAAACGGAAAAGCCAGCCTTTCCTTATTCCAAATAGCTCCTCCTTTGACCAACACTGACGAACCCAAGTCTTTCACAACTTGCTTGGGTTCAGAAAACAACGAGGCTCCTTTACAAACTTTGGTGGGGAGCTTGACTTTAATCCAATCACCCTCTTTGACCTTGAGTTCCCTACAACAATTCTTCTGATCATACCTCTCCTTGGATCTAACTCCAGCTTCAAAAATTCTCCTTTTTACACTCTCTAGATCCACATCCACCATTTTTGATTTGCCCATCCAACCTGGACATAAATGAGTATTTGGTTTTCTTCCTCTCAAGATCTCAAATGGACTCACGCCTGTGACACTATGGGTAGTTAGCCTATACTGGAACGTGCGTTCCATCACTATTCTCACCCAATCTCCTCCAGTAGCCACCGCTATCCTAATAGCCTCCATCAGAGTCCTATTAAATCGTTCCACACACCCATTACTCTGGGGATGATATAAAGAAGTATTCACCTGCTCAATCCCATGATTCTCTAAGAATTCTTTAAACTCTCTGGAAACAAGTTGGGTCCCATTGTCAGACACTTTCTTGGAAACCCTTCTCTCCAAAACAGTTGTTCCAAAAATCTGATTATACTACTACTGGATATGTCCTTGAGTACACATACCTCCGGCCATTTTGATAATAAATCCATGACTACTAATAGGTAGCTATCTCTGCCACCACCAATATTAAATGGACCGAGGAGATCCAACGCAATTTCGTCCCAAGGGACACGCGGGGACTCCCTCACTACCATGGGAACCTGTTTGCACTTTCAAGCCTTTGTTTCCCTCAATACATTCCACACAGTCTTTGACTTGTTCCTCTATGTCCTTGTCGATACCAGGCCACCAAAATTCAGACCTCACAAGTCCCTTCGTCCTGGCCAGACCTAAATGCCCAACATGGGCCAACTCCAAGACAGACTTCCTCATACCGACTGGCACAACCATCTGGTGACCCTTGTATAAATAACCATCCTGAATCCATAGCTCCTCCCTCACTTTGGCAAAACCATTCATCTCGCCCCTGTGGCTCTTAATTTTACCTTCTGCAACCAGAGTAAGTACTCCTTGATATACAACATCCCCCGTGCAAGACACATCCCACTCACTTTTCTTTAATGTTTCATGCACTTGGAATATTTCTGCACTCTCCTCTGAACTTGTAAAGTCACTATCGTCAGAAATTTCCCTCTGGACAGATCTAGACAAGGCGTCTGCAACCACATTAACCTCCCCCTTTACGTGGAGCATGGTATACTGTAACCCTTGCAATGCCGTGTCCCATTTCATAATGCGTCTTGACACTCCCTCCAAACCACCTTTCGTAAAAATTCCAACCAAGGGTTTATGGTCAGTGCAAATGTTGAAACTCCTCCCCCACAAGAAACTTTTAAATTTCTCGACACCCCAAACACATGCTAGAGCCTCCTTCTCAATAACTGAATATCTAGATTCTGGGCCCTTCAAAGACCTGGACGCAAAAGCCACAGTCTGTAAACCTGTCTGATCCTCCTGCATCAGAACAGCCCCAACACCATAATCACTGGCATCAACAAAAAGCAATGTGGGTTTACTTTCCTCAAATATTTTCAAAATGGGAGCATTGACAATAGCCTCTTTTATCATCAAAAATTCTTTCTTGCACCGGTCACACCATTTAAAAACGACTCCCTTGCGAGTGAGAAATCTCATATTCCTCAACATTTCTGCTAACCCCTTGACAAATTTGCCGTAAAACTCCACCAGTCCCAAAAATGATAGTATGTCCCCTTTAGACTTAGGCTCCTCCATTCTTTTGATGGCCTCAATAGCCTCCTTCTTGGGTCTAACCCCTTCCCCAGTGATCTCATGACCCAGGTACACCACTTTGTTGGCTTTAAAAGTACATTTTTCCAAGGCAACAGTGAGGCCTGCCTCCTTCAAAATATCCAAAACTCTTTTCAATCCAACATCATGCTCCTTCTCATCGCTCCCACATACAAGAACATCATCCTGATAACACATCACCCCTTTTTCACCCCCAAGTAATTTATGCATAATACTCTGAAACACACTTGCGGCTGAGACCAAACCAAATGGCATGCGAACACACCTGAACAATCCAATCGGGGTGATGAAGGCGGTGAGATCCCTGGAATTAGGGTGCAATTCAACCTGATGGTAGGCCGATTTAAGATCTAGTATGGAGAACACTTTTTACCCAGCTACTCCCACCATCAAATCATCTATTCGGGGAAGAGGAAACCTGTCTGCCACAACCATGCTGTTTAGATGTCTAAGATCTATACAGAGCCTCAAAGACCCATTGCCTTTTCTGACTACAACTATAGGACTGACCCATTCAGATGCTTCTATCTTTTCAATGACACCATCTCTTTCCATTCTCTTGAGTTCTTCCTCTACATCTCCTCTAAGAGCAAGAGGAATAGTTCGAAGTTTTGCAATCTTAGGGACAGCTCCTTTCTTTAGGCGAATTACATGTACAAAGCCCTTAAGACACCCCAATTTCCCAGATAACGTGGTTTGTATCTCTGTGGGCTCTCCTCCCGCAACAGACATTACCTGCTCGGGATGACTTGCCTCAAGCCTCATCTTCAATTCAGCTTGATCACTCCATGACAACAATTCACCCCCTCTGTTGGTAACATACACACAACCTTTGGCCTTCATGTCCTTAAACTGTAATTCAGCATCAAAGCAACCTATAATATCTATGGGAACATCTCCATAAGCATTTGCTTTAACAGTATTTTCCCACAGAGTACAACTATCGAATTTGTTCCTCCACACTTCCACACTTATCAAGGTGTAGTCAGCACCACTATCCATTAGCATGCGTACGGGTACACCTCGAATTACAACCTCAGCATAAGGTTTCTGCATTTTCACTCTGCCATTGACAGCATTCACTGTAAATACCACTTCTCTGCCATCCTCACAATATGACTCATCTTCATAACTTGCACTTATTTCATGCACTTGATTTGACCCAGCATTAAAATTTCTACAACATCGGGCAATGTGCCCTCTCACACCACACTCATTGCATATGATATGAATAGCAAAGCAATCCTTATCCGAGGCTATATGCGACAAGCTTCCACATCTTAAGAATCTTCTCCCTGAAAAACCTCTGGATTGTCCTGAATCCCTAACCATCTTGAAAAAATTCATGTCTTTGGGAATCCCTTTGCTATCTTTGCAGGAACCCATTGACGCCATCCTCTGCCAGTTGCCGGTCTGTTCTCTTCGCTCCTTTTAGCATTCTGCGAGGCGCGTCTTGGATTCCACGTACTCTGCCTCTGAACAACCTTTGATACCTTCAGCACTGAACCCTGACTCTCATCCAACTTGGGTTTACCATTGTTCACAGTATCCGATTGAAGAACTTCAATGCACTTATCTGTGTGTTCCACCATTTTCGCTATCTCAATTGCTCGATCCAAAGTGGGGTTCCTCTCTTTCCATAGTTCTTTCCTAATACTGTCATTGGAACATTTAATCATTAGCTGGTCTCTCAAGTGCTCATCCTGACAGTGAGTGAATTTGCATTTCACTGATAAGCCCCTTAAAGCCGTGACAAAATCCTCGATACTTTCCCCATTCTTCTGCTCTCTCGTGGCAAATTTATATCTTTCCAATATAATGTTCTCCTCCACTCTAAAATGCCTGTCCAGTTTGGCTAATGTCCTTTCATATGGACCAGCATCCAAAATGTCAGAAGGCTCCGGCAATCTCTTTAAGACCTCTTGGCCTGCAGTTCCCAAACAGTGAAATAGCAATGCCTCCTTGCGCTCATTGGAGTAGTTGGCACCAAACACTGCTAAGGCATATTTGCTGAATCCTTCCTTCCAGTCTTCCCATCTAACCCTAGGATCACCTGGCACTGCCAGAAAAAACTCAGGAGCAGGCACATTTGCCATGTCTCAAAGTTGCAGAATAGAATAACAAGCTTGCAATTCTGGTTTAACCAATAGAGCTCCCACCCAAACAGGTAGGTGACACTAATTAAAAGATAGCTGCTTGGTTATGTACTCACCCTGGAGCGCCTCACCAGGGTCATCGGCGGCGACTCCTTTCTCAACCTTGCTCAGTGTGGGGCCAGGGTGTCCAATGGCCGCTCGGAAAACACACAACCCAAAATCCAATTATAAAAGTGCCAAAGCCGTGTCTTTGCCAGCCCGGTCTCCACAAGTTCAACAAAATTGCAGGCGCTAGCAATGTCCCTCCGGTGGATGCCACACACTGGATGTCAGGCCGTCAATAATCCACTGAAAAAGGCCCTCCCTCAGGCAAGTCAGGCTGGCTCCGCTCCACAGCCAGCACACTAGATCTGTAGAAAAGGCGCTGGGGGTCGTCCTCCGGGTCCCAGTCAAAATCCTCATCGCCAAATGTTATGTACAAAGGGAGGCTTTCACATAACCAGTAGTTTAAAGGTAAAGAACCTTTTATTTGCAAGTTGATGACATAAGACGACCCCCAGCAGGAGGAGTACAATCTTCCCACTAAGGCCCTGCTTCTTCACTGGCTCTCCTTGGAACCCTGCTACATAAGATGCAGTTCTATGTTCTATAGTATCTAAGTGACAATAGACATAGTGAAGGAAATATTATACACTCATGGTTTAACAGGTAAACATTGGAAACACTGCACATCCTAACAAAGACATTCTGTAATCTGCATCCAGGGCAGCGCCTGAACAGCTTGGATCCAGGCATCGTGTTTCCTTTGTCCTGGGCCATGTCCACACGGGGTAGGCCTCAAAGATCTTCCGGAGTCCTCCAAGAAGCGAAACTCTGCGAAAATGTGCCCTTGAGGGGTGTAGAAAATTCCAAAACGGGTCCCAGTTGATTGGAAGTAGAATCGGTGGAGCTTGAGGCTCGATTGACCGTAAAAATAAGAGTAAACTCTTTGAAAAATCGCAAAACGTAGTAAAAGCTCGAGAGCTATAGCACGAGGATCCCAACACTTGAACGTGCGGTAAAAACCTGAAGATGGCTGCCAGAGGAGGGGCTTAGGTAGACGGCAGTCATTGGCTGGGGGGGGGGGGGGGAGTATGACCAAGAGACCAGTGATTGGTTACTAGTAGAAAGACCGTTCAGAAACAAAACTGAAACTGATTTTTTGCTTTACCGAGGATTCCTAGCCTGACGACGGGGAATATTCATGGGCATGTGAATCCATGCCAGACCCTATGCTGGAGAAAAACACAGTGTCACATAGTTTACTTTGGGAAACATTTAAGGTATTCATTATGGGGATGGCCATGTCCAGGGAATTCGGAGAGCTCAAATTGCAAACAGAACCGTTCAAACTCTGCAGGAGGACACGCCAGGGTTGCCCGCTGCCGCCCATACTCTCTGCTTTAGCGATTGAGCCCATGGTGGATCTAATTAGACACTGACATAGGAGGCAGGATATTCGAATAACGGGACAGCCGGAGATCCTCTCGCTATATGCCGATGACGTTTTGCTGTACGTTAGGGACCCCCAAACTAACTTAGATCCTATCAGATAGGTAAATATTTCGCGTTCACAGTGAACTATGGGAAGTCTGAGGCATTTCCCTTGACTGACAGCACGTCCCACACTCAGATGGCATTTCCACTGGAATGGGCACCAGATAGGCTTAAATACTTAGGAGTTACAATCTCTAGGGGTCACAATAAATTGCTGACGGATAACTTTGAGGCCCACGCAACAAATGCACACACAAACATTAGTCACGTGAACCAATGTCGTTAGCTGGTAGACTGGTAATGATCAAGATGATATTGGTGCCCACATTTTTATATCTCTTTGTAAACGTACCATTATGGCCAGTTTTTCAGGGATCAGCAGATCCGTCTGTCCCGATTCCTATGGCACTCTGGCGCCATACAGAAAAAATTGACCGGCATGGCACAACCATATAGCAGAGGGGGATTTACCACTCCGAACATGGAACATGGATGTATACTGGCTGGCGGCCCAGGCGCAGTTTGCAACCTACTGGTATGGGACTGACGGGGGCCCTCCACATGTCAAGTTGGAAAAGGCTAGCTTGGACAGCAATCTTTTGTGAAAACCAATGCAAAAAACCCATACTAATCGCTGGTTGCCTGTGTGGAACTTCCCTAACCTCTCCCCTATGTGGGACATGGTGTTGCAGTTGCACTGGGTAAAAGTAGGCATAAAGGAATAGAACACAAAAGGGGTTCTATTCCTTTATGGGCAGTTCTTGACACTACAAAATTGGAGGGGGGACAAAAGGGTACGCCTATAGAAATGCTGCTACAGTTTTATAGGCTGATGGCTGCAGCGCAAAAACGGTGGGAATGCTACGTGATAGAACCTCTGGAAAATGAGCTACTGGTCCTTATATCCAATTCATACTAGTGCCGAAGACTACTAGCCACCCTACATAAGTGGATTTTAGATGGGAACCTGTTAGAGACAGATAAAATCCGGGAAAAATTGGCCGCGCGAATGGAGATTAGTATAACAGATGGGCAGCAGAAGTCTATGTGTGTATTTACCAAATCAGTGTCCATGAACATGAGGCTGAAGTTAATTCAGTGCAAGATCCTGTATATGCTACACTATACACCACGTAAACTGAAGCAAATATACCCGGACCTGGAGGGTCTCTGCCCTAGGTGTGGGGAGGTTGACGCAGGATATGCACACATGCCATGGAACGGCCGGAGGCTGGTGTACAACTGGGAACGAGTTTATAAAACACTGTCTAATGTAATTGGAGAACAATTGGAGAATACTATATTTGAGTGTATTGTTTGGGATGTGGGGTGGTGTTCTGGAAAGGCAGCGAATATTCTTCTTGAACTTTGGATGTATGGTAGCCAAACTATGTATTCTATTAAAATGGAAGGACCAGCAACTGCCAAATGACCGTGAATGACATGGGTCCACGAGTGTGAACACATGTCACAATGCTGCCGATAACATCATGTCCCAGGGATATCTGGTGCGAGTTCTGGTGTTCCTTGCTAAGGTTTAATGTAGAAATATACCAATTATGTTGCTGATCCCCAACCGGGTACTTGCATAGGAGAATATTTTGGTCTGTAGTGCAATGTTTGACCTGAACTGCAATATCAGGATGTTCTGTTTCTTAAGTGCTTGCCGAACTTAAGTTTAAAAAAAGAAACATAGTTTAATAATGTTGCCCATTGTTTCATATGAACACAGTTGGTCCTGATTTTATCCTATGCACACGGGTCAGATATCCAGAATGTTTAAAGTTGGCAGAACAGAATCCTTCCTTGTGATAATTGGCAATGGGGAGGATAAATATAATCTGCATTGCCGAGAGCAAGTGAACCAATGTGAAACATATTGTCAATGCATGAAACAGTTGTTGATGTAACTTTCCCATTTGAGGATTAAAGTGTGGCAGGTTTGGAGCAAGCCTCACCACAAGGTACTGATAGTAGTTTTCAGAGTTTTGTCCTGAAAGGCGAGTAGACCAGGAAAGGGAAACTAAGTGGTTAGTCCTAGCAGGTGAGTCGACCAGGAAGAAGTTGAAGTACTGCAGTGTGGTTGGAGGTTGTGACCGAAGGAAAGAGTACATCAGATGGTGTGCGTTGTTGATCTACTGTGAAACCATCCTGACAAAATTGTTTTTGCAATTGAAGAAGTCTTTTTGATAAACTACAATTCCTTTGACACTTTGAACATTGCTGAGGAGAGAGAGAGAGAGAGAGAGAGAGAGAGAGAGAGAGAGAGAGAGAGAGAGAGAGAGAGAGAAAGAGAAAACCTATTGGGCAATAGGACAATTGTGGTGCCAAGCAAATAATCTGTGGAAGGAACAAGACTTTGTGCCATACTTTGATTGGAACGTAACTATTGAACGTGCTAACATTTGACTTGAAGTTGGAAATATTCTGAACTGATCCAGCGGAAGGGGATTCAACCCTGGATACAATGATTTGTGTTTATATATTCTCTATGTGCACTTAAATGTTATCTTTTGGATTTTGAACAGTCAGATTATCCTTTTATGAGTTTGTTGTATATATGAGTGCGAGCAGCAGAGATGTTTGGACATTAGGTCAGTTTTCTTTAGCTTTTGGGTTTGTTAGGCTAGGGAGAGTTAGGCATTTATCTTACCCTTACTGCCAATAAAATGGCTAATTGTGAAAAAACATAATCTACTTGTCCGTTTTGCATTTCTGACCTCTCACAGACCGCTGCTGGAGAACCTTATTGCATGCTAAACAGTGGTAGTGTTCTCAATTTACAACACTATACAGAGCAGAAGTGAGCGACAAGTGAAGTCTACCGAACTCTGTCGAGAGTGTCGATGGATCATGGCTATACACTCCCGGCGGTTACCTGCGGACAGCAAAGAGCTCTTTGCCCCTCGACAGTGCTTGGACTTTGTCATGAGCAATGTCTGGTGTGGCTTGGAAGGTAGACTCCTCCTGGTCAGACTCCAGTCCAAATGTATTTAATTCTTTTGCCGTGCTCTTTTTTCATCTTCTTTCACAGCGTACTCACCTTGTGTGATGTATGACTTGCGCAGCAAGTCAGTGGAGGCAGAGGTTGTTGGCTCCCCAGCAATCCCTCCCAGAGCATAGCCCCAATCCCCTTCCTCGCTGCCACTGGGTCAGCAATCCATTACTTCTGCGACTACTAGCTTGGCAGCCTCAGTTTACCTGGAGAAAAGAAAACCTGCTTTTTAAGCTTACCGCTCCATCTGCACACAGTATTAGGAAACACTACACTCATTCGTGCAAGGGCTGCCTTGCTCAATACACAACCGGATGATAACTCGGCTACAACAAAAAAAGGGTCGCACTGCCGTAAAACTAGAACTCATTACTTTCCTTCCGACATTATGGGTGGGCCAACTTTAGAACATGAAAGTCTGAAAGTAGTGGCACAGGAGCCAGGTACCTCAGACCACCATATCAGTATTGGAGATGCAGCGCGATTGCCTGGAGATGCTGATAATATATTTCCTGGAACCGAATGGGCTGAAATCTGTGGCCCAGGTATTTCACAGCATTCACCGTTATCGTCACCCAGATTGTTTGATGACAGTACCTCGCTGTCGACCATTGATTATCCTGGCTTGTCTCTCGCCTCAGTTCCTACCACCTCCACAAATACTCTGGAGGGCGCATTGGGGCAACTCGAGTTTAGGACTGGCATCTATAACAGCCTTGAATATGGTCCTGATCTCCCTCATGGATATGTACAATAACATCAGATATGAAGTGCATCAACATACATTTATTCTAAATTCTATTAGCCTGCTCCTCGATAAATGGAGCCCGTGAGATCGAATTGTCATCTTAAACAATTCTAAGGTGTATTAACCTAAGGTACCAGCTCGAGTAAACCAAAGTCCGGTGGCACTGGAGACTCGATTTCATTGTTGATCGAAGAAATCAATCTCAACTAGAACACTGCACCCAACTCTGGGGTTGGTATAATTCCGGCTCAAGGCAACGCTTGCATTTCTCTTAGTAGGTGCGTGCCTCTGCAGAAGAATAACAATCTAAACATCAGATCCTCAAGGAAATTCTTGCGTTCACTGCATTTGCCAGAGACTGTACCTGAATTACTGCTTAATAGACCATTGAAACAACTGAAGATTACCAATTGTACAGTCCCTACGTCTACCATGAAATGGATGAGAAATGCCTTCTGCCAAACTTGCCTGGATGCCCCGGGGCCTCTCCATGGAAGTCTACTGACAACCATATGGAGGAAGAATTTGTCTCCAAAACTAGTAGTAAGGAGGCCGATACACAAATGACGACGCCCCCCAGGATACATGCCACGGATGTTAATTTTGCAAGAATTCAGCTGCCTCAGGCCATAAACAAAGGGACTCAGCTGAGGACAGGAGAAATTCGATGAAAAACCGTGAGATAATGTCCATACATTCATGTAATGGGAATTCTTTGGCCCACCATTCTTCGAGAGTCACAATTGAATTGCCACTGTCTGGCCAACAGACAGTTGTTAAATAGAACTAACATCTAGGCATTGTTCTTTGACATACCTAAGCTTAGGTTGATAAATTCCTCTGACATTGACCAGGTGGATTTTATGATGACCACAGGTTAGACAATGGGCCTTATTACAACTGTGCCGGTCCGGAAACAATGGTTCCGGTAAGTCTTCCGGCACCGTTGTTTCCGGACCGGCACAGTAAAACTCTGCGGGCGGGTGTCGTCCCGCCCGCCACGATCAGACCTGCGGGGCAGGATGGCACCCGCTCGCAGAGTTCTCACGGTAGCACCGGCACCATTGTGAATGGTTCCGGTGCTCCCGTGTCCCCATTCCCATTGGACTCCATGGGAAGGGGGGTCTAGCAAAATGACCTGCGCTTGACTTCCCGGCCACCGGACTCGGAATAGCCCGGTGGCACCGGGTTGTCAGGCACCAGTAATTCATTACAGGTTCGGTGTAATTTCAATAATGGTGCTGCTCATGCACGCAAAGTGGAAAACTCTGGTAAATTGTTAAAATGGGGGTGGGGAGTGGTGTATTGGTGGTGGTTAACAGCGCCCTTAAATAATAACCCCTACCAGTTGCGTTGCATGAAACAGCATCTTTAATCAAAGGAGTACCCTAGAAGTTCTTTCCTAGAACACTAGAGGAAGTGCCCATTTACTCAACAACCTGGAACTTGGTAGTATACAGAGACAGTTCTCAGTTGATGTTGTACAGGAAATGTGGCTAACCTCTATTGTGCCTTGGGATGGTTATAGTATCTCCCAGCAACTGGCTGTTTACGGTTCTTTGGGTTGCCTGTCTGGGGGACAGATTTCAGTCAGGAATTCCCTGGGATGGAGTCTTAAGGCGTTTAATTCTACTATTAATGGGCTACTGGCTAATTGGATTGCTATCAAGGAAGGGTCACACAAAATTAATATCTGTATTATTAACGTGTATTGGAATCCAAAGAGAAAGTACATACCGCAATTCCTTGACCAAGTTTCATTGATTCGGGAAGAATGGTTCCTAAAATCGGGAGGTGGTCTTTTGCTACCGATTGGGGATTTTAATTCAAACCTGTTAACTGGAGGAGGCTTAGATTCAATGGCGGATGACCAATTACTCCATGTATCCACCTCCAATGTCAATGGACGATGATGGTTAAAGTTAATCGAAAAATAGCAATTAATGAGTCTAAACGGCAATGTCATGGGGGACTTGAGTTTTTCGGGATACATGGTCCAATGGGGTTGTCGCTTCCAGAATTTACTATGCTTTGGTGGATAGGGTTTTGTTTTCTTTCTGTGAAAAATGTTGCATAGTGGACACTAGCAACCTTAGAATGCAGATGGCCCAATTTAGTTTGCTTTGATGTTTTGGTTTGTGCCTGAGGTAAATGGAGCATGTTTTAAAAGTGAAGTTGAGATGCAGGTTCATAGATATTTTTAGAATGAGCATGACATGTTTGCAATATATAGGTTTCAGGTTTAATATAACCAGTTGAAAAACTGCAATTGGCGATTAAGTTCACCATAGAATGATGACCTCCACCAACGAGATAGAGGCATGCGATTTATCGGCCTGCATAGTAGTTGGTCTGAGCTATGGCAGTCTGAGTTTTTTTACATACATTATAGTTTTTTTCAGCGTGTATTGAATTATTTTGGTCCTGAAGAAGACTGTTCATCTTAGAGATTGGTTCACTACATACTCTAAACTAGCAGGGGGAAGGTTTTTGATATATTATCACTTGATGGAAATCCCAGAATGGAAATACTACCTCAGCTAGCAGACATGAATAGATGATGTAAGGCATGGTATCAACAGCAGACACAGACACTATAGATGCAAGTTTCAAAAACCTGTATTTTGTATTTTGTATTACGGTTGGGAGAACAAGTCCAAATCAGACTAGTCAAAATAAAAAGGCCTATATTAAAAAAAAATAAACTAACCTTGCCCTCCTTCTCAAATGACAAATATGTAAAGTGGGTATAAAGGAAAAATATGTGTCAACAGGAATGTCAGAATGGCTTTGGTAACAACCCCCTTCCCTGCATTCAGAAGCACAGGGTCTCGAGAGTTTCTAAAAAGGATAGGTGGCTGGCACAGTTACATCAGTCTTGCACACTTTGGCCTACTGGTATAATTCAACAGTTCAGGCTTGGGCTTCAAGCGTTTGACAGTTCAATAAGTTATTTAGGCTTCTCCCACCTTGCCACAATTACAGTTCTACTTTAACACAATTCAACACAGGCTTCCCTCTGCTGGGCTGGAGCCTGTCTTTCTTTTCACACGTAACTTTCACTTTACAACAGTTCAGCACAGGCTTCTGTGAGGAACTCATAGTGGCAACAAGTAAGACAGACAAAAGTGATCACAGTTTAAGGGTGTCTATTGAACAATGAAGTCTGTATGCAGGTTGGAAAAACGCCTATTCTAAACCTAAATCTAAGATGGCAGCAAGCATCGACCATCAAATGAAAGTAAGGCAGTCCTAGTGGTGTTGTGTCAAATAAAAGGGCCTATACTAAGAACCCTATTGCCAAACCTTACAACTAATACAAAAAAAGTGTCTGGGATAGTTCTCAAGAAAAGAAATAAGTGTTCTCAATTAATATGTCAGGATGCGGTTGCCTGGGTCTCCCTTAGCCACGTTTTAAGCACAAGCTAAGGTGGGGACTTGGAGCACAGTACAATCTCGGGCTTCTCCAGCACGAGACAACAATACTAATGGCAGCTCTCAGCACACACTCTCAAGCTTTTGTAGCACGAGATGACAGTTCAGCTTTCAACTCTCAAGCTTTCAGCTATTGGGGCAGTCGACGGCCAAATCTCGTTTCACTTGAAAGTCTCTTGCCTTCGAGGACCGGACGTGTTGAAATAACAAAACAAAAGTTCCTTTAACAAATAAAAGTTCATTTCCAATGTTCGCTGGGTGATGGGCTCACCCCTGGGTCCCCCTCTTGTGGGTGCTGACCCTTCTCAATTGTTTACCACAGTTTCATATAGGGTGATGTTTCACCCCTGGGTCCCCCTCTTTTGTGCGCGGACCCTTCTTACATATATCATTCCACAAATGACATGACAGTTCTTTTCTCAATGAACCTTTCGGTGATAGCTTCACCCCTGGATCTCCCTCGGTCAGGCCCGGACCTCTCATGACTGCCAGCACTTGGGTGACTGCTTCACCCCTGGATCCCCCTTGGTCGAGCACGGACCCCTCATGACTTCCCATTCACTTCACTTTCAAGTGTTACAGGATTCACATCCCGGCTTTCTCCAAATGCGGGATTCACTTCCCTTGCTTTCTCTCAATGCGGGACTCACTTTCCTTGCTTTCACATAGTTTGCAGATCAAAGTCTTGCGAATGTATGGGGATTTTACTAGACCTCCTGTATGACCACTTTGACCTCTTTTGGCGACTCTACTACGGCCTTCTGGTACCCGTAGTTTTGCCCTGATGGGGATCGACCCGCGTCTCTTGAATTAGCACCCACGTGGTGCCGGTTTTCCCTTTGCGTGTGGTCTCCCCTTAACACTTTTTACAGTTCTTTACAAAGTTCATTAAACTTGGTTCAAAATTGCCACTTTGCGTGTCTCTCACTCAACACAGCCCGGTTCTTATAGATTCTCCCCTTGACTCACCGGCTGTGATGAACTGCTTGGCTTTTGGCTTTCCTGGAGTCAAGGCAGGTACCACGGATGCGGGAGCTTCCCTCTGTCCTGCTCATCGGCATAAGCTTGCCCTGTATACCGTTGACATCTGCTGCAAGACACTTGTGCTGTTCGCAGTCTTAAGCGCTCTTTCACGAGGCCTGGGATGAAAAGGTCAAGGTCACTTCTCTCCTTGCCACCCTCTGGATTCCTGCCGCCTTTCTCCTTCTCTTGAACTGCTGCACCTGCGTAGATGTGCCGTTGTGCTGTCTGCTCTGCTCGCCTTCCTCGTACTGTGCTCTCTGGCTCCACCTTTTATCCCTGTGGGGAAGGCAAAGTGCTGTAAGCCGTGTGTGATTCTGATCATTTGCCTGACTTTGCCTGACCCTTGTATTGGAACATGTCAGGTAAACGACTCTGGTGTTAGTCCGTTGTCCTTTGTGTTGTGCGAAAGTGTTCGTTTTGGAAAAGTGTGGGGCAGTGGTTTGGATGTCCTACATGAGAGGATGGGGAAAAAGATGTTAAAGCAAGGGGGATACCGCGTCTCACCCGTCGGTGTCCTACTCCCAGAGGACCCCCCCCCATCCAGGTGATCCTCCCTCACCGGTCCACCCCCAGAAACTGGATCCAATAGCGATGGCCGTGTCCTGACCACCTGGGCGACAGATCCCCCAGGACTAGCTAGGGAGACACCTCTGGTTTCTCACATGCCCTTCCCCTATGCGAGGTGGATATGCCTGTTCTTTGGTCAGGTCTTTTGTGTTCAAGACCGAGCGGAGGACAGGGATGAGAGAGGTCAATTTTAGGAGTTAGAGGTAGAGTGGTTTCATCGCTCTCTTTACAATGACCTATGAACTGGGTTTCTCTGGGGTAGAAAATCTCCAAAGGGAGGTGGAGACTCCTGTAAGAGAGTAGAGAAGATGGGGAAGTCCTGTTCCAGAATAACTTCTTCCGGGAGTCCTGGAATGATGGCACTTTACAGGATTCACCCCAGATTTCAATCTGTACTGGAACTTTTGGGTATATTTTGTTGTCTCTGTGTACACAAGTTACTCGTACCAGGGCTGTGTGGTATAGATCTTTTGTTGTAACTAAATAGGCCAGTATAGCGGTTTGCTTACTACCCGAGTCGATTAGGGCCCTTACCCGTTTCCCGTTTACCCAAGCCTTTTCATATATGAATTTGTTATGGGTTTGACAAACAGCTTCCTCCCACCCTTCATACAACCTATTTCCATAGGTTCATCTTTGATGTTCATTGGAAAATGTCCAGCTAGATTACCCATTTCTCTACAGGAAAAACAGATCAGAGGAGGTGGTTTTCTCCCTTTTACTTCCTCCCTTCTGCTCTCATGTTTAGGTCTTGAATCAGGCTTCTTAATCTCTAGTCTTTCTCAAGGCTCCAGAAACTTCTCAAGACCTTCCTCTTTGCCTCTGCCTTTGCCCCCCTTCTCCCCTGTTGATCTGTTTCTTCTCTTGGCATTGTGCACCTGGCCACCCTCTGTTCTTTCGGGCCCAGGTACCTGCTCACCCTGCCACCCTCCTGCACTGCCTCCAGGCCACCATCTGCACTAGGGTTCTGTATCTGTACCCATACAGTCCCCCTCCCACTTTTCTTTTGCACTTATCAGATATACCTTTCTAACTAACTTTCACCTGCCACTTGCTGGCTGCACTACCATGGTGTATCGCCCTTATTTATTATTTATTCTATTTAATATGTATTTATGTTTTCTCTCCTCTTCCTCGCACTTTCCACTCCCCCCATCGTTCCATGCACTCCCCCTCCCATTTTCCTTTTCCATGCACTTGCGCTTTCTTAAATGTCACTGGGCCTAGTAAGATCGCTGTTTTTCTGTTTTTACTCCCTTGTTCCCCTCCCCTTTTGCCTGGTCACGCTCTGAACCACTTGCGTAAGAGCGCGATATAAATAAAATATTTCATTTAATCTCATTTTAATAGGAGTATTTAATAAGCAAGTAAAAATATGTTTCAACTGTAAAACAGTAATTTCTATGGAGTAAACACTTTTTTGTGATGTATACACATTTTTACCACTTCGGATCAGGCAGCATTAACAGCAGTTTCTTCCTCTGTACTACTAGTCCAATCATACCCATGGAGCTGTGTGGAAGTAAACAACGGTACATGCTTCTGTGTGTCTATTTACAATTTTTGTTGGGGGGGATTTGTACTCCCTACTTTTATTTTTGGGGAGTATTTGCCCTTTTTTAGGGAGTAAAAGTGGCTGATACACCCCTGGTCTGTAGGGCTGGCCTCAGTTATGTAAAAATGGTTGAGCTCTGAACTAGGTTCCCAGCCCCCACCCCTAACCTCCCTAATTTCACATGGTGTCCTCTTTCCCACTCCCCACCTCTAGCCTGATGCCACTGCATCCTTTCCACTTTTCATTTTCGGCTAGCCACGGTTATTCCCGTAATAACTGTTGTTATCTCTCACATTGAACAAAACAAAAATGGTGACTTTCCATTTCTGAAATGCCTCTCTCCTGCAGAGTACCATGGGAGATATAGATATCATTTTGGGAGAAGGGGGCACCTGCTTCTCGGTCGAATATTTTAAAAACTACTGCACGCAATAACCCCAGACCACTCCCAGAAATCGAGTCAACGCTTCATGCCCAAGTTGTTTTGTACCTGGTCCAATTCCGTCCAGTGCTGTTCGCTGTTTTACTTTCTTAATAACATTTTTTAATGGATATTTCCCAAAATGTCCAGTCTGTTGGGGCCACACACACACACACCCACCCACCCACCCTCCACCCTCCCGCCCCCCACTCAAGATGAACGTCTGAGAGAAGTGTTTCCTGAGATGCCCGACCCCTCCTTGCTTTCAGACAACCAGCCAATCTGAAAGGAATGATGATCAGAAACAAACTACACACAAATACTACAGAAAATATAACTGTGCCTTGCAAAAACAAATGATGCCTAACCTGCCCACATATCAACATTCCAGACATAATCAAGACTACAAAATGGGGCATTGTACATGTCCATCCAGCAGTATTGTTTACTTGATTATGTGCATGAAATGTCCCGGACGGGGCAACTATGTTGGGGAAACTTGTCATTCTACATAAACGCATGAACCTCCATTATCAAAGTGTCAAGCGATACACAAACGAAAGTCCAGTTGGTGAGCCATTTTCAGAAGCTAATCATAAACTTGATGATCTCAAAATTGCTGTACTCCAGTTAATTCCAAGACTGACAAAGCCAGGAAGACCTATGAATTCAAATGCATGCACATTTTCAATACACTGGACACTGGCAAGGGGCTTGAACAGACATTGCGGTTTCATGAGTCACTATCCCAACCAACAGACTTTCACTTTTTCCACCCATAGAGATACAGGGATCACAACATTGAGATCGGACACTTTCCATAATTTTGTCCAAAGCCATTCACAGGAATTTAACTGACACTCCTCCAGCCCCACCTGCCTCTCTAAGACGATGAATCGTTGCCGGACTCCCCCCAACGCAGCCCCATCTGCCCTCAAAATGCCCCAGCTGAAAAGCTTCCCAGAGACTTGTCAGGGCCTCTGTCCCCAGTCAAATCCCACCCTTCCCTCTGGATTGTGATGTAACACAATCCTGATATGATATCTGATACTAACTTGGCATAACGCATAACTGGTTGACTGGTTGTGTAGTCCCTCTTTCAGATATCGAGAGGCACAAGCCAGAGACGTAGATGATTGTGCAACCACTAATCTTGTAAAGGAAATGGTCTCACATTACATACAGAATTTCAATTGGACTGCACATACAATGACTGGCACTAACCTTTCCTCTCCTGCCTTCCTCCGAGCACTCTAACAGGGTGGGCGGCCCCACTTACCAAAGTGTACCATTTAGACCTTTATGATCGCACGGTTGGAGCCCTCCCAGGAGTGGACTCCCTCGGATCGCTTCTTTCCCCCAGCTGCTGCATTTTCGCGGACCCAGAATGCTGGAACTGTTCCTGAGAGAAGATGAGAGGCAGTGAGGATAGCGTGGTGGTGTTGCGGTTCCCCTCAACACTTTCGTGCCAAAATGTAGTACGCAGGAGTTTGCACATTCAAGCTCACCTGTTTTTATGCAAGGATGAGCTCTCCGTCCTGCTTTCCTTCGGCAGGGGCGCTGTGGATGGACCTAGTTGCATCACTGTTCCAGATTGTGGAGGTCCAGGCCGGCTGCGACCATTCCATCTCAAAGGTAGGTGTTTATATCTATGATTATTGTCTGTATTCTTTGTATTAATTCTTTCCCAATGATTATTGTTCGTAACCATATATCGTTCTCTCTCCCCCTTAGTGATGAAGATGGCTCAGGAGCGCGTGATGGTGAAAAAGTCTATTCCGGATGACCCACTAGTGGTAGGTAGATGCTTCCAGAAGTTGCCCCAATTTTGTGAGTTGCGCTGCTTTAGCGTGTTAAAGTCTATGTGATTGCTCACCTTGTTTTTCTTATTCCCTTTGCAGTTGTGGCTAGTCGGTGTTAACTGGTGAGCGGTTTCCTAACTCCTGCAGGCTGCCGGAGATGAAGATCTGCGTGGATGCTGCATCTAAAGATGGCCCTGTGTTGATGGGAGTTCGGGACAGATAAGGATGCTGGGCGGCACCGGCTGAGGATTCAAGAAGACAGGTAAAATGAATGCGGCGGCTATTGCAGAGTCGGAAGCGATAGCGGTGCTTCTTCGAGCAGTGGCGTGGCTGAATCCAGGTAAAATGTGCACGGCGGCTGCAGAGTGGGAAGCTGATGGTAGTTTCTTCCAGCGATGGTGAGGCTTCAAGGTAAGATGTGCGCGGCGGCTGCAGAGCGGGAAGATGATGGCAGGGCTTCCAGCGATGGTGTTGCTGAATAGATGTAAGATACTGGAGGTTTCCGAAGACTGAAGATGCACGTGCTGGACCAGGTAAGATGCTGCAGGGATCCGGAGACGAAGACGCACATGCTGAACCAGGTAAGGGTCTTCTGGGTGGCAGTAAGCGTTACGCTGCTCTTAGCAGACTAACGCGAAGCGCCAGTATGCGGGTGGGGTCGACTTAGATAGCCTGGCACCAGCCACTGCCCTTAGGCCCCCGCCTTGTGGCCCCACCTTGCTCCTCCTCCTGTCTTTTGCACGTGCCTTCCCTTTACTAATAGGGCCCCACCCGGCCTTGATGCACGCAACTTCTGTGTTCTGTGTGCAAAGCACACTTTGTAATGAGCTTGGTGCCACAGGCGCCAAGACTGGGTCCATTGGGACCCTGCAGGAAGTGAAGTACTGGGCCCTTGCCCAGTAGCCATGACTCCGCCCTTGAAGTCCTTGACCCTATCCTGAGGATTGCATTCCTGGAACTAGGCTAGGTTTTTCCAAAGTTTCGCATTGGCAGTGACCAGGATAAACTAAGTATTAGCCTGACATAGCTGAAGAGCCGAATTGAAAAAGACCTTTTTCCCCCCAATGGCGTTCAGAAGTTTGTCCTCTTTGGAAAGGATCTGGGATGCTGCAGTGGAAGATCTAGAGGCCGGCTTCGACTTGAGCGTAGCTGCTGCCACCACAGTATGAGGGGCGCGGGAATGAAGACATGGATATGCCCTCAGACGCGTGAAGTTTGTAGCGAGCGTCAATTTTTCTGTTTAGGTGCTGCCCAGTATGAGGTTTTTCCCATATTTTACGGGACTTGGCCAGAACATCTTTCTGTAGAAACAGGCCGGTGTGCTCCTGTGCAGACAAGGTGGAGGGTCCAGAAAGTACCCCCTCCTGTGGAGCTGGGGGCTGGGATATGGAATGTCTACCAGCGCCTCATATCCAGCACCTGGTCGCGAAAGGCTCTAATAGAGCAGGGCGGGGTGGGTCGTCGCCGTCCTGGTCCGACTGGTCTTCATCCAGTGAGGTGGGAGCAGATGACTGTCCGCCGCAAGTGGCGCCTCAGGTCTCAAAGGGTTGTTTGGCAGAGCAATCTGAGTCTTTTCCATGGGGGAAAGAGGAGGCAGTGGTGGTGGTGGAGGTCCCACCGGAAGAGGCGGTGGAGGCGGCGTTACAGGAACCAGCATAGGGATTGCCGGGGCAGGGATCGGTTCAGGCAGCTAAGAATACATTTCCTTAAACAAATTCTTAAAATACGCCTTCATGAGATCAGAATGCAGAAGCGTCTGAAACTTCCCAAAAAACACATCCTCAGATGAGAGTCTAGGTGCTGGAGTAGGTAGAGGCCGCTCGGAAGGGACATACCCCCAGGAACGCAAAGAGGATGGTTGCCAGGATGGTCCTCCACCAGCTGGATCCACATAGATCAAGGGTACGGATGCAGTAGGGAGCAAGACAATATGCTGCAGCAGAGTCCAAGAACACCAATCCATTGGAGGGCGGAACGGGTTCATATTGTCCACAAATCACGGAAAAGGCTGCTCTGCCCCAAAAACCAGCCCCTCAGCACCACCTGTGGTGAACGCTGGTGTAAGAGAGGTAATCAAAATGACCACCACGGACTACAGGTGCTGGAGTGCCATTTTGTCAATGCCTGAGGAGAACTGCGTCACAGGTGTAAGTGAGGCAGTAGTCACCACAGGGGAGTCAGGGGTCGTATGTGCCATTTTAGCCTTGAGACAAAGAACATCGGCAGAGCCGGTGTTGGCAGATCTAGAGTGTTTCTGGGACACTCCAGGGACTGCTTATAAGTTAGCCGCAGCAGAGCCAGTACTAGAAGACTTATGGTGCGTGACGGCTTCTGTGCCCCCTTAGCAAGATTGGTTCCACCACAGGTCTGAGTGTGGGAAGGCTTGGAGTCACCCCCCCCCCCCGATGCCAGGACCCTCAAAGGGGGCCCCTCAATCTTGCCAGTTTTAGAAATAGCCCAGATAAGGGGGAACCTCGGGAGCAATCCCAGTACTTTTAGTTGCCTTGAAAGGGGGCTCGAGCTGAGACTCGGTACACTTAGTTCCAGGAGTGGAAAACTCAGGGTTTACCCCAGTGACAATAGTGCCAGAAGAACTGGACCCAACTTTAGCCCCCAAAGGGGGAACCTTGGACGAAGATCCGGTCTTGGTGGCCCCTTTACAGTGGTCCTCAGAGAATACTCTGGCGCACCAATTAGATCCTTTGCGGGACACCTTAGGGATATCCCTGGTGATAGAGCTGCTTGAGTCCCTCCCAGACCCAGAAGACCCCCGGAAGGAGTCCCCCAGCTGGGGTGCCCTGATAAGGAACGAACTTACCGGTCTCCCCCCTTTTTTCTTCAATGAAGAGCTGTAAATGGGGAGGAGGAACGCGTTGAAAAACATCCTCCTACCTGACAAGCCGACATTGGAGTGCCCGGACTGAGAGGGAGTCGCTGTTGAAGCACGCATCCCAACGGGTCTAGGCACTCCAAACAAAGAGTGGGGATCGGCCATAGCGAAGTGACGTTCTCAGGACGAACAGGACAAGAATCCCAGATGCTCTGGCATAGACGGAAGAAGAGACGACGGTGGAACCGGAACAGGATTGAAGGACAAAGGGAACCAAAAGAAAAATATTCCCTATTATGCTAGTGCGTCCGACCCCGACCACGTAGAGAAAATGACTGAAAGGCGGTGCACGGGCAGAGCTGGCGGGGTAACGGTCACGTGCCGTGGCCCCACGTAAAAATAGAAGGACAAAAATTCAATTGTTGATGCTTTTTAACAAAAGTGCTCCGGTCCCATCCCGAAGGACGGAATGTCTCCCAAGTATGGAATAAAGGGGACAGGACGTAGTAATGCTACTGTCCTGAGGTAGAGATGTGATACTTCAACAGCACATTCCATCAAAGCCTTGTGCTGCCATCCTCAAGGAAAATTCACATACCCCATCCAAGAAAGACTCTGCTTAGTCACCCAAAGATGAAATAATTTTTAATCTAATCATGGCTGTACACTGTCATTTTTAAATCATTATTTCTATATGATAAAGGTCAGGCCATGGCTTTGCTGTTTCTCAGATATTGATCAAAGTTCTCACCTTGTTCTGCCACCGGATGACATTTCCAAAGCCACCCGTTCCCAGGCGTTCCTTCATCTCCCAGGATCCACACGTTTGTGTCTGCAGTGACGGGGGCCAGCTCATTCTGCCCGAAACATCCGCCTACCAGAACAGAGAGAGAGTGAGGAAAAGTTAGGTGCAGCAGAGATCTCTTCTCAAACTCCTACACCGCCCCTTACAGCGACCACACCCTTTCCACATATCACACTTATCTTTGCAACTTCAGGCCTCAACTGCAGGCCTCCCCCCAAAATATCACTGCCCCAAACTCTCATCCTCCCACAACAATCAGCCGCTTCAAAACATGGGATCTTATCTCGTGCGAAAGTTAGATTTGTGCCACGCTTGGTACTAGCTCCAAGTTCCCCAGAGGTAGACCTCCAAAATCCTCCAGTAGCATGCCAAGTAACAACCTCACAGTGATGTGCCTGGAATTCAGATAACAGTACTCTGGACTTGGCCCTTCTCTAACCAACTGAGTTTTAGCCATTTGGTGTCATTGCTCCTCCAGAAAAAAAAAAGAAAAAAAACAAACATTCCCACTACTCCCGATCCCAATAGCCGTTTGATCTCCAAATAAAGGATCAGTACCCTTCAAAAATAAACTCCTTTCCTTTTCAAATTCCGGGTGGATCAGAATCTTACCCATCTCACTCTTCGACCCGATCACCCCCAGAACACTTCAATAATACCTTCTAACCACTAAACACTCTGTATCCTCCACCCATACTTTCATCTCACCAACCCACAGCTATCATTGGACACCACTAGCCTTCCCTCCCTCACCACACCTATCCCATCCACTCCACTCCACTCCACTCCAAATTCCTCACTCCATGACCCACACCGATTCTCAACTGCAACCTTATCCCACCTTTCACTGACTCTTAACAAGCCCTTTTCTATCAACCATGCTCTTGGAATTCTTCAACAATAAGTCTCACAAATGTGTATACACTGACAGGTAAGCAAACAGACTCACCACCCAGTGTTCCGCAACCCGTACTCTTGTCCTCATTACATTGTAAGTTAATGAACGCAAAGCCATGCTAGTAAACGCCTCGAGAGTTCAGGGTCAATGGATTTGAGGGGCTGCTCATTCAATTTCCACTATATTTGAAGGTGAAGATGCAATGGACCCATCTAACAAGGATACCCACAGGATGGGTATACGATTCGACAGCAAAGCAACGACAAGGCTTGCATGAATTCACAGGACTTTGTGGTGCGTCTTCGAGAACTGGCGATTAACTTACTTTTTTTGGGTACACGAATATACAATGAACACAGATTTGGTTGTTGTGTACGCAAGAACCAAAGGATTCAAAAGAATCTGTTACAGCCAATAGACCCGTCGATGGACAAAGCTATTTTGATGGTAGTGGAGAAAACCACAGCAAGATATAAAGAGAGCCAAAAGCAAGCGTTCCTGTCTGCAGTAAACATAAGTTGTACCACAAGACTCATTAAAAGAATTAAAAAAATATATTAAAAAATAATAATAAATACTCTTTTCAGGAGGTGCAGAGTCAATGACACTCAGAAAGTCAATAAACCGGATAGGGGATGCTCTCACAGTGCTGCTGACAGAGACTGTCCTGGGCACATCAAAGTGGGTTTACTCTGCCTTTGACTAGGCAGTAAGGCATGTAGCACCAATCACCAGTGCAGTTCACTGTAATGAGCAGAATAAACATACAGACACTGCTGCAAAAAAAATGTAAATCACATTGTATTGTGAACAGCCCTAAAGATAATAGGAGTATCGGCCACTTTTACTCCCTAAAAAGTGGCAAAAACTCCCAGAAAATAAAAAAAACAGTAAAAATGCTCCCAATCAAAAATAGGAAAGAGACATGTAAAATCTTCCAGCCCCACTTTTACCCTCACAGCTCCATGGATAGGTTTATACCAGTAGTGCACACAGTACTACATGACAACATTACTATTTTAAGTTACTGATTGGAAGAAGTAAAACATGTATATTTTAATGTGCATGAATAACTAGATGGAAAAAAAAATATTACATAAACATTTGTTTTTCAGTTAAAACATTTTTACTCGCTTATAAAATAAATAAATACTCTCTTCGGGAATTGGACTTGCATTTTTACTCCCTAAAAATCATTTTGCTCCCAACTTTAAAAAAATAGGGAGTAAAAACTCCAACTTGAAAATCTTATTTGGAGCAAAGATTGTGAACATTGATGGCAAGCCGATAAAGTTGATGACAGACTTGGGTTCAGACCTGACAATCAATTCAATTGATTAGTATACAGCTTTGGAATGCAGGTAAACTGTCAGGATGAAGAAACCAGAAGCCAACCCAGACCCATACACTGCTGTTAAAGTGGATTTCTTCAGCTACACGTACAGCGCATGCAACTTCAATCCCTCAAAAGACAAACAGATAATTACTGTATTTAGAAGATCCTGCAGGAACATTGCAGAAGCCCATCTAGAAGTGTTGGATAAGGTAGGTGGTTGCATTAAGCGATAAGGACATTGCTTGCTGTGTTAAGGTATCTTAACTTTTATAATACTTGATGCATCCGTTTTCAAAGGTATGATGTCACTCTTCTGGGCAAAGTTGCCAACATGGTCTATTTCCAAGAGAACATATTGATCTGCATGATCAACTTTGAAATCCACATTGCACAGATCGAAATAAGGATATGATAAAGCAGGAGCTAAAAGCAGCTCCTGGGTATCCAGAATTACACAATGTGCAGGGTCTACCTCTGCGGAACATGGAGCTAGTACCAAGCGTGGCACAAATCTAACTTTCACACGAGATGAAAAACGATTTTCCTTGCCGTTTACGGATGACCCATTACGTTATTAATGTCTTCTGCATGTATCCCAGTATTCCATTATACAATCCCAGTTAATGTCACATAGAGATGTGTTTATGGTACAAGATGACCTAAGATCCAAATGTAGCTCCAAGTGGCCGTTGGTGCCAAGCCAATATGGCTCTCCTAGGCTGTAACCAGGAGCTAAATAGCTCCCATTTCGTAGCTGGACGATGGCATGCTGGAAATTGTGCACAAGAAGCTACTGTACAAGGAGGACTCGGACCAATGAATGGCATGTTTCAAGGGTCCTTATTTAAAGAAAATGAAAACTCCAAACTTACTTCATCTCCAAGAGGGAAGTTCCCTACCTAGAAACTAAAACTAATGGGGCTTGTCAAAAGAAAAAACAGTCCTTACTCCAAAATCCTATCCATCTAATCTGTCCCTATCACTTTTGAAAATTGAACTAAAAAGGAGAGGCTTGAGCAATGGCCTCTATCTTAGGCTTCTGCTTAGCCCAATCACTTGGATGGTAATTGTTAGATTCAATAAAAACACGTCACAACTTTCCTGCAGACTTTGCTGGTTAAAAGAAAATATCCTCTGCACTGTGCTCCTTACAAAAATGTTGTTGCTCTGGAAACTCCCTGAAGTCCAGCGGCCCTCTGGCACACTTGCGCTCGCTCGCTCAATGTAATTCAAATAGGGTGCTTGCCCGTTCAGGGTCCGGTAACCTTGTTGGCTCTCCCGACCTCGATGCAAAGTGTTTGTAATTATTTCAATTTGATTCACATAGGGCACTTGCCCGTTCGGTTTCAGAGGGTCCTGTAGCTTGTTAATTTTCCTAGCCTTGATTCGAAGTGTTTGTATCTCTCCCGTTCTGATTCACAGGGGGGCGCTTGCCGGCTCGGGTTTCTCAGGGTCTCATAACCTTGTTGGCTTTCCAAGTCTTGAATCAAAGTGTTCATACCTCACACTGGTACTCTCTCTGTGGGAGTGTTTGCTTCCCTGATGCTGGTTGTCTATGCAGCTAATGTCCTTTTGACTTAGAGCTTGGGGTTCTGGGCTCTCTCTGGCGATATGGTCTCAACGTTGGTTACCGGGCCCCAGGCCCAGCACCGCTTCTCTGTGGTCGCACCACCAAAAGAAAGAGGTGCTTCCCAGTCTCCACATCTTCCCCCGACCTTGGCTTCTCGGTCAGATAGGATGCCAGCCAATGAGCATCCAGAGAGCATTTTACTTACCCTCCACGCCCCTTTCCAGAGGCTCACCTTAGCATAGGAATCCCTCTCCTCCTTGCGCTGGAGACTTCTCCCCCTACACAGTTCCTCCTGGTTTTATGTTAGGTTAGGTTATGTTATGTTCAAGGTTGTTATACCGCGCACTGTTGACCCCTTCGTGGTCTCTCAGCGCTCTGGCGGATCTGTATAGCAATGAGGGCAGGGTGGGGGTGTGTTTATTGGGATCTAGTGGGGGGAAAAAGCAAGAGAGCAGTGATGTGCTGTTGGCAGCTTAGTTCGGATACACCGTTCACGGAGCGTAGGTGCGATTTTTCAGTTGGTGTCCGTCATGTGGTGTTGGGCGAGATTATGTGTGGTTTGCTTCATTGTTGTGGTGTTGTAAAGTATATGCGGTTTGTGGTTCTGTAGAGGTATGGTTGAGTTTAGTGTAGAGTATGAGAGGTGTTTATAGAATGAGGAGTTTTTAGTACAGCTGGTTAGTGGCAGTACATTTCCTACCCCCGCTGTTCTGACTTAATGCGATTCATATCCCTTCCCCTGTTGATCATTCTAGAGTGTAGCAATTACTGCCCCCACAAGTCCCTCCAGGGGTAGTGTGTTCCATGTGCCCCATGGTAAGCCTGTGGGCTGCCTGGTTTCTGCATATAGCCCTATTTCTTTATTTGCAACGTGTTCAACACCCTTGGTGGTGCGATTAAGTGTGACACATCTCCCTCCCCCATTTCCACCTTTGGCCCTCAGGATGGGTACACTTCAGGTCTCAAAACCAGGTCTCAAAACCACCCATCCCATTCAGATGGCTTTCTTCTCCTCTGCCCTCCACTCCAGTCCAGTCCAGTCAGGCCAACTCCCCACTCTTTTTCCGTTGTCTGTTTCATGGTGCGGGATGTTGTTCAGTAGTTCCATTCGGTGATAAAGAGCCATGTTTTTAGAATTTTAGATGGTCCTTCATAGTTCCTAATTCTCTGGGGAGAGAGTTCCAAAGTTTTATGGCTAAGCAAGAGAATTCTGATCCACCAAGTGGTTTCCTCATGTATGGTTTATGTTCTAAGCGGATGTCGTCACTGGATCTAAGGTGTTCTAGTTGGCTTGTAGATGGGGATTTTCTTTTTTATGAATTCTGCTCCTTGGCCGCGGATTGCTCTGTGTTTCGCACATTGTTTTGATTTTTGACTGGGAGCCAATATAGCATCCTTATAGCTGGTGTGATATGGTCCCTTCGTAAGAGTTTGAGGAGAAGTCTGGCAGCTGCATTCTGTATTTTATGCAGTTTCCTCAGTAAGTAGTCCGGCATTCCGAGGTATACGCTGTTGACGTAGTCAATCCTGGACATAACGAGGGAGATAATGGCCATTGTTTTGTGCGTGAAGAACAGGAATGGTTGAATCTTTTTGATTGTGGGTAGATGGAAGAAGAATTTCTTAATTATCGCATGTACTTGCTGTTCTAGAGTTAACTCATTGTCCATTAACATTCCAAGGTTTCTGACAACTTTGGATGGTGTGGGTGGCATTCCCGGTTCTGTGGGCCAAGGGATGTACTGGTTGTTTCCTTGGTTGTTGCGAGTAATCATGATTTCTGTCTTGTCCCGGTTGATTTTGAGGTTATTGGTGCGCATCCATTGGTAGAGTTCTTTGAGGCAATCTAATAGCGTTGTGTTCTCTCTTGTTTATCAACTATTTTGTAGATGATTTGGGTATCATCTGCGTAGTTGTAGCATGTGAAGCTGTGTCTATTGATGAGGTTGATTAGTGGAGTCATATAGATCTTGAAGAGTAGCAGGGATAACAAGGAGCCTTGTGGTACTCCACAGGTGGTGTCCTGCGGCACGGATTCGAATGGTTTTATCCATACCGTTTGTATTTTTTCCAGACAAAAAAAGATTTAATCCAGATGAGCGCCGTGTCAGCGATCCTTATCTCTTCCAGTCTCTTGGTTAGATTGTTTATGTAGGTCATCACGAACAACGAGGTAGTGTCCTTCTTGGAATGTGCCGCTCAGACGAAATCCAGCATTGCCTGAGGCCAAAGAGATAGAAGGATTGTCACTAGTTGGTGTAGTCAAAACAAGGAGAAAAAACTGTTTTTCAAAGTCCCATTTAGGCTGATAATGTATTCCGGATTGGGAGGCCCTTATTGGACTGGAGTCCTTGTTCCCGAGAGGGGAGTCACTCCCAGTGAGGTCCCATTTGCCCAGACCCCTACGGAGGGTCTTGTGGAGTGGGCTCACCTACCTAGCCTCACAGTAGGTGGCTCCCCTCTGGAAAGAAGGGACAAATTGACCAGATTCGTCCTAACAGCCTGATTAAAATTACACAATGAAAAGTATCAGTTTGAAAATAAGGAAGTGGAGTACCTTGGTGACATCATATCAAGCAAAAGGTTAACACCAAAACAAAGATCTTAGCAATAGCAGCTCAGAAAGAGTATGCTCCAGAGTTAGGGCAGAATTCAAGTTTTAGGTTATCTTTAGACCCATTTTGTGGACTGGCTAAGCTTTTGCTTTCCTTTTGCTAGCTTTCGGTTTTTATTTGTAACTTTACTTTTGTGGCCAGAGGAACTTCTACTGAAGTGCCCTTGCCGCTTCAACCCTTATTCTGGTGCGCTTCAACTGGAGCCACCATGGCAACCACGACAGGGGGGCTTTTTAAGCACCCCAGTTTGGTCCCACATTGGCTGACACCCTACAAATGTGTTGGACAGTACACTGGAGGCAACAGTTATTTAGTTTGGAATTCACCAGGGGTGAGGTAATTTTTACTGCATTAGTTGCCTCATGCACCAGTATGATAGCCAAGCTGGTACCATTATTACAGGGGTGCATATTTTAAATCCCAGCCTACTAGCCAGAAATAAAATGCAACTTACCACCTCCGTTCTACACATTCACACAGCCAGGGGGCAAAAGCTCTAGTTGCGAACTACTAGCCAGACATAACAAAAGTTATTTGCCACTTTAAGTCTATATCTACATACAGCACACCATGTCTTACTCGCCAAGAGTCAATTATCACTAGCCATTGGCTAGTGGCGAGTGTGAATTTTGCATCCTCACACCAACGTACTTTTTAAAGTTCTACAAGCCATTTTGTTTTGGGCCCTCCCACTGCATGTGTGGACCACGGGAGAGGCCTTCATTGACTGTTAATTGATGTGGCCTTACCTTGTGCCCAGCCCTGCACCCACTAGAGTGGTTTAATCTTGGTTAGCCTGGTTTTCTGCCCCAGACATGCCCAATAAACATCCTGTCTGGGCGGACATGTATGTTTGGAAGGTTTTAAGGGCCAGCCTGAATATTTTATTGGTCTGCCCACTATGCAATTAGACGGCTGGCTTAGGCCAGACTGAGTGAATGGAATTATCAAATGGAGCCCCCGCCCATTCATCAGGTCTCAGGTTCTTACCCGAATTACTGGAAGATTGCCACAAAGATGTGCTTCTGCATTTGATGACCTGGTTTGGCATTATTGACTGGACCTGGCATTTTTGGCTCAACTGTAACAATGTTATGGTTGCTGGCAGTCCTTCCTGAACTTTTTCTCATCCTCCACAGGTCCTCCTTGCCAAGTGAACTGGCTGTCCAGTCTTGGCACAGTTTCCTGTGCTGTTGCTGTGCTACATCCCTGCAAAATGCTCCTGGATCAAGCACCTCAGGGTAGGCAATCTCCCTGGCCTGGATGAGTGGGGAGCCGCTACTCCTCTGCCACAGCTCAGTCTTGGGCTGTCCTGGGTCACCACCAACTGTTGCCCCATTGTGGGGCAGTTCTTTATCAGCTAACTTCCCATTCTTACCCCTTGTGCTGCCTCGATACCTTTGGTCAGGTTTCTCCACCCTCCCACTGCCTTCTCTGTCGCTTTTTGCTTTTTTCTGGCTGGCGAGTCATCCTCCAGGGCAGACAAATTCATCTTCTTTTTGTCTGTCTGGGTTGTTACGGGACCATGGTTCAAGTCACCGAGTACTAGAGCTTTGTTTGTTTTAGCCCTGTAAAGAAGCACTGTAATTAACAGGTTCTCCGCCCCTTCGAGAGGAGCCCTCTGACAGGCACCATGTGCATGTGTCCCCACCTGTTTCCTTGGGGCCAGATAGATTGCTTGGAATGGTATGTGTATTCATTTAAAGAACAGGGATGTCAATTTGGATCAGAAACGACTTACAATGGAACATTTACAGATGGCGGAGGCGTTGCCTGGAAGGGTGCCTTTATAAAAGCACAAAGATGAGAACAAGGGGTGTGCACGTTCATGAGGGTGTGACCAAAGTGGGACATACACAAGAACAAAACAAACAACAGTTCACTTTCAAAAGTGAACAGTAACCTAGCGGGGGCCAGTGCTGCAGACTAAAGAGGAGTACTGTAAAAATGTACAAAACGACATTACTACATGGCACTGAAGAGAGTGTTAGGGCTTGAGGATGGGGGTGAGGGGAGCTCCCACTTTGGCTATCAGGTGAAATTTAAGCCGAGCTTTGAAGAGATTCACAGTCCGGTTGGCTTGGATTGTGCTGGGCAACAGGTGACCATGGAGCAGGGTTAGTAGGGAGAAAGAACGGAAGCGAGAGGAGGCATGAGAGAGTGAGGATGCATGCATATGAGCAGATTGTGTCTTTGTCTGTACACTATCAGTCAGGTACTGAGGAGCAAGACAATTGATAACGTTGTAGACTTGGGGGAATGAACTTGAAAGGGTAGTAGTTATGCACATAGAGGTAGCCATGCGCCTGTAGGTAAAAGTGCTGGAGGATCGCAGTAAGTTGTAGAGAGAGGAGTTTGTGAAACTGAGGGGTTGATCTAGAGAGGGAGGAAGCAGCAAAGATGGAGGCGAAGGAGTGGTCATGAGCAGTATTTTGCGGAGCACAAGGGTGAAGATTACAGTTTTCATAGAGTGTCAAGTAAGAAATGGCCACATTTTCCAAATGCTGAAAAGGTTAAAAAGTGTGGCAGGGGTAGTGATGCATTGTTGCTGTCAGAGATCGCTATCAAATAGGACACAAGGATGCAAGAAGGTCAGGTGGCAAGGAGATGAGAGAGGGGAGGAATGATGTTTTAAGCTTGGAGAAAGAGGACTTCAATTTTTCAAGAGTTCAGCAGGAAGCAGTATAGAGCTATCCAGTGATGGATTGCAGTGAGATAGTTGGCATTCGGTTCCAAGGCGGCTGAGGTGAAGGAGCAAAAGGAGGAAACAGTGATTTCAGTGTCATCAGCAAAGAAGTGGCAGTGAAAGCTACAGTATGAGATAAGTCTTCCTAGGTAAAAGGTATAGAAGGTGAAGATCAGAGGTCCAAGGACTGATCCTTGGGGCACACTTACACAGAGAGGGGTGGGGTCAGAGGTTTGAGATTTCCAGGAGATTTTAAAGGAATGGCTTTCCACAAATGAGGCAATTCAGGCTGTAGCAGATTTCAAAACCAAAAGGTCCTGTAGAGAAGAGTGGCTAACAGTGTCGAAAGAATCAACAACATCCAAAATAAAGAGTACAGAAGAAGAGTACTTGAACTGATGGACATCAGAGAGGATGTTGGAGCCATGCATGAGTATAGTCTTGTTGATGTGCTTTTTAAGGAGCTATTATACTATCAAGACTTCAGGAATACACAACCCCACATCTCCTGGAATTGGGAAATATATTTATACCCTGGATAGGGTCACAATGTAAAGTCCAGAAAGGTGAATATTAAGAATGTGTAATCTGTGTTGGTTGTTGATCGAACCATCTCACATACTTTCCTTCTATGTATAATCCTTATTTATTTCATTTAAGTAAACATTTATCGAAACTAGAATTAAATTTAATAAATACAAATCACCAAGTACTGTCACCAAAATCACAGAGTCAAATCATAATCAAATAACATTGTTACGAAACAGAACAAACCTCAAAAGACATTCGAGAAATCAATTATATACACAACATCAACATTTACATGTGCGGGAATACAATTATAATTGCAAGAGCAGATAATCAAGGCTGCCGTACATGATTTCCTAAATGAATATAGGTCCTTGTATTGTAAAGAAGGCATGGTATCAAACAGTAATACAGACACAAATGACCACAGTTCTAGGGTGTTTATTGTACTTTGAAAGGGTGAGATGAACGCCTATCTAACCCTAAATCTAAAGATGGGAGCAAGCTACGACCGCAAATAATAATAAGGCAGTCCTAGTGGAGTCTGTCAAAATAAAAAGGGCCTATATACTAATAATCATATTGCCAATCCTTACTTCTAAATACAAGATGGTGTGGGACAATAGTGTATGCAAAAAGGAAAATTGTTCAAGAAATAATATGTCAGGATAGTTGAGCCATTGGCTTCCCTTCCCCTCGTTTTCAGCATGGGGCAAGGTAGCCCAGTCGAGCGTCGTTCACACTCTGGGTGGTTGGGACAGTTCAATGGTTCAGCTGGTCTCAATAAGACCAGGTTAGTACGATAAGTCCTAAAATGACGCAATGTAAGACAGGTTTAAATAATGAAAGAAAAATGGGCTAATAAATTGCAAAGATAAACAAGTACTGTCTTTTCTAAATAGGGAAGAGCACGGATGCTCCCCCAGATAGTTTCTGGCAGTCAGCACCTAGGGCGACATAGCAGAGTAACGATCTAAAGGTGACAGTCCAAGAAGACTTAAAAGAAGAAGAGAACAACATTGAGGTAATTTGAAGATAATGAATCCTAGATAAGTTATAATTGACAGCAATAACTTATCGGGTGAGACAACACTGAGAATTATTGAATGAAGCATTTAAAGCCTACCCAGCTTTGGAATATTGATGAGTGACCTGCACTGATTAAGATGGAGAAACAAAGTGTTTTCAATAGATGTGTAGAAGGATCTAATAAAATAATTTACTCCTTTATGCTGCTAGTTAATGTAGCAGGTCATACATAATAGAAATGTAAACCGGGATGTGATTCGAACACTAAAATTTGAATATCCCATTCTTGCTTCCCACAGTTATCCGTTTGATGGTTGGACCTCATGGAAGGACAAATGGAACTTCATTGATAGTTGATCCTTTAAGGAAGACAAACATAAATTGTACATTGAAATGAAATGTGGTTTAAAAAACGTTTTTACCCCTGAAGGATTTCCTTGTGAGTTGTATACAAGTGTGTAAGGAATGAAACATGTCGGATATGGTTTGAATGCAGTATGAAAGTAAGCATGGGTGATATGAATATAGAGTGAATTGTTTGATGGACTGGGATGTACTTCTCTATGAGAGAGGAGAGCAACCAACATATCCTTATGAAATTTTTATTCTGAAAAATTGTTAAATAATGAAATACTACAGGTTATTAGATGTGCATAGTGAAATTGAAAATCATTGAGATATATGTGTTTAAAAATTGTGTGGCAAATTTCTACAATTGTAGAATAGAAAATTATAATAAAAGGTGTTTTATTAACAATGTGTCTAAAAAAATAATAAATGACCATTTTTGATACTAATTGGTGTGGTATATGATAATACAATGAGTATAAATCTTATGTAAAAAAGAGGAAACCACAAAAGGATAGTGGGGAAGCAAGTGACCCTGTAAACATAGTGTATTGTTTAATCAAAAATTCGATGGAGGGCTGTTTATAAGTGCTCGGTAAAAAAGTACCTCTGGTCTCTTTAAGTGGATTGTCAGCTGGTCTCACACCACTCCGACAGTCTTCGAAACAAAAAGGGTTCTCAACAGAACGTCTCTTGACTTAACTCAGGCTTCCTCCGCATTGAAACAAAGTTCACTTTGTTTGTCAAAACACAGACTACTTTTACTTTTCACTTTGGTCTTTCTCTTCTCCAGGCTTTTATCGTCAAAGGCTTTCGAAACGGCATGGGGTATTATTTAAAACCATAGCTGACCAATTCGACTTTCATGGTAGTACCTTCTTTCCAGTGTCTGCTGGTACTTGTAGTTTTTTTAGCCACTCGTACGGTTCAAAACTCAATATTTCACCATTTTGCATCTCAGTGGCTTCCCTCCGTCGGGATCAAAACAGTCTCTTGACTTTGCTTTTGTCGGAATACACAGTTTTAGCTCAGTCCCACAGCTTTGCTCTTTCGGACTATGTACATTCGAGATTTTGTTCCCACTTTGCCAGTTATAGGCAATTTTGGGATTTATACACGGTTCTTGAAAGTTTTGCCTTCTCTCAACAGTTCCCCTCAATCAGGCTTAAACCATCTTTGTTTCACATGTCCTTTCATTCCACTCAGAAGGGTCCAAACTCTGTGCATAAACGTTCACCACGTTTTCCCCATTCAGGCTCAAACCTTGTGTAGTAAAGTTCACCACGTTTCCCTCAGCTGGGATCAAAACACAATGAAAGTGGGGCTCCCTTCCCCCTTGCTTTCTCAGCACCCCTCAATCGGGTTCACACCAATGATATCCTTTGTTGTCAAAGACTTTCGATTGTATGAGGCTGTCACATTCACCTCAGTATGACCACTTCGACTTTTCTTAACAGCCTCTCCCAAGGTATCTTGGTACTCGTAGTTTATCAAACAAGATGTTCCTTTCACCTTCCTGTATTTCACAATAGTCTTTTACAGTTCACAGAGATTTTCAAGAAAGCAACCACATGTTGCCAGACCTCTCCGTTACTATGTATTTCTTACTTGGCAATTGTTACTATGTCTGCTTCTCTCGCGGTTTCATGGCAAACGTGCAGCCTTTCAAAGCATTACTGTATCTTTCATTCTCTTACAATCAATCGGCCTTTTGTGTCACTCTTCACTCACTGGTTGCGTAGGGTCATTTTCTTCAGCATTCCTTTTGAAGTTGAAGTCAAGGCTGATGTATCAACTATATCTGACTCTTTCCAACTCGGTCGTTCACCCGAAAGAGGAGTTGATCCTCCTTGAACACTGACGAGCAGTGCATCTTCCTTTTCTTTAACTCCGCTATGCGACCTTCGTTGTACTGCCGATATGGCCACGACCTCCTTCGCGATGCCTGATCATCCAGCTTCTGCATCCAGGGTCATCTATGCCGGAAGGGAGCAAGTCCTGCTCTTGTGCCGCCTTGCTCAGAGTGTGCCTGGGTGTCTGATCTTTTAAACTCTTTGATGAAAGAGTCGATTGTAGTCAGGTGTGAGTAGTAGCCCCTCCCTGCATGACCTCATTATCGGGACAACATGGAGACGGCCCATAGGAATCCATTCCCCAATGATTCCCATGGGCAATCCATATGACTCCCATCTGCCTCTTCTTCGTCCCAGTAGTTGGACTTCTAGGGTGGAAGCAGGGATTGTGGGAGATGTCGTTTTTCGGAGGGATCATACAAAAACTATACAGAATTTTGTCAGGATAAAGAGGGTATATGTATTGTGGTGGGTGAATGGATTTCCTATTGGGTTCTTATTTTATAGATGGTTTTAATTTTCCTAGTTGTCTTCTCCTTTTTCTTACAGAAAGGTACTGGGGTATGATGGGACTCTGCTGAGAATATCCCATGACAACTGAGGGGATGTCGGGTAGGGGTGTATTGGAATGGGAGGAATACCATGTCTCGCCTGAGGGCGTGCCTCCCATAGTCCCCAAGGACCCACTGCCCAGGTGATCCTCCCTCACTCGTCTGCCCCCAGGGCTGGGATCCAAGAGTGATGGCCCTGCCCACCTGACCAAAGGATTGCCGGGAATAGCCTGGGAGAAACGCCTCAGGTTTCTCACAGTATGAACAAATTGAGAGATCATATAAATAGAACTGTTCTTTAAACATGTGGGTAAATACATGTATGATTTCCCTCCAACAGGTTTCTCTTTTCTTTTTAAGGAAGCCATATTGAAGTGGAACTTCAAGAACTTCAAGAACTGTATCCTCGAGTTACATTGTGATGGGTTGAAGATCACCCAATCCAGAACCTATGAATAATGGAGTAGGACTAAAACTTAGCAATAGTTTGCAGGGACCTTTGGGTCAGCAGAGGGTTTCTCCAAAAGGGATTGTAGGTTTGAATGAGACATGGAAGAGTCCAGAGAAAAAAAAAAGAAATAAAAATAAAAAAAAGAGGTCAACGAGGTCAGAGGATGTGATTGGGACTAAGTCTTGGAGCAAACGGGTCGATAGGAGCAAAAGACAGGATGGCGCTGCAAAGTATGGGTGATAATTTGGTTGGTGTGAAGCAGTCGAGAGAATAAGAGGTGGGGAGGTGGATAGAAAGAGGGAGACAGCAAGAGTAGTGTGGTGGGAGTTTCACAAATTTAAGAGGAAAAGTAGATAGCAAGGTTAACAGAGAGGGAGGAGTTGAACATTTGATTGGGATGTGTATGGACAAAGCTTGGAGGTTAGACACATTCTGTCAGCGTTTGCAAAGGAGGGAGATTAGGTTGGCCTTCAGAGCAGAAAGAGTAGGGTAAGAGTCTGTGACATAGGTCAGTGCGGCAGTTTTTTTTTGATGGTCTGGATCTCAGGGGTGATGCTTGGCTCAGAACTGGGGAGAGAAGGTGTGAATGTGTGTATAGGATAGAGTTGGTCAAAGGGATGACAGAAAAAGCAACCAGTGGAATAAGCATGAATAGAGGAGAAAGACAGGACAGATGTCCTCCTAAGCGCAGCCCCAGGCCTGAGAGTAGTGGGGGTTTACAGCCTCCTCATCCCCCTGCCCCGGATTCCCATCAGCCTTCAAATCCTGTTTTTCATCTATCCTTCTCTGGCTGGCTGGCTGGCTGGGCCTTGGATCAGGACCTGGAACTCTTGCACCTATGGGATAAAACTGGTATTTACTTTCCTACGGGGTGTATCCCATAGGCAAACCATGGGTACAATACATGGAAACCTTTACAAACTTTTAGACTCCTACCAAACAACCAGAACATTTTATATTTTACCTGGACGTTTGTATATTTCCTGCCTCACCATTGGTTTCCTGGAGTACCCTAAACATCTGTGACTTTGAAAGGTACCATTCCTTTATTAGAGAATTTAATGTAATGAAATGAATGAATGAATGAATGAATGCAGTAAACCTTTTCCCATAATCTCTAATGTTAATGTATTTTTGGGTGGCCCTCTGAGCCTGGCTTGCAATTTGTTTGATCCCTTCCACTCCCTGTTAGTATTGCATTATACATGTCTAACATTTTCCTTTTTAGGTTGTGTTAGATGCGCCTACAGATAAAGGGTGTATCGGCCACTTTTACCCCCTAAAAATAGGAAAATACAAAAAATAAAAATAGGGAGTAAAAATACTCCAACGCATATGACCTTGTGCCCCTGCTTTCACTCAAACAGCTCCATGGATATGTTTGGACCAGTAGTGCACATAGTCCCACAGGAAGAAAGGACTGTTCTAACTGCCTGATCAGAAGAAGTAAACATGCATCTTTTAATGTGTATGAATAAACTAGGTGCAAAGAAATAGTTATTACAAAAACATTTCCGTTTCTCAGTTAAAACATATTTTTACTTGCTTATAAAATACTCCGATTGGGAATTGGGCTTACATTTGTACTCCCTAAAAAATCATTGTACTCCCAACTTTCAAAAATAGGGAGTAAAATACTCCCACTTCAAAATCCTATCTGGAGCACTGATTGTAGGTCATAGGGAAAAGAGAGAAAAAAGAGGAGAAAAAAAAAAAAAAAACACACACACAAATTGTTCAACCTACGTACTGGCAAGATGATTCCAGGTTGTGTGTGTGTGTGTGTGTACCGATCTGTCTGTTTAGGATTCCCTTTCCTCCCAACCCCATAGCATTAGAACATGCAGCGGTTGCCCCAGGTACTTTATTACATTAGCTAAATTCTGTCCTTCAGCTATTTTACTGAGTGTATGCCTACTATGTGTGTTGTGATTAACCCAAAGGTGCTCAATGTGTAATTCTATAATTCTGTTGGTTGAAACCATGTCTTACCCTTAGAGATATTTTTCAATAGCCCTCTCAAGGGCTGCGTCACCATCTATACTAACAAGGAATATCTCAAGTCCTTTATGGGGCTCACTGAATACTATTCCAAGTTTGTTGACAACTTTTCCGCAACTACTATTCTCTTGTAAGAAAGAAATGGAGTACCTTGGTGACATATCAAGCAAGAGGGCCACACCAAAACAAAGAACTTAGCAGAAGCAGCTCAGGACGAGCCTGCTCCAGAGGTGGGGCCGAATTCAAATTTTGGGTTATGTTTAGACCCATTTTGTGTGAAACGTACATAAAAAAGTGATGCTCCATGTTTGCATCAATTTACACCGGCACAAAGTTCATCAGAGTGGATGTCACAGAAAAGCAGGGAAGACAGCATATGCAGAATCACAATACTACGCTATTGAAAAAGAAATGCTGCTATGTTCCTGAGCAACTGTGCACTTTCAAACATACAACATACAAGGATTAAAGTTATTTCTGCTCCCTGACAAAAAACAATACATGGGTCCATATGCCTGGCCAAGCACAAACCAAATCTTCCATCCCAAGATATGCCAGGTTGGCAGCCAAACTGAGAATTCTCTTTCAAGATCAACCACATACCACTGATGAGAGACACTGACATGCTACAGCAGCAGAAAATCTGGAGGAGTGCGTTATTAGCCATACCGGCTCACAGGAGGACTCCAAACTCTCAAGTGTGAGCCCTTTCCTATTGATGAGAGGTGGGCATGGTGTTGCTCCAACCTTACACCCCTATGGATGTTCACTTCTATCAGCACAGGCATAGAAAAGTCAGATAATTACTGTAAATGGTAAAAAACAAAACAAAAACATAGAACACGTGGTACTATGTGTAATATGCTGTCATATTATTCCCTGTACGACAAGAAGACATTGCACGAGTTAGATTACCCGCCAAGAATAAACAGACACTTTCAAAGTATTGCCAACTGGTCAAAGTCATGAAAATGTGAAGGCTCTATGAATATCATGGTATGCTTGCACTGTCGAACAGTTCAGGCCAGGAACCTCATCTGATCAACAGAAAGACAACTTCCAAGGAGAGGACAAGAACAGGGAAGACAGCACAGAAGAGGAAGAAGCTACATGACCCTCAGAGAAAGAATGCATGCACAGTGATGGAGGAGCACGACTGCCTATTATTAGAGTTTCTTAAACAAGCATTGGCAAAGTAACTCATTTTGGAGTTTGACATATTTTAGTGCATGAATTAATGCTGGTCTAAATACTTATTAGCAGCTGAGGCATAAAGCTTGCCCCTTACACAGCCTGCTATGAAGCCCATAAAATGATGTTGATCACTATACTATCAAGCATGGAATCTTCAATGTTGTACAACACACATATAGGGTCCAAATACACAAGCTGTAAATGATGTACAACTTTTAATCACAACAATCAGCTTACTGAAAAATAAAAACACAAAAGAATGTACAACTCCAAAAATAATACAGACATACATTATATATGAGACCAGGTGCATGAAGGCATTTACTGCTTAATAACTATTGTATGGGGGGCGCTGTTGAGCAGCCTGCAAGATGGCTGCCTAGTTTAAGAGCTCCGTGCCTAGCTGCCTCTTATCCGTCGACATCTGCGGTTCTGCCTTGGATCCTGTGTACCTGCTACGATCCCTACACTGTGGCCATCGAGCTCTATCCGCACGTCGAGTTCTGGGAGAAATCGGACTCTCGGAACGGGAGATTCTTGTCCCGTCGTGCCTCGCCACCATTGGGCCTTCACTGGGCCCTACTCTCATTGTGACCTGACCGGGTGCCTCCCGTCGGACTCGCTGCTGGCTGCTCTGCCCCTGGCACCCTGGGGCACACACTACAATCGTGGGCCGGCTCGCTCCTGCCCCGGTCCCACCGGACAATCCTTTCCGCTAGGGGCCTAGGCTGCTGACAACCGAGGCGTGCCGGCGCCCCATCTGCGACCGCGGGGGGCTTGGGCTGGGCTGCCTGGCGCGAGCCGGCAGGGACTGCTGTCGTGCCCTCATGGGGTCTCTTCAATACCCGACTCACCGGTTGAATCGACCGAGCTTTATCGTGCCCTCTGGTTACGGCCATGTCGAGTCGCTCCAAAGGATCTGCTAAAGGGGGTGCCATGGGCAAATTCACTAAGACGGTCCCTCGACCGGAGGTGGGCCACACGTCGCTTCCGTAGGAAGAATCTGACAACGACCCTAATCCGGGGGTGGCGGCGCCGGACCTCACTGCCATGATGGAATCGATGGCTAAGAACTTTGCCTCCTTTCATGAGAAGTTTGACGATATCAATGCAAATGTTGCCTCGCTCAAGACCCGGGTAGATCAGGCTGGATCTAGAATTACTGAAGCCGAAAACCGGATCTCCACTAATGAAGATGCGATACACGTACTTCAGGACACAGTGGCCACCTTATCGCGCGACATGAAGAGTGTTAAAGCAAAATGTGATGACTTGGAGTCCCGCTCCCGCAGAAACAACCTTTGCATCATTGGAGTACCTGAAACTGCCCTGAAGGGGCGCATGGAAGATGCAGTTGAACAACTAATCAAGGACTTGCTGGGGGACCCAGACCTTTCCCCTTATTTCACGGTGGACCCCGACCTGGCGAAATCCCCAGACCCATTATAGCCAAGATTCTTAATTATCGTGACAGGGACCTCATCCTTCGCCTGTTGCGGGAGAAGGGGGAGCTGCGACTGGAGTCTCATGTCATCAGGATCTTCCCAGATTTTTCGGTGGCGGTGCAGCAGGAGAGACGCCAATTCCTTGGCGTCAAGAAAATGCTCAGGGAACGCAATGTACCGTATGCCATCTTATTCCCGGCTCGTCTCAAACTTACTCATAATGGCAAACTGTACTTTTTCACAGTCCCAGACAAGGCGGTGAAATTCATCGAGATGCAAATACCGCTTCAGGGCTCTGGAGAAGGCCGAGTGGATGCTATTCAACTGTGAATGGCACGGACTGTGGACACTTATCGAACTTGTTTACTCAATCTGCACTGTGGTACTGGTAAGGCTGCTCGGTTTACTGTGACGCTCTGCCCCTGCAGTCTTTGCGTGCTGCAGCGTTTGTGTACACATCCTTACTACGCACTCCACAGAGCTGGTCTCACATTGTTCTGTTGTCCTACCTCAATTTCTGTCCTATATACCCCGGATGTACGATATTTGACTGTCGAAACAGTTTTAGTTTATTTCGGAACCGCAGGGGCTCGTGTGCAGTCCCCAAATACCCGCTTCGCGGGCGGGGCCTGCGCCACGATTCCGCCACCACTGCTCGTTTTTTGCAACTGAGCCATTTGGCTCCAAGCGTGCTGGTGCACGGCAACGGCGCACCCCATTGCGATTGCACTGTTTTCTCTCAATCTTTTGGTGTGTGTTGGCCCCAGTTGGGCCTCGGGGCAGATTGGGCCAGGTTGGGGACGGCCCAACTGTGCGCTGTTAGGGGTGGGAGATATTTACACTGCTGATCCATGGTTAGTGGTGAGGGTGGGGGGGTGGTAAAGCGCATGCTGAAGGGCCCCATGCCCACTTGCTGTTCCAACTCTGGGAGCTCATACCATCACGAGAGCTGGGATGTTCACCGATTTATGGGTACTGTGTCTGTAGATACCTACCTCTGAAATGGCTACTGTCATAATGCCCTGGAACATTCGGGGGCTTAGCAACCACACTAAGGCCCGCAAGATCTTTGCATATGCTAACAGACATAATTGCAAGATATTGCTTTTACAAGAGACACACTCCGATGGCCTCATTCCAAGGGCTGTTGCCCCGTCATGGGGTTCTGCCAGGTTCTTTACTTCTTACTCCACACAATCTAGGGGCGTTCTCACAATGATCCACAAATCAATTAAGTTTGTGCTGCATAAAAGCTATGTTGATCCTGAGGGTCGTTATGTTATAATACGCTGCACACTGGTCAATACAGAGTACTTGCTGGTTAACACTTACTGTCCCAATGTAGATTCTCCGGAATTCTTCGACACTGTAACTACCATACTGCTGGGATTTGTGTGGGTGCAGATCGTATGGGGGGGGGCCTGAACCTTATACTGAACACTGCTCTGGACAGAACTGCCACTACACCCAGAGCTCTGTCTGGCGCGGCGCGCAGGCTGCATGTCACATGCAGTCACTCAACATTTGTGACGCCTGGAGAACACTTCACCCCCAGCAGCGGACTACACTTATTACTCTTCTGTACACAATAGTTCATCCAGGATAGATCTGTTTTTGGTCTCGAGAGGTCATGGGTAGGGTGGAGGATACACGCATTTTGCCCCGCACGTTCTCGGATCATTCGCCAATCATACTGTCCTTGGGGCTGGGAATTCCCATCCCAACACTCTGCACCTGACGCTTTAAGTCCGAAGCTCTAAAAGACATTGGCCCTCATTACAAGTCAGGCTTTAAGGGGTTAACGGCGCCGTAAAGAGCGTCGGAGCTGTAAAGAGCGTCGGCGCCGTTAACCTTTAAGGGTTGATTCACACTGTAACGCATGCTTTTTGCAGGCGTTAAAGTCCAAGGCGCTAAGCGACCTTGGTGCTAATTACGGCACCGTAATTTACGGTGCCGTAATTAGCGCCTTCCCCATCCCCATTATGCCCTATGGGGCAAAAATGGGAATGGGGAAGGGCAAATGGTGAATGGGGAATTACCGCCCCACTCACCTTGGAATGGGGCGGTAATTCCCCCATCCACCATGGCGGAATCCGGCATGGACCATGGTGCTAACAGCACCATGGTCCATCGCCTGACTTGTAATGAGGGCCATTGTGTTTAAATCTGAGATTCTAGCGGACATTGAGTCCTTCTTTGAGCTTAACTCTCTTCAAGACACGACTGCCGCGGTCAGATGGGAGGCTTTTAAGGCTTACATTAGGGGTATGTCTATTTCCCGAGAGGCGGGGGTGTTGAAAGCTATTAGAGCCGCCCTTGGGCGATCTGAGGCCAAACTTAAAAGGCTAGAGCAATGTTGCTCCTCCGGGTCTGACCCCACCACTCTGGCCCAAATCTCGGACGAGCTCCAGGTGTTTAACACTCTAGAAACCAGCGAAGTTCATTATTTCAGCCGCCCGCAGGCCGCTAGGAAATATGGGTAGGGGGACAGACCCGGCAAGACACTTGCGACACTTGTGAGGGGGGGCGGGCTGGAACTGGGCCGCACGCAGATCACTTCCATAAAAGATCAGAACGGTGACGCTCAATGGGCGGACCATCGAATACTTGATATATTTACCGAGTTCTATAGATCCCTTTATTCCCAGCCCGCAGAGCACACTGAACAACATATGCGAGAACTCCTTGACCAGATCCCCACCACGGAAATTTCCCCACAGACCCGAGACCAGCTGGATACCCCGTTCACGCTAGATGAGATAGTATCGGCTATCTCAGACTTGCCTATAGGCAAGGCGCCGGGACCTGACGGCCTCACGGCGGACTTCTATCGAGAGCACGTGGCTATTCTGGCCCCCCCGGCTGTTGGAGGTATGGAATGAGGCACTCCGAGCCGCTATCCTTCCCCCTTCCATGCGGGAAGCGGCCATCACAGTACTGCTCAAACCAGGTAAACCTGAGGATGAATGCGGGTCCTATAGACCTCTCTCCCTCATGAACCTAGACACAAAGATCTTTGCTAAGATCATTGCTAACCGCTTTCTACCCATTATGACGCACTTGGTACAAGAGGACCAAACAGGCTTTGTCCCCGGCAGGTCCACCTCCCATAACATCAGGAGATTATTCAATGTCATGTCCCATATAGACCAAGACGTCCAGGCCGTAGCGGTTACGCTGGACGCTCAGAAGGCCTTCGACATGGTCTCTTGGAAATATATGTGGCTGGTCCTCCAAACAATGGGCATCGGCCCTAACATGATAGGGTTCATTAAACAATTGTACACTTCCCCTGTTGCGCGGGTACGAGTCAACTCACTAACATCCGAGATGTTCACTCTATTCAGAGGCACCAGACAGGGCTGCCCCTTCTCCCCGATCCTTTTCGCATTGGTGATAGAACCAATGGCAGACTTTATCCAAGCACGGCACTCGCGTAAAGGAGTACGATTGGTTGACGATCCTGAAATAATATCTCTATATGCGGACGATGTCCTACTATACGTCAGAGATCCCACAACCCATCTGGATCCCATACTGAGAGACATCACCCGGATCGGCACCCATTCCGGATTTACGATGAACTATTCAAAATCGGAGATTTTCCCGCTCACCAAGGCTACCCTGCAGCCCACCACCGAGTATCCCCTGCACTAGGCCCCTGAGGGTGTGAGATACCTTGGGGTGCAGATGTCCCTCACTAAGCCCACCCTGCTTGCCGATAATTACTCAGCTGTAGCAGGAACACTTGAGACCAAAATTTCACGATGGCACACTCTCCCGTTGTCCGTCGCTGGTCGTCTATCCCTTATTAAAATGATCTTGCTTCCCAAGCTCTTATACACCTTTCGCAACATTCCTATATGGCCTGGAGGGCTTACTTCACTAAATTGCATACGCTCTGCGCACAATTTCTCTGGCACTCCGGTGCAGTGCGCAAGAAGTGGACTGACATGGCACTTTCATACAAACGGGGTGGTATTGCTGCTCCGGACCTAGAACTATATTGGATCGCAGCCCAGGCCCAGCATGCTACTCATTGGTACCCGGGTTCCCCAGTGTGCCCACATGTCAAACTGGAACGGCTTGCCTCCGCTGGTATCAACTTAATGTCCCTGATATTACATCGACGCTACACATCCGATTCCCCCGTGGACCCCATTGCTGCGACTCTGTATGCCTGGTCACGCCTGCTACACTCGACAAGTGGGCCCTCCCCATATTACAAATGGCTTCCCGTGTGGGCCTTTCCGGGCCTGGAGCCCACGCTTGATACCGCTTTGGCCCGACACTGGGGTGCACTGGGGTATCGGGCCCTGTCCGTCTTCTATCCCGAGGGCAAATTCATAGGCCCCCAAACCTGGAAACCGGGGCACACCAGATCCCTAGAGACTCTCCAATACTACAGGCTTCGTGCCGCGTTCCCCAACATGTGGCCCTCCTTTCCGGATGAGCCCCCAGACAACCCAGCGATAGCCTACATCGCCAACTCGGGCGGTGCACGTGGCATTGTCTCCTCACTGTATCAAATCCTACTAGACATCCCCATTCCGACTCTTGGGGCGCGCGACGGATGGTCGGCTGAACTGGATCTAGACATTTCTGATGAATTGTGGGAGGATATGTGCTGCCACACACAAAAAGTGTCTCTCAATTTCCGTTTTCGTGCCATGCAATACAAGCTCCTCAATAGACTTTACTATACACCACGCAGGACATTGGGGTTTGCTCGCTCTGAGGTGCACCTCTGCCCGCGCTGTAAGGCGGTGGATGCTGATCACTTGCATATGTTCTGGACCTGTAGCAAATTGTCTGGTTTCTGGGACAGGGTCCTCCTTACACCAAGTGTGGTAACTGAAACTGTAATTGATCCCGATCCTTTGGCAGTTCTGTTTGGGGTCTGGGGGTCTGACGAAACTAAGCACTTGAAAAAGTTTTTGAATATAAGCTGCATGATTGCCAAAAAATGTATACTTCAGAACTGGAAGCGCTCCTCCCCACCGGCCTCTCAGAAATGGCTGGGTATGCTCACATGGTCGCGGAACTGTGAGGAGGAATACCTGACAATGCTGCCCGCCCAATCTCGCCCGAGGAACATCTGGAGCGAATTTAATACATATCTCAACAATCAAAGTGAGAACACGCCCGGTTCTGGCTCGTCTCCGGTCTCTATCCATGCACCGTGATTTTTGCTGTGTACTTCTGTATGGTTGATGCTCTATATCCACTGATGGAACTGTATTCTGTAACCATTACAATGTTTTATGCTATGCTTGATTTAATTGATTGTTGCCTTGATGTATGTGCCTTGTGAACCTCTGCCGACAAAAATAAAAATTAAAAAAAATAAATAAATAACTATTGTATGCAGCAAGATGAAGATATTGGGCTGCACCAACACCCAGTCCCACCTTCCAGTCAGAGGGCATCAAAAGTCATAAGCATGAGAGTTATAACCAATGTCTGGAAGATCAGATAGAGCGAAATGCATCCATTTGTATGCTTTCAGCAACAAGCTCCCTTACAAATTCTCCATTTACACCCATTAATTCATTCATAGCCTTCTCTTGCACTACTTCGATCCCCACCACCACCGTCCCATCCGTCGAATTCATAAACTACTTTGCTCCTTGTGTAATCACTGCACACACTAGAAGCTGGTCATTAAAGAGAGAAGAACAAATGCCATGTTGATGGGCCCTGCTAAATGCTCCAAGAGAACTTTTTGTGCCAATGGTGTATGTTTAGATGTGGCATCTCACTTTGACTACACAGGTATCTGGCTTTACTAATAAAACATTGTGGGAAGCGCTGGTGGAAAGGAGAGTGAATACATTGGGCTAATCTGTTGATGGGGTTCTGAGGGTCAGTAGACATTTTGAGATGGGGGGGGAAGAGGGTTCATTTGCTCAAGCCCTTGATGTCAATTAGCAGAAGATTATAACTGTAGCTACAAATGGTGTGTAGGTCCCGTGCTATGCACCATGTGTCAGGGTAACTGCAAAGTCCTTTCTTAGAAGCCTCTTTTCAATATCAAAGGGAACTCCGACCACACTCTTATCTTATGCCCAGAGACCATACTGTGTCCTATTGCCGGTCATACTGTCCTCTTACCAAGTGCATATATAATTAGGCCAAGGTTAACCCATAGCTGCAATAGATCAGACCACATTGAAAGATATTTAGGCTTGGATGCCTGTATAAGATCACAAGTAATGTCATCACAATAGTTGTACATGATCATTCAGCAGCACTTTATTCCTCAACACTCTAGGAACCTGAGCTACCTCCCAGAATTGTGCATTTCTGTTAATGTACCTGGTTTCTTGTGTACCGACTGAGTCTATGAAACTGACTGATTTTGGGATTCCTCATCTGCTGGCCGCTTTACCCAGATGCCTTACTGGTTTCTGGCTCAGGCTGCGATATGGACTGCTCTTGATTAATCACACTCCTGGCTTTAGATTTAGGCCACCCCCAACCTTCTTTCCTGCCAACTTGCTGTATGTGAGGTATTCCTTGCGGTTGCTGATCAAAACAGATGCTGTAATCCTGTGTTGTGGAGAGCCGAGTTACTGGAGTTTCAGTTTTTTCCTGTCGATATTTAGCCCTGTCCTAGTTTCCTGTTACCTTGACTCTGTGTCAACTCTGCCTGTCTTGTAATTCCTTTGGCTTTATCAGAATTGTCCATTCGCGGTAAGGACTTGGATATTAGATTACAAACTGCAAGCTTCCTCTCAGACACTGCCTTGCTGCTCCTGAAACTGTTCTTCTCTCGAACAATCTCTGTATGGTTCCCATCTCACATTAGCGTCCACAGGCTGGCATGTAAAATAGGTTAGTTCCCCTTTGAATAAGGCGTTACATGCTTTGGCACCCTTTTGTGCTTTCTTTCTTGTGTGCGTTTTTGATACCCATGCTATCGATTCTATGGTTTCTTTTTACAGCTAAGGGTAGGAGCGTGCTTGTCCTTATCCTCCCCACCTTATGTGGTATGCGCTAGGATCTGTGTCTTTGGAGTCCTTCTCTGGCATATACCATATAGGACCTAAGGGGGCCATTAGCAGGACATTCAGTCTCTTTCCTGACATTGATGCTTCCCTGTGGGATATCTAACCGACAAGTCGGGCATGGTGCCTAGTGCCATAATGTGTGAATGTGATAACACACTGTTGCACTTCTTACCCTTATGCCTGTGTCCGTCAAGCCGGGAAAATTCAAGAAAACACCACTGCGGTAAGGCCAACCCTAGAAAGGGAACTGATGATTGCGGGCTTTGCCTTTGAATCAGATTCCCAGTGAGTGACTGGTTATATCTGTGGGCAGGCTATTGGAGCCTACTGACATTTTCATCAAAAGGACCACACGTCATTGGGTGTATACTCTTCTTTCTGCGGGCATATTTTTAGAGGAGTCCTCTGTGTCTATGTCACAATATATATATATATTTTTGTTGGATGGCGCAACGTATTTTGAGGTCCGGGTTGGTAATGCATTCGGCTCCCACATCGCTGCCCTCTGTGGAATTGCCCCCTGGACAGATGTCAAATAATCGGATGAACCCTATGACCACTGTGGTGAGAGAGTGAACCTGTGAATGAGGGACATAATGGGTTGGGACATACTGACGGGTTGGAAGCGGGATCTTGCAATGGACATGATACAGATAGGACAACGATAACGGCAGATGGGAAATTAATGATTTGTGCAATATGAATATTTCTGGCCAAGTCAACATTGCTCCAGAAATATTGCGAACCATGCTAGCCGGCATTAATTCTTCTACGATGTGCAAACAGGTTTGTTTCCACGCTGTGTGCCCGCTTCTACACCAAACCAACAGGTGGAGATGGCCCTCATCGGCTGATGACTTTATATTTGGAACTCATCAACCCTATCTGTTCAGGTTTAAAGATCCGGACCCTTTAAATGGTGGACCTACCAATTGAGGCATATATGCAGGCCAAGTAAGCCGCAAGAAGGCCCCCTGTGGAACTAGCTCGAGTGATCCTCAAGATGACTCTTAAGAAACAGACCAAACAAAGTGAAATCACTGATCTGGAAATCGATATCGGACTGTGAAAATGTTACTTTGCCTTTCTCTACTAATTGTATGTGAGAAGGAGGCCGGGAGACTTTGGTGAGTAGGAAGCTGGAGCCCTTAAGTGTCCTATGGAAGGGGGTACTCTGGGTTAGCCGAGGGATATATAGGTGTTCCAGATAAAGTAAGCATGCCACAGGGTCCTGGTTGTGAGAGATCCCCGTGTCACGAATTAGTACCTAAACCATTTGGTAAAGGCACTATAGCTAGTGACACCCTCCTACGGTCTACAGGCATAAATATGGCATCTCAGACTCCAGAATGGCAAGTAGAGGTTCCGTCTGCTACCAAGGAGGCTCTGCAACCGAAAATACTATTATCCCTGGTGGGAGACTTCTGGACTAGACCTCCACCGGGTGCTGTATTTAAGCAGAGGGATTAAATCCCTTGGGGGAAGATACTCACTGAAGCTGAATAAAGGGCTTCCAGCACTCTATGAGCAGCAGGAACTGGTATCAAGTGCTGTGAGATCTACTACTGCAACGCTACTGGTATTAAACGAGAAATTGTCCTTTGTTGAGGGCTACCTGAGGGGGCTATCTGCAAGAGAATCTGGGGGCCTAGATTCGAATACCCTTACATTTTCTGCAATGAGAGTGGTTACTAATAGGTCCATAGACACACGCACTACGAGTCTGGATCTTACACAAGATAATGGAATGTACTAGAAACCAGACTATTGAATGTTTGGACTCCACATCACCCTTGGCTGAGTGTATTGCAACATCGGGGCAACCCATTCCCGAGGGTATGATTGTTTTAGATACTGTAGCTATGCGGAATGAGATTGATTCAGGAGCCTTAGCCAAACCATTGCTGAAGTACATATACCACTAAACATGCTAATAAGAAAAAGATAAAGATGAATGATAATAAAGGTAAAAAAACTAAAACCCAGCCGTCATGAAAAAACACAGATCTGCCAATGCTTCTAGGAAACATGTAGATAATTTGTCAATTACTGATTCTATCACTGATTTTAATTAACAGGCAAATGTGGGTGTCTCTATGCCTTTAGCCGATTCTGGGAACTCCCAGTTAGGGGTTACGATGAAACAACACATACGGGGCAATGAGAAGAAAGTGAAAACTACACCAATTATGCCCAATCAGCCCACTAGTCCAATGGTGCAGCAACCGGCATTGGGCAATGTAAGCAATAACCATGTGTCTATGGATGGTGATATCCAATCGGGATCCAGGAGTAAAATACTGGGAGATAGATGATTAGTCTATCCTCTGACCAGCAGATTGAAGCCCTGGGTAATGGTATTCAGTCCAAAATAACCTTGTTTTGGACTATGAGAACAAATAGTTCCAAATGTAACAATTGCCCCTCGACTACCCCACTGGTTGAGGCTACCCCTCGATTGGGGCCCAACATCATGCCTAATCCTAGAGTGGTTAAAGGTCTGGGGACTAATGTGGAGATGACAGAAATGTGTTCCCCCTTCGGGTTCTAACAATGAATCTGAAACCCTTTTGCTGACATCCGAACACGCATTAAGGTGTGCAGCAAAGGGGAATTTGACATCAGGCAGGGGACAGCTGGTGCATAGGATCTTTGTATGGGAAGTCAACAAACGAAGACATGGTTCTAAAAGGTTAAACAGATCAAGCTCGTTAAAGTTGTTCACTCAAATTCCGCCTTCGAGATCCCTTCATTCTGGGGATATGGAGTACATCTTCCTCTCCTTAACTGCCAATAAGCGAGTGTCGTCGCAATTTCTTTCAGACATAGTATCTGATTTGGTGTGGGATCAGAGAGATGTCCTTCATTCTTTAGGTTACGATATGTTTCAATGTGAGTGTGTTGAGGTGGCCCAACTATTTCTTTCCCCGGCGGAAGATGTACCTAAATCGTTAGCCATTCCCGAGGGCATGGTTTCTCGTCTAACGGCTATGATACAACCTGAATTAGTTGCATCCAACAGAATGAATGAGAATCAAGATTGGACCTTGATTGAGGCTGCAATTAAAACCTTTGTGGCACTCTGAGCTGGTAACGAGCAATCCTAGCCTAGGCGACATTAAAGTGATGTCGTGGATATACATGTGGCATGGCCAATCTTCAGCACGCATAAAAAAGAGTGTGCCTCATCTGCACAAGTTCAATGTTGTGTTCCTCCAAGAAACGTTGCGTTTGGGTGACTTTGCTTTGGATGAATATTTTATTTTTTCTTGTACTGCCACTGGCGGAGTGAAAGGTCGACCCTGTGGGGGAATGGCCATAGCGATCTATATTTATCGCTTTGCTAGATCTACTCTGTGGTACACATGTGAAGGGATTTTGGTGGTGCATGTGTCTATTGCGGGTCCCATTGGTGATGTGTTGCTTATTAATGTCTATTGGAAACTTTCAAACTATCCTCTCCAGGATGTTTATGCTATTATGTCTGAGATCTTTGATCTGTGGTTAACTGAGGGACACCAGCGCACTAGGATTGTGGGGGCTGGGGGAATTCCAATTCCCACCGCTTTGAGATTGTGGGTCTACAAAGAAAACACTTGCATCCCCCCTGGCTGCACTAAAAAAATCTCACGAGGGGATGCCTTTGGGATTCCTTTATGACAGCATGGGATCTTCACCTAATCAAGGCATCTCCCCATCTTGGTTCCCCTCTCTATACCAGACATAGGGTTACGAGCATCTCCTGGATTGACTACTTCTTTGGTACATCATCTCTCAGTTCAAGGTGTAGTGATATATCTGTTTATGATCCTGGGATCAGTGATCATTTGTTTATACATTTTGTGATGAGAGCTATGTCATGTACACAGGCAGTAGTACCTATGCTGATTCCTATTGAACCCAGCAGAAATGGTCTCTCGTGCCGTTGGGACAGGAAGGCCTATAGCAAACTGGTGAGACATCTATCCCTGCCGCTTGTGAAGGGGGGTGAGGATTCATTTGGGGGCTGTATTCCATTGACTTTGGGTGAACAGCCCTTGGATATTTGTATTATGGAGGGCATCAGGATGGCTACGTCTGAGAGGGTACCTAAAACAATGGTGATACATCCGCATCATTTTGAACAACGTATTAAAGATTCGAAAAGACAAAAGACGTGTAATTAGACAGTTGAGAGGATTGAATTTTACTGATGAGGAATTTCTGAAATCTAAGAAACTTGAGGCTTAGAGACATAGAAGTTTTGTTAAGGCTTTAAAGTGTGAACTTTATATTAGGGATAATCAGTCCATGATGAGGGCCATTCTAAAAACCAACTCAATGGAATTTTGGGCGTGTATTAGCACAATTAAAGGTCCAGGCCAAGCTTCTAGTGGTGAAGTCATCCAAGAATATATATGGGTCTCCTTCTCAAACAAATGTTGCATACTTCCCCTCTATGGCTTCATGTTATCCTGATGCCTTGAAAAATCCTATATTGGATGAGTGCCGTCCTTGGGATACAGAGGACATTGTTTGGGCGATCAATAGGCTCAAACCGTCTAGAGGACCTGATGGTCTTCAACCTTTCCTTTTGAAAAAAGATCTGGATGCTTGGGCCATTTTCTTAAAGCCTTATTTTGATAAAATATATCGTACCCATACGGTTCCTCTTTCATGGACTGAGTCTATCCTTATTCTGATTTACAAAAAGGGCAATGTAAATGAGCCTAGGAATTACAGGCCCATTGCTCTCACAGATTCCGTCAGCAAAGTGTTTTCCATCTTGCTTTTAAGGGACTTAAATACCTTCCTAAGCAAATCCATCTATCTCGCTTTCAGGTGGGGTTTCACTGAATCTATCCACGGCATTCAACAGTGTAATGAGGGAGTGTTTGAGAGATTTGCTTCTTGGGCTTGAGGTTCCTAGAAAACTTGTCCAATTTACTGCTCTCCTTCACCAAAACTCTAAGTTACGAATCTGACTCAATAGGGATGTAGCTGTTTCACAGCATATTTCGGTGAGGGTTGGACTCAGGCAGGGTTGTACTCTTGCGCCCACGCTCTTTAATATGTATTTGTGCGACATCGAGGACCATTGGCATATCCATGATCCGATACCAGTGAAATTGGGCCACCTTAGCATCCATTGGATGGCATTCGTGGATATCATCCTTTTTGATAGGACACCGCAGGGCCTCAAAAGGAAGCTTAGTATTTTTTATATTACACTTTGAGGAGCAATTTGGTGGCAAATGGCGATACATCAAAAGGGAATCGTATTTTCCAATAGGAGAAAACCAAAAACCATGCGTTGGTCAATAGGGACAGGTAATGCTGAATCAGTGGCTTCTATACGTTATCTAGGCTACAACTTCACTAACATCTCATCAGCTAAAATGTGGAAAGAGTTGCTGAAAGCTAAATTAATGCCCTTAAGGTCACACATGAAGCGCATCATGAGGAAGGTGTGTGGCTTTTCACTTCTACCAGTAATAAAATACTATTGGGGAAGGCAGACCAGTTTTACTTTATAGGTTGGACTTGGCTTTGGTTGAACTGGGTCTGTGCCTGGATTCGATAAAAGAGGCTTTACGGAAGAATGTATTGGGATTGGCATCCTCTGTTCTGAATGCTGCCATACGACACAAACTAAAAAGCTGGACACCTGTGGAGACAACTGACGATCTATTCTAGGTTTCTTAAACCCCGACTAATTCCTTGTATGTTGATTTACACCAGATTATGAACCATGGCACTCTGTCTTCAGTCAACCTATTTAGGTCATACATGAATCACCTGCTGGCACGAATTGGGTCATCTGACATGGAACTTATGGTCACACCAGAAAAGGTGAAATCTAAACTGTTGCAAGACGACTGGAGAATGACCATTGAGTCCTTGTCCTTATACTTGTCTTTTTGTGACTATGGCAGATTTCCCCGAAGGAGGAGTGACCTTTCTATCCATCTCAAATGCTTTCCCTGTTGCAAGTATAGGCAGGTATTCCTACGTTTCAAATTGAACCAATTCCCCCTTAGAGAAAGAACTAAGTATTGGACCTTTGCCATTTGGCAATAATATTGGTATAACGTTCTTTCCTCGACGGGTGCAATTGTAATGTTTTTTTTCCAGAGTACATTTTACCAAAAATAAAAACTAATCGAAATATATAGGGGTGGGGGGGTTGGAAAAGGATATATATATATGGGGTGAGGGGGTCAGGAATGGGTAACAATAGGGGATGGAGGTTTGGGGGAACCCCTACAATAATAAAAAATAAATGTCAGAGTTTTTTCGGTAAAAGATGCTTGTAAAAAAATGATCGAAATTGCACCAGTCGATGAAATGAAATAGAACCATAATATCTCTCCTATGGTTTGTCGTTTTTGTGAATGTTCCTCCACTATTGAAAGCCTTAGACATTGGATTAAGGATTGTAAAGCCTTGTGTTCCAACAGATTGACTGTTTTCCAGAAGGAATTGGACAGCTTTTCTACAGTCCACTCCAAAGACTTGCTTTGGCCTCGTTTTATGTGGGGAACAAACACATTGTTAATAATTGCATTGGTTTGTTTTTTTAAATTGTATTTATCTTAATTGCTGAAATAATCTTTCTATCATGTTAATGTATGTGTGCATTGTGTGCTTTTTCATATTACTTTTGGATTAATTTGTGAAAGGTTTCATGTAAACCAAAACACAATAAAATTAAAAAAAGGCTTCATACATCAAAAGTCGGCCATGTTTTTTGGTAACAATGAGGAGACTTTGGCACTGTGGTTAATGATGGATGCTTGCCATTCCATACACTATGTCTAAAATACTGTATTCTATTAGATTACTTCTGACTATATCACTCACATGTACGACATTGATTGAAAGAGAACGATCAATATGCGCGGTTGCATAAAAATACCTCTGTGTGAAACAATTGGAAAAGGTGGATGAGGAAGGGAATTCTAGAGGTAGGTGACCTGTTAGAAGATGATTGTTGGAGTTTTATAATGTTTTATGAGAGAAATATAATTTGCAAGCAAGGGACAGGAAGGGTTTCTTAGGCATATGCAAGTTATTGTCTGAGAGAACTGCTTTTACAGAGGCTCCCTTGGCGGGCAGACCAGGGTTATGCGCAATGTTCGATACTCCGCCCCAAAAGGTGTACACGTTTTTTAGGCTTATGCCAACTGGGATTCAAATAACCAATGGTTGGGACAGACTGCGACAGAAGTGTGCCATTAAATTGGGTCATGATTTGTCCCAATGTGAATGGGATAGGGCGACTAAACTTGCTTCTTGGCAAAACGGGATCTTAATCTAGGCCTTGTACGGCACAAAATTATGGGAAGGTTGTACTGGATGCCTGAAAAGATGCATTCTTCGGGCCTCCTAGACAATGATCGCTGTTGGGGAATGTGGCAAGTAGAGGGGGACACTAACACATATGCGACTGAAGATTTCTAGATGGGTGTGTTTGACAGGGTAGACCTAGTGGGTAACATTCCTATTCCATGACATCCTGGATGTTCTATGATAAACTTTAGGGGGACATGACTTGAGGGTTACTTTTGGTACTAAACTTTGCATTGTAAGAGTGCTTGCTTTAGCTCACAAGCAAATCTTGGAAAACTAGGAAAGAACCTCAGTTAGATTACTTGGCTGAATGACTTGCTTATCCTTTCTAAATATGAAAAAGTCATGTGCTGGAAATATGGTCAGCGTTCAATGAACTGTATGGTTAGCCTCGGTTTGTTCTGAGTCATGTGATCTACTGTCTTTTTAGCATGATGCAGCAATATAGTTTTTTTGAAAGTTTTTTTTGTATGTGTTCAGTGTTGTTTGTCTTGTACATGTTTGATTCTCTGGATTGTGCTCAGCTGTCACTTGGGAATGTTATGCTCCATTTTACTATGTTTTAGACAGAGTTGGAAGTTTGACATGTCTTTTGTTTTTCCTTCTTATGCCATAACTGTGTTAGCCATGTTGATGTATGGTACATGTATGAACTGGTTTATGGTAATATGAAAGACTGAGTTGTGTACACCATTATTATATTGGTTATAGCCCTACTGTACAAGAAGGTTAAAAAAGAAATACTAATATTACGTTACCATAGGACAAATATTAAAAGCTGTACATTTACCCAAATACAAAATTACAAAACTTTCTTTGAGATTACCTTAAATTGCAGTCAATTACCAAATGGCAGTCAATCTCATGCATCTACATTGCAAGAACCAAGCACAATCGAAAAGGTTTGCATCTTCCATACCTAATATAGAGTACTAATATTTTAAAATGCTAAAGCGATATCTGTGTGTCCAAAACCGTAATTCTTTAAAATTGGGCGTCCATATGGATCGATTGTGTCAATAAAATGGAGCTAGAAAAATAAAGTGCACTGTGGATTCTATTACATAATTACACTGCGGTCAGTATTCAGAGCTTCCGGCTTGCCACTTTGATGTTCTGGCAGTCAGTGGGAGAAAGTTAAGATGCAACAATGAACGCTTACATGAACTAATTATCCAATTCAGACACATCTATCTCAACACCTCATCTAGTTTTGTAGATCAGTGAATCTGTTACAGTTGTATCAGTGATGTTTACTGCTAAAATATTACAGTTTGCCCACCCTTCGCATGAGACTTTCAAAGCCCTATATTTCATCAAGAGTAGGTTTTGCTTCTCTAGGCCATATGTGACCCTGGCTGATGTTAATCAGTATTTCCTTGGAACATTTTAGCCATTTAAAAACAAGTCCCAAATAATTTCCTGCAAAGAATCGAATCTTCTTCATTATGTATTTGGAGCCAACGCAGTATAGGCCTTCAGCAGGCTTTGTAAAAAGAAAAGCGGACATTAGCCCAACACCAAATAGACCGGGAGAGTAGGGGCGTTCTTAGGCAGACTTAAAAATGTTTTTATTTTTTTTAACTCTCTCTCTCTCTCTCTCTCTCTCTCTCTTCATTCTCCAGCATAGTATGAAGGAGATAGCCGCAAAGCTCATGCCATAAAGGGTCGCTCAGAGGGCCTTCCGCTTATAAACTGGCAAAGTATGTAAGATTGAGTTATCCTCAAATTTGTTTGCAAACATCCAGATTGCACCCAACCTTTGGGACATCATAGATTTGCTGCCCTCAACGTGGTCGATCCAGCTACCATTTGCCTTTATCGTGATCCCTAAATAATAAAATGTAGATACCTGACAATTGTTATCCCTGCTAAACCTGAACATAACTTTCATTGCTCTAGTTCTGTGGCAGGCCATCACAACAGTTTTTGAAGTGTTAACAACCAAAGTGCGTTCAATACAAAATGTGTGCAAAATAAGTTGTCTCTTTTTACCCGTAGATTTTTAAATAAAAATAAACATTCTGCCTACATTAAAATTACAATTTTAATTCCTTGGCGAATCACAATGCAGATTTTCAACACTATCTGCAAGGCTATTAATGAATGACCGAAATACGAAATCAGGCAAAACACTGCCACTTCCCCGTCTACCCCTCATCTTTATATGTAAACTCACACCTCTATCAATACCCAAATATTCCACTGTTGTGGTCGCTATACAGCCTTTGGATTGCTCCCACAAGAGCTGCAGGAGCTGCCAGTGCCTCGGAAACTGCATATTTGCTTCCATCTATGCTATCAAAAAGGAGTTTATTTTTCAATCTATAAACAAAAAATAGAAAGCACCTTCTTTTGAAACATATTTTTGAAAGGAAGCCCCGATGATAATTTTAAAAAAAGGTAAATCAACTGTGCCACCGCATTTCCCCAAGACAACCTTGCAAGTTTGCTGTCTTTTAAATGCTTTCTGCCCAATCCTCAAACCTAGACTGAATAGCCTTACCATACCAAAATACGTTTGGAAACTATCCACAAGTGAGATTGGCGATACTGACCAGGCAGCAACTTGTTGCCCTTTTTATGGATTGGGACGATTTCCCCAGAATGACATCTAGAAGGAACTCCACAATCAATACTTACTTAGTTTTTCTTTTTTTTTTAAACACCGTTAATAGCAGAACCCATCACTTTGATTTGATAAATACATATTTTTTTTAAACAAATTTTAAAAAAAGGTTTTAAAAAAGGAAGATCTACCATAATTTGTTCCGGCTCAGGAGCTTTGCTTGAACAATGTGAAGCAGTGCATGCAAAATCTCTTTTAGAGGAATACAGTTTCTCAAAACAGTGTATCCACTTTTCTGGGGGATAGCGGTTGTTAATTCAGTCTGACTACAAGTAGCCATACCCCTAGCTACTATATCCAAAAAGCAGCTTCCTATTGTTTTATTGGGGTGCTTCAGTCAGAGGCAGGCGGGCTCTGTGCATTTCATCCTGTTTCTTGGTTTTAATTCATTTCTTGGGATAGGAACTTCGTTATAATGCCTTCCTCTCCATGCATTATGTGTTCCAGGGAGTCATTCAGCCGCCTTACACTCATCATGCATTACAGTCCTTGTACTATGCCTTATACTTGCTATTATTGCGCATCCCCAAAAAATAACGGGCTCACTAATGGCTTGATAACTTGCAATGTCCACATTATTAGAGATTACGACTGCCTATCATATTTTTAAAAACTGGAAATAGATTTGTTTACATATGGGTAATAGATCATCCAGAATAACTTTAAAGATCTTCTAGAACTCACTGCCGTTAAATCTGCTACAACATCCTGCTCTAAGCTGTTATTTTCAGTAGGGAAAGCCATGTTTAAAATTACCAGCGCAAGATCCCTTTCAAGTCTTCCTACCACCACACCAAACACTTAGTTAAATGCCAGCTTGTTAGATATCTGAGAAAATAATCACTATGCATAGCAGCATGTCGTCAGTTAAAGGTAAAGTTATGGAGGTGGCCGCCCATTAGGCTCCCCCATAGTCTGTTCTCAAACATAACTCAAGATAATTATTTTCAAGTCTCTGGGCATCAGGGTGTGAATGGTTTGGTAATTCTGGAAAATTCCAGATCTTGTTGTCTTCATTTGTTAACTCAGTAGCAGGCAGAAGTGGCTCATATTGCACATTTTTTATCCCCAGCCACACAATCGAAACAGTTTGCATATTGTGTCCGGTTTCAGACAATATTTCCTCCAAAATTTCAAATGGTTTAAAATCTACTCTTATAGAATAACACTAGCACTAATAAATTAAAAGAAAAAATGTAAGGCATATATTAAAGTCCCAACAGGCAAAATAGTCAACCCATTCCCAGATGTGTCCACACCGTTGGACCCCCATTTGGTCTCCCATATTATGTGCAGCAACTGCAACATTTTGATAGCAGATTTAATTAATGGTCCATGGTCCATGCCTCCTGGAAACGTAATAAGACGGGCCCCAATAAAGGAATGACAATCTTGATCCTCCATTTTCACTGATAAACCTGCCATGTTGCACGAGAGAATTGCAAATTTTCTCAGTAGTAGAGGTCTTATTTGTCATTGCCTTTGCACAGGGGATTCTATCACTTCTCTTCGGGGGGTAGACATTGGTTGGTGTGACAGTTCAGTGACTGATAACTGCTAATATTACTAAGGTTAGACCTTTCAATCTGAACCCTACTAGGGATAGCTCCCACAAATGATGAGATGTTGTACCAACTACATGCTTACATACCACAATATTAGAACGTTTTAGAGGTTGTGTTCTATAATCATTGTAAATAGGCCCTCAAGAAGCTTGCTATCCTTTAATGATACGTTACTGATAAATTGGTTTGGGAAATCTAGTTACTTTAATGATATTATGCATTATCACACAGCAGCCATTGATGTAACAGATTCATTAGATCATCTTGGTCACTTAAGAGTCCCTTGTGGCAATCACTAGTTTGGGGGCATTCATCAGAATAAAATGGTTTGGTAATTAGTTAGAACAGAACTCATCATCAGCCATCAGATCATACCCCTTGAAGCTGGAACAGCTGCTGGGATTATAGAGTAGGCTGGGGTGGGAGTATCCTCTATAGGTGATCTGTTGAATTTTCAGTCTGCTCAGTATTTTTGAAAATATGATTTACATGTTTATTGTGAATTAGTTTATCACAGTAAAACTTAAACAAAAAGAAAAACAAAAAAGACTTACAAAACATAATAAAAATCCCAATGAAAATGACACAAAGAGATACAAATCTTACAAAACATACAAATCAGGCTAAAACCTCATATACAATTCACAACAACTCTTAGCATTTAGTTCATGTATCATACTATAAAGTATTATTATTTATAAAGTGCCTAAGTAGATCACAGTTCTAAAGATAGTGTAGATTACAAAAATATGTACCACTGACATATACAATAGAGATTTTTTCATCTGATCTCAGATTATTTAGATGTAAGAACTTTTCATTATAATCACGGATCAGGCCCTAGCCTGGTTGACCTCCTTCCTCCTAGATTGGTCCTTCTAGGTCCAACTTGGGTCATTTCTCTCCGCCATCTCTCTCTCCCCACATGCGGTGTTCCACAGGGCTCCAACCTCTCACCCTGGCTTGCTAACCTTTACGTGGAACCTCTGGCCCACCTCATCTCTACCTTCTCTTCTAACTTTCAGTGTTATGCGGATGACACTCCACACTCCTTCAGGCTCCCCTCATCCTCCTCTCCGGTCTCATTCCTGACTGTCTATCCGCGATTCAGGAATGGTGTGCCTCCAATGATTACTGCCTTAATGCCACTAAAACAGAAATCCTTCTCATTGGGACCCCTGCTCCCACTTTCCGTCTTTCACTCTGGCCGCCCTCCTTGGGCTCTCTCCCTGCAACTTCCTGTGAGGCAAAAAACCTTGGTGTCATCTTCGACTCCATGCTCTCCTTACATCACAGACCTCTCTAAGAAGGCCCACTACCAGCTGCACCTCATCAGTCTCCAGAGCCCTAGTTTCTCTCTAGGCTGGACTACTGCAACAGCAGCTTTCTAAATCTACCTGCCTCTACACTTCGCCCTCTGCAACTAATCCAGAACAGGACTGCAAGACTTGTCCTTGGCCTCAAGCACAGGGATTGTATCTCTCCAGCCCTGAAATCTCTCTATTGGCTCCTGGTGGCTGAAAGGATCAAGTTCAAGACACTCTGCATTGTCAACAAGGCTTTCCAATTTACTGAAATGTATCACGGGCAGGTTTAAAACAAATCAAAGGGCTTGCAACAAATTGGGTTCTCTTTTGCATTGTTGTACTAAATCATTTTACTGGAGTGGACGTGCGTCGCCAATTAAGAGATACAAGGGTGACAAGGTTACTCAAGGCTAGAAAAGTGGCAATACATCTTTGGGGTAACTACTGGAAAAAAGAAGGTGTACGTAAAGCTTGGGAAGGGAGCTGGGTGCGTGTTAAAAAAAACTGATCAACAATATGTAAAGCTGAGACTGTTGAAGCTGAGAGCGAGAAGCAATCTAGAAGCCAAGGCATATTCTAGTGGTAGCTGTAAGATCGACAGAAGAGGCAAAGAGGCTTATGGCATAGGAAGGAAGAGTGCCTTGCCTACCTGTGGAGGTCGAAGAGTCTTGTCTTTAAATTGCCTAACAAATCCTCAAAGTATCAAGTTGCAGAAGAGCTAACACAACTATGGTTGTCTATAATATTGTCAGGCAACATTATATTGAAGGTGGTTGAAGCGGTAGTACACTGAAGCAAGGGAACCTGCTTTCCCAGTACCAGTAGCAGAAGGGAGTTCTCAAGAGAAAAGCAACCCCCTTAGAAGAATCATCCTGACAAGTTATACCAAAGATGCTGTAGAAGTTACAAAAAGAGGGATAGTTGTTGAAGCAGAAGTGGTACTTTTGTTTTGAACGTTGTCAAGTCTATCCTTGAAGGAGGTTATCCAGCATTACTACTGGTGCAGTTTTAAATTGTGGAAAATGTAAATGGAAGTTTTCAACAAACTGAGAAAGAACTGTTACCAGTGGGGTTTTTTGGGTGAACCTTTGCTTCAGCTTTACTTTCTTTGTGAGAGATTGACATTGGACTTTCCCGGGACAGGAATCTACCCAGAAAAAGTGAAAGGCATCCAAGTCAGTGGTTATTTGGTAATCATTTATGTATGTTGTTTATAATTTACTTTGAATGTTTTGTTGTTTAGTGTAAAGGCCAGTTTTGTATATGCTAGGAGATTTTCCCTTAGAACCTATACTATTCAGGGAACTCCCTGGTAGAATTGGCTTAGTTAGTTTTTTTTGCATTTTCTTTCATTATTTAAATGTCAAATACGGGGGGCGCTGTTGCGCGCAACGAACATGGCTGCCTGAGAGGAGAGCTCCGGCTCGAACATAAATCCTGCTCCTAATAAATCCTTTCAGCGCCGCTCCATTCGCTTAAAAAAGGAAGATTCATGAGGCGGAAGATCTCCTGAACAAGCCCCTGAAGAATCGAGCGAATACGTGCAGGAAAAGTCACAATATCCGGCTGGAAGCATTTTGGCGGACAGGAGGGGCTGACGTGGCCGCCTGCCAGCTCCACAGAACATCCACTGTGTGCCGGAGGTGGGCTGGGAAGAGAGGGCCGCAGTGGGGGAAGGGCGTAGCGGTGACTCTCCTACCACGTCACCCGAGAAGCGAAGAGCAGTGCAGCCGTCCCCAGCCTGGGACGGTGAGAAGCCACCGGTGGAGAGTGCAGACAACCGAAGCTGGTGAAACACAAGGAGAGGAAGGCAGAAAGCCGGCAGAGCAGCCGAAGGAGCGTTATACGGCACTCGCGGCTGTGCTACGTGCGGCGCCGCCGCTGGTGGGCTAGCCCCTTCTTCCCCCCCCCCCCCCCCCGAGTTGGCAAACTGAGGAGGGCACAGGGGAGCAACGCGGAGACATGTGGGGGGGGGTCGTGTCACACCCGTCAAACCAAGTAAGTGAAACGAGGCGGAGAGGGCCCCCGCCACGACGACAAACACCGGTGCCACGGCATAACCCATGGGGTGAGACCACGGGGAAGCTCTATAACACACCCCATAAACTGTTGCCGGCGCAAGAATTGAATTATTACAGTGCCCTGTAGAAATGCGGGGGGGGGTAATCACTGAGGGAGCCCCCGAGTGGTTGCTGTGGTCTGGTGCTGTCACGACAGAGGGCGCAGGGGGCTGCGTCCCCCCCCTAGCATTTGGTGGTGCTCGCCATAATAGCACGTCTCCTTAATTACAGGGACAGGGATGCGATACTCAGACTGTCCAGAGAGAAAGGCACTCCACATTTTGAACACAACAGAATCCACATATATCCAGATTTCTACGCTGGTATACAGGCGCAGAGGCCCTCCTACGAACTGGTGAAAAAACAACTGCGGATACGCAGCATACCATATGCCCTCATCTTCCCAGCAAAAATGAGAATCCAACATGGTGGAAGAGCTCACTTTCTCGAAAACCCCACAGAAGCCATGATATATATAGAGGCCTCTATCCCGCTACCTCCCAGAGCCCAGGTAATCGATCAGAACGTCAAACCACAACCTGGAGATGAGATACTAGACTCAGCTGACTGACCAGAGTAAACCATCTATTCGCGTCACAGGGGGAAAAAAGGATAGCCAGCTGCCTACCGCCCAAAGAAAGGAAATCTCTGTAATATGGACGGCCTGAATGAAGACTTACGATTAATCAAGCCGTGAGCCTCCGTCGGGGAAAGCCAGGTGACTGCAACGGGCGACCCTCAGGAAAGCTCCAACAGTTTAAGGGAATGAAAATTACAGGGCAGCATCGTCAAGTTGGGGGAGATGATGTGGGTGGGGGACCAAAGTATCACAGGATGTTCAGCTCCGTTGAGCAATGCGGGGATGGGCGGGGGATGTTGAGGGTTTGGGACTCAGTTGGAGGAGTCCTACAAGTTAAAAATCGTGGTGGCATTGCAGCACATGGAACTCTCTCCTGAGTAACAGCAAGACAGGAGACGCAACGAGGCTATACAGATATGGCTAATCCTATTGCGACGGCCCGAGGGCTGAAACTAAAACTTCTCACATGGAACGTCCGTGGGCTGAACAACCGAGCCAAGTTGAACAAGGTGGGAGCCTATGTCACTCAACACCATCCCCAGATAATCATGATGCAAGAAACTCATGCACTCCAGAAAGTCAACACTGAGCTCTTGAGGGGGTGGGGTCAGCATAGATACTATACCGAATATTCTTCACAGGCAAGAGGAGTTCTTATCCTGATTCACCCCTCCGTTGGGTTTCAATTTGGGAAAAGTAAAATAGACCCTCTGGGTCGCTATGCAATAGTGTTGGGCAGCATTGCTGGGGAAGAACTGATATTAATAAACACGTATGGTCCGAACGTGGACGACCCTGACTTTTACACAAATGTAATGCAAGGAGATGGGCTTCTCTGGAAGCGAGCACATATTGTGGGGGGGGGGGGGGGAATTCAACACCATCTTGGATACCACCCTAGACCGCTCCACCTCCAAACATAGGAATCCCACAAAAACAGCTGGTATTTTGCAACATATCATGTTGCAACTAACACTAGTAGACGCCTGGAGAACACTATACCCCCAAAAAAGACAGTATTCATTTTACTCCTCGGTGCATGACACCAAATCTCGCATAGATTACTGGCTGGTGTCCTCATCTCTTATGAACCAAATCGACAATAGTGAAATACTTCCCCGTACCCTGTCGGATCACTCCCCTATCCTTTTAGACATGACACTAGGAAATCTAAAACCCCCGGTCAGAAGATGGAGAATGCCATCCGATATCCTTAAGGATCCTACAGTGGCAGAGGCACTACATACAGAGGTAGAATTCTTCCTTGAAACTAATAAAAACTCAGTCAATAGCTCTGCAACTCTATGGGAGACATTTAAAGGAATGGTTCGCCCAAAATGTTTTCTTTCAAAAATAGATAGCCAATATAAAAAAAAAAAGATTGGCATTTTATTTTTTCAAAGTCCCTATGTCAAATTTTGAGCAATTCAAGCTCAAAGATAGCACATGGGGGCATCCATTTTGTATTTATGTTTGCGGTAGCTTTTGAAACGACCGCAAACATAAATACAACGTTATTGTGTTTGAAAACGCTGCAGTTTTTCTTTCTGAGTTTCTCAGGCTCCTCCGGCTCGGAGGAGCCTGAGAAACTCAGAAAGAAAAACCGCAGCGTTTTCAAACACAACCGCGTTGTGTTTCTGCCTGCCGTGGCTATCACTTTGGGTCTCCGGTGCTCCCCCAGGAGAGCACCGGAGACCCAAAGTGAAAGCCAAGGCAGGCAGAAACACAACACGGTTGTGTTTACATGCCGCAGTGTTTCTGCCTACAGCTGATTTCCCATATGGAGCTCTCTGGCTCCCCACGGGGGGCCCCGAGAGCCCCAAATGGCAAATGCTAAATGCTGCAGTGTTTCCGCGTGGGGAGCCCTAAAGCCCCAAATGGGAAAGCAGATTTAGGCAGAAACACAACGCGGTTGTGTTTGAAAACGCTGCGGTTTTTCTTTCTAAGTTTCTCAGGCTCAGAGCAGCCTGAGAAACTTAGAAAGAAAAACCGCAGCGTTTTCAAACACAATAACGTATTTATGTTTGCGGTCGCTTCAAAAGCTACCGCAAACATAAATACAACGTTTTTAAAGCTGCCAGCCCGGAAAACTTAGAAAAAACCCATAGCTAGTGCTATAAATAGCACTTACCGAGATGCAGCTGCAGCTTTTCTGCCTGTAGTCTCCGGTCCGTGTCCTCCGAGTCCCGGCACCAATGGGTGGTAGCTTTTGTTTACTACAGCTGGCTGGCTTTTCCTTCATTAGTGCCGCAAAAGCCAAAAGCAAGCACAGCGGCGGGCATCCATTTCACAAAATGGATGCCCCTGTGTGCTATCTTTGAGCTTGAATTGCTCAACATTTTATATAGGGACTTCAACAAAAAAAAATGGCAATGGTTTTTTTAAAAATATTTTTGAAATAAAAAATTTTGGGCGAACCATTCCTTTAAGGTATGGGTGAGGGGGATCCTGATCTCCAAATCCACGGGGTTGTTGAAGGCGGTCAGGGTGGAACTGGCGGAAATAGAGAAACGGTTGGGTGAGTTAGAATAGCGATCTACAGCCGCACATGAAGACAGCATCCTGGCGGACATCAATAGTAACCTACAAGAATTCAATAGACTAGCTACCAGGGAACTGCTGTACATGGCGACTCCAGTCAGAGCACGCCGGTATGGCAAGGGGAACAGGGCGGGTCGCACCCTAGCCAACCTGCTGAAGGCCAAGAGACACCATACAACGATCTCCAGCATAGTAGCGGGGGATGGCACGGTAACCACTAGTGAGGAGGGCATTAACAGAGAATTCTCCCATTTCTACACAGAACTGTATGCCAATCATGACCTGAAAACTCCCAATGGGGGTAGATCTCGGTCTTCGGCTGGGGCCTCCCTCCGGAACAGCCTCCCTGCCACTCTAAAACTTGAGGAGAACCATCTCCGGTTCCGGAAGCACCTCAAAACCTTCCTCTTTGCTTCTGCCTTCTCCTCCCCTTTCCCCTATTGATTCTGCTCTCCCTCGGCACCATGCACCTGGCCACCCTCTGTCCTCTGGGCCCAGGTACCCGCTCATCTTGCCACCCTCACGCACTGCCTCCGGGCCACCCCCTGCACTGGGGTCTGTATCTGTACCCATACAGCCCTCTCCTTTTCTTCCTGCACTTTCAGACCTACACGGCCTGCTGCCATAAACCCAGCACTTGCCACTTGCTGGCTGCACTCCCATTGTTTGTTGCCTTTTTATTTATTATTTGTTTTTCCTTCTCGCTCCGCACTCTCCTTTTGTTCCCCCTTCAATGCACTTCTCCCTCTACCCTGCACTTGCACGTTCTCAATGTCACTGGGCCTAGTAAGATCGTTGTTTTTGTTCTCCCCTGTTCCCTTTCCCTGCCTGGTCGCGCTCTGAAACACTTGTGTATGAGCGCGATAGAAATAAAATATCAAATAAAATATCAAATCAATCAATCAATGACATTAGAGAATACTTAGACAACATCACGCTCCCGACGTTGCCAACAGAACATAGACTGTTGCTAGACCAGCCCCTGATGGTCGATGAAATAAAGGAAGCAATAAAATCGCTAGCCAACGGAAAGGCCCCCGGCTCAGACGGACTGGGGGCTTAGTTATATAAGGAGCTCCATGAGGAGCTGGCCCCGATACTACTGTCCGTGTGGGAGGAGGTCATGGAGTTAGGGACACTTCCAATATCCATGAGAGAGGCCATAATAACAGTGCTCCTCAAGCCCAGGCGCCCGCCGAATGAGATGTCCTCGTACCGGCCCCTATCCCTTATAAACTGTGACGCCAAGGTATTTGCAAAGATTCTGGCCACGAGACTCCTGCCCAACATGCCCGTGTTGGTGCATCTGGACCAATGCGGATTTATCCCCACCAGATCGACGGCACTGAATCTATGTAGATTGTTTGGTATCATGGCCCAGATTAAGCCAGAAGCCCAAGCGGTGACTATATCTCTAGATGCCGAAAAGGCGTTTGATTCAGTGTCATGGACATACCTGTTCATGGTGCTTGAGAAATTTGGACTAGGCCCATACTTCCTAAAATGCGTCAAGGTATTATATACTAACCCGGGAGCCAGGGTATTGACTAATCGCAACATGTCAGAATGGTTTGAGCTGGGAAGGGGTACGAGACAGGGTTGCCCATTCTCCCCTATACTGTTCGCTCTTACTATGGAACCAGTCACAGCAGCAATTAGGGAACACCAGGGACAGAGGGGTATATGGATGTCGGGCCTGACCCAATCAATATCACTATATGCAGATGACGCCCTGTTATACATCCGAGAGCCAGACACACCTGGGGGCAGCAATGGAGACTGTGCATGAATTTGCAGAATACTCAGGATACAAAACCAACCGCTCCAAATCTGAAATCTTTTCCCTGACCACTGCCACTAGACGCCCAAACAACACACACGGCCTGCAATGGTCCCCTGTTAAGATAAGATACCTGGGTGTTATTGTATCGGGAAACAGAGCATCCCTATTCTCGAACAACCATGGCTCTCAGTTGAACACGATTTCTACTAAACTGCGCTTCTGGGCCAAACTTCCCATTTCACTTATCGGCCAGGTCGCTATATTGAAAATGGTCATTCTGCCCAAGCTGGTATATAGATTTACTAATATCCCGATATGGCCTGGTAGGCGGTTCTTTGATACTCTTAGATCCATGGCTGTAGAGTTTGTCTGGGGCAGAGGCGCGGCCAGAATGAAGTGGGAAAAAATGGTGGAACCCTATAACAAAGGTGACGTAGCAGCTCCAGACTTTGAATTATATTACCTAGTGGCACAGGCTCAGTTTGTTAAACACTGGTATGAGGAGCAGGATACCTCACCCCACATTTGTTTAGAAAAACACGCTGCACGCCCAACCGACTTAAGGTCGGTCATCTTTAAAGGAAAACACAGAGATGAGTGTCCATTCGATCCAGTCAGTACAACAGCGCATGCATGGTCCAAGATTTACCGTAGGCTCGGGTTGGAGACACCATACTACTCTGAGGCCCCATTCTGGAACTTCCCCGGTATAGCACCCACATATGATCCAGATGTGCAAAAGACATAGGACCCGGAGGGAGAATTTAAAATCAAAGACATATTCCCTAACGGCAAATTTATAATAATGGAAGAGTTCAAAACAGGGATGGGAAGGGACCGATTGATGATATTACAATACCACAGAATGAGAAGGGCATTTAAGGCTAGGTGGCCACTGTTCCCAGATGAGCCCCCCACCACACCCGTGCCTGGTGGCTTTGTCAACCTGGTCAGGAACCAGTGTCTTGAGGCTTTACACGGCTGTGCAGGCCAACACTCCAATGGTAAACATGATAAAGACCTCCAGGGAAACAGATCTGGGTGCTACCATAACTGACAGATCCTGGGAGAGATACTGTGAACTGACCAAGAGGGTGTCCATGAACGCGGGCCTCCGGCTGATCCAATTTGAGGTGTTGAATAAGTTGCACTATACCCCCCAAAAAATTGCGAAATTCACAAGAAACGGTCCCGGCAGGTGTCAGAAATGTGGGACGGATCAGGCCGACTCGATACACATGTACTGGAGCTGCCCACACATGTGTATTCTGGGGGGGAGGTGGCGAAAATCCTGGAAGAAGTCACGCTGATACAGGCAGACCTCACACCACAAAAATATTTGTTCGGGGATATAGGAAAACGGTCAGAGGTAATCAGAAGGCTCTTTAATATTGCATGTGCAGTGGCAATAAAAGTGCATTCTGCAAAAGTGGAAGAGTGCACAGGCACCACAAGTGAGCCATTTTCTTAAGGAACTAATGTATGTTAATGAATGTGACTAAGACTATGTAATGTCACTCCCAAACTCATGTAAACCAAAGGACATCTGGGCCCCGTTCAGAGTATATCTATGTGAAGCGGACTCGACCAGCAGTAGCCCGGCAGGGCCCAGTAATATGTCCATTCTGTAATACTGCACATTATGTTATATAACTGAACGTCTCTGATATGGATATGTATGGAATGTCGTGTTGTTGCAATGTTGTGCACCACAATCATTAAAGTTTTAAAAGTTTTTTTTAAAAAAGTAAAATACTGAGAAAACTACAAGCAGTTGTCCACCTCACATTACTGACCCCTCACAGTACACTGTTTGTGATTGCACAAGGTACAGAAACAAAGCAGTGCACTAGATTTATTGTGAATACATTGTGTTTCGCTGGTGGGTATTACACTTAATCTTAAGTGGCGAAACTGCTACCTCCAGTATGTGTTTCGATTTTTTTTCCAAGATATCTTGGGAGCAAACCCATTGGCCTATCATTAGCAGAGAATCTTTTATACAATGTCAGATTGCGCATTCTCCCAATGGTATCACACCAATCTTTTTTAAAGAAAGCTTTTTTGGCTTGTGATGGGTGGGTACTCAATATTTCCACCGATTGTTCAATAACTGCAATTGACCGATTCATAATAGCTTTATAAAATGTCAGGGTTTTCCATTTTTACCAGCCCATCATTGATATAAACCCAAGCTCGTACCCAATGGCTGCAATCGGAATAAAACTAGGAAGTCCCAAACTTTTTTCCAAAATCATGCTTTCAACCGTATCCCACTCAACCTTTCAACCCAAATGAAATATTTTGTGTCCATAGTGTAATGCTGGGATCACTTTAGCTCTACTAAAATCTATGAGTGGGATCACCAAAAATCTGCAGTATTTATTATTAATTCTTTTAATCTGTGCAGCCAGTAGGCTTGCTTTTTCCTTTAGTCTCAGGGCAACTATTTTAATGTTTGATGCGGCATCCAGAATAAAAGCTAAGTAAAGCAGGTGTGGAACTGGCATAATCGGGGTGAGCCCAATTCTCCAATTAAAACCATACGATTTCCGCTTGCAGCTAGCAAAGAGGATTATTTTGATTTGGTTCAGATGAATTACCAATTTGTTGTTCATAGTATATCGGCCAATGTCATCTCAGGCACTGCAATCCCACTTGCGTATAATCCAGTAGGATCACATAGTCCGCGTTAACCAATATACCAACCAAAATCTTGAACTCTTTGTGCTGCAAATGACACCTCAGCTATAGACTTCACCATGTCAGACAGATATAGGTTAAAACAGGAAGGTGGCGGGGACACATACCTCCCGAAGTCTTCTATAAATTGGAAATTCATTAGTTAAGGCACCCTGACTGTTTAACCTTACTTGTAGACATGTGTCTGATTAATATTGCCAGGAGTGGATCTGAAGATTCCACTTCTTCAAATTTGCCCATCATTACTTTATCGAATGCTTGGGAAAAATCCACACATGCGAAGTAAACAGGTAGTGCTCCAGAACTCCAAGCGCGCAGATGCAAGCATTTCATAATAAAGCCATTTACAGCTGTACCCATTTCCTTCCAAAATCCAGTTTGAAACATCTTCAGCCTTCCAGTGGTTTTAGCCCATTGCACCAAATCTCATAAGATTAAGGAAGGGAAGATTTTACTTTCAGCATCAATGAGGGCAATTGGCTGATAATTTGCCAGATTATGGTATTATCGTTGAAAATTTCCATGATCTGGGAGTGGTTTTAGTGGAAATAATGTCATGTAAAAGTAGGAACAACACGTTCACCCACAAGGCCAAATAAGTCTTAAAAATAGAATTGCTCAAACCATTGGGGCCAGAGGCTCTCAAGTACGATGGTTATTTTTAATGAGACTTCCTAGGTCTTCAATATCGAATTTCAATCTCCATGTACATTCTATTTGGAGCACACTTATTGGTAATCCAAGAGGATTGTAGAGTTTAAAAAAACGTAATCCCCATATTTCTTCAGAAACTGGGTTACATTGAAGCTCCTCCTATCCAAGACTCATTTTGTTGACAATGCTCCAAACTCATGCCAATGTTTATTAACGATAGTACGAAGCATTAATTTGCTGTCCTTCTGTAAAAGAATAAGGCAATAAGGTTTCTGCCAATTTTTGTAATGTTGGTGCAATTTACGCTTCTTTAGCTCCATGTCCTGCCTGCTCTGAAGCTCATACTTTAGTAAGTCGTTTTAGTTTGGATCTTAATAATTGTTTCTTAGCTGGAACCAGAGGGTAAAATGTATGGATGTTTTGTCTGGGGGCGGTGGCGAACCAAAAGAAGGAGTCGGACGTTTCCATATTCTTTAATTTAATCAAAATAATAAGATGCATATCTTGCCCTATGGATATCTTGCCCTATGACTATGGGGATTTTCCCTACCTAACCAAACTAACTAATGGTGCTCGTCAGTCATCCGACAACCGATTCCTATCAGGCCCTACCTCTTGAAACTAAGAACTTAATAAGGCAGCTTCCCTTTAGCTGGCTCTATCGACTTTACTTCAGGGCTTCCATGATAAAACAGTTCTCTTAAGTAGTATGAAATCTGTATTTCTTATTTATATGGTTTCGGTAAGCCTTACTGATGAGTTTTAGTAGTTCTTGATATATGTTTAAATTGTTGGTCTATGGGGTGTTCGAGATTCTCCAATCTCTCTTATGTACTCTTTAAGACAGTGGCCATTTCCTTTCTTTCTTAGCAATTTGAACCCTTTACTTCAGGGGTGGTCTCTTCCTCTCTGTGTGGGCATTTTATATCCTTTTCCTGTGTTTGATAACACCCCTCCTGGGGTCTTTCCTCCGATTTTTGTTTGTTATGTCTTTTATCACAGCTGTTTAGGCTTAACTCAGTATCTTTATCAGACACGTTCATCCAAGAATGCCAGTAATCATAAGTTATGCTATAGAACTCTTGCTTCCTTCCAATATGAGCTTTCCGTTCTCTTAGGCTTTCGGCCTCAATAATGCTATCCCTACGGTAGCGTTCATGCAGTCCCTGTGGCTTCCCCTGCATTAGAATAACCTGGGACCTTCAGTCAATGTGCTCGATGATGGGAGGCCTCCGCCTTTGTGTCTCTGGTTTCTTGCCTCACACCCACGGTCTTCCTACTTGTTCGATTAACTCGCAGTGGTCGTCACACTTTTGCCAATGGGAGGATTCATTCCTCCAGCTGCTACCGGTCTTGGCATCGTTAGGCAGGTTCCCAACCCACCACGATCCTCTCCTGGTCATGCCACCATTCGGGACGGCTCTTGGACCCAGTACGCACAGCAGATGCTCTGCTGTATGTTGCCCTGGGCCTCTGCCTTCTCACTTCAACATTCACCTTTGCTCATATTGCTGCTGGATCTGTGGCTCAAAACTGCTCTGTCTCTCCCATGCGTGCGTACGTACGTACGTCAGAGGCTTTCCCCGGAATCTGCTTCTCTCTCTGCCTCCATGATCTGCTCATCGTTTTTACAGGTTGTTTTGCGTTCTAAGCAACATTATATTTTTCTTCAGATGTCGTAATCTGTCCAGCATCATCTGAAGCCAATACAAGGGAAACCATGTTAAAGGTAATCCGATATATGCAGACAGTTTTGCTTTTGTAGGGAGATCCTTGTGTGAATGGGTGTCCTTGTCCACTAGAGGGGAATCGCTCTAAGTGAGGTCGCACTTGCCCAGAGACCTATGGAGGGTCTTGCTGAGCGGGCTCACCTCCCTAGGCTCACAGGAGGTGGCTACACCCTGTATGTGATGAATCAGATAGGATTCCCCCAGAAAACCTAGCCTAGGATCCTTATCATGTGGCCAGGGAAAGGCAGACGCTTCCTGATCCTGACCCCTGGGGGTAATGTTCTGCGGGAGGATCACATTGGGGGTAAATCCCCCTCCCTAACTTCCCCAGAGACCCTACCATCTTAATGACCTACTGTAAAAGTAAGAGGTAATTTGAACAGTGTGAACTTCAAGTCCCACAATGACCAAAGTACTGGGGCAAGGAGGAGGGATGCAGAGGCACTGAACTGAAAGAAGCAGCCAAGTGAGGTTAATGACCCACACCGGAGAGGGAATGGGCAGCATGAAGAGCCCCCTCAGGTGAAGGCCATGGGAAGAAGCAGGAGGTGGAGTGGTTGTCGTGACTCCACGTTGCAGCAGAAGTTGAAGGAGAGAGGAGATGCTGGAGCCACCGCTAATTACAGAGCGGATGCTGGTTCTGAGAGGGTCTCTACCTGTGAAGACTATGTAAGCAGAGGCTGTACGGTGGGAAGCGTTGCTTTGGAAAGCTCTCCCCCTGAGGGTTGTGAATGCATATGTCACGATGCGGGAAGCATTAATTGGAAAGGCCCCCCGCCCCTTAATTTGGGCTCCGGTAGCAGGCGAGCATCGGATTGCTCATAGAGCTGAGAAAGCTCCTCTCCCGACCGGCATGGGGCACAGGGAGAGCAGAGGAGCGGGCAGCCGTGAAGAAGGAAGTCGAGGAAGTAGAAGTCACTGTGGCAGTGAAGCAAGTGGACGCATATGCAGCAACCAGCGAGTTCACTGATCCTGTGTAACCCCGAAATGCTCCGTAATCACCCACCTGCCATTAGTGATCATCTTGAATACTGAAATGATGTGCCAAAGTTAAAGTGGCAGGCTGATAATGACTTTGAATGCCGAGCTGATACAAAGAAGTTAAAGAGGCAGATCTAGACCTTCGGGAACAAACAAGGATATAATTATACTTATAACAACCAAAGCAATTGCCAAAGACAAGAGAGGGCAATACTAGAACCAATTGGCAAAAACCATCATTGCGAAAGTCACAGGAGGGCAATTCAGAAACATGCAGAGTATAACCCATGTTGCCAAAGAGAGAAAAAGGCAAGAGTTATAACATTTTTTTAAAAATAAGCATTGTCCAAGCCAAAGAAGAGGAAGCATGAGAAAGGGCCATTATCAGCACTTCGTTAAAAGGAAAGAGAGAAAATAAGAGTGGCAGAGGAGCTGCCCTCCTGATAGAAAGAATTCAGGAGAAGAGGAGCATAATCTGCATTGCATGTGGCAATCACAAGTGTGGAACAAACAGCACCAATGTGTTGCAGGTCTTCCCAAAACAAGTAGTCAATACAGATGTAGTTGGAGGTCAAAAGACTTTACAAAGTTGTTTATATGATATATGACATGACATTTGTAACGCGCCTATACACAGTGTTTCAAGGCGCGACGAGGCAGGGAGGGGGGGCAAAGGAAAGACAGAACGGTCTTACTAGGCAGGTGTCATTAAGATTGCGCAAGTGCATGAGCAAAGGGGGGAGGGAAAGTGCAAGGGGAAAGGGAGAGGGGAAAGTGCAGTACAGGGGTAGTAGAATAACAGGATAAATAATAAGGGCCAAGGGAGGCAGTGCAAGGGGAGAGTGGCTGGGCCAGGGACCGAGATCGGTGAGAGTGGCCCAGTTGCAGATTCAGTGCAGTTTCAGTCAGGAATTTAGCAGGGGAGAGGGGGAGAGAAAGCAGAAGCAAAGAGGAAGGTTTTGAGGTGCTTCCGGAACCAGAGATGGTTCTCCTCAAGTTTCAGGGAGGCAGGACGGCTGTTCCAGAGGGAGGCCCCTGCCGCGGAGAGAGATCTACCCCCAACTCGTTGCTTCGAGAAGCGGCTGACCCTGAGGGAGTTGGAGGCGGATGAGCAAAGAGCTCGAGAAGGAAGATATTTAAAAAGAGAGAGTTGATGGTATTTTGGCCCCAAGCCCCAGAAGGCCTTGCGGACAATGCAGAGGGTTTTGAACTTAATCCTCGCAGCCACTGGGAGCAAGTGCAGAGATTTCAGTCATGGAGAGATGCGGTCCCTGGGCTTGAGGCCAAGGACAAGTCTTGCAGTCCTGTTCTGGATGAGTTGCAGAGAGCGGAGAGTAGAGGCAGGAAGATTTAGATAGAGGCTGTTACAGTAGTCCGGGGCTCTGGAGACAGTGAGCTTCTGGGCGAAGGAGAGGAAAGGAAGAATACCTCTGAGGAGGTGCAGCTGGTAGTGTGACTTCTTAGAGACGTCAGATACGTGAGGAGAGAAGGAGAGTGTGGAGTCGAAGATTATCCGAAGTTTTTTGCCTTGCAGGTAGGAGCAGGAAGAGGGCCAAGAGAGGCCGACCAGAAAGGTGCAGGGAAGGAGGGAGTGGGTGTGCCGATGAGTAGAATCTCTGTCTTACTGGCATTAAGGCAGAGGTCATTGGCGGCACACCATTCCTGGAGAGCAGACTGACAGTCAGAAATGAGGGAAAGACAGGAGGACGAGGCAGAGGGTAGCCTTAAAATGATATGGGTGTCATCCGCATAGCACTGAAAGTTGGGGCAGAGAGCGGCGATGCGGTGGGCAAGGAGTGCCAGATATAGGTTGAACAGCCAGGGAGAGAGGTTAGATCCCTGGGGGACAACACAGGTAGAGAAAAAGATGTCAGAGAGGAAGGATCCCAGTTGGACCTGGGAGGGTTGATTGGAGAGGAAAGAGGTCAGCCACGCCAGAGCCTGACCAGGTTATCACGGAGACGGTTGAGCAGGATGGCATGGTTGACAGTATCAAAGGCAGAAGAGAGATCAAGCAAAATGAGAACACACAGTGTTAGAGTCAAGGTTGGAGAGCAGGTCTTCACGGATGTTCAGGAGAGCAGTTTCTGTGTTTCTGGCAGCTCTGAAGCCAGACTGATGGTCATGGACATCACAACCAACAAATTCAGCATGGAGCTTAAGCTGGGAGATGGCTAGTTTCTCCAGGAGCTTGCCCAGGAAGGGAGTGATGGAGATTGGGCGATAGTTAGCCGGGCAGGAGGGGTCGGAAGAGGGTTTCTTAAAAAGAGGGTGCACAACGGAGCGCTTAAGGGAGGATGGGAAGACTCCAGAGGCGAAGGAGTGATTGCAGAAGTCAGCCAGGGCAGGAGCCAGGGAGTCGATGTGGTCCTTGATAGTTTTGGAGGAGCAGGAGTGAACCTGTTTTGATGAGACTTTCATTGATCGGACTTGTCTGGAAACCTCGTCAGCAGAGAAAAGGGGAAAGGCAGAGAAGGAGGGAGGAGGGGTGGCTGCAGAAGGGCCAGAGGAAGAGCAGGGAATAGAGGGAGGGAGGTGATAGGAGGGGAGAGAGAGAGGACAGGATTTCCTGAGTTTTTTAAATGAAGTGAGAAGCCAGTGCCGTGCAGACGGCCTGGGAGGGGAGAGGAGAGGTAGAGACTGCAACAGGGTTGGCCAGTTCCTTGCAGATTTTAAAGAGTTCAGCCAAGTTGTTAGATGCCGCAGAGATGCGGGCTTGGATAAGGGCTCTCTTCTTGGTGAGAACGGAGAGTCGGTATTGCCTTAGTAGCAGGCGGCAGGCCAGTTTGTCACAGGATGAACATGAAGCACGCCATTTCCTCTCTGCCACCCTGCACTTGCGTTTTAGGGTGACGAGATCCGAGTCATACCAGGAGTTACATTTGGCTTTGGGCTTCAGGCGGATTCTCATGACAGGGGCAAGGATATCAAGAGTATCAGATATAGCAGAGTGGAGAGGGCTGTGTCAGGGTGGGAGTCAGCCGAAGGGGGAGGAGGGGATGAGAAGGTGGCGGCAAAAGCCTCAACTGACACGTGCTTCATGGGTCGGATGACCGAGAAGGAGGGTGGCAGTGATGAAGGTGGCTTTGCCTGAGGGGTAGGGAGGGTGAGGTGGGAGGATAGGAGAAAGTGATCACTCCAGGAGAGAGGAGTGGAGAGAGGGACAGAGAGAGGAAGGTCAGCAGAGATCAGGGCATCAAGAGTGTGCCCTGCAGAATGAGTCGGCTCAGACGGGAGAATAGAGAGTGAGAGAGAGTCGCAGAGGTCGCGAAAGTGTCCAGAGGGGGGACAGGAGGCATCCAGGTGTATGTTGAAGTCTCCAAGAAAGAGGAGTTGAGAGGTTGAGGACAGGAGTCAGGAGGAGAGGTCCGCCCACTCTGAGAGGAAGGAGAAAATTTGCCCGGGTGGCCGACAGATAGTAGCCACAGTAAGGGAATGGCTAAGAGAGAGAGAGAGAGAGTGTCGACAGACAAGGCATTCAAAGGAGGAGTAGGTCTGCGTAGGAGTGGCAGGAATCCACTCGGGGAACTTGAGGGCAACACCCCCACCAGCACGGTTGGGCCTGGGCACGGAGAGGATCTTGTAGACGTCAGGTAGGAGTGTGTCAAAGCTGATGACAGAGCTGGCCGTGAACCATGTCTCAGTGAGGCCCAGGACATCAAGGTCCAGTTCCTCTAGAAGGCGACAGATGTCAGAGGAATGTTTGACAGCAGAGCAAGAGTTTAGAGTGGCAATGTGGAGAAGGTTGCCATCCTTGAAGGACTTCCGGGGAGGGGTACAGATCAGAGGTATGCCCTGCGGCGGTGAAGAGGGAGCACGAGGGGGGACAGGGAGGGAGGGGGAGGGCAAGGTAGCCGAGGAGGGGGGACAGCAGGAGAGGAAAGGAAGTTGATGAGGCGCAGGAAGCGTCTATCAAAGAGGTGAAGGTTGGCCTGAGGGCCTTGGACCAAGACGGTCCCATTAGAGTAGACATTAATGATTGCCTTAGAGGAGTGGAAGGAGGCCAAGAGGACATCCCAACGGCTGCCAACATTAATGGGAGAAGAGGTGAAAGGAGAGAGCACAGAGACCATATGAAGGGTACATAGGTTAGGTGAAGGCACGAAAAAGAAGATGTCGGTGAGAGTTTCCTTGGAGGAGGCACTGGTGTAGGTGTCAGCGATAGGGAGGCCTGGGTTGGAGACTAGGATGTCCTTTTTAAACATTTTCCTACCAGATTTAGTGAGGAGAGCAGGATAGTCAATGGAGAAGCAGTTAGAGAAGATAGGCGAGATAGAATAGGAGGGAGAGGAGGAAGACAGACGAGAGCAAGCGGACAGGATAGCGAGCGGCAAACCAGTAGTGCAGTAGGACGGACTCTCAGGGTTAAAGATCTCACAGTGCTCAATAAGGAACCAGGGAGAAGCCACCTAAGTTTGAGAAACCTGAGCGGGAAGGACAGGCCTAGTTTACCACAGTTTAGAAACAACAGTAAATGAGTATTGCGTATTAGGTAACCGGTGGAGAGGCCACCTAAGTTTGAGAATCCTGAGAGGGGAGGAAAAGGCAGAGTTTAACCACAGTGCAGAAACTACAGTAAATAGTATTTACGCAATGCGTAAATAGGTGACACAGGTGTAGGAGGGGTGCGCCGGGAGAGCTAGTAATGTGATAACTGGCGCCTGGCGTCCCCTGCGGACACCTGCAGACACAACTGAAGCAAACTGTACCACAGACGTTCTTGCAGTGGTGTTAGCAGTTTAATTAGTCCTGGCAAGCGAGGATACCAGGGCGAGGGACCTTGCAGTGGTAGACCTGGCAGGTGAGTGGACCAGGTGGAACTCCTTGAAGTACTGTGGTGTGGTTAAAAGTGTTGAAGAAGTGGCAAGGCCCCTAAAATATATTGGGAACTGTTGCGGAATCATCCTGATTAAAGCATTCTTGGTGATACTGACGAACTGTGGCAGTATTCTTGATTTTTAAGAAGACGTTGTATGGAACTCACTACTACAAGTGGATGGATAAAGACTTGTTGAATATTTTGAACTTTTGGTCAAAGTCCAAGTGAGAGATTCTGGAGGAAGAAGAATCGTATTATTAGAACTTTTGTTGCAAGACAGAACTTTCCTAATTTTGAACTGTTGGTTGAAAACCCTGTTTGAATCTGGGGAAGGGGAACTCACCCATGTTACAAGGAGAAACAGTTCTCAGGTTTATGTTGAACATTACTGTTATTTTGTTTATATTTTGACTTGCCATATATTACCTTGCTAAGTGTTGTATGTACAAGTGTGAGGGACAGATTCCTTTAATTTATTTTGATAGTCCTGGAAATCATAGTCAGGGTAGGGATAGTGAGGCGTTTGTCAAACCCTTTTGAGTTAATAAAATTGCATCTTATGACAACTTTTACAAAGTTGTCTGCCTCACATTTCTGACCCCTCACAACATCCCATTATTAAAGTCCAGTTCCCCTAAAGTCCTTTGATAGAGTTTGTGCTAACCAGGACCAATCATCTGGATTCCGTTTAGGAGCCTGGTGTGTATTAATTAATGTAACAGCTCGGGGGGCAGTGAGGAGCCTCCCTGACACAGGGAGTCATCCTTCCATCCTCTATTGGTTGAAACGTCGCTCCCTTGAAGAGTTTCCTCTCTATAAACCCAACTCTCATAAAGTGGGGTTAAGTCGTAACCCATTTGTCTGATAGTTTCTTCCAAAAGCATTTCGATCCCTTCTTTGGATGGAATATCTAATAAAACAATGTCTGTTCTCGTTTTATCAATAACATAAATCAAGTCTATATCTTTAGATGTTAAAAGTCTTAGACATGGCATTTCATGAAAGTTTTCAGACATTTGTGTGGTTCAATAGAATACTATTGTCTGTATGCAGAACTAATTCCAGTACCAACTGACAAGTTGAATGATTCTTTAAAATGTCACTGTTATTATTCGCACTACAACCATAGTTTTGAGCATCCAATTTAATGCCCAAAAAGGTAACATGGGGCAGATCATATAAAACGAGAGTCAAATTTTACATGTTCAGTCTGTGATTCTGCTGTGCAGAACACTTTCAGTTTTTTTTACTTGGTTGTTTTGACAGACATTCCACGGTCCTGGGGATTCTGTTAACTTTACTCATGCTTGTGTTCCAAGACCCACTGATTTATCCAACGACTCACCCACCCATTTTAGACCCAATTAGTTTACCACACTTTTTGAGTGATTTTAACACAGGGCTGATTGAGTTTTGGTCCAGATTGTCACGACTCGCTCCCTTCGCTCCCGTTCCCACCACTTGGGGGCATGTGTCACGGCTCGGGGAGCCTGGAAGCTCTGGAATAGGTGGAAGCGGCGTACGGATATCCCGATCACGCTTCCTCTACCCAGTGCAGCGGTCTAGTCTTTTCAGCAACGTATCCCGACACAGGTTATAGCCCGCCCCTTCCTGTGTTCGGGTGCGTTGCAACGCTCCTGTTTTTCGGCTGCTGCTTGTCTTTCGTGCTCGTGTCCCCTGCTACCGTTTTGTTTTCCGTACTCTAACCCCCCCTTCCTTGTTAGTTTTCTTGTACCCTCTCCGGTCACCCCGCTCCGGCTCTAGGTACTCTCCTTCCCAGGTTTCTCTTTTCCGGAGCTCGCTCCGATTCTTGATTCCTCCCTCTCCCCTTTTCCTCGCTCCCGTTCTCCATTCCCTTCCCGTCCTACCGCCTAACTAACTTCCCTCTATTACTTCGTTCCCGTTTCCTTACCTCCCCTTCCGCCCGCCTTTGTTTACTATTCTTGCCTTTCCGTCTTTTCAATCCTTCCGCCTTTCTTACTTACCTTCCTCCACTCGCCTTTTCTTGTTTATCGGCTCCTTCTGTGTACCGTACCCAGGAATACACTTCGGATTTGCCTTGCCTAGCCCTCTTTCCTTGTTGCTGATACTTTGGACTTCCGATTTCTTACCTGCCTCTGCTATTCCTCCTTGGAGGCCTGCTGCCCAGTTCTGGAAGGGTGTGTGCCTCTTCTCCAGCAGATACTCAGCTCCTGCAAGTGTCAAGTGCTTCCTACTACAGACGATTCATCTACAGTTCTCTGGGGTTTTTTCAGCCTCTGGCTTTTTTCCCCCCAACTCCGCGGCCGCGGAGGGTCACCACCGCTCACCCTTGGGGTGTCGCGGTGGCGGCCTCCTTCGGCCGCTCTCATCTACAAAAAAAAGGGAAGGCCAAGCCTAAGGAGAACCAGACCCTGAACCTACGCCGGGGAATACGAGGTGAGGAGGAAAGGGAAGTAAGGGAGGCCGAGATCCTACAGGATCAAGAGGAGATTCTCGATACCCTTGACAGTTTGCAACGCCCAATACCGCCATGGCCTCCCCTCAACAGATCCAAGAACTGATAGCCGCAGTTCAAAACCTCAACCTAGAAGTGCAGAATCTTAAAGGGGCCAATGCTACACTACAGCAACGGATCGCAGAACGAGATCTTCCGTCCACCGACCTGCCTCCCTTACCTCTTGTGTCGGGAAAATTTGATGGAACCCCCAAGAAACTCCAGGAATTTTTGGATGCATGTCATCTGCATTTTTCATTCCCTACACATACTTTCACCTCTGGTCACGCCAAGGTGGGGTTTATGATTACCCATATGTCCAGTAACGCCTTGGCCTGGGCCACTCCTCTAGTGAACAGATCTGATCCCGTCCTCCTAGATTACGAGGCCTTCAAGACTTTGATGAAACAGACGTTTCTACGTACCGAGAGTACCTACTTGGCATCCGAAGATCTGCTAGACATCAGACAAGGAAACAATGATGTTATGTCATATATCACCTCCTTCAAGCAAATCGCTGCGGAAGCAGGATGGCAAGAACAAGCACAGTATGCCATCTTTAGAAGGGGGCTGCGTGAGGAGTTGAAGGACGAACTAGCCAGGATAGAACGTCCTCTTACCTTTGCTGACCTGATCTCGGCTACTCTCCGGATAGATTTCCGACTGGCAGAACGTCGAGCAGAACGCCGCAAGACTAAGAGCAGTACATCAATACCCCCTGGCCCTTCTCTTTCCTTCCCCCCTACCTCCACTCGTCTCACAAGAGAAGAGCCTATGCAGATCGGAACCACACGTTCCCCTCTCACCGCAGAGGAACGTAGAAGAAGACGAGAAGGGAACCTGTGCATGTATTGCGGATCGCCGCTTCACCTGCTCAGGGATTGCCCCGACGTTCCACCCAGGCGTTCGGGAAACGAACACCCTCGGTAAAGCTGGGGACGCATTACCGAGGGAGCGAAGCTAGTCCCTTTGTCACCCTTTCTGTTACTTCTCCAGAGTGCACCGAAGACCACCGTCTTATGGTTATGGCTGTCACCTTGATCATCAACAAGACTACCATTCAGACACAAGCCCTGTTGGACTGCGGAGCCGCAGGCAACTTCATGGACACTCTCTGGGCCGAAAGGCAAGGCATTTCCCGTGTTGCCAAGGCCGAAGACCAAAAGGTAGAAGGCGTGGACGGAAGGCCTTTGAGCTCGGGTCTCATCACGCACACTACAGAAGTCCTTGCCTTACACATCATGCAACATTCTGAACGTTTGTCTTTCGACTTGATCAGGGCTGCTCACTTCCCATTAATCCTCGGGATTGGGTGGTTACGAAGACACAATCCTACCATTCTCTGGTCCGAGAACGTTTTGAGTTTCCAATCCACCTTTTGCAAGACCAACTGTCTACCTCAAACAGAATTCTCTACAGTACACACCTTTTGTGGTGAAGATCCCAAAACTATCCATTGTTTGCCTGCTTATCTCGCTGAGTATGCCGACGTAGTTACAGAGAAGATCCCCCTGGATCTTCCTCCGCATAGGCCAGAAGACTGTGCCATTGATCTTCATCCAGGGTCCTTGGTTCCGTTTGGTCGCCTGTACCCGCTAACCCTCCAGGAAAAACACCATTTGAAGGAATACCTGGACAAGAACTTAGCCAACGAACTCATTAGACCTTCTAAATCCCCTGCCGGTGCATCATTGTTTTTCATCCCCAAGAAGGACACCAAAGAACTTCGTCCTTGTATTGACTACAGGGGTCTCAACAAGGTCACCATCAAAGATCGCTATCCCATGCCCCTCATCTCCGAGATCATTCAGGCCGTACATTCTGCCACTGTCTTTACTAAACTGGACCTGCGCAATGCGTATCACCTGCTCAGGGTACAAACCGGAGACGAGTGGAAGACGGCTTTTAGGACACCTTTTGGGTTGTACGAGTACCAGGTGATGCCGTTTGGGTTAGTCAACGCTCCATCTATCTTCCAGCGCTTTATGGATAGGCTCTTCTCGGATCTCCTAGGCAACTCGGTCATCGTCTATCTCGATGATATTTTGGTTTACTCTCGCACCCAAGAAGAACACTGTCTACACGTAGGGGAAGTTTTTCACAGACTCCAGGACCATCAACTCTCAGTTAAGTTGGAGAAATGTGTTTTCTCAGCATCAACTATACCCTATTTGGGATACATTCTTTCTTCGGCAGGGATAGCCGTTGATCCACGCAAGGTCAGTTCCATTTTGGAGTGGCCATCCCCTGCTTCTGTGAAGGACATTCAGAGATTCTTAGGACTCTCGAACTTTTATCGGAAGTTCGTTCCGAACTTCTCCCAATTGGTGCTCCCGATGACCTCTCTCCTCAAAAAGACCTCTTCGCCATTCCGGTGGACTACCGAAGCAGAAAGAAACTTTCAGCTGCTAAAACAATCCTTCTGTGTGGCTCCTATATTACGTCAACCCAATCAAAACCTTCCCTTTGTGGTGGAAACTGATGCCTCTTCAGCCGCTGTGGGAGCCGTCCTACTTCAGGAATTCCAAGGGAAGGAACACCTGGTATCATACTATTCCAAGACTTTGAATCCCAGTCAACGTAACTACTCTGTGATTGAGAAAGAACTGCTGGCAATGAAATTGGCCTGTATAGAGTGGCGTCATCTACTCCAAGGGGGAATGCACCCGTTCACACTCCGAACGGACCATAAGAATCTCCAGGTGTTACGCCAGTTTGAATGCTACAACACCAGACAAGCAAGATGGGCGCATTTCTTCGCGCAGTTTGACTTTAACATCACATACATTCCGGGCAACCAGAATGTAGTAGCCGATGCCCTATCACGACGTAGTGACTATCTTATGGAACTGGAGACCAAGCCTGAGCTAATGTTTCCTGAGTCCCGTACCATAGGAACGTTATCCGCGTTCCTACAACAAGTCAAGGAAGACTCTACCGGAAGGTTTGAGGCCGATACCGGTCTAAAGAAGAAGAAGAATTATGTTATCCAAGACGGCCTATACATTGTGGACAAGAGATTGTATCTACCAACCCCTTCTCTCCGGGAAAAAGCTCTTTCCTGGTGCCACGATGCCAAGGTGGCAGGTCATCGTGGCATCTACAACACTCAGGAACTCCTACTGCGCCATTTCTTCTGGCCTCGAATAAGGGAAGAAGCCAGGCAATACGTCCAGTCATGTATTACCTGCCTACGCAATAAAGCCTCCACTCAAAGACCTTTAGGTCTGCTTGAACCGGATTCTATACCTACCGGTCCATGGACCACTGTCTCTACCGATTTCATCGTAGAGTTACCTGAATCCAGTGGTTGTACCTGTATCATGGTTGTCGTTGACTCATTCACCAAGATGGCCCATTTTTCCCCCCTACCAGGCATACCAACCGCTTCAAGTATGGCCGAGGTGTTCCTAAAAGACATTTTCAAACTGCACGGGATTCCTACTAAGATCATCTCTGATCGTGGCAGCCAATATACTTCCCGATTTTGGTCCTCTCTCTGCGAAAGACTAGGCATCGAGAGGGCTTTAACGTCCGGGTACCATCCCCAATCAAACGGCCAGACTGAACGTCTAAATGGTACACTTGAGCAATACCTAAGGTGTTTCGTCAATCAACGCCAAGATAACTGGGTTCAACTGTTGCCGACGGCCGAATTCTCGTACAACAACTCTTGTCATTCAGCCCTCGGTATGAGTCCTTTTTTCTGCACCTACGGTTACCATCCCCGTGCCTTACTTCCTTTGACCGGCATTGAATTCACAGTCCCTTCTGTAGAATCCATTGCGGAAAGCCTCCAAGAAGCTCATCGTAAGGCCAAACTAGGGCTCCAGGAAGCTCAAAACAGACACCGTTACCAGGCGAACAAACATCGGAGATCAGTTCCTGAATGGGACGTGGATTCCAAGGTTCTGCTATCAACCAAATATTTGCCAAGGTGGGTGCGCCCTTCCAAGTTGTCTCCCAGATACATAGGGCCTTATAAGATAACCCAGATAATTAATCCAGTGGCCTTCCGCTTACAATTACCCTCTCAATTACATCGTATACATCCCGTTTTCCACTCTTCTCAGCTTAAAGACTTTCATGAGGACAAATGGTCTCGTAGGAAGACTGCCTCTCCTGTGCCAAAAAGTCCAAAGACCGACATCTTTGAAGTCTCTCAGATATGCGATTCACGTTATCACAAGGGTCGTCTAGAGTATCTGGTCCACTGGAAAGGATACCCACGATCAGAAGACTCCTGGGAACCTAAAGGACATCTGGACTCGCCCCTCTTGTTACGCAAATATCATCGTAGTCACCCTGGCAAGCCAGGAGGGGTGGACCATAGGAGGGGGCATACTGTCACGGCTCGGGGAGTCTGGAAGCTCTGGAATAGGTGGAAGCGGCGTACGGATATCCCGATCACGCTTCCTCTACCCAGTGCAGCGGTCTAGTCTTTTCAGCAACGTATCCCGACACAGGTTATAACCCGCCCCTTCCTGTGTTCGGGTGCGTTGCAACGCTCCTGTTTTTCGGCTGCTGCTTGTCTTTCGTGCTCGTGTCCCCTGCTACCGTTTTGTTTTCCGTACTCTAACCCCCCCTTCCTTGTTAGTTTTCTTGTACCCTCTCCGGTCACCCCGCTCCGGCTCTAGGTACTCTCCTTCCCAGGTTTCTCTTTTCCGGAGCTCGCTCCGATTCTTGATTCCTCCCTCTCCCCTTTTCCTCGCTCCCGTTCTCCATTCCCTTCCCGTCCTACCGCCTAACTAACTTCCCTCTATTACTTCGTTCCCGTTTCCTTACCTCCCCTTCCGCCCGCCTTTGTTTACTATTCTTGCCTTTCCGTCTTTTCAATCCTTCCGCCTTTCTTACTTACCTTCCTCCACTCGCCTTTTCTTGTTTATCGGCTCCTTCTGTGTACCGTACCCAGGAATACACTTCGGATTTGCCTTGCCTAGCCCTCTTTCCTTGTTGCTGATACTTTGGACTTCCGATTTCTTACCTGCCTCTGCTATTCCTCCTTGGAGGCCTGCTGCCCAGTTCTGGAAGGGTGTGTGCCTCTTCTCCAGCAGATACTCAGCTCCTGCAAGTGTCAAGTGCTTCCTACTACAGACGATTCATCTACAGTTCTCTGGGGTTTTTTCAGCCTCTGGCTTTTTTCCCCCCAACTCCGCGGCCGCGGAGGGTCACCACCGCTCACCCTTGGGGTGTCGCGGTGGCGGCCTCCTTCGGCCGCTCTCATCTACAAAAAAAAGGGAAGGCCAAGCCTAAGGAGAACCAGACCCTGAACCTACGCCGGGGAATACGAGGTGAGGAGGAAAGGGAAGTAAGGGAGGCCGAGATCCTACAGGATCAAGAGGAGATTCTCGATACCCTTGACAGCATGATTTGGGGTTTATTCCCTACTGGACTTTTCCTCCGAACTTTATGCTACAGTGCTGTGATGAATTGGGAGCGCTAAATCACTATTTTCCAAGCTACTTCCCTTCCGGATCCATTCCAGGTTTTTGGCAGCCAGCATGCTTCTTTAACCAAATGACTATGCTTCCCAGAATGCCTGGCCCACTGCTCCACCTCCACCCTTGCAGGACAAGGACAGTGGAGGATAGGTAACAGCTGTGGCTGCAGGTGCAGCAATCAGCACACCCGAGGCGTGTGCTCGTTAAGCAGCTTTAAAAGCCTCAGTCTTACTTCAGTCCAGCGCTGGTCATCGTTTGCAGTGTTCCTGTTTTTGACTAGTCCCTTGTTCCTGGTTCCTTGCCTTTGTACCTACTTCCTAGTTCCTGTTTTCTTGTTTCCTCCGCCCTAAATTTCGGATTCATGCGCTAATTGATTTCTGCTCCCTTGATTCCTTTTTTGTCTTCCTCCGTTTGCAGGCAGCATTTCTCAGTGCTTTCCCTTTTTAGATGCAGCCCAGTTTGTCTGTGTTCTATATTTCTTTGACTCTGTCCTTTGCTGCTGTAACCCGTTTGCCTTAGCCTTCCTCTTAGTTTAGTTTCCTGTGTTTCCCTTGAAGGGGTAGGGAGACGTTTGCATAGGTTATTTCGTTTTTCCCTGCTCCTGATCCTTACTTTCTAGTGGGATCCTTTCCATGTTTTCCACTGCACTTCTGCATTTATTTTCCCTTTGATTATTAGGTGTGGTGTGCGGTAGTAGCTAGCTCCTGTGTGAATGCTTATGTTTTCCTCACTATTTTGTAAACACTATTCCAACTTAGGTATTTAGTTTTCCTTCCATTGCTGTTCTAGCCTTTCGGGGTCCCAGTTTCATCAACAGGATTCGTGGGCTAGCTGACATTCAAGAGGTTTATCTCGTCCTCGTGAGTACAGTTCTTAAGTTCCCTTATGAAATACCATCAAGAGTGTTAGTACACAGATCCTGTCATTACTTGCCCTCCACGTGGGTTTAGCGCTGTCAGTACCTGTAACAGCAATTGGGGGTAAGGCGCTTGCCGACTTTCCTCGCGGTCAGGTGCTTACCCCACATCCCTTTTCATATATTGGTTTTGATGTCACACTCTATTTGCACTCCTGGGTTCTAGCATACCTGAGTCGTAGTTCCTGGGTGCACATTTCCCTTGCCATATTCGCTGCCTTTGTACTCGCCTGACTAATCCTGATAGTATGACCAGCCCAAAATTCCCATTGAATATGGCAAGTTTAAGAAAGAAAGGCAGCAAGGCCTCTAACAAGTTTGTACAGAAAGCTTCCCCTACATTTACCTGTGATAATCAAATCACTAGTCCTGACTCAAATGAACTCCTTGTCACAAATGGGCATTTACGTGCAAAGTATTTTTCCCATAGGATGGCACATCCTACATTGCCTGATCCTAGTTCTAGCTTTTGTTTTGATCCCGATTCTATGTCAGCGCAAGCCTTAGCCGCAGAAAACAACACACTGTTAGACTTATTATACGAGAGTACCTCTGTTGTTGAACCCCATGATTCCAGTTGTGCTTCACCTCAGATAGAACAGTTTCATGATACAAACATAAAGAATGGAGGGGTTTCTTGCATAACTTCTGTTTTCTACCCTCAGTCTAAAGCATGCTCCGTTGCACAGGTACATACTGTAGTCCCTAATGCCAAGAGGTCTAATGTCAATAGTTTGTTTAAGGGAAACACAGACCAATTTGGTAAGATAAGCTATAAATCACAGAACCTGCAAGCAGTAGAGGACAATGTACAATCGGTGCACATCCAGATTGCTAGTGCAGGATCCAGCCCTGATGCCACTATGCTTCCCCCTGTGCCTACTGATAGTGATGTACAGTTAATGCAGGGCATGCTAAGAGCGAAGCTTGAGGAGTTAAGACAAGAATTCATTTCTTTACAAGAGGAAAATAAAACCTTACACTCTTTACTGAATACACCTCAGACTTTATCTGTTGATGTGGAGGAAGTGAACACTGTTCAGCCCCTGAGTGCTGAGACTTTGGTAAACCATGATATTTGTCGATATGTTAGATCTATTGGGAGTGAAGGTCTTTCGTCTAGCACAGCGCTTAATCTAGGCACGGGTTCTAACAATTGTTCTGCTGTTTATCAGGGATTGCAGTTAGCTGAAGATTTACAAGCCACTCCTTTACCAAAAACTACCTGTGTAGCAGTTTGTCATAATTCTGAGCTAGCACACATACAAGCTTCTGATTTCCAAACACAATCCACAAAGGTGGCATACACAGATTCAGTCACTACCGTAGGCTTAGGCCCTGCTCTTGATACAGCTGCTGAGACTGAAGTAGATGTTAAAGCTGATGTGGAAAACAATGTTACCTCTGGGTTCACTCTTCCTTCGGCCAATTCTGATCAATACGAACAGTCAGAGACAGTACAGATTTCATGTTCTGATGGACTCCACAGTATACAGAACCAAAAAACCGTCAGGCGGTTCCTGAACTGTTGATTGATAATCTGCCTCTTTCAGAAGCTAAAACAGAGGAATGGACAATAGACGAAATCCTGATTAACAGAGACTTTACTATGGTGATTCCACTGGTTGATTTTGACTCCTACAAAGAAAGAGACTCTGTGTCACCCACTAAAGAAAGGGACTGCAAGGGTACAGCTCAGTCTTTGGTTACTGGTGCCAAGGAGTCTACTGCCCTAAAGGTGCCCTTCATTCCTGAGCCACCAATGGGTCTGTCAACTTCTGAGACTTCTGTCTGTCCTCCTACAATCATTGACTCTTCTATGATCCAATCCACAGCTCTGCAGTCATCTTTGGCACACGTGTCTTCAACCAATGAACCGCTGCCATGTCTGTCATTTACTCAAGCGCCAGTCCCAAAGACCTGGACATGTTTGTATCCAGCAACCGAGATTGCTCCAGCTTGCATGCCTTCAGCCTCAAGGTTTCCCCTGGCCTGCCTGTCTTCAGCTACAGTGACTCATCCTGCAGATCATCCTTCAGCTTTAGAGCCTCCGGTAGTCCATCAAAAGTGCATGTCTTCAGTCCCGGAGTATACTGAGTATTTGCCTTCAGTTCATGAGACGCCTGTATCCTGCATAGCCTCGCTGCCAATTACAGAGGTATACTTGTCTACACCATCAGATCCTGCTGTATTTTCTTCTGCTCCAGCGATTCCTCCTGAATCCAAACCATTTACGGTCGATGAACGTCTAGCTTGCCTTTCTTTTGCTTCAGGAGGAGCACCAGAATGCCTGCCTTTTCCACAAGACGATTCTCCCAACTGCTTCACTTTAGCATCAGAGCCACCTAAAGATGCAGCATCAGAGTTTGAGACTTTTGCCAGCTCCCGCTTCAGAGTCATCAAGCGGGACCAAGTGGTGAGTCAGAACCACTCACCTGGGTGTGCGCAAGGGGTGGTGCAGACCGGCGTATTACCTACAGGACTTGTGCAACAGAATTCCGCCAAGAAGCACCAGTCGGGTGCTAGTAGCCAAAGGAAGGGAATGACTGCTGCAGTTCAAGATGTGTCTGTTATTGCTCCTTCTGCGAGTCTGCCTGAAATACCAAGTACTGCGTCTATCACTCCCATCAGTATGCCAAACGTCCCTGCTGTTGTATCCCACGTGAAACAAAGTGGCTACACGACTGTCACCAGGAGTACCAGCCTTGTACAACCCATTGGACTTTCAGGTCTCCAAGGCGTAGAACATGTGCAGTCAAACCTTAGTCACTTTCAACCACAAGCCTTTTCCCAGATGGATGACAGAAGAAAATCTGAACCTCTACCTCAGCCGCCACCTTCTCTAATGGCTGAACATAAACCTTTCCTGAAGCCAGCAATTTCCACACCTCCCGCATGTCCACTCTCGGCAGAAAGGCTAACAGAGCTTCTACCATTGTCGAAGGCATGTTGCACCAGCCTGCCTCCCTCCTCAAAGACTTATAAGGGTCCACTCCCAGTGACTGAGCTTCCTGGACCTTCCAACTCTGCTTCTGGTCCTGCAAGTCCTTCATGCCTTTCTTCGAACCATGAGTCTCTTCCTCACCAGAAGCCACCGTTTCCATCAGTACCACCTCCAAAGACAAAGCACTCCTATCATGGAAGTCCATGTGCCTTTGCCCACAGGCCACCATTTCCATCAGTGCCACCTCCAAAGAAAAAGCACTCCCATCATGGAAAGAAGATGTCTCGTGCGGGTGGCAGGCACCCGAAGACGGCCGTAGGAGGGGGTATACTGTCACGACTCGCTCCCTTCGCTCCCGTTCCCACCACTTGGGGGCATGATTTGGGGTTTATTACCTACTGGACTTTTCCTCCGAACTTTATGCTACAGTGCTGTGATGAATTGGGAGCGCTAAATCACTATTTTCCAAGCTACTTCCCTTCCGGATCCATTCCAGGTTTTTGGCAGCCAGCATGCTTCTTTAACCAAATGACTATGCTTCCCAGAATGCCTGGCCCACTGCTCCACCTCCACCCTTGCAGGACAAGGTTGGGTGGAGGATAGGTAACAGCTGTGGCTGCAGGTGCAGCAATCAGCACACCCGAGGCGTGTGCTCGTTAAGCAGCTTTAAAAGCCTCAGTCTTACTTCAGTCCAGCGCTGGTCATCGTTTGCAGTGTTCCTGTTTTTGACTAGTCCCTTGTTCCTGGTTCCTTGCCTTTGTACCTACTTCGTAGTTCCTGTTTTCTTGTTTCCTCCGCCCTAAATTTCGGATTCATGCGCTAATTGATTTCTGCTCCCTTGATTCCTTTTTTGTCTTCCTCTGTTTGCAGGCAGCATTTCTCAGTGCTTTCCCTTTTTAGATGCAGCCCAGTTTGTCTGTGTTCTATATTTCTTTGACTCTGTCCTTTGCTGCTATAACCCGTTTGCCTTAGCCTTCCTCTTAGTTTAGTTTCCTGTCTTTCCCTTGGAGGGGTAGGAAGAAGTTTGCATAGGTTATTTCGTTTTTCCCTGCTCCTGATCCTTACTTTCTAGTGGGATCCTTTCCATGTTTTCCACTGCACTTCTGCATTTATTTTCCCTTTGATTATTAGGTGTGGTGTGCGGTAGTAGCTAGCTCCTGTGTGAATGCTTATGTTTTCCTCACTATTTTGTAAACACTATTCCAACTTAGGTATTTAGTTTTCCTTCCATTGCTGTTCTAGCCTTTCGGGGTCCCAGTTTCATCAACAGGATTTGTGGGCTAGCTGACATTCAAGAGGTTTATCTCGTCCTTGTGAGTACAGTTCTTAAGTTCCCTTATGAAATACCATCAAGAGTGTTAGTACACAGATCCTGTCATTGCTTGCCCTCCACGTGGGTTTAGCGCTGTCAGTACCTGTAACAGCAATTGGGGGTAAGGCGCTTGCCGACTTTCCTCGCGGTCAGGTGCTTACCCCACATCCCTTTTCATATATTGGTTTTGATGTCACACTCTATTTGCACTCCTGGGTTCTAGCATACCTGAGTCGTAGTTCCTGGGTGCACATTTCCCTTGCCATATTCGCTGCCTTTGTACTCGCCTGACTAATCCGGATACAGATGTACCCCTTTGCCCATCATTCATAGTATTGGCTACCACTGTGGACTCCTTAGACACTGCCTCATGGGTAAGGTGTAGCCTGCACAATCATTTCTTGGATTTTGTTTATTGGGGTTGCTGTAAACTCAGACTCCCGTCAACACAATCCAGCTCAGAAAAAGGTCAGCCAACGAGGTAATGACTTCACTGCAGACGCTTGACTACACTCTGCAACGCTCTGCGCTGGAGAGATGGATAAGAGCACGCTGGGGTTGCTGCAAACTCGGCCCACCTGTCAATACAATCCAGCTCTGCAAAAGGTCTGCCAAAAGGGGTAACGCCTCCACTGCCTCTAACTGCAGGCACTCGACTGCATTAAGCCTGCACTCAGCATTAGTCACATTTGGATTCACTGTAATAGACAAGGTATCATTCTGATTTAATTTAGGATAAGCCTGCATAGTTTTTCGTAGATAGTCACTGACTGCATCATTTGTTCGGGCCTTCCAATTGATTACTTGCACTCCTGGTGGTTGTTGCAGACCAGTAACTGTCCCGAGTAGCTCCCTGGTTGACCCAACTACTCAGCTCTCACTTGTCAGAGTTGGAACTACAAAAGAGAGGTCCTGTACATGTATCACAGAGAAGGCTATGCATGTTTGGGTTGTTGGTGAACTGGAGGCCTTGGGTCAGACTCACAGGAGGGAGGGATAAAAGTGGATCAAATTGGTTAAAACAGAGTCTTCACAATTAAATCCTGAGGGATACCCTTTGTAGGCTTTCAGTAGTAATCCCTACAGGAGGCTCTTTGTTTTGCTTCTTAGCATGCATCTCTATGGTTAATGAATAAATGTGCCCCGCCCCTCTTTCTGGTTTGAGGGCTGTGAAAATTCAAATTGATTAAGGAGATCTCTATGGTGCGTGGCCCCACCTCTCTTGGTTTCTATGGCCTTAAGTAAGTTTAATTGGGCCTCGATTGTGCAAAAGGTGGAGCTTAATACCAACCTATCAAACAGTTTAACTGTCAAGATTTAAAATCCTCTAGCAAAACTTTAATTTTGGAAATGAATATAATTGCCTCTGAAATCAAGGGACTGCATAATATTGAATTCTTAGGCAGTGAGTGGAGGGATGGTTTATTAATTGGTTTCCTACTGCACCTGGTGGATGTGAGAGAAGGAAGGCATAGAATGCCTGAATAACAAAAATAAATAGCTTGAATGACTCTTCAATTTAATCCTAGACCAAGTCTCTCTGTGCCACATCCATTGATGTGACGCTAATGGACATAATGAACTAAGTTCACAAATGATGATGTCCACAATAACATAACCAATATACCAGTAGTGGCTCTAGTTATCCTTTGAGCTCCATAGATGGGCAATAGTTTTGAGGAGCCAACGTCATAAACACTGTAACAGATCAGGGTTCGGGCCAGACGCGTTACCTTGATGGTTGAGCACCTACTGGGAATCCCATAACGTTGTGCCCTCGAGCAGAACACTGACTTCACCACTGGCGCTGTTAAGAGGAGGCGGTTGGAGGAAAAGATCACACAGAATTGGAAGAGAGATGTTAGAGCCATAAAGAGAGGAGGATTGTGAAGAGGTAAAGGGGAGAAGTATTTAGAGAGGAGGGGAGAAACAACATCAGACACAGAGAAAGAGGCCGCTAAGCTAGAGTGTGGAGAGATCTTTTCTCTACCTGAGAGGTGGGAGGATGACGGGTGATCTATGTTAAGAGAATAGGAAAGTTCCAGCGGGCCAGGTCAGGCATCAGAGGTATGAGGAATGAAATGGTGCCAACTCACCAGGTGCCAGGGAGATTACAGTAGGTGTGGAGCTGATGAGAGTCCTCAATTACCAGACCAGAGTACAGGGAGGTGGTCTGGTAACAGGATTTACCCTCCCAGCCTGTCTCCAAATATTCTTGAGAGGGAACTGGTGTCAGAAGCAGTCCGTCCTACATTGCAGACCTTTGCTAGAGAACGACCTTTGACTTGGCGAGACCCAGACTGCCCTGACCTGTACAGGAACCAATGATGGACTGAAAAGGATTCAGGAACTCCAAAACTAGCATAGAGAGGGAAACTGTGACTAAAAGACTGCTCGAGGCATTCAGAGGATAAAGAAGGACAATGACAAAAGGACAAGAACTGTGACAAAGGAGGAGGACTTGACAAAGGAGATGTGACGAAGGACTAGGGCTGAGACTAAGGCCAAGGGCAAAGGACAAGGTGGTTCTTATATGTGGTAAAGCCATAAACAGCTAGGTAGATTGTGTATACATCAGAAAATAAAAAGCAAACTGAATTTCCATGTATCCTTACACCAATTCGAAAGCCCATATACACAGAGTCCAGTGCTCCACCAGGGCTGAGCCCTGGAACTTATTTCTGAGGGCCAGCACTTCTTTGTCTCAGGCTCAGTTGACAATAATGTGGTGTTTTGGCAACTTTATTCTTTTACTTGTGAGTTAGCCATAGTCACACAATAAGCAATAACAGTGTGCACAGGCCACGTGCCTCTTCACCCCAGGTCAGCTCATTGTGATTAATGGCCGAGATGCTTGCACTGCTATACTAGTTAGTGAGTGAGTGTTCCTGTTCCTGTGGGACACGCCTGCATCCTGCTCTAGTCAGTCAGCATGGCATTGGTGCTTATGCGCTACTGTAGTAACCGGCTGCAGGGTGGGTGGCTCTGACATTGTGCATGCAGCAGTAAGGCATACATGGTCCGAGGGGCAAATAACTAGTTTAGCGGGTAGGGAAGCACGCAAATGCATACATGCTAGTTTTAGGGATATGATGGCACATTGCACACACCGTTCTTCTGTGTCTCTGCAGGTGGGGGCGCAGAGCATATACATGCAGGGCCTAGTTAAGCTATGTACTAGCCCTTTCTCGTCTGTGTAGAGCCAGAATTGGGTGCCGATACACATGCACATGCCAAGCCGCTGATTCACTAGGCCAGATTGTCAAACCTTTTTTGGTGCAACTAAGGAGATGCTCTTTTCCCCGCCTTCAAACATTGACGCAAATAAGGGGGTGTTTCTGAGCATTTAAAAGCGCATCCCGAATTCACAAACAGAACCCACTTTTAAATGCGCAGAAATGAGGAGCTTACTTGGAACAGGCGCAAATCATGGCAGTGTAATTTCTGATCCTGTGATGATTTGTTTTTGTAGTGTGACAACCGCAGTTTAAACCGCAGCTGTCACACTAGCATTTCCATCCCCAAAACAGGGAGTGCACTCCCAACACTAATGTGTGAAAGGAGACTGGACAGTGCATGTTTGCTCTATTGTCCAGCCCCTCCTGAAAGGCTCAGGTCACTTTTGTGATTAAGGTGACCTGAGCATTGCAGCTTTGAGCGCAAATGAAAGGAGTGCATTCTCTGCGCTCCTTTCATTTGCACTCATATTTGAGAACTGGCACACTGAGTCTTAAACACACACTAGCACATGACTGCGACTGACGCTGCACCTTGGCAAGTGCTATCACTGGGGCAGAGGGTCACTCAGCATATAACAACAGGACAGTCTCAAGCCAGAAGCACCCACCAACACTGTGCAAAACAAGGAAAAAGACCACTGATAAGGAGGAGTGACTGTACTGAGTGCCCGCCTATACAAGAACATCTTGCTCTGCAGTTTTGGACAGGCAGGTTCATCAGTTCAGTAATTATGTTGTCTGCAATTATCCTTCACTTGACTATATCAATTATCCGTCACTTTACTATATCAAAAAAGAATGTTCACTTTATTTTCTCTGGGTAGATGTTCAACAGGTTACACTTGCCACCAATAGAGACCAAGGAAAATGATAACCAGAATGATATATTTAAGAAGCAGTTAAACACCTGCTGGTTCATTTCAAAACAACTATGTTGAGTTAATTGGTATTTCTAAACTGCACATCTGTCATGGTAGTCACATCCATCACTTCCAAACGAGCTGGTGGGAGATGCAGGTATAACCCCAAATTTGTGACACTGGGAAACAGCTTTGGGTGTAGGCAGCAGTGGGTAGCGAGCAGCCACCCAGTGCTGTATCTAGGGGTGGGCCAGGGGGGCGGTCGCCTGGGGCACAGAAGGGGGGGCACAAAAGAGGCAGGTGCCCCATAAATACATGCACCATTGAAGTGCAGTGTGTAGTGATTTACTTATAACTATAATTGAGCTCGGTCTTGGACGTAGTGATGTCACACATGTTAGAATACAGATGTAGTGGAATGGGTGTGGCTTGGAGATTCGAGTGGTGACAGTTGATGGCCAGCCGAGCTGAGGGGCTGGTGGATGTCCTCAACAATACCTGATTTACATCTTGTAACTTTAATCACTTGAAGGAATAAATGCTAATCAAGAACAGCATACCTCCGACTCATTTATAAACCCAGATCTCTTCATTGGCGAGTAGGATTCCTGAGCTCCGTGCCGCAAACAGTGACGGATGGCGAAAGGGCAAAGGAGACGGAGCAGCAGTGAAACAGGAGGAAGCTGAAGGCGAGCTTAAAGCTTTGAAGCTGAGCGGAGTGAAGCGCAAATTAAAAGGAGACATCCACCATCCCCCGGGGCCCCAGAGGTGAGCCATCCCCTCTGCCCACATGAAGAGTGAGCGCCGAACGCTGAACAGTTGTTGGGCGCCTGGTGTTGGAAGGCTTTTATAGTGGGCGACATCAACATCCCGTTTAGGCGGCCAGGGCGGTGAGGGGCGATCACCGTAAAGCAGGTGCTGAAGCGGCCTTATAGAGGGAGCCAATAAGTAATACAGAGCCTATGCCCGTTGAAGTTAAGGTCAGTCTTCAGCCCTTTCGTACCTGTGGAACTGTTGGTGCAGCAAATAGGACGCGAGGGTCCGCTGATTGGGGAGACGCCACGACGGCACTGGCATCGAGTTGAAGAACTGCAGAAGCCATACATTTGAACTGGCATACGGGCAGAGCGCTATTCTGACAGAAGTGTCGAAGCGACGTAGTGGAGGCCAGAGCTGCGTTGACTGCAGTGCCGAGGTGAAAATGATGACGTCAGGAGGCTGTGCAACATCTGCAACGGGAGAGCGTTCGCGGGACGTAGAGGAGGTCCCTTACTCGAAGGGACAGAATGTAGGCCTACTAGGGAAGCAAGAGGTCGCAATATCGAAGCGAAACCGCATACGATCCTTAAAGGTTTGGTGGCAAATTCTACGGACGCAGAGGATATTGAATTTCGGTATAGAAAAAAAAGCTTAAAATGGGCAGAGATGACTGAAAATGAAGACCAAGTTGTTGCTGAGGTACCAGTCGTGACTAAGGTTGGTTGTACATGTGGTAAAGAAGAAAGGTTTTTGTGGGAGGACCCACTTGAAGTACCTTACTGACCGCGGAGCGGACTGTGGTGCGAATTGCGGTGTAAATTGCAGTCTGCGGCAGTCCGCGGTGCTGCGAGCCGGGCCGACGATGGTGCCAGAGGGGGAGAGTCGAACCCCTCGCAGTCGGAGGCAGGCCCGCTGCAGACCTGCGGACCCCGTACAGGCCCGCATATGGAGGAAGGCAGGCAGTTAAGAAGCTCAAAAAAAATCACGGACATGGACAGACACATGGCTCACGAGCCCCTATCAGATATGGAAGAGGGGAAAAGGCGGGCCGAAACAGTCGAAAGGCCTTCCCCCCCCCCCCCCCCCGACTCCCTGCCTTCCCAAGAAAACCACTCTGCAGCCTGTCGAGAAACCGGGAGTGCGTCTCGGAGGAGAGGCCCTACCGGAGGATCCAAGTAAGGAGCGGCACCAGAGAGAAATGCATGGGGCGGGGGGTAAGGGGGGGGGAGCGGGTGGATCGGTGCTGGTTGATGAAGTGCCCCGCTCCCTTTACCCCGCCGCCGGCGCTTCTGAAGCCCTTATCGCTATAGACGAGGGAACTACACGGCAGTCCGTCTCATTGGGGGTGGAAGGGGCCAAGGTTGCCTTGGCAAATGAGTCGCCTCTGACGCCCTTGCCCACCCCAAACCGATCAGAAGTCTACATCCAGCTACACCCCCGCCCGTCCCTACCTGGAGCGGGGGCGTTCCATGAGCGTTGGGAAGCTCAGCAAAGCTTCACCGAGGATTCAGTTATGCCTACAGAAACACCATCTTGCCAAATCAGCCCAAAGAGCCCTCAAAGTGGGTCACCAAATCTTCGACCACTAAAAATAAACTACAGCTCCTCTAACCAGCGTCTGCTAAAAATAAAGACAGCTCCTGCTCGAAGAAAGCGTTGTGTCCATCTCCGCCAAAAATCTGGAAAAAAGTGTTGCACACCCTAAGCTTAAAAACGCCAAATCGACCGACAAGTCCTACAACGGCTCCCATAAAGGGTGCAACAAAAATCACAGCAGATAGCTCGCCTGTAAAAAACTTCTTACTTCTTCGCCAAATTCCGCAAACGCAGACACACAACACCAGAAGAACCCTCAGATGCAGAAATTCTGAAAGCTGTCCTCGAACAGGCTGCTCCTCAAATAGGAACGCTGAATCAACAATGTGCAGCCGAGGTTTCAGCAATGGACCAGGAGGGGGGCACCACGCCCTGGACTTCTCCCTAACCAGTCGTCAGGTGGCACTTTGGATCTCAAAGACCACCTGACCACTTTCAGCAGTTTGTACCAAATCCAACCCTGTGGCCAACAGTGAAGAGAGGTCCGGTGACCCCCACAACTCTACCATTGAAAACTGCAGGAGAAAAGACTCTGGGCCCAAAAACAGTCCTCTCTTTTGCCCCCTCTCCTTCCATTGCTGTCGTCAATCAAACCGTCTTGCCGCAATCTTCTAAAATAACTAGGTCGAACACTGCTACCCCTCACTCGGAAACTGGGACCGCGCACCTAATACACCTGGAGAATGGGCTTGGGGGAGATGAGCAGGCTGTAAATACAGGCACAGAACCAGACAGCATAGTCCTATCTCTTGCCTCAGCTCCAAGTGAACATTGCCCCACTGGGGTCCACCTGCCAAATGGGTGTGGGGTCGACGAGCGGGCCTTAAACGCAGGCACAGAGCCAGACACCGAATACTCATCTCTTGCTCCAGCTCCCAGTGTGCACTGCCCTACAGGGGCTTATTTGCCAGCCCAGGTCGATGAGACTGCAGGTTTTAGACCCCTTATTTCGTTAGCTCAACCCAGGGAAATTCTCACCCAGAATAGTCCGCGGAGGAGCCAACGGCTAAGTGAACTACCGGCAAATACTCTCAAAGATCCTCCGGAGAAAAAGCCGGACCTGATGTCTATCATGTCTACAGTAACGATTGCTCTTGCTCCGTTCTGTAAATTATATGAATCCATAAACGACACCCTAAAAGATCATACATCAATTGCAGCTTCAATGAACAGCAGGCTGATCTTTCTTGAGGGGTATATAAACGGCCTGCACAACAGAACAGAAAAAAAACTGGTAGGAAGTACCGACCCAATTAGAAAACCTTCTCATTTCTCGTACATCACTGGTGACACTTCCACATTCAATAGTCCATCTGAAACTGCTGAAACTAGCTCCCAGACTCCTCTGGTCTAGACGACCAGCAAAAACGAGATCCACTTGGAGAAAAGAGCAGACCAGGTAAAAATAGCCGCACCGATAAAAAAGAAAACCATACCTGTGGGCAAGAGTTCAAACGGTTCCATAAACAAAGAGGTGATTATGATTCAGTCTGATTCGAATGACCACACTAAAACGGTTTCCTTAGACAGGATCCCCCCAACCTCAAACAAAGATTTCTTTAATCCAGCTGCGTGGAAATCAAACAACTCGAAACCAAGCTCGCAGCCGGTGCTCCAAGCAACGGCCACCTCTAACAGTGAGGGGGGGCCCTATATATGGCTCCCGACACAAGTGCAAGCAGGGACCGCACCCATTAAGGAAAACAACGTGACAACCGAGGCGAAACTTAAGATCAAGCCCATTGGTGCGGCCACAATCCCCTGCTCTGCTCCTATTGAGAAAGAAGCTGCTGTGGACTTCGACGCACATCTAATGAACTTAAGTGTCTATTCAGTATCCGAAACGGCAATAACAGCTCTTCCAATAAACCTTATTGCAGAAACCGATTCCAAATTTCTAACTCTCGAAGATCGCTGCAAGAAATTGACCGTAAACTCCACCTGGGGCCCAGATGAAAGAAGTGTTTCATGTATCCAAAAACGAACTAGGGACCAACCAAATGATGAATACATTGCGTCATCAGTCTCTAAACAAAATAATTCTGAGAAAGTCAATACGTAGTTTCTGTCCCCCGTACAGCCATCTGCAAAAATCAGCAGGGGGAAAGTAAACAAAGATCTTTCAAATAGAAAAGTAAAAATTCAACTTCAAGATCCTGTAGACCACCACTCAGGAAAAGATAATCTGCAGGACCATAAACGCAACGAAAAAGCAAGCTACCGGAAATCGCCCTCCAGATCTATGAAGACTCGCACTTTTAAGTTAGAATAACTTCCTGACAATAAGAAATACATAATTCTAAATCGCGGTTATGTATTAAATCTCTTCAAATGCATCCCGTCTTTGAGGCATCTGAAAACTGAAGACATTGCGTTGGTTGAACCGTTCCATGAAGGAAAGCAAGCAACTGCATACCTATACATTCCTTCTACGTCAGCAAAACTCATGATCTCGGACGCTGAAGAACACTTCCTAAAATTGGGGTTTGATCTTCTTAAACTGGACAATAGAGCCCTATATTCAACCAAAAACAAGCGCTATGAATTTACTTCTACAGAAGAGCCCAAAGGCCCAGTCTACCAGGAGCATGACATACAAGAGCACTATTTACGAAAAACAAAGGACCACCCTCAAAAAGACAACTTAAGTGACGAATCCAGGTCACACGCCCCGGGAGTGCAGAGTCAAAGAGAATACCAGAGCTCCTGCACTTCTAAATCTTTGCAAGATGAGACATCGAGAAAGACAGGGAATAACCAAGTTTACAAAGACCCGTTGGGTATTGGCCGGTTCCCCAAAGGCCCGTTAGACATCATCGAACGCACGATTCTGCAAGTTCCGAACCAGAGCGGCACATCTTCTCCCCTAAAAACGAAGCAGGCACCGCTTGCTCATCTTTGGTCCTGGATTCCGAAGGCTTTAACAATTAGCAGGAAACAAAAGCAATGCGCCCGCCTTCTACTGGACGCTGAAACTGCAAGACCAAAGCGGAATGAAAAGCTGGCCTTAGGATCCTGGAATACCAGGGGTTTTCTCCATTTGACCAAAGAAGGCGACACAAACCTGGGCCAATATGACGTCCTGTGCAGCCAGGAATCATGGATGATGGACAAACCCACTATGGATGGATATACCATAACCTTTTCCCCTGCCCAAAGAGGGGCTTTTGGCCGCCCCTCGTCCGGACTTTTAACCGCGATCCGTTTAGGTAGCGGGCTACACCTCCTGAAAATTGTATTGTCATCTACGCATCTGCTTGGAATACTACTCCAATGGGAGCAGCACACAGACTCGAAAAAAAGACCTCGGACATCGTTGCTGGGTGTCAAACGTTTATTGGAACCCACCAACCATTGATGATAAAACCTTTCTCCTCATGGTCGAAAAAACCATTGATACAATGCTGGTGGACCAGTCAGCGGCAAATGTAATAATATGCGGTGATTTAAATGCTACTTGCTGCCCACGGGAAACGACAGGCGCCCAGCAAACATTTGCCCGTAACAGGGAAGTTAGAGGCAAAAAGTGGAAAAACTTAATGTCATCTAGAGCCTTTGTGAATGGAGGCGACCTTTTCCCAAGACCAAACCGTCTGCCTTCCTGGTCGAGAGGAGGATCTTCTGCGGATATTGACCACGTTTTTGTCACCAAGCCTCTGGCTGAGCAAGCTGTCTCTTTTGAGGTAATCGCCACAAGTGCGAGTGATCATAATCAGCTATCCTTGAAGTGGAAATCTCTTCACACCGAAAAACCTTCCATGTTGTGCCAAATTGAGTGTAATCAGCAAAGAAATCGTCTGAAACTTTCGGTAAATTCTTTAGCGATCATCACATCACAATATCTAAGCAAACCTGAACCACGATCAGCTAACGCTGCGGCGACAGTCCCCGATTATCAGCCTCTTTTGGTCCCATTTACATCACAAGCCACAGGGTCAAAACCAACGTCAGGTACTCGAAGCCACACATACTGCAAGACTCTGGTAGAAAAACGACGGGCCCTACGGAAACTGAAGCGCCATGTTAAAGTAAATCCCTCGCAAGAAACCCTTGACCAGCTGCGCAAAGTACAATCTGATTACAAATCCTGGGTCTCGCACCATCGTCATACGCTCCATCAGCAGGACGCCGAACTGATGTTGCAGAAAATGAGTCTTCAAAACTCCCGTGAATTCTGGTCCCTGCTCAGATCTGCCACAACACCAATGGTAAAAAGTGTGGCAAACAACATTGTAGAAGAGTCCAGGGTGAATTTCTTTAAAGATCTTTTTAAGTCCCCATCAGCTCTGACTGAAACTGAAGCTGACCTCACAAAGACATCATGGATCGATATAAGTAACAAAGACGATATAGTAGAGGTCATTCGTAGGCTTAAATCTTCAAGAGCCCCGGGACCGGATGGAGTCACAAACATCGATCTAAAGGCCCACCCGGAGGAGTGGTCAGAGCTGATTAGTGCGATTTTCAAGTGATGAGCGAACTCAAAATCCATCCCATCTTCCTGGATCACCTCTATAGTGGTCCCCATATTTAAGAAAGGCAGCAAAGAGGACCCTTCGAACTATCGCCCCATAGCACTTCTGGATGTAATTGGAAAAGTGTTTGGGGCCCTCCTCCTAAAGCAATTCCAGCGCTGGACTCAAAACGCTGAGTGTGCGGATCCTTTCCAAACTGATTCACTAAAAACATCGGGACCTCAGCAAATATTCTGTTTCTGAGCGCATTAAAAAATAAAATCACTGAGGGGGTACCTCGCGTTTTTCTGGCTTTCATTGACCTGGCACAAGCGTTTGACCAGGTCAATAGAACAATTCTATGGAGGAAACTTTGCGAGTGGAACTGCCCACAAGAAGTTTTACAACCAATTCGGGCGCTGCATGAGAACACCAGGATAAGAGTCAGGCTAAACCAAGCAGGCCTGCTATCAAAGGAAATTCCATCAAGCAGAGGGGTGAAGCACGGCTGTCCCTTAGCGCCCGCTCTTTTTATAGCCTACATGGGCGACTTTCAGGCCACTGAATTCTCAATTCGCTCCTTTCCACCAACTATGGGATCCAGAAAAACTACTCGTCTGCTGTATGCCGACAACATGATCCTGATGGATCTTACCCCTATCGGCCTCCAAAGCCAACTTAATAACTTGGCAGAATTTATACAGTTCAACGACCTACAAATTAATGTAGCGAAAACCAAGATCTTGGTACTGGAAAAAAGGACCAAAGAACGCTTGAGCTGGTTCCTAAACGGAACAGCACTGGAAAAGGTTCACTGTTTCAAATATCTTGGTGTGATGCTTGACTGTACAAAAAAACAATGAAGCAGCACAGGAAGCTCTCCTGAACAAGGTTCGGAACCTAGCTGCACAAGCACGAGCGGTAGACAAAAAATATGGCCGATTCTCACTGGCCCCAACGCTAAGATTCTATCGAGCAAAGGTGGTGCCCTCACTGTCATATGCGGCGGAGGCCATGCTACAAATCCCAGAGAAACTTTGGATTCGGTTGGAGGGGCTCTTTTGGCACGCTGTCTTAGGCCTTCCGAAGGGTACATCTATGCTGATGATCCGAAGAGAACTACGCCTCCTCTCGCTAGCAGCGACCATCGAAATCCACAGCATGATGCTTTATAGGAAAACCCGACTCCCAAACCGACCTATCATTCTGGACATAATTAGGGAGGAAATCGAAGGTGGGAAATGTCCAGCTCTGAAAAACTGGGAAACATCGTGTAAAAACAAGCTGAATGAAATCTCGCAATCAGAAGAGGAGCTTACACAGAACCCAACAAAAATAAAAAGGAAACTGGAAGAGTTAGACTGGATAAAAACTCTTGATGGAGCGGCTCAGTTTAAGTCCACCAACCATCTTCCATCTCAACAGACCAAACTGAACACAATTCCGAACTACCTAGCAAAATTTCCTAACAAGTCAGTAAGAAACATCTTTTTGAGGGCTCGCCTCAACCTTTTGGAGACAAACGAAATCAGGGCGATCAGAGGCCAATCCAGCTCAAATAGATGTCATTTTTGCAAAAATGAAGAAGAGCCCGAAACCCTTCGGCATCTTTTACTGAACTGCCCTGGAACCCACTCACTTAGCGAAAAATATGTCCGCCCCCACCTGACGGCATCTTACACTCAGGAGGAAGCAATTTGGTGGGAGAGATTAATCAGCGGTGAAAAGACGGCCTGGACAATTGCTACAGCCCAAATCCTGAAACAGATTCTTAACGTCAGTCCTGAACTTGATAAGCAGTGATTTGGACTCTGGACATATTTTTCTCTTTCTTTGTTTTCTCCTGATTTCTTTTGATGCCGCTGTTTGACTCACATGCTCTTTACGACTACTTTATTTTTCTTTCTTGTAAAAATCATTTGATTAAATCAAGTAAATAAAAAAGAAGAAAAATGTTAATTTGAAGAACAGCAAATATGTAAAAGGTGGAAGAGGACAAGGACGACCGAAATGACTGGAGTATCGATGCCAATATGGTGGTGTTAGAGGAACTAGACCACGAATACTTGCGTTTTCTTTTTTTTTTTTTTTTTAGGGAATTGTGGTGCTACAACCGAGTGTATTAAGAGCAGTCAGTGATGTGAGGACCATTCCAGGTCATGAGAGTGGTGTTGAGATGATGAATGTCGTGGCCTATGTTAGTCTGTATTAGAGTTAGTGAAATTGTTGGGTTTAACAAATGTTTTCTTTCAGGTTCAGCGAGTAATCAATGGACAGTAAAGAATTCATGGAAAATAGTTCCGTATGGTTATGTGGTAACAACCATCTGCGCCGTTTGGGGTGCTGTTTTAGTGTTTCATTAGGCACTAGTTGAGTGCCAATGTTAAGTTCAATGCTTGGTGTGTTAGAGGGTCAGCATGGCCGGGTAGGGTGTTGACGCTGTGCTCAATAAGGAGCGCCTTGACAGGAATTAAAAACTGTCGGTTGAGGGTCAACATGGGCGGGTAGGGTGCTGACGCTGGAGAACTGGTGGTAGTACTGGTTGGCCAGAGATTATTTCCGTTTGTGGAAATGAATTTCACTTTGGTGTGATTGTTGGATGGCCAGTATGAGTGCTGGTACGGGGAGAGGTTAATGCGTGGTTGTGTGAAGGGTTTGGAGGTCAGCATGGCCGGGTAGGGTGCTGTCACTGATGGCCAGCATTAGTGCTGGTTACAGAGAGGCTGTATGTGGCCGTGTGCATGAAGGTCAGCATGGCCGGGTAGGTGCTGTCAATGAAGACCAGTATGGGCGATGGGTATGCAGAGGCGGAGTCAGCATGACCGGGTAGGGTGTTGATGAAGACCAGTATCGGTGCTGGATACACAGAGGCTCAGTGCACTTAAGGCAGCTGTTTAAATGAGGGTGATGGAGGTAGGGTGCTGTCATTAGGAGACCAGAGTTGCTGGTAAGATATTGCTGCCCTAGGTGTGGTAGGCAGTGGTATCTAATAGCAGTATTAATCAATGTTGATGGGGGTGATGGTATACTTATTGGCTCTTTTAGGAACCCAGATCCTATCCTCATCGCCAATGAAGAGTTCTGGGTTCACAAATGAGTCGGAGTTATGCTGATCTTGATTAGCATTTATTTCTTCAAGTGATTAAAGTTACAAGATGTAAATCAGGTATTGTTGAGGACATCCACCAGCCCCTCAGCTCAGCTGGCCATAAACTGTCACCCCTCGAATCCCCAAGCCACACCCTTTCCACTACATCTGTAGTCCAATATGTGTGACATCACTACGTCCAAGACCAAACTCAATTATAGTTATAGGTAAATCACTACACAGCAATTATGGAAAGCGGGCAGAATGTTGGCTGAAATGTCTGGTGGGAAGTCGGGCCAGGATGGGTTTGAAGAGGAACTAATAGACACACAAAGAAATAAAGCTGCAAGCCGTGAGGCCGAGGCTCAGCAGCTCACAGGAACATAAAGGTGCAATTGTCTGCAAGATAGCTCGAATCGGCGCTGATGATCTGCACTTCATCCTCTCCCTCTCCATTCTCTGATCCTTTACTCTCTCCCATTTTCGCACACGACACCTCTGGCAATACAAAAATGCAGTCAAAACACACACAGATTGATAAAGCGCCATCTGCTCGTTTTCAGAGGTGTAATAAAGTAGCTGATCACTGGCACTGTTAGTCTCGTTTTCTTTCATCAGCGCGCATGATCATAGCTCATTGTCATGATGCCTACCTCTAAGGAGCCAGGCCGGGCCCAACAACCCCAGAGGCAGACATCATTTTCCCCAGGGAAGTCTCAGCGGGCCCAAGTCGGGGCCCTTTGGACTCAGTCCTGGCGCCTTTGGCGCCAGGCTCATAGCGGACCCCAGTCCTGGCGCCTTAGGCGCCAGGCTCATAGAAGAGGATATGTGTGTCATGCCCCGCATTCCTATTTCAAGACACTTGCAGATATCTACTTCCAGTTGGAAACTGCCCTGGAGACTGTTTTCAGCCCACGGAATCCGCCGCACTACAAGGTCCAGAATTCCTTCGGCTCGCAGTCACGGGAAACGCCCACAACGTGACTTGCGTTCTGAAACAGATCCCAGTACTTAGTGTGGCGTGTCCTTGTAACGGGTGCTCCTAAAACTGACTATTCAGTTCGAGTACTCGATCTACGATTACCTACGGTTATCTTCCTGTCATCTGATTCCTGACCCGGCTTTGTATCAAGGATTATTCTGACGTCTTTTCCCTCGATTTCTGGCTCCTGGCTCCCTCGGTTGTTTCCCCCTGGTTAACGAACTCCTGGCTTGTATTTTGGATTTGTTCTTTGCCTACTTCCTACACAGAAAGTATACGAACTCTTTACCACAGGAAAATACACGGCGCTGCTCACAAGAAGACAACGCTCTACACACTGAAGTGACCAAACGGACGCTCTCCTGTTTCTGCTGGTCACTCCCTGGATTTGGGACGCTTTGCTGTTTATATTTGGGGTTTATTTTGGACACTATTAGACGCGCCCTCGTGCCGTTCGGGTTAGGTGGATCTTTGCACAAACTTTCTTCTACTGGGACTTCCATTTTCTACCATCAAGCCAACCTCCTACTACACACTTTCAGGTTACGGGACTTCCTACCTATCTAAGCAGGTAAGAGGGGTCAAGAAGGGAACAAGTATTGTATTTTGTACCTTTGGCTGCTATCTTAAACTATCCTTTTCTTTGTTCCTCTAGCTCTGTTGTCGCTGCTCCTGCCTTTCCACTTAAGCCCCTGGCCTGTTAGTTACTACCTTCTACAGGCTGCGCTCTTGGGGGGAAAGTCTTGTGCAAAATCACGTTTCAAGATATCCCAGAACCATCTTGGTTATAATCCAGGTTATCCCAGAGTGAAGAGGTTCCCTAAGCGGAGGCTGATCTTGTATCCTTTAAAAATCTGTATCCTTTTCCTATTGCGTAAAAGTTGTGACAGATTTAGGAGCCTATTACTTTTGCCTATCGGTTATGGAAACGGGAGCGGATCCAATGGCGGCTTTGATACAAGCCTTTGCGACCTTACGCACCGATATGGCATCTGCTAATGCGACTCTCCATCAACGTATGGATGTGCTACAGAGTTTTGTGCAGCCCTTACCCCCCGATGAGGAGTTCGGTGATGCCGCTGCTGCAGCAGCCCCTCCTGTACCCCAGGCACAATCGTCTGCACCCATTGTGCTTCCTGGACCTTTCCCTTTGGCCCCTCCAGAACGCTTCTATGGAGATCCTAAGACTTATCGGACCTTTGTCAATCAATGCCGTTTACATTTTCTTTGTCGACCATTGGCATTTCCTGACGCTGTTACCAAAGCAGCGTTTCTCCTTTCCCATCTGGGAGGAACAGCGGCGGCTTGGGCTAACCCTTTACTCGAAGCCAATGATCCAGCCCTATATAACTTTGATGCCCTTATTCAGTCTATGAATAGCGTATTTGATATGCGTTACAAGGCACAAACCTCAGACCTTGAATTCCTTGCTATCAGTCAAGGCAAATCAGATCTTCTGTCTTACCTCACTCGCTTTAACCAATTGGCAGCAGAAACCACCTGGCCCGAACAGAAGAAGGCAGCTGTCTTCTATAAGGGTCTTTCGGATGAGTTGAAAGACTCCTTATCAGTGGTACCAGCTTTACCAACGGGCTTCCCGGAACTGTTGGACTTGGTCCTACAAGTTGACGCTCGGCTACGGCAAAGACGTGGCGAACGGCGTGTTCCTGACCTTCGCTTCTCAGTCAAAGCAGAAACAACTCCTGCTACTCCCTCAGGAGAAACCGAGCCAATGCAAATAGGGGCCATCAGAGGTCCCTTAACCAAAACAGAACGAGAACGACGTATGGTTAACAACCTGTGTTTCTATTGCGGTCAATCCGGCCATTTCATTCGTGCATGTCCCAAGAGACCTGTTAAGGTAGCGGGAAACGCCAGGACTCGTCCTTAAATCGAGCCCTAAGGATGAGTCGCAATATGGATGGCTCGGACCAGTACCCTTCCTCCTCACACGTCTATCTTGCCATGCGTTTCGTCCTCCCGGGTGTTGAGGCCTTCACCAGTCCAGTTATGATCGATTCGGGGGCTAGTGGAAACTATATGGACATACAATTAGCTCAACACTATGGTATACCTGTGGTTCCGAAAACTACACCTGAGGAAGTACACGCAGTGGATGGTTCTCATCTGGTGTCCGGATGGATAACGGAACAGACTGTCCCACTTCGCATGTCTACCTCGGGAGAACACATTGAGCAAATAGTTTTCGACCTTATTTCAGCCCCGCAATTCGGGATCATTCTTGGTCTTTCTTGGCTCCGGACTCATAACCCAATTATTGATTGGGTTAAACAAACAGTTCATTTTGCTTCTGCGTTCTGTACCCAACATTGTTCTCGAAGCCCCGGTGCGACACCTTCATCTCCCTGTTTGGCTTTGGTATCTAACATCTCCTCTGTTAATGCCACGCTGGGAGACTCTAATCCCGAACTACCAGCAGTATACCAAGACTTTTCCGATGTGTTTGACAAAGGGTTATCAGAAAAACTCCCTCCGCATCGTTGTTATGATTGTCCCATTGATTTGGTACCTGGGGCAGTAGTACCTCATGGTCGTGTTTACTCTCTGACCCGAAACGAAGAAGAACACTTGAAAGAGTATGTGGAGAAGGCATTGCTTCTGGGACATATTCGACCTTCCCGGTCCCCTGCTGCCTCACCTATCTTCTTCGTACCGAAAAAAGAAGGGGATCTACGCCCTTGCGTGGATTACAGAGCCTTAAACAAGGTAACAGTCAAGAACCAGTACCCATTGCCCCTCATAACGGAGTTGCTTGATAAGATGACATCATCCACTATTTTTACCAAATTGGATCTTAGAGGGGCATATAATTTGGTGAGGATACGAAGCGGGGATGAGTGGAAAACCGCTTTCAAAACAAAGTTTGGACTATATGAGTATTGCGTCATGCCCTTTGGACTTTGCAATGCTCCAGCTACATTCCAACATTTTGTTAATGATATTTTCGGAGATGTACTAGATTGCTATGTCGTGATCTACTTAGATGACATCTTGATCTTCTCGGATTCCCTCACCCAACATATCCAACACGTTCGCTCTGTACTGCAGCGATTACGTACACACTCTCTCTATGCCAAATTGGAAAAATGTGTATTCCATGCATCATCAGTTGAGTTTTTGGGGTTTCAGATATCTGCGAATGGGGTGCTCATGTGTACTTCCAAGGTTAAAGCAGTAAGGGACTGGCCAGTCCCAGATTCTGTAAAGGCACTTCAATCTTTTTTGGGTTTCTCGAACTTTTACAGACGCTTTATTGCCTCATTTTCTGAGATAGTAGCGCCCTTGACCCGTCTCACTAGCCCGAAGATTCCATTCCTTTGGGATTGCAAAGCCCAGTCGGCCTTTGAGGCATTAAAGGAGGCCTTTACTACTGCTCCCGTTCTGCAACACCCGAACCCTTCCCTTCCGTTTATAGTGGAGGCTGACGCATCCGCTATCGCGGTGGGGGCTATTTTGTCGCAGATCTGCCCCACTACACAACAACTACATCCGGTGGCTTATTACTCCCGTAAATTGTCTCAGGCTGAACGTAATTACACTGTTATGGAAAGGGAACTCCTAGCAATTCGAGCAGCATTTAAGGAGTGGAGACACCATCTTCTGGGTGCTCGACATCCAGTAACTGTGTACACTGACCATCGGAATTTACAGGCCCTTTCCAACGCAAAATGTACCAATGCTCGACAAATACGTTGGCATTTGTTTTTCACGTTATTTGACTTTATAGTCACTTATCGCCCTGGACCTCTCCACGGAAAGGCAGATGCATTATCCCGAGTCGGTGCCGATTTCGACACCCGGGACTCGGTTACCCCTATGCTACCTTCGGGTTCTGTCATTTGTGTTTGTTCGGTCTCCCCCTCACTTCTGGATCAAGTTCGACAGTGGGCCAATGAACATGCCGCTTATCTCGACACCTTGGGTGCCCAGGTTGTCACAGGTCTTCCTTATGTTCATGGTCTTTTATACTTACCTGACAACCACACCAGACGGAAGGCTTTGGAATGGGCCCATGATACCCCGTTAGCTGCACATCCAGGCCAGCTTAAAACCTATGACCTGCTACATAGATGGTGTTGGTGGCCAGGTATGAAAAAGGATACCGCGGCATACGTATCTACGTGTGCAATATGTATACAATGTAAAAGACAACCAGGGAAACCATTTGGTCTATTAATGAACATGCCGCTTCCTCCACGCCCATGGCATACGGTGTCACTCGATTTCGTGGTGGAACTGCCCTTGGTTAAGGGAATGTCAACGGTGCTGGTGGTGGTGGACGTATTCACTAAAATGGCACGGTTTGTACCGTGCTCAGGTATACCTACCGCCTCCTCATTGGCTACTCTTTTTTTCGATCATGTGGTACGATTCTTCAGACTACCCACAATCATGATTTCTGACCGGGGTACTCAATTTACTTCACGGTTCTGGAAAGCCCTTACCCATTCTTTGGGGATTGATGCACGGCTTTCATCATCTTATCATCCTCAAACGGACGGACAAACCGAACGCACAAATGGCACCATGGAACAATACCTTCGTTGCCTGTGTTTACAGCATCAGACAAATTGGTTATCCGTTCTGGGGACAGCGGAGTTTGCTTATAACAACTCTCGACATACTTCAACAGGATGTTCCCCATTTTACGCCTTGTATGGATTACATCCAAGAATACTTCCACCTGTCTTACCTTCCTTGGATCAAATCCCTGCAGCAAAATCCACGAGAGACACTCTGATTGCTATACGGAATTCCGTTATATTACATCTACAAGCTGCACAACTCCGGACAAAGACGCAAGCGGACAAACATCGGTCGCCTGCCCCCTCCTATGTCCCCGGTGATCGTGCCTGGTTGGCAACCAAACACCTCAACATTCGGGGTAAAAGGAAACTCATGCCCCGTTATGTGGGTCCCTACAAGATCCTTTCTTGTCTCAATCCGGTTGCTGTCCGTTTGGACATCCCATCCCATTGGCGGATTCACCCAGTCTTTCATGTATCTCTACTCCGTCCTTTTGTACCTGGCACTCGACTTCCTGTCGCCCCTGCTCCAGTTATGGTACAGGGTGATGATGAATATGAAGTACATGCTATATTGGACTCCCGTCTGCGTCGTGGAGTACGTTTCTACCTGATTGATTGGAAGGGTTACGGTCCTGAAGATAGGACTTGGGAACCGGCCTCGAATCTGCATGCACCCCGGCTCTTGCGGGCCTTTTGGTTGGAAAGACTGCGTGCCCGCAGGGGTGGTCGTCCTTTGCGGGGGGGGTACTGTCATGCCCCGCATTCCTATTTCAAGACACTTGCAGATATCTACTTCCAGTTGGAAACTGCCCTGGAGACTGTTTTCAGCCCACGGAATCCGCCGCACTACAAGGTCCAGAATTCCTTCGGCTCGCAGTCACGGGAAACGCCCACAACGTGACTTGCGTTCTGAAACAGATCCCAGTACTTAGTGTGGCGTGTCCTTGTAACGGGTGCTCCTAAAACTGACTATTCAGTTCGAGTACTCGATCTACGATTACCTACGGTTATCTTCCTGTCATCTGATTCCTGACCCGGCTTTGTATCAAGGATTATTCTGACGTCTTTTCCCTCGATTTCTGGCTCCTGGCTCCCTCGGTTGTTTCCCCCTGGTTAACGAACTCCTGGCTTGTATTTTGGATTTGTTCTTTGCCTACTTCCTACACAGAAAGTATACGAACTCTTTACCACAGGAAAATACACGGCGCTGCTCACAAGAAGACAACGCTCTACACACTGAAGTGACCAAACGGACGCTCTCCTGTTTCTGCTGGTCACTCCCTGGATTTGGGACGCTTTGCTGTTTATATTTGGGGTTTATTTTGGACACTATTAGACGCGCCCTCGTGCCGTTCGGGTTAGGTGGATCTTTGCACAAACTTTCTTCTACTGGGACTTCCATTTTCTACCATCAAGCCAACCTCCTACTACACACTTTCAGGTTACGGGACTTCCTACCTATCTAAGCAGGTAAGAGGGGTCAAGAAGGGAACAAGTATTGTATTTTGTACCTTTGGCTGCTATCTTAAACTATCCTTTTCTTTGTTCCTCTAGCTCTGTTGTCGCTGCTCCTGCCTTTCCACTTAAGCCCCTGGCCTGTTAGTTACTACCTTCTACAGGCTGCGCTCTTGGGGGGAAAGTCTTGTGCAAAATCACGTTTCAAGATATCCCAGAACCATCTTGGTTATAATCCAGGTTATCCCAGAGTGAAGAGGTTCCCTAAGCGGAGGCTGATCTTGTATCCTTTAAAAATCTGTATCCTTTTCCTATTGCGTAAAAGTTGTGACAATGTGTTTCAGTGCTTGGGTGCACACTTACCTGATGCAGACCTTGCTGCTTCATCCAGGCCCTCTTGAGGCCTGAATGGGACTACTTAACCTGTAGGACTACTTCACCACCCGGGTGTGGTCGGGGAAGGATACATACCTGATTGGTGGAAGGATACATACCAGGAACTTCTTCCAAGGCTATTTAAACCCCACCCGAACAGCCACACATGCTTCGCGTTGTTCTGCACCTAGCAGCTGGACGCTCACCGTGTCAGCTCCTGCATCCTGACTTCAGCCACGCCTGCCAGCACCCTGGAACACCTGCAAGGGGAGAAAGGAAGAGAATAGGAGAAGAAAAGCCCTTACCTGCTAAATCTGCATCCCGGAGTCATTTCTCCAACGGCCCTGAAAAGGAAGACATCATTTTAAAGGCATTTCGTTTAGATCGCTGCAGCGCTGCATTTTACTCACCTTTGCAAGGCACTTCCATCTTCAGCAGCGATCTTCCGGATTCAGCTACGCCCCGGCGCCTAGAGGAAAAAAGACAAGAACAAAGGTGAGAGGGAGAAAAGGAATAAGGAAAGCTCAGTTTCCTTTTAAGTCTTACCTGTTGGATTATTCCCACTGCATTTCGGGTCCTGCCGCTTCCTGGCATCTCCGGACCCCGGCCCCTATGGGGAAAAAAGACAAAGACATTGAATGAGCGAATGCAAAGACATTACCTGAGCGCTCATCCAGAACTGTTTCACATATCTCCGGCACTCCGAACCCCGGCCCCTAAGGGGAAAAAGACATAAGCATTAGCGCTTGCTGCAATTAGACAACGAACATTATTATTAAGCTTGAACTTTTGAACAGAACTTTTACAGCGCCTTACCTGAACAGTCAAGCTTACCTGAACTCCCATCAATCCTCAATCCAGTGAAGTAACTGGGTTTCAACGCGCCCCTGCATCAGAAGCAGGATGGAGAGCTCATCCTTCCAAACCCTAAGGTGAGGCTTCACGGGGAATCGTGGAGGAGGTATCGTGGAGGGTTGGAAGGGAGTGGGAGGCTTGAGCATTGTTCCACAGTTGGTAATACTCCCTTTTCACGCACAGGAGGGTATCCAACGAGCCAGGGAAGCCAGAATAGAGGGGCCCTTCCTGTCCATCTTCAGAGTTCTGCGCCTTCGACGCCGCGCCTCCGTGGGAACCAGGTGAGCGTTACACTCATTCAATATTACAAATGCACATTTATGAGCTGAGAAACATTGGTATTTCTTTGTAAAGAAGGTGAATTGTCATGGCTGCTGTAATGGTATTTTGCTCAACTCGTTGTTCCTTTATAACATTCATATAGCGCGGCCATGGACCCAAGGGCGTAAAATAATTTGACTTTTCTGATGGGTTTAATTACCTTAGATCTTGTGGGCTTACAGTGGCGTCATTGCACTTGCCAATGTTATAAGACATGTCTTTCCAGAGAGCGTGACTAGTGCTAGTGGAAGAGCCCAGATGACCTATGGTGCTGCGATATATAGCTTCACAAGAGGGCTCTTTGCTTTCATAGAGCTTGGGCAGTACGCAGCCTTAATGCGCAACCACTAGAGTAGAGCGGTAGTGCCGCAAGTTCACGACATACCATGGTGGATTTCTGTTGCGGTCATACAAATCCCCAGCTAATAATCAAAAGGTGAAAGTAATGTTTCTTATTCAGGGTTCTGCAACATTTGGCTGTCCAGATTTCTTTGACTACAAAATCCTATCAGGTCTAGACTTCAAATCCCATCAGCTCTAGTCAGCATAGTGAATGGTGCAGGCTCATGGGAGCTGCATTCAAAAGTATCTGCAGACCCCCGTCCAGTTTGCTTACATGTAAGCTTAAGAGTAGTTTACATACATGGTGTGTTGCCCCCTCTCTTGTCTACATAGTTAACACCACTTAAAATAAAACCTGGCCCTGCTTTATGAACGTGTGGATACTGGAGTCGTGCACAGCATTAACAAAACAAGCAATTGCAAAGTCAATAGGCTTTGTCAGGCATGGGTCAAGTGCAGCCTTAAACTCACGAAGTAATGCCACCATAGGCTATGATATAAACCCAACTGTGTAGGTGCCATCACAATGCAAAGTGCAGTCTTGAACTCCCCAGTAATGTCTTAACATGGTGTATTAAGTCACCATACGTAATGTGTACCTGCGCAGAAGCTGCCATCACGGGCAAAAGCCAGTCTCTAATGCCTTAATTTCAGCACACGGTTTGCATAGTCACCATGCCCCACATGACCATGTGCTGCCAGCATATGCCACGTCAACCCTCAAATGCCCCACTAAAGCTATAATTTTTCCTGTTATAGACACCCATGTGCAAGATGGACTTTATTATTAACATTTTCATTTGTTGAGTGCTTTCTGTTCATTAAAGCACGTCTTACGAATAAAATCCTACCAACAACAAGCATTACACTCTGAACCGAGTTTACTGATGGCATTAGCAGATCCTGTTCTGATGCATCACTGACAGTTTAGCTGGAGTGCATTACTAGATAACATTCAGTTAAACAAAACAAAAATATCAATACACTTTAAGCGGTTACTAAAGCACAGCAATAAAGCTTACACCATTACAAAGTGATAACACGCATGTATCATATTTAACACAAAACATGCACAATCATCAAAGAAAAAAGTGTAGCTAAACAAACTCTATTCTGCCACGTCTTGGACATCTAGCACTCTTCATTAGACTGTCAACACGCAACTAATGTGCACACAGACTATACATTTGTTTAGTAGATCACACAGCCTGAAACATACAAAAGGAGACAATAATGGATGTGTATTGATCCACATTTGCCACTCAACACCTTCCAAATTAAGTTTCTCCGTGCTTGTGTTAAGGGGTGAGACGCATCCACAGCTCTCACATAATTAAACTTTACAGTCAAACTCCTAATATTCCATCAAAAGTCCAGAGGACAGAGCCCCCGTTCTCCCTCAGTACTCTCAGCCAATTTCCCAGAAACGTTGCAGCAACACTTCCCCAAAACATCCCAGCCTCTTTTCACCTTCCCAGAACTTATCCAATCGCTCTCACCGCTGGTTGGTGGGCCATAGTTGCCCGTGCTCCTCGCCCGGCGCGGACCTCTCCCCTTTACAGAACCTCGGATGTTTTTCGCTGCTGTCAATACAACGCTTGCATTTCCTCATCTACTTCCTACTTTGGTGTATCCGGACTACATAAAAGGTAGAGCCTAGTTCCAATCCGAATTCAGTGCCCGCCTACTCTTCTTCACGTGACTTGGGGCACGTTCGACGTCATCTTGTGTCTCGTTGAGATTTTCGTGTGCAGAAACCGGTGTTGTTGACAGTTGTACAATGGGAAGCAGTAGGGGTAGGAGCATGGCAGGTGTCAAATGCCATGCCCCAAAAAAGTTTCCCGGGTCACGGTAAATCGGCCTCTTCGTTTTTCAAATTATAATCCTCCTTTTTTAAGAATAAAAATACGAAGCGCCAATTATAATCCTTTAAAAAAAAAAAAAATTGAGAGGCTGCACCGAGGATTCAAAATCGAGCGGGTCTAGCTCCATTAACCACTATACCACTTCATCACACGGCATGAAATGTTCAAATTCTACCTTTAATGTGAACTATCACATGGTTCAATGATGCTCCTTTTTTAAATTTCAAATTGCATCTAAAAACAAACTGCATGTGCGATTCTGAAAGTTTGTAGGACAGAAACAATTTACTGAAAGTATTGGCATCTTGTGCTTTTCTTGCATAATACTAACTTTAAAAAAACAGTTCAATCCAAAACCTGTTACTGTGTAATGCTTTAAAAGTCAAACATGTATTGTGTACATGTTTTCCAAAACAGTATGGACACAATATTAAAGTGTGTGTGTTTGTACATTAATTCATGTGTTTAACACTTCACTGTACGAACTGTGATAAATACAGTACAACCGGGGGCATGGCTACATGGCCACATAGGAGGTGGTGTTTCCCGAGATCCGGCCATTATCCTGGAAATAAAGTGCATCTAAAGCTGGCAGGGAAGCCTCATGCGACACTAAAGGACGTTTGAATGCATGGGGCATGCAGAGCATGCAAGCTTACGGACGCCCAGCTGGAACCGGACTGTGTACGTTTGAAGTCCGGGGACCCTTCGTCACGAGACCCCAAGATGGCGGCTTAAGGACAAAGGAAGCCTGGGGCAGAGCGACGTGAGCAGCAAGCCTTCACACAGCTGGCAGTTTTGGACTGCACAGAGGCGAACAGTGGAACCGGAGCCCTGCGCAGCGCTGCTGTGTGTGATAGCCCCTGTGCAAGCCGGAGATAGGGCAGGGGAAACAAAACGAGGCACGCAGCGCCCACGCCGGAGCTCCCCGTAATGGAAGATGTGAAAGGGCGAGCCTCAGGAGAGCGCGAGCCGAGCTGTCCGCACAGCAGATTCCTGTGTATGGTGACCGAAGCGCTCGCATAAACTGGAAGGCTGCAGGCTTTGGGAACACAGAAGAGATAAGAGGCGCGAGGCGGACGGCCGTCGGAAAGAAGACACCACGCGGAGCTGAGTGAGGGGCAGAACGGATACATTGGACGCTTCACAAGAGGATACAGTAGCAAGCGGAGAGCGGCCCCGGAAAGCGCAAGCTGAAGAAGCGAAACTGACAGATGCGTGGAGGATGGCTGATCGCGTATGCAACGCAGCCCATTGACGATATATTGGGAACCTCACCATGCTGCATGCACAATAACACGCGAGCGAAATTGGAATGAGCAAACAGTTGTAGGCGCACTGGAAGAGGAGCGAGAGACGCTCACAGGGTACAAACACACTGGGATTGTAAGGGAGGGCATCAACACAACAACTTGGGCAGCAGGATACATAGTGCCGGCGAAGGGAAGTTAACCCCTTGGGAATCCTGACTCGCTCCAGAAACTGACAAACATGAGGAGGCAGGCTTATCACGGAAGCAACGCAGCCCATTGTCAGTAGCTTGGGAACTTCGCCGTACTGCCTACACAACAATACGCAGGTGAATTATAATTGAACAAACAGCTATAGGCGCATTGGCAGAGGAGCGGGATAGGCTCATAAGATATACACACACAAGGATTGCATCGCAGGACGCCAGAAGCTGGGCGGCAGGACCACATAGTGACTGGGAGGAGAAGCTAACCCTTTGAGGATCCTGATCCACTCCGGAGACGGATAAATGTGAGGAGGCAGGCTGGGCACAAACGCACCGCAGAAGCGGATCACAATACGTGGCACGCAAATAGCCACGAAAAAGAGCCGGAGCAACGGGCCGCCACGACGACATGAGTGAGCCGGACCCTGATGTTTTGGGTGACTTGGCACACCCAAAAAAAAGAATCATACGAGGTCGGCCCACTTGTCCCAGAGGCATTAAGATGTCCAACAAGCCCCTTAGACAAAAAGGCAAACAGCCCACACTGGACGATTTTGCTTAAACACCACCAGGCACAGAAGGGGCCAGAAAGAAAGACAAGACCACCGAAGGGGGCCCAGATGCAATGGGCAACAAGGAGGTCCTGGCAGCGATAGCAGACCTAAAAGTAGCCTGGGAGACTAAACTGGACCTGGCAATAAATGAACTGAAAGCTGCGCTAGAGCTGAAAGTCGGAGAAGTATAGAAGGATGTAAACTTGCTCCGGCAAGACGTAAGGTCCCTGGCTGAGCGCACAGGGATCCTGGAACAAGAGGTAGCCCCGAACACGGCGGCCTGTGCGGCCCATAAATCGGAATTTCCGCCCTAGTGCAACGTGTAGGCAACCTGGAAAACAGGGCGGAGGAGGCAGAGGGACGCGCTCGGAGGAACAATGTTCGCATTGTCGGGTTGCCAGAAGGGGCTGAGGGTACGAACCCCACAGAAGACATTGAGTCCATGCTATTGCAGGAGATACCTGGAGGAACCCTGTCCCAGGTGTTCGCGGTAGAGAGAGCGCACAGGGCTCTGATGAGGAAGCCGCCGCCAGGAAACCCCCCTAGGCCAGTGATTGCTAAGATCCTAAACTATCGGGACAGAGAAAGGATCCTCAAACACTTTCGGAAGGGTGGCACGATTCGGAGGGGGGCAGCAAACATAACAGCATACCCGGATTACACCTTGCAGGTACAGCGCAGCCACATGATCTTTGGGTCTGTGAAGAGAAGACTGCGAGAAGCAGGCCATAAATACATGTTGCTCTACCCAGCAAAATTAAAAGTATTCCACAAGAGCAGGACTTGGTTTTTCGACACCCCAGAGGATGCCATGGGATGGTTGGACGCGCAGAACTGCCCCCAAGAACCGGGTGTCCAGGAAGATGAAGGCGGAGATAAGTAAATGCATCTGGAGCGCTCTATGTGCTGCAGCTTATGACAATGGGACTTGACTATAGCATTACATATAACTGGTGGGGAAGTAGGCTTGGAGACACAGTTATGAGCACGATCCAATGGCACTATAAACCTTGATATTAGTATAAGAGTTACACGGAGCATGACCTCATACCCCCATAACAGGAAGCTTAGGTAGGTCACTGGTAGCCTGGTGACACCCTGCTGCGTTCTGGGCCTGGGATTCCTAGGGCAGAACCAAACGCGGGAGAGCCTGAGATCCAGGGATGGAGCTGGGCATTTGTTGGGGTTGGGGTCGAGGTTGGGGGGGAGGGTGGAGGGCAGGGGCGGTGTGCAGTGGTTTGTTGTAGTTGGGGAGGGTGTTAAGTTGGGGTGCGAACCTACACCCCGAGAAAAACGATATGAACCATGGGAGACCTTAAGATAGATACTTGGAATGTTAGGAAGCTCAACAGTTATCTGAAAAGAAACAAGGTTATGCAGTACCTGCGCAGGCAGAAAGAGGACATAGCCTTGTTACAAGAAACTCACCTAACGCAGGAAAAACTGGAAGTGCTACGGAAGAAGTGGAAAGGGATGGTGGTAGGGGCAGCATACTCGGCCTATGCAAGAGGGGTAATTACATGGGTGGCCCCGCATGTCCCGTTCCAGCTGTTGCATTCGGCGGCGGAGTCAGATGGCAGGATGGTGGTCATGAAAGGGCTGGTGGAAAATAGAGAGATATGTATTGTAAACACTTATGCCCCAAACCAAGACACGGCAGCATACTTTAGGAACCTGTATGGTAAACTCAGTGGTAGTGTGGGGGAGGCGGTGCTATGGGGGGGGGGTGATTTCAATTGTGTGTTAAACCCCAAAATAGACAGATCAGACAATAAGGTAGACAGACCCATTCCTGCTGCGAAGACATTGCAGTCACTATTGGCAGACTTTGGGCTAGACGATGTGTGGAGGGCACGCCATCCACAGGATAGACAATATTCTCACTATGCGGCCCCTCAAGGCCTATATACTAGACTAGACTATGTGTTTGTCGCACATGAACTAATGGCTGAAATAACAAACGCGGAGTATAAAGCGAGGGTCCTCTCGGACCACTCGCCGCTGATGTTAGTGTGGCAATACCGACCCCCGAGGGGAAGGATACCCACATGGCGCCTGCCTGCTGAGGCGCTGAAAGACAACGTATTTAGGGAAGATATGCGAGAGGAGATAAGTTATTTTGAGATAAACACTGGCAGTGTTAAGACAGCAGGAACACTCTGGGAAGCCTTCAAGATGGTGGTGAGGGGGATTGCCATAGCCAAGTCTAGGGGACTGCAGAATGGCATCCTGACCGAATTTCAGCAAGCTGAAAAGGAACTAGAAAGGGTGTCCGAAAGAGATGGTACTACCAAGGAAGACACGGAGAGGATCCTTGGCCTGCAACAGAAATGTGTAGTATATTGGGAACGATTGTGCAACCTCAACTATAAAAAGTATATAGAGAGACAGCATGCAGGAGGGGACAAACTGAGTCCTAGCATGGCTATATAAAAACGAGACCCCTAGGCCCCCAATTAGAACGATAGTGAGAGAAGACGGGAGTATAACCTACACGCAAGAAGGGGTTAATCAGGAATTTGCAGAGTATTATAGGTGCCTGTCTGGGAACGAGATAGGGAGCAGCAGTGAAGAGATAAGAGACACATTGGAAGATATCGGGCTACCCCAGATAAGTGTGGAGAAGAGGGAGGAACTAGATGCCCCGATTACCCTAGAGGAATTGGAAGAGGTAATGAGGCAACTGCCCACGTGCAAAACCCCGGGAACTGATGGCCTCCCGGGTGAATTCTATAAAGCATATAAAACAGAGATACTTCCCCCGCTACTGGAGATTCTTCATGAGGCATATGAAGCTGGGCAATTACCGGAATCCCTACGGGAAGCGGTCATTATACCACTTCCCAAACCCAATAAGCCGGGTAGCGACTGTGGCTCTTGTCGATATTAAATCAAGACAGCAAAATTCTGACAGCGGTTTTGGCAAATAGACTGAAGAAGGTCATTAATAAACTAATACACCCGGACCAAACAGGATATGTCCCGAATAGAAACATCTCAAATAACCTGAGGTGACTCCGAGTTATTGAACATGCCAACGAAGATACAGGCGAGATGGCGTTAGTATCACTAGATGCGATCAAGGCATTTGACTCGGTCAAATGGCCCTGGTTAACTGCGGCCCTAGCCAATTATGGTATGGGACCAGGATATCTCCAAAGGGTCAAACTGCTATACAGTGCACCACTTGCTAGAGTGAAGATAGGGACTGTGGTTTCTGAAAGATGGCAACTCAGTAGAGGCACCAGGCAGGGCTACCCATGGTCCCCCATGCTGTATATCCTGGCCTTAGAACCCCAGGCGATTTATTTAAGGCAGCAATATGATGCGATAGGTATTGTCGTGGGGGAGACACCACATCTAATCTCATTTTACGCAGATGATATGCTACTGTATTTGTGCTACCCAGAAGAGAACCTCCAATACATATTAGAAGTGATGGAGAGGTTTGCAAAATTATCAGGCATAGCAGTGAACCCAGGTAAGTCTTGCATGTTCCCGTTGGGCAGGTACAGATGGCTCCTGTTAGAGCATTTGCTGGTTCTACAGATACCGTGGGAGGTTAACACATTCAGATATCTCAGGGTAGATATATATCACATGGAGGAGGCCGAACATAAACATAACACGGAGAGAGCAGTTAAGAAATTGCAAAGTAGCATGAAGTTTTGGGTGAAGCGCCCCCTGGCAATGATGGGACGAGGGGTGATGCTCAAGATGGTGGCGCTGCCAAGATTGTTGCATTGTTTCGCAAACATCCCATACTTAATACCCAGGACATTTTTTGTTAGGCTGAGTGGCATATGCAGGGAATTCTTATGGCACGGGATGAGGAACAGGGTAGCCCTGTGGAAATTACAAAATCCATATGAGAAAGGAGGCATTACATTACCAAACTGGGCAGTGTACTACGTAGCGAGCCAACTACAATATGTAGCTAAATGGCTCTTAGATGAGTCTACCCTAGAACACAGGCTGTTTCAGAGGGACTTCGCCCCATACTTTCTATGAGAGATGATATGGTTGCCTAAATCGGAGTTGGAAGGCCGCCTGGGGATGATAGGCCTTGGGTGGGGGATGTGGCAAAGAGGGTGCCGGTTAATGGAAAAGCCAGCCCCGTGCTCCCCACAGATCCCATTGGTCACAGTGGTGGGAAGAGAAAAGCAACTGAGGTTAATGATTAGGAAGCACTGGGAACCAGTGGGTATAGCAACGATGGGGGATGTGTGGCTGGAGGGGAAGATATTGGAATTTGGGGAACTGGTGGAACTAATGGGGTTGAGTGTGGGGCAATATATTACGTATCATGGGGTGGTGCAACGAATTAAAGATACCTGGTCTGAAGTGGTACTAGCGGAGGAACCGAACACCACTATAGATGCGATATATGGCATAGCAGAAGGGGGACACGAAACATCTAGATTATATGAAATTATAATGTCCCAAGCGGGCAAGGAGATGGTGCAACTTAGACTGGACCTGGAAGAAGAAGTAGGGGCCCCGATGAGTGATGGGATGTGGGAGAGAGCACAAGGATATCATAAAAAAGTATCGAGAAATGCTAGGTTACAGCAGATACAGTTGTATATAACTCACAGGGCATACCTGACGCCTCAAAAGATAGCCAAATTTAAAAACACTGGACTTCAAGTGTGCCCTAAATGTAATGAAGAAAATGCGGGAATGGTGCATATGTTTTGGGCGTGCCCACTCATAGAGAGATATTGGGGAGAAATAGCGCAAAAAATGGAAGACAAAGGTATCCATATGAAGGTGGACACGGCATGGGCTTGCTTGATAGGAGGTTTCCCCAGACCACGTAAGCTTAAAGATGTAAGCAAACTTAAAGATCTAGCGTATGTCCTAGCAAAAAGAAGGATTGTGATGGGCTGGAAGGCATGCCATAGACTCAAAATGGAAACATGGTGGAAAGATCTACAGTAGTGGGCGGAGGCAGAAACTGTGGTATGGCAGGAAGCGTGTACAGGGGAGGTAGAGGAAGAAGCCGAAACCCTATCGGGCTGGAGGCAACTGATTGCTGAATTATTTGGGCCTTCACATGATGGGCCAAGTGATAGAGACTCACTGAGTTCTGTCGAAGAGGAATCCCTACCGCAAGAGGGAGAGACTGGAAATAAGGGGAAGTAGGCTGGGGAGGGGGGGAAGGGGAGATACAGTGAGCTAGACCATAGCAATGTAAGTTTATTTGTAATTGACATTATGCATCCACTGTATGTTTGGTTTGAGTTGTTTTTTAAAAAATAAAATCAATAAAAATTGTTAAAAAATAAATACAGTACAACCATATCCTACTGATAATATTTATAACATATATATCAGAGTATATGCACGATCATGAAAACATCATTTACAAATGTTGCTAAATCTTCCGATTTAGGGCCCAATTCATAGAATCCAGGGCAGAAGCAGCGCAAGTGCCATGCGCCGAGAAGGAGCATGTGCCAAACGTGCACCAGCTGTGGCGCAAACCAGCAATTGCACGGCACGCATATTCATGGATTTTCCGAGGCATCAGTATACGTGGTGCAACGAACACCAAGCAGCGCCAGTAACGCCCCCAACACACCCCATGCGCAGGCAAAAGCCAATGAAATGCCCAATACTGTGCAAGGCCCCGTGCCATCCGTGACCCAGCACACAGCCCCCCATCCTAATCGCGTGAAAAATCAGAGCGTAACCCGCTTGCACCAGCCAAATCGTGTGAAAAGGCCTGTGCGTACCTCGTTCGCACCCCAGCAAAATTTCGTACCCAGCTCGCACCAGCCAAATGGCATGGGAAGGCCCACACATTCCCCATCCGCACCCCAGCAAAATCATGTACCCCACTCGCACCAGCGAAATCGCGTTGCAAGATACGCACGTACCCCGTCCGCACCCAGCGAAATCGCATACCCCGCTCACACCAGCCAAAATACGTGGGAAGGCCGCCGTGCACCCCGTGGTACACGCACAACTCCCCGGGAAGCAGACGCCTCCTCACGGGACAGCCAGACCCCAGCAGTGGACCATACCCCACAGGCAGCCCAAAACACATGGCCCCCCCATCACCGTCACCACACCCTGCAGGCAACCCACACCACGTGGGATCTCCACCATCACCTGTGAACATACGCTGCAGGCAGCCCACACCACATGGCCACCCCATCACCCGTGACCATACCCCGCAAGCAGCCCACACCACATGGGACCCCCATCATAACCCGAGACCATACCCTGCAGGCAGCCCACACCACATGGGACCCCCACCGTCACCTGTGAACTTACCCCGCAGGCAGCCCCCACCACATGGGACCCCCACCATCACCCGTGAACATACCCCGCAGGCAGCCCACACCACATAGCACCCCCATCACACGTGACCATGTCCCGCAGGCAGCCCACACCACATGGGACCCCCACCATCACCTGTGATCATACCCCGCAGGCAGCTGTCATGGCCACCAACCCAGCGCCAACACTTTCATCCTCTAAAGGGTCCAAATGGACCCTGTCCTGGCGCCTTTGGGGCCAGGCTCATAAGAAAGTGTGCTCTGCACACTTTGAATCCAAGGCACGTGCTCTCAGGCCGGGGGTGGCCATTAGAAGACATTGGCAGGCACGTGCAGGAGTCTATGGGAGTGGTAACGTGGGGCCACAAGGCGGGGCTAAAGGGGAGTGGCTGGAGCCAGGATATTTAAGCCAGCCCCAGCCGCATGTAGAGGCTTCACGTTAATCTGCCCTGGGCAGCGTAACGCTCTCTGCCGTCTGCAGCTCTTACCTGCTTCTAGCTCTTAGTGAAAAGAAATACAACACTATGCACACCTAATAGTAACAATATTTGTGAATAATTTGAAATAAATCCTCAAATGGTTATAAGAGAAATGTTTACAAATATCTTGAGGTGTGGGGGAGATAATCTCAACCTTGGCATCTGGGTTGGTACAATAACAAAACAAGAAATGGATGTTCCCAAAGTGGGGAACTCCCGTCCCCTGCACACTGTCTGAGATCTGTCAAAACAGACCAATAATTTTTAACCATATAGTGTCTGATTTACAAATCACCCTATGTAGTTAGTAATTTTCAAATGTATTATATACTGTTCATTCAAAATAATTGAAAAAGAATTATTTCATAAGTATTAATAAACCAAAACTTTCATGATTAACACAAGAGCTTCAATCATTGAGATTCATCATTTGATGGCCCAACGCGTTTCGAGTATTCACTCTTCATCAGGGGCAAAATTCACAATTTCAAAGTTTCTACAAAAGCAAAACAAATTACGGAAGAAAGTATTAATGAATAATATTATAAAACCTAATCAAATCTACTGTGCAACAACAATTTGTATCAATCAAGACAATATATTCCGTTACCTGGAATTACACCAACTCCCTTGACACAGCCATCACCACCAGTTCAAGGCGTACTTCCAGGGGCAGTACCTTTGGCCCCACCCGAACGATTCACCGGTGATCCCAACAAGTATGCAATATTTATAAACCAGTGTCGTCTTCACTTTTTGTGTCGCCCTATGGCATTCGCTAATGATAGTGCCAGAGTTGCCTTTGTACTGTCGTATTTGGGAGGCAGCGCAGCGGATTGGTCCACACCACTAGTAAATCAGGATGACCCTGTACTTCACAATTTTGGAGAATTCCAACGAGAATTTATGAAAAATTGTTTGCTAGACATACCCAAGGACAGGCCCTGGAAAACGAACTATTGTCCCTCAGGCAGGGAAGTCAAGATCTGCTGACGTACATTGCCACCTTTAACCGGCTCGTTGCACAAACTAACTGGCCCGAATAAAAAAGAACCACACTGTTCTACCAAGGTTTGCGTGGGGAGTTGTAGGATGTACTCGCCCAAGTGGTCAACCCTCCTGAGTGTTGTGCGGAGCACAATAATCTGACGGTGCAACTGGACCATAGGTTACAAGACCGAAAAATGGGCCACACTAGAACTGAAGGGAGATTGGTTTATATGCGACCCGGGGACAACCACGTAAAGACTCATGAGCCAATGGAACCCATGCAGATTGGAGGTTGAGGGCCCCTATATCCAAAGCCGAAAGAGAAAAAAGGAGGCAACAACAACTTTGTTTATATTGTGGGAAGGCAGGACATTTTCTGCGGGATTGCCCAATAAAACCATCCAAGAAAGTAGTAAGTGCAACGGATAATAGCAACAATGAAAAGGGTCAGAACCCGGAAAACTCCAACGCCCGGCAAGCGTAGAGGTCCACTTGTCGAGCGCAATGAAGAAGGTTGTTCAGAACTCACACCTGGTCATTCTGGTACTTGTAGTCCACCATCTGCAACCATCAAAGGTAAATGCTTTGGAAGCATATATTGACAGCAGAGCTGTGGGTAACTACACCGATCAGAATCTGGCAGCACAAATAGGCCTTCCTCTTCAGCAGAAACTAATATCGGAAAACGTCACTGCAGTGAATGGCTCCCAGTTGTCATCTGGTACTTGTAGTCCACCATCTGCAACCATCAAAGGTAAATGCTTTGGAAGCATATATTGACAGCAGAGCTGTGGGTAACTACACCGATCAGAATCTAGCAGCACAAATAGGCCTTCCTCTTCAGCAGAAACTAATATCGGAAAACGTCACCGCAGTGGATGGCTCCCAGTTGTCATCTGGCCCAGTAACGCAACATACCGTTCAGCTGATGTGATGTGCCAGGACGGTCATTGTGAAGACATTTCTTTCGATCTTATCAGGGCACCCCAGTTCCAGATGATCCTAGGAATGCCGTGGCTAGAAACACATAACCCCAGGATTGACTGGTGAACACGAGTGCTGACCTTTCCTCCAGAGTGCACCAAAAGTTGCTACCATAAGAACATGAAGAACCCAAAAGTCAAGGCCAAACCCATCCTGGGACTCTCTGGTGCCCTGCCCCCTGAGTACTTGGACTATCAAGACGTGTTCCAAAAGGAACAGGCAAATACTCTACCACCACACAGGTGTCATGCCCGGCTGGAAACTGTGGGGAAGATGGCGGCGCCATAAATAGTCCCGTTACGTTCCTGCTGTTTGTTTTGGTAACGGTCTAGTTGTTTCAACAATGGCCACCGCCGTGTATAAACATCCTCTCCCCCTGCAGTTCCGCGCGTTGCACTTGTTTTCCTCTGTGCGTGCGTTGCACTGGGTTTCGGCCCGGCGTTATTTTTTCCCTTTTCCTCCTGTCAGCTGGCCGCTATTCTTTTCTTAGTGGCTTACCTGTTGTTTTATTCTGCTCCACCTTGCTCGGCTCCTGCCTCCGCTTACCTGGTTCTGCCTTTCAACTTGTTGCCTTCCTCCTGCCTTTGGCTTTTTTGCGGCCATTGATCTGCTCCCCTCTAAGCTTGGGCTGCTTTGCCTCACGGTCCTTCTCCACTCCATTGTCCTACCTTCCTTATCGTACCACAGCTGCTGTGCCTTCCGATCACTAGGATTTTGCAATCCTCGGATTGCAGACTGCTCCCACCTTGGTACGGTGCCAAACAGACATCTACGAGATAGACGGAAGGTTGCTGATCAAGCTCTAAGGATCGCTACAGGGTTTTTGTGTCGGGCCTCTTTTCCCTGTAATTTTGGGTCTGGCTCATGGGGGGAGGCCTCTCTGTTGGGGTATTCCTGCCGACAGGGTGGCTTCCCGAGGAGAGAGGCCCTACTTGCTACAGAAGAAGGGGAAGAAAGTGAGAAAGGAAATCCGGAACCCCCGGCGGCACAAGAAGTCCCTAGAGGAAGACCACCAGGAAGATACAGGTGAGGAGGAAGGGAGGGAAGAGGATTCTGACATTGACAGCAGTCTTGACAACAGGCCTTACGACTGCCAGATCGACCTGGTCCCTGGAGCACAAATACCTTGCAGTCGAATCTACGCTTTAACTGAACAAGAGAACCAACATCTACAGACTTACCTAGATCAGTACCTAGCTAACGGTTTCATCCGCCCGTCTAAGTCTCCAGCCACCTCAGCTCTCTTCTTCGTGCCCAAGAAGGAGGGTGACCTCAGAACGTGCATAGATTATAGGGCATTAAACCAAATCACTGTTAAGAACAGATACCCTCTGCCACTCATCCCCGAATTACCCACTCATCCCCGAATTACTCGATCAGGTGAAGAATGCTCGCATCTACGCGAAACTAGACCTACGGGGAGCCTATCACCTCGTGAGAGTTAAAAAGGGCGATGAATGGAAGACAGCCTTCCGAACTAAGTATGGGTTTTTCGACTATCAGGTGATGCCCTTTGGACTATGCAACGCACCAGCGGCATTTCAGTTCTTCATGAACGACGTACTTCACAAATTATTAGACGTCTGCATCCTAGTTTACATGGACAATATCCTGATTTACCCAGCATCCAAGGAAGATCATGTAGGCCATGTAAGGGCCGTTCTAGAAAAACTGCGTCAGCATCGGCTGTTTGCCAAATTAGAGAAATGCTTTTTCCATGTCACAGAAGTTTCATGTTTACTCCACGAGGAGTTCATATGGACACACGCAAAGTAGATGCCATTCTTCAGAGGCCTTCCCTGACCACTACCAAAGGAGTGCAAAGTGTGTTCGGGTTTGCTAATTTCTACAGACGGTTTATCCCCAACTTGTCACAGATCGTTCATCCTATCACTTCTCTCCTAAAAAAGAATAAAACAATTCTTGTGGTCCTCAGAAGCAGAGAACGCCTTCCAAGAATTAAAACAGGCCTTCACCTCAGCACCTGTCCTTAGACACCCTCGACCTGAGTTGCCTTATGTGGTTGAGACTGACGCCTCCAGTATAGCCATGGGGGCAGTACTATCACAAAGGGATCCTGATACGGGACTATTACATCCCATAGCATTTTGGTCCCTTAAATTTTCTGCACCGGAAAAAAATCATGCAATCCCTGGCAAGGAATTGCTAGCAATTAAAGGAGCCCTCAAAATATGGAGACACTATCTTCTAGGAGCCAGACACACGATCACAGTTATCACAGATCACCGCAATCTGCAATATTTGAAAACGGCTAAGGTTCAATCATCGCGTCAGCTTCGATGGGCTCTTTTCTTCGCCGAATATGATTTCATCATAACTTACAGACCTGGAGTGCGTAATGGTAAAGCAGACGCCTTATCTCGCATTGGGGAAGACAAAGATGCCTTCAGTCCATCTGAACCAGTGGCTATTATTCCCGAATAACGGATTCAACATCAGATTGCAGTAACAGCCGGCTGGGAAGCCCTGAAGACCGATCTACAATCCCAAATGGATCAATCAGCCCAACAAGATTGGCTGCATAAGGGAGATCAGTATTCCATCAAAGACAACTTACCTTATTTTCAAGGAAGACTATATGTCCAAGACAAGGAAATACAAAACAAAATAATATCCAACTACCATGAGTCGTTAGTGGAAGGACAACCTGGAATTGCTAAGACTCAAGCCAAAATCCAAAAGAACTATTGGTGGCCCACCTGGAGAAAGGATGTTACCCATTTTGTTTCAACTTGTGGTGTTTGTGCCCAACTCAAATTGCAGAAGTCACGTCCTGCAGGGCTGTTGCGCCCATTAACAGTACCACCGGCACCGTAGCACACACTGTCTATGGACTTCATAACCAATCTACCACCCTGCAAGGGGTTTGCGTAACAGCACCCAGCCCACACCACATGGGACTCCCACCATCACCTGTGAACATACCCCGCAGGCAGCCCACACCACATGGGACACCACCATCACCCATGAACATACACCGCAGGCAGCCCACACCACATGGGACCCCCACCATCACCTGTGAACATACCCCGCAGGCAGCCCACACCACATGACCACCCCATCACCCGTGACCATACCCCGCAGGTAGGCCCCCGCCTCATGTCCCCACCTGTGACGGCAACCTGCAGGCAGGCCCCTCCTCATGTCCCCAACGCCCCCAGAAGGGCATTGATGATGGAGATGGTGATAGTGCAGATGAGTACGAAAATTGACATTTACTACGAACCCAAGACCAACGTTGCCGTCAACAGATATTATTTCTATGCTAAGAAACAGGAGCCGAGGGTGGATGAATATGTCAATGCACTAAAGAAGTTAGCTCCAAGCTGCAATTTTGGAAGAGGTGTAACACAAGATGAATTGATCCGAGATCAAATTATCATTCATACTAACAGTACTCTAGTACAGGAGAGGCTATGGATGTGTGGCGATCCGTCTCTAGAAGAAGCAATAGCCATTGCTAAGAAAGTAGAACACACAGTAACATGCAGTAAAGCCATCAGAGATCGTGAGAGTGATCTGGGGATCAAGATGACAAAAGTGAATATTGTAAAGGAAAATGAAGTATCTAAGGAGATCAATTCAGTGAGAAGTAAGCAATGAAAGTACAAAGAATTGACCAAATACCCTGTAGAAAGGAAAGAAGAGGAGAACATAAAGAACATATACAGAAAGATGTTTTAGATGTGGAAAAAGGGGATACTATGCGAATTCACAACATTGCCGGCATTGAATAAAAAGTGCTCCAATTGTGGGATGAAAGGTCACTTCAGTGCCATGTGCAGGAACAAGAAAGGCAATCCAAGAATAAAGTGTATACAAGAAGAGGAAGTGGAAGAGAAACACAGAGTAGACATAGTTATGATGATGAGGAGTAGCAACAAGAAAACCACTCCTAAGACTGTGTTCAAGATTGATGGCATAGTGTCAGAACTTACTGTGGATTAAGGTTCTCCGTATACAATCTTAACGAAGGAGAGATGGCAAGGGTTATGTTTGTTGAACCTACCAAACTGTGTACCTATTGTATGCCAAAGGTTTGAATTTGGACTGACCTTTCTTAGGGCCATGATGGAGTGAAAATGGGTATCTTTTTTTTTTTTGCCTGATTCAATCAACCTTTCAAAATTACAATTTTTTAAGCATAAAAAGCGAGAAGAAAACAACAAAAAAATACAAAACTCTCTTAACACATACATAATTCACAATAAAAAACAGAAATACAATAATCACATTTCATCATTACGACCAATCTTAAAACTCTTATAGTTCTTATATATTTTTCCATATTTTCTGTTTAGGGCTCATATCGAAGATTCATCTTTGTCCAAATCTAATTCAGCCAGGAAATTCATGGTCGCAAAACCCAATGATTTGGACTGTATATGAAAGATGCGATGCCACATCGTCTCCACATCAACATTTTCATTCTGTTCAAAGTGGGTCCAAAAATATTTGATACGTAATGATTGCAGATTTACACATTCCACCAATATATGTTTCAAGGTTTCCACTACATTACTACAATATCGACACAATTGTTCTTGGGGTGAAATGGAGTGCCATTTGCCTGTTACCTTGCGCGTTTTCCAAATGTTTAATCTCAGTCTCAGAAGACCTGAACAATGCTTTCTATCAGGGCATTGAGAAAGGTAAGATTCCATCGAACCATAATTTTAATGAGTAAATAGATTTTCCTTGAATATCTTATAATCTCTACAACCTTCCCTTGTTTGAATCCAATCGAATTCCCATAATTTTTTCTTAGCTAACTCTGGATTTAGAAGAAGAGTCTCCTCTGATATACAAGCATCACTCATTGTTTCCTGCGCTTTCAACCTCCATTTTAGCACAAATATTTAATTAGAAGTTTTTACATAGTTCGACACTGTCGATAGAATATTCTTTTTCTTATCAGCAAGTAGGCATTTACGATACAGCATACATACTTTCCATTGATAATGTGCATGCATGGAGATCAGTCCAAATTCATGTCTAATTCAATTTATTGGGACTGCAGTTGATAATTGTAGGACTGATTTCCCATAAAATCCTTCTAACTTATTCCAATACACACCATTTTTTGTAGCTTTGGTTTCTGACCCATAGGTTAGTATTGGAATAGTTTTTTGTTTGCAGTAGGTTACAATAGGACAAACAGAACATTTTCCAAATCTGCTGTCAATGATTCGCGCTTGCGAGGTGGCTGTACTTAGTTTCGCTTTTAAGTTTATCTCATGTGGCAGATCCCACGGATGATTATTTATATTAGTCCCTAGATATATATAGGATGGTACTATTTGGAGTTTAACTTTATCCAGATGCCATGTATTATTCCGGCAGCGCTGTATTCCATTTTCAAACTACATAATCTGAGGGGTTTTTGTGTTTATTGCTATCATGTTTCATTTACCATAGTTTTCTAGGCTTTTTACCATATTTCTTAGCCCGGATGGAGTCTTTGATAGCAAAAGTAAGTCATCAGCATGGAATAGTCTTTTTACTTACTGGCCATCAAGCTTGGGAGAGTCTGTTATGATATCTCTGAAACTTTCACCCATATCAAAAATACAAAAGTTGAACAGGGTGGACGCGAGAATACACCCCTGCTTCAATCCTCTCGATGTCATTATCTTCTCTGAAAGAATGCCCTCTCTGCTCAACCTTATTTAAATTGAAGAATCTGAGTGAAGTTCCATAATCCATTTCAATAAGTTCCATGGGCAATTTTGTTTTGGGTGTTTCTTAAACAGTAGTTATCTCGGTACTGCATCGAAGGCTGTTTTGAAGTCAATGAATCCTACGTACAATACTTGTTTCTTTTTGCGATGGCTTGCAATAATAGCGTTTAAGGCTAGCAGATTTACACTACCCATACCGGCAATAAACCCTGTTTGGTACGGGTCTCTTAAGTTCCTTTCTGTTAACCACATATTGAACCTTTTTAACAGAATGCATCCAAAAATCTTAGCAGGGCAATCGAGTAATGCTATTGGCCTAAAAGAAGAAGGATCAAATCTATTTCCTTTCTTATGCAGGGGTACAATCAGTGATTGCTTACAGTTCGCTGGTATTTCCCCTGTTAACATAACATTTAGGAAGATCTTATTCAGAATCTTTGCCCACATGTCCGGATGTTTTTTCAGCATTATGTTCTTTTGTTGCCCTGCTGCACGTGATGTACTTAGTTTTCCAATAAAATATTTTACATAATCTTCATCAAAGTCCAAGAGATGACTCCCCTTAACACTCAGAATTACTATCTGACCAATAGTAAATGGCGATTGATAAATGCCTTGATAGTATTCACACCATGTTTTTTCCGCTATAAAGTTTGATTGAATTGATTCTTGTGACTCTGTAGTTGTTTCATTCAGCAGCCCCCAAATCTCTGCTGTGGATTTTATCACCATTTTCTTCAACATTTGTTCACTGTCCTTTTGGAGGCTTAGTGCTTTCCTACTTCTAATCCAGTTCTTATGTACTGACTTTAAATGTTTTATTTGTTTTGATCTTTGTTCGACTGGTAGATATTGTACTTTTCGAATTTCACATCTAAGCTTGCAATTCCTGAGTTTTACTTCTGGACCAAAGGCATGCATGATGTCTTTTCCCCTGAAAGTTGGCATTTGATTTTAGGACCACATATTTTTGCATCAGGGATACGTAATTTCTTGCACCCTGGACCTTAATTGCTTCATCCAGCTCTTGAAGAGCGTTGTTTGACCATCGTAACTGATTTTTTCCGTTGTTGACTAATACTTGATCTCTAAAAAAATCTCTTTTCTTCTTGATGGTTTCCCCTTTCCATGAAAATGTTAGGCAAAGTTGACAGTGGTCACTCAAATTGTTCGGCCTTATATGTAGCGACTCAATCATGGGCAAGAACTTATTATCTATATAGTTGTAATTTAATGTAGCTTCAGACTCCCCTCTATGCCATGTATAGTGAGCTGGAACATCTGTTTCTACTGCCCCATTTAGCATCACAAATTGTTTCTCTTCCATTAAATTGATCCATCGTGATTCTTCAGGTTTTTGCTTTCGATATCACTTCGAGCATTAGATTTAGATCCCCCATGATCATCACTGAGTCAATCTTCCTCATGATTGCCAGTCTATCCAATGTTGTTTCTATTTGTATGAAGAAGTCTTCTGTAGACAATTGGGATCTAGCCCAATAGATATTAATTATCGCCATTCAGTAATCTGTTTTTTCCAGAATAATCAATTGGCTAAAAGGCTAAATTGATTCATATAATTGAGCATTGACATTTTTTGACTTCCTCACTGCTACCATCAAGCCTGCTATGAGGCGGCCTCTCGCTAACTTTACCGCCGAGGTGAACAGAATCTGATATCCGTCCCATGTTGGTATGCTAGTCAGCCATGTTTCTTGTTAAAACTATAATATCAAAATCATTCAGATTACATGTTGTTGAATTAATAAAGTGGTGGAATCCTCTAGTATTCCAGGATACTAGAGGGATGGACTCCATCATTGGTCATTGTTATGACTGGTTGCAGTTCTCCATTTGATACATATTCTGAGATTGCAATTGGTCTTGTGGGATGCTTGAACTTTCCACTCCATAAATTTGCAGGCTTTTCTTTTCTATTCTCTCATTTTGGCTCCATTTTGATTGATTCGATTCTTGACTAAGGGTAAATCCCATCTCATTAAGTATCGATCTTTCTCCCCATATTGTGTTTGCTATTACAGTAGAACGTATGGATAACCGTACCATCGATAGATCATTATCGTCAAGAAATTCAATGACATTAATATCAGATGAGATTATGTTTCTTAATTGTGGCACATCTCTACATATGTTCATTATATCCGAACGATTAAGATCAAATTTAGCAAAAGGATGCCCTCGGCATTCAGCAATTAAGTTATGATAATTCATCATTGGTTGTTGTAATTTCCAGCCCATCGGCTTTTTCATGCTTTCTATTCCTCCTGACCTTGGGCGAGATTCAATAGATGCATCGGGTTGTCCCATAATCGGTTGCTTTTGTGGAGGGTTTCGCTGTTGTTTTTCCAACCAATTTGGACTTTTCAGTATCGGTTGGTGTGCATCTGTTCTGGTGTCAATTTGATTTGTTGGTTGTATGATCTGAATGGTCCGCTGATCAAGTAAGTATTGTGCCACTGTTTAATTTCTTCCCTTATTTGGTCATTCGAGAGTCTTTGCTTTTTCTTCCCTTATTTGGTAATTCGATTGTCTTTTCTTTTCTAGTGTCCCTTCTGCAAGTTCTTCAAGCACTTTCTCCACCTCTTGTTTATCCGCAATCACCGGTTTTGGTGCCTCTCCCTTTGATACAACTTCTGAGCCTTGCATTTCAGCCATGGTTACTATCTCATTGAGGGGTTCATATGTCACAATCTTAAGAGGTTTAGCTTGCTTCAGTTGCGGATCCCTCCTCATCAGTTGTTCTTGAATCACTTCCTTATTTGATAAATCCAATGGTCTTTGTGATTTGTTAATGATTTTCAAGAATCTCCTTGTTTTTGCATTCTGTGCGTTCTTTTTTTGTATCACTTCCATCTTTTTCCTCATTTTTGCACCTTTATTTCCCAACAGTTTTGCTTTCTTGCCCAATTTAGAATTTTTAGAGTTGAATATTTGAAATGTTTGGGTGCTCACAGCTCCCATAGTCTTTTTCATATTTGACTGATTTTCATTTGATTGCACTTCATTAGACGATCGCTTGTCATCAACAGCAGTTGGTGTTGTTTTAACCCTAGATTTATTACAATTCGTCTTTGATACATCAGAGCTTTCATCTACTTTTTGAGTTTGTTTGATGCCATGTTTCACTGTTGGCGGGTATCATGCTTTCCTTTACTTTGTCCATTTCATCTCTTGCATTTCTATCTACATTTTGATCGAGAGCGTCTTCTGTTTGTGACCCTATTGATATTTGCTTACAATGTCTAAATATTTCATACATGACACATTGATCATCCACAGTATTATTTGCATGTTTTTTTTTTTTTTTAAATTTCTTTTATTTTCCAAATAACAACATATACATACAACATACGAACATTCAAACATTCGGCTGGCATTTTGGCTTTCCGGCGGATTCTGCCATGGGGTCATCATCCTGAAGTGTCCAACAGCTTGTTTTCCCTGCCTGTGGCTGCTTCCACTGGTTGCCTCGATGTCCATACCATGTTGTCTATACTTCTGTCCCTTGTGTGTCCCTGTCCTGGGCGCTCTGGTATCCCCCAGCATCCTCCTGGTCCTCCTCGTCAGTTTCCTCTTCCTCTCGTTCAAATAGGTTCTGCACTAGGGAGTTCCATGCAGCTATTTTCCCCCCTGTTTCCCCCTCCCCTCTCTGCACTGCTCTGATCCATACCGCTGTTTCTGCTAGTGTCCACTTTCGGAGGTCCGCCCACCATGCTTCTATGGTCGGGCCTTCTCTAGATTTCCAGGACATGGCTATCCTTCTTTTGGCTAAAATGCATATCAAATCTTCCATTTTTGCTAGGTGCACTCTGTCCCTACCTCCTCGTGGGAAGAGGCCCAGCAGGTACCATTCAGGGCGCTCCGTCTGTATCTGAAGGCCGTTGTTCGCTATTTTAGTCCTGATGCCTTCCCAAAACTTCTGTATCACCGGACATGTCCAAAACATGTGCACCATGTCTGCCTCCTCGGTCGAGCACCGTGGGCACCCGCCGGGGTCGCCCCCGCGTATCAGTTTCATCCTCTTAGGTGTGAGGTACGCCCTGTGCGTCACGTACAACTGGGCCTGTTTGAACCTTGCGTTCCTGGACACTTTTTTGGGGTATCTCAGCACCCTGTTCCATTCATGATCACTGAGTGGTCTGTGGAGTTCTTCTTCCCAGCTTTGTTTTATGTGCAGCTCTTGTTCTGTGTGGGGTCTCAGCATTTGCTCGTATAGTCTGGAGGTCGTGTGTGTCCCCTCTGAAATGTCGTACCACATATCCAATGCACCTGCTGGTTCTTCTTGGTCTTCCCATTCTGGCCACCTATCTTTAATTCTGAGGATTAGTCTGTTGTACAGGATGAATTGGCCCTCGTGTATATCGTATTCTTCCATCATTTCTTGGAAGTCTGCCCATCTCCCCTCTCTTCTCATATCTCCGATTTGCGCTACCCCTTTGGCCTCCCACTGTGCACGGAACACTGCCAGCAAATTCGTGTCCGTGCCCACCAGGCCCGCCAGGGGTATTTGCGCTGAGTAGGGGTCCTTCGTCCCCTGCAGTTTCCATGCTCTCCACCACAGTCTCACTGCGAGATTGAGCATGTACGGTAGAGTCCTGAGCAGGGGTTTGTCCAGCCACGGTAATTCCCTCAGGTAGTGTGCTTTCAGTGCGGGCTGGAAGTTAGTTTTGTCCATTGTTTCATCCTCCCCTAGCCATTTGACCACAAATTGTAACTGCCCTGCTAGATAATATCTTTCAAAGTCCGGAAGTCTGATGCCTCCTCCCTCATAGTCTCTCTGTAGGGTCCTCATTGCAACCCTGTTTCTCCCCCCTGCCCATAGGTAGTTTCTTGCTATTGTGTTTAGGTTCGTGAAGAATGTCCTAGGGATGCTGTATGGGATGTTGGTGAAAAAGTATAACAGGCGTGGAAGTACTACCATTTTCAGGAGAGCGGCCCTGCCTATCATCCCCAATGGGAGTGTTCTCCAGAAGGCCATACATTTTCGTGTTGTGTCCAGGGCTGCTTGCGTATTATGTCGGTGAGTGTCTGTAATGTCATGGTGGACCTCTATCCCAAGATATTTGAAGGATTGTGGCGCCCACGCTAGGCCCACGTCTGGGAGTCCCTCCGGGGGGGCCCGTCTCAGATTCGCCAGGGGGAAGATCAGGGACTTCTCTTTGTTTATTGCTATGCCTGAGAGTCTGGTATATGCTCCTATTGCTTCTAAGAGGCAGGGCAGGTTAATGCGGGGGTTTTCTACGAACAATAACATATCGTCCGCATACAGCGAAATTTGATGGAGCACCCCGTCCACTTCAATCCCTGTGTCTCTGTACTCTGCTCTAAGGAAGGCCGCCAGTGGCTCCAGGGCCAGGATATATAGCATTGGTGATAGTGGGCACCCTTGTTTCGTTCCTCTATAAATCTTCCATTCCTTTGAGATATATCTCCCTGTCTTAACCCTGGCTCTGGGCTCACCATACAGTAGCCTGATCCACCTGAGGAACCCCTCGCCAATGCCGAAGTGGGCGAGAACCCTCACCATCCACCCCCAATTCACTGAATCGAATGCTTTGACAGCGTCAAGAGACACTATCGCACATTCTCCCCGTCCCCGGTTAGTTCTGTCAATCACGTGGTGTAGTCTACGGAGGTTCCATGATGTGTTTCGCCCAGGAACGTAACCTGTTTGATCAGGATGAATCAATGTGGGGATCACTTGCTTCAGACGGTTAGCTAAAGCCGCCGTTAGTATCTTAGCGTCCTGGTTTATAAGGGAAATAGGCCTGTATGCCGTGCAACTTGTGGGCCGTTTTCCTGGCTTAAGGATCGGGACGATGATGGACTCCGACATGCTAGCCGGTAATCGTGCACTTTCATATGCATCTTGATATGTCTCCAATAACCTTGGGGTGATAGTGTCTTTGAACTTTTTGTAGAACTCTCCTGGGAGTCCGTCCGGGCCCGGGGACTTGCCTGTAGGGAGCTCTGCTATTATATCTGCTATCTCTACCTCTGTGAGTGGGGCATCAAGCATTTGGGCCTGCTCCTCCGTTAACTTTGGCAAACTTATTTCTGCTAATGCGTCAGTTATGTCCTCAGAGTCTACCTCCGGGTTGGGGGCGTATAGTTCCTCGTAGAACTCCGCAAATAGATGATTAATGTGCTCTTGGCCCCTAACCTCCTCCCCTGTTCCATCTTCTAACACTGTAATGGGTTCCCTCTTTTTTTCTTGCCTAGTGAGCCAGGCCAGGAGCCTACTGGGTTTGTCCCCTTCCGCGTGTAACCTTTGTAAATACCTCCCGTAATTCAACCGTCCCAACTTCTCCCAGAGTTCTATGCACCCTGTTCTCAGCTCCATCAGTTTCTGTGGCTCCTCCCCCGCTGCCTGCGCCCTCTGTTCTTCTATTTCTATCTGCTTTTCTAGATCGTTAAGTTCTGCTATGGCCGCTCCCTTTAAGCCGCCCATTTTGCCGATCGCTGCCCCCCTTAATACCACCTTGAACGCATCCCAGAGCGTGGCATTGCTCTCCACACTCCCTGTGTTGTGCTCAAAGTAATCATCTATTGCCCCCTGTAAGTATTCTTGGAATTCTCCCTCGTCCAGAGCTTCTGCCCGGAGCCGCCACGTTGGTATTGGAGCTCTCCCCTGTGTGTATGCCCATGATGTCAGTATTGGCGCGTGGTCTGAAAGCGTTCAGGCTTTAATGCTAATTCCTGTGAATTCGTGTAATGATTCCGTGCCTGTGATTATGTAATCTATCCGTGTAAATGTTCCATGGGGTGCGCTGTAGTGTGTGTACCCTCTTCTCGCCCCGTGTACCTGTCTCCAGACGTCCGCCAGCTTCAAGTGGTCTAGTGCCCTCTGTAGTTCCTTGGCAGGTGGTGCTGGCCTCTTAAGTTTGTCGTCCGATCGATCCAGAAGCGGGTTCAGGGTGCAATTGAAGTCCCCGGCCCAGATGAACATTGTGTCTCTGTACTGGGCTAGTTTAGGTGTCAGTTTTCTGAAGTACTCTCTCGTGTCGTGATTTGGAGCATAGGTGTTAACTAGGCACACTTCCCTGTTCTCCAGCATTCCATGCACTATCACCGTTCTTCCTTCTTGGTCAATCTCCTTTTTTATGAGTTGGAATGGGACTCCCGGGGCGATCCAAATCCGCGCCCCTCTTGCATAGTTGGAATATGTGGCACTATACATTTGCCCTCCCCATTTCTGATCGACCTTGGACTGCTTCTCTCTTGTCAGGTGCGTTTCTTGGAGCATTGCTATCTTGACCTTCATTTTGTTCAGCCAAGCGTATACTCGCAGTCTTTTGACGTACGCGTTAAGGCCTCTCACGTTCCATGTTGCTATTGTTAGCTCATCCCGACTCATGGGTGTTTGCAGTCCAGGCCTCGTCTTCCCATGGCCCTGTTCGTTTGCCCATTTCCCCGCATCCGTGTCCATTGCTGGTGACCGAGGTCACCCGCGTGGGGCTCGCTCTCTTCTCCTCTTGTAGGCCCTGTCTCCTGGATCCTTGCTGTGGTTCGCTCCGGTCACTGAGTGCTGATATTTCCCCATCATAGTCTTTAACCATTCCTCCAACGCCAATGCCAGTTTTCCAATTCTTCTTGTCTATCAATAACCTGAACTGTAACTAAAAAACAAACGCCCAGCCACCCTCCCTCCCCCTGCTCGGGCTTCGCCGCTTCTCTTGCCTTGCTCCTCGGGATGAGGCCGGCTTGCTGCAGCGTGATGCCTTTGAACTGGCATCTGAACTCTCATTCGCACTTCTTGGGGGTGCGTCCTACTAGGCTGGTGCGGTTTGTTCGGGTTGGTTGCTCCCTTCTTATTTCTTCTCCTGTTACTGACTTCTCGTTTGTTTGATACTTGGCTTCCTTGATTCTGACTATCTGCGGATCTCTCGCCCGGGCTGGGCTCTGCCTCTGTTAACGTTCCGCTGCTCCAGTTGGGGGATTCCTTGGGCGTCCATCCACGTGTTTGCCTCTTCCGTGGACTCGAAGAAGTGTGTCTTCCCTTTATATATCACCTTCATTTTAGCCGGAAACAGAAGCATATATCGTATCTCTGCTTTTCTGAGGCGTTCCTTTGTGGGGCCAAACTGCGCCCTTTGTTTTTGGACTGTAATTGTGTAGTCCGGGTACATGGTAATCTTGGATGAATTTCTGATAATCTCCCCTCCCCCCCTCGAGAACGCCAGTATCTTTTCTCTGTCCTTAAAATTCATGATTTTAGCGATCATGGCTCTAGGGGGGGCACCCGGCTGGGGTCTTCGCATCAATGCTCTATGTGCCCGTTCCACCACAAAGCCTTGGGACAGGGTTCCAGCTCCAACCTCCTGTAGGAGCATGTTCTCAATATATTCCGTGGGGTCGTTCCCTTCCTCCCCTTCCGGAACCCCGATTATGCGGATGTTATTTCTCCTCGCCCTCCCTTCTGCGTCTTCTGCTCTCCTTTCCAGGATCTTGACCCTCTGGAGCACCTCCGTCAATTGGGACCCTGTGGTGGCGGAGTCCGCTGTGTTCTGCTGTACCTGCTGCTCCACTGTTGTCACTCTGTCCGCCAGGTTTCTCGCGTCCTGGCGAAGGAGGCCCACGTCCACCATCACTGTGTCCAATTTTTGTTCCAGGGATGCCTTCAGGGCCCCTATGGCCGTGTCCATTTTCTTCTCAAGCGTCGCCTGTAGAGTGGCGATTGCCTCTAGGATTTGCCCATCTTTGCCTCTGTCTGGTGGGTGTGGGGTGTTGGCCCCGGTCAGTGCTGCCTCTGACGAATTCGGCTGCCTATTGTCTGGTGCTTTGGCAAAGTTATCCATGCTAACTTGTTTTGGTTTCCCCTCCACCTTCTTATTGGGCATACTCGCCGTGCGGGCCTTGGGTACTGCACTGCTTCTTGTCCGTTATCTGTGGCCTGTGCGCCGGGTCCGTGTGGGGTCCGGTTCTGGTTGGGTGGGGGCTGCCCGATATGCTGTTCTCCGCCTGCCCCACTTCCCCCGGGGTCGTTGTCACTTTCCTGGAGGGATATGGGTTCTGCCCGTTGTGCTAGGGTGGTCTATATGCACCCTTTGTACCCCTGCCTGGGGTTCCCTGTGTTGTCGTGTGCCTTGCAGACCTACTGGTGCTCTCACCTGCTAGCCGTTGGGTTTCTCCGGTGCCCCGGGGTGGTCCAGCGGCGTCTCGCACCTCTGCTCTCTCCTGGGTCCCCAGCACCCTTGTTAGTGAGGCCGGCGGGGGCCGGGGGCGACGCCGTCCTCGGCACGGGTCCTCCTCGGCTTGCGGAGCCTGCGGAGCTTATCACGCTCCCTCAGTGCCGCCTTCTTGCAACCGCGTCCAGGCGCTCGCTGTTGCCGGTCCACGGAGCCCCGGCACCCTCTGCCTGGGGGCTTACCCCTCTCTCCTCAGCAGCCCTCTTCCTTCCTTCCCGGGTTCGCAGTGCCGACCGGCCGCCTCTCGCAGTCTCCCGCTCTGGGTCTCTAGGCCGTTGGCTGTGCGTTAGCGGGCCGCCATCTTGCTTTTATGTCTGCTCCTCCGATCCTCAGCACTCTCTTGGGGTTGTTTCGGTACTTAAATGTGTCTGTATGTCTCTGGATGGAATGGGCTCCCCCCAGCTCCTCCTCACCTCCTTTACCAGTGGATTATGGTTATTAACCTCTCCGGGGGGCCTATGTTTTAAACAATCCTGGCTATCCCCTCCGTCGGTCTGTTGTGCTCTCTTGGGGATTTCCCTTTGTTCTCAGGTGTTCATGCGCGCCCTCAGGGTATCCTGTGGGCCTCCCAGCTCTCTCCTCTCCTTCTTACTGCTGGGCCGTGTTATGTCCTTGGAGCGATCCCGGGGTAGCGGCCACCCGCTGTGTCCCCTTCTCCGTGCCCCCCTACTCTTTTGTGAGTCCTCGGTGTGTGCTAGCCCCCGTCCGTGAGAGGGTGCGGTCCTCCACACGGAGCCCTGGCGCCCACTCCTTGAGTGCCGGATCCTCGCTGGCGTTCGGGGCTTATTCAGCTTCCTCCGCGCTGCCTCCTCCGCAGCCGCTCCGCTTTCGCGGCCACTCTCCCTTCTCCGTACACCTGCTGCTGATGCTCCTTGGAACCCTGGAGCTCGCGCGCTGGGTCCTCGCTGGCTTACGGGGCTTATTTAGCTCCCTCCGCGCCACTCCTCCACAGCCGCTCCACTTTCCGTGTCACGGCCACTCCTCTTCCTGCGTACGCCTACCGCCGATACTCTCCTCCCCTCTGCGGGCCCGCGGCTCCGTCTAGCGGCTTCTCGCTGTCTCCCGTCTTGGGTCGCCGCTCTGCTGGGCTGTCCTCAGCGGGCCGCCATCTTGCCTCCGGCTCGCTGTGAGTTTGCTGCACTTTTTCCAACGTTCCCCGGTCCGATTCTGCACCGGATTCGGAACGAGTGGTTGATGGACCTTCCGACGCTTGCCTGTCAAGTTTGGAGTCCGTTAAGTCAGTTTTGATCGGATTATTTACAGGATCTTACGGGAGCTTCCCTGTTGTGCGTCTCACCGCATGGCCGCCTAGCCACGCCCCCCCTATTATTTGCATGGTTATTCTCCTTTCGATTTGCTATTTGTGATAGCATAATAGTTTGATGATTTATTTTTTGATCCATGCTTTCATACAATCTGGTTAGGGTTGTTAGCGCCAGATTCATCGCCACCAGAGAGATATTGACTGTTGCAAGCCCCACCACATTTTCTTCTATTACAGAACACTGCATAGCTAGATTTCCATAAATACTTTCCTCATTCACTTGCTTTGGTACAGGTGTGGTTTTCAATTCATCATGTTCACCTGTATTCGCTGTTTTCAAGGTGTTATACCCTCCTTGATTTTCAATTGCTGATGTGGAGCACTCTAACTGCAAGTTTGACATTTGGATTGGAGAGACTTCCTCCAGCTGCATTAAATCAGCAGTATTCGAATGTACAAAAACAATCTCATCCTCAATGCCGGAAGTATTGCTAGTGTTCATAAAGTCCAAAGCTTCTTTGTCAACCTGGCCTGTAATGTGCAGTTCATTGTAAGCTGCTCTTAACCTTTTCTGCTTTTCCACAGTAGATGTGGTAGGCTGCGTTATACTCTGATTCACAGACATTATTTGTTCTTCTGGATTCGCCAGGTCACACCGATTGCCTTCAATGGCCATTGTCATATCTGAAACTCCTCCCTCCGGTAAGGCTCCTTTCGCCGTTACAAGCAATGTTTTTTTTTTTTTTAGTAAAGCTATCATTTCACTATCGATTCTGGCATTTAATTGCTTTAGTTTGTTATTGCTCCCGGCACCACCAATTGTTGAATACTCATAACAATTATAGTATGATTTTATGTCTATTCCCATAGACTGGGAACGCGGGCGTTCTTTAAGAAAAGTCTTTCTTTCAGCCATTATGCCAAGTACTTTTTTGTGGGCTGGAGATTCGCCCTTACTCTGAGTTACAACCTTGCTGGATACACTGACTGGCATCTCTGATTACAGGCTATATTTTGCGAAAAGGACATTTTACCTAACAAATTCACAATTCACAATGAGCAATAGCATGATATAAAACTAAATAAGCAGCACTCTGCTCTTCAATCAAACTTCTTGCCTCAGAAGGCAGTATGTAAGTGTAAGTGTGAAATGATTGCCGTCCTGGGAACGCCCTATAGCTTGGGGAGCAGCCTTAGTCCGTCTTCCCCCCCCCAGTGACCAGCAAGTAAGTTTGAGAAAAATAAATGTCCTCCAAACTGGAAGTATAAGAGGCAATGCGTGATCCAGTACACCCAAGGACTAATCGTCTTGAAGATTGAAATGACTAATCAGCTGCCGGGATCAAATAGAACACCTTTGCAGTCTCCCAGCAGCTGAGCTTGTAACAGATCGCATTAGCACTTACCCCCTGCCTTCGTGCCAATGTTGCTTTGTGTCACTGACTTTATCTCTATTTCTGGCGAGCAAATAGTCTCAGCCCTTTAGCACTTCTGTCGATAGAAATGGTAACTGGTAGCAGCAATCAGCCGGCTCTATTCCAGCCTCCCAGCCCAAACAGCCACAAACAGTGAAGTCACAGCGCCCTTCACTCCTGCCGGGCTTACAGTCACAAACAGTGAAGTCACATCGCCCTTCACTCCTGCCGGGCTTAACGCTGCAAGGGCAATGGCCAGGTACTTTTATTTCCAAAGAAAAAGAGGGCGGGGCCAAACGCTGTCGCGTTGGGGCTCCACAAAGGATTAGGGCAGCACATTTCCAGCCTGCAGATGCAGCGTTCAGGCACACCAGGCAATTTTCACAGTTTCAAAAGCTACTACGAGCACAGGGAGCCCGGCACCTTCATTTCCAAAGAAAAAGTGGGTGGGGCCAAGCACCGCCACGTTGGGGCTCTACAAAGGATTGGGCAGCAAATTTCCAGCCTGCAGATGCAGCGTTCAGGCACACCAGGCAATTTTCACAGTTTCAAATGGGTGTCTATGTTGAGACTAATGTTAGGTCCACCCAAGGGGTCACTATACGAGGATGTGGCAATATTAATGCAAAGAGGAGTTACTAGCTTCCTCAATAACCTCAGTTTCAAGTGCCAGGAAATCTTGCTTAACTCAGACTGCTCAATGGAACTTCTTATCCAAAATCCAGTGAAAGTAAAAGTTTCTTTGCAACAAATGGACTGGATTCAGACAACTGAAAAATGGGATTGGCAAAGATATATGCCTCACATACACAAATAGATAAACTAAGATCATTTTTGGCCCAATATCTGGACAAATCATCTGACCCAGTTGACAGATCAGACTTTTTAAGATTTAGATTAAATTTACTTCCCACATTGGAAATCCTGTCAATAAGAAACAGAAAGAAGTATCCAACTGCTATCTGTGATAAATGCGATGAAAAAGAAACAATCGCTTTATCACTTACTATCAAAATGCTCAGGTACATGGGCGTTAAGAGTGGCAAGATTCCAGAAATGTGTCCATGATGTTAGGTGGCTGAACTCGGGCATTTTCTGGGATAGACTGTCACCAGGCAATGAAACCTTACTGACTTTTGAAGTGGTTGCCCTCTTGAGAGTGTTACATTTGGGGGGTGGAGGGATTGCCTCAGACAATAAAACTGTGACCCTGATCAGATGAATATTGGAATGTGCTCTTATTAGTGATTCAGTGATTTCTTTGTAATGCATTTGCTTTGGTATTCTTATTTCTTGATTGTTACCCCTGTAAGGCTATTTTATTTGGTTCAGTGAAGACTATTTGGAGTTTTCTATGCTTTTCCTATTAAAGAGTTATGTTCAAGGGGTTTAAATCCTGTTCTGAAAAAGTCAGACATTAGAAACCCTGGTCCTTTTGACGGTTCAATGATTCAAATATTGGGATATAGGCTTGTGCTTACTGAGTTTAGAGGGAGAATGGCTGAATTTAAAGCATTTGTAGCCTCTAAAGGTGTACATGTGTTGGGTTGGGAAGATCAGGCAAAACTACAGATTAAATTGAATGCTGGAGGTGTAGCACTAATTTCTATAGTCGTGTCCAAAGATGTGGAATCTAAATATGTTGGAGGTAAACAGAGAGAGTTGTTTCCCAATGTGTTTAATGAACAAATTGGAAAGTTACAAGGATATAAACATAACATTCTTGTGAAACCTGATGTTCAACCCATGATGCATGCTGTAGGACACGTTCCCATAGCTTTGAGAGAGGATGTCAAGGCGGAACTGAACAGGTTGAGGGAAGAAGGAGTAATTGAAGACATTGAGGCATCTGAGTGGGGTATTTCCCATTGTAGTGGCTAAGAAATCCAATGGCAAAGTGAGAATATGCATGGAGCATAGGGAACTGAAGAAGGTTATAATTGTAGAGAAGTATCCATTGCCAGTCATTTCGGAAATGCTAAATGTAATTGCTAGAGCTGACATGTTTTCTACTATTGATTTGTCAGCAGCCTATCACCAGATTCAGTTACATCATGAGTCAAAGAAGTTTATTACATTTATTATGCCATTTGGAATGTATAGATACACTAGGATGAAGTTTGGTCTGGCCTCAGCTGCAGCAGTATTCCAAAGAGTAATGTCACGTTCATTAGAAGGAATACCTGGTGTATATTTTTTTCAGGATGATATATTGGTGTGTGGTTCGGGCACAGAGGAATATGACCAGAGGTTGTGTAGGGTACTAAAAAGATAAGAGAAGGGTTTAACAGTTGAATACACTAAATATAAGTTTGGTAGTAAAGAATTAGATTACCTGGGACACACTTTATCTAAGGGTGGTTATAAACCCGAAGCTAAAGCTGTGGAAGCCATAGAGACGGCACCTCATCCTAGTACCAAAGATGAGCTAAGGTCTTTTTTTAGGGTTGGCGTAGTAGTACAACAAATTTGTTGAACGCTTTGCTGAAATAACCCAACCACTGAGAGAAATGATGAAGAACAATTTAAAATTCATGTGAAATAGTGAGCATGAGAAATGTGTAGACACTGTTAAGCAATGTATCCTTGATGCATCATTATTAGGTGGTTTTGTTCCAGGAAGGAAGTCTACTATTACAGAAGATACCAGTGGTAAGGGTTTGGGTGCTGTTTTATCTCAAAGTGATGGAGAAAGACAAAGAATAATAATGTTTGCTTCTAGAGCCATAAGTGATACGGAAACAAGATATTCCGTGATTGAAAGAGAATTGCTGGCATGTTGTTGGGGAGTGTAACATTTTAGGCAATATGTGTGGGGAGAGAAATTTACAGTCAAAACTGATCTCAAGCCATTAGTGGAACTGTTAACTGTTAAAGGCATATCTAAAGCTACACCAAGGATTGCTAGATTAAGCCTCAAACATATGGAGTATAACTGTGAAATTAAGTATGTTCTAGGGAAAAGGAACTGTATTGCAGATGTTCTATCTAGAATGCCTTGTGAAGGGAGCACAGCTAGTGTAAACACAGAGGGAATGGTGGAAGGTTTTGACGAGCATGTGTGTAGAATTATCAATTTTGAATCTAATCAGAAGATATGTGGGGTGCTCAAGGCAGTGAATGTGGAAAAATTGAGAGAAGAGTGTGCAGAAGACCAGATTTTAAATCAAGCAACTGAATGGATAGTGAATGGATGGCCTAATGAAATTGATGAGTTCAAATGTTATTTTGTGGTTAGAGATGAATTGACTATAGAAGATGATTTGGTTATGAGGGGAAGTAAGTGTAACGCTCACCTGATTCCCGCAGAGGCGCCGGTCTTGACTGGGTGAATGCCGTATCTTCAAAGGTGATGTGTAACACACGGTTGGCTCTTTGGGCTGGACCTCTGTGCACTGTATGTCTGACTCGAAGAGTAAGATGTCTGCAGATAGAAAATATGGGATTAATGAACTGGGGATATTGGGTGCCTCTCTCCTCTTCCCTTTCTCTTCTCCTGTAGAACCCCAAAGGTTAACGCCCTCACCTTAGGTAAGTGAACGCCGAGCTCTCCATCTGCCTCGGGGCAGGGTGCCGTAACCAGTTTCTTCACTGGATAAGGGTGCAGGCCTCTTGACCTCAGAGGACTGCTGTCCGTCGTTAACTGCACAAACGGTAAGTTCTGGGCACTTCAAATGTCTTAAAAGTCTTTTGTAATGATATCTCTTGTTTTGCAGGGTTCCGGCGATGGCGGATGGCGGGCTGAAGAGAATTGAGGATCGAACCCGCGTGAGGAATAGAAGCGCCTGGAAGCACGTAAGTAAGCGCTTGTAGCCTGCTTCACGATGCACACTAACTGTCCCTTTTATCTTGCAGGTACAAGTTCGGAGCTTTAGAGAAGCTGAAGGGTGCTGGAATACCCACTGGATTCGGCGTGGGATGGAGTAATGGCACGTGAGTAATAAAGTTGCCCAATGTCTTTAAACGCACCTTCTTTTGTCTTTCAGATGCGGGATGCAGCGCCGAAGGCCTCCGGAGCGTGCGAAGAGCTGGTAAGCTTTTGTCTTTCAGATGCCGGAATGCAGTGCAAAGACCTCCGGAGCATGCGAAGAGTAGGTAAGCCTTTGTCTTTCAGATGCCGGAATGCAGCGCGAGGCGTTGGTGACAGCCGATGGACCAGGTAAGAGATGCGCTGCCACTGAAGACCGTAGTGCTAACCTGTTCTTGCTTTGTCTTTACAGGTGCTGCTGAAGACTGGATTCCAGGATGATAAGCCTTTGTTCTCTTAGGCCCAGGATCAGAAGCAGAAGACACGATGAGCGTTCTGCTGCAGAGAATGCAGAATAACGCAAAGCAAGATTCATCCATCGGGTGTGGTTTAAATAGCCTCCTGTAGTGCTTAGGTGTCTCCTTCCACAGCCTCGCCTAGGTAAGAAAAGAGTTCCTGCTTTCCAGAAGAGTTCCAGTGTTCTGAACCTAGGGAGTGGCTCCTGCCCCACCCAACAGGAAAAGTAGTCCCAAACAGAAGAGGATCAGGGGCTCAACTGGCAGGTAAGTAAGCAGCATGGTCTGCTGCAGGTAAGTCCACCCAAGCATTATGAGCCTGGCGCTTCCAGCGCTGGGACTGGGCATCTTTATGAGCATGGTGCCACTGGCGCCAGGACAGGGTCCAAAAGGTCCCAATTGGGACTGGCTGGCACTCGGAACCGGGGTTATGGGTCTGCTTCCAAGGGAGTTGGGCAAGTCCTGATCTTTTGGAAGCAGAGATCATGACAGCACCCCCCCTCAAGGCCCTTCCCAAACCGGGCTTCTCCGGGGGTTTTGGCTTGTTAGGAAATGTTCGATGAAATCTTTTGATTAGACGAGGCGCGTGGACATATTCTGCAGGTTCCCAGGATCTTTCTTGGGGACCGTAGCCTTTCCAGTCAATCAGGTAAAATAGTTTAGATTTGGAGATCTTGGAATCCAGGATGCTTTTGACTTCAAACTCGAGTTCTCTGTCAACTAGAATAGGTTTTGGAGATTTAGTTAGTCGGGTTTGAGGTTGCACGGGTTTTAATAGAGAGACGTGGAAGACCGGATGTATCTTCATGTGAGGGGGCAAGTCCAACTTGACCGCTACTGGATTTACTATGGTAGTGATGGAATAGGGACCAAGGTATCTTGGGTTGAATGTGCGTGGTCCTTTTAGAGGTAGATATTTGGTGGATAACCAGACTTGATCTCCTACTTGATACTGGGGGGCTTCCTTCCGATGTTGGTCTGCTCCTTTCTTGTATTGTTCTTTAGCCCTTTGAAGGTGAGAAACGGCTTCCTTAAAGGCTTGGGTGATTGTAGAATGCAGGTGGTCTACTGCTGGTGTTCCAAGATCTTGGAGTGGATCCAACTCCGAGGTTCGAGGGTGACTACCGTATAAAAGAAAAAACGGGGTCTTCCCAGTTCCCGAGTGGACAGAGTTATTGTAGGCATATTCGGCTATCCGAAGGATATCTTTCCAAGTTTTTTCAGTTTGTTGTAGCATGCAGCGCAAATACTGTTCCAGAGTTTGATTGGTCCTCTCGGTTTGTCCGTCGGTTTGAGGGTGGTGGCTGGTCGAAAGTCTCACATCAATTTGAGCCGACCGACAGCAACTTCGCCAAAAATGAGAAATAAATTGACTACCTCGATCCGAAATTAGAACTGAAGGAAAACCGTGCAGTCGGACGATGTTTTCGAGAAATTCTCGGGCCAGAGTTGCTGCTGTTGGTAAGCCTTTGAGTGGAATGAAATGCGCCATCTTGGAGAATAGGTCCACGATTACTAGGATCGTATTGTATCCGGAGCATGGAGGTAGATCGGTGATGAAGTCCATAGAAAGCGTATGCCAAGGGCGAGGTGGGATGTCAATAGGGCGTAAGAGGCCGGCTGGTTTTTCCTTTTGACTCTTGTTTTGTGCGCATACTGCACAGGACATTATAAAGTCTCTGATATCTTTTTTCCAAGACGGCCACCAGAAGTAGCGCTTGATCTTTTCCGAGGTTTTGGCCATACCGGGATGTCCTTCCATTAAAGAATCGTGATAACAAGAGATTACCTTTTTCTGTAAATCTGTGCTGGGCAGGTATAACCGTTCTTGGAAATATAATAGGTTGTCCTTCACCGTAAAGTCCTTTCCCTGCAGATGCCAATTCTGTATGTCTGCTGGAGTTACCAGTAGCCTGGCTTTATCCTTAACTTCCTCTATGGATTGTGTGGCGATTACACCCAGAATTCTTTGTTCGGGAATGATAGGTACAGGTTTAGGATTGATCAAATGTTCTTCCACTCCCATCCGAGAAAGGGCATCAGCTTTACCGTTTTTTGTACCAGGTCGATAGGTAATTATGAAGTCAAACTCGGCAAAGAATAGTGCCCAACGGAGTTGCCTAGAGGATTGAGCTTTTGTGGTTTTCAAATATTGCAGGTTTCGGTGATCTGTAATCACAGTAACGGTGTGTCGGGCCCCCAGAAGATAATGCCGCCAAGCCTTAAAGGCGGACTTGATAGCTAGAAGTTCCTTATCAGTAATAGTGTAATTGATTTCAGGAGGCGAGAATTTGCGGGACCAAAATGCCACGGGATGCAACTGATTGGTTACTGGGTCCTTTTGTGATAGAACTGCCCCCATGGCAAGGCTCGAAGCATCAGTTTCAACGATGTAGGGGAGTTCTGGGCAAGGATGTTTTAAGATCGGTGCAGAGATAAATCTAGTCTTCAAATTCTGGAAAGCTTGTTCCGCCTCGGTAGACCATTCAAAATGTTTGTTTTTCTTTAACAAGGCGGTGATGGGCTGGACTATTCGAGAGAATTCGGGGATAAACCTGCGGTAAAAGTTAGCGTAGCCTAACATGCTTTGAACACCTTTTACGGAGGATGGCGATGGCCATTTGAGAATTGCATCGACCTTCTTTGAATCCATACGCACTCCGCTAGGTGATAATATGAATCCCAAGAATTCAACTTCAGTCACGTTGAAAACACATTTTTCCAACTTAGCGAAAAGTTTGTGTTGACGCAATCTCTCGAGGACCATTTTCACGTGTTTCCGATGTTCAGTTTCCGATGAAGAATAAACGAGGATGTCGTCAATGTAAACAACAACACACACATCTATGAGCTCTCTGAGGACATCGTTCATAAAATATTGAAAGGCGGCCGGGGCATTGCAAAGTCCGAAGGGCATGACCTGATATTCAAATAGCCCATACTTGGTGCGGAAGGCCGTCTTCCATTCATCGCCCTCTTTTACTCGTACCAAGTGGTAGGCTCCTCTAAGATCCAGCTGTATATATGCATGCTTTTCTGACTTGGTCCAGGAGTTCAGGGATCAAAGGTAACGGATATCTATTCTTAACGGTGATCTGGTTCAGGGCGCAATAATCTCTACAAGTTCTAAGGTCCCCTTCTTTTTTTGGAACGAAGAACAAAGCTGAGGAAGCAGGGGACTTGGAAGGACGAATAAACCCATTCGCTAGGTATTGATCCAGGTATTGTCGGAGGTGAAGATTCTCAGGCTCGGTGAGGGGATAAATTCTACTACAAGGAGGAGTAGATCCAGGTATCAGGTCTATCTGGCAGTCATAAGACCTATGAGGAGGTAGAGAATTAGCCTGATCCTTCCGGAAAACATCTTGGAATTCTAGGTATTCAGGAGGTAACTGGGGAGCCTCCGAGGAACTTGCTGCCAGTGCAACACCAGGTCGAGGGTGACAAGTAGAGACACATTCTGGAAACTGAACCGTTCTTGCTCGCCAATCGATCTGAGGATTGAGCTTCTCTAACCAAGGAATTCCTAGAATAATCTGGAACTGAGGGGCCTTGATCACATCGAACACGATCTTCTCATGGTGTCCATCTTGACTTACTAGCGTCACTTCTTGGGTGGTATGCGTTACTGGTCCGGAGGCTATCTCCGTACCATCCACCGTAGTAATGACGTCCTTTACAGCCTTTGGACAAAGAGTCAGATTCATCCTCAAAACCATTTCATGATCCACATAATTGCCGATGGCACCGCTGTCGACGTAAGCTTCAATCGCATGTAATCGATCCGGATGTTCAGGGCTAATGAGGACCATAGGTATCACGAAATGCGAGGTCACGGAACTGGTTTTAACGCTCGGCAAGAGGACCGCTATTCTTGTCGGGCGAGGTCGTTTCCCTGCTCAGAGTTTGTGACCCTGGTAACTGCAGCTCCTACTGCCTTCTTGGCTGGTTTCACCGGACAGTCTCGAAGAAAGTGCCCCGAGTTTCCGCAATAGAGGCATAATTGCAGCTGTTTTCTCCTTTCCCGCTCCTTTTGTGTTAGTGGTCCTTTCAGGCCCCCTATTTGCATGGGTTCCCCGGAGTCTACTCCTTTGGTAGGAGTTGGTGATTTGGAAAATACTCGAGCATCAAACTTGGAACGATCGGCCTTCCTGTTCTGCAGTCTGTGATCAATTTGAACGACTAAGTCAATATAGTCCGAACAGTCTTGCGGGGGATTCACTACTTGGGCTAACACATCTTTGAGCTCTCCACGTAAACCTCTATAAAACAGCGTAATCCTTTTGTCCTCAGGCCATCGAGTTTCCACTATCAGTCTGTTTAAAGACGCAATATAAGCCAAAAGGTCTTGATTACCCTGTCGCAATGAAAGGAGCTCATTGTCCAAGGCCTGCCCCTGTGAATGTCTTGCAAACAGTTTTTCCATACTGAGCTGAAAAGCTTGAAAATCATGGAGAACAGGATCATCTTGATTAACTAGAGGGATCGATCAGTCTGCCGCATTGCCACTAAGGTACGAAAGCACGAAAGCTACCTTAGCTTGATCAGTTGGAAAGGCTGCTGGCCGGCATAAGAAGTGCAACCGGCACTGATTAATAAATACTGCAAACCTCTTTGGGTCACCAGAAAATCGTTCGGGCGGAGCCAGAGGTACATTCCCAGGTAGGTTGATCTGCCCTGGGTTCGTAGAGGATGTTGAAGGAAGATTTGCCCCTGATGCGGGTAACGGAGTTTGTCCGGCTTGTGACTGTAGCAATTGTCTAGCGAGATTGTCTGTTCGCTCCTTGGAAATAATCAGTTCCCTTCTTAGAGCATTCGTTTCCTGACGGGCTGCATGCACTTCTGCTCTTAGTTCCCCAAGTAACTGGGCTAGCTGGTCGGTATCCGAGGTTTCCATAGCGCCTGGGTGGGAGTTTTGCGGTAGGCTTTGCGTTCTGTAACGCTCACCTGATTCCCGCAGAGGCGCCGGTCTTGACTGGGTGAATGCCGTATCTTCAAAGGTGATGTGTAACACACGGTTGGCTCTTTGGGCTGGACCTCTGTGCACTGTATGTCTGACTCGAAGAGTAAGATGTCTGCAGATAGAAAATATGGGATTAATGAACTGGGGATATTGGGTGCCTCTCTCCTCTTCCCTTTCTCTTCTCCTGTAGAACCCCAAAGGTTAACGCCCTCACCTTAGGTAAGTGAACGCCGAGCTCTCCATCTGCCTCGGGGCAGGGTGCCGTAACCAGTTTCTTCACTGGATAAGGGTGCAGGCCTCTTGACCTCAGAGGACTGCTGTCCGTCGTTAACTGCACAAACGGTAAGTTCTGGGCACTTCAAATGTCTTAAAAGTCTTTTGTAATGATATCTCTTGTTTTGCAGGGTTCCGGCGATGGCGGATGGCGGGCTGAAGAGAATTGAGGATCGAACCCGCGTGAGGAATAGAAGCGCCTGGAAGCACGTAAGTAAGCGCTTGTAGCCTGCTTCACGATGCACACTAACTGTCCCTTTTATCTTGCAGGTACAAGTTCGGAGCTTTAGAGAAGCTGAAGGGTGCTGGAATACCCACTGGATTCGGCGTGGGAAGGAGTAATGGCACGTGAGTAATAAAGTTGCCCAATGTCTTTAAACGCACCTTCTTTTGTCTTTCAGATGCGGGATGCAGCGCCGAAGGCCTCCGGAGCGTGCGAAGAGCTGGTAAGCTTTTGTCTTTCAAATCCCGGAATGCAGTGCGAAGACCTCCGGAGCATGCGAAGAGTAGGTAAGCCTTTGTCTTTCAGATGCCGGAATGCAGCGCGAGGCGTTGGTGACAGCCGATGGACCAGGTAAGAGATGCGCTGCCACTGAAGACCGTAGTGCTAACCTGTTCTTGCTTTGTCTTTACAGGTGCTGCTGAAGACTGGATTCCAGGATGATAAGCCTTTGTTCCCTTAGGCCCAGGATCAGAAGCAGAAGACACGATGAGCGTTCTGCTGCAGAGAATGCAGAATAACGCAAAGCAAGATTCATCCATCGGGTGTGGTTTAAATAGCCTCCTGTAGTGCTTAGGTGTCTCCTTCCACAGCCTCGCCTAGGTAAGAAAAGAGTTCCTGCTTTCCAGAAGAGTTCCAGTGTTCTGAACCTAGGGAGTGGCTCCTGCCCCACCCAACAGGAAAAGTAGTCCCAAACAGAAGAGGATCAGGGGCTCAACTGGCAGGTAAGTAAGCAGCATGGTCTGCTGCAGGTAAGTCCACCCAAGCATTATGAGCCTGGCGCTTCCAGCGCTGGGACTGGGCATCTTTATGAGCATGGTGCCACTGGCGCCAGGACAGGGTCCAAAAGGTCCCAATTGGGACTGGCTGGCACTCGGAACCGGGGTTATGGGTCTGCTTCCAAGGGAGTTGGGCAAGTCCTGATCTTTTGGAAGCAGAGATCATGACAGCACCCCCCCTCAAGGCCCCTCCCAAACCGGGCTTCTCCGGGGGTTTTGGCTTGTTAGGAAATGTTCGATGAAATCTTTTGATTAGACGAGGCGCGTGGACATATTCTGCAGGTTCCCAGGATCTTTCTTGGGGACCGTAGCCTTTCCAGTCAATCAGGTAAAATAGTTTAGATTTGGAGATCTTGGAATCCAGGATGCTTTTGACTTCAAACTCGAGTTCTCTGTCAACTAGAATAGGTTTTGGAGATTTAGTTAGTCGGGTTTGAGGTTGCACGGGTTTTAATAGAGAGACGTGGAAGACCGGATGTATCTTCATGTGAGGGGGCAAGTCCAACTTGACCGCTACTGGATTTACTATGGTAGTGATGGAATAGGGACCAAGGTATCTTGGGTTGAATGTGCGTGGTCCTTTTAGAGGTAGATATTTGGTGGATAACCAGACTTGATCTCCTACTTGATACTGGGGGGCTTCCTTCCGATGTTGGTCTGCTCCTTTCTTGTATTGTTCTTTAGCCCTTTGAAGGTGAGAAACGGCTTCCTTAAAGGCTTGGGTGATTGTAGAATGCAGGTGGTCTACTGCTGGTGTTCCAAGATCTTGGAGTGGATCCAACTCCGAGGTTCGAGGGTGACTACCGTATAAAAGAAAAAACGGGGTCTTCCCAGTTCCCGAGTGGACAGAGTTATTGTAGGCATATTCGGCTATCCGAAGGATATCTTTCCAAGTTTTTTCAGTTTGTTGTAGCATGCAGCGCAAATACTGTTCCAGAGTTTGATTGGTCCTCTCGGTTTGTCCGTCGGTTTGAGGGTGGTGGCTGGTCGAAAGTCTCACATCAATTTGAGCCGACCGACAGCAACTTCGCCAAAAATGAGAAATAAATTGACTACCTCGATCCGAAATTAGAACTGAAGGAAAACCGTGCAGTCGGACGATGTTTTCGAGAAATTCTCGGGCCAGAGTTGCTGCTGTTGGTAAGCCTTTGAGTGGAATGAAATGCGCCATCTTGGAGAATAGGTCCACGATTACTAGGATCGTATTGTATCCGGAGCATGGAGGTAGATCGGTGATGAAGTCCATAGAAAGCGTATGCCAAGGGCGAGGTGGGATGTCAATAGGGCGTAAGAGGCCGGCTGGTTTTTCCTTTTGACTCTTGTTTTGTGCGCATACTGCACAGGACATTATAAAGTCTCTGATATCTTTTTTCCAAGACGGCCACCAGAAGTAGCGCTTGATCTTTTCCGAGGTTTTGGCCATACCGGGATGTCCTTCCATTAAAGAATCGTGATAACAAGAGATTACCTTTTTCTGTAAATCTGTGCTGGGCAGGTATAACCGTTCTTGGAAATATAATAGGTTGTCCTTCACCGTAAAGTCCTTTCCCTGCAGATGCCAATTCTGTATGTCTGCTGGAGTTACCAGTAGCCTGGCTTTATCCTTAACTTCCTCTATGGATTGTGTGGCGATTACACCCAGAATTCTTTGTTCGGGAATGATAGGTACAGGTTTAGGATTGATCAAATGTTCTTCCACTCCCATCCGAGAAAGGGCATCAGCTTTACCGTTTTTTGTACCAGGTCGATAGGTAATTATGAAGTCAAACTCGGCAAAGAATAGTGCCCAACGGAGTTGCCTAGAGGATTGAGCTTTTGTGGTTTTCAAATATTGCAGGTTTCGGTGATCTGTAATCACAGTAACGGTGTGTCGGGCCCCCAGAAGATAATGCCGCCAAGCCTTAAAGGCGGACTTGATAGCTAGAAGTTCCTTATCAGTAATAGTGTAATTGATTTCAGGAGGCGAGAATTTGCGGGACCAAAATGCCACGGGATGCAACTGATTGGTTACTGGGTCCTTTTGTGATAGAACTGCCCCCATGGCAAGGCTCGAAGCATCAGTTTCAACGATGTAGGGGAGTTCTGGGCGAGGATGTTTTAAGATCGGTGCAGAGATAAATCTAGTCTTCAAATTCTGGAAAGCTTGTTCCGCCTCGGTAGACCATTCAAAATGTTTGTTTTTCTTTAACAAGGCGGTGATGGGCTGGACTATTCGAGAGAATTCGGGGATAAACCTGCGGTAAAAGTTAGCGTAGCCTAACATGCTTTGAACACCTTTTACGGAGGATGGCGATGGCCATTTGAGAATTGCATCGACCTTCTTTGAATCCATACGCACTCCGCTAGGTGATAATATGAATCCCAAGAATTCAACTTCAGTCACGTTGAAAACACATTTTTCCAACTTAGTGAAAAGTTTGTGTTGACGCAATCTCTCGAGGACCATTTTCACGTGTTTCCGATGTTCAGTTTCCGATGAAGAATAAACGAGGATGTCGTCAATGTAAACAACAACACACACATCTATGAGCTCTCTGAGGACATCGTTCATAAAATATTGAAAGGCGGCCGGGGCATTGCAAAGTCCGAAGGGCATGACCTGATATTCAAATAGCCCATACTTGGTGCGGAAGGCCGTCTTCCATTCATCGCCCTCTTTTACTCGTACCAAGTGGTAGGCTCCTCTAAGATCCAGCTGTATATATGCATGCTTTTCTGACTTGGTCCAGGAGTTCAGGGATCAAAGGTAACGGATATCTATTCTTAACGGTGATCTGGTTCAGGGCGCAATAATCTCTACAAGTTCTAAGGTCCCCTTCTTTTTTTGGAACGAAGAACAAAGCTGAGGAAGCAGGGGACTTGGAAGGACGAATAAACCCATTCGCTAGGTATTGATCCAGGTATTGTCGGAGGTGAAGATTCTCAGGCTCGGTGAGGGGATAAATTCTACTACAAGGAGGAGTAGATCCAGGTATCAGGTCTATCTGGCAGTCATAAGACCTATGAGGAGGTAGAGAATTAGCCAGATCCTTCCGGAAAACATCTTGGAATTCTAGGTATTCAGGAGGTAACTGGGGAGCCTCCGAGGAACTTGCTGCCAGTGCAACACCAGGTCGAGGGTGACAAGTAGAGACACATTCTGGAAACTGAACCGTTCTTGCTCGCCAATCGATCTGAGGATTGAGCTTCTCTAACCAAGGAATTCCTAGAATAATCTGGAACTGAGGGGCCTTGATCACATCGAACACGATCTTCTCATGGTGTCCATCTTGACTTACTAGCGTCACTTCTTGGGTGGTATGCGTTACTGGTCCGGAGGCTATCTCCGTACCATCCACCGTAGTAATGACGTCCTTTACAGCCTTTGGACAAAGAGTCAGATTCATCCTCAAAACCATTTCATGATCCACATAATTGCCGATGGCACCGCTGTCGACGTAAGCTTCAATCGCATGTAATCGATCCGGATGTTCAGGGCTAATGAGGACCATAGGTATCACGAAATGCGAGGTCACGGAACTGGTTTTAACGCTCGGCAAGAGGACCTCTATTCTTGTCGGGCGAGGTCGTTTCCCTGCTCAGAGTTTGTGACCCTGGTAACTGCAGCTCCTACTGCCTTCTTGGCTGGTTTCACCGGACAGTCTCGAAGAAAGTGCCCCGAGTTTCCGCAATAGAGGCATAATTGCAGCTGTTTTCTCCTTTCCCGCTCCTTTTGTGTTAGTGGTCCTTTCAGGCCCCCTATTTGCATGGGTTCCCCGGAGTCTACTCCTTTGGTAGGAGTTGGTGATTTGGAAAATACTCGAGCATCAAACTTGGAACGATCGGCCTTCCTGTTCTGCAGTCTGTGATCAATTTGAACGACTAAGTCAATATAGTCCGAACAGTCTTGCGGGGGATTCACTACTTGGGCTAACACATCTTTGAGCTCTCCACGTAAACCTCTATAAAACAGCGTAATCCTTTTGTCCTCAGGCCATCGAGTTTCCACTATCAGTCTGTTTAAAGACGCAATATAAGCCAAAAGGTCTTGATTACCCTGTCGCAATGAAAGGAGCTCATTGTCCAAGGCCTGCCCCTGTGAATGTCTTGCAAACAGTTTTTCCATACTGAGCTGAAAAGCTTGAAAATCATGGAGAACAGGATCATCTTGATTAACTAGAGGGATCGACCAGTCTGCCGCATTGCCACTAAGGTACGAAAGCACGAAAGCTACCTTAGCTTGATCAGTTGGAAAGGCTGCTGGCCGGCATAAGAAGTGCAACCGGCACTGATTAATAAATACTGCAAACCTCTTTGGGTCACCAGAAAATCGTTCGGGCGGAGCCAGAGGTACATTCCCAGGTAGGTTGATCTGCCCTGGGTTCGTAGAGGATGTTGAAGGAAGATTTGCCCCTGATGCGGGTAACGGAGTTTGTCCGGCTTGTGACTGTAGCAATTGTCTAGCGAGATTGTCTGTTCGCTCCTTGGAAATAATCAGTTCCCTTCTTAGAGCATTCGTTTCCTGACGGGCTGCATGCACTTCTGCTCTTAGTTCCCCAAGTAACTGGGCTAGCTGGTCGGTATCCGAGGTTTCCATAGCGCCTGGGTGGGAGTTTTGCGGTAGGCTTTGCGTTCTGTAACGCTCACCTGATTCCCGCAGAGGCGCCGGTCTTGACTGGGTGAATGCCGTATCTTCAAAGGTGATGTGTAACACACGGTTGGCTCTTTGGGCTGGACCTCTGTGCACTGTATGTCTGACTCGAAGAGTAAGATGTCTGCAGATAGAAAATATGGGAATAATGAACTGGGGTTATTGGGTGCCTCTCTCCTCTTCCCTTTCTCTTCTCCTGTAGAACCCCAAAGGTTAACGCCCTCACCTTAGGTAAGTGAACGCCGAGCACTCCATCTGCCTCGGGGCAGGGTGCCGTAACCAGTTTCTTCACTGGATAAGGGTGCAGGCCTCTTGACCTCAGAGGACTGCTGTCCGTCGTTAACTGCACAAACGGTAAGTTCTGGGCACTTCAAATGTCTTAAAAGTCTTTTGTAATGATATCTCTTGTTTTGCAGGGTTCCGGCGATGGCGGATGGCGGGCTGAAGAGAATTGAGGATCGAACCCGCGTGAGGAATAGAAGCGCCTGGAAGCACGTAAGTAAGCGCTTGTAGCCTGCTTCACGATGCACACTAACTGTCCCTTTTATCTTGCAGGTACAAGTTCGGAGCTTTAGAGAAGCTGAAGGGTGCTGGAATACCCACTGGATTCGGCGTGGGAAGGAGTAATGGCACGTGAGTAATAAAGTTGCCCAATGTCTTTAAACGCACCTTCTTTTGTCTTTCAGATGCGGGATGCAGCGCCGAAGGCCTCCGGAGCGTGCAAAGAGCTGGTAAGCTTTTGTCTTTCAGATGCCGGAATGCAGTGCGAAGACCTCCGGAGCATGCGAAGAGTAGGTAAGCCTTTGTCTTTCAGATGCCGGAATGCAGCGCGAGGCGTTGGTGACAGCCGATGGACCAGGTAAGAGATGCGCTGCCACTGAAGACCGTAGTGCTAACCTGTTCTTGCTTTGTCTTTACAGGTGCTGCTGAAGACTGGATTCCAGGATGATAAGTCTTTGTTCCCTTAGGCCCAGGATCAGAAGCAGAAGACACAATGAGCGTTCTGCTGCAGAGAATGCAGAATAATGCAAAGCAAGATTCATCCATCGGGTGTGGTTTAAATAGCCTCCTGTAGTGCTTAGGTGTCTCCTTCCACAGCCTCGCCTAGGTAAGAAAAGAGTTCCTGCTTTCCAGAAGAGTTCCAGTGTTCTGAACCTAGGGAGTGGCTCCTGCCCCACCCAACAGGAAAAGTAGTCCCAAACAGAAGAGGATCAGGGGCTCAACTGGCAGGTAAGTAAGCAGCATGGTCTGCTGCAGGTAAGTCCACCCAAGCATTATGAGCCTGGCGCTTCCAGCGCTGGGACTGGGCATCTTTATGAGCCTGGTGCCACTGGCGCCAGGACAGGGTCCAAAAGGTCCCAATTGGGACTGGCTGGCACTCGGAACCGGGGTTATGGGTCTGCTTCCAAGGGAGTTGGGCAAGTCCTGATCTTTTGGAAGCAGAGATCATGACAGTAAGGTGGTACTGCCTGAAGTGTTAAAGAAGGAGATTAAAAAACTAGCTCATGAAGGCCATCCAGGATTATCGATAACCAAGAGGATAATAAGGGAGATATTTTGGTGGCCAGCTATTGACACGCACATGGAGAGATGTTTGCGTCAATGTGTAGCTTGTAACAATTGCAATACAAATATGGTGACTAAGAGGTTGCCTTTACCTCCTATTCCTGTCCCAGACGGACCATGGAGGGAGTTGGCTGTGGATGTGTTGGGTCCTTATGAGGGTCTAGGACATGGTAATAGATTTTTATGGGTGTTGGTGGACAGATATACCAAATGGCCTGAAGTAGCTGTTATGCATTGTGTCACTACAAAAAAAGAGTTTCTGGAAAAGATATTCAGAAAGGAAGGAGTACCGAAAGTGATTATGAGTGATAATGGTTCCAAGTTTTGTAGTTAAAAAATCAAGGAGTATGTTGAGAAGATGGATTTTCAATGGAAATATTCTTCTGTGTATCACCCTGAGAGCAATGGTATGGTGGAAAGGTTGAACAGGGTGATTGGTGATTGTATACAATTGGCTTTAGTGAATGGACTGGATTGGGGAGAAAATCTCAACGATTTATTGTGGCACATAGGAATTACTCCACACAGTACCACAGGGGTTTCCCCTTTCCGGTTGATGAGAGGCAGAGAACCTAACAGCAAATTGTGCCCATTTTGGTTGAATGATACGTTGGGCGTACCGGTGGTTGACAAGGATTTGGTGGCTAACAGGATAGGACTTAGCCAACAGAAGTACAAAGAATAACATGACAAGAAATTCAAAGGTAATATTACTTGGAAAGGAGGGATTTTTTGTGATGGAGACTTGGTGAGAGAAGAAGAAGGGTAGGATGTGCAAGAAGAGTTAATCCAAGTTTTCTAATTCTGTGAAAGTTATTGAATGTTTCAAGAATGCAGTTAGAGTTGAAGGTGGAACTATTTGGAATTTTAACTGTTTTAAGTTGTTGAAGGAAAGGTTAAAGGAGAATAAAAATGTAGTGATAAGGAAGTGGGATCATTGGGATTACCCTTGTAGTGTTCGAGACAGATGTAATAATAAGGATGTGAATGTTAACGCACAAGGTGATTGTGCTATAAGCAATGAGTGGGACAAGGAACATGTAGAAGGTCAGAACAATGTGTTGTATGATTCTTCCAATAAGATTCAATTCAAAAGTTGTTTGAGGGTGCCTAAAAAACCAGCTATGTTCAAAGAATTCATGATGTACAGATAAGTATGATATAGGTTTTACATTGTTTTTCTTTTACTTTATGTACTTAATGTTAGAAACCTTACTGTGAGTGAATTAACTAGGTTATGTGTGTAATATATAGCTCAGATATTGTGTAGGTTATATGCTTTTTGTTTATTTTGATGTGTATATAGTTGTCCGTAAGTATGTTATTTTATTCCTATTCATTTTCTTGTGGGGAATGTTATTTTTGTTGTGTTCTGGTTGGGGAGAGGGGGATGTTTAGTATTGTACTGGGGATCTGCTTAGAGAGTAGAATTTAATGTTAGAATGTTAGAATGTGCAAGCGGCGAGTGTTCTGAGTTAGGCCATTAGAAGGGAGTGAGAGTGGGAAAATATAACGTTAGAGTTGTGGGGCCTATTGTTGCATGCCACTGACCTGTGAATTAAAGGCTGTTGAATCCTTCATGAAGACCGTGTCTCCCTTCATCCTGATCGCTATTTCAGTGTTGGAGTTTGGGGTCCTGGTTCCGCCAGGACCTAGTGTATTGTCTCTACAGAGAACGCCCACACCAACATGGCGGATCATGTCGCTCACATCCGATTACATCATGGCAGATGAGCTTTTCCGGGAAGCGCAGCACAACTCCAATAACTCACCTGAGTCCTCAAATGCTTGCGTATCAATGCTTCAGTACAAAGGGAAAGCGTTTACTACTTCCCTGCTGTTTTCATTTGTGTCCACAGAGCAAATAAACTTCAGGGAATCTTTGCTTTGAGTTTAAATGCGTCTGTGGGGACTGCGGATGCCCACACCGGTACTTTCCTTCAGCCCAGCAGTCTCTCTCAAAATACCGCAATGAAGGAGCTCCAGTATAAAAGATGTGCATGTGAAACAAAGTTGCTGCAGCTAGGTAGTGCTCAGTTTATCTCAATGGGGAAAGCACCTTCCACTCAACAAATGCTTCTAAGACTTAAAACTTACCTGCTGGCCATATAATTATCATGAGCTCAACACAGGGAACCAAAGGGAGGGTCGCATAGAATTTCAAATTTTTGGATAGGCTTTATAGCACCTCTAGCCCAATCCCTATGCCCAAATCACACTCAGCTGCCAGTCAGGCTCTAGCCAATCGACACCCTTGCCCCATCAGCGACCCCAGGTGCATACCCTTTCCACAAAGTCCACCGGTAGGGACAAGTGTACCCTAAAAAACCCAGCCAGCTCAGTCGGTCAGGGTGGCAAGTTCAAACAAGATTTGGAGGAAGATATTTGGTGGCAAGTGGCGAGCGAGAGGAATTACAAGAGGGAGTTTGGCTAGAGGAAATTGCAGGTTGGAGGGAGAAAGAGTTATTATGCAGGTAGGAGGGAGAAATAATTGTTACTATCGGAAAGGATCAGTTGCAAGACGATTGGAGGAAGAGAGGGCTATTGAGGAGGTGGAGGAGTAAAGACTTGTTAACATTATGAGAGGATAGTTGCAAGGAGGCTGAAGGGAGACCGAGTTATTGTGGAGAGGAGAGGAGTTAAGGGAGAATTGTTATCTGGAGAGTCGTGTTGTGAGGAGGTTAGAGGAAGAGAGGAGAGTATATCATCAGTGCAGGAGGAGTAAGAAGTGTCCCCACCTTCAGAGTAGAAGTTGAGAAGTGGGACATCTGGCTAGAGGGGGAGATAGAGCTGCATTGCTAGAGGCGGGGGGTGGGGGGATGACGGGGACTCTTACTAGCCATAAAGCCCAGGCAGTATCCAGTAGACCAGATCAGCCGATGGCAGATTTCAGAGGTGGGTGGAGGCACAAGAGTGTGCAACCTCGTTGAAGGGGAGAGATCATGCTAGGGCTAGTGAGGAGAGGAGTGCTCCAGGACCCAAACCCCTGGAGAAAGGAGGTCGCCACACAGCTGAACCTTACCTAGGTACACCATCATCTCCTGGGATATTCTACTCACACTACTTCTTGCAGCCCCGTAGCTGGGGAGGTGGACCCCTGAGGAAGAAGATCCACCTCTGTCTAAGACTACTAGAAGAAAAAACAAGTTTTGCTAAAGCTGCATCCTTTGGCCCTTGGAGGACCCATCTACAGAAACAGCTCCGGGAACCCCAAAAACATGCAACTCAAAGACAGCGACCAAGGCAGCCAAGTGGACATTGGACTATTGCCGCCAATGCGCCAACCCTAAAGACTCTATGGGAGTCTTTTCTTTCTTTCATGTTCATCATTAAGGAGTTCAATCCCTGTTTAGTTATGTGAATAAAATGTCACATTTTGTTTTCTGTTGTTCATAAGATTCACACCACCCATTACTTACTTAAAAAGGGGTGTGTGCTTCAAAACTTGAATGCAGTATATTCCCAAAAGGTGGCGTTTTATTGGGTATTTTCAGTTCATTTTGAGTTGTAAACCAAGCTCGAGATCTGCAAAATAATTAAAATTAATAATTAAAATAATTCAAATTGCAGTACGATTAAAGGGTTGCTCTTTTTGTTTTCATGATACAGGACACCACACATGACTGAGGAGAAAGTTACATCTGTTTGTACAAGTTGTATATTGGCGACAACACAGAACTTGACCAGAAACCCCTTGAAGAATTTTCTTCATTTGCACAAATAATTTGTGGAAGAGGAATGAAACATGTTGGGTTGTTATTAGCTTTATTTTTAAGGCTTTCTGATGTATAGCAATTTGTCTTTTGAGCACTTATTTCAAGCGGTTATTAATTAAGCTGATTTTGATGTACTGCTAAGTACAAATTGTTTGTTTCTGTATGTTGGTTTATCTCGATACTGAGTCTGTGAATACCCGTTACTTGTATGTGAAGTATTAACAGGTTATTTATTCACTTGTTTCTTTACCTATTGTTTTTATCGTCAGCAGCAGGATGACTGCATTTAAATAAATGTTTTGTATTTTTGTATGAACATGGCCAAGTTGAATTATTGTTCCCTTAAAATTGCTTCCTATGTTGTCTTCAGTAAGTAGTGAACTATAGCGCCCGGTCTTTATTGTGTATTCTTTGATGGTATAACCAGGGTTGACCAGAATGCTAAGATCCCTGGAGTCCCTTCCCCCTTTCTTAGATGAGTTTTAGGTAGAAAGGCTACCTGTCCAGTAAATCTCACCAGAAACATTGAGTAAAAGCTCATGTTGAGGGGACATCGAAAAGCTTGGTCCGTTCCCCATCGCCATCTTTGAAAGGATAATGGACACATACTTTTACAAGGAGCACATTGTCTGTGGAAGGATATTCCAGCATGTGAGTAAGCATTATATATAGGAAAGCGGTAAACTCAGAATAATGTATTATTCTGCGTTTACGGCTGTCCTATATGTAATGCTTAGTCCTTTAGGACAACAATACAAAACATTCATTATTTACAGGATTCATAGAGAGCCAGAACCCTCATTGGGTCAGGCCTCATTCTGAGTCTCTGGACATAAATTCAATTAAGATGGTATGGGTACACCTGAATGGATATTTGAAGTGGGCTCATAAACCCCTTAACAAGGCTGAGCTAAAACACGGCATTGCAAAGATTTGATTTGAAGTAGTTTCATAAGACATTACTACAGGGCAATTGTCCATGTTAAAAATGTCCTACCATTAGTTGTTGAACAGAAGGGAGTATCAATGAATATGTGTCCTGTATCTGAATATATCATTCGGATGCACAAACAGCTGTTACAAAGGGGTCAAAAGGGTCTTTGGACATGTCGTGTTTTGCTTGACTTCAGGCACCCACCCATGTATTGTAGCTACAGAGCTTCAAAAAGCTTTTGGTGGAGAGGTGACATTGCTGGCTCTGCTGTAGTTTGTGCTGCTGCTGCTTTTTTCCCTGTGTTATAAAACAGCCACGGATTGATGGAAGAGCTCTTATTAATCCTCATGAACTAATTTGTGTAACTCATCATACATGGAGACACATGTAAGTGTTTGCACAGACGTTGAAATCATTCATTGTTATGCTTCCAAAGTTAATTAAAAAATAAAACCTCTGCATAGGTATCCAGTTATTTTTTCAAATGCAATATTTTCTAAAGTCAAAATTTCGAAAATATTATGTCGAAAATCCATTTTTTCGAATACATTTTTTTCTATAATAATATTTAATTTCGAAATACAAAATATAATTCACAGGCATTCTTCTTTAGAATATTCAATAATTTATTGAACAGTAAAATGCATTGAATAGAACTGTTAACTATTTTCACTGCTAGATGGCGAAACTGTATAACTTAATAATATTATTTTTATAAACATAGTTCTTTGCGTAACCCTTACGCATGCATCACGTGTGCGTAAGCGCCATTTTGCGAGCCAGTTCGCTACCGTTGGGCGTCTTTGCTGCTGCTCTTCCCATTTCTCAGGATTTTTTTTATCAGACCGTTTTTATTGCACGTGTTTTTGGGATTGTACTTTCGGATTCCGGAAGATATGGAAACAACATCTATTTTTTTTCCACTTGGTTTCTTTCTTTATGGACCCCAAATTAAATTTACTTTTGCTGGAATGGTTTTTCTCATTTTTTTGGAATGCCTCCCGGATCAATTTCAAGGATTATGGATTCTCTCCTCGGAATGTTTTTTTATGCATTTTTGCTTACTTTGGACACGTCCTGGATTAATTTTATTGATTTTGGATACTCACTTTGGCATAGTTTTTTATGGCTTCTCGGTTACTTTGGATGCTTCATGGATTAACCTTATTGTTTTTGGATACTTTATTTGGAATGGTTTTTAGACTTTAATTCACTACTTCTGATTTGGATTGCTTTTTTGGCCTTCAACCACTCATTTTCTTATGGATTATCGTGGGACAACGTGGATTTTCGAAATGGGATTTCTTCTGAAAGATCGTTTATTTTGGTGAGTACCCTTACGTCCTAACACTTCAGATTATAATACGCTATTGCTTCTAAAAAGTCATATGCATCTTGTGTTTAAAAATTGTTCACTACAGTTTGAATTTGTTGCTCATAGTCTCTATATTTTTTCTTTTTTACTTGTGCATTTTCCAGTGAAACTTAAGGTGCTTTACTCTTGCCTTTTACTTCCTTGTTTAACCCTTAGTATATCGTTATTTTATGTGCTTTCGGGCACTCATAATGCGTATAATTTGTTTATTCGTTGCGGAGGGTATGAGGGTTGCGTGGGTAGTAGGAGGCCTGGGGGGGAACCCCCCCCATGACAACGTCATTTTTTTTAGACAAGTTAACCCTGTCATTTAGGCATTGGGTAAACACATTTTCTTTTCGAAAATTTTGTTTCGATAAAATGGCCATCTCCATTATATTTATCTAATGTCGACACCTTTACATTCAACATTTTTTTTTCGAAAATGTTGTTTGTCTGTGAAATATTTTCGGTAATATCACTATAAACCCTCTGTATGCACGAAAGGTTTTTCCATTCATCTCCTGCAAGTGGTTGTTGGATGGAGTGGGTCAGCGACAAATATGTGACCTTGCATCTGAAACTGCAATGTTCACTTTGCACATGGAAACAGCCTTATTGGGAGAGTGGGGTAAAGCAGGGTCCTAGGACCGGGCTTCTGTCCATGCAATGTTTTACTCTAATATTAAGGGTAATGCTGTCAAGGTGTGAGGTGGGACAGATGGGACAGTGAGGAGATTCTTTGACAAGCCTTGTGGGAAACATTTTAATATTAGTAAAAGGATTTATAAATAATATTGACTTTGAATTTTCAGTCAGTCACTAACCACGCCTGCCACTTGAAAAAAACAGGGGAGCCATTGTACCCAGCAGCCATTTACAGGAGGAAAAGAGTGGTTCTCTTTTTCTTTTTGATTTTCCACAGGTCTGATCCCCTCCTCACAGACAGGTCAGAAAGAACACACAGTTGTATTTACATATATTGACACAACATGACTTTTGTTATACATAAATATGTCCATTCATAAATAAGGGAGTGCACACTGAGCAGAGTGCACCGGGATGCCTGCTAAAAGGTGCTTGGGTGATGAGAGCATGAGGACTGTTGGCATTGATATTTGATATGATATGGCATTCATAATAAGCCTATACACAAGTGTTTCAAGGCACGACGCGGCAAGGGAGGGGGAACAGAGGGAAGACAGAGACATCGGTCCTATTAGGCCAAGTGTCATTCAGATCGTGTAGGGGAAGAGGAAAAGTGCGGATGGGAGGGCGGTGGGGACAGTGCAGTGCATGGGATAATAGAATAATAAAAACAATATGAGAAGTAGGGCCAGCTGGTGGCAAGTGCAAGGGTAAGTGCAGACATCAGGTGTCATACAGTGTCAATACAGTCATGAAGAAATCCCATACCAGACTCCTCAGATAATAATAACGCAGACCTCGAGATCCCACGATACAAAAGAGAGAAAGCGGGGGGCAGTAGTTTTAAAGTCCTCGCTCCCAGACACTGGAATGCCGTACCCACCAATATCAGGAATGAAACATCCTACCCAAAATTCAAAAAATCATTGAAAACCTGGTTATTCAACCGATATTAAAATTGAGCCAAGACCCTTCCCACCCTGATCAGACCTCCACCCCTCCATTGTATAATAATTATGTATGTAACTTCACTTATGTTTCCTCAACAATGTATGTATTTTCATTCCTCTGTTTACTGTGTTCATTTAGAACGTAAAGATTGTACTTAACCATTGTCTGTAACTACGCCGTGATACCTCCGGGTCTGGGCGTGTAATAAATGTAATAAATAAATAAAAATAAATAAATGCTGGTGGGGGACTGTAGGGATACAGAAAACAGTCCCCAAGTGCGGGGGTTGCTAGGGAGGCAGTGCAGGTGCGTAACTGGTGGGGGAGGGGACCTGGGCCAGAGATCAGAGGGTGGCCAGGTAACCAGTACAGTTCAGCCAGGAATTCAGCCGGGTTGAGGAGGAGAGAAAGCAGAAGCAAAGAGGAAGGTTTTGAGTTGCTTCTGGAACTGGAGATGGTTCTCCTCAAGTTTCAGGGAGGCAGGAAGGATTTTTCAGGGGAGGCCCCAGCCGAAGAAAGAGATCTAACACCAACTTGTTGCTTGGAGAAGCGACGCACCCTGAGGGAGTTGGAGGCGGATGAGCGAAGAGCTCGGGAAAGAAGATGTTTAGGAAGAGAGAGGTGAAGGTATTGAGGTCCCAGGCACCAGAAGGCCTTGTGGACAATGCAGATGGTTTTGAACGTAATCCTCGCAGCCACTGGGAGCCAGTGAAGAGATTTCAGTCCTGGAGTGATACGATCCCTGGGCTTGAGGCCAAGGACAAGTCTCGCAGTCCTGTTCTGGATGAGTTGCAGAGGGCGGAGAGTAGAAGCAGGCAGATTTAGAAAGGAGCTGTTGCAATAATCCAGCCTAAAGAGAACCAGAGCTCTGCAGACAGTGAGTTTCTGGGGGAAGGAGAGGAAAGGAAGAATACCTCTGAGGAGATGCAGCTGGTAGTGTGACTTCTTAGACACGTCAGAGATGTGATGAGAGAAGGAGAGTGTGGAGTTGAAGATGACCCCAAGGTTTTTAGGCTTGCAGGTGGGAGCAGGAAGAGGACCAAGAGAGGCCGGCAAGAGAGTGACAGGAAAGGAGGGAGCCGGAGTGCAGATGAGGAGAATCTCAGTCTTACTGGCATTAAGGCAGAGATCATTGGTGGCACACCACTCCTGGATAGCAGACAGTCAGAGATGAGAGACGGAGAAGAGGTGGCCGAAGGTAGCCTGAAAATGAGTTCAGTGTCATATGCGTAGCAATGAAAGTTGGGACAGAGAGAGGCAATGCGGTGGGAAAGAAGGGGCAGGTATTGGTTGAACAGGCAGGGAGAGAGGTTAGACCCCTTGGGGACAACACAGGTAGAGATAGAGATAGAGGAGAGGAAGGACCCAAGTTGGACCTGGGAGGATCGATCAGAGTGGAAAGAAGTCAGCCAGCGCCTGACCGGTGATACCCAGGTTATCACGGAGACAGCTGACCAGGATGGAATGGTTGACTGTGTCAAAGGCAGAACTGAGATCAAGTAAGATGAGGGCACAGGCGTTGTTGGAATCAAGGTTTGAGAGCAGGGGCCTCATTATGACCCAGGCGGTAAGGGGTTAACGGTGCCGTAAAAGGTTGCGGTGCCGTTAACCCCTTACCGCCTAATTACGAGGTCCCTTTGCGGGTCCCTACCTTAACGGCTGGTCTTGACCAGCCGTTAAGGATTGGACCCACAAAGGGACCTTGGAGGTAATTACGGTACCGCAATTTGCAGCACCGTAATTACTGCCTTCCCCATTCCCATTGAGCCCTATGGAGGCAAAAATGAGAATGGGGAAGGGCCAATGGTGAATGGGGAATTACTGCCCCGCCAACCTTGGAATGGGGTGGGAATTCCGCCATCCACCATGGCGTAATCGTTAAAATACCGGCGTCAACCATGGCGCTAATAGCGCCATGGTTAACGCCTGGGTCGTAATGACCCCCCAGGTCTTCACGAATGTTCAGGAGAGCAGTTTCTGTGCTTCCGGCAGCTCTGAAGCCAGACTGATGGTTATGAAGGCAACCGACAGATTCAGTGTGAAGATTAAGCTAGGAGATAGCTTAACCAAGAAGGTGGGTGGCTGTGCTGGAATTGGCTTAGTGAGAGGGGAAGAGAGGGTGAGCTAGGAGGAAAGGAGAAAGTGATAATTACAGGAGAGAGGAGTGGCGAGAGGGATAGAAAGGGGAAGGTCTGAGGAGATCGGAACATCCAGAGTGTGCCCTGCAGAGTAAATCGGCCAGAGGGGAGAATAGAGAGTGGGTAGAGTCACAGAGGTCACGAAAGAGTCCAGAGGAAGGGAAGGAAGCACCCAGGTGGATGTTAAAGTGTCCAAGAAGGAGGAGTTGAATGGTTGAGACCAGTAGGGAAAAGGAAAGGTCTGCCCATTCAGATAGGAAGCAGGAGATCTGACCAGGTGGCCGATAGATAGTAGCCACAGAAAGGGAATGGCTAGGAGAGAGAGAGAGCCTGCAGACGAGGCATTCGAAAGAGGAGTAGGTCTGTGTAGGAATGACAGAGGGAGGAATCAGCTCGGGGAAGATCAGGGCTACTCCCCCTCCGGAGCGGTTGGACCTGGGCACGGAGAGGTTCTTGTAGCTGTCAGGGAGGAGAGTGCCAAAGCTTGTGACAGAGCTGGCCGTGAACCATGTCTCAGTGAGACGGAGGACATCGAGGTCAAGATCCTCCAGGAGGCGGCAGATGTTAGAGGAATCTTTGACAGCTGAGCAAGAGTTAAGAGTGGCAATCTGGAGAAGGTTGCCATCCTTGAAAGACCTCCGGGGAGGGGTACAAATCAGAGTTACGCACTCAGAGGTGTAGAAGAGGAAGGAGGAGAGGGCAAGGTTGCCAAGGAGGAGACAGCAGGGGAAGGTGAGGAAGCCGAGGAGGGAAGAGAGGGAACAACAGGAGAAGGAAGGAAATTGAGGTGGCACGGGAAGCATCTATCAAAGAGGAGAAGATTGGCCTAAGGCCTTGGACCAAGACGGTACCATTCAAGTAAATATTAATGGATTGATGACCTTAGAGGAGTGGGAGGAGGCCAGGAGGGCCTCCCACCGGGTGCCACCATTGATGGGAGAAGAAGAGAAAGGCGAAAGCACAGAGACTATAGGTCTGGCGAGGGAACGGCAAAGAGGATGTTGGTGAAGGTTTGCCTAGAGGCGGCACTGGTATAGGTGTCAGCGATAGGGAGGCCTGGGCTGGAGACCAGGATATCCTTTTTAAACTTCTTCCTACCAGATTTAGTGAGGAGAGCAGGATAGAGATAGAGAATCAGTTAGAAAAGATAGGAGAGACAGAGAGCACCATAGAGTAGGTAGGGAGAGGAGAGAAGAGGAAGGGAGTTGGAGGGGTAGCAGTTAACACTAGGGAAGGACACAGGGCGGGATGCAAGCAGATGAGACAGAGAGAGATGAGACAAGTTGACAATTGGACAAGACAACAGGCAATGGTAGACAGTTGCTAGGTGAGTGCTTAGCCAAGACGTTGACCACAGAATGGCACTACTATCACAGTGATATTTAGATTCTGGAGAAACACACCTAGGTCTGAGAGTCCTGTAAGGAGGGAAAAGGCCTAGGTTTCACAATCCAATTTTAAATACTTTCACAATGCAATTTTGTTTGAACACACCTAGAAAACACACCTACGTTTGAGAGCCTGCAAGGGGGGGCGGGGGAACAGACCCAGGTTTCACAATGCCATTTTAAATACTTTCACAATGCATGTCTGAGAATCTGCTATGGGGCAGGGTTATCAGGGTAGAGTGCATGCTCTAATAACTAAACCAGGGCCGCTCCTACCTTGTTTAGTTGCTGCTGGTTGACGGCTGTCAGCTGGCTTCCCCTGGGGACACCTGCAGACACGAGTAGGAGCCGCCACTTTGGGAGCTGCCCATTGCCTAGGGGCCCTTCACCAAAGGGGGCAGCACAGGCAGAGGGCTGCCCTAGGAAGGTCAGTAATGACCAGTGATCAAACTAATCAAGGGAGAGCTGGGAGGCGGGAGGAGGGGGAGGGAGATGGAAGGAAGGAGAGGGTCGGGGGAAAACGGCAATGCACGCAGCCCTGGGGGGGATCTCAAAAGTTAATATATGGCACAGAAACAGAGCCCAGATGGGTCAAACAGCACACAACACTGACCTGGGCCACCGTAGGACAAAGTGGGGGCAAACAGGCAGTGCTTGTAACAGCACCAACACGGAAGACACAGACAGCCAATCATGGGAGGGCTGGGAGGCAGGAGGAGGGAGATGGAAGGAAGGAGAGGGTCGGGGGGAAAGCAGCAATGCATGCGGCCCTGGGGGGACCTCAAAAGTTATTATATGGCCCAGAAACAGAGGCCAGAGGGGTCAAACAGCACACAACACTGATCTGGGCCGCCGAGGGTGAAAATGGGGGCACACAGGCAGTGCCGGGAACGGATGTGCCCGGGTTTGATGTGCCTGGTTTTGAAGTCATGGAAGGATGGAAATGCTGGGGGAGAAGTAATGGGCTTTTTCTCATCCAGTTCTTCATCAATCAGCTTTTTGTGCACCTTGCTCCCCATGCCATTTCTAGACAGTGGGCCTCATTACAAGTACATCGGTCCGGACTTAACGGTGCCGGTATAATCATACCAGCACCGTTTCCACTTCTGCCCAATCATGACCTGCGGACCCGGAAATAGCACCACCTCCAACCGCCACCGCAGAGTTTAGGCTCCCGTAAACTCCACCTGCACGCAAACCCCTCCGTTACCGGCAATACTAAACACCACGAGCATCACAACTAGTGCGGACATGGAAACACCGCCTGAAAAATGGCATTAAAACCGCGATCACGGTGGCGGTACCGCCGCCACCGCGAACATGAGGTTAAACAGCGCCTGCTGACCTGAATCAGGGCACAGGTGCACCAAATCAGCTCAGCTGGACCCCGCAGGCCACTGGGAGCCTACAAAAGGGCCACACCCAGCCCAACCCAAAACAGAACCATGCAGGCAGCAGCTCTAGTAGCATTGGTACTGGGCCTACTCAACCAACAGGCAGCACTGCACATGATGGCAGTATTGTTGCAGAGGAGGAGGCAGAGGCATAGGAGGCGCAGGCGGCAACCAGCTAACCCTGTACCCATGGCAAACCCCATTGTCCAGCCGGCACCACCCCGCAGGCAGCCTGCAATACCACGCATCAGGGCCTCACCCTGGAACCTTACCCCAGGAAAGATCCACACACTATACCGGCTGGACCATCCAACAATCCTGTACATCACCGCCATGATAGAGGACGACATCAGCAGCCACATAGAAACCCCCACTGCCACCCCCACCCTCCTGAAGGTGGTGTCTGTTCTGCATTTCCTTGGCACCGGCACCTATCAACACACAGTTGGTGAGCTGCACGGCCTATTACAACCCTGTTTCTCCAAAATCCTGGTACAGGTACTGGATGCCCTGTTGTGCCATGTGTCGGAACAGATAGCCCTACCCGTGCCCTCCCCGAGGTTATTGCCAAGTTGGCCTTCCATGCCATAGCAGGCATGCCAAGTTGCATCGGTGCAGTCGACTGCACCCACATTGAGCTGACAGTACCACGTGCAATTGAGATGGTGTTCCGCAATAGGAAACAAATTTGCGCACTTACCAGCATATGCAGGTGGACTCACATCCTAAAAGAAACACTACACTGCAATTTTCCAGCCAACTTCCTAAAAGTTTATTACAGAATCTCCCACATGGCATGTTCCTATGGCTCCAACGCAATTGCTCAAATGTGGCAAACTTTAACAAACATGCAGAGGTCATGGAAACCAGGCTCATTGAACGAGGATACCCCAAGAAATTGGTTAAACAATCCAGGAAGCAAGTACGATACACAAATCGTGAAGCACTCCTCAGCCCGAAAACCAGGACTTCAGACCAAGAACAACTGGTGTGCATTTCCACTTTTTGCCAGCTTTTTGCCAACTTGAGGCAAAAACTAACCCGTGCTAACCGACTTCCACCTAAATGTCACCTCATTAGAGACATTGATTTGAACCCAGTGGTGGGACATTATCCTTGTACTTCGTGTACAGCCTGCAAGTACTCCAGAAAAATTACCACTTTTGTGGGAGAAGGAAAAGCATGGGACTTAAGGACCTTTACTACTTGTAAAAGCAAAAATGTGTTATATGCGGTCCAATGCCCTTGCAACAAATTCTATGTAGGAAAAACCTCAAGAGAGGTACATGTTCGTATCAACGAACATCGTTCTAAAATTCGAACCCGCAATCTTAATGCCCCTATGGTTCTTCATTTTGTGGAGACAGGCCATAATGTAGAAGATCTAACGTGGTTCTGTGTCGAGAAAATTGTCACCAGTGGACCCATTCAGACCAAGAACAAGTTGTCATACAAAGAACAACTGTGGATTTTCAATCTTAAAACATTAGATAAAGGACTCAATATGTTGGAACCTTGGGAGTTCAATTCACGTTGATGCCACCCCCTCTGTGTTATGTCATATATATAATGTCTCTCTATGTGATTCACTCAATATATAACACCTGTCTTTGAACACATCATGAGAGTAACATTTAATTGACCTTTGGGACGTGTAACAACAACAATTTTGTTCCAGCCAATTATGACCTCAATTGGCTTAGCAATAACAATATCCACATTTTTGGTACCTTTACAACATACAGTTACTGTGGTCCAGTACATTGTGACTCTAACACCAACGGTGCTCATAATATTATAGCCTGTTTAAATGGCTTTGGGTTTTAAATTGGAGTTTTTCTTCATAAATACAGTTAACTCACAAGAAACCGCTTTTCCGAATGCGGTGGCACATTCATACGGCCTCTTTAAAGGATAGCTCCGGGACTTTTTTTTTATTGTCCCTACGGTTCGGCCATGTGTTTTTAAGCATAAATCGGTAGATCGTAGAAAACTTTCCTATGGACCTTACCCGACTTTTCGTCCATTAACGCACTCGAAATCAGCCGCTATTTTGTGATAATCCTATCACTTGCCGCATCGCCCTGGCTGACCTGCTTTTGCGGCACTAAATCAAATCCCCCGCCCCTGAAACAGACTTTATCAAAACATTCATATTCCCCACCTCTCTCCGTGACGTGACTGTGCTGCGTAGGCAAACGCGCCCAGGCGTCTTCTACGCGACTCCACACAGAACCCGGAAACCAACACAGATCAGCTCACAACACAGCGCGCCACAATTCGGAATATGAAACTGTACTTTTAAATCAAACCGCAAGATTGTAAATTTGGTAAAGTACATTTATTGGACATCAAATGTTTAGAGAATATTCAGCGATTTGCATTTTTCTTTGCTCTCGATCCAAAATAGTTCGTCTTGAGGCAAGCGATGTTCGTGTGCAGTACACAGGGTGTTGGTTTACGATAAAATAAGCTCTTCGGTCGCACTGATAATCGCATGGCTGTTCCAACAACGAGGCCCTATGCCACCACAACGGTCTGTATGTTGCATCTAGCCGTTAGTACCGCGTAAGGGCATACTTGTACTTGGCGATCGTCCCATAAAATGGTCAGGGTGGTCACGTTGTTCACGCGGAGAAGCAACTGGCGGTTGTAGAAGCCATCCGCCGGTGTCTGGTACTCGTGACACATACAATAATGAAGGATGTACCTGTTTTAAAAACATAAAAAATGAAATTAGTCTCACCATCAGATCTTTATTAAAATGATTCATTTTATATATTAGGTCGGGAAATTATTTCATAGCTAGGACAGTGCAACAGGGTATTATACGTCAAGGGGGGGCTGTAGGATACTGAGACAGTCCCCCAGTGCAGGGGTTGACAGGGAGGCAGTGCAGGTGGAGAGTGGAAGGGCCCAGGACCGAGGTCGCAGACAGTGGACAAGTTGTAGCAGGGGAGAGGGAGAGAGAAAGCAGAAGCAAAGAGGAAGGTTTTGAGGTGCTTCCGTAAAAGGAGATGGTTCTCCTCAAGATAGTGCGCGGTACAAAACAATATGCCACATAGAACGAACAAGTACAACTTAACCCGTCTTTAAAGCTACTGTATAGTAATTAAATTGCGGTATAAACTCATCTAAAGAGTTACTTACATTATATTTGCATTTTCCATTGTGTCTGTGCGTAGGGCAGCCCCGAAATACCACTCCTTCTATGCCGACGTTATTTCTTCTAATGAACGAACATTAAATGGCTTTCGTTTCTGAAATTATATTCATTATCGTTTACGTTATTGCACCACACCCCCAAAAAGAAGTCTTTCGGGATGGTCCCGGCCTGTCAAGGTCAAATAACAATAGAACCTTATACTGAGTCGTGGGCCATTCCGGCACCCAGCAAAAAATCAAAGCAGCTGACCTTCACTTTGAACGAGCACACATTCCTAGTTAGCTACATTCAGTGTAGGCCATCTCACAGGACTTGAAATTTACACTCCATCTTTGCATTTTGTCTGCGTGCATTTGCAGCCCCAGAGAACCATAAATACGGAGACATTCTATATTTTTTGAAAAATGATTTATATTACTGTTTGGTTTAATTTAATGCGCAAATGAACAAGGTTGGATAGACACATTGCATGTACACTGACCAATCACTTTTATTTACACATTACATAGATACACATATTCAATGGGCCTGCAACATGAGGAGACTCGAGAGAACAGACAATCAAATTACAATCATTTAAACTGTGATGTGTATTTCTCAATGAGCTCTGCTTTAGGTGGACATGGAACAGAGGCAATGTTGGGTGGCAATGCAGTTGTCCCCTGCACAGGTTCGTTCACAACTCCATGTATGTGCCTATCTAGGACATCAACAATAAGTCTCTCAATAAACTCATATTGCATGTCCTGAAACACTGGTTTGATCACCCATTGTTTACTTCTTTTAGTGAAGGCCTTATTGTAGCGAAGCGTCCCTAAAGTTCCGGTCGTCCTACTTTGTTGACGGCCAACATTATGGTTATGTGCCAAGACCGCTAGAAGAGTCCGATTTATCATGCCCTCCATGCCAAAATGCAATCGTTTTGGCCTGTACTTTAGGCACATATTGTGGAACACCTCCAAATCTCCTGTGTGGCAGAATTCCGTGAGTCCCCTCAAATCTCTTGTTATAGTTTTATCAAATACAATCTTTTCAATGGCTTTGTGAGTGGGTGATGAAGGAATCAACCACTTCTTCTTCCGTGCCTCTTCTGTGGACAAATGGCCATGTTCACAATTGTGGAAATGTTGATTTGTGGTCCAGCGGTGAACGTTGCTACAGTGTAGCATTACTGACCGCCATTTTTCCAGTAGAATTTCCAACGACCCTCCACATGTTTTTGAGCTCCACCAAAGATGGTTGCTGATTGACTTGGACCACTGTGAAATACCTTGCATATCTTTTTTTTACCTGCAGCCGACATTTTTTTATTGATTGTTTTTGCAAGATGCCAAACGTCAAATTGGTGATTTATATTTTTGTACTCTTCCCTCATTGTCTTGGCAATTGAAACGTGTCTGTCCGTGGCTATCAGGTCGAGCACCATTCCCCGCGATTGTAGTTCTTGCAATGATGCTACAAAGCCAACTTTCTCCATGGCCACTGAGGATGTACTTTGTGACACCTGCACGACCACCGAACTCACAATTTTCTTACTTTCCATGTCCTGAAAGTGGTAGGTGCAGTACTTGGCTGAAAATCCTGGGCTGTCGCACTGTCCATCACCGGCTAGCCTGAACCGTTTGCCCGCGAATGTACTATCAATAGACATTTTTTCCATTCTCCAAGCTTCGCTAATGGCTGGAAATAAATAATCGGTTTGGTATTTGTAGAACTGAGTTTTCGCAATGTGATGGATTCCCACAAACTGAAAGAAAGACTCCAACTTTTTAAAACTTGAACCACTAAAAAGTGCAGCCGCTGCACAAAGTAGATTGCCTGCTGGCAGTTGCCCCAGCATGGGTTGTGCAGACCATGAGAAAGGATGATATTTTGTACAGGTGGCATGTATTTTAAGGTTAGTGCCTCGAATAGCACGAGTCACATTAATCAATGGCTCTCCACATACTTCCCCACCTACCGAATGCCCACATTTCATCCGAATAATAATATCAATCAAACAACTATCGAATACAATGAATTTGGCCTCTTTCCTTATACTGTCACTCTGCATCCCAGCTGGTTCGGCCTGTAACGTTGAGGACATGTCACTCACAAGAAAGGTAGAATCTCTGATATCGTCTTCCGCTATGTTCAGTGATATTGATGGTGTTTCATTGTCGTCCACTTCATTCTCTTCCATTGCAACATCTGTTCCTTCTCCGGCGATGGGTGAATAAAACAATTTCTTCAACTTTCTCGCGGTCTTAGTTTTTGCGGGTGTGGATTCTGTGAATTGATCTCCGACTGCATCCGAACTACCAGGAGGACATTCACTATCAATGGCTGGTGGTGGTTTAGCTCCGTTGTCAATCACTTCATATTCTTCCGATTGGCACGATGCATCTCCAGTCTCAAATCCCTGCCAAAAGGTTTGACAAGCAACATCTCTCGTTCGCTTCACTGTCTGTGTAGATCTAGTTCGTACACCCACTCGCAACTAGAGGACAGATTGGAAAAGGGATGTTCAGTTTAAACACAACTTACAGTATTGAACTATTAACAGTGAAAAACAACATAATATAGTGACCAGGACACTAACCTTCTTTTGCTTTCTTTTCTTTGAAACTTTCTTGCCTCGAACTTCAACATCAGGATGCCGTTGCTCCGAATCGTGTGTGCATGTCTCCACTTCCTCTTGCGCTGCAACGACTATATTTTCATGATAAGCACATCCATCACGCACTGACGCTCCATCGACTCCCTGAAACATAGAACTTTCATTATTATGTATAATAATATTGAAAACACAAAATGTACTTGGGGACCAATACCCACGTACATCTCAATAGCAAAACACGAATGAACGCATTGTGTAGAACATTCAAACGACAATTATTCACGCATTGTTGATCTAGTTAGATGGAACTGTCAAGATCCATACCTCGGGCTCCGCATAGACTTCCATTGATGATATTATTGAAGATGACGCTTCAGCAACTCCCTGAAACACAGTAATTGCATTAGTATGGTTTTCTATTTTGTTAAAAAGAACATAAACTTTGTGCAGGCGTCAACGGCTCATCTAAATAGACCTGCACAAATGATCAGTTGTCTAAAATAAGTAATGGATATCTAAATATGATTCGATTTGCTCGATCGTTGGAATTGTCACCACCCAGAGATCTGCATCAACTACTAGGGGTGATGTTCTTGTAGAACATTGCGCCGACCCGTAACTGCATGCTCCCCCTTCTTCTTGGACTAATGCTCCATCGACTCCCTGAAACATAGGACTTTCATTAGTAATGAACACAATATTGAAAAAAGAAGACACATAGGAGGGCGACGACAGAAGGACATATCAATGGCTAAAAACGAAAGAAACATTGTGTGTAACAATCACGCTACAAGAATGCAAGATCTGATGATCTCCATCGATGGAACTGTCCTGAAACGTACCTCGAGCATCTGAGTGACATCAACGGTTGTCGTCAATGCGTTGGACTCCTCAGCATCTCCCTGAAGGACAGTACTTGCATTATTTTGGATAACAATAATTATAACTGAAAACAAAGACTAGAGGACGAGTACAAGGGTGTACCATTAGGTAAAATAATCACACGATAAATTAAAACTATTGATTTACATGCCTAAAACAAGTCAGTGGCAGAATAGCTAAGTAAGATTACCCAATAGGCGCTTGAAGTGGCTGATGACTGCAATAACGACACGGATGGAGAATCTTCCGCCTTCATATTGAGTGGATACATAAATGGGGAAATTATTGTTAACTAATGCTACACACTACCGCAAGGCCGAGAGATAAATCCGTAAACTTGACTCACCAGTGGAGGGATGTGGACGAATAGAGTGGGAATAGCGGTTGAGAGCAATTTTCGCTTCGCTCGCGGTGTGTTCTTCTTTATTAGCAATGATGTGGAGTACATGTCTGAGCTAAAGTGCCTGCTGCAGATGCGGTATCGATCACCCCTCTTGTCCGCAAAGACTTCTAGGACTCTACTTTCAAGCTCAGACGGTGGATATCCGCAATATCGGACCCATTCTCTTATCTGATCTATTGTCTTAGTGAAAACATGCATTATAGTACCTTCAGATTTGTTATGGGTTTTCGAAGGGCAACCGCCAATGGAACAGGCAGGCATTGTGGAAAGTTCTGAAAAGTAAAGATCAACAATTCTCTATGAATACCAATGTGTTAAAAAATTAAATGACACATAAAAGGTTCAATGCAAGGTTTGTTTTGGTTGTTGGAACTATACACGTTATTCACATGCGGATAAGTATTTGAATAACTTTAAAAAAATAGAAAAATAATTTGACTAAACTCAGAACATGTGACTAGTTCCTTGCATGTACTGTCTTGAACGAAAAGAAAACATGGATGCAATTTGATGACTACTAGCAAATAGATATAATTTAAAAAAATTGGACGCAAAATGATTATGGTACATGGCCTTACCTTGACGAACAAACAGTTAGATGCAGGGATCAGAGTAGTTTCTTGTCGTAGAACAGGGAGCAGTTCACAGGTTGCAAACTGACGAGTTTGCTCGAAGTGGTCACGGAAGTTCACAGAGAGGAAGAGCAGATAACCAGCACCTTCACGGGTTGACTAGCAAAGCGCAAAGAAGTTCTCATTAGAAATATGAAGTGGGTTATAAAGAATTCGAAACAGGGGTGTGTTTGTGAATGAATGACGTGAATATGTCGTGGCATTATGCGGTTTGCAGGGGGGCGTCCAGCGTGAGGGGGGATGCTTGGCAGGAGACACGGGGTCTGGAGGTAGACATGGGAACAACAACCCATGCTCTATAGACCACTTTGAAGTGTACATGGTCTTTGGCACCTCTTGGCCTTTATCGCTCCCTGACAGCTCCACTTGCCAGCGCAAGTACCCCGGTGCGAACTGCCTTTGATAGGGCGGGGGGGGGGGTGGATTGGGGCGGTGGTCGTGCAGACAAGACACAGGAAGACTCGTGAATGGAGACACACTTATGTGGATTGCAGGGGGGCGTCCAGCGTGAGGGGGGATGCTTGGCAGGAGACACGGGGTCTGGAGGTAGACATGGGAACAACAACCCATGCTCTATAGACCACTTTGAAGTGTACATGGTCTTTGGCACCTCTTGGCCTTTATCGCTCCCTGACAGCTCCACTTGCCAGCGCAAGTACCCCGGTGCGAACTGCCTTTGATAGGGCGGGGGGGGTGGATTGGGGCGGTGGTCGTGCAGACAAGACTCGTTTGCCGCAGGGCCTCACCAAGGAGAGGCCCTCTAACTGCATGTAAGAGGCAGGCTGCAGGATCTAGTACATGGAAGGCAGGGGGGTGAGTTTATAAATACATCACCCTCCCAGGAGAATATATGGGTGTAGTTCACCCTGGAGACCCTGGATGCCTAGGAAGTTAGTCAGCAGCAGGCTGGCCTGTGGTGGCAAGGCGGCACGGGCCAGAGGGGGTCATCTCTGTACCCGGTGCCCAAAAGGATGATTTATTATGATCAACCATATTGATTATTTACCTATAACCATGTTTTGTATCAATAAAATCCAACGGCCTTTTATTGCCAACGCTTGAACAAAGTGGTGTGGTAACAACCATTGTTAAAATATATGTTGGATTTTATTTTAGATCTTAATTTCAATTGAACATAAATAACAAACATTACACATTGTAAAGTTCCGGTTGCAGCACATCCAGGGAAAATCCGCGGTATTGTCCACTGTCGCTGGGGAAATGTTGTCTAATGGCAAGTACCGCACAGGCAGGTATTACTCTCCGAACGCGGTGTCCGAGCCTCCCGTGAAGCCACCAAGTGAAGCAACGATAGGCCACCAGCCTGTACCACCTGTGAAAAAGAAAGATGCAAACTGTATTAAAATGACAAAACTTTCTTATCAATGTCGATTCAGGTAAAAAATGTCATTCTGCTTTGAAAAAAATTCTATCTAGAAAATGCACAATATGGAACCAAGTGGCATCACTGACATCACAACCAGAGTATACTTACTCGTTACTCGGATTACGCGGACGAACAGTGCCGCGAAGTTCGTGCATAAGCACCATCATCATCCTCAACACGGTCCGTGAGAGGCAGGCTTCCCTGAACTCTGGCAGCTCGGTGATGCATTGCGGACTTGGCTCGCCTTCCGAAATGTAGGCCAAGCACCCGGAATTTTCACGGCAGCAGCAGTTCTCCTCCTCAGTTGGCATTAGCTCGCACCGATTGCACGTGCACCAGGTGGAGACGCCGTCCATGCGACATGGTCCAGGCTCTTCATCCGTTGACTGGTCCTCCCAACTGCCGTCCGAATCCCCATCGTTTTCGCGTGCTTGCCTTTCCAGTAGTTCCTCCTCGGTGTACTCGGGCTCATACATATACGGCATTATTGTAGCCATTGTGTGGTAAAGAAAGTAAAATAATTTACAGAGATGGTACAGGTGTTCACAAGGCCTAGAAGCGGCGAAGATAGCTGACCAGAGCACAGAAACGAGTCACAGAATACTCAAAGTAACACAGAGAGAGTAATGGAATCGAAAATCTGCTGCTGAAACGGTGTGTTTATACTTATTGGGGAAAGAGGCGCCCTGCCATTTCCATGGCGACACTTCATTAGCTGAGGCGCAGCGATTGTTGACACGAGACGTGCTTTGGCGTTGGGAAATGGGCGGTACGCGTCTGCTGATGACAGGCTCAGGGGCGGGGGATTTGATTTAGTGCCGCAAAAGCAGGTCAGCCAGGGCGATGCGGCAAGTGATAGGATTATCACAAAATGGCGGCTGATTTCGAGTGCGTTAATGGACGAAAAGTCGGGTAAGGTCCATAGGAAAGTTTTCTACGATCTACCGATTTATGCTTAAAAACACATGGCCGAACCGTAGGGACAATAAAAAAAAAGTCCCGGAACTATCCTTTAAGACTTACACGGTCCTGAATCACGTGACGGGCTTCCCCAGCAATCACATGACCGCTGAGGGAGCCTCCTTTCACGTTAGGCATGCAATGTTTAAATGCAATTGGTCCACCGCGACACGATTCGGGAAACTCTTGGATGAGACCTCGGTTCCGATTCCCGCTGGTGACTGCCGACAAAACGGCAGATTCTGATCGGAATATGCTTTCGGCAGCACGCACGGCTACCTTCAGCAGGCTCCAGTCGTAAGTACACACATTCACGTGATATAAATATCCTGTTTAACAGTGCCAGTTAGCTGGGTTTTATTTAATTGTATTTTATTTGAGCAATCTGAGCAGTACTTGCTCTCCTCTGCGAAAACATGTGTGCCCTTATTTCAACGTTACTGTGCTTACCATTGCAAATGTAGGTGCTCATTTTGAAAAGCAGTGCAATTGGGGTCACGGGCATTTTTAGTCAAATGGACAATATATTTTACAAACAGAACTTGCTTACCTTTGCAAATATGAGTGCCCCTATCCCAATACAAATGTGGATGTTCCCAATGTTTTGTGGCACAATTTGAATCATGGTGAGTTTCAGTTAAAGGGACAAAACAATTTTATTTGCCCAACTAAACTAATTTAAATGTGAGCATAATTACTCAAAAGCAGAATTTAAAATGTAGCTACTACAGCATTTCCAAGTGAATATAGGTTTTTTTTATGAACAACAGTATGATCCTATAACGGTGAGGCAACCAACCTTCCCCTCTTGTTTCTTTGTTTTTCGCGGACAGACAAAATTGAATTCTGATTCATTTGTGCTGAGTGAACACCAACATCGGCAACAGTTGTTCGACTACTAGAATAATTCCAGCCTTGTTTCTCGAGGTGAGTGGTGGGTCACTCACACTCAAGTGCATTGGCTTTTTTCAATGCTCTCAGGCAGTACTGAATTTATGGCCCATCAACTTATGATGTTTAACATGTCATTTCAGATTTAGAAATCCTGTTGAATTTCCTTGAGTCACACTTAACGGGTTTGACTATTTAGAGCATATGACATTGGGAGTCAGGTCAGTTTGGCCTCTTTGACCCTTTTGACCTCTGTGTTGGGTATTGGTGTTTCTGGTTCTTCACACAGTGGTGGTGTAATTCCACTCGAGACACAGTGGTCTGTTCTGGTTTTGGGGCTTCACAAACCCCCTTCTTGGATACTCTGGAACAATACCTTGGCTACCTGGCGCCCCTAATGTATTTTAAATTGAATTGATGGTAATAACAATTGCATGTTGGTAGCTTGAGCCAGCCAGTATAGGCAGTAGATTCCTGCATAAAATTGTTGTATCTTTGTGTTTTTTACAGTGGTAATATTGTTTCAATGGTTTCTCCTGACGAAGACGTTATTCCAATTATTTTTCAAAACGTCGAAACCGGTAGAGAAGAACATCCGGGGATGGGATTTAAAATTTTCTGTTGAATGTACCCACTCTGTGGAATAGAGCACATTTCTGGTTAATTGTTGTGCTGACACACATTTTATGTGGATAAAATGAAATATTTAAGACCATGTGGGGCTAATTTATGAAATGCTACCACATATGGATTGTACTAAAAGTTTTAGTCCAAATGTTTTACTGAAATGTTTTACTGTGAGTGAATGAGGTTGATTGAATTGAGTTGCAAATTATGGTTTGACGGTTGTGTTAGGTTTTTATTATCTGGTGTCTTATGTTCTCTTGCAATGTTAATGTAATTCAATGTCTGTGTATTAATTAATGATTAATTCATTTTGGAAAATGGTGTATCTCAATAAATACATTTTTGATACCTTTAAAAATAAATAAACAACTTGTGGACAATTTTTCAGTATACCATATGTGCAAGATTCGCCTGTTGGCCAATCAACATGGACTCAATCATCCTTGAGGTGTTGTCATTGCCCTCCCGCACATGGCGTGCCAGGGTGACTATAGTGCTGGCAAAGCGTCCAATGGACCTTGAGAGGCAACGTACCGATGTGCTGTAGCACTTCCTCTGCAGCCTAGATTCCTCAAGCTGCCTCTCCACCAGCTGGGTGAGGGTAGCCTGCTGCTCCTCCATCCGCTGCATGCGGGAATTTAGCTCTGCCATTGAGGGGGTAGGTGACCTCATAGGACTGTGGAGTGTTGTGGGGATGAACTCCAGCTGATGGAACGATTCCAAGTCATCCAGGGCGGGCAGCTACCCCTGTGGCCCTGTATCAGACTGCACTGCCGGGGCACTGTTTTCTCTACATGCTGCCTCCTCTGCACTACAGATGTTCTCTGTGGTGGGTTGCATTGGCATGATGGGTGCCCGTGGCACCTGTGTTGCATCAGGCAGCATGGACATGGTGGAGATGTTGGTGATGGTGGCCGGCACATGTGTTGTAGTTGTTACTGGGGGCAGAGATGTCGAGCTGCTGGCAGCATCCTCCTGGGCAGGGGCGCTGGCTTGCACACGTGCAGGAGCTGATTGCCTGGGCTGTTGTGCATTATCACTGTCACTCGATACGGCTGTGGGGACACAGAGGGCATGCATTTACTTATGTGGTGGTGCCTGATGGGTGCATCACATGCATCATACAGGTTGATCATTTAATTGTAGCATTCACATGCATCTGCTTGTTGCCGGTAATGCATTGTGGTGATATGGGTCACCATCTGGATCATGATGGGTCCTTTGGCCCAGTCATGCACTGCCGGGGGGGGGGGGTGTTAATGGGTCCTCTGGCCCAGTCATGCACTGCCTGGGGGGGGGGGTTGTTAATGGGTCCTTTGGCCCAGTCATGCACTGCCTGGGGGGAGGGTTGCTAATGTGTCCTTTGGCCCAGTCATACACAGCCTGGGGGGGTCGTTAATGGGTCTTTGGCCCAGTCATGCACTGCCTGGGGGGGGGTGGTTGTTAATGGGTCCTTTGTGCCACTCCTGGCCTCAATATCATATGGCATTCAAATTTGCGCACTTACCAGCATATGCAGGTGAACTCATTCCTGCCTCAGCATCCCCGATCCCATGGATGCCCTCAAGGTGGAGGACACTGCTGCAGCGCTCCTCCCATGTTTGCAGTCTCAGTGGGGAAGGGGGTCCTCCACCTGTCCCACTGCTGCGTTGGCGGTGTGTGGAGATCAGGTTCCGCACCCTCAGCCTGAGGTCATCCCACCGCTTGTGGCAGTCCTTTACGCTCCTCACAGTCACTCCCACAGCGGTGCACTTACGTGCTGCTTCCGCCCACACCTCCTTCCTCCGCTACTGTGTAGCACGCCGTTGATCGGCACTGAACAGCATCTCAGCATGCTCCACAATGTGCTCAACCAGAACAGTTAGCTCCTCCTCGCTAAAGCGCTGTTTGCACTGCCTCTGGGCTGGAATCCTGGCAGTCCTGGCAGATATGCTGGTGGTCCCTTTTGGCTTCTCAAAGTGTGGATTTTGCTTGTGCTGACTCTGGATGGCAATGGATTGTGCTTTATATGATGGCCGCCTCTCTGTTTCCTGTTTTGGCGATCATGGGATTTCCGGTTCCGTGTCCGTGGCGACGGTGGTGGAAACAGGTTTTGCGCTACTTGTGGCGCCGCTATGTCCGTAATCGGCCTGTCTTTCTGCAACCTTGCAGACGCGGAAACTTTGTTACCGCCGCCGCGGAATCACCGCAGTCCGGACCAGGGAAGTTGTAATAGTCTCTCTTGCCATTTCTAGACTAGGCCTATGCAGCTCACCTTGATCACCACTTTCCATCTGGGCGCATCAAGGTGAGTGCTGCATTTCCAAGACCCTTCTGGGCCTTGATTTCTGACCAAATCAGCCCCTGTTGAGGCCCTCTGCACCCGTGTGCACCGTTGTTCTTCCCGGTCCCTCTCGCTCTCACTTCACTTTCCCCACCCTCTTCCCACCTCCCAGCCCGCCCCCTTCCCTGATTGGCCCCCTGAATCTTCCTGTGGGGACTAGCCCTCTGCAGCTCACCTCGATCGCCACTTTCCATCTGGGCGCATCAAGGTGAGTTCTGCATTTTCAAGATCCTTCTGGGCCTTGATTTCTGACCAAATCAGCCCCTGTTGAGGCCCTGTGCACCTGCGTGCACCGTTGTTCATCCTGGTCCCTCTCGCTCTCACTTCCCCTTTCCCACCCGCCTCCCAGCCCGCCCCCCTCCCCTGATTGGCCACCTGAATCCTCCTGTGGGGACTAGCCCTCTGCAGCTCACCTCAATCACCACTTTCCATCTGGGCGCATCAAGGTGAGTGCTGCATTTCCAAGACCCTTCTGGGCCTTGATTTCTGACCAAATCAGCCCCTGTTGAGGCCCTCTGCACCCGTGTGTACTGTTGTTCTTCCCGGTCCCTCTCGCTCTCACTTCACTTTCCCCACCCTCCTCCCGCCTCCCAGCCCGCCCCCTTCGCTGATTTGCCCCGTGAATCTTCCTGTGGGGACTAGCCCTCTGCAGCTCACCTCGATCGCCACTTTCCATCTGGGCGCATCGAGGTGAGTTCTGCATTTTCAAGATCCTTCTGGGCCTTGATTTCTGACCAAATCAGCCCCTGTTGAAGCCCCCTGCACCTGCGTGCACCGTTGTTCATCCTGGTCCCTCTCGCTCTTACTTCTCCTTTCCCACCCGCCTCCCAGCCCGCCCCCCTCCCCTGATTGGCCACCTGAATCCTCCTGTGGGGACTAGCCCTCTGCAGCTCACCTCGATCACCACTTTCCATCTGGGCGCATCAAGGTGAGTGCTGCATTTCCAAGACCCTTCTGGGCCTTGATTTCTGACCAAATCAGCCCCTGTTGAGGCCCTCTGCACCCGTGTGCACTGTTGTTCTTCCCGGTCCCTCTCGCTCTCACTTCACTTTCCCCACCCTCCTCCCGTCTCCCAGCCCGCCCCCTTCCCTGATTGGCCCCCTGAATCTTCCTGTGGGGACTAGCCCTCTGCAGCTCACCTCGATCGCCACTTTCCATCTGGGCGCATCGAGGTGAGTTCTGCATTTTCAAGATCCTTCTGGGCCTTGATTTCTGACCAAATCAGCCCCTGTTGAAGCCCCCTGCACCTGCGTGCACCGTTGTTCATCCTGGTCCCTCTCGCTCTTACTTCCCCTTTCCCACCCGCCTCCCAGCCCGCCCCCCTCCCCTGATTGGCCACCTGAATCCTCCTGTGGGGACTAGCCCTCTGCAGCTCACCTCGATCGCCACTTTCCATCTGGGTGCATCGAGGTGAGTGCTTCTTTTTCAAGACCCTACTGGGCCTTGATTTCTGACCAAATCAGCCCCTGTTGAGGCCCCCTGCACTCGCGTGCACTGTTGTTCTTCCCGGTCCCTCTTACTCTCACTTTCCCTCCCAGCCCGCCCCCCTCCCCTGATTGCCCAGATTGCTCCTCTTGACGGACCCTCCCAGGGCAGCCCTCTGCGTGTGCAGCCCCAGCGGCTAAGGCCCCCAATGCAAAGGGTGGCTCCTACAGAGGCGGCTCCTTACTGTGTCTGCAGGTGTCAGCAAGGAAAGCCAGTGGCAAGCCGTCAACCAGCAGCGAATAAGTAAGGTAGAAGTGGCCTGGGTTAGGAATAGAGCCTTTACCCTACCCTGATAACCCTGCCACATAGCAGACTCCCACACTTAGGTGTGTTTTTCTCCGCTATTCAAAACATTGCATTGTGTATCCTAGGCCTTTTTCCCCAATACATAGGACTCTCAGACTTGGGTGTGTTTTTCTCCGCTATTTAAAAATTGCATTGTGTATCCTAGGCCTTTTTCCCACTATACAGGACTCTCAGACTTAGGGGTTCTTTTCTCTCGTGTTTAAACCTCATTGTGAAAGTAGTGCTGTTCTTTGGTTTTGCCTTCTTAGCAAAGCATTGTTCGAGCAAACTGTTCTACTATTCTTTGAGCTCCTGTCGTCTGGTTCAATTGTCTACTATTGTCTTGTCTCTGTATCTCGTCTTCTTGCGCCCCTGCCTGTGTCCTTCCCTAGTGTTCTCCCTGCCCCCTCTCGCCCCTATCCTCTTCTCTCTTCTCCCTACCTACTCTATGGTGCTCTCTGTCTCTCCTATCTTTTCTAACTGCTTGTCTATCGACTATCCTGCTCTCCTCACTAAATCTGGTAGGAAGAAGTTTAAAAAGTACATCTTGGTCTCCAATCCAGGCCTCCCTATCACTGATACTTATACCAGTGCTTCCTCCAGGAACACCCTCACCGACATCCTCTTTGTCGTTCCCTCGCCTGACCTATGGACTCTCCATATGGTCTCTGTGCTTTCTCCTTTCTCTTCTTCTCCCATTAATGGTGGCACCCAGTGGGAGGCCATCCTGTCCTCCTTCCACTCCTATAGGTCAACATTAATGTTTACGGGAATAGCACTGTCTTGGTCCAAGGCCCTCAGGCCAACCCTCTCCTCTTTGATAGACGCTTACCGCGCCTCATCAATGTCCTTTCTTCTCCTGCTGTCCCCTCGCTTTCCTCCACAGCTTCCTTGCCTCCCCCTGCTGTCTCTTCCTTGGCTACCTTACCCTCTCCTCCTTCCTCTTCTGCCCCCCCTCGGGCTTCTTCTACACCTCCGCAGGACGTACCTCTGATTTGTACTCCTCCCCGGAAGTCTTTCAAGGATGGCAACCTTCTCCATATTGCCATTCTAAACTCTTGCTCAGCTGTCAAACACTCTTCTGACATCTGCCGCCTCTTTAAAGAACTTGACATCAATGTCCTAGGTCTCACTGAGACATGGTTCATGGCCAACTCTGTCACAAGTTTTGACACACTCCTCCATGATGGCTACAAGATACTCTGCGCGCCCCCAGGTCTGATCGCTCCACTGGGGGTGTAGCCCTGATCTTCCCTGAGTGGATCCCTGCCTCTGGCATTCCTACGCAGGCCTACTCCTCTTTTAAATACCTTGTCTGCAGGCTCTCTCTCTCTCCTAGCCATTCCCTTACTGTGGCAGCCACCTGGTCAGATCTCCTCCTTCCTCTCTGAGTGGGTAGACCTATCCTCTTCCCTCCTGGTCTCGACCACTCAACTCCTCCTTCTTGGAGACTTTAACATCCACTCGGATGCTTCCTGTCCTTCCACTGGACTCTTTTGCGACTCTCTCTCACTCTCTATCCTCCCCTCTGCCTCGACTCACTCTGCAGGGCACACTCTAGATGTTCTGATCTCTATAGACCTTCCCCTCTCTATCCTTCTCACCACTCCTCTCTCCTGGAGTGATCACTTTCTCCTTTCCTCCCAGCTCACTCTCTCCACCCCTCAGGCCAAGCCAACTCCAGCAATGACACCTTCCTTCTCGGTTATCCGACCCATGAAGCGTGTGTTGGTGGAGGCTTTTGCCACCACTTTCTCACTCTCCTCTCCCCCTTCGGCTGACTCACACCCTGACACAGCCCTTTCTATGCTCCACTCTGCTATATCTGATACTCTTGATGTTCTTGCCCCTGTCATGATGATCCGCTTAAAGCCCAAAGCCAAATGCAACTCCTGGTACGACTCAAACCTCATCACCCTTAAACACAAGTGCAGGGTGGATGAGAGGAAATGGCGTGCTTCCTGCACATCCTCTGACAAACTGGCCTGCCACCTGCTCAAAAGGCAATACTGGCTTTATGTCTGCACCAAAAAGAGAGCCCTCATCCAAGCCTGCATCTCTGCGGCATCCAACAACTCTGCTGAACTCTTCAAAATCTGCAAGGAACTGTCCAATCCTGCTGCAGTCTCTACCTCTCCTGTACCCTCACAGCCACTCTGCACGGCCCTGGCTTCTCATTTCATCTCTAAAACTCAGGACATCCTGTCCTCTCTCTTCCTCTCCTCCCCCTACCTTTACTCCCCTCTCTTCCTCTGGCCCTTCTGTAGCCACCTCTCCTTCCTCCTTCTTTGCCTTTCCCCTGTTCTCCCCAGACAAGGTTTCTAGACAAGTCTGATCTTTGAAAGTCTCGTCAAAACAGTTTCTCCCCTGTTCCTCTAAAACCATCAAGGACCACATTGACACCCTGGCTCCTGCTCTGGCTGACTTCTGCAACCACTCCTTCACCACTGGAGTCTTCCCTCCCCCCCTGAAGCACTCCCTTGTGCACCCTCTTCTTAAGAAACCCTCAGTCGACCCCTCCTGCCCTGCTAACTACCGCCCAATCTCCATCACTCCTTTCCTGGGCAAATTCCTGGAAAAGCTGGCCATCTCCCAGCTTAATCTTCACACTGAATTGGTTGGCTGTCTACATGACCATCAGTCTGGCTTCAGAGCTGCCAGAAGCATGGAAACTGCTCTCCTGAACATCCGTGAAGACTTTGCTCTCCAACCTTGACTCCAATACCCCCTGTGTCCTCATCTTACTTGATCACTCTTCTGCCTTTGACACGGTCAACCATGCCATCCTGCTCAACTGCCTCCGTGCACTGGCGTAACAGGGGCCCCCGCAGCCCCCGCGGTGCGGGGGGCCCCGCCAGCACATGTGCTGTGAGGGGGCCCCACTAGAGAAAAAAAAGAAAAATATATATATTTTTTTTTTTAAAATTGTTTTTTTCATTTGAGTTTACTCTGCATTCATAAAGAAGTACTTTCTGTAACAGAAATAATTTCTTTATGAAGGCAGAGTGACTGCAAAAAGAAACGTTCTTTTTGAAGTCCGAAGCCTCCGCCCTCCCCATGGCATGGAAGACCCTAGGCTGAAGGCCTCCATGTTACAGGGTGGAGGGAGTCCTATGACTTCAAAAAGAAATACTTTATTTTTGAAGACCTCTGCCTTCACAAAGAAATTATTTCCGTTATGGTTCGGTCCTTAACAGAAATAATTTCTTTATGAAGTCAGAGTGACTTCAAAAAGAAACAATGGGCCTCATTACGGGTTTGGCGTGAACGCTGGCATTCCGGGAAGTCAGGTGCCAGCAAATGGCAAGTCCCTATTTCCCTCGGACTATATGGGAATGGGGACCACGGAAGCACTGGCACCATTAATAACGGTGCCAGTGCTTCTGTGAAAACTCTACGGGAGGGGGCCGTTCTGCCCAAAAGGTCTGACCTGCCGGGCGGGACGGGAACCACCCGCAGACCTGCAATATGCCAGTCCGGAAACAACGGTGCCGGTAAGCTTACCGGCACCAGTGTTTCCAGACCGGCATAGTTGTAATTTATTTTTGTAGTATTAGGGCTCCCCTCAACCCCATGACGTGTGAGTGTATGGTGAAAGGGTGCACACTTAAATGTATAGGTGGCTGCCTGTGTGAGTGTATGGTGAAAGGGTTCTCACTTTAATGTACAGATGGCTGCCTGGGTGTGCCTGTATGGTGAAAGGGTTCACACTTAAATGTATGGGTGGCTGCCTAGGTGTGCCTGTATGGTGAAAGGGTGCACACTTAAATGTATGGATGGCTGCCTGGGTCTGCCTGTATGCTGAAAGAATGTACACTTAAAAGTATGGATGGCGGGCTGTGCGTGTGTGCATATGGTGAATGGTGTGTGTGCTTGTGTTCAGGGGTGCAACAAAAACTACATTTCAGGGGGCTAACCCTTCAAATGTTGGGAGAGGCGCTAGCTTCATGGTCGGTGGGGGAGGGTCAAACTTATTTGTTTCGGGGCATCTAATTTCTTTACGCATTTTAATGAGACTATGCTGGTGCAGCTTCAATGTTACAAGCAGTTAATTCTCTCTTTTAAGGTTGAAAGCACCCACTTATGGACTGCTGTGAGAATGAGTGGTCTCCTGTTCCCTCTCTACCCTTCCAATCAATCCCCTGGCATGCAAGTATTAAACCCACATCACGATTTCAAATGCCTAGAAAATGTGGCATTTGAATGCAGGTACTAACAGTGAAATTCTTTATGTTAGTAATGGCTGGGCTCTTGTTAACACCGAAACCCAGGTGCCATTTAACATCTGTGGCCTGTTCTGTCTGGCAACTGCTCTGAAGGTCAGTCATGTCGAGTCAACATAACCCAAAATTTCTGAGGGGAGGCGTGGGGTGCTGAATCCCAGTCAACTCAATGGTGTAGCACCAATACTTGTGTTTAATGCCTTGATTACTCATTACTCCTAGCCCTATTCTTTCTCGTCCCAGTGTGTATGAGACAGTACTTGTGTATAAGGCACTCTGCCTCCTACACAAGTACTGGGATGAGGTAGAGGTACATGGAGGCACTGCTGATTTAGCTACCTGTAATCTTCATTACTCCTAGTCCCACTACCTATGAGGTAAAGAGCCTCATATGTAAGCTCTGGGACAAGGAAGAGGGGCGTGGAGGTAATTCTGGGCCCAGGAGCTGGAGGTTGGGTTAGGGTTGGGAGGGAGAGGGTATGTGTGGGGGAAGGTGGGGGCAGTATTGTGCAACAATTCATAATGGCTGTCCATGTCCAGGCTAAGCAGGTATGATATGTGGTATTAGAGTGGTCAGAGATGCATTTTGGTGCAGCCAAAGGGACTGTTCCCCTTTGAGGAGGAGCAGCTGGTAATGGGACTTCTTGGGAACGTCCGAGATGTGAGAAGAGAAAGAGAGAGTGGAGTCAAAGATGACACCAAGGTTGTTTGCCTCACAGAAAGGTGAAGGAAGAGGGCCCAAGGTGGGCGGCCAGAGTGAGAGAGGGAAAGCAGGGGCAGGAGTCCAAATGAGAAGGATCTCCAACTTACTGACATTAAGGCAGAGATCGTTGGAGGCACACCAATCTTGAATCGCGGATAGACAGTCAGGAATGAGAGAGATACAAGAGGAGTTTGAGGAGAGCCTGAAGGAAAGCGGGGTGTCATACGCATAACACTGAAAGTTAGAGGAGAAGGTAGAGATCAGGTGGGCCAAAAGGGCCAAGTAGAGGTTCAAAAACCAGGGTGAGAGGATGGAGCGGAGAGAAAGGGACCAAGTTGGACCTGGGAGGGGCTGTCTGTCATGATGCCTACCTCTAAGGAGCCAGGCCGGGCCCAGCAACCCCAGAGGCAGACATCATTTTCCCCAGGGAAGTCTCAGCGGGCCCAAGTCGGGGCCCTTTGGACTCAGTCCTGGCGCCTTAGGCGCCAGGCTCATAGCGGACCCCAGTCCTGGCGCCTTAGGCGCCAGGCTCATAGAAGAGGATATGTGTTTAAGTGCTTGGGTGCACACTTACCTGATGCAGACCTTGCTGCTTCATCCAGGCCCTCTTGAGGCCTGAATGGGACTACTTAACCTGTAGGACTACTCCATCACCCGGGTGTGGTCGGGGAAGGATACATACCTGATTGGTGGAAGGATACATACCAGGAACTTCTTCCAAGGCTATTTAAACCCCACCCGAACAGCCACACATGCTTCGCGTTGTTCTGCACCTAGCAGCTGGACGCTCACCGTGTCAGCTCCTGCATCCTGACTTCAGCCACGCCTGCCAGCACCCTGGAACACCTGCAAGGGGAGAAAGGAAGAGAATAGGAGAAGAAAAGCCCTTACCTGCTAAATCTGCATCCCGGAGTCATTTCTCCAACAGCCCTGAAAAGGAAGACATCATTTTAAAGGCATTTCGTTTCGATCGCTGCAGCGCTGCATTTTACTCACCTTTGCAAGGCGCTTCCATCTTCAGCAGCGATCTTCCGGATTCAGCTACGCCCCGGCGCCTAGAGGAAAAAAGACAAGAACAAAGGTGAGAGGGAGAAAAGGAATAAGGAAAGCTCATTTTCCTTTTAAGTCTTACCTGTTGGATTATTCCCACTGCATTTCGGGTCCTGCCGCTTCCTGGCATCTCCGGACCCCGGCCCCTATGGGGAAAAAAGACAAAGACATTGAATGAGCGAATGCAAAGACATTACCTGAGCGCTCATCGAGAACTGTTTCACTTCGGGTCGGCGCCATATCTGCGGCACTCCGAACCCCGGCCCCTAAGGGGAAAAAGACATAAGCATTAGCGCTTGCTGCAATTAGACAACGAACATTATTATTAAGCTTGAACTTTTGAACAGAACTTTTACAGCGCCTTACCTGAACAGTCAAGCTTACCTGAACTCCCATCAATCCTCAATCCAGTGAAGTAACTGGGTTTCAACGCGCCCCTGCATCAGAAGCAGGATGGAGAGCTCATCCTTCCAAACCCTAAGGTGAGGCTTCACGGGGAATCGTGGAGGAGGTATCGTGGAGGGTTGGAAGGGAGTGGGAGGCTTGAGCATTGTTCCACAGTGGTAATACTCCCTTTTCACGCACAGGAGGGTATCCAACGAGCCAGGGAAGCCAGAATAGAGGGGCCCTTCATGTCCATCTTCAGAGTTCTGCGCCTTCGACGCCGCGCCTCCGTGGGAACCAGGTGAGCGTTACAGAACGCGAAGCCTTACCACAATTTCCCACCTGGGCGCTATGGAGACTTCCGAGACAGATCAGCTGGCCCATCTTTTAGGGGAATTACGGGCAGAAGTGCACTTAGCCCGCCAGGAGACTAATGCTCTCAGAAGGGAACTAATCCTATCCAAGGAAAGAACTGATGATCTGGCCAAAAGGTTATTGCAGGGCCAGGCAGAGCACACTCCTTTGCCTGTTTCCGGAGATATTTCTACAACAATGGGTTCGAATAACCCGGTACAAATCAATCTACCTGGACACATGCCTTTGGCCCCGCCGGAACGTTTTGCGGGGGATCCCAAGAAATATGCCGTTTTTATGAACCAATGCCGTTTACACTTTTTATGCTGGCCCGGGGCCTTCCCCAACGACCAGACAAAAGTAGCCTTTGTACTATCTTACCTCAGTGGCTGTGCTGCCGATTGGTCTATTCCATTGGTAAATCAGGATGATCCCATTCTCCGGGATTTCCAGGGCTTCCAGGCCAGCATGGAAAGATTGTTCGCTCGACACTCGCAGGGACAGGCCCTTGACAACGAACTGCTATCCTTACGACAAGGTAATCAGGATCTTTTGTCCTATATCGCCACCTTTAATAGACTAGTTGTGGAAACCGGATGGCCTGAAAATAAAAGGATCACATTGTTTCATCGAGGCCTGCGCGGAGAGCTTAAAGATGTTATAGCTCAGATAGTAGATCCACCCCAGGCCTGCGCAGACTACATAGACTTAGTGGTTCAACTTGATCAGACTTCAACATAGAAAAGCAGATCGGCTCAAGTATGAAACCAGAGTACTGACGTTTCCGAACCTATGCAAATTGGCAGTGTTAAAGGACCATTAACGCAGAAGGAACGAGAGAGAAGGCGACAAATGCAACTTTGTCTGTATTGCGGAACTTCCAGTCACTTTCTTCAAAGTTGTCCAGTTAAACCACCCAAGAAGGTGGTTGGAGCCACTGATAACGAGTTATTGACACCTGGTTCGGGAAACGACCTAGCCCGACAAGCGTAGAGGTCCGCTTGCCGAGCTTGAAAACAAACTCTTTGACCTCGCATTTTGTCATGCCAATGGTGCTTGTGAACCCAAAACAGCCTCAGCAGTTGCATGCTATAAAAGCATACATAGACAGTGGAGCTATTGGAAATTACATAGACCGTGAATTGGCTTCCAGGATTAAGCTTCCTCTCCGCCCGAAAGTAACCCAAGATGTAATTACTACAGTTGATGGAACCGAAATAGCCTCAGGGCCTGTAACCCATTCCACAGTTGAAATCACTCTGGTGGGTCAGGACGGACATCGGGAAGCAATCGTGTTTGATGTGATCAAGGCCCCACAATTTCAAGTACTTCTTGGAATCCCTTGGTTAGAAACACACAATCCGAGAATAGACTGGCGAGCAAAGAAGATAACTTTTCCTGATTGTGAACCAACCTGTTACCCAAGGAATCCAGCTATGGGTCTAGCCTCTGTAACTTCCACCCCTGTACAGCTACCATCTGAATACCAAGAATTCCAAGACGTTTTTCAGAAAGAGCAGGCTAACACCTTACCTCCCCATCGATCTTACGATTGCCAAATCGACTTGGTACCCAATGCACAACTACCTTGTAGTAGGATTTATGCTCTTACTGAACCTGAGAACCTGCATTTGCGCCAGTATTTGGATCAATACCTGGCCAATGGTTTCATTCGCCCATCAAAGTCACCAGTCTCTTCCGCTTTGTTCTTCGTACCTAAAAAGGAAGGAGACCTTAGGGCCTGTATTGACTACCGCGCCCTAAATCAGATAACGATTAAGAATCGTTACCCTTTGCCCCTGATACCTGAGCTTATCGACCAAGTAAAAGATGCTCGTGTGTACACCAAGCTAGATCTCCGAGGAGCTTACCACCTGGTACGTATAAAAGAGGGCGACGAGTGGAAGACTGCATTCCGCACCAAATTTGGGCTCTTCGAATATCAAGTAATGCCCTTCGGTTTGTGCAACGCACCTGCCGCCTTTCAGTACTTCATGAATGATGTTCTTCGGGAACTTATCGATGTTTGTGTCATCGTTTATATTGACGACATCCTGGTGTATTCCTCCTCAGAATCTGATCACAGAAACCATGTTAGGGCAGTTCTTGAGAAATTGCGCCAGCACAAATTATTTGCCAAGCTCGAAAAATGCGTTTTTCATACCACAGAAGTGGAGTTTCTCGGATTCATCCTGACACCTCAAGGAATCCGAATGGACTCGCGGAAAGTGGACGCCATTCTCAAATGGCCATCTCCTAGCTCTGTGAAGGGAGTGCAAAGCATGCTTGGCTTTGCCAATTTCTATCGAAGGTTCATCCCGGAATTTTCTCGAACTGTTCAACCCATCTGTCATGCATGCTGGACGCTACGCTCGTAGAACAGCTAGACCGTTCTACTCCAAATGGAGGCTATTCGATACGTTACCGGGAAAACGACGTTTACACTTTTCACGTCGCTAACTTCACGTGACTTTTGCTTCGTCACGTGAACTACGGTATCACGTATTTAAGCAGCGTAGAAACTTCACTCGCTGCTTCTGATCGTCTCTATTGGCGTCGTGTAGCTGAACCTCTGATCTACATCCTGGTATATTCCTACAGCTACTTTTGGGTCTTCGATAGCGTGTGTTTCGCCACACGCTGATTCCTGGAGCTATCCCTTCGCGTGCTTTTCCACACGCGCTCTTCGTCTGCAAGTGCGGCCGGCCCAGGCTGCGTGAATCCTGCCCGCGTGTAAAATCCACACGCGCTCTTTGTCTTCATACGCGGCCGGCCCAGGCTGCGTAAAACCTGCCCGCGTGTAACATCCACACGCGCTCTTCGTCTTCAAGTGCGGCCGGCCCAGGCTGCGTGAATCCTGCCCGCGTGTAAAGTCCACACGCGCTCTTTGTCTTCATACGCGGCTGGCCAAGGCTGCGTAAAACCTGCCCGCGTGTAACAGCCACACGCGCTCTTCGTCTTCAAGTGCGGCCGGCCCAGGCTGCGTGAATCCTGCCCGCGTGTAAAGTCCACACGCGCTCTTTGTCTTCATACGCGGCTGGCCAAGGCTGCGTAAATCCTGCCCGCGTGTAACATCCACACGCGCTCTTCGTCTTCAAGTGCGGCCGGCCCAGGCTGCGTGAATCCTGCCCGCGTGTAAAATCCACACGCGCTCTTCGTCTTCAAGTGCGGCTGGCCAAGGCTGCGCGAACCCTGCCCGCGTGTAAATCCACACGCGCACGTTGTCTTCACACGCGGCTGGCCCCTGGCTGCGCGATTCCTGCCCGCGTGTAAATCCACACGCTCACGTTGTCTTCAAACACTATTTTTCTTCTAACTCCTGCATCTGTGGAATTAACAGAAGGATTGATCCCTAAGTGGGAAGGAAGCCTTTCAAGGATTATTGGAAGTGACTTTGAACTGAACTTTGGACGCTATTCTGTGGTGAATTCATCCCGTATCTAGCGTGAGCCTCGTTCCGTCCGGGATAAGTCTCCCTTACTAATTTTCCCTTCCCTGTCGTTTTGTTCTTCATTTCAAATCCATCAAGAGACTTCTGGATTGTTCTACCCAGAGATACAGGTCAGTGTGATCATTCCTGTCATTATCTAACTCATCATACTCAGGTTGGAGCAGTTATTCATGATACTTTAATTTGTCCTAGGCTGGATTACTATACCTTACCCACGCCCTTTCCAGTGATCCATCGCTCTGCCTGTTTTATCAGTCAGAGGGTTGTATCATTTGGAAGGTCTTTGTTGACTTCACGACTATCAAGTCGGGTGAACAGGGATCCGGAAGACCCTACCTCCTGTATCCTTTTGAATATTGTATCCTTTTCGGTTGATACTTTGGTGCATTCTGACACCATCACAGCTCTCCTAAAGAAAAATAAACGCTTTGAATGGACTCTTGAGGCTGAACAAGCCTTTCAGGACCTGAAAACCAAATTCACCTCTGCACCTGTATTGAAGCACCCGCGCCCAGATCTCCCTTACATCGTGGAAACTGATGCATCCAGTTCGGCCATGGGAGCTGTCCTGTCGCAAAGAGACCCAGAAACTAACCAACTACACCCTGTAGCCTTTTGGTCCAGAAAATTCTCTCCACCTGAACTCAATTACGCAATTACCGACAAAGAACTACTGGCTATTAAATCAGCTTTCAAGGCTTGGCGTCACTATCTTCTCGGTGCAAGACACACCATCACCGTAATTACGGACCACAGAAATTTGCAGTATTTAAAGACGGCCAAAGCTCAATCTTCGCGACAACTCCGATGGGCTTTATTCTTTGCGGAATTTGATTTTGTAATTACCTATCGCCCTGGCTGCAAGAATGGTAAGGCAGATGCCTTATCCCGGATAGGCATGGAAGAACCCAATTTGAGTTTAGAACCTGTGCCAATCATACCGGAACAAAGAATCCTGGGCTTGACTTCATTACAAACCATTGAGGACATCCAAACTCAAGTAAAACAGCTTTTTGACTCTTCTGCCTTACTGGAATGGAGTCAAAAGGGTCCTCACTACACCGTTAAGGATGATTTACCCTACTTCCAAGAGCGGTTATTTCTGCCAAGTAAAGAATTGCAGGAACTTGTCATTACCCGTCATCATGAATCATTAATGGAAGGACACCCCGGTATCGCGAAAACAGAAGAAAAGATCAAACGCCACTTCTGGTGGCCTTCTTGGAGAAAAGACATAAAGTCATTTGTGTTGTCTTGCGGAATCTGTGCCCAAAATAAGAGTCAAAAGAAAAGGCCAGCCGGCCTACTTCAACCTTTGGACATTCCACCAGCACCTTGGCACACCTTGTCAATGGACTTTATAACTGACCTGCCTCCTTGTGGTGGTTACAACTAGATTCTCGTAATAGTGGATCTATTCTCCAAAATGGCCCATTTTATCCCTTTAAAAGGATTGCCGTCAGCTTCCACCTTGGCCAAGGAATTTATGGAAAATATAGTGCGGTTACATGGTTTCCCTTCCATATTAGTCTCAGACCGTGGAAGTCAATTTATCTCCCACTTTTGGAAGAAATGTTGCCAACTAGCACAAATAGACGTGCGGTTATCCACCAGCCACCACCCCCAGACCGACGGACAAACCGAGAGAACCAATCAGACTCTCGAGCAATATCTGCGGTGCATGTTACACCAATCCGAGTTGAATTGGAAGGACATCCTTTGGATTGCAGAATATGCATACAACAATTCAGTGCATTCTGGAACCGGACAGACTCCTTTTTATACCCTGTATGGTCACCATCCTCGGACCTCTGACCTAGATCCACCTGTGACCCTGGAGATGCCTGCAGTAAATCACCTACATTCCACAATAACCCAAGCCTTCAAAGAAGCTACAACCCACTTACAGCAAGCCAAGAAAAAGTATAAAGAAAACGCTGATTTGCACCGAAGTAAAACTCCTCCTTACCAAGTAGGAGATCAGGTATGGCTAGCAACTAAACATCTACCCCTCAAGGGTCAGCGAACTTTTAATCCCAGATTCATTGGGCCTTACCCCATCAAAGCTATTATCAACCCAGTGGCCTTTAAACTCGATTTACCATCCAACATGCGGATTCATCCCGTTTTTCACGCATCTCTTCTAAAACCAGTACAACCTGGAACCAGACTGTCTGAACCCCCAGGCCCTGTCCAAATTGATGGAGAATTAGAATTCGAAGTGAAAGACATTTTAGATTCCAAGATAGTTAAGTCGAAACTCTTCTATCTTGTTGATTGGAAAGGATATGGACCTCAGGAAAGATCTTGGGAACCCAGTAACTATGTTCACGCACCACGATTAATTCAAAGATTCCATCGAAGATTCCCGCACAAACCAAAACCCCCGGAGGAAAAGACCTTGGGTGGGGCCTTGAGGGGGGGTACTGTCATGATGCCTACCTCTAAGGAGCCAGGCCGGGCCCAGCAACCCCAGAGGCAGACATCATTTTCCCCAGGGAAGTCTCAGCGGGCCCAAGTCGGGGCCCTTTGGACTCAGTCCTGGCGCCTTAGGCGCCAGGCTCATAGCGGACCCCAGTCCTGGCGCCTTAGGCGCCAGGCTCATAGAAGAGGATATGTGTTTAAGTGCTTGGGTGCACACTTACCTGATGCAGACCTTGCTGCTTCATCCAGGCCCTCTTGAGGCCTGAATGGGACTACTTAACCTGTAGGACTACTTCACCACCCGGGTGTGGTCGGGGAAGGATACATACCTGATTGGTGGAAGGATACATACCAGGAACTTCTTCCAAGGCTATTTAAACCCCACCCGAACAGCCACACATGCTTCGCGTTGTTCTGCACCTAGCAGCTGGACGCTCACCGTGTCAGCTCCTGCATCCTGACTTCAGCCACGCCTGCCAGCACCCTGGAACACCTGCAAGGGGAGAAAGGAAGAGAATAGGAGAAGAAAAGCCCTTACCTGCTAAATCTGCATCCCGGAGTCATTTCTCCAACAGCCCTGAAAAGGAAGACATCATTTTAAAGGCATTTCGTTTCGATCGCTGCAGCGCTGCATTTTACTCACCTTTGCAAGGCGCTTCCATCTTCAGCAGCGATCTTCCGGATTCAGCTACGCCCCGGCGCCTAGAGGAAAAAAGACAAGAACAAAGGTGAGAGGGAGAAAAGGAATAAGGAAAGCTCATTTTCCTTTTAAGTCTTACCTGTTGGATTATTCCCACTGCATTTCGGGTCCTGCCGCTTCCTGGCATCTCCGGACCCCGGCCCCTATGGGGAAAAAAGACAAAGACATTGAATGAGCGAATGCAAAGACATTACCTGAGCGCTCATCCAGAACTGTTTCACTTCGGGTCGGCGCCATATCTCCGGCACTCCGAACCCCAGCCCCTAAGGGGAAAAAGACATAAGCATTAGCGCTTGCTGCAATTAGACAACGAACATTATTATTAAGCTTGAACTTTTTAACAGAACTTTTACAGCGCCTTACCTGAACAGTCAAGCTTACCTGAACTCCCATCAATCCTCAATCCAGTGAAGTAACTGGGTTTCATCGCGCCCCTGCATCAGAAGCAGGATGGAGAGCTCATCCTTCCAAACCCTAAGGTGAGGCTTCACGGGGAATCGTGGAGGAGGTATCGTGGAGGGTTGGAAGGGAGTGGGAGGCTTGAGCATTGTTCCACAGTGGTAATACTCCCTTTTCACGCACAGGAGGGTATCCAACGAGCCAGGGAAGCCAGAATAGAGGGGCCCTTCATGTCCATCTTCAGAGTTCTGCGCCTTCGACGCCGCGCCTCCGTGGGAACCAGGTGAGCGTTACACTGTCCAAGAGGAAGGAAGTCAGCCACTCACGGGCCTGATCCGTGATGCCCAGGTTCTCATGGAGTCGATTGATCAGGATTAATCAGGATGGCGTAGTTGACCGTGTCAAAAGCAGAGGAATGATCAAGGAGGATTCTGGACAGAAGGAATACTGGAATCAAGGTTAGAGAGCAGATCTTCACAGGTGTTCAGGAGAGCAGTTTCCTTGACTCTGGCAGCTCTGAAGCCAGACTGAAGGTCATGGAGACAACCTTCATACAAAGGAAATAAGGTAGGGAGAGTCCCTTCAAGCAATAAGTGGATTGGGACATTCAGGAATATATATATATATATATATATATATATATATATATATATATATATATATATATATATATATATATATATATATATATATATACATATATATATATCACTTCCCCCACTGGTTCAGAAGGTGCACCACGGACCTGAAGGTAGAGAGGTTCAAATCCCACAGCAAATGCATGGATTCTTGTTTTAAAGAGTGTTGATTTCTGGAATCGTGATTGTAGGGGTCCTCGAAGGTATAGAGAGCGAGATGTGCAGTTTGTAGCAGCTGAGCTGGCTGGGGTAGAAATCCTTTCTAATTGATGCCGAACCCGTGTTAGCTTCCAAGTTGCCTGACTTGGTTTGATGAGGTTTACATTTTCATGATATCTTGTGCGTGGCGTCCTCGCTGCACGTCAGGGACCTGAATCCAAGAAACAAGAATCCATGCATTTGCTGTGGGATTTGAACCTGTCTGCCTTCAGGTCCATGGTGCGCCTTCTGAACCAGTGGGGGTCTACAGCCCTTGCCGAGTGAGCACTCAATTAGCCCTTGCCAATGACCAGGGGTAAAGTTCTCTCTTTCCTTGTTTTCGCCCTGAGGAAGGCTTTGATTCAAATAGTTTGCCCAGCAGGGGGCACTCTCGCCGAAACGTGACATGGATGTTATTTCAACTATAACCAAAACTTTTCAATGTTCATTTGGACCCCTTGTAATTTAAATTCCACATCGGATAGGAAGGTCCTAATTGAACTGAGTCCTGTTTGAGTCCATTTATGATTTTGGACCTCCTTATAACACAAGCACGCGGCAGACCTGCATTCATGGGACTGCGAACTTGGAATACTAATAAAGGCCGCAGCTTTTTCTTTTTCTTTCCTTCTTTTTCTTTTTGGTTTTATTAAGTATGACCAAAGTCGGATGCATTCATTGCTTATCATTTGTCTTATCTCTTAATGTCGTTTGATCATTTGTGTTTATTTCAAGATTTGAACAGTGCACTACTGTAACCATGTTTTTTTGGTTCATTGTTGTAATTTGACTCAACATTTGCTTGTCATTACTTTTTGGTTCTTGTTTTTTTCTCCAATTAGTAATGTCCATTCCTATTAGTAATGTCCTTTCCAACTCAATATGTTAACAATATTTGTTTTGTAATGATAAATGTTTTATTAAATTTGTTTTAACAACAAGGATTGTTGTCAGTATCTACAGAGGCTCAAAATAATTGTGATATCTGCTTTTGGTACACACAAGTTAATATTAATTAAACTCATTATACCTTTTGCTCCAGCATATTGGATACTGTTGGTATATATCTATATTTTCATGGAGACAACCAACAGATTCCGTGTGGAGGGTAAGCTGGGAGATGGCCAGCTTTTCCAACAGTTTGCCCATGAAAGGGGTGATGGAGATTGGGCGATAAGTTTCCCGGGCAGGCAGGATCAGCAGACGGCTTCTTGAGGAGTGGGTGCATACGGGAGTGTTTAAGGGGAGAGGGGAACACTCCAGTGGTGAAAGAGTGATTACAGAAATCGGCCAAGGCTGGAGCGAGGGTGTCAATATGGTCCTTGATGGTTCTGGAGGAGCAGGGGAGCACCTGTTTCGATGACACTTTCATAGATCAGACTTGTCTAGAAACCTCGTCATGTCAGAGAGAACGAGGAGAAAGGAAGAAGAGAGGTAGAGATGGCCTAAGGGGGTCCGAGAGAGGAAGAGGAGATGGAGGACAGGATGTCTGAGTTTCAGCAGAGAAGTGAGATGACAGAGCCATCCAGAGGGCCTAGGAGGGAACAGGTGAGGTAAAGACTGCAACAGGATTGACCAGTTCCTTGCCGTTTTTAAAGAGTTTGGCCGTGTTGTTAGAGGCCACAGGCTTGAATGTGTGTTCTCTTCTTGATGAGTGTAATTGCTTCGGTTGGCATTTTGGTGCAACCAGTCTAGGTATGTCTAAATCTGGCCTGGCATGCTTTATTGTAATGTTATTACTACACTGGTCTACATTGTGCAGCCAGTTGGACATGTTTTCAATGTGGCATGGCATTTTTAATAGCAAAGCATTAATGTTCATGTGCACTGTTGGTGATTTGCATCTATTGGATTGGTGTTACCCTACAAAACAATTGCAAACACTCTGGCATTTTATCCATTTTTTTTCAGAAAGTGTGCTGTATATCGCATTAAAACACAAATTTATAACTTTCTCCTAGTGCAGTGTGCGGCATATCACTTCAGCAGCAAGTTTGCACATATTGCGCAAGCGTGATAATCTATGACGGCCCAGAGTGTGGCGCGACCAGTAATTTCTTGCCGAATTGGGGGGCCCCCTCAGCATGGCTTGCAGGGGGGCCCCCACATTTTGTGTTACGCCACTGCCTCTGTGATAACCTGGGTATCACCGATCAGGCCCTGGCTTGGCTGACCTCTTTCCTCTCTGATCGACCCTCCCAGGTCCAACTTGGGTCCTTCCTCTCCTCTATCTCTACCTGTGGTGTTCCCCAGGGGTCTAACCTCTTTCCCTGGCTGTTCAACCAATACCTGCCCCTTCTTTCCCACCACATTGCTGCTCTCTGCCCAAACTTTCAGTTCTATGCAGATGAAACTCAGCTCATTTTCAGGCTCCCTTCCGCCACCTCTTCTCCTTCTTTCATCTCTGTCTGCTATCCAGGATTGGTGTGCCGCCAACGATCTCTGCCTTAATGCCAGTAAGACTGAGATTCTCCTCATCTGCACACCTGCTCCCTGCTTTCCTGTCGCTCTCTGGCTGGCCTCGCTTGGCCCTCTTCCTTCTTCCCCCTCCCCTTACATTTTTCTATGCACTTACTCTATCAGAATTGTCCTTGGACCTAGTATGATAGCAACAATGTTTGTCTCCTCCCCTCCAGCACTATCTGAAATGTTGTTGGGCCTAGTAGGATAGTCATTTGTTTTGTTCCTTTCCTTCCTTCTCCTTCCCCTCTCCCTCACCACTTGTAAATCTCCAGCTCTACCAGAAATGACGTCAGGCCTAGTACGGTAGTCGCTTGTCTGTTCCCATTTCCTTCCCACCCACCCCTTCCCTTCTTTATCTGTGTCTTAGCTCTTGCACTATCTGAAATGTCGCCAGGCCGAGTACGATAGTTAATTTCACATTCTTATTGTTCATGGCCTTGTAAGAACGTCATTGTATTTTCCTTTGTTAACTCCCTTGCCTTGAAGCGCTTTGAAACACATTGTGAATAGGCACTATACAAATAAACTATCATATCATACCAGTGAGGCTAAAAACCTCAGGGTCATCTTCGACTCCACTCTCTCCTTCTCTCCTCACATCTCTGATGTCTCTAAGAAGTCAGACTACCAGCTGCACCTCCTCAGAGGTATTCTTCCTTTCCTCTTCTTCCCCCAGAAGCTCACTGTCTCTACAGCTATGGTTCTCTCTAGGCTGGATTAGTGAAACAGCCTCTTTCTAAATCTGCCTGCTTCTACTCTCCACCCTCTGCAACTCATCAGAACATGACTGCGAGACTTGTCCTTGGCCTCAAGCCCAGGGATCGTATCTCTCCAGGACTGAAATCTCTGCACTGGCTCCCATTGGCTCCGAGGATTTAGTTCAAAACCCTCTGCATTGTCCACAAGGCCTTCTGGGTCAGCGGCCCTCATTACCTCCAACTCTCTCTTCCTAAACATCTTCCTTCTCGAGCTCTTCGCTCATCCGCCTCCAACTCCCTCAGGGTCAGTCGCTTCTCCAAGCAACTAGTTGGTGGTAGATCTTTCCTTGGCTGGGGCCTCCCTCTGGAACAGCCTCCCTGCCTCACTGAAACTTGAGGAGAACCATCTCCGGTTCCGAAAGCACCTCAAGACCTTCCTCTTTGCTTCTGCTTTCTCTCCTCCTCTCCATTGCTGAACTCCTGACTGAAACTGTACTGGTTTAGCTGTCTACCCTCTGATCTCAGGCCCAGGTCCCCTCCCCCGCCAGCTGCACTCCTGCACTGCCTTCCGGACAACCTCTGTACTTGGGGGCAGTTTCTTTATCCCTACAGCCCCCACCACCTCTTGACACTTTAAGTCTGAACTTACCCCTGCACTTGCCACTAGCTGGCCGCACTTTACCACTGATCTATTTATTTTATTATTTACTGTGGATCCTATTTTGTACTGCCCCCTACCCCCCCACCTCCCCACACTTTCCCTTTCCCCCTTCCCCTGCACTTGTGCGATCTCAATGTCACCTGGCATAGTAAGATCGTTGTCTCTTGTCTTCCCTTTGTTCCTCCTCCCATGCCTCGTCGCGCCTTGAAACACTTGTGTGTAGACGCGATATAAATGCCATATCATATATCATATCTTCAAAGCTGCACTTTGTTTCTTAGGAGATGTAATTGCTGCTTGTGGCTACACAGTTCATTGAAAAGCATCCAGGATCATGGGTACAGCCCTGTAGGTGGGTCGCTCTTTTGCAGACAACGAAGAGTCCTTCCAGATGAAGTCCTGGTCCTAAAGAAAACAAACATACTTCAGGTTAATGTCATGGACCCCCACAAATTGGAAGAACACAAAAAGTAAACAATACATACAGTGCTGTAACTCCATTTCAGAGGTTTCCAAGACCAATGCCAAAGAAATTACCCCTATATCAAAAGGGAAGAATACAACATGCAGTACAATGCTGCTGTATCAAAACTTTCCAAGGACCATAATGGGATGGAGACATGAAAGTGATGTAAAGGAGAGGCCATTAACTTACCCTCTGTGATAAATAGGCCCTTGTTCTCTGTCTTGGCCTGAAGTAGCGTTCTCATTGAGCAGTTTGGTTTCCCTTTATAGACAGGAGCTTCTAACAGACCAAGTCTTGGCAAGTACTCTCTTCAGGCTTGATCTGGCCTAACGTTGTCACTTGAGATCTCTCACTCTGTTTTAAGCAGTACAAGAACCATTGTCTCTACAGCAGAGGATCTATCATGCAAATTCCTTACTTTTTCTGTTTGACATGCTGCCAAGCTATGGGAGGGGTTCATACAATGCAGCATAAAGTACTGCTGATGGTTGGCTGAAATACCATCTGGTGTGAATAAGTGGGAGAGGGAAGATGAAGGTGTGCAGTCATTTTAAATCTGCCACTCATCCAGTGCTGGGGAGGGGGATTCCCAGGCACGGGTTTCGGGCACTGTGTTATGGTTACCGTTTGTTCTTGATTCTGAGCGATGCGTAAATCAAACACTGAGATAACTTTGGGTCAGGTCACTTGCAGAAGAAATCCTTAATCCACAGCACAGTAGCAACAAACTCTAGACAAAGCAGAAAGACCCCTTTCACAGAAAAAGAGTAAGCGCCCTTTAGAACTCAACGCCCTGTTATGCCTTTCATGTTCATATAGGATTCAATAAGATGTTTCTATGATCTCCTCAAAGTGAAACTTAACAAAACTAATAAATGTGTTGTGTGTTCCACTCAAACCCAGGTACCCAAGAGTCGAGCACACAGTTAGTGGATAGACCAATCTTGTAGCTGGGCAGGGGGAGTGGCATAATTGGCTTTGAAGCCCGTCCTTTGCGAACTATCAGAAGCGAGAGACATTAGCAGTATATGTCACTTTTAGGTTTTGTAGCGTATAAGCAGTCATCTTTGTCGTTTTAGCATACATCAGTTCAAAATGGATTCCCTCTAGGTGAGCCTTGTGCTTTTATGACCAGTCCCAAGGTGTACCCTTTGTAATATACTTCAGTTTCTGTTTTTACCTCACACCAGGAGCCTTGCATGGAATTGTTCGTTGGTTAAACAAAAAACCTTTTTGCACAGACAAATGCATAAAATAAAGACTCAATATATACATAAATTAGCAGAAGTAAAATACAAGAAATACATTATAATTTACATCACAATTTGTCTAAATAAGCACATTTTATGATGGTATCATGTTATGAAGGATCAATCAACAATGTATGAATCAATCGACCAACAAAATCTTACTACAATTTGTCGACACATAACACGGAAAGGGCAGTGGAAGGCATCAAAAATAGCCTGGTGTTCTGGGCCAAGCTCCCCCTAGCCATGGTAGGGAGAGCGGCTCTGCTTAAGATGGTGGCTCTACCCAGGTTATTATAGTTCTTTGTGAATATTCCACATATCCCGCCCAGGCGATTCTTTGCTAAACTCCAGAGCATGTGTAGAGGCTTCCTGTGGCACAACACCAGGAACAGAGTGGCCCTTTGGAAACTGCAAAACTCGTACGATAAAGGCGGTATTAATGTGCTGAACTTTGAAATGTACCACATAGCAGCACCACTACAATTTGTTGCGAGGTGGCTGTCAGAAGATGAGACAACAGAATCCAGATTGCTGAGAGGTGAATGCGCCCCTTACTTCCTAAAGGAAATGATATGGCTGCCCAAATCAGAGATCAAGGGGCGACAAAGATTGCTGGATACAGGATGGAAGATGTGGCACAAGAGGTGCCGAGCTATAGGCAACCCGACCCCATGCTCCCCGCAGGTGCCATTAGTAGCGGTGTATGGGGGGAAGAGCAACTGAGGAAGGTAATCCGTAAATACTGGGAGCCGGTGGGTCTAGTGATCTTGGGTGATTTATGGCAAGAAGGGGGGGCTCTGGAATTTCAAAGGTTAGTGGACGATTCGGAGATACACACAGGCAACACGTCACTTATACTAGAATAACGAGACGGGTGAAGGAAATGTGGCCCAGAAGAATACTAGCAGAAGAACCGGATACTGTCATAGAAACTATGCACAATGTCTCGGAGGGAGGACACGAGACATCTCAAATCTATTAACTGCTAATGTCCAGAGTAGACAGGGAGCTGCTCCAACTGAGACACAAATGGGAAGAGGAGGCAGGTGAACCTATGCAAGACAGACAGTGGGAAAGAGCCCAAAGATACCACAAAAAGGTGTCTAGGAATGCAAGGTTGCAGCAAATCCAGTTATACGTCACCCACAGAGCATACATGACCCCTCAAAAGATTTCTGGGTTTGGAAGAATGGCAGTACAAAAATGCCCTGAGTGTGGGGAGGAGGACGCTGGGATGGTCCATATGTTCTGGGCATGCCCAGAGGTGGGAAAATTCTGGGCTGAAGTTAAGACACGGCTAGCCGGAAAGGCGATTAACTTGGACGTGGAATCCGTATGGGCCTGCCTATTGGGGGGTTTCACTAGACCGCGCAAATTGTAACATGTATGTAAACTTAAAGATCTAGCCTACGTCCTGGCTAAAAGGAGAATCGCTATGAGCTGGAAAGCAGCCAGTAGACCCAGATTAGCGGTATGGTGGAATAACCTCCTAAATTGGACTCATTTGCGGCATACATCTGTACATGCTTTGACAATGCCTTCCCCCCTCCCCCGTTTATGATTCAAGCTTATATTATTCTTCTGGGCTTCCCGGAAACAGTGGCATGGTATGAGTGGCATGGTATGAGTCTGCCACCAGAGGGGGGACAAAGAAGTAGGACATCTTGTGGCATGGAGACAAATGGTAGCCACACTATTGGGAGCATCCCAGAGCATCTCCAGTGAATGTGATACGGCCGAAAGTGGCAAAGAAGAATAATCCCTTAGAAGGGAAGCCCAGAAGAATAATATAAGCTTGAATCATAAAGGGGGGAGGGAGGAAGGCATTGTCGAAGCATGTACAGATGTATGCCGCAAATTTGTAACAGGAATGTCGGGAGTGATGGTTATGTTTTGTTTGTGTTGTTAATAAAAATAATAAAAATTGTTTACAAAAAATAAAAAATAAATAGTCAACACATATATAAAGCCAATAAAATCTTACAAAAATGTGTTGACACATATATAAACAATCCAGGCAATAAACTGGTACGAAAATTTGTTGACACATATATAAAACAATCTAGCCAATAAAATCTTACTAAAATTTGATGACACATATATAGAACAATCCAGACAATAAAATCTTACAAAAATGTGTTGACACATATATAAAACAATCCAGGCAATAAACTTGTACGAAAGCTTTTTGACACATATATAAAACAATCTAGCCAATACAATCTTACTAAAATTTGACGACACATATATAAAACAATCCAGCCAATAAAATCTTACAAAATTTTGATGACACATATAGAAAACAATCCAGCCAATAAAATCTTACAAAATTTTGATGACACATATAGAAATAATCCAGCCAATAAAATCGTACTAAAATTTGTTGACACATATATAAAACAATCTAGCCCATAAAATCTTACAAAAATGTGTTGACACATATATAAAACAATCCAGGCAATAAACTCGTACAAAAAATGTGTTGACACATATATAAAAAAATCTAGCTAATAAAATCTTACTAAAATTTGCCTATGGTGATAGTGATATTGCACTTTATGGGAATTTACAGTTTGCTGAATGATAGTTAAAGAAGGACTATCTATAATAGATGAGTAAACTCGGGTTGGCCGCATAGGCAGGGTACTCTGACAGGAATTATGACTTTTCCGGGCACCATAAAGCGGATAGGTGTTTTATACGTTTGCACACTGTTTACATAGATGCTAACCGAGGCCTTAGCCAGTTCACCTCCACTGTGGATAGGAGTTGAGTGCGCCATAAAGTAGGTCTGTGCAAAAAACATCTAGAACACAATAAAACATTAACTGCCCACATGAAACGAAGATTAAGATGACTTTGTGTGGGCTTCAGCGGTTCAGGTGTTCCATGCACTGTACACTGAATGCATTCACTGGAACCGAGCCAATGTTTATGGGTGTACCGTTAAGTAAATCGGTGTAAAAATAACATTAGGAACACAGTTTGCCATGACTTTATGTGGGGCCTAAAATGACATAATAGTGGTACCAATGCTAGTCTGGGGAAAATCACACTGCGATCGCCTGGCCCCAGTTGATTGAGGGTTTCCCAAACACCTTATCAATGAGCCCACCAGTGTGACAGATATGGCACACTCTTGAAATGCCTGTATGCCTAAGAATGGAGCGCCTGCGTGTGCTTGGGCCATTGCATGATGTAGGTCCAGGTGCACTGACCCTGAACTGTAAATAAAAGCACTCAAATGCTTCAGCGATTCTCGTGCTAAAATGTACTATCTGCTGAAGGCAGGAGTTGAGTGCACTGTAAAATCAGTCTGTGTGAGAACAATGTGTATATAAAAAAACTTATCTGACCATTGGGGAAAATACTGTTTGACATGACTTCATGGGGTCAGGACCTCGAAATTGGCCTGATAAAAAACAAATAGCACAGTAATAAAAACAAAATAGGCTCAGTAGTGCCCATTGTATACTCTGAAGAATAATGAAGATTACCCTTAGATGCCATAGCTCCTCGTACTGAGTGTGCTCCATATTTCCCCAAATCAGTATTTGCTGCCGGCATAATCTCCTTAACCCATCTAGCAATGGTAGCTGTGGATACGCCCTGAAAGGGTTTCCTACGCGCTATGAGCAATTGCATGTTACTAGCTGCCTGTGTTCAGCTGTCCTGCTCTCATACTCCTTGACGCAGCTCGCTACACACCACTTAGGTCTATTTGAAAAATATGGATAGTGTACTGAAGAAGTAACCGTCTTAGTTCTCTTCACTATTGCGAAGGTTACACCCTCCGGACCAAAGGACCTTCCATTTACCTCCAACGCTCTCACATCCGATACTCGCTTGCAAGAAACTAAACACAAAAGCATTGCTAGTTTACGTGACAGTTGCTTAAGGGATAAATATCTGTCTATGGGCCAACTTTCTAGAAGTTTAAGGACAACTGATACGTCCCAGACTGTCTTATATCGAGGCTCCAGAGGCACCATAAACCTGGCCCCTCGAATGAGTCTGACTACTGCTGGATGTTCTCCCGCTGGTACTCCCTCGATCGGCAGGTGTCCTGCGGAGATCGCGGACCTATATACTCCTATTGTGCAGAAAGCTCTTCCATCTTGCAACAACTGCACTAGCAAGTTTAGGATAGTTACTACAGGAGCTGAAATGGGATGAACACCTCTCCCCTTGCACCAGCTAATCCATTTGGCCCAAGCCGCGTCGTAGCTCCTCCTAGTGGATGGAGCCCAGGATTCTGCAATGAGCTCTGCAGCTTGCGTCGAAATGCCTGGAAGAGCCCAGCGTCTCCTGATATCCTGCACGCAATGAGCAGGAGTGTCCCTCTCACTCTCAGAGGATGATACGATCCAACTGGGTACGTGAGCAGTTGTTCTTCTGGTAGAACTCTCGGCTGATCCACTGCTAGCTCCATAAGCGTGGGAAACCACACTTGTGACTTTCACAGTGGTGCTACCAATAGCAGCTCCGCTATCTCCCTCCGACATTTCGCTAGAACTATGCTCAGCATCATGAATGGAGGGAAGGCGTAGTGTGGGCCGCCGCTCCATTCTTGCAGGAACGCATCCGTCCCTCTAGCACCTGGGTCTAGCCTCCAGCTGAAGTACACGGCTGTCTGAGCGTTCAACCGGGATGCGAAGAGGTCTATGTATAGGGGTCCCCATATTTTGTTCATCTTCTGAAACACTGCTGGATCCAGCCTCCAATTGCTGGAGTCCATGAGGTAGCGCGAGTTCCAATCCGCTACTATGTTCAGTGTCCCAGGGAGGTACTCCTCTGTCACTGATGTTTCCGATTGAAGGCAAAAATGCCAAATATCTTTTGCTAGCTCTGCTAGGATCTTGGATCTGGTGCCACCCAGGTGGTTTATGTATCTCACTGCCGATATGTTGTCCATCTTTAGTAAGAAGCACGATTTCTTCTTCCCTTTCGTGAAGGCTTTGATCGCGAAGGACCCTGCTAACCTTTCCAGGCAGTTCCAGACAGTTTATGAGGAGGCGGAGTTCCTCCTCGCTCCATTTCCCTCCTGTCTGCAGGTCCCCGCATCTCGCTCCCCAACTCAACCGGCTGGCATCGGATTGTATGATCAGGTCTGGTCAATCTCCGAAAATGGCTCGCCCATTCCAGGCGTCCATATTCTTCAACCACCATTCCAGCTCTGTCATGGATTCTTGATCCAATGGTACTAACTGATGATACCTCAAACCTTGCTGCAGGTGCCTTATATTTAGTCTTTGCAGTGCGCAATAGTGTAAAGGAGCGGGAAATTTGGCTTGAATGGAAGCTGATAGAAGCCCCACTATTCTTGCCAACGTCCTGAGTGAGACCGTTTGTCTCTGTAGGCACCCCCTTGTTTCCCTCTTGATGTCATGTATTTTCCTAGCTGGGAGTTCCAGCGTGGCTTTCCTGCTGTCTAAGACAAAACCTAGGAAGTCCAGCCTCTGTGCTGGTGCGGTGTCCGACTTCTCTACGTTCACTAGGAATCCTGGAGACGAAAGCAGGTCCTGGACCCATTTGGTCTGGTATAGGAATGCTTCTCGGTCCTCGGCCAACAGTAGGAGGTCGTCTAGATAAATGATAAATCTTATACCTTTCCCTCGTATCACTGTCGCTACTGGCTTCATTAGCTTGGTAAAGGCCCAAGGAGCCGACGCAATTCCGAAGGGCATGGTCTTGAATTGCCAAAACCGCCCTTTCCAGCGAAAAGCCAGGAAGGTCCTGAATTCCTCTGAAACTGGGAGTGTTAGGTAGGCATCCTTCAGATCCAGTCTCATCAGCCAGTCTCCTTCCCTGAGGGAGTTTCGGAGCTGGTGGATACCTTTGATCTTGAAATGACAGTAGACTACCCAACCGTTTAGTTCCTTCAAGTTTATAACTGGACGCACTTTCTCTTTCCTGTGCACCAGGAACATATTGCTTACGAACCTGGGGTCTCTCGGAGACCTCTTTATGGCGTTCTTCTGCACCAGCTGATCCAGCTCGTGATCTAGCAGTCTCTGTTCTGTGCACTCTAATCGCTGTTGGTGCGGCTTGCGGCCTTGTATGGGTGGTTCCACAAATTCTAGGTGCATACCTAGAACGGTTTGCAACAGCCAGCCATCGCTGGAAAGCACGTGCCAGTTCCTCCAGAACATACCAGTTCTCCCCCCCTACTGGAGGGTAATGAGTTGCTCTCACCTTGTGTGAATCCTTGCCCTCGTCCGGATCCTCTTCCTCTGCGCCCTCTCGGGAAACACCCTCTGGATGAGAAGAAGGAATCCTGTTGCCTGTTCTCCCAGTACTGGGCTCTGGGATTCGGGGGTCTTTTGCCTCCCTGGTTACAACCAGCCGTGGGACCCCTGTGGCAACTGGTCCTGGCAAAAACCTGGTTAAGGAAGATCTTGCGGATCGAGGCTGGTGCCTTCTCCAGGAAAGGGTAGGTACTGACAAAGCGGCCCATCTCTTTTCCGAAGGTTTCTGCGAAGAGGAGTCCTTGTGCTGCTTGACCTGCCTCGTATGATGCGAGGTCACTGAGCTTGGTGTCGATCTTTAGTAATAGCCCTCTTCATCGTTCTGAGGCGATGGCGCAATTAGCGTTACCTAGTAAACAGACTGCTCTCTGTGCCCAGCCTGCCAGGGCATCGGGGTCTACTTCTTCCCCCCGTGTCTGTGGCTCTCTCCGCCAGGTCCATGATTTTTGCGAGCGGACCGGCTAGGTCCAGTACCTTCTCTTGGCAACTCTTCCAAGATCTGTCGATACCCTTACGGGGGTCCTTGCTCATCTTAGATACGAACGTAAGCATCTTAGGGTCTGATCCCGGTGTTTCGGCTACTTTGCCAGGAAGGTCTGGTCTCGGGCACTCTGCTCGGAGGCGCTGTCGGACATCTCTGTCAAGCGCTTTCCTTAATCTCATGGTCATGTACTGTGCCACTCTTGGTGATGGTGGCCAGTCAGATGACCTTGGGTTTCGGATACTGTCCAGGTCGAACATATCCTCTTCCACCTCCTCAAGGTGTTTTTCTTTGCGGGCTCTCTAGCCTCTGCTGGGCTTGACTTCCTCCTCCTCTCCAATCTCTTCCTTGTCTTGAGAGGGAGGGTCTCCTTCCACTGGCTCCTCTTCTGAGCCTGGGTTCTCTTCTCCGTCATCTTCTTCCCCTGGAGTGGGGATCGTGAGGTTCGGCACTGTCTGACGTCGCAAGTACACTTCTCTGAGCTTTGCAAAGGCGTCGACTACCTACGGGGCCTTTTCTTTTGCCCCATCTGAAGGGCCCTGGGGGTCACAAGAGCCTTTCCTTTTTCGGGCCTTAGTACTCCCCTTAGACCCTGCTTCCGAGGGTTCTGTGGGCATGCGCTCTGTCCTTAAGGTGCTATCTATGGGCTGGTATAGGATCGCCTCCAAAGTCTCCAGCCTGTCTTGTAGGGGTTTCACCCCTTGAGCCACAGCATCTACTAGTGAGTTCCCCAGCACCTCCTTGAAGCTGGCAACTAAGTCCAATGACTGCTCCTCTTCGCTCCACTCAAATTCAGACATTCTGGGAGGTTGCTGTGTGCCTGTCATACCTGATATAGGTGTCTGAGCACACCCCTTCACTAGTTGGTGCTTCTGGTGAGAGTCTTTGCTCCTTCCCAGTTATTACCTGTTCTTGGTATTCAGATAAGAGTATTTCTTAACTATTCTTTTTTTAAATATTTTTTAATATTAGTTGTGGCTGCACCAGACTGTTGTCTATGTCGCCTGGTATAGGCTCCTTTAATTCCAAAATGCTCCCGGCAGGAGGGGCTCTGTGACTTGTACGGGCTTCGTGCCTTTGTCTTATATTACAGAGCTTCTCTGCCACAATGCTTTCTGTCAGCAGGCAATATCACGTTCTAGGTGAGCGTGTTATTACGCGGTGCTCCTCTGCTCTAGTGATGTCTTCGTTTTGGTTACTCCGAGCTACGACAGTAGCTGTTTAGATAATCACAGCCGGGCTCGGCTTATTCGTGTTTCTTCGTTCTGCGTCGCATGGGATATGCGATGCGGAAGCCGAACACTGTGCACTGGCTCCGCATCCACAAAGGAGGGGGCCGCAGGGCCTCAGCGCTCTCCGCTCCTTGGAACGGCACACTTGGGCTTCCGCGGCGCCGGGCCACCCCTGGGGTGCCGGACATGCGGCACGGGGTGAGTGCCCCGCGGAAGCCTGGCTCGCGCTACGCGGGTTAATTGTATATTAATATTTGGGCTGTCAAATAAGGGCCACGCGCTGCTCTGACACTGCGCGTCTCCGTGACAAATGCACTATCAAAATTGCTAAACATAACGCTGTCCGGCGCAACTCCTGCTAAAATGATCTCCTGTGCTAAATAGCTGTTAACATTTAATGTCAAGCTGCTTAATTCTGTTAAATAAGTCTAACGTTTCATGTCATAAGGGGATATGATTAAAATAGTACTTATCTGCTTGAAGAGCAGTAAAAGAAGAGGAGGAGCTCAGGGACAGGAAGTGGTCATCGCTGAGCATAGAGTGAGATGGACTACAGAGACTATGGGGACTGTAGTTTCAAAAGAAGAAAAGCCTATGGAGACCATTTTTCCAGTGTTATGTTATTGGTTTTATTGGTTTGTTGAAACTGCTGAGGAGTAGTAAATTAAAGAAGTTGAAGCATAATGCTCGCCTCCAGTCTTGTCATAGAATTTTGTTACAGAGGATCAAATCCTGATTCACAGTTTATTGAGGGGTTCACCTTGATTGAAGTGTTCACAACAGGGGAGTTGCTAGGTCTGGAAAAGACCCGGGGCTAAGCTTATGTCGGAACTGTCGGGACTGGGGGCTAGCTAGTCTTTTGGCTGTAGCTCCTGAGATTCTATCCGGGGCTACAACCAAAAGATCAGGGGCTATAGCCCCCTTAGCCCCCCCCTAGCAACGCCCCTGGTTCACAAGGCTAGGACCCTGGTTCTCAGTTGATTTTTGGGGTTCACTAGGTGTGAGGAATTCGACCATCCACACAGCGGGTGTGCGCTCGCCTGGGCTTTTTTGACATTTTAAATGAAACTGAATAATGGTAGATCAACCTCCGGTAAAAGTGTGTGACTAATCCACACACATTTTCCTGTGCTCAGCACACGACATGTACGCTTAGACCTGTGCACTCTGGGGCGACAGCCTTCAGGCACGGTATGTCATATTTAGTTGGGATAATGCAGGAGGAGTACATGATGCATTTCCAGAAGGGGGAGGACCAAACCTTCCCCCTGCCATGGCCAGCCTGATTAAGTAATAAAGGCTCCATGGATCAACCCTGTCTTTTTGTGTACATTCATAGGGTAATTCAAACAGGCCCCATGGGGATCTGGCTGCAAAAGCTAACATAGGAGATGGGAAACAACAACCTTTCATATGCACTGTATAAACCTGAAGCCAGCTCCCGCACTCAGTAGTCTAACCCGTAGGGGGACCCCAATCATAAGGTACGAGAATGTGGTTTGCAGCAGCCAGAGAGTCTGGTCTGGCTACAGCTTCAAGGGAGACCTGCCGCTTTTATCTGGAACCACTGAGAGCTCCATTAACCAGAGAGACCCTTTGATCCACAACAGACAGGAAGATGGGTGGGACTTTGTATTACATGTTTTCACCCCTTTACCTTTTCTGTTGCAAAGCACTATGGTAAAGACCTCACACATACAGTAGATTGTTGGTGGTGACCCCAGATTGGTTCATTAAGGTTGGCTTAGCATACAGCAATCCATGTGGTCCATTTGGCTTTAAAAGAGGGCTCAGCCCCTCTTTAGGCAGATCATCTGAAGGCTTCACCAGAAGCAGAAGGAAGAACTCAACATTAGACTCTGGCTGAAGGCACAGTCTGCCTTACATCTTCCGCCAGTGAAGGAAGGCCAGGACCTCCAAGAGGGAACCAAGATCCCTACCCTAAACATCCCCCAGAGAACAGAGCGAGATACCGAATCCAGAAGACCCTTTAGCAGGTCCAGTAGCAGTACCCAGCCAGCACACAGCATGCCCTGCTGGGTTCTGCAGCAAGCTTCCTACGTGGTAAGTGCCAGAGAGTCTCTGAACCCGAAACCAAGGATAAGGCCGCTGCCTGCAACACACTCCCCAGCTTTGGGCTGTCTGCCTTATAAAGGGCAACACAAGCCCAGTGAAGAAGCTAAGAGAAGTGCATCAATGAGCATCTACAGATGTCCGCCTTAAAGGACATTTTTGAGGCAGTCAAGTCCCTCGAGCTGCAATCGACCACAACGCTGACTTGCTATGCCTCAATCGCTTAAAGCCATCGGAGACTTCTCGACCAGTGCTTCAGAACCGCCAACCAGCACTGAGATGATTCCTGACCCGAAACGCCATGTGGGCCAGCCTGCAGCCGTCCATCCAGTGTCGCTCGACAAACTGTTTGCCGCCTGATACCCGCAGCTGTCTTCCACCTTGAACTCTGTCACAAAGGCTGCAAAGCGCCCTGAAATCGACTTGACCTTGTCGAGCACCAAGAACACCTACAAGCACAAGGTACATTGTGGTTCTGTCCCCCTGGTCCTTCTCTGAAGAGCCCTGGACACATTATAAGACCCATTGCTTCGTTTGTGCTGAAGCCAAGTATCCTTGAACTGTTGTGATTATTTTCTATACCGACAACCCTCTTGTAAGTATCCAGACTGCATCCCTTTTCCTTCTTTGAAACTGTCAGTCTTTTGCAACTGTCGGTCTTCTGCATTCCTTTACAGGGTGGGTTTTATTCGTGGTATACAAAGTTTATATATCGAATAGAAATAGACAAATGAAATTTTAAGGGATGAAAAAACAACTAAAACCAGAATAATTTTTGGGGGGAAAAAAGGGAAAATGGGGTTGGGAGTGTTAATAGTGGTTTTGGGGGTGGGGAAAAAGTATCACTACAAAAATGAAGGTGGGCTTTGGGGGGACCCCCCCAAAAACAACGAAAAAGAAAATTGTTATTTTGGTTTTAGTTGTTTTTTATTTGTTAAAATGTCATTCGTATTTTTTTCACTTGATGAAATCACATGTAACCGTATTTCGCAGTGTTGCTAGAACAAGCTGTTGTGATAATAATGAATTAGATATTTGCATACAACCTTGTCTGGACAGTCCAAACCAAAGATCCACGACCTTTCAGATATAAGGCTGCCTTTCCGTCCACATTAACAAAATTGGACAAGGAGTTTAATAATTTGCTTGTTTTTCCAATCTGTTTGGATCCCTTCTGACATACTGGAGGTGTGGGGCTGATTGATGGTTTAGAAACTGATATTCATCCCTTGACCACTGGTGTCACGGAAGTTGATTTGGCACACTAGGAGAGCATTCTAACCTTTGGTCCACCAATGCTATGGAGTATAATGCAAACGTGAATGTATGCCCATAGATATAAGTTATCATTTAGAAACCATAAGGGTGGGTTCTTGTAGTGTTGTGAAATTGGATCTGTGGTTCATTTAATCGTTTTATACAGCGGTGGTTTAAGGAAAGGTGGTGGCTGGTCTCTGCGGAATGGGCTTTGGTGTTATTTTTACTCCTACTCTACTCATTGCATGGTTGCAAAGAGGTCGCTTTTGGAGAGTGTTTTAGTATAAAGTGGTCATTGTTCGTGGTTGCAACAGACATTTCATGCATATGTTATTGTACGGATAATCTACAGGCTTTGCAAATTCTTAATGTCACTATCCCTACAAGTCTAAATCATTACTTTACCTACTCGCCCCAAAAACAAAATGTCCTCGCCCCTTCATAAAAGTACAAACAAATACACGTTTATTTTTTTAATTTTTTATTTGGTTTAATTGATTACAATTTTTCAAACAAACAAACAAAATATTTACATCCATTACTTTAATCACTCCTTGTTGGTTATGTTCTCTAGCATCCTAATTTAGTCTGGTTCCTTACCAGGATAGAGGAAGGGAAAGGGAAGAAACACACAAAAATGCAACTGAGACAAGGAGGAACAAAGGTAAAAGAGAGTCCTCCTTCCCGGCCAGGCTGGCATAAGGGTATCATTCTTGAGTCTTATCTTACAAAGGTGTGTGACCCAAGTCCATCTCTCCTATAGGGAAGAATCCTGCATATAAATGAGACTGCAGCTATGTTTTGTCCCCATTCATCAGCTTCACCCACTAGTCTTCCTCGTCATAAGTTTGAAATTCTGCTGCCAGTGGTGCCAGATGGGGTTTCCGTTCCTCAATTAAGTCTGGGCAGTAAATTAGCAAGTGCTTAAGAGATTCCACTTCATTCAGTGTTTTACAAAATCTGCATTTATTTTGCTGCGATTTTCCCCGTTGCATTGATTTAATTAGTGGGGAGCAGGTTGAGTTGCATTCTCAGAAAGCGATCTCGGTGTACTCTGCTAGGGAACTTTAGCAGGTAACCTTGAAGCTGCTTTAGTTTTTTGATGTTCACTGGTAGACTCATAGTTAACTTGCAAGTGGGTGCCTTAATAAGAGTGCAGATCCAGTCGTTTTCCATGAGTTTCCTTTTTACTCTGGACGGATTGGACCTAAGTTCTAATTAAGTGCAGCCAAGTTCTTCCAACTGTTGGTCATCCAGTGAGTCAACAATTTGCTTGATCCACTCAACAGTTCCTGGTTTATGATCTTAAAGATCTCTGGACTTGTTAGATCAACCATTTTGTTTTTTTATAATACGTTTATTTTAAACCAATACACAGGTGACAGAGGTATGCAGGGTAAGAAACATTTTATATATAACCCCCTTTTTTGTTTCATCAGTCTACAAGAAATCCCTCAGAGTTTCATATATCTCTGCCCTCTGCTTCAGTTCTGGCCCCTGCCCCCTGACCCTGCCTCCCCTTCCTCATAGTCCCGAGGCTTCCGCTGCCAGGGGATCCCCCTCCGTGCCAAGGACCCTCTTGACCACGGGAGGTTTGATAGTTAGGGCCGGGAAGCTCTGATCGTAGTCCAGGAAAGGAGCCCAAATGTTCAAGAAACGATGTAGGAGGCCTGCTCTTGTCGCCAACACTTTTTCCGCAATCAAAATGTCCCACATCTTCACCTACCAGAGAGACATAAATGGCCTTTCAGTTGTTTTCCAGGTGCGAGTGACTGTGATTCTCCTGGCCAAAAGAAATTGGGTCAGTAGCTTGGCTCACTTTCCACATCTCGGGTAAACCCCCGGGACCGGGGCCCCCAGGAGGACAGGCTCCGGCTCTAATGGGATTGTAATTTGGGTAATGTTTTCGATAGTGGCTAAGCATTGACTCCAGAAAGTTTTCACCTTTGGGCACGACCAGCACATATGAAAGTAGGAGCCTGGCTGTCCACAGAGTCGCCAACAGCAGGGATCCAGGGCCCAGTTTATACGGTGAAGCCTGAAGGGGGGGGTAGTACCAGCGCAAAAGTACTTTATAAGTGCATTCCCTGTTGGTGATACAGAAGGATGAAGCGTGCGTCCGCGTCCAAATGTCCACCCAAGCCTGATCCCCCAGGGGGTGTCCCAAGTCTGTATCCCATTGTAACATATACGGGGCCCTTGTGGAAAGAAAGTCTCTCTGTAGGAGTTTATATAGGCTGGAGATCTTCCCCCGTGGCGGGAGATCCTGTAGGGCAAACTCGAGGGGAGTGGGGGTGCGTGTCGCAGCTTGAAGAGTTTGAGAGTGGGAGCACCCATGGCATAGTTGAATGTAGGGGAGCCTATCCGCTTCTGTGAGTTGGAAGGCTGCTTTGCATTGCTCAAATGTGCAAGGTTGGCCCCCCTCGAAAAGTTGGCCCAAGGTTTCCAGACCCCCCACAATCCAATTTTTAAAGTTCAAGAGTTGGGCCCCAGGGGAGAATGCCGGTTTATGGAAAATTGGGGAGGAGGGACCCAGTCCCCTCTGGACACCCTTGCGTTTCAAGGCCCAGTCCCACATGCTCAGGGTATGTTTGGTGGAGGATAATATGTTCGCCCATTGCCTGCGCAGCGGGGGCGAGAAGTGTGGGAGGAAGCGCAGAGGGAGAGACAAGCAAGCTTGTTCTGCCTCCACCCACCTTGGACGTTCAGAGGTCATAAACCAACCCTGCGTGTGAGCTAACTGTGCCGCCACTTGGTACCCCCGCAAGTCAGGGACCCCTAGTCCTGTCATGATGCCTACCCCCGGGCTTCCCGATCAAGCCCATCAGCCCCGGGAGCAGGCATCCAGACATTTACAAAAACCCCAGCAGACCCAGCTAGGGGCTGTCTGGGTTCAGTCCTGGCGCCGTAGGCACCAGGCTCATAATAAAAATCAGTCCTGGCGCCATAGGCGCTAGGCTCATAGACATTACTTACCTCATGCAGACCATGCTGCAAATAAATCCAAGCCAATGTGAGGCCTGGATGGGACTATTTTACTACAGGGACTATTTTTTACTCGGGTGTGGTCCTGGGGAACTTCTTTCCTGGGACTACTTTGGAGGCTATTTAAACCACGCCCGAACAGCAGCACATGCTTCGTGTTATTCTGCATCCATCAGCGTGACTCTCACCGTGCCTGCAGCCAGCATCCAGTCTTCTGCCACGCCCGTGTGCCTGCAGCCAGCATCCAGTCTTCTGTCACGCCCACCTCGAATCCGGAGCTCCTAGAATAAAGAGGAAGAAAAGGACAAGGTTAGAAAACGAACTTATTTCAAATTCCTCACCTGATTCCGGATCCATTTCATCTCCCGACCTGGAAAGTACATCAGTCCTGCACGCGTCGCTTCGCCAGCTCCAGCACGGCGCCATACTCACCAGTTCTCACAGAATCTTTCGATCCAGCACTGTCTCCATCATTTCTTCGCCATACTCCGGCACCTAGGGGCACAAGAATAACAAGGTGAGCCAAGGGAATCAACAAATACCTCTTACCACCATAGACTTACCTGATTTACCACCGGCGGTATTATTCTCCATATCTTCATATGCCGCATCTGTAAAGAGGGAGAAAAACAACACGTTAACGCATGCAATAGTTACCGGACAGCGTTGGGTAACACAGACTCTTACCTGAACGCCAGCAGCAGCTACGAGACCTTCTTCTCACAAACTCAGTTGCAACTTAAGGAAGGAAGGGGACAAGAGTGAACATCGGGCACATTTACTTACCAATCCCGCCTGGGACTTCAGAGTCAATGCTTATCGGAACTCTCCCAACGCCTTCAAACCAGTGAAGTAACTGGTATCTACGCGCCCCTGCAAGACACACAGGATGGAGAGCTCATCTTTAACAAACATAAGGTGAGGTTACTAAGGGGATATCGGAGGTGATCAAGTGGGGGAGAGCGAGAACAGTTGGGAGGCCATCACTAAAACCCACAGGTGGCTAATCCCTGTCTCCACTTGCAGGAAAATACTTCTTCGGGTCCAGCAGACAAGACTCGGCGGGACAGTCCAGACAGTCATCTCTGCACTACGCATCACGTTGACGGAGACCGCAGCTGTCCGGGTCCGATCGACACCCCTGTGGGGTCCAGGTGAGCGTAACAAGTCCGCCTAATTTGGCATTGCCCATCATTGTTTCCTGAGAAATTCTAGCCTTTTTACCCCTCCAAATGAACCGAAAGATTTTCCTTTGTAGGCGGCGGAGTGGGGGGAGCTGGATCGTGACAGGCATATAGGAACCTCGAGAGGAGGTTCATTTTACAGGCTGTAATACGCCCCATAAGTGAGATCTCCTGTGATGACCATCGCTCTAGGTCCCTCTCAAGTTCTTTGAAAAGTGGGGGGTAATTTACTCAGTACACCTCCCTTGGGCACGTGGGAATATGAACCCCCATTTAGGGAATAATGTTTTCGTTCCATTGGATCGGGCTGAGAGAGTTGAGGACTTCCTGCTTGCCTGGTTCTATGCCTTTCCCCAGGGCTACAGATTTATTGAAGTTAATGGTGAAGCCTGTTACCCTCCAGAACTATCAATTTCAGAAAGAGCATGCCCCAACGAGGTTCCAATCTCTGTGATGGTTAGCAGCACATTGTCTGCGTAGAGGGCTATTTTATGCTGGGATGGGCCAGTTTGTAGGCCCTTAATTTTGTCGTTTAGTCCGATTCTCTAAGCAAAGGGCTCCATAACCATAGCAAATAGGAGCGGGGATAACGGACATTCTTGCCTGATTCCACAGTTTAGGGGAATTGGGCTAGAGAGGGAGCCATTAACCCCGAGGAGAGTTTTTGGGGATTTGTAGTTGGCCAAGATAATTTTTTTGGACGGCCGGTCCGAAGCGGAATGCCTCTAGGGTGAGGCGCATAAAGGCCCAATCGACTTTGTCGAACGCTTTGGTAGTGTCCAGGGCAGTGCCATCTTAACCACTTTTGGGGCCTGGGGCATGGACATCTTTGGGGCCCCCCTCCACCAAACCAAAGGAATTAAGTGATCAAGAATATCTGGTTGCACCTCCGACCCCCTCGTCACGATCACAACCTATAGGTTGATATGCTGCCTTGCAACATTCAAAATAAGCATGTTTACTCCCTTTAAGTCCCCTTACCCTCTTCATTCTTGCTCTAATAAGAATGATAAACAAGTAGCATTTGAAGGTCAACATTAGCAGTCTACTAAGAGGTTACTTCTGTTCTAGTATAGATACAGCATACTTTTTATCAATAGCATCCACAAAGGTATGCAGCCTGTAGTTTTAATGCAGGACCATATGTAGAAGGTACATGTAACCCAGAATAGACAGAGAACTCACATTATCTGCCTCACAGAATGCAAAAGGGCTCAAGCATGGATAGAGGAGACCAATTGGAAGGAAGGAGAAAGCTACACATACCATAGCCTGGAAAGTGGATGCAGATTAGAAGTTACCACAAAGGTGTCTGTATCCAGACAGTGAGATTGGAAGTGGGACATGGTTTTCAAATTGTGTTGCCATTAGAAATCAAAGGAACAAGTGCCTTTGGTGTGCAATATGTCAATGCTCACTATTCTAGTGGAAGCAACACTATAGTGAAACCACGAATTAGGCTTTTATGAAGATCATAACCTGAGAAGGAAATCACTCTGAAGGGCTGACAATTTTGAAATGATTAGAGACTGGCAATTTTGAGAGGTTAGGCAATACAAGATTAAATGAGATGGCCAGGATCCCACATTGGTTAAGGTGCGAAGCTGAGAGTTGTGCCAACTCTTCAATTTCTGCATTTGAGCACTTTCTGTTCCAGTTCTTATAATTAACTAAAACAATCTAATTTTATAAAGCTGACTTGGAAAGTACACAAATCACATTACTAAACATGACCATTTTTAAAAATTAAATACTATAGAAGGGTGTTACGCAAAATGGGAATGATTCTAGATCAATTCTCTCAATCATCAAGGGAAGTATATAAGTACCAGCATACCAATCGATGTTTAACACATTTTTTAAAACTTTAAATACTTTCAAAACAATGACTTGTGACATTGTCATTTATAAACGTGCTTAAAACCCTTTGACTTTTACAAAAAAGCAAACCGTTTTTTGTGTCAAACAAGCAGACCTTAAAATATGCTTGCCCGAGGCCTGCAACATATGGTCCGCTCTCTTCTGTCTACCACCCCTTCCAGTCAAATGCCCTAAGTAATGGGCTAAACAATACCACTGCATGCATGAAGGCAAACCTCAAAGAAGACAGCACCTTAATGTCAAATATATTAGATGATTTGACCAGGATCACTGTATCGTCTGCTGAAAAAGCCAGGATACAAGTATGAACGCTTTTGTTCCACAATCTTGAATTTGGATACTTATTCACCTCTTAGATTAATGCTCATCAGTGGAGGTGATTGCCTAGGTTTCAGAACACCCCATCTGAACAGACCAATGTCTAGACCTTCACCATACAGGTGATATGTTAGTTTATATAGCAACCCCTATCTGGTGCAGGTACATTGCTGATAATAGCATCTGTTGTGCTATAAAACCAGGTACATATGCAGGCAGGTTTATAAACTTCAAACATAGGAAAGGCTCAGCCAACTTTGCTGGAATGTGCTATTCTAATCTTGCATATGAACACATACATATCTGCAATGAGTGCTCAACACACTGAGCTAACTTCTAAACGATTGTGGCATTTAATTTATCAATATGCATTTCAACTTTAGCTATTGCAAATGATCAACATAATTCCCACAGGAAGGAAAACATGCTACAGAGTTGTGCTGTTAGGAACACACAAAGTATGTATACCACAGTGAACACAGAAGGCATTACATGGTGAATTGATCAAGGCAGAATGTACTTGTCAAAACAGACAGGCAATGGGTTTAGAACCTCAGCAGCATGCCGTAAAATATCTGACATGTGCTATTTAAATCTTGGGAACAATACAATCTTACTTCTTTAGATCAGGCAGCCTTGTGGGGGCCCACCTCCAAGGTGGGGGCCCTGGGCAAGAGCCCCTTTTGCCCTCCCATAAAGGCGTCTCTGGTCCAGGGCCAGAAGCGCTAGCTTCCGCTTGTCTTGAGAGGCAATATCGATTAAATACAGGGCTCTACGGATATTATCTCCTGTGTACCTGTTTCTAATGAAGCCTGTTTGGTCAGGGCTGATTATATCGGGCAATACGTTTTCAGGCGGTTTGCCAGGATTTTGGAGTAGATATTTGCATCTATGTTCAGGAGGGAAATGGGTCTATAGGAGGTATTGTCCCTAGGGTCTTGGTCTGGCTTGAGTAGCAGTATGGTGATGGATTCCTGCATGCAGGGGGTCACAGAGCCTGAATCACTGAAGGAGTTGGAGAGTTTGACCAGGGAGGGGGTCAGTTGGGGCAGAAAGATCTTATAGAAGTTGGATGAGTATCTGTCAGGGCCAGAGACTCGAGGCTTGAGGGAATTAATGGCAGCATCAACCTCCCCACCTGAAATCGGGGCATCCAGGCTCTCCCAGACCAAGTCTTTCAGTTGGGGAAGTGCCGCCTTCTGCAAATATTTCCATTGTTCACATTGGTCCAATGAAGACGCGTCATTACTTCGGACAGGTGGGCAGCCGCTAGACGCAGTTTCTCCTGCTCTGCGTATTGGACCACGACCTGTTGGTCGCAGAGCCCGATGATCGTGTTTTTCCTCTTCGTCTTGGCCAGTTTCGCCACCAGCAATTTGTTTGCTTTGTTGTTTCTGGCATAGTAGTATTGTTTAGATTTGGCTAGCAGATGTGCTGTGTTTTCTGCGTAGTGGGCTTCTAGTTTTTTCCTAGCGGTTTGTATGGCTTGTTGGGTTTTTGGGGATCAGCCTTTACGCTTATGATGTGCTTCGGCTTGTCAGACTTCCTCCTCGAGGACCAGCGAGCTTGTCATTTGTGCTTATGATATTCTGATCCTTGCTCAATCAGTTCCCCCCGCACCACCGCTTTCATGGCATCCCAGGTGTTCGCTGGAGAGGTTTCTTCATTTAGGTTTTCTTTGAAAAAGTGTTGGATCGTTTTGGCAATTGCGTCTCTCAGTGGCATCTCATTGAGTATGGGGTCATACAGATTACATCGACGTTGCGGATTTTGGTCAGGGTCATGCGCCCGAAGGGCCAGAGTTATAGGAGCATGGTCGGATAGTAGCCTGGATCCGATGGATACCTCATCAATGTAGGCCAAGATCTGTGGAGATGCCAGTAAGAGGTCGATCCTAGAGAATGTTCTGTGTACATGGGAGTAAAAAGAGAAATCTGTCTCGGTGGGATGCAGCACCCACCATGAGTCCACCACATCTAAGGACCTGAAGAGGTGGAGGAGCCTGATAGCAAGTTTGAAGTCTTTGGGGGCGGGAGAGTGCGATCTATCTCTTGCCGGGTCAGGGACCCCATTAGAAGTCTCCTCCGATAATAATTTGGCCCTCCACAAAGGGGGGGAGAGCATTGCCCAAAGTCTCGTAAAAGGTAGTTTGACATTCATTGGGGGCATACACAGAGATGAATGAGTACAATTGTCCCAGCAGCAGACATATGACCACCACGTAGCAACCCTCGAGGCATTGTTTAGTTTCCAGGATTTGAGGGTTCAACCCTCTTGCAAAAAGGATCGCTGTTCCCCATTTTTTGGTGCCGCCAGAGGCCAAGAATGTAAGCGGGAAGTGTCTGTTGCAAAGCCGCATGAAGTCCGCTGGGAGAAGATGGGTCTCTTGCAGAAAGACTTCGTCCTGTAGTCTCTGCAAGATGGATTTGCGCTTAGCAGGGGAATTCAGCCCCCTGATATTAATTGAGACAAACTTCAGAATTCGATGAGTCGGGGTGGAGTCCGAGGCCTCCATGGGATCCAGGTGGGGGGATTGTGATGGGTGTGGGTCAACCATCAGTCAGGGGTATTCTTGGTTCGATGTCACCTTGTGATTGGGATTTTAACCTCGGCCTCCAACGGGGGGCCGAAACTTTAACTGTTCGGGGGGCCGACATTTCTGGTTCGCCGTGTGCCCTAGCCAACAGGGCCAAACTTGTTCCCCCAGCCAACCGGGCTGAGACAGATAACGGGTGAGTCAGGGCGCAGGATTGTTTCTGCATCTTTGAGGTGACTGATCCTTTGGAGGGTACCCTTGTAGGAAAATTGAAGGGCAGCCATCGGTATCGGACTTGGTAGTCCTGGAGGAAGAGTGTCAGCGGTCAGAGGGCTCTTCTCTTTTGCAGTGTTAGGAGGGAGTGATCTTGATATATTTGGAGGGGGAGCCCTGAAAAGTTAGTTAATTCTGGGACCAGACTGTTGCTGAAATGGCTTATTTCATGGTGTAGAAGTGCACCCTTGTTATCACGTCAGGGGGGGAGTCTGAGTCCACCCCCTGTCGCGGACGTTGTCTGTTGGTGCGGTCCAGCATCAGCTGTGGCTTGTCTAACTGTGGTAGTAATGACTGGAAAAAGTCGCCCACGTATTCCGCCAGGTCTTTCACTGGAACTGAGGATGGAATTCCCCGTATCCGCAGGTTGTTGCGTCGTGCCCTATTTTTGAAGGCCTCTTGCTTGAATTCGAGAATCTCACATTTGTCCTGGAGAGTTCGGATCGAGCGTTGGACCTCCACCAGGGCAACCGAGATGTTCTTGAGAGCGATCCTCTATCTTCCCCAGTCTATGCTCTGCCTCCGTGACCCTTTGGTCAGTCTGTTCCAATTTCGTGGAGAGCTCCGCCATGCACGATCTTAATTCCGCCTTAATGTCCAGCATAAAGGCTTGGATATCCACTTTGGTGGCTAATGATCCTCTATCCTCCAACGCTTTTTGAAGTGTGAGTTTGGGAGGTTCAAGCTTCTTCCCTTTGTCTGCTGAAAGGAGCATTGCACCTCGGATCAACAATTTTACAAAATAGCGCCAAACTGTTCCATTCTACTGCAGCTTGCGGCGATGGAAGACTTAGTTCTCTCTGTATGATTGCAATCGCAGTAGATTTTGGAAGGCCTAGTGTTCTCCTCCAAAATAGCCCTACGAGCTTTGGCCATGTTTTTGCTGGGATTTCTGGCATGGCCTCTACTCCATAGGTCAATGAAGGGACGACTTTAGCCTTATAGAAATCAACAATTAGTATCAAGGCCTCTGTATCTTCTGTCCATTAACTTTGGTTGACTAGCCAAAGTTATTTCTTTCTCCAGGAGGACTGCCTGCATCGGGGTCTCAACAGAACTATTGAGTGTGACCCACAGATATTTAAATTGCTTCACTCACTCATTCTCTTTGTGCCCCAAGGACCATTTGAGTTTCTCTCTCTTATTGGCTGATTTTTCAAAGCACATAATCTTGGTCTTTTCTTGATTTATCTCCAGATTATTGTGTATGATGTACCTCTGTAGACTATCTAATTGGCGTTAAAGGCCGACTTTCGTTTGATCGATCGGGATCAAATCATTGGCTATAGGAGATGTGACACGCTCACTCCACCAATAGTGTGGGGGGGGAGATCTAAGTAGTGGTTCAAAGTTCTGGAAGTCTGACAGGTAAAAATGTAATAATGCTGGCGCTAATGGACAGCCCTGCTTTACACCTCTTGATGTAGTGATCTCGGATCACAGTAGGCCAGCATGGTTTAAGCACACTCTCATCGTGGTATTGGTATGAAGGGCCTTTAGGGGTTGCATTGTGTCCCCTGGGCAGTTCCTCTTGGCTAGTTTCTTCAACAATAGTTCACGGTTGACGTGGTCAAAAGCTTGAACCAGGTCAACAAATGCAACAAAGATCCTGGGTCTTCCTTCTTGGATCTTTCCCTTCAAAATGCTTAGCAGTAAGATGATGGCCGATGTGCCAATGTTTTTCCCAAATCCTGTTTAAAACGAATTGTTCCAATCTGCAGTTCTTGTCCAAGTCTGCAATTGCGTCAGCAGGAGGAAACCGAATACTTTTCCGATCATGTCCAACAATGCTATTGGGCTGTAATTTTTCAGATCTTCTTTCCGTCCTTTTGTTAATATAGGAACGACCGTAGTGGACCTCCATGAGTTAGGGATCAATCAGGTTTGAGATGCTTTTTTTATCACCTCATGGATGAAAGTGGCCCATTCCTCCGGGTGTTCCTTCAACATAGCGTTTGTTAGGTCATCAGGGCCTGGTCCCCTTTATGTGTTCCGCTTTCTTATCTTCCCTAGAATTGTTTAAACATCAATGGGGACCGTCCATGATTTGGTCGTATTTGATGGTAAGTTTGTCGGACGTTCGTTTAAACCGTAGAAAAGGGTGGAGGGGGAGCCACCAGGGGGCACCGAGATGATCTGACGCGTCTGTCGGTCTCCTTCCCAGGGCGTCTTAAAAAGGACCTGAGCCCCCCCTTGTTCCCCCAAGAGAGGAGACCCGGCCTCCCCCAGCGGCTGTGTGTACCCCCCGGGCAGCTGGCGAGGGAAGTTCCGAGTCCTGGAGGTGCAGTGAATCGGGTGAACGGAGCTGGCTTGGCATGCCGGGGAGCTCTGTGCAGGCCATCGAGCGTTCCCTTGAGTGGGGGAGGGGCGGAGTCCTTACCGCTGTCAGCTTAGAGCGGGGCCTGAAGTGTATTTTCACCCGGCAGGCCATAGAGAGCCTGCTCATCGCAAGCCTCCCCGCGCCCTCAAGGAAGACCAAGACACTGTTGCCCTGCGGTGGGTGCTCTCTGCCTCTGCCCCCTCCGCCCATTGGTGATTGGCTCAGCCCGCATCGTGTTCAAGGAGGGCACACGTGAGAGGCAGCCGCAGCGGGCGGGCCTCGTATGATTAAAGGGCATTGTTGCATCTTGTCCCTGCTGACGCAGGACTTCGGCGGAGGCAGCTGGCTCGTGGAGGCGCAGCTCCTGGTGGACCGCTGCTGCGATTCCGTGGACATTGGACTCCCCGGGCCCAGAAGCTGCGAGTAGGAGATGGTGAGCGGCAGCTATTAGGAAAGCTACGGAGGAACCGAGGGGTGGTCGGCCCCCCCGCTGCAGTGAAGGTTGGTGTTTTGGGCCCCTCCATTCCACCCGTCGTGTCGGGCAGGGCTGGTGCTGCCCCCTCCTCTCTTGTTCCTGCGAGGTTGGGGGGGACCTGAGCCCTGAGACATTGCTGGGCAATGCGGTGGAGGCATACATACCCAAGCCACCACCCTCTCTGTACGGCTGATGTGCTGGCCCCTCCTCGGCTGATTTGTGGTGGGCCCCCCAAACTGTGCATCCTGGGACTCTTTGCCTTCCACCACCTCTCTAGTTTGTGGATGCAGGGGCCTCACCGACCGTGGAGTGTGAGTTCCTGTTCTCCCCTCCTCTGCTCTGGCCCGTTTCTCCTGAGCTGAATACCGCCTTACTTCGGGGCGGCCGCCCCTGCACTGGGGCAGAGCACTCAGCCTTTCTCCAGTCTGTGGGCCCAGAGGAAGGGAAGTTTGCTGGAACATTGGGTGCTTGATCAGGATACTCTAAGCAGTGACTCTGTCTGTTCCTCACTGTTTTTGTGGTCATCTTTGATCTGATCCTTTTAACGGTGCCTCTTCGGTGACCCTCGGGGGCGTCACTCCCAGCGCCTCTCTTTGACGGCCCCCTGATTAGGGTGGAGGGGTCAGCCTGGTGGTTCTCCCCTACCCCCTCCGATGGACTGGGCGGCATCCCTACAGAGATTCAGGCACTCCCCGGCGTCGTCAGGAAAAGGGTGTACCATGTCGGCTTCTGACCAGCCAGAAGCTTTGGATGTCCAATCAATGAGCCGAGGCATGGCAGCCCTGCTGGAGGAAATCCGTGGATTTAGGGCAGACATTAGCAAAAGGCTGGACTCCTTGGACAAAAAAGTAGACGCAGTGGACGACTGGGTTCAAGTCATTGAAGCCAATCAAAGCTCGGTCGATATCCTCGAAACCCAACTTGACATGCGACTATCAGAATTGGAGAGGAGAGAAGAGAAAGTGACCCTCAAACTTGACGACTTGAAAACAGAGAGCGGCGCTGTAATCTGAGATTTCTGGGAGTTTTCCCTTGCAGGAGGGGGAGACCCAAGCAGAGGTCGTCAGAATAGTGAAAGCTGTCGTCAGCAAACTGTTTGGCGAGAGTAATACTAGTGAGCCTACAATTGATAGAGCCCACAGGAGCGCCTGCTAGAGGTCCCCGTTTGATTCTGGCAAAATTCCATTACTTCTCAGAAAAAGCAAAGATCCTGGAGCTTGCAAAAATGAAAGGCTCTGTTGATTGGGAAGGCTCGAAAGTCATGATCTACCAAGACCTTTCTGCCCTTACACTCTTGCCCCGGCGGCTCTGCAGTCCTCTAACAAAATGGCTGAATCCAGAGCAGTGCGATACAGGTGGGGCCACCCTTTTTCGCTTTCATTCGAAGTGGAGGGCTATAAATATTTCCTTGCTATGGAGGACGACATACAGAGGGTGTCTCACGAGCTTCTGGGGAATCCTCCTCCGGGTGATGGCGAGGAGTGCAGAGGAGAGGAGGAGGTAAAACTCAGTAAATCAGATGGCTTCACAGAGAGATGTTGCGTTCGGGGCCACAGAAAATATATAAAAGTGGCGCTGTCATCTCCCAAACAACCGGCTACTTGACCTGGTCCTGTGAAAGGCGCCAAGCTCGTAGCTATAGAAAATTCAGAAAGGTGGCGCCAACCTCTGGTGTTTAAGTCTCTAACGATGCTTACTGGGTATGGGGGGGGTCGGGAAGAATGATGTGGTTGGGCTTGTTTTTCAATGTGGGGGGGCTCAGAATGTTGTGGTCTTTTCAGGTGAAAATCGCCCTGGTGGAGGCGATCTCTGGTGGCCTGGTTTTGCGACAGATTCGATGTTGCAGGTATTCCAGGCGCTCGGGATAAGGCAGGGTGGGGGGTTGAGGGGATTTGCACAGTTGGGTAAAGTGTATAACTGTTTGTTCTGTTGGGGTCACTATGGTTTGCAATTACCGATCAGGGGTTGGAATTCATTGTGAACCATTTCTGGTGGGAACCTATCAGAAGACCTGGCACTGGGGACAAAATCGGGGTACATCGCCCCGGCTGCAGGACCTTGTAGGGATCTCTGTCCACCTAATGGCTACTACTCTCTTTTCGCTGACTTTGGGTTCGCTAAACGTTCGGGAGCAGAATTCCCACAATGAAAGATCCCTGGTTTTGAAGAAATTTAATAGGTTGAAGTTACATTTTTTATTCTTGCAGGAAACTTGCTGGGCAAGGGGAAGGGAGATGGCTCTCAGATCCAGGTCTATTCAAGAAGTTTTCCAGGCCTATGCCCCGACCAAGAGAATAGGGGTAGCGATATTGGGCTCCCCCAAGGCCCATTTCAGTGTGAGAGCTCATCAGGCCAATTGGCTGTTTTGTGATGGTGAAGGGAGAGATCAGGGGGAGGAAAGTAACCCTATTGTCTGTTTATGCCCCTAGCGAGGCCTAGGATACATTTTGGGATGAGACTAAAACAAAGATCATGGGTTTTGTGGAGGGGCTCCTCCTGGTGGGGGGAGATTTTAACAGGGTCTTCACCCTGAATTTGTCAGAAAGTCTCTTCGCCCGTGTACCGACCTACAGGCCCAGAGTAGATTGGCTGCATCGTTTCATGCAACGAATGAGACACTGGGCCTATTAGACTCCCATTCGCCTCGTCATGACCAAGATCCTCTTTTTACTTTCTTCTCTAATCCGCATTTATCCTTTTCGAGGATTGATTATGTTTTACTAGACAGGGTCCTGCACGAGCGTATCACGGAGGTCGGGGTGGAGCTGATCCCATGGTCGGACAACGACATGGTCCGTGTCCAAGTGGATATCTCCACGGGGCACCCTATATCCTCAAGGTGGACGTGCAACGACCTCTTGCAGAAAGACAGGGAGTCGGCCCAGACCGTCCTCACGAATATCAAAGAATACTTTGAGCTTAATGATAATGGAGAGGTTGGGGAGGCGGGAGTATGGGAGGCCTTTAAGGCTACAATTTGGGGAGTCTTGATTGGGTTGGGGGCAGCAAGGAAGCGACTCAGAACAAGGGAGGAGAAGTCTCTCAGAGATAAAATAAATGAGATACAACCAGGGGGTAAGCTCCGATCCCAAATGCTCCGAGGTAAATGGGCTGAGCTCCAACAGCTTAAGGTGAAGTTAGCCACCCTATTGTTGGACAAACTGAGAGAAAATTGTCTATCCTAAAGCAAAGATACATGGAGAAGGGGGAGAAGGCAGATACAATCTTGGCTTGGAGATTACGGGAACTTGGGAACAGTAGGAGGGTAGACGCAGTGCACCTTCCGGGGGGTGGAAAATGCCTTGACGACCCGGGTATAGCGGAACAATTCTGAGTTTTCTATGAGCGCCTCTGTACATCGGAGTGCACAGAGGAGGGTCCAGAGGCCGACCAGTTTCTCGACTCTCTCCCGATCCCTTGCCTCCCATTAGAAAAGGCAGATCCCTTAGAGAGGCCCATTATGCCACAAGAGGTGTTGGATACAATTGGTTCCATGAAGGGGGGGACCACCCCTGGCGATGATGGCTTCACTGTCCTTTTTTACAAGTCATTTGGCTCTGCTCTAGCCCCTTTCCTATCCAAATTATTTAACGCGGTTCTTGACTCATGGAGGCTCCCCCAATCCATGCTGTCGACCCACATAGTGGATATTCCAAAAGAGGGGAAGGACCCGTCGAATTGCCAATCCTATCGTCCAATTTCACTATTAAATGCTGATGTAAAGATTCACTCGAAAATGCTCGCGAATAGGTTGGCCCAACATCTCCCCCCGCTTATTCATTCACTAGGTGGGGTTCATCGCCAGAAGGCAGGGCTCCGATAATATTAGGAAAACCCTTGATTTGATGCATGAAGTGGGCAGTAACAGCATGCAGGTTTACATGTTTTAGTTGGATTCTGAAAAAGCCTTCGACCATGTGGAGTGGTCTTATATTGGGAAAGCCTTGAGGAAGATGGGTTTAGGGGTTAGGTTCTGCGGGTGGATCGCTGCTTTGTATAATGGCCCATCTGCTAGGGTGTCTGTCAACAATACGCTCTCGCCCCATTTTCCCTTTCCCGTGGTACCCATCAAGGCTGCCCTCTGTCTCCCCTCTTATATGCTCTCGCTTTGGAGCCCTTAGCTATAGCTATAAAACAGCACCACCGGATTACTGAGATTAGTTGCAGTGATCTAGACTTAAAGCTATCTTTATTTGCAGACGATATCCTGGTCTATAAGACCAACCTAGACCAATCTCTCTCGACTCTTGAACCTGATTCAGGGCTTTGGGGCCTTTTCGGGATTAAAAATTAATCTGGCAAAATCATCCCTCATGCCGATGGGGCCTCTCGACGGACTCATTGAAGGGAAAGATTTGGTGGGTGGTATTAGAGTTGAGCATGTGGCTACGCGTTACTTGGGGGTCCTGCTTCCGAGGGACTTGGGAAGCATTTTTTAGCTCAATTTTCTCCCGGTTCTCTCCAGGATACGTTCAGACCTGAAGCGTTGGACTCCTCTGACGCTCTCATGGCTCGGGCGCATGGTGTCCCTAAAGATGAATATCCTGCCCCGCCTCTTGTACCTCTTTTCCGTTCTTCCTACTATAGTACCAGAATCGTTCTTCAAAGCCCTCCACTCCATGGCTTTGTGCTTTGTTTGGAACGGGAAAAAACCAAGAGTCAAATTTGCCACCCTAATCCTCCCAAAGGCTCACGGGGGCTTTGGGCTCCCAGACATCCGCTTATACTGCAAGGCTGCACAGTTAAGGGTCATGTTGGAGCATATGAGAGATGAAATGTGGACCTACTGGTCGTATATAGAAGATTCCCATGCTCATCCTACAAAAGTAAGAGATTTCTTGTGGGCCCCAGTCAAGGACCTCCCGGATAGGGTTAGAACCCATCTGACGCTGGCAGTCCTGTGGTCCTTATGGAGGCACTAAAGGTCCAACGTGCCCCTTTCTTCCTGGCCTTCTACTCTGTCTTCTCTATGGGGGCCCCCTTTTGATCTGGGGAGGAGGGGTTTTAGGGACACCCAGAAGTTGTCTGATATGGGTCTAGAACGGGTTTCCCAGCTATTCCAGAACGGTGCCTTTATTGATCACGCCACCTTGGCGGAGTTTATGGGAGTCTACCCGATCTCTATTTTTGACTTTCCCCGCGTGAAGGGGATCCTGACCGACCCCAAGTTGGGCCTGGATCTTGGGCGCCCTCTTAAATCCCTGGAAAGATGGTTGCTGGAGGCTACTTCTAGAAGAGGCTCCCTTTCCAAAATATACAACATTTTAATCACAGCTCAACTTGAGGGTAGCCCGGGTTTTAAGAGGTTCTGGGAGAAGTGGGGTGAACCTTTGGAGGATGACGCCTGGTCTAGGCTCTTTGGGGTGCTCCGGTCTGGTTCCCTTTACACTTCTGCTATGGAGCACAACTTTAAAATCCTTCACGCATGGCATCTCCCCCCTGAGAGACTGTCCAAAATAATTAGCGGTACCTCCCCCCTCTGTCCCAGGGAGTGTGGTCACAGGGGGTCTTGGTACCACTTGTGGTGGGAGTGCCCTGTCATTCAGATCTTCTGGTCGGAGCTCTTGAGCTGGATTAAGGATATAGTGGGTCTCACGATTGCCTTGTGTTCCATTTACCTTCTGTTTGGGTTCCCCTCCCCATCCCTGGAGTCGTGCGCCTATCCTAGGGTGGTCTAGGCTATGCTGAGAGTGGGGAGGTTGGCCCTGGCCCAGAAGTGGAGAAGCAAAGCACGTCTGTCCAGAGCAGACTGGTTGGCCAAACTCTAAGTTATTTTCACGTATGAGAAGTTAACAGCTCTGGTACATGATTCAATGAACGCCTTCCTGCAGGACTGGACAGTGGTGCTCTTGCACGAGGACTGTGGTTCAATGAAACTCTGAATCTCCCGCCCGAGGCGCAGCCTACCGTACATACTCCTGGTATGTCAGTCCTAATTGCTAGTGGTGTTTGGTCAACAGCGAACCCAAGTTGTCAGCCTATTTGTTTTGTTAGGTCCAATGGTTTCTATTTTCTGTTTTTTGTCTCCACAAGGCCCTTTTGGGCCTGGTTAATTATGAGCGGGGCATGAGTTGGGTAGGGGGGGGGTTCGTTCTTTGTTTTTTTTGGTGCTAATGAATCATTGCTAATGGTCTTTGCCCGTTGAAGTAAAATGTTTAATAAAAATTAAGTGGAAAAAGAAAAGGGCGGAGAAGTGTTCCTTCCATGCTGTCTCGCCGATGTTGTTTTGTTGGACGTCACTTATTGCCGCTGTTGTCGATCTAACCAGGGACCAAAATTCTTTGGACTTTCTACTGCATACTATGCGCAGCATTTGCTCCGAGTCACTTTGGAACATTGTGCTTCTACAGCTAGCTACCCAGTTTTTATAGGCTCGGGCTTCCGTGATTGCTTGCGCCTTGTGGGTTGGTTTTTTCTGCTAGGCGTTTTACTCGCCTGACTTCTCTTCGTTTTTCTACAAGAATTTTATCGTATGTTTGATGTCCTTGGTGTGTGGTTTTTCCAGATCCTTTTTTTATGCAAACACATTTTAGTAAAGACATGTAGTCCACTGTTTTGTTCCCATTGTCACCATTTGTGTTTGTTACAGCAGTAGTATAATCTCTTGTGCTTAGATATCCGGGCGCCTTAGTCTTAAACAAGTACCTCCGTTGGGCACTTCCACTTGGGCCTTCATAGTTGATTGGACTAGTTCCAGGGTAGCCCCCCAGGACGTGGTTAAGAGATTGTGATCGCTGTTCTTTGTCTTAATGACTTTGAACGTTATGTGCTGGGAAAGGCTCTAGACAAGTAGTTGTGATCTATATCAGCAATCTGGTCACCTCTTTTCCAGGTTGCTACCAATTGTTTGGCTTGGTTTTCTTCAGCCTTTAAGGAGTGGAGATCTCAAAAGTCCATCAGCGTAGACCATAATCTTCCTCTTACCTCTGAGCGTGAAATTCTTTTTTGGGCTCCCATCCGTTACCATCTTTTTAGGCATGTGGCATTTAAATCACCACATATTATCGTGTACTTTGCATGATGGTTGGTATGTGCATCATCGATTAGGTTTGCTGCCGTCTTGAGGAAATTAGAATCAGATTTAGCTTGGGGATTCCAATAGCAATGTATCACCACCATGTTTGACTGTTTGTCCTGGTGTAAATAAATTGCCGAATTTGGCCAGCTCACCAGGAGAGTGTGTATACTAACCACATATACGTTTTTACTGCGCACTTCACCAAAGAGCCCCTCAAAGAGTGTGCTGAGTGACTTTGAGAAAAGACTCGAGCAGACTGCCGGGCAGGATCTGCGCCATGTCAACGAAACAGGAAATGAGCCTTTACTCACGGGTAAGCATCACACTCCAGCAACCGACCCGCACGCAACTGCAATCATACGTTACTTGAAGATGCACCGTACAACACATCTGCCATTAGAATGTAGCCAAGTCTGAAAAAAATGTGGTCTAGCTAGACGCATAATCAGTCCCCTGGACTTGCATACTCTCCTGACAACCTCACAGCAGCCATCCACAAGCCAGCTCGACATGGCTCTCTAGCAGGGACTTGGCCATACCTACCTTCGTATTGGCTAAAATGCACACACGCATTCTAAACTCCTCTGACAAATGTACCATACCACCGACTGTGGTCCCCTGAGGGCGTTCCCTTTACAGCGCTTTGAGGCCACACCAATGGAATAGAAGCTATACAAATGCCAAATTATATTACATGTGTGTTATGCCCATGGTATGAAGTTATCTGTTTGTATTGTACACAGGGCAGGCACTTCTACCACTGTGAAATGGCATGGCAAGAAGACTCCCAGGGGTGCAATGATAAACAGTGTCTGTCATGGCTTTGTCATGCGTGTATAGGCGACACTAGGGCCAAAGTGGTGGAGACGTGTTTTGATGAGCTGGTCATTTCAGCTGATAAAAAAGAGAAATATGTACAAAGATTGCCCTGAAGTAAAGTGAGCTTGAAGTATGCAACTTATGTACTGTGATATTTCTTGGATATTTTTAAAATGTTCAGTTGCATAACAGTAACATATTTGAAGACTGAAATTAAAACACAAATGATAAAGCAAAGTAATAACATCACACATCTAAAGCTTTAAAAACATGCCTGTGTCTACCTCTTTCTATTAACTCCAGTGCCAGTTTGGTTGGTGCTGGAGACAGGTAAATGTCGGTGTAGTGTCCGGTGCTATCAAGTTTGCCCAGGAAATGCAGGAAGAAGCCATCCAGTATTGTTTTATTCTTGTAATTCTAGGATTTGTACTATTCTTACATTTAAAACGGAAAGAAAAACTCCTTTGGGGCCCAGCAGCATGAAATAATGTTGTCAATCCTGTTTCAAATATATGCAGTAATTATTTATAGCCTAAAACAGCAATAATTTAGAAGTATACTAATCAGAGCTAATACAACCCATGGAGCCATCCAAATGGGCTTAATGATCAACTACAAGAACTTGCAAACCACTTAAAAGTTGAGAGTCTAGTTATAAATGCTGTAATCTATATTGCTGTTAAATCGGGGATGAGGGTGGGTGGGGTAGGTGAGTAGGGAAGATCCGAGAGAACGCTTAGTCAGTTTGACACTACACATATAGTTCATTGACTGGCCCCCGTATTGAGTCGTAGCCTTCTTCAAGCTCCCTCTTCGATTAAGCAATTTCTTCCTTTGCTGAGAGGGTTATCGTACTCGGTAACCAGTCTTCATGGCTGGGTTTGGAACTACTCTTCCTGAGATTAAGAATCTGTCTTTTAGCAGTTGCCATTTCCCTGCTAGGCCCTTTTTTGCTAGGGACAGATGGGGATCTAACGGGAACAGTCCTAAGATGCTGCAGGGGGGTGACTTTTCAAGAACCAAGCCCACGAGCAGATGTACTCGCTGGAGTGCATCTTCCCAGAATGGTCAGATTTTGCGGCATTCCCAGAACATACGTAGAATCGCTCCTTTTGCCTTTGGGCAGTTCCAGGAGTCCTTCCAGGGGAGCAACTTGCACTCCCTTATCCTCAGCAGTGACCAGTATAGATCTTTCTTGGGAAGCCCGCAGCATAGATCAATGCTCACTTGCTCCTTGACAGTGCTGGAGAGATTTAAGACCAGCTCCATTCTATAATAGAGACCCCTTGGTGTGGCCCCCAGTGCTTCTCCATCGGGCGTCAGTATAGCAGAGGTTGCAGTGAGAGACTGGGAGATGGTTGGAGCAGGTCGTGGTAGTGTCTTGGAGCAGGGGATGAGCTTGGAGGACGTTGAATGTCGGCGTTCGGATGGTGAATAGGGGCAAGAGTCTCTGGTGCCCTGAGAGTTCATATGCCCGCAATTTGGTATTTGACCTTTAAGTATCCAAAATCTTGCAGGGAGTCACATTCCCTTGTATCTTTGATCTTCCATATTCCTGCTTTTTGCCACGATTTCCAATTTAGAGAACGAGCGTTAAGTTTGATGACCAGGCCTGTCCAAAGGCATGAGTAGCCAGGAAGGAGAGATTTTCCCCTCTTTCCATGTTTTCGTTCTTCCAATCCATGGTGACATGGCTGATGGATGGAGGCGTAGATGAAGAAGGTAGCACTCAGCCCATGGACAGGAGACAGTCGAGGGAGGTTGGGCTGACAGGGCCCTTTTCAATAGAAGTCCATTTGGTGCCTTAGAGAGAGATTTATGTGTTAATGTGAAGATGGCAATTGCGATAAGGGAATGGCAAGATTGACACTTTAGGTTTGACAAGAGAGAAGCACCCCACCCTGCCCATCCCAAATTTCCTATAGCTTTCTTTAGGCTTGAAAAGTTAGCCAAGTATCTGGTAGCAGAAATGCAAATCTTACACAAGGGGTTAATAGATAGTGGGAGGATCTAGTATGAGAGGGCGGCTCGGTCTAGTATTGGAGGGCGGCTAAGGTCTAGTGTTGGTGGGCGGCTCAGGTCTAGTATTGGAGGGCGGCTCAGCTCAGGTCTAGTATTGGAGAGCGACCCAGGTCTAGTATGAGAGGGCGGCTCGGTCTAGTATTGGAGGGCGGCTCGGGTCTAGTATTGGAGGGCGGCTCAGGTCTAGTATTGGAGGGCGGCTCAGTTCAGGTCTAGTATTGGAGGGCGGCTAAGCTCAGGTCTAGTATTGAAGAGCGGCTCGGGTTTAGTATTGGAGGGTGGAGGGCGGCTCGGGTCTAGTATTGGAGAGCGACTCGGGTCTAGTATTGGAGAGCGACTCGGGTCTAGTATTGGAGGGCGACTCGGGTCTAGTATTGGAGGGCGGCTCGGGTCTAGTATTGGGAGGGAGGCTCGGGTCTAGTATTGGAGGGTGGCTCGAATCTCGTATTGGAGGGCGGCTCGGGTCTAGTATTGGAGGGCAGCTCGGGTGTAGTATTGGAGGGAGGCTCAGGTCTAGTATTGGAGGGTGGCTCGGGTCTTGTATTGGAGGGCGGCTCAGCCTAGTATTGGAGGGAGGCTCGGGGCTAGTATTGGAGGGCGGCTCCAGTCTAGTATTGGAGAGCGGCTCAGGTCTAGTATTGGAGGGCGGCTCGGGTCTGCGTGATGAGCAATAGACACAGGGTGGGTACATAGACCACGTGGATAGGCGCTATATATCATTCTATTTTATAAGCGAGGGAACATCGTTGGGCCCAGTTTGCCATAATTGTATATTTAGAAAGAAATGTAAAAAGTGGTGCTTTGTGAATATTATAGGAATAATGATATCTATTATCTGCTTAAATACTAACAAAATGAAGGGAGCAAAAAACGAAAAATGTACTTAAATACTGCAAAATGATTTGTGCAAAAGCTAAAATTGCAATCCAACTATGTTTTTAATGAATGAGCTGTGCATCGAATTAAGCTTCACTTGAATGACAAATCAACTTAACAGACAACAGGGCACTCTTCTAGAGCAAAACAAACATGGTTGTCAAGCCTCAGGCAGCCAGGACTCTTTCTAGTCAAATGAAAGCAGATATAACGAAGGCAACTAAGGCACAGAATGCTCACCCTGCAACTGATCCAAGTGGAAAAAGGGAGATAAAAACATACATTTGGGAGCTTCCAGAATCTGGAAGTGACTGCACGTGACTGCACGTGTTTTCTTGAGTGCTCATTCGGGTTTGTAGTTGCAGTGGCGGTTTGGTGACCCATTGTACACTTGCTTTCTGGTGGCTGCTTGTGGAACTATATGAAATGCCTGGAAATATAAATTAGAGGTCAGGTGTGAGATATTTCGTAGAAAATTGACTCACGACGATCAGCCCACACTGGGGTTTGTTGTTAGAGCAAATGGCGCCTAATTGAATAATAAATGCATCAGATGTTTGTGGGGCCAGAGTGCCCCAAGGGTTAAAATAAGACCAGGATTCTTCAGGGGCCCAATGATCCTAAAAAGGGGGGGTGCTGGGGGGGATGATTTAATGGGCCACAAGAGCGGGGGAACTGAACTGAGCGAGGTTTCGGGTTAGATGACTGAATATTAAGCAGGCAATTATTATTGGATGGCTGGGGATAGAAGGGTAGCGAGCAATGCAGCTGAGCGCCGCTCCAGCCCACGGGAAACTGCGCTGGTGGTAGTTACGGTACCTGGGGAAACAGGTAATGCAAGGCATCAAAGGGCCCTGTGGCCAGCCTGCTGCAAGGAGCAGCAGTACTAGAGGCAAGGATGTGGACTACATTATCTGACAGTGGCGGATAGAGGAGGGACACCTCACCCTACGTTGTTATGTATGGCCCTCCCATGTGTATTACCCCGTTAAGGGGATGTGTCTCCCTCCCACGTGCATTACCACTGTGTCATGGCCCAAGCTAATAAAAGGAGCCCCTGCAGGCACGTGCAGCAGAACGGCTGCAGACTCCAACTATTTGGGTTTCAGATGGGGGTTTGTAATCCCATACAACAGTGCCATGGGTATCAGGGAAACAGACAATCTAAAGTCGGCATTGAAAATACTGTGGGTAGTGGCGCAGAAAATTGATAAAGAGATTAAGCTCGGTAGTGTGGCGGGCCCATTCGCTACCCCACCTTTGAAGAACTTTGTGGTGTCATCACTGGGCTTGGTTCCCAAGATGGAAGAGGGGCAGTTTCGCCTCATACGGCACCTATCCTTCCCTGAGGGGGCATCTGTAAATGATGGCATAGCTGAAGAGAGCTGTAGGGTTCATTATTCCTCCTTTGATGATGCAACACAACTAGTAAGGGCCTCGGGAAGAGGCACATTGATGGGGAAGGCCAATATTGAGTCAGTCTTCAGGCTACTGGCAATTAGGAAGGAAAGCTACCATTTGCTGGGTTTCAAAGTAAAGGACTGTTACTATTACGAAAGGTGCTTACTGATGGGGTGCGCAATTTCTTGTGCTTATTTTGAAACATGCAGTACTTTTTTGGAATATGCATTGAAGCAGAGGGCCCAGGGCGGGGTAGTAATGTACTACCTCAATGACTTCTTGTTCATTGGGAAAGAAGGGACAGATGAATGTGGTGTTCTCATGAACAGGTTCCAGTCATTGATGGATGAGATGGGGGTCCCCTTGGCGAAGAGGAAGACAGTGGGTCCACTCACAAGGCTTACATTCCTGGGAATAGATAAAGACTGAGTGGAAGGGAAGTCAAGACTGCCAAAGGACAAAGTGGTGAAGCTTAAAGGAAGTGAGGGCCAGGAGTAAGGCCACTTTGAGGGAGCTGCAATAATGGCTGGGGAATTTGAACTTTGATGGTAAGGCGATCCCTGAAGGAAAAGTGTTCGCCAGGAGCATTGAACTCAAGACTGTAGGGCTGCAACACGCTTCCCAGCACGTGCTAAAGAGGATCTCAAGATGTGGGATGGTTTCCTGGATGATTTCAATGGGGTACTACTTTGGTGGGAGCAGTGGACTACTAGCGAGAAACTCAGCCTTTTTACTGACTCTTCAGGCTCCCATGGATATGGGGCTACTCTGGGGAACGAGTGGTGCGGGCAGGCCTGGCCGGCAGCATGGCATCAAGAGGGAATTACCAGAGACATCACTTTGCTGGAGCTGTTTCCTGTTGTGGTTGCTTTCAGGCTATGGGAAGAGTCATTAGCAAATATAAGGGTGATTCTGTGGTTGGATAACCTGGAAGTGGTGCAAATCATTAATCAGGGAACGTTCAGCAATTTAAGGGTACTGAGGTTACTGAGGGAGCTGACAACAAGCCTGCTCAAATTGAACTCCGAAGTAAGAGCACGACACATTTCAATGTGAAGAAAGTGGCAGCTGACTCTCTCGTTTGCAGTGGGAGAAATTTCGGGGGAACTGTCCGGAGGTGAGCAAGAGGATGACCTTGTTCAAGGTTCAGTGGTGGGGCATGATTGGGGGAATCTGAGCTCACTGATCCACATGGCCCTGGCTCCAGGCAAAGCAAAGAGGCACAGGGAGCGATTTGTGGCATTTCAAGAGCAATTTTTGATGGAGCACCAAAGGGGATGGCCAGTTCGTGCCTTGGTTGGATGGGATGGTGGTCTAGGAAAACCAGATCCTGGATATCTTACCACTTGCCAGCGATAGCACACTACTACAAGCTAGGGGGAAAGCCCGATCCCACCAATGAGCATTACATCGTAATGGCAATGAAAGGCTGGGCAAAGAAAACAAGGAAAAAGCCAGATGCAAGGCGACCCAATCATAGTGTTAAATTGCACAGTTTAATAGAAACTCTGCGTAAGATTTGCCGTAGCGAGGTGGAAAGGGTTTTGTTCACGGCAGCTTTCATATTCTTTGGGGCCTTCAGAGTGAGCGAGCTGGTACTTCAGAATATAGAGGGACGGGGCTCTGGGTTTTTAAGGCTGGAAGATGTGCAAATATCAAAGGAGCTGGTGTGCATTTATTTGAGGAGGTAAAACGGATCAAAAGGGAAAAGGGAGAACATTCACCCTTTATAGCATACAGGGGAGCAAGCATAGTATGTCCAGTAGCGGGGCTGACCGCTTACCTACAGGAGCGGCAACAGGCGTGTGCGGGGTCACCTCTATTTTTGCACAGGGATGGGTCGGCCCTGAGCAGGTTTCAATTCAGTAGCGTGATGGACATCGCTTTGAAAGGTATGGGAGTGACAGGAGAGGTGTTCGGAACACACTCTTTTAGAATCAGTGCTGCTACATCAGCAGCCGAGTTGGGCATGGGGCCTGAGACAATCGTGAGAATCAGGTGTTGGAAGTCTGGGTATTTTAGGATGTACATAAGGCCAGATTAATGTAGTTTTAATGTATCTCCATCTCATCTCCGTCCAACTAACAGCAGCCCGAAGGAGGAGATGGTCAGTTTGGGTGGTGGGTCATTCTTTTGTTACTAGGGCTGGGGCTAACTGGACGGCGGAAAGAGAGAGGCTGACCGCTGGCGAATATCGGATCTGGTGGCAGAGGGTGCTTGGGATGAGATGGGCACAGTTACAGGGGAACATTGACAAACTGTTGGGCAGGCCTCACAGGCCCGATGTATTGATCATCCATCTGGGCGGCAACGACCTGACAAACCTGGGCACAGGGTCATTGATGGGGGAAATTATGTTCACTTTACAGGAATTGCCCTTGCAGTTGGGTGATGCAGAGATCTGGTCCAAGATCATTCCGAGACAGGAATGGAGGGGTGCAGAAAGTCATTCAACAGTGCAGAAATCAAGGAGGAAATGAAACGGGGGAATGGCCAAGTTCTTCAGGGACAGAGGTTTCACGCAGGTCAGGCATGGTCTGATCAACTTAAAATCACCAGAATACTATGAGAAGGACGGCATGCATTTCTCAACAGGAGGCATGGATCTGTTATTTTGGAATTTGTGCACAAAACTGCTGGAATTATAAGATAAGAAAGGGGGCAGCCACGGTGGGCGTGGACCCACCTTTGGCCTGGCAGTGTTTTTGCAACCAGTGGCACTATACAGACTACTAACGAGCAGTGGAAAAGTGGGAAGGGTTTTCGCTCTTCTCGCGATCAGCACCCCTTTGGGGCCTAAGGGGTAAGGGCGCTGGAGGTATTGATGATGGCTCAGATTCCCCCGACAAAATGGCACTCCTCCATCCCAGGAACACCTGCAAGGGCAGGTGGGGTACAGACAAGAATGGTTGGGGGTGCTTTGGCCTACAGTGGTCTTGGTTCGGAAAGGGGGGAGCAAGGTTTGGACACGGAACAGGTGGCTGGTCGCCGTACCTTCAGAACTATTTTCACAAAGTTTGGTTTGCAGTGTTTTGAGTCTTGTAGTTATTAGCAATGTTGTGAAAATAAATCTGTGGCCTTTTATGCCAACAGAGAAAGAATGTCGCATTCTGCACCCTTTTCCTTGTGGGGTAGCAAGGGTGGCGAATGGAATAAGCAGGTATGTTGGTATAAGTATGGACAAATGCCCAGGTTATGGAGGTGATGACGTAGTGTAGCACCCAAATAACGTGGCAGTGTCCTCCTCGCTCCACCCTGGCTAAGTGGGAGGAGTTGGGGCAAGCTCGGGAAAAAAAAGAGGATCAGGAAGCCTGCCAAACGGGGGCAGGAATGCCTGCGAAAACAAACAAAAGAAAAGGGTGTGCCAGTGGACTTATAAGCCGTTGGGCATCTGACTGCCTGATCATTGCAGTCCAAGGACGCCAGAAGACTTGATGAAGGAGGAAGCATTTTTTTTATTTCCTCCCACCCACCCTGCATAACGACGGCAGAATTGCAAGGCTTTGCCGTTGTTGTTGCAGAATGTGGAGGCAGTGTTTTTGCTACCAGTGGCACTATACAGACTACTAACGAGCCGTGGAAAAGTGGGAAGGGTTTTTCCGCTCTTCTCGCAATCAGCACCCTTTTGAGGCCTAAGCCGCAATGGAGCTGGAGGTATCGATGAGGGTCCGGCTTCCTGCGACAAAACGGCACTCCTCCAGCCCAGGAACACCTGCAAGGGCAGGTGGGGTACAGACAAGAATGGTTGGGGGAGCTTTGGCCTACAGTGGACTTGGTTGGGAAAGAGGGAAGCAGGGTTTGGACATGGAACAGTCTGCTGATCGCCGCACCTTCAGAACTATTTTCCCAAAGTTTGGTTTGAAGTGTTTTGAGTCTTGTAGTTATTAGCGATGTTGTGAAAATAAATCTGTGGCCTTTTATGCCAACAAAGAAAGAATGTTGCATTCTTTTTTTTATTTTATTTTTTTTATTTTTTATTTTATTGGCTAAATTAGCCTTTAAAAAGTCAACATTTCATTTATACACATTTCCTCATATATTCATCATAATTCCCTCCACCATTCCAGCCTTATTGTCGTTAAATCTCAGTCCTAGTGACACATTTGTCAAGAGTCACCTCCATTTGTGCCGTGTAAAAACATAGTCCCCCGTTTTTTAATTTTTAATTTTTTAATTAGTGTTACAACAGCAGTTTTTCTAACAGTGTCAGGAAGCGAATTAATGCATAATTCAATTGCCTCTCTTGACTATCAAACAAAGCATGCCACCAGTCGTCTGCACTTGGGGTTTGATATTTCATTAGCTGTGGCCCCAAAGTCAGTGATCTTTGCGGGCCCAAGCCCTTACAAAGAGTATCAGGTGTTTTAGATTTTCTTCATTCTGCTTGCTTGGGTATTGTTTGATAGTGTGGTTCGTTAAGCCGTCGGGTCCTGGGGCTCTAGAGGAGCTGTTTTTTTTTATTACCTCCTCAATGTCACTTTTTTCAAAGTTTAAGTTCCAATTTTCAAGTGTGGGTGATGATCTCCCCCTTGCAGCTCCCCTTTTGTTGTACAGTGCCGAGAAATGTTCTATCCACTCGGCTTCAGTTATTACATTGGCCAACAATGCCATTTGCAGAGCTCCTTCATTGTTAATTAGCTTCCACAATTCCGAAGGGTTTTTATTTTGCAGTTTTTCCATTATTAATTCTGAATCTTTTTGCAACATGAATGCTTTGTGTGATCTGAGCCACTGTTTGTATTTTTGTTTACATTTTGTTTTCGCGGTTAGATAGAGGTTGCAGTCCGTTTTTGACAGATGTCTTATTTGCACTCTCATTTCTGTCTTCCTTCTTACCACCTCTAAATCGAACTTGTGTTTTGCAACAAACCCATATGCCTTTGATCCCTGTTGTTTCTCTTTGAATGAGGCAAATAGGTGGTTGTACTCAGTTTCTTCTTGCCCCTCCACATATAAGCTTATGATATATTTTACGTCTGTCTCCTTTAGCCTCAACCTAACTCTGTTAGATTCAACCATAATAGGGGAAATTCCATGCCAAAGGTTGAGGGCCAACAGTTGTAGTGACGGACACTATTACTGGATCATGATCGCTGTAGTTCATGGGATACACCTCCAATGAGATAGTTCTTTGGTGTTATTTCTCAGTGACAAAGAAGTAATCTAGTGTGGATTTCTGGATGCCTCTAGACCAAGTTGGCTTGGCCAGAATGTCACCTGCAGTATTTCCGTTCAGCAACACCAGGTTTCTTAGCTCCAGCTATAATGACCATTGTCTGGCGAGTTGTGTTTTGGCAGGGTTATTCACTTTTAGGTCATTGTTTATTGATTAGCAATTCATGTTCAAATCTCCGCATTTCACAATATCGGCAGTGACGTCTGCTTCTAGCCATTGTCTATTACAGATGTAACTTGGTCTATGTAAGCAGTAGTGCCTGCCATTTTGTGGTTCCAATATAGATTCAGGATATGGATCTTTCTGTTTCCTGCTTTCTTCTGTACGATTGTCGTCGTCTGAATGTAGTGAGACACATTCATGGTTTTGATAATATGGTATCTGGAGCTCTTTTTCATCATGGTTAATAGACCAGCCATGGGCCTACCCTTCAGTTGTTTGATTGCGGGATTAAAGGCAACCTCATACTCTGCGACCATAGAGAATTTGTCTAGTGAATTCTCTTGTATTTACCATTGTTCGTTATTTCCAGGATGTCAAAACCTAGTGACATCAGCTCAGACATTGCCTCTAGGATAATGTTTATTATCCTTTTTGACTTCAGATGTAAGATCACATGGTCATTCTGACCTTCTATCGGGAATTCCACTGTTTGAATGTCGTTGGATTGTATGGTCCTAAGACACGGTACACAGTTGTAGGAGGCGTAGAACGTTGTTTCGATTCATGATGAGCTCATCTCGGCTCTCAATTCGTTCCAACTTCACTTTATAGGTTATGCAAAACAAAGGGGGGGTCTGGGAATCTCTCTACCAGCACGAACACAGCCTAATGACCTGTTCTTATATCCCCGCATATCAGTCTTTGTCCTGCCCACGGGCAGTCCAGCACCAAAATGCTAGGCAATTCTCCACTGTACAAGAGTACCAATAGCAACCCCATACACGTGTTTCAGCCTTGTTGGACATCATCAGTGAGGTGAAGCTGTGCCTCTCTAAGAACAGTGAGCAAGGGGTCCACGTCTGGATCGCCCTGGTAACTTAGGGTGAAACCCAAATTCACTTTATAAGTTGATAGAAGGTTTTTGCCATCTCCTTTTTCTATTTGATCTATTGAACGTGATTTTGTCTCCAGAAGCATCTGGTTCTGAGAAGAGTGCTTGCCCGTTGATAACCCCTTCCCGTTATAATTTACGGGTACAAACTTTCGGATATCAAGAGAGCCCCCTCGATTTCCGTTCATTGACTCTGATTGAGGTAGGTTTTTAACTGACGAAATCTCCCTCCTCTCTAAGTCAGCGTTTTTCTTGATTAACTTTTCTCGCCTTTCTTTTATGGTGAGGAAGATCGTGCTTGCCTCCGTAGGCAATTCTCTTTCATCCTGTACATTCTTTGGTATCAACAGACAGGTTCTTTGGGGAGGTGTTTCATTAGAAATCTTTGGCAGAGTCGTGTTTTTTTTTTCCTCTTTATTTGCATTTGGTTCAATTACATAAAAACACATTCATGTAAAAGCCTTTACAAAATCTTAAAATCATACAATTCAATCAAATCCTATTAAGCTCTAATTCATTCTCAATATAATTACAAAAGCTTACTAGTTCATAAATTAATGGTTTGTGTGATCCTTGTATCATTCTACACCATAATATTTCGAGGCAATCATCAAATTCAGCATTTACAAATTTCATAAATGTTAGTGTCCTTATTTTTTTAAAATGCGGGCAATACAATATTAGATGTTTCAAAGTTTCATAAGGTTCATTACATTCGTTGAAACGACAACCCACATAGCCGTTTGATTCAATCACTTTCCAATACTTAATTCTCTCTCTTGTATGATAGAGATTGAATCTAAAATGAATGTATGCCTTTCGAGTGCGTTCGCAAGGAAATAGCGTAATATGTTCGTATCGAGGAGTACGATGTTTCAAGTATGTTCCATATTCATTGTACAAACTATAACTCTTAATTAGGTCAATAGTTACGCACCAATCCATTTCAAAAAGCTTTTTTTTAGCAAAACACGGGCGATGTTGTACATCTTCAATAGTGATGTTAACATTATCCAAAATGTGTTGCATTTTTAATTGATAAACGGAAAGGGATTTAGGTAATTGGGCGCCCAACATTTTATTCATATCTATATACAATGAATTAGGAGGTGGATAATGGATCTTAACAAAGTTAGACAATTGTCTCCATTTCCATCGAGTTGAAAGAGAAACCAATCCTAATTCATGTCTAATGATAGCGTTGGGAACCGACATCGGTATAAACATTGCAGATTTCAAAATGGTGCCCTGTAGGCTGTCCAGCATAATTGTCATATCACATAAGCAGACGTCTAGAGTATAGAGTATGATACTTTCAAGTTTTAGTGTCATAAATTCTATTAGCGAGGTTAAAGAAAATGTACAGTATTTTGTAAATATCTTTTTCATTTGGGATAGTAAGGGGCATGCCTTGTTTTTAATGATCACAGACCATGAGTTAACAGAATTTAGGGCTGATAAATTATACCCCAAATAGATAGCACTTTCAACACAACAAATTTGTGTTTCCGATATTTTCCATGTAAAATTGCCTCTTTTGGATTTTACTCCAAATCTCACAATGGCTGTTTTGGCATGGTTTGGAGATAGATTATGTGCCTTTGCAAATGACTTGAATAATGAAAGTTTGGATTGTAACCCTGCCGGAGTCGGGTCAAATAAAATAATATTGTCTGCAAAGGCAATCCATTTTAGTTGCATGGTCCCAACCTTAACGGAAAATAGATTCCCATTTTCCCAATTCTTACCTAGGTCAGACAGATAAAGATTGAAGAGGGTAGCAGCTAAATTGCAACCCTGTTTCAGTCCAACTTCGGTGCAGATCGGGGCAGTGGTTCCACCTTCCGGAGAGATTCTAATTCTGTATGATGTATCCTTATGTAACTTGATAAGCCAGTACATCAATACAGTTGGAATCCCTATTTTAATCAATTTGTACCACAGCAGATTACGGACAACAGTATCGAAGGCTGCACTCATATCTATCATTGCAATATAGACCGGGTTTGCATTTTTTTCCTTAGCTCCGGTAATGACATGTGATATGATGAAGGCGTTGAGAGTAGTGCTCATATTCTTCCTGAATCCGGTTTGATACTTCGAATATAAGCAATTAGATCTGATTACTCTCTCAAGCTCATGTAATAGAAGAATCGAGAAGATCTTTGCCTCAGTATCAATCAATGATATTGGTCGATAATTCTCGGGGCGAGATGGATCACCTTTTTTAAAATGGGTACTATATTTGCTGTTCACCATGAGGGTGGCACATCCCCAGACTTAATAATATTCTCAAATTTGTTTTTAATAATGTGCGCCCAAAGCCCTGGGTCCGCCTTATATAAACATGGAGGAAGGCCGTCTGGGCCTGCAGCTTTTGAATAAGACGGCCTTGAAATTGCCCATATAATATCATTGCCATTCCACTTAAGCTTTGGGATGTTGGAATAATCCAGAAAAACATCCGGAATACCTCGAAAATCGCAAGGCAATTGGTATTTGTCCTTGATAAATCTTTGCCATATCTGCTCAGGGATACAATTGGGAGAGATCAATGTAGTACATTTATTGTCAGATTTCAAGGTGCGCCAAATTACGCGCGTGTCATGAGACACAATGGCGCAAATTAATTGACAGTTTACCTCATTATGTCGTATGATGCGAGCAAATCTTATATTTTGCTTGTTTACGGATATAATTTTTTTCCGCCTTGCCTTGTAAATCTCGGTACCCGGATTGCTTCTCTACAAAACTCTCAACTCCCTGTTTTTATCCCTTTTTAATAATTTACATTTATGATCATATGGATGGATGTTTTTCCCATTGTTTTGTGTTTTGGAAAACCGTTCTAGTGCATTGTGAACTATTTCAGAATAGTGCATACAAGAAATATTTTCCAATTCGCCCTCCAAGTGTTTAAACCTCTCCATTTCTGAAAACATTTGCTTTACAACAAAGTTACACAACCCTTCATTCCATCTGATAGAATGATAAGGTCGATTAATTTCAACCGCAGCCATTGCTATATTTGGGGTGAGTATTTGACATTCCATTTGAATAGCTGTGAAATGTTGAGCATGATCACCCCTCTCAATTTGACCTATTACTAATGGTGCCATTTGCATTGTGAGATTATGAGAGACATATATATAGTCTATCATGGTGTTCATCGTGCCTCGTGCCCATTTCTTTCCAGATTTCGTATCATTGCTGACCATCAAATCCATGTGCCACTCCGTGAGAAGCTCTCTAAATTTAGCTCCTCAATTACGAGAAGAAGAGGAGAAATTACGTACTTGGATTTCATTTGATTCCCGGCAGTCACAATTAAAATCGCCTCCTATTATGATTTCCCAGGAGTGGCACCTGTCAGATGTATACAACAAACATGCATCCAATTCGTCTAACATCTCATCAATTGTTAGCGTAGCAGGGTTCCAATATAATGAGATTATCAGTAACGAGGAATGCATGCTTGAGGGTATTTTAAAATGAATCCCCAATATACTAGCGGATTCCCATACCAATTCCGCTTCAACCTGGAGAAATATTTTGACTGCGACCTCCAGTCAAACCTCCAGATGGACGCCCTTGCAAGGATTTCTTTGCGGGCGAAGAATAGGTCAAGTAACCAGGAATCTGAACTGGTTCAATTTTCATTGTTTCTTGAGGAATTATAATTGCTGGTTGCTCTTCAAGTGTTAGTGAAGAGTACCATTTCATTAGATGTATATATCCACAGGAATTCCAAGATATCATTTTCATCCATATCTTATTGGGTGGCTATGTGGCGGAATGAGATATTTTTGGACATAAAATTGTCGAAAGCATGGGTTCCAGCCAGGGTAACTCTTTCACAGTGGCTATTGATTTCGATATTTCTAACATTTTATTTTCCAAGACTTCCTCAGATTGCGTATTAAGACTGCCTACTACCATATCCTTTAAAGCATCCTTGCCTTGGACTTCTAAGAATTCTTTAGCGTCTACCTCGTAGTCAAAGATAGACAGCACCAAGCCCTTGTTTCTTAGTTCCTCACGACTAAAACCAATAAATTTAATTATTGCTTCTGAGCTAAGATAGCAAATTGCCCTGTGATTGTTAACCCTTGCCAAGGAAACCCTACTAATGTCTTCAGTATTAATGTTTCTCAATTGTGGTATTCTTGAGAATACAGAGAAGATAAAGGAGCGATTGATACAATTCCCTCCCAGCTCCCTTGCATCACCCACAAATCCGATAATATGCTGTCTTTCAGATTCCGTATTCTGAGGTCCAATAATGTTTGTAGGTGTTACTGAATCTTTTGAGACAATTGCCTTCGGGAGAGCACTAATGTTCCCATGCGACAACTGAATTGGCAATGATCTGCTAGTAGTAGAATCAGTTTGGTTGAATTCAAATAAGGAGTGCTCCTCATTATAATGATGATCCGTGTTTGGTTGCTTCTCAGACAGAGACCTGCCTAATGCGGGACCATGGATCAGTATGTAACTGGGGGAATGAGGAATACTCATATGATTCATCTTATTCACCTTATTAGTTTCACAATCAGCATAATGGCTGTATGAGGGTACTATATCCACTGTGGTCACCTTCCCCTTGCCATTTCTCATGATAAGATTATTATTTTTTTTTTTTTGGTGATTCATCAACAGGCCTTAAAGATTCTTCACTCATCACTTTAGTAGTAGTACCTTTACTATTTCCTACTTCAGGCTGTTTTTCTTTACTCGGAGAACCTTGATTACATGAGTTAATCCTATTTTTCTGAGCATTAGCGCATATCTCACTGTATGATCTCCTTATAGGTGTTTTCGGAGAAGCATTGTCACATGTGTCAGTGAATTCCTATTGAGTTTTAGACGTGCAGCATCTACCTACAGTAGGAAAGTATTTAGTGAGAATAGGCTTGGTAAAGGTTTCTATTTTTGCGTCCATATTGGCAATCTCATTTCCTTTTTCCTGTAGTGAATGCTCCTTTGTAATAATAGTATCTGTTTTTCGAAACACTGCTGATTTATTAATTATGGTTTGGTTTACTTTTGTCCGTGTTGAATTGCTAGGTTTTATCATGCCCATATTGCCATGTACAACTTCCTTACTTAGCAAAACATTATCACCATCCCTACTTTCTATAACCGGTATAACCCCGGTTTCAGTTGAGAGAGCATCTTGACTTTCTTTAGACAGTTGTTCGAAGTCAATATGCTCATCGTCTGCAATATCAGGAGTAGGAATTAATTCCATGCCGTTTAATTTTAATTCCTTCTTGGATAATGCAGCCTCTCTTCTTCTTTTGGCGAGTCTTTTAACGGCTCTTAAATGCAACCTTTTTGCTCGACGAGACATGAAGGAAGATGTTGATTCATTAGATTGCATTTCATTGTCTACCTTTTTTTGTTTTTCAATTTCTTCTAACAGTGTTGATGGACTATCAGGTCTGTCAAAAGATTGCACTGCCGCAGTTGGACTGATCGGCATAAATGGAAGGTGTGCCTTATTTAGCACGTGTGAAATGATTGTATCATTTAATGCTGTTATCGATGTTTTGATTTCCCTCAGGTCATTCTCGCAATTGCACTTCATGGGCTCAGATATAACACCTGCTGATTGTGTAATCAAGTCCCTCTCATGAGGATCAGGTTGTATACTTTGCATACCCTTCTCATGTGTTATCTTCAAGGCCTTATTTGTTTGTTGGGCATTTTCATGTTGCATGTGTCTCAAGGTGTCCATGGCAATTATAAAACCCTCAATTTTATCCATCTTAGAGCATAAGTAATGAGTAATTGCCTTTATTTCTTTCAATTTCCAGTGAGTAAGTTCATGGCCTTTATAAAGAAGGTCCAATATTTTAGTTATCACAGGAAGGGGACAAGGGGATTTTTGGTCTATGTTTCCCCTTTCAATCATGCTCTCTACAAAATCTTTGCTGGGCATCCTAGTATGACCTTTGCTCTGCTCAGGGGAATACAATAAAGAGTATGGGATCCCCTTAGAAACTCCTTCACCTGGTAATTAATTGGAAACTTCATGAGTAACCTCACTACCATCAGTTTCTACAGTGTCCGTATTTAGTGATTTATGAGCAAATGGGGTCATCATGCTAATCGAATGATTAACCTGATCATCTAATTCCGCCATATTCCGCATCGTTATCGTAAATGAATCCTCATTGTCGATACAAGGAAGTGAGGGAGTCATACAAGAAGATGAACTAATCCTACTACGCTCCTTTACCTCCTCCGTCACGAACGAATGGATTCCTATAGGAGATGCGGTATAAACCTGAGCCATATGAGAGATGCATATAGGAGTGTTATTACACATCATATTATTTTCTTTTGGTGTCTCTACCACAGTGTTAGTGTCCGATGGCTCAGGTTTGAAAACATTCCCTTTTGCCCCAGTAGAATTATATGCAGTGAGGGTTTTCAATATGGTATCAGGACACCGTCCACTTCTTAGACCATTGGCCATTATTATATAAAAAGGGTCAAAAAACCCTAATAGAATATATTTTAAATGGCAATATTCTCAACCTATTCAGGGATGTTGATTCGAATAAATAGGTAATGAGACACCTAGATAAGAACACATTAGTGGTAAAATCCAAACAAACAGTGATTTAAAAGGGGCTATCACGATGCTCGTTCATCACATGAAGAGGACTCCACAGGATTCGATCGAGCAGTCAATTAAAAGATACAGTCTAGACTTCTATTAAAATCAGTACTTTATACACAACAAAATATCATAAACAATTGTATAGTTCCGGAGGGATCAAAGTGAAGGCTCACTGCAGTCTCCCATCCAAATGCGCCACCAAACATCCACAAAACAGCCTTAGGACTTTACTCCTCCGGGCTTAATGCCGCAAGGGTGACTACCTCAGCCTTTTCTGCGTGTTGAGGGTCACGTGATGGATCACGTGCTCGGGCGAAGCCCCGCCTCCTCCAGGAAGCGCCCAGGGAGTCACACACAGGCCAGCAAGAGCGCTGTTCTTTCCTGCGCTCGCAGTGCTGGATTGTAGAAAACAAAGCTTTCCTTTGCAGCGCGTGAACACAAGGTTGTAGCAAATAATCTCACCGCTCGGGCGGCTACCTCGGCCTTTTCTGCGTGTTGAGGGTCACGTGATGGATCACGTGCTCGGGCGAAGCCCCGCCTCCTCCAGGAAGCGCCCAGGGAGTCACACACAGGCCAGCAAGAGCGCTGTTCTTTCCTGCGCTCGCAGTGCTGGATTGTAGAAAACAAAGCGTTCCTTTGCAGCGCATGAACACAAGGTTGTAGCAAATAATCTCACCGCTCGGGCGGCTACCTCGGCCTTTTCTGCGTGTTGAGGGTCACGTGATGGATCACGTGCTTGGGCGAAGCCCCGCCTCCTCCAGGAAGCGCCCAGGGAGTCACACACAGGCCAGCAAGAGCGCTGTTCTTTCCTGCGCTCGCAGTGCTGGATTGTAGAAAACAAAGCGTTCCTTTGCAGCGCGTGAACACAAGGTTGTAGCAAATAATCTCACCGCTCGGGCGGCTACCTCAGCCTTTTCTGCGTGTTGAGGGTCACGTGATGGATCACGTGCTCGGGCGAAGCCCCGCCTCCTCCAGGAAGCGCCCAGGGAGTCACACACAGGCCAGCAAGAGCGCTGTTCTTTCCTGCGCTCGCAGTGCTGGATTGTAGAAAACAAAGCGTTCCTTTGCAGCGTGTGAACACAAGGTTGTAGCAAATAATCTCACCGCTCGGGCGGCTACCTCGGCCTTTTCTGCGTGTTGAGGGTCACATGATGGATCACGTGCTCGGGCGAAGCCCCGCCTCCTCCAGGAAGCGCCCAGGGAGTCACACACAGGCCAGCAAGAGCGCTATTCTTTCCTGCACTCGCAGTGCTGGATTGTAGAAAACAAAGCGTTCCTTTGCAGCGCGTGAACTCAAGGTTGTAGCAAATAATCTCTAGAGTCGTGGTTTTAGCTTCTGTAGCTAAGTTGTTCATCTCTTGCAGTGGGACGTTAGAGCCTATGGATGTCTCTGTTGATGAGTCTTTTTCCACTGCTCCCGGCTCGGCCACTTCGTCATAGACAGACAGGTCCATCAAGTCATTTATTTGATCGTCTTCCTCGCTTGTTTCCACAATTCTGCTCTCGGGAAGCTCATCCATCAGCGACACCACAGGGGTTTTCTTGTTCTGGTTTGGTTTTTCCGCTCTTAGGTTTTGATTTACAGTAACATTTACTGTCTTTATGTTACGCAATAACTTTCTGGAGTCATTACAGCGTCGGGTTTTTTTCATACATTGTTTTTTTAACTTTTTTGATTGCATTGATTTTTTAACCTGATTTTTAATCGTTTCATTCGATTGATTAGTGTTCCCCTTAATGATTGGAAAAATTTCATTGGGCCTCATTACACGGATGGCGGTAAGGATTTACCAGTACCGGTAAAATACCGGTAGCGGTAAATCCTTACCGCCTTTACTACGAGGTCCCTTTGCGGGTTGGGGGATTTAACGCCTGCTTTTTGCAGGTGTTAAAAACCAACCCGCAAAGGGACCCAGGGAGCTAATTACGGTACCGCAATTTGCGGTACCGTAATTAGCGCCTTCCCCATTCCCATTGAGCCCTATGGGGCGAAAATGGGAATGCGGAAGGGCAATGGTGGAAGGGGGAATTTCCGCCCACCAACCTTGGAATGGGGCAGTAATTCCCCTTTCCGCCAAGGCGGTGCCGGTATTTTACCGGCATGAACCATGGCGCTAATAGCGCCATGGTTCTCCGCCATCCGTGTAATGAGGCCCATTGTGTCTCTCCTCTTCATTATCAGATTTTGCTGATTAAGTAGGTTGATGGATTCCGCATCTCCCAGGGTCAGATGAAGTGGTTGGTGTTTGAGGGTCGAGAGTGGCTGGATTTGCCGACAATCTCATTTTTTCCAGGATACTATTAAAGCAGGACGTGTTTTTTGGTCCCGGAGCCCCTCTTCCAGCTGACTCTGGTGCAGTTATACTTAAAGGATTAGTTTGCCCTGAGCTCTCAGATACTTCAATCCTCTTCTGGACTTCCTTATTGGTACTCGTTGATTGATCGTTTCATCTTCTCTCCTCTTGTGTTATTTCCCGCTGAGTGACATCGTCTGTCGTTAAATCTATGGGGGTGCCATTGTGTCAAACTCTTTGAAGCTTCCACTTAAATTACGTGCTGCTTGTACATTAGGGGGGTCACCAGCTGCCAGGTTAGGTTCCAAGGCTGCTAGAACCTGGCCACCAGTTGTCATATTCAGTGCACTCAACCCCTGTTGGGTCAAGCTAGGGTCATTGATCTCCTTTCTAATTAGTTCAATCATGATTTCTTTGTTTTTAGTAAGTTGAGTGCTTGTTAATATCTGCCAGCAATTTCTTTTCCATTCCATTAGTTTTTCTTTGGTCCAACAGCGTGTTTAAGGAGGCCTCTATTCTCTTATTGGAGTCCCGTTGTATCTGATTGGTTAGTGTGTTTTCCATGTCCATACCAACCAATTTTGAGTTTATCAATGCTACCAGGGTGGTTAGGTCCACTTGCTCGTACAGTTTTAAAAATGGAGCAATCGAGATGGCAAGAGAAGACATCACAATAGGTCGAATCTCTCTCATTATGCATCCCACTAACTCCGAACGGTGCTCTTTATTCCTATAGTGTGAAATAGGCTGCTGTTGTATTTTGGAGCGCCTTATTTTGGTGTAATTTTGCTGCGTAATGGATGTGTCAGTGGACGAGGACAATGAAGTAGTTGATTTTCTCGCATCATGAACAGTTCTTTGCATTTTGGGCGAAGTTGTAGTTCGCCTTATTGGCATATCAAATGTTTTCGTACCTTTCCTCTGTGAGCAGGGCAATTTGGGGGATTCACTGTTTTCAATACACCTTCATTTGCTATAAGCGTTTTTCCATTTCGTTAAAGGCGAAGCACACAGTGACTCTTTCATTACTTCTGCAATGTGCTCTTTGGCGCTGGTCTTTTGGCACACGGCCGCTACATTATCTTTGACGGCAGAGCTGTGTGACTTATTTATTAAAGAGATGTTGTTTAGTATTTTATTAACCACTTCTAACAGGTTTCTTCTATTCGTTCCATTCGAAGTAAACTCGTTGCTGCATAAGTTCTCTATTGCCGAATGATGATCTTGATGAAACACTTCGTCCTCATTTGGTGTATTGTCGTAAGTAGAGCTCCTGTTCTCAACCGGTGAAAAATTGAGGGCAATTTCATTACGACTGGATTTTGTTGTTGTGGCCGGGGCTGACTTCTCAAATATTTGAGCCAGGTCTCGCCGATCTTCACCATTTGAGTCTATATCATTTGTTCTAATATCCTCCTCTCTGCATTCCAGAGGTCTCTTTGGGGTTTTAAATGAGGGGCTGTCTCCGTTTGTAGGCAGGCTACGCTTGAGCTCCTCTCCCTGGTTGTCCGGGGGTGCAGTTCCACACCCCTCCGTGCCCGATCCCACTCCCCGTCCTGCTGCGAAGGGAGACCGGCAGAGGGACCGAAAGGGTCACGGCTCATGACCACACTCACCAACAGTCGAGCACTCATAAGGTAAGTCTCCTTCAGGGACTCCTTCAGGGTTTTGGGTGGCAGTACACAGCTCAGCGGGGCAACTCGCCAGCCAATTCATGCTCACGTGGTGTGGTGGACGTTGCCCTGATAATTAGTGTATAAAAGAGAGCCCGCCTCCCTCTCATGTATATGGGAATCAGCGTTTATTTTAGCTTTTCTTCCCCCGCTTTGCACTTGACCTAAGCCTACTCCATGTTCGCAAGCTGCTTCATGGTACTCTCCAGACTCAAATGGATCAAAGGAGTCAGACACCCGCAGTCTCCGTGCATTCGGGTGTCCCAGATGTCAACAAGGATTCACCAGCGTCTCAATCACGTCGAGATAACGGAAGATCACTTTCGTCCACTTTCCACTCCGCGTTCCATGGCGGAATGGATGTTTTGAATGTTTGTTCGGCAGGCAGAGGGGCAGGGCACACCTCCAACCAGCAGTAACAGTAAAAATACTGGGCAGTTTCACAGGTCACAGATCACGAAAGATCACTTTTGTAAACTTTCCCCTCCGCATTCCGCAGCAGAATGGACGTTTTGAATGTTTGTTTGGCAGGCAGAGGGGCAGGGCACACCTCCAACCAGCAGCAACAGTAAAAAGACTGGGCCGCTTCACAGGTCACAGATCATGGAAGATCACTTTCGTCCACTTTCCGCTCCGCGTTCCACAGCGGAATAGACATTTTGAATGTTAGTTCGGCAGGCAGATGGGCAGGGCACACCTCCAGCCACACCTCCAGCCAGCATTAACAGAAAAAAGATTGGGTAGCTTCACAGGTCACAGATCACAGAAGATCACTTGCGTCCACTTTCCGCTCTGCGTTCCACAGCGGAATGGATGTTTTGAATGATTGTTCGGCAGGCAGAGGGGCAGGGCACACCTCCAGCCAGCAGTAACAGAAAAAAAGACTGGCCAGCTTCCAGGTCACAGATCACGGAGGATCACTTTCGTCCACTTTCCGCATTCTGCACCTTTTTCCTTGGTGGGGTAGCAAGGGTGGCAAATGGAATAAGCAAGTATGTTGGTATAAGTATGGACAAATGCCCAGGTCATGGAGGTGATGACGTAGTGTAACTGGAAGAGGCGGCCAAATAACGTGGCAGCGTCCTCCTCGCTCCCCCCTGGGTAAGGGGGAGGAGTTGGGGCAAGCTTGGGGAAAAGCAAGAGGGCCAGGAAGCCTGCCAAACGGGCAAGAATGCCTGTGAAAACAAACAAAAGAAAGGGGTGTGCCAGTGAACTTATAAGCCGTTGGGCGTCTGGCTGCCTGATCATTGCAGTCCAAGGACGACGGAAGACTTGATGAAGGAGGAAGCAGTTGCTTTTATTTCCTCTCACCCACCCTGCATAACGATGGCAGAATTGCAAGGCTTTGCCGTTGTTGTCGCAGAATGTCGCAGTGTTTTTCTGACCAGTGGCACTATACAGACTACTAACGAGCTGTGGAAAAGTGGGAAGGGTTTTCGCTCTTCTCGCAATCAGCACCCCTTTGAGGACTAAGCAGCAATGGAGCTGGAGGTATCAATGAGGGTTCGGCTTCCCACGAAAAAACGGCACACCTCCAGCCCAGGAACCCCTGCAAGGGCAGGTGGGGTACAGACAAGAATGGTTGGGGGAGCTTTGGCCTACAGTGGACTTGGTTGGGAAAGAGGGAAACAGGGTTTGGACACGGAACAGTCAGCTGATCGCCACACCTTCAGAACTATTTTCACAAAGTTTGGTTTGCAGTGTTTTGAATCTTGTAGTTATTAGCAATGTTGTGAAAATAAATCTGCTGCCTTTTATGCCAACAAAAAAAGAAAGTCGCATTCTGCACCTTTTTCCTTGGTGGGGTAGCAAGGGTGGCGAATGGAATAGCAAGTATGTTGGTATAAGTATGGGCAAATGCCCAGGTTATGCTGTGGAGGTCGCACAGGTGATCAAGATGGAAAAGTATGACCATTGTAAAGGGTAAACGACCGAAAAGGTGCCCTTCTTGTGGGGGGCAAGCAGGCCATGGCTCTGGAGCTCCACCGCTTCCAGGGACATGCATTGTGAGACAGATGGCCGTCCTTGCAGCTCAATACAGCTGGAGAGAAGGCCCAGGGAAGGCTGGGGTCAGAGCGTGGCCTGATTGGAAAGCTGGTTAAATAATAGGGGGTGTTGCTTTGGTACAGAAAGTCAGCTGATCTCCTAGTGCTGAACTTCTTGTAAATACTGACTGACTTGCAGCCTTTTTAATAAGACCAAAATGGGTGTCTGCGTGTCCCATCTGTTGGGTAAGGTGTGATCGAGGTAAGGGAAGCAAATCACATGGGGCGTCAGTAGGCGCGCAACTATTCTGTGTGCAGTGTTCCCCCACCAAAGCTTCATGGTATGCTCCAATGACATTTAATTCTGTGCTTTGCTTTACTGTAAACATCTATTCAGGATTGTTTCTTGGGGCTGCGGATGCTGGCGGTTTTCCTGGGTGCCATTGCCATTCTAGTTGTAGTGCCAACCATTCTAAGATAGCCCAGCATTGGGGAACTAACTTTCGAGCTCAGGCCGGAAGTGCTCTGTTCTTTTTTTGGTTTTTATTTTGCATTTTAAGAACAAATAAAGAAACAGGGCAGCACAGGGCCTCAAACTGGGGTTAGTCAAATATCTTTTCTCTTTATCATTTCTTTTGCAGTGGGAGACAGTTAGGGGTACATGGCTGCTGACTTGCAAATGGGCTATTGTGAGAAACTATTGTCTGTAGAAGGTCCCTTAGTAGGTGCACATTGTATGTGCTTTGGAATTGAAGGCGTGCATAGCAAATTGAATCCTGTGTAAATCAATGATTACAAGCATGTGAGCTTATCATTTATTTTAATGTGCGTCTTTCAGACTTGAAAGTACAGTTGTAAAACCCAGAGGAATAATTTTAAGGCTCACTTTATTTTACATGCTAGTACTTTTAAACTTCCATTCAGGAGGGGGAAAATAAAGCTAGAACCATACTCTTTTTGCACGACATGCTGAAGAACAACTTATATATTGTCAGGTCAGTCTGTTATGTGATTTATGTACTTTTCAGGAAATTGCATTAAAACAAAGTTGTATCGCTTGAAACCAAAAAGTTAGCAAACATTTGTAAAACTAAAGATGGGAAAATATGAGTTCTTAAATGCTTGATATATGAGAATAGTCACTCAAATGCGCCAGCTCCTTAAATCATCAAGTGAATGGTTACTTGTTCAGTGAGTCAGAGTCAATCAGTGAAATCAAATTTAATGGCATAGTATTATTTTCACACTAATACATCTGTAGCTATAACTCTTGTTTTCAAAAATTTCACTCAGGTCAAAAAATGAATGTTGTTATTTTTACAGTTGCAAAAGTCTCAACACGTGTTTCCCCATTGCTAGTTGCAATGGTTCATCAGGAGAAAAATAAGTAGCATTCAGTCTGTAAAGAGAAAAATAGAAAAGGGAAAAGGAAAAGGGAAAACAGGTTTCAGATTAATGTTTCCCTTATCTGCAAATATCTTAAAATAACAAAGTGCTAGTCTCTTGGTTAGTTTAAGTTGTTTAGGAATGATGGTGACTCACCTAATAAATGTAACCATTTGCTTTTGGTTCTCTTAAATAAGCATCTGAGATCAGAAGTGTGTATGCTGATCCCTGCTGTTATATCAGGCTTCAATATTATGTCCTTATCATAAAGCTGCAGGGAAGAGAAAAAAAGGGGGGAAAGGGAAAAAAAGGGGGAAAAAAGAAAAAAAGTATTCAAAAATGTTTTACTTTTAGAGTTTTGGCTTGAAGGAAAAAAATCAGCTTGGTAAAGCTAATTTAAGCGGCTATTCGTAACTAAGGGTTAATTCAGATAGAGCTTACCCTAATTCAAGTTTGTTCTTTTTCTTATCCGTTGGATGTGGTCTTGATAAACCTCCTTGGGTGCTTTCGCGATGCTGCCTAGTTAGAGTGTGCTATTTGTATTTTGCAGGCCGGCGTGATGATGTCATCACGCCGCACGTAACGTAAAAATGCGTGACGTGATGACGTCATCCTGCCGTGTCTCCCGCCAAAATTGATGTCGCCAAGGTTGAGCTTAGGTTGGCTACAAATGGGAAAATATGAGATCATTTCTCTGTTCGCTCCGCAGACAGAAGTGTCATTGGCCTGCGGTACGCCGTGCTGACGGCAAACAGGGGACGCGGCCGGTGCTTGGCTGGAGGGAAGCGTGCTGTGAGTCAACATTTGTTGGGAAACGCCGCTATGGTGTATTGGAGGACAGTGCGGCTGCAGAAGGGTCCGGAAAATGTACCGTACGCCATGTGTTGGCGGCAAGAAGGGAGGGAATGGGTGGGGGAGTGAGAAGTGGTGAATGCGACATATGTACATAGGTGGAAGAAGACGGAGGAGTGCCTGCAGTATTCGTGCGTATTGCGCCAATTCGCGGGTACCTACACAGGCGAGTACTGGTGGTGATTGGAGGCAGCTGTTGTAACAGGCCTGTTTGCAGTGACCTCTCTTCGTGGTGAGTGGTGGCAGGTGAATTTTAGAAAGGGATTGCATTGCACATGACATAGGTTGGGTGGGAGCGCGGTTGGCTGTGCTCTGCGGATGGAATGCGCTAGTTGGGCACATGGTGGCATGCATGGGTGAATGAAGTAGCGGTTGGTCTGTGGAAGGATTAGACTATTGGGTGCATGACCAAAGGCCGTAGGCCGTAGGGCATGCACTCAAGAGCGTAGGGCTTCAGCATACCCACCGCAGCAACGCATATCTGACTCTGCATCCGGTAGAGGGTGAGGCTTGCATAGTGTGGTGTATGCAGATTGGTTGGAGTAGGGCCAGTGTTGCAAACAGAATGTGGGTAGGTTGGCAGTGACACAATACTTTGTGAATGGAAGTGGGTACGCCTATAGTATGTGAATGAAAGTGGACAGGGGTGCAGGAGAGAGCGTTTTCTTTCTACATTATGGTAACTGTTGGAATTTGTTGCTGCATAGCTCCATGGCGGTGCACAGATTGGGTAGGAGTGCTGGTAGCAGTAGTGTGTATGTGGATTGTTGTAGTTGGTTACATGGTGACATGCAGGGTGGCATTACGTTGCAGTGGGTGTATTCAAGGCCTAGACTATTGGGTGCATGGCCAAAGGCCGTACGGCAGTAATGCATTTTTGACTTTTCATCAGTTAGGGGGTGGTGACCTGTATGGAATGGTTGTGGAGCACATTTCAGACACCATAGAGTAGCAGAACAGGCCATGACGGTAACAGAATGTTAACCATACTGCCTATGGTACCATATCAATGTATGCAACATTGTGGTCATGTTTAGTTGACACAATCGGTGATTAGCCTATTTAACTTGTTCAGACAGGCGGAGTATTAATCCATTTTCCTAGCATACATGGATCTATACAATATTATACACTATGCATGAACTGGGGGTACTAGATACTGCTACACAACCTATTCCCGTCCTCCTGTGTCCATGGGGGCATGGGACGCGAGGCACCGACGCGTCAGTACGCACACTAACACACCGCAATGCCTCGCTTGGTCGCGTTGGCAACCATATATACAACAGGAAACAAAGCACGCGTGCGCCTACAGACAGCTTCATTTTTGCAAAGTCACACGAAGGAGCCAGGTAAGACGATACTAGCGTTCTGAATGAGAAAGAAAGCGCACACATACGCGAACGTTCAGCTAACGTAGATTCACACCACATTTACTTTCAAAGCCTACATCATTGATTTGAAGAACGCTACCAGAGTTCCTAAGGTAAAGCACCTCCTTTTTAAATTAAACACATAGTTAGCGTTCCAAAACACACAGTACAGTGCATTGGAGTTCATGAGCTTATCTGACTTTTTCTTTGATTAACAGCGACAACGCTCATACAGTAAGGTATGAAGTAATGAGTTTTTGCTTAATAAGAACAAGTATCTGAAAGAACGTATATATTTTCTGTTTTTGTTTTTGCATATGGAAATTAACCATGGCTAACCATGGCATGTATTGTTCGCATAATGCAATATCTTGTACATCACTGTAATTTATGGCCTTATTTAAGCCCTGAAGATGGAGCGAATCTCCTAAATGCATCAGCTTTTGAGCCGTTCTTTGACCTAGGAACTGTTTTGCTACATACAAACCGATTTGAACATAGATTGATGTTGAATTACATTGCTTTTCAACCTAATCTAAAAATCTATGTGAATGACTCACCATTTGTTAGAGAAACATTACACTTATGAGTGAACACACTTACCTACAGATGAGAAATTGAAGTAGCGGAACGATAACGAAAGTGAAGCTTGACGTTGAGCTGCATGAGAGCATTAGGCATTGCTGGGTGGTAACACCCAACTTTTTGCTTCTTGGAATTTTGTGGATCCCAGTGTCAGAGGATCAACTGAAGCTTGATAGCTCCTATTTTCAAAGCCGCAAGGAGAAGGCCGTGGGACAAGGCCAGCACTCCTCTTTGCAGCTCTGCTGCAAGTGCCCCGTGATCAGCTGTTCCAGAGGAATATTGCCAACATTCTGTCCTTTGGAGCCCCAGTCACATTGTGCTACGAGCACACGGCACCAAACAACTTCAAAATGGAGGGCCTGGTCGCCTTGACGACCAGGATCAACATCCCTCTTGCCTCTAATCTTCCCGCCATGAAGCTGCATTCGCCCCCTGTGAGCCTGCAACCTGATTGGCCATCCAGCCCTGCCAGCTCCTCCCTACCCGCATTAAAGGGAGAGAGAGTGTGCCGACTGGCGAAGAAGAATACAAACCTACGACTACACACTCAACCTGAGAAGATGGAGTAATGAGGCTCAAGCCTCGGTATCCAAAAATCACTGCTGGTGGATAAAAATCTATCAGCAAGAAGAAGAACAAGCGCGACTGGCGAAGCCGCAAGGAGAAGGCCGTGGGACAAAGCCAGCACTCCTCTTTGCAGCTCCGCTGTGAGTGCCCCGTGATCAGCTGTTCCAGAGGAATATTGCCAACATTCTGTCCTTTGGAGCCCCACCCGCATTGTGCTACGAGCACACGGGCACCAAACAACTTCGAAATGGAGGGCCGGGTCTCATTGACGACCAGGATCAACATCCCTCTTGTCTCTAATCTTCCCGCTGTGAAGCTGCATTCTCCCGCCGTGAGCCCGCAACCTGATTGGCCGTCCATCCCTGCCAGCTCCTCCCTCCCCGCAATAAAGGGAGAGGGAGTGTGCTGACAGGCGAAGCCACAAGGAGAAGGCCGTGGGACAAGGCCAGCACTCCTCTTTGCAGCTCTGCTGTGAGTGCCTTGTGATCAGCTGTTCCCAGCATTGCCAACATTCTGTCCTTTGGAGCCCCAGCTGCATCGTGCTACGAGCACATGGCACCAAACAACTTCAAAGTTGAGTGCCCGGTTGCCTTGACGACCAGGATCAACATCCCTCTTGCCTCTAATCTTCCCGCTGTGAAGCCGCATTCTCCCGCCGTTATTCCCTCAACCTGATTGGCCGTCCAGCCCTGCCAGCTCCTCCCTCCCTGCATTAAAGGGAGAGGGAGTGTGCTGACAGGCGAAGTCGCAAGGAGAAGGCCATGGGACAAGGCCAGCACTCCTCTTTGCAGCTCTTCGCTGCTCGTCTGCCACCTGCTGCAGAGCTATGCCGCATTCTCAAGGTAAGGAGTCTGGTACCCACCCCCTCCATCCACACCCATGCCCTGTCTCTAGGCTACTTAGCTTAAGCGCCTGCACGCATGAGGCCTCAGTCATCTCGAACGCATGAGGTATTCAGCCTCTAGCAATAAGTACCCGCAACTTTCGCCTATGCTCCCGTATCCAGATCCCTAAACTCTATGCAACAATGTATCCTGCACTCTCACGAAGTTCCCCCAAGGCATCGACCGCAGCCCCAATTACCTCTATCACTTTCGAAGAGGACCCCAAGCACAGAGCTATGGCCCTCACCACCAAGACCAGAACTATGCATCCCTCCAGCCCCTCCTTAAACCTAAATGCTCATACCACTACCTCGCTCATGTCCTCCATTGTGACCCCAAATGCAAATACTGAATTGCCACTATCTTCTACCCCCATATGTATTGTGAATGTGCCAAATGCTGCCTTATCTGTGTCTACCACCCCTGACAGTGGTACCCCAAATGCAAATACTGAAATGCCACAATCTTCTACCCCCATTTGTATTGGGAATATGCCAAATTCAGCCCTACACACACACCTCCCCACTACCACACCCACACCTCCCATGAACCCCCTTTCAGTCACCACAGAACCTCATCTCAAATGCGCCATGATCAACGCCAGGTCCATTAACGCCCACGCCCTAGACATACACGACCTCATAACCACCCACAACCTTGATCTGCTAATGATCACTGAAACATGGTTACATGAAGCCTCAGGCCCACACTCTCCATCGCACTGCCCCCTGGCTACTCTATCACCAGACAAGATCGACTATCTAAAGGCAGAGGTGAAGCGGTAATTGCCAAAGACAGCCTCTCCATTAGAAAGACAGAGAAAACCATGAACAACAGTGAATATCTCCAAATCAAAATCAACCTCTCTCCCCACTGCACTATTACGATTCACCTTGTCTATCGTACACCAGGACCCCCAGTTGACTTCCAGGCCTCCCTCACACACCTCCTCTCGGACAATCTCAAAAAACCTTCAAAAGCCATCCTCCTCGGGACGTTAACCTAGGTCTCTATGACTCCAAGGACCCAGCTGCCAAATCTCTCAACTCCGCCCTTGAGACTCTAGGGTTCAGGAACACTATCACTGACCCCACCCACACCGTAGGCAGAACATTGGACTGGATTGCCCAGCATAACTGCCCACTCACCATCACTGGCAATACTCCTACCCCATGGTCTGACCACCACATTATCTCATTTAGCATCCCCAACTCCTTCTCACCCTCACCCCAACCCCTGCCACCAGCCCTTGCAAGAAGCTCCCGCCAACTCACCAAGGAAAGACTACTGCCCTTCCTCCAGGGCCCAGCCTTGAGACCACCTTTCTTCTCCGACCCCGAAATCCTTGCGGTAGCCTACGATGTGGCCATCACAGCAGCAGTCAACTCCATAACCCCGCTCAAACCCCACAAACCCAAACCCACTACCCATTCCAATACTTGGCTCACCCCAGACCTCCTCATGCTCCGTACAGAAAAATAGGCTGCACTCTCACAGTGGCAAACCTCCCACTCTGACAATGACAAACTGAATTTCAAAGCCTGCTCTAACAAATACAAAAAGGCAATCACTCAAGCAAAGGCTAAATCCTTTGAAACCAGAATCTCAGAAGCCAAATCCAATACAAAAGACATCTTCACTATCTGTCTTGTGTTGAGAGTCGTGAAGATATAGAAGACCTCCGTCCCCAAGTGCTGCACAGGGAGAACCACTAAATCACTCCCTGTGCAACCTTTGAGGCCACAGGTGGAGATAATCCGAAGCCGGAACCGAAGTACTAGGAACCCCAAGGCAGCTGTGAAAAAAGGCAATGGTTAGATACCAAGCAGACAGGATACTACTTGCAATAACCAGAAGACAATCAGAGTCTTACCGGGGATCTGATGAAAGGGATGGTGAACCTGAACGGGAGGATGGTTCCGGGACTCAGGTAGGCAAAGGACCCACCCTGCGGGATAGGTCTGGATGTTCTTCGCCGGTCTCCACCTGGAGAGTGTATTGTAGATGGGCCCCAGGTAATCAGATGGCAGCCACCAACTGGAGAGTGAGATTACCCGTGCAGAGGTGCAATCAGGGAGGCCCAAAAGAGATCCGTTGCAGAAGAAGGTCTGAAGCCAAAAAGAGCCGTCCGAACCAAAGGGAAAAACAAAAACGTGATCCAGAGGAAGTCCGTAGTTCAGTTCGGGGTCAGGAGCCGTGATGAGTAGAAAATCCGATGCAGCCAAATCCAAGCGTGATCCACAAGAAGTCAAGAAAACGAAAGCCAAGTCCAAGGAAGCCAGGTACGCAACAAAGGTAAGAAAGCCAAACAGAGTTATCCTGGTAAACCAGCTGTGAAGCGTGGAATACCGGCACTGCACTGCTTAAATACCGTCCACTTCCTGGTCACATGATGCTAAACGGAGTCACGTGACCGCGAACCCGGGGCACGTGACCGTTTCCTCGGGTCACGTGATCGGGCCACAACGGTACGAGCGAGTGTTTTACTGCTCGTGCGGTGGCCTAATCTCCATGGCAACTGCCAATGGAGAAACGGCCGCAATCGTGACTGTAGGGTGTATGGCGTTTGTTTGGCTAGCGCGCGAGCCAAACTGGGTTGCCTGCGTGAGCCCCGGGAGACAGGTGAACGGGAGGGGTAGGTCACTAGACTGGGTGTCGGGACATGGCCGTAGGAACTACCCGAAGACATGACACTATCTTAAGGGAGCTAGAGACTCCCACACCCGGCCCCCAGAATTTCACCAAAGATAAAGCCTGGTGCGATGAAATTCAAACGGCTATGCGGTACAAGCTGAGCTCTCTCCAAACCAAAATATCCACTAAACAAACAATCCCCAAAACGCCCACTCTCACCCTCCTTACACTCCTCCTCCCCACCTTTTTCATACAAAGCCTTACAGGAACAAGAGATCATCAACCTTATGAGGACCATCAAACCCTCCAATTGCAAAGGCGATGCTTGCCCGGCCACTATTATCAAGGACTGTGCCGAAACCCTAGCACCATTCATGACCGCCTTTGTTAATGCCTTCTTTGCTACAGGGAAAGTCCCTTCCTCCCTCAAAGAAGCTTGGGTCTGTCCCCTCTTAAACAAAAACCTACTCTCGACCTTACCTCTCCTAACAACTACAGGCTCATCACCACTGTCCCATTCCTACTCAAGATACTGGACAAAGCAGCTTACCTGCAGGTTCAATACTTCATTGAAGAAAACAAATTCCTAGGACTATGCTAATCTGGTTTTCGCCCTAGTGATGGGACTGAAACTGCCCTACTGGATCTAAAAAACCAGATGGACGATGCCAGAGACCTACGCAAACCAGCACTGCTCCTACTCCTTGACCTCTCTGCAGCATTCGACCTTGTAGACCATCAGGTCCTATGCCACCATCTCTCCTCCACTGCCAGATTTTCCCCTGACGCCACAGCTTGGATCACCTCCTTCTTACACAACAGGACTATGCAAGTATTCTCTGACCTGGCCTCTGCCTCACCCACCATCAAGCTTTGTGGAGTGCCCCAAGGATCTTGTCTCTCACCCACGCTCTACAACATCTTTACTCGCCCACTCTTCCTCATCCTTGATGCAATGGGCATCTCCTACACCAACTACGCTGATAATACGCAGATCCTCCTCACACTCACTGGTAACTACGACACAGACCCCACGACTCTCAACAACATTTACAACACCATCCAAGCATGGATGGCAGACAACAGACTATGCCTCAACTCTGACAAGACCAAACTCCTCCTTGCAAGATCCCCCGACCTGCTAAAAAATCTTGACTCTCATTTCAGCCACTTCACCATTGACTCCTTCAAAATTCCAGTCTCAGACTCAGTAAAAACCTTTGGAGTCTACCTGGATTCCAACCTATCCATGGACAGACAAATCAATGCAATTGCCTCCTCTGCAGCCTATCATGCCAAACTAATTAACGCAGCTAGACCCTTTTTCTCCAAAGAGAACTGCACCAACATGGCTATTACTGGCTCTAGGCTAGACTATTGCAAATTTCTATTCCTAGGTACTTCCACAAAAAACCTGGAAAGACTCCAAATAATCCAGAACAATGCGCTACGTGCAGCCAAGGCATCTCCAAGAGAGAACACATCTCGGGGGCCAGGAAATCAGCTCACTGGCTCCCAATAAAGGAAAGGATCCTATTCAAAACTCTGACACTGACACACAAGTGCATCCATCTCAATGCACCCGACTACCTCTAACAAAGAATCCACCCAGCCGCCTCCACAAGACCAACCAGATCACCCTATTCCAACATGCTTTGTGTGCCCCTAGTAAAAGAAAACAGAGCAGGTGGCTCCAGCTTCACCTACCTTGCAACTTCACATTGGAATGCCCTGCCTCCTACCCTCCGAGCAAGGCTTCCCTCACTTCCTTCCGCAAGGCCATGAAAACTGTTCTCTTTGCATAATGTGTAATGTATAACCTTCAACCATACCTCACGATGCAGATCAATGTATCTATGTACTAACCTGCAAATGTTCTTACCAACTGTACCACCCCTGTAACTAAATTCCCTGTAAGTAACAGTGCCTGAATGCCCTTGGGCTGTTTGTGCGCTATAGAAATGTAATAAATAAATAAATTTAATTTAATTAATTACTAAGAAACATTAACGCACTAAGTATATGAATCTTTGTCGTGCCCACCTCTCTCCCTGCTCTACCTGGTTAAAATACAGAAATACAGAGTAGAGGAGACCATGTCGCCATGTCACTCGTAGGTAATTGTTGAAGCGCAGCCTGCTCACCAAGTAATTCTAAGATGACGGAAGCCCTTATAGTAGTCTCAACTGGTGGAGCTGCGGAGCAGTTCTCTAGCCAATGGGCATCAGCTGGAGAGCCCAGGGTACGCATGGACAACACCAAGTCCATGAATAAACTCACACATGAGCTGTTCAGACTCATGCACTCACATATCCTGGCCCCTATCCCACCAGGGTATAAAAGGAGAGCAGACCTTAGGTAAGGTGTGGGGCTCACTTTGGAAGTGCAGGTGCAGGATTGAGAGTGGCGGTGCAGCGAGGAGATGAAGGAAAGCTGAGAGACCAGAGAAGAAGTGAAGGAGAGGAGCGAAAGCGGAGAGGAAGAAGTGGTGAGGAGAGAGAGGAGAAAGGAGGAGAAGTGGAGAGAAAGTGGCGAGAAGGAGGAGATATATTGGAGTGGAGGAGTAAACGAGAGAGAGCAGCGGGAAGGAGGCAAGGAGAAGAAAAAGAAGAAAGGAAGTGGTCAGATGAACCAGAGGAATAGAGGAGGTGAAACAGAAAATGGGAGAGACTGCGGAGAAGGGTAGGAAAGAGAGCGAAACAAAGGCAGGAGACCAGAGGAAGGGGGAGTGAGCAGAGAAGTAAATTGATATGGAGAAAACAAGCGGGGTGCACATAGGAGACAGCAAGAAGGAAAATAGAGAGCTGAGGAGGCGGAGAGGAGAAAGGAAAGAAGGGTATTATTTATTTATTTATTTATTTAAATATTTATAATGCGCCACTAGCCCGCAAGCCTCGGGGCGCAGATACAAGGACACGAAAACAGACAAACAGTGACTGACAAGGAAGACGGGACAGCCATATAGAATTACTCTGGAGCTAGGTGTAGCCTAAAGATATTGCTTATTTGAAAATATGGGTTTTCACCAGCTTGCGGAAACGAATATAGTTAGTTTCCAGTCTTATGTGGTTCGGGAGATTGTTCCAAAGACCGTCTGCAAGGGTGGGAAAGGATCTGCCTAGGCCACTTTTATGTTTGTGTGGAGCCACTGAGATTTTACCCAGGTGGGAAGATCTCAGTGTTCTACTGGGAACATATGATTTAATCCTGGTTTTTAGGTAGGCCGGGGCTTTTCCGAAAATACATCTGTGCACAATGGTTATGGTCTTGAAGTGTACCCTATCTTCTACTTTCAGCCAATGTAGCTCCTGCCGGAGTCGCTGATGTCTTCTGATCTGGTTTTGTGCTTAATGATTCTCACCGCATTGTTCTGGACAACTTGGTAACTTTGCAAACACTGCTTAGAGGCACCTAGGACTAGAGCGTTACCATAGTCCAGGCGCGACATGATGATAGCTCTTGCTATGGTAGCGCAGTTGTCCTCTGAAATGTAGGGCCTGATGGATTTTATTAGTCTGAGATGGTAGGCACAGTTTGTTTTGATGTACTGTACTTGGAAGTGAACCAAAGCAATTGAGCTAAGAACCTACACATATTTTTACATAAGTGGAGGAGTCTAAGCGGGTAGCCCCAGCCTTGCAGATTCACCAGTGACATATACCCATCGCACACAGAGGGGAAGCCAGAAACCTGTGGGGTCTTTTCATAGGTACAACTGCCCAATATCCAGTCCCAGTCTGAACACCTAAGGATAGGCCAGTGGGGGTACCCAATAGGTGAGTCCTGGAGGACCAATAGCAATTCCTGAAGACATCAGCACCAGCTAAGAAAGACCTAGGGAAAGACAAGAACCGTGTGAGATCCTATACATCCCAAAGGCTGCCATGGACTGTGGTGTTGCCATGAAGGAAGGGGAAGAAAGGCACGTGCTGATGCTCACAGACCTGTGGAAGACATATTACATTGAGCAAACCTGAACCTATGACATGGCCCAGTCAGAACCCTGATCCTTGTTGCTTAGTTTTTATCTCAATAAAGAATAAGGGCAAGAGTCAGTCAGAGCTTCAGTCAACCGTTGATCTGTTGGCAATGGCAAAGCCTACGACAGCAGTGCCCTATTGGTGCCATAGAATATTTGCACTCTGAGGCTCCTCGGGCAGGCATTGTAGGGAATACTCGGCCCAAGCACTTTCAGCTTCCTTCCGTGGTGCGCTGGCAGGGCTATAGTACCCTAACACTACCCAGTATGCGATGTAGGACTCTGGCTTCATGGGGCTCCTCCAGCAGTGCTCTAGAAAGGTTACAGAGCTCTGAGCGTGAGCTTCCTGCCGCGGTGCCCGGCAAGTACCACTCGAGTGTGGACTTCTCACAGAAGAACATTGCTGCTGCTTTAGAACCCATGCCTTTACCAGAGCCACATCAGTGCTGTGAGACAAAAGCTGTGTGGCTTCGTCTGGCATTGCCCTGTGAGTGCCACATGCCTCCTCCAGAAGTTCACTACCAGTGCTATATAACACCAGCACGGCCCTGCTTGTCAAGTTGTGTTTTAGGAGTGTGAACATCCTCCATTGCCACCTTGTTAAGGTCTACCGGACCCCAGCAGTGTCGCCTTCCTCCAGAAGTACACTGTCACTGCGTTAGGACACTAGCAGTGTGAGCTTTCTCCAGTGGTCTTCGTACTATAGGACGCAAGCACTGTGGACCGCCCAGTTCTGTTGGACCTTATTAGTACTGTGGCAGCGCTATAGTACTCCTACTAGGAGGATGTTCACAAGCCCTATATCAATGACGAGGCACTTCTGAAGGGCGGGGGCGGGGTAATGCAGAACAGGGGCGATGCCAACATAGTGTTATGTTGGCTGAGGGAAGAGGAGGGGCAGGGTACAACATCCAGTGACGTAAATGACCTTAACTTGAGGGCAATAGGGGCCCTGCTCGACTTCACTCCCCCTTTGGCCTGTCCAGAGTGTGCAGCTTGAGGAGTGGAGGAGAAGTGAAGATCCTGCTGGCAGATCTTGAGAGGATGGTGCTTGTAGATTGCTCTGGGATTCAAGCTGCTGATGCACTTCTGTATTGTGCAAAGTAACAGGAGCCTCTAATCTTGCCCAGCTCTGCCCTATGAATGAAGAGATTGGGTCCTTTGAATCAATCCAGGAGTAACACTACTTGCTATGTTCCCACAGGCCCAGAGAGCCCAAATGGAGTGTTCCCAGTCAGCCTAGTGCCCAATCCACCTCTCCTCTCAGTCTCTGGTGATGCCGAAGGAGGACAGGCCAACTAGGATACACGTCTTTCTGAATCATTGTCATGTGAGATGTCAAACTTTTGCCCCGAGTGCCTGTACTTAACTCGAAGGTTTGCAGTGGAGGCCCATGGATCGCATATAAAATAGATTAGGTTATCATAGTCCTTTACTTTTACTGAACTGACTTCTCCAACGCCTCCCCAGAGTCTGACTATGGCTTTCGCCCCCGCTGTGGGAGGTGGATAGGGCCAGTAACGGCCCGCCAGCCCGAGCCTAGGGCCTCGGTGAGGGCGGGTAAAAGCCATTCGCACCCTGGGAGTTATCCAGGCTGGAAATGGTTTATTTATTTTCCTCGGCAGATTGGCTAGGCAAGAGACGTCAATCTCCAGAGAAAAAAAAAGAAATATGACCGCTGCCATAGGAAAAAGGACGAAGCCCCTTTTCCATTTCTTTGGTGCAGGCTGGGAGCGGAAGGAGCCCCGGGACGGAGTAAAAAACGCTGGTCTAGCAGGTAAGTGCGGAGGGAGTGGGGAGGTGGGGAAAGGGTATATTTGTTTTGGGGGGGGGGGGTTACGCGGAGGCACCCGGGAGAGACTCCCTGTTGGATCTCCACATTTAAAAAAAAAGAGAGAAAAAAAAGATGGCAGCACCCATGGAAGGGCCTCGGTTGGCTGTAACAGCAGGACGTGAAAGTATATTGTCGCTCACTGTTCCCATCACCTGATTAGCTCAGCACCCTTCCCCAGGTGTGAAGGTTGCTTCTGCAGCCAATCTTGCCAGGCTTTTCCTCTCCAGGCACTGCAATAAGTCTGAACTCTTTCTTCAGCAATTTTCAGATTCTTCAAGGAAAAGTGAATTCTCTTGGTACTCATCCAATAGCTTTAGAATTTCTTACGCACCGTGATCGTGCAGCCCTTTGTTTGAAAGGTTTTGGCGTTACTTTTCTAGAGGATGCAGCAAGAATATATGTAGTGGTCTATAAACAGTTTGCTTTTGTACATTTGCAACCATAGCATCATTTTGTTTACCATTTTACTGCTATAGTTTTTTTTGCACATGTTTCTATTTATTTTTTTATTTATTGTATATTTATAAGGCACACTATACATCAAAAAGTGTTTCAGGGCAAAAGAGCGGGGGGGGGGGGGCAGGAGATATAAACAACAGCAACAGTCCTACTAGGCCTTGTGACATTCGGATCGTGCAAATGCAACAACCAAAAAGTGCAGCAGAGGGGGAGGCGGCAGAGAAAGGTTAGGGAGGGGGACTTAGTGCTGTGGCAAAATGCCAGGCAGGATCTGGGGGGAAGAAGTAGGTAAGGCAAGTGCTGAGAGGAATTGGGGGGGGGGGGCGAGTGCCAGGGGGCTTACACTTACACCACCGTGTAAGTGTAAGGAGAAGTGGAATGGACCAGACTCAAGAGGGATGCAGGTCCCACCAGGTAAGTCGGGGAAGGGGCCCAAAGGGTCAGTGCTGGTGAGGATGTGTAGGTATAAACTGGTCAGGGAGGGCCTGGTGCTCTGTGCGATTCATAGGTGACCAGGCCGCCAGTCGCATGCGGCAGGTAGGGGTATTAGCAGGGGAGGGGGAGAGAGAAGGAAGTAGAGAATAACAGAGCCTTGAGAAGCTTCTGCAATTTAAGGAGGACCAGCTCAAGTCTGAGAGGAGCAGGGAGGCCATTCCCCAGGGAGGCTCCCGCCGAAGAGAGAGATCTACCCCGCTTTGTGCTTGGCAAAACCTCTGGTCTGCAGAGATTTGGAGCTAGAGGACCAAAGGGCTCTAGCGGGAGGTATTTAGGGAGAGAGAGTTGGATGTAGTGGGGTCACAGGCGCCAGAAGGCCTTGTGTATGATGCAGAGGGTTTTGAATTTGATCCTTGCAGCCACCGGCTAACAAGTGAATTGATTTTAGGGCTGTAGAGATGCAGTCCCGGGGCTTTAGGCCAATTCTGGATTAGTTGTAGCCGGTGACGAGATGAAAGAGGAAGATTGAGGAAGAGGTTATTGCAGTAGTCGAGCCTTGAGAGGACCAGAGCTCTGGAGACATTGAGTTTCTGGGGAAGGTAAGGAAAGTCAGAATTCCTCTGAGGAGGTGAAGCTGAAAGTGGACCTTCATGGCAAGATCCGCGATGTGAGGGCAGAAGGGGAGAGAGGAATCGAAGGTGACCGGAGGGGAACCAAGGAGGGTGGCCAGAGAGTGGGGGAGAAATGGGGAGCAGGAGTCCCAATGAGAAGGATCTCGGTTTTACTGGCATTAAGAAAGAGACCATTAGGCGTGCACCAATCCTGGATAGAAGTCAGAGAGTTAGGAATGAGAGGGGAAGTAAAGGAGGGAAGCTTGAGGCAAAGCTGCATGTCATCAGCATAACACTGGAAATGAGGAGAGAAGGAGGAAATCAGGTGGACCAGTGGGGCAAGGTAAATGTTGAAGAGCCACAGCGATAGGAAAGAGTGCTGAAGGACGCCGCTGGCAGATAGTGAGATGGAGGAGTGGAAAGGGCCCAGTTGCACCTGAAAAGGGTGATTAGAGAGGAAGGAGGTCAACCAAACAAGTGCCCGGTCCGTTATACCAAAGGTATCTTATAGCTGCTTTATGAGGATGGCATGATTGACCGTATCAAAGGCAGAGGATAGATCTAGGAGGATGAGAACAGAAGGACAGTTGGAATTGAGGTTAGAGAGATCTTCATGGGTGTTCAGCAGTTTCTGTGCCTCTAGATGATCTGACGCCAGACTGGTGGTCGTGGAGGTAGCCAACAGATTCAGTGTGGTGGGTCAACTGGGATATGGCCAACTTCTCCAAGAGTTTGCCTAGGAATGTGGAAGTGGAAAAAGGGCAGTAGTTAGCCAGGCAGGAGCGGTCAGCAGACAGTTTTTTTAGGAGAGGATCCACAAGGGAGTGCTTGAGGGAATGTGGGAAGGAGCCAGTGGCAAAGGAATGATTTCAAAAGTCGGCCAAGGCAGGAGAGATTGAGGAGATGTTGGCCTTGATACTTCTGTAGTAGCAGGGAGCACCTGTTTGGAAGAGACTTTCATAGAGCAGACAACTTTAGAGACCTCAGCCGGTTGGCGACCGCGTGAGGTCTCTAAAGGAGGTCTCTTGTGAGGAGAGAATTAGGGAGGGGGAGAAGGGGGCCAAGGGAGGCCTGAGAGCAGGGGAGGAGGTGGGGAGGGAGGTTGAGGAGAGTGAGGACAGGATGACCCGAGTATTGGATGTGAAATGGGAAGCTAGAGCAGTGCCAAGGGCCTGAGATGGAAGAGGGGAGATGGAGACTGCGGAAGGATTGGCGAGTTCGTTACAGATTTTGAACAATTCTGCTGTGGTGTTTGGTGGTCCCAGAGAAGCAGGCTTGAATGTGGGTCCTCTTCTCGGAGATGATGGAGAGACAGTACTGCCTTTGGAGCAGGCACCTGGGTGTGGGTCCTCTTTTTTTAAATTTATTTTTGGATTTGTAGAGCGCACTACAGCCCAGAGGCATCGAGGCGCTGTCACAGGTGAATGTACGAGGGCTTGATTAAGGGTTACAAGGAGAGCATCCCCAGAGTTTCTTAGTTACTACAATCAAACAGATAGTTACAGACAGTGATAAAACATGACAAAATCAAGCGAATGCTGTCCCCGGTGTTGGAGATGATGGAGAGACAGTATTGCCTTTGGAGCAGTAGTCATGCCAGTTTGTCAGTGAATGTGCTTGACGCCTGCCATTTCTGTTCAGCGACTCTGCACTTGTGTTTCAGAGAGGCTATGTCGGAATCATACAAGCTGTTGCACTTGAATTCAGGCTTAATATGGATCCATATGACTGGGGGAAGGGTGGCAAAGGCATAGGAGATGGAGAGGTGAAGGTTAGCGAGGGCTGTGTCGGTGGGAAAGTCAATAGTAGGGGGCAGAGGAGGGATGAAAGTGGCAGCAAAGGCAGCAGCTGAATCGCTTCATCGGTTGAATGATGGAGAAGAAGACTGGCAGAGTGGGGAGAGGCTTTTCAAGGGGGCTCTTGAGCACCAGTTGAGAGGAGAGAAGAGCGTGGTCAGACCAGGAAAGAGATGTGGTGAGAGGGTTAGAGATAGGCATGTCTGTTGAAATGAGCGCTTTAGGAATGCTGATTGGCTTTGCACTACCCTGCATGCACGTGCTCATTTTTGCTACTGTGTTACAGTTCAAAGCAAGGTACTTTTGCTGCAATCATCCTGTCCAGCAAAATAGCCGATGCCCCTAGAGGTGGTGCAAAAGCGGTACTCCTTCGGCAGCGCGGCCACCGACTTGCCCCTCCCATTCGTTTTTACAAACCTGACCCACATGTGGGCCAGTTTGCGTCCTTCAACATTAAATCAGTAGTTGCTGCTATGTGCCCGTTCAGAGCAGGGGACCTCGGCATATGGCGAGAAAACTCAGAACTCACACCAAAAGAAAGGCATTTCCTGGTAATCCCTCCTTTAGTGAGAAGTCAAAATGTCTTGGCCCACCCTTACAAGCATCTTTGCCCAAAAGGAGTTTAGCAGATACTACAAGACCGTGAATTTCCAGTAGACCTGGTTAGTTTCCGCCACCGTTTTTAGCTCTAAGCATATGAACATTGTGGTAACCTAACCTAGTTGCAGTTGAGCGACTACAAAAATATGAGTGTTGACGAGTGAGTGACCGTGCGCTTATTCAGTTCAGAGATTACATGATGAATCCATTTGTCATCTACTTGTGACTGTGCCAAGGATTAGACAATCTCCATGAAATTTGAAACACATGGTCCCTGCTCAAGAGCTTACCCGGCGGGGCTGGCTTCTATGGACATTGCGAGATTGCATCGCGGGCCAGTGCATCTAAAAGATGGTTGGAACTGGGTCACAACCGATCCCCTGTCAAGTAGAGCCTAGCATGTACCCGACGCTGCCAGAGGCACACGCCTGACATATAATCTCCAAAATTCCCCACAGTATCCTCGCCACTACTCATTTAACACCACAGTCAGAAAGCCCACTTTATGAGTTTCTGCTTATACACAATTACACTGGAAAGGGACTGGGTACAGGTGGAACCAGGGATAATATTTCATTTTAGGACTGGCTACACCGATTTATTTATTCTATAAATGTATTTATTATTTATTTGTTTATAAAACTTGCAGAGAAAGCAATGCATGTTTGGCACAAAAATGGTTACAAAATGTAACATGGACAACAGAGCAGAGGACACGTAGAGTGCTAGGAAACAGGTTCTTCAGGAAGAAGGAAAGCATTGAGGTTGGATTTAAAGGTAGTACGTAGAGGGAGAGCCTTCCAGCGTAGGGGAGCCAGGAAAGAGAGCGGAAACGAGAGGGAGCACAGGGGTCTTGAGTGGTGGCAAGGAAGGGAGTTGAAGATGATTGTAACCAGCGAGGAGTAGAGTAGGGAGTAAGATGAGCAGATAGGTAGGGTGGGGTGAGTCAAAGGATAGTTTTTAAGATGATGAGTATTTTATACAATTTCATTGATTGCATTAATAGCTGTCATCTTTAATACACTGAGTCCCACTCATCCTTATCTTGGTCCTAACAAATGAAGGATGTCCGCCTGCCCCCACAGCATTTCACAATGACCTCTTTAAAAAGATGCTTTTCCTCCCCTCCCCCTACAGGGATATAAGATGTCTGTCGCCTTACCCCACACCCTGAGTAAACCCATGAGGACAGGGCAATCTGTCACCCAGGGGGGGAGGGGAGGAATGTCAGGACTGTGACAATGAAGAGTAGGGGCTTGTTGTAGTAGAGATTACTGCTAGGTAATCTGAGAATTACCCCCATGTCCCCTCTCCGCTGTCCCCATCCTATCAAATCAAGGTTTCCAAACACTAGAGAGCGATTGACCTGTCATCTCCACACACAGAAAATGTAGAATCACGATACCTCAACGGATACTGCTCTCCACCTTTTATGCCTATAGAAAAAAAGCAGAGATTTTAGTTTAGTTTATTGTTTGCTTGTTAGGCGCTTATACAGTAAATACATTCTGTTCAATGCGCCCAGAGGGCAACAGGGAGGGACATGGGAATTGCAATACAATTAGATAAACAAAAATACAGTGAGGTAAAGGGACGACCAAACCTACTATGCCTTGCAAGTATTCAGAACATGCAAGTGCAGCAAAGGAAGAGGGCAGTGGGGTAGGTGCTGTGGTGTCTGTGCTCGAGGGTGAGCCACATATGAAGTGCAAGGTATGGTAAGTGCTGTGCAGCCAGGAGCCGTGTTGGGTGGAAAAGTGCAAGTCTCCAGTGCGGAGGGTGTGCAGAGGCAAGTGCTATAGGTAGACAGAAGCTGGGGAGATTGGGTGTGGGCGGTCATGGACCTAGAGGATGCGTAAGGGTCCAAGACCCCAATCACAGCGACTGAGAGATTAGCAGAGGAGTGAAGAAGGGAAGGACAAGGAAAAGAGGAAAGTGTTGAGGTGCTTTCAGACCTTAAGAAGGTCCTGCTCAAGACGCAGAGCGAGGGGAAGGCTGTTCCAGAGGAGGGATCCAGCTGAGGAAAGCGAGCAGCCTCTTTCTCTCGGTTTAGCGAAACGCTTTACACACAGGGAGTTGGTGCCAGAGGAACAAAGAGCTCTAGAAGGAGAGTATTTTGAAAGCGAGAGTTGCAGATAGTGGTCCCCAGCCCCAGACAGCCTTGTGGATGATGCAGAGGGATTTGAAGTTGATCCTTGCAGCAACCGGGAGCCAGTAGAGATTTTGTAGGGCAGGAGAGATGCGATCTCTGGGTTTAAGGGCAAGCATAAGTCTTGCTGCTCTATTCTGTATTAGCTGAAGGGGTCGCAGAGCGGAAGAAGGTAGATTGAGGAGCAGGCTGTTGCAATAGTCAAGCCTAGAGAGAACCAGGGCTCGGGAGGTATTGAGCTTCTGGGGGAAAGTGTGAAAAAGGGAGAATTCCTTTGAGAAGGAAGAGTTGAAAGTGGGCCTTCTTGGCAATGTCCGCAGTGTGAGGGAGGAAGGAGAGAGAGAAGTTGAAGATGGCTCCAATGTTTCTGGCTTCAGAAGAAGGAGCAGGTGGACAGCCCATTGCGGAAGGCAAGAGAGAAGGGAAGAAGTAAGGAGCAGGGATCCCAATCGCAAATATCTCAGTTTTGCTGCCATTGAGGCAGAGATTGTTGGATGTGCAGCAGGCCTGGATGGCAGATAGGCAGTCAGGGATGAAGGAAGGTGCAAGTGAGTCAGCGGGAAGTCTGAAAAAGAGCTGTGTTGTTTGCATAACACTGGAAGTTGGGGGGGGATGGCGGAGATGAGGAGTGCCAGCTGAGCAAGATAGATGTTAAAGAGCCAGGGGAGTGCTGGCATTGGGGCAGAGAGAAAGTGTCCTTTCATAGTAAAAGGAAGCAAGATAACTACTCTGATATTTGGAGTGATTTTAATGAATTATATGTCTAGCTCCTATTCTCCCATCTCCTCCCAGTATTTTCTTTTCCCCCTCCTTTCTTTTTTCCCTCCTCACCTTTCTTTCTCCCTCTCTTAATGTATGGCAACTTATTTGATGTTATCAATATGTATGTATTGTGTTCTTATACATTTAGCCTGCTGTTACTGTTTCACTATTGTCTTTTTTATAATAATAATTTATTGTGTTTTTGAACTTTACACAAAAACGTATTACAAATTCCAAATTAAGATAAAAATCAATCAAAGCATCTTTCACAATTATACAAAGATCCAAAAACTTCTTAAATCATCAAACTAAAACAAAATAACATTAAAATTACATAAAATAAGTATGTCTCTAATTAAATGAGCAGATACCTGCACAAACAAATGCATAGCTCAGAACAGTGCCTAAGCATATCATATAAATCAATACCAGCAGCTAAAGAACAGGGTTCTATAACAGTGTAGACAGATCAACAACAATAGGTTAAGTTGGTAGCAATACATTTCTGACCTGTAGCCACACTCTGAACAGGGCAAGTTGGGATGATATTGTGTATGAGTTGAGACAGTAATCCCAAAATGAGTCTCCAACGATACTCTCATATCTGTGTACCACTCTTCCCAGCAAGCTCATGTATAATGGGCACAATTTAGGGCAAGAGGTAAGGCAGTTTCCAGGGAGTCTGGTCTCTTACAAATATGGCAGGACCTGACACTTAAAGCCAAACCCTGATGTGCACCTGTAATGGCAAGGACCTGAAATTGATTAGTTCGCAACCTTAGCAGGAAATCCCTCACCGCCGGGTTGGGGCAGAGTAATAAATAAGGCTGTGTTCGCCTATATCTATGAATTACATTGACCACAGCCTCATACCCATTCAGCTTTTCAAGGTGGGAGTACTTTTCACACCAATCCCAGTGATTTAATTTGCGCACAAATGATTTTTTCAGATGGATAAATGGTTGCATTTTCTTTGCAGCATTGATCCAACCAATCTCTAAAAAGAGCGATTCATTGAGATGTTTGAAATTGCCTCTCCGCAAAACCTTCTCAGCATCATAATTGTTTCCCACTATCGCAAGCAGCTTACATTTTGGTGCGGTACAGGATTTGAAATAGAAGACTCCCCAGGCACGCAGTGCCATACCCCTCAAGGAGGTTAGAGCTAGCTCAAGCCTCAGTTATTGCATAGTACAGGAGGGCCCCAGACCTAATACTGCCCGCCATTACTGGCCCTCTAAAATGTTGAGCCAATTTACATCCTGCATAGCCAGAGCTTCCAGGCCGTAGAGTATGGCTGGGACAAAGCACTGTTGGTATAACTTTACAGTACCCGCCAAGCTGTACCCTGCGTTCCCTTTTGAAAATTTGCAGGCCTGTAGTGTCAGTAATTTGGCTCGTCTTTTTTGTGTGCAATTATCCTATTATAATTTGGAGATACATGAAACTCCAGGCCCAAATAAGAATAGGAGTCGGCAAACTCTATCAGGCCCAGTCTAGATTCAATTCCAAACCGGGTGGGACTCTTTCTACTAATCAACATTATCTTCGTCTTCCTTAAATTCATAGCAAGACCCAGCTCAGAAGAATACAATGAGAGTTCCTCCAGCATACTCTTGATGCCTGAAAATGTTCTGTCGAACAGTATCAGGTCATCTGCATACAGCATACCTACTATTGGGGTAGTTCCTAACTTGGGAGGACAGTTTGACTTTAGTGCCATACGTTGGAGTAAGTAAGAGATGTAAAGATTATATAGCGTGAGTGCCGCCACACATCCCTGCTTTACGCCCATGTTAATACTAATCGGTTCGGTCCCTATGCCTTCGTTATTACGTCTAACCTTGGCACTATTCTCACTGTGCAATGCTTTTAGAATCTGAATCAACCAGCTGAGACAATTGAGGCAAGTCAGCTTAGACAAAAGTTTCTCTCTCACTACCTGGTCAAAAGCGCTAGTGAAGTCTACAAAGACCATGGGCCTCATTACAAATCAGGCGGTCCGGAAATAACGGTGGCGGTAAACCCGCCGTCACCGTTGTTTCCGGACCGCCTGATCCCGACTCCTGCAGGCGGGAGGTGATGTTCCCGCCAGGTCTGACCTGGCGGGTTTAACACCGCCCGCCTGCAGGCGGACGAGGAAACACCAGCAGCATCACGAGATGCTGCCGGTGTTTCCATGATCCCCATTCCCATTGAGTCCATAGGGCTCAATGGGAAAGGGGATTAACAGCATTCCGCCTCCGTGATTCCCGGGAAACCGGGGTTGTAATGCCCCGGTAATTCCAGGAATCACGGAGGCGGAATGGTAATACGAGTCCGGCGGTAATCAGGCGGTTTTACCGCCTCAGTTACCGCCGGACTCGTAATGAGGCCCCATGTATAAAATAGCTTCTTTGTTACTCAGTGTGGAATTTATCAATTAATCCAGCATTCTGATGTTATGAGTAGTGCTGGATCCTGGTCTAAATCCAGTCTGGGCGAGATGAAGCACTTGATTTGCAACTACCCAGGTCTCCAGCTCTCTGAGTACCAGTGTTGCAAAAATCTTGCCCGTGACGTCCAGCATGGACAAAAGACGGTAGTTGGTTACCTCCTTACGGTCTCCTTTCACATGGACCGGTATTAAAACCGATCTTTGCCATGTCGGAGGCACAGAGCAAGATCGGCAAACCCAGGCAAAGAGAGTCAGGAGAACCTGCGCCCAGTTATCTGGGTCTTTTTTCAAGACAGAATTTGCCAAACCATTCGGGCCGGGTGCATTAGACCTCTTAGAATTTATGATTGCTTGTTTTACGCTTTCAAAGTTCATGGGAAGCGGCCAGGGTACTGCATATTCAGTGTTACAATAGGAAAGAACTTTAGGATTGTGAAACTTGTTCTTAACATATTGTACCCACTGATCAGCCAAGATTGGATTTATTATTTTCTGAGACAAGTCCCCTCCTGTCCCGGAGAGAGTTTGCCAGATTTTTCATGTTTCTCTACTGCTAAGTATCTGGATACATTTTTCCCACTGCACTCTGTTGTGTTTTTCGATAGTGATAAAGCCAGAGATACTGTTGTTTGGAGAGCTTTATACGAGCAGCTATCCTATAAGAGTTGCCCAAGTGATAGCCTTCCCCTCTACAAGCTGTAAGTTCATGACTCATTTGACGTTTACGGACCCGAATGTTTATGTCAAATGCCGGTCTTCCCTTGCTCCCCCATTTGATCGTTGGAACCGTTTTACCCCTGGCAAGCATCAGAGACAGCCCACCTATCCAGTCTTCAATGGCCTCAGGGTTTTTGCCACAGAGAACCTGCTTTATACTGCAGCTCGTAGGGAAAGCAAGTAGGTTCACCCTCTCAATATTCTTTTCAGACCAGCGGATCCTGTCCCCCGCGATTGACAACCACATCACTGCAGGGACACATTTCCCCCTGGCCAGCGGTACCTGACATAACTAATATGACCAGAGCATGGTCGCTATGGGTATTCGGTACCATTTGTAATCGCAGGACGTGTTCCAATAGGGAATCAGAGGTAGCCATATAATCTAAAGTGGCCCTCTTGGAGCCACAGACCCAAGTCATCTGTTCAGGGTGATCACCCTCTGTGCGCCCATTTAAGACTGTACAGTTCCACTCCTTGAGCAATTCTAGCCACAATTTCCCCTTTCTGTTGGATTTATTGTGTGGGATGCTGTAATAATCTAAGACATGTTGATAACCCCCACATCCACCTTCATCAACCACACTTGCATTCCAATCACCACCAACAAGGACCGCTTGGTCATAAAAAGAACCCTGCCAGGTAGTATATATGATATCAAGTTATGTCTGGTACCGCTGGCCAGGGGGAATTGTCTTTTTTTAATTATAAAATGAATAAAGATTTTTTTTTAAAATAAGAAAAATGCATGATTTTATGGTAGGACAGATTGATACCCTGCCAAGGTGACCCATCATCAGCCAGCATAGGGATGGAAAGCAAAAAAACTGTGGGAACAAGAGTTCAGCGAAGCGCAGACGGCAGCCCTGCGAAGTGGAGTAGAGATGCCTTTGGATGCTGTGTCCTTTAACCAATGGCTAAAGGAAACAAACAAGACCTTGGGACCTGACCTGTCCTGGAGCCCCAATAGCCACCACAAGACTGTTAGTTGACCTGGAGGAGGAGGTTCCATCCAGGTAGGTAAGGATCATTTGCCTCACTTCCAAGGATGCCAATTGTTTCCTGGGTTCACCAGGCAGATCCAGAGATAGGACAAGAAGCACTCCTTCCTGTGAGAGGCTGAAGCAGGTAACCCCCTTCCGACAGAAAGTGGGAATGCATCGCACTGTGCTCGCATCTGGAGAGATGTAGTTCTAAGGAGGAGAACACAAGAGAGACCCCAGTTCCCGTATCCTCCTGGTCAAGGAGCTGGTGATCTGAAAGTGATGATGGACACATCCCCACCTTTGCAGGAGGCCGCCCAGGAACTATTTAAATGCACGGGTTACGTGCGGTGTGTTTGGGTAGCATGACATGGCGGACGGGGACAACCTGAAGAAAGAACAGTGGGGCCACATCAAGGCCCCTTAACTAGCCACATAGAGTCAGACCCAAAGAAGGTACTGAAAAGGGGTGTAGAAGGGAGTAGAAGGGCCAGGGGTTCTGGCGTGAGGTAGCGAAAGGAGGTGCAGCCTGCCTGAGGTTGCCTAAGGAGTGGGACCACCCATTGGCACCAGCATCTGGCCTTGTGCATCAGTGGGTGGTACCAAATATTAGCGAGGGACTGCTGCATCAGTAGTACCCCTTTAGTCTCCTTGTGACCCTTCTAAGGAAGGGCAGGCTGATGGAGCAGGGATTTAGGAAGGAGAATTGAGAATTAAAACTATAGAAGTGTTAACTTTAAAAGGTTAAGTGTTTTTTATAAATAAATAGGGGTCTCCGTTGCGATCCCTATAAAATTCATCTTGGTGTATCTGTCTAATGAAGTCGTATAGTAAGAACTCAGGGTGTAGCCCATCTCCTGTTAACAGCTATTTTATTTTACAAGTGTTACACCCCTCCCTATCTGGCTGGCCTTGTGGTTGAGGGTGGTGGTTCCCATGGGGATTGTCTCTGACCTGGGCAGGGAAAGAGCGCGACCATGGCAAGGAAGGAGAGCTTCCTGGTCCCGGTTAGGGACAGAAAACGGGGACCTACACCACCATGATCTGTGGTACCTGTAACAGACAACTGGAACGGGAGAGCTTCATTTGGTATTGGGGCAAACTGAGGAAGCATGTTTAGAACACAGAGAGTTGAGGGGCTGGAAAGAAAGCTGACCACCCAAGCTCTCTCGCTGGGGGTCATGTAGAAGCAAGTTGGGTGCCAGTGGTTGACCCTGGAGGTAAACATGCCCGTTCTCCAGAGGTCCAGGTGCTGAGCAATCAGCTGAATGGTCGAAAGGCTGAGCAACATCTCCCGTGAAGGGGAAAATGTCCTGGTGAGGGAGTCCACCAGAGTGTAATGGATTCTCCTGATGTGATTAGCCTCCAGGGAAAACTTCCACTCCCGCTGGTTCATGTATGACATTTCTGTCATGTAATAACACTATCTGGGATGAGAACAGCATCAGACTCATGGCTCATAACATCTGCTGAGTCTGGAGACCAACATCCTCGAATACACCAGATTGCAGATGGAGCCTTGTCCATTGGGTAACCAAATCTGATGTTGCCATCAGTCCTTGTACCGAAAGCCTCTTTTAGTTGCTGTAATTCCATACTCTCACACATGAACTTGGCTGCCCTGCTCTTTGGGAACTGAACCCATCCATGTTTGGATTAGGAATATGCCCTGATGAGCAGGATGTCCAGCACAGGCTCTAGGTGGAACGTTGTGAAATTGGTCAAGAAGCTGAATACGAGAAACCAGCGACACACCAGCTGAACTGACATATAGAGACAGGGATAGCTGAGGTCCCGGGAGGTCAGCTAATCAACATACAACACTAGCGAAATTATGTGCCAGAGGGTTTCCACCTTGTTTGCTGGTAATGCCAGGACTCCTGCAACTGGAGGACCAGGGAGAATTCTATTTTGCTCCCCTTTATGCGGATTGACCAAAACCCATTGGTCCATGATGGAGGAGAGTCAAGAACCTCTTAAGAGACTGAGACTATGTTATAGGAGGTGAAGGCATTCTGAAGGACTGAGTGCCTCTGGGTATGGACCGCCGGGTTTCTAAGATGAGATGAGGAGGAGGGTTACACTGAGCCTGCCGGGATTCTTGCTTCCAAAAGCTTTTCTTGTTTCTGCCCACAGCACACCTTCTACTCCAATATGTTATGAAAGGTCGGGAGACCTGGAGTAGGAGCCTAAGAGCCATGCACCTCTGGGAGTTCCCAGTCTTCCACTCTCTGCATATGCCTCTTAGCTACTAAAGTTCAGGACGCCTACTCAGCTCAGACTCCATCCTAATAAGACAAGTCAGACATTATTTTTTTTGTATTTTTTTTTGTATTTACATATTTATTGAATTTTCAACTAAACATACATACCATTAACAATCAAACATTAAAACATATTTATATATCAAAATTACAATTCATTTCTTCACAGTTCCGTCATGTAACATTTGCAAATCATCGGATTAGCTCAAGCTGGACGATTCCTTCAAACAAATCATTTATAATTATAGAAACCTATCCCATATTTGTTCATATAAACTTATCTTCTTGTCTCTGTAGTAAATAATTCTCTCCATCCTCGACACTTGCTGCAAGTCCAACATCCACTCTGACACATCTGGTATTTCCTCACTTTTCTATTTCCTTAGAATGATTTTTTTTGCCGAATTCGAAGCTCTGCAAAACCAACATCGTTGAGGAAAAGAGAGATCCTCTACCAGATCCTCTTCCCCAAGAATAATACTTGAGTAATCATAATCTTCATCTAGCAAGAGAACCTTATTCACTCTATGCGTAACCTCCCTCCAGTGGGTTTGCAAGCTGTTGCATTCCCAAATCATGTGCTCGAATGTGCCCACATCATGTTTACATCTCCAACAGGCCTCTGATTGAATTAATCCTCTTGCGTACCGTTTTTGAGGGGTTCAGAATACTCTGTTCAGGATTTAGATTTGTTTACTGCTTTCACCTAAATTTAAAGATGTTAATGCCACATTCTTACATAAATTCATCCACCTGTTTTCACTTATCTCAGATCCTAGCACTTCAGACCATTTGTTAAGTAACCCTTTATTTGGTTATTTGTATTTCTCCAAATGTTTGTAAACCTTAGAGGCTATGTGACTGTCCAATTTATAGTCTTGCAACCATTCTGGCCAGTCTTTCCGTTTCTCTGGTACTCTATCCTCCAAGATGTATCTAGTTCTAGTTGCACCCCTCTGTGGTTAAATCCAGACATTAAACGAGGAGGCAAAACGCTATTTTGGGCAAACTGGCTATTGAGTGGGATACAAGGGTTGGGAGACCTATTTAGGGATAACAAAAGTATCAGCTTCAAAGATTAACTGAAGACAACTCGGACATGAACTGTACTTGGCAGTGGGATTCTAAAATGGAAGTGCAATAGATATAGGTTTGCAGGGAAGACGTGCTTCTGCATAGCTCTCTCGAAGGACGGCGTCACCCCTCCTGTTTGTTGGGTTATGCACTGCTGCTTCCTCATAGGATTTAGAAGGGATATCCGTGAAGTGGGACAGCAAGGAATCCATCTCGACCCCAGAGGGCACGGACTGCCCCTGCCCATTGAGCAAAAATAACTTTCCCCTGAACCTTGGGATAGAAAATTGGTCTCAATTCATAAGGTCGTCATGCCAACTATTTTGATATGGGGGAGAAGTCCCTTCTCACTGGTTTACTTGAACTGGAGAACATTAGGCCTGAAGTTGAGAGAAAAGGCAACACCACCCAGAACTGCATCCTTGCGGTTACGTGCTCTAATACCTCGCCAACCGAATCGTTGTCAATCTACTTCCCCTTGAGACCTCTCTCCCACTTGGTTGAGAAATTCTAGCCTGGTGAGTCCTGGCCCAGCAAAAATCTGCTTTTGTACTTGTTTGAAAGTCTCTTCAATGTGTGCTTTTTCTTTCAGGTTAGCCAACCTCCTCTTACCAGTGTCTCTCGCTCTGACTGTGCAAAGCAATGTTGGACTGCCAAGCCCGCTGGATGGACTTAAGCAGCTGGTCCAGCCAGGGCTCTTGAGCATTCCCAACGGGAAGCCCAAACCCCTGGTCAACTTGGGGTTCTCAGGTCTGCCATAGGGCGTCACTGGTGGGGGAGTGTACCCGTGCCTTCTTTTCCCCAGGCATTTGGGGGAAACATTCTGTGAAGCTCCCACGGTTATCAACAGAGGCTTGATAAAAACATTTCTGCCCGCCATAGTGGTACATATACATAGCTCTCAAATCACAAGCTTTTGGTGAGTGCCACCCGCCTTAGAAGCAGTTCTTTCACCACCAAGCTCCTTACATGTCTATTGACTTTAGTGGGCTTTGACCTGCCAAAATGAAATCTGCTGGTTTCACTCGTCCAGGGGACTAAACGGGTTGAGAGGTATGCCTACAATACCCCTAAAATATTTGAAAGGAGAGACGTGTGGTTGACGGAGGAAAAGAGCCTGAGCCACCATGGGTGTACTTACTTGACCACTTAAACTGCTGATTTCCGGTGCGGGCCTGCCACATCTGGCCAGGCCGAGCACTGCATTCGAACTGGGAGCGGGCAAGCTGCTCCTCCTCCCAACGTCTCCTGAACCAACAACACACAAGAACATTGCCCAGCCGGGGCCCTCCACAATACCCTGTGGGAAGCCCAGAGACCGGGCCCAGCTCGGGGGTTCCTGGGTCTGTCACACTGACAATGGGTATATCACCCAAGGCTCCACGCCCCCTAAACTCGGTAGTGGGTGTAGGCACCACACAGTTAAAGGGGTTATTAGGGCAAGCCCAGCTCCACTTTGAGAAACGACTGCCAGAAGGCAGTAAGCAAAACAGGATGTGTGATATTGTGGCAGCCATCTTAAAGAGGGACGAAGGGTTAACTAGAACTATTTTTAGGAGTCATTGGTAAATGAACTGGGGAAGGCAGACATCCTTCATTTGCAAGAACTGGGCTGAGGAAGGGACTATAAACACCATCATAAGGATGACTCGTTTCTGCGTTCAAACTCACGCCTTATACTGCAGTCTGCCTTGTCACTGAGGTTAATAGTACAGCGTCAAAGAAATCATAAACAGACCCAAATGCAGACAAAATAAAAAGTGAGTCCCACTTTCTCACTCAGCATAGTCATAGCGTGCTAAGAGGTGGGGGCAGGAAATCGCCAACTAGAAGACAATTATCTTACGCAATTCTCTGCTTCTGGCCTGTCGTGTGTCTGACGTGCACGTCAACCTCGACCCACAAAAGCGTCAGCTACTCCATAGGGACCCAATCACCGCTCCGTTACTAGATCTGAATCCTACTTTGGAGCACCGCCGCTCCCTCCCCCAGGCCACCGTGGGGGTCCTGACACAGCTCTAACTTCACAATACAGTGCAGGCATAAGCAACACACGCAAGCAACTGTGCGCGTTTTCCCCAAACAAAGGTACAGCAGTGGTTAATGCAGGCTTCGCTCATAAACAGGCACACAGCGCAGGCTGTGCCAACGGGCGCTTCCCTCTCACAAGAGAACAAGCATTGGCAAAGACAACTGTTTGGGCTTTTGGGTAGGCGTGGGATAGGGATTTTTCAAGCAAAGCCATAATTGTTCTACCTGGACAAAAGATGGCAACAGCTGGAGAATGGTTTGAGTATGTGAGTATGTGATTCAGTGGGCCTCATTACATGGTAGGAGGTAACCATGGCGCTATTAGCACCATGGCTACCCCCTACCGCCTTCTGGGTCCGGGTAGGCGATATGGGGACTTACCGGGTCATTCCGACCCTGGAGGACCCGGTAAGTCCCCATACCAATTACCATTCCCCATTCCCATTCGAGCCCCCATAGGGCTCAATGGGAATGGGGAAGGAGCTAATAACGGTACCGCTATTAGCGGTACCGTTATTAGCTCTGAAGTCCCTCAGCGGGTCCCGTCCTTAACGTGTGGTTTGACCACACGTTAAGGACGGGACCCGCTGAGGGACCTCGTAGTAGGGCGGTGACGGATTACCGGCACCGGTGCCCTTACCGGTGCCGGTAATCCCTTACCGCCTACCGTGTAGTGAGGCCCAGTGTCTGGCAAGTGCCTAGCTAACAACCATACACCAGCCAGAACTGTTGGCTTTACTGTGAGGTTTATACACAATGATGGTAAATAAACACAGCTAAACGGAGATTGTATTTTAACTTGTTCGCAATGTAACTTTTATTACCAACATATAACTCTTCTAATTTTTTTTATAGTCTCTTTCAGAAATCAAATAAAAGGATACAGGTGGTCTCTCGATGCGTCTTCTGGTGAAGACAGACTTTTCTTGTTCAAGCGGGATAGAAGATTTCAAGTAAGTCTTGGTGAGTCTTCTTTTCTATGAAGATTATATTATTGTTTGTGGTCTTCTCTCCTAGCATATGCTCAGTTTCACTTCTCTTCTAGGTGGTTTTACCGTCTCTGTTGATCACTCTTTCTCTTACCAGGAATAGAGGTGACTGCCTTTTATCGGATTTTTTTAACAATAGAGTCTTTATTCTTTCAAGAGCTCCTTATTGGATTTAACTGACCAAGCCTCTTTGTATTCATTAAAGTCTTTAGGGGAATATAGTTCAGATCTCCATATTTACTTATTTCTGTAACTTCATTGTCGGAGATTACACAAGAGGTAAATGATTACCTTTCTTCTTCTTATTCTATTTTATTTTCACTTCTCATCATGTATCTTTGGTTCCTCTGGTGTCCACTCTTCCCCTTTTTTTCTCAGTTATATAGTGACTGTATTAGTCTTTCCGAGTTAACAACTCCCGTTAATTTCGACTCATTCCCATTTTAAAATACGCTCCTTTTCTCTCTCTTACCGGCTTCAGATGTTTTCTTCTGAATGGCTCCACTCGACCTCGACTGATCGAAACTCCTCCCCACTGCGCTCTCTGTATTGTATCAGCTGCTCTTCTTCGCGGCTCTCGATGACCGCGTTTCCTTCCTTCGGCGTTTTCGAGATGGATCAACTGTTCGTATTGACGGGCTCCGCTGAACGAAACTTCTATCCCCGGAAGGCTCACCAGGTGATCAGCTGTTCGTCTTGACGGCCTCCCTTGAACGAAGCCTCTCTCTCCGGAGGGCTCACCGTGTGATCAGCTGCTCGTCTTTCGCGGCTTTCGATGACCGCGCCTCCTTCCTTCGGCGGATCAGCTGTTCCGTCTCCTGCGGCCTCTCCCCCTCTTCGGCTTCTCTCACTCTTACAACGAACAATCTAAATAGCGATTTTTAACGATCGCCTATAATTTTAATTCCTTTAACTTCTGGTTAACTTGGTGCAACGGCACAACTTCGCTTTTTTTTTCTCTTCCTCTAACTCAGTAAGCCCAGTTCAAACCGTCGCTCTTCAAGTCCTCCTCCTCTGTCTCCTGGCAACCAAAAAAAAACAACAAAAACAAAGAAGGGACAACTGTAATCAGAAAACTTCATCTCCATCAACTCTTCTCTGTGATTGGTCTAAGGAGCTGTCAATTACTCCCTTCCATCAGATCTCCTCCATTAACCCTTCATATGGTCTTTCTGCCTAGTATTAACAGAGCCTGAGCCAGCTGGTGTCTTTGTTATAGAATCTGCTCCATTTTTATCACATACCCTCCCCTCTAGTCCCTTACGCTTGGTAAGGGAATTGTTCCGGGACAAGAAATCGGCCTGGGCCATTAATTTTCCTGGACGATGAACTGTCTTGAACGTAAAAGGTTGTAGTGATAAAAACCATCTCAGTACTCGGGGATTAGTATCTTTGTTACGTGCCAACCAAACCAGAGGGGCATGATCAGTCACCAGTGTAAACTCTCTTCCTAACAAGTAATAGCGTAATGTCTCTATGGCCCATTTCACTGCAAGACATTCCTTTTCAATTGTAGCATAGTGTTGTTCATGCGGTAAGAGCTTCCTGCTTATGAAAAGTATGGGTCTTTCTGATTCATCTTGCCCCTGAAACAATACCGCTCCAAGCCCTGTTCCAGAGGCATCTGTGTGTAGGAAGAACGGAGCTGAGAAATCCGGACATTTTAAAACGGCTTTTTCAGATAAAGCATTCTTTAGGTTATTAAATGCATTCCTTGTCTCTGTTGTATACCAGTCCTTCTTCTTACTGGACGTGTTTTTCAACAGATCTGTTAGAGGTGTGGCTATTGTTGAAAAATGCGGGATGAACCTTCTATAGTACCCAATAAAACCAAGAAAGGCTCGCACTTGTCGGAGATTTGTAGGAAATTGTAAGTCTTTTATGGCTTTCAGCTTGTCTTCTTGGGGTTTAATCATCCCCTGTCCTACAAAGTATCCTAAATATCTAGTATAGAAATTAGCCATGAACGTTTTCTTTGGGTTTATGTGTAGACCGGATTCTTGTAATAGACTAAGTACATTTCCCAAATGGGTTAAATGATCGTCCCAATTTTGACTGAAGACAATAATATCGTCAAGGTATGCTCCTACATATTCTTCCTGTCCTCTGAGAATTGAATTCATGAGCCTTTGAAATGTTGCTGGTGCCCCATGCAACCCAAAAGGTAAGACTGTAAATTGGAATAATCCCGCTGGAGTGGCAAAAGCAGTTTTTTCTTTATCGTCGGGGAGTAATGGTATTTGCCAATAGCCTTTTGTTAAATCTATAGTTGTTAAAAATTTAGCTTTTCCTAGCTTGTCTAGTAAATCTTCTATTCGCGGCATAGGGTAGGCGTCGAACTTGGAAATTTCATTCAATTTCCTAAAATCCATGCAAAAACGAACTGTTCCGTCAGGCTTCGGCACCATTACTACAGGCGATGACCATTCACTATGAGAGGGTTCTATTACTCCCATCTCTAACATTTCTTTGATCTCCTTGTTGATAGATTGGAGTTTTGTCTCTGGAATTCTATAGGGTCTAATTCTTACCACTTCTCCTGGCTGAGTTACGATACGATGACACACCATGTTCGTTCTCCCCGGTAAGGAAGAAAAAATATTTGCAAATCTCCTTACCAACTCGAGGAGTTCTTTCTTCTGTAACTCAGATAGATCTTGATTTATGTTTAACTCTTCCAGTCCTAGATCTTCTTTTAACCTTGGAAAAGGTTCGAAAGATGTCTCCTTGGTATTAATCACTGCCACCGTCGTTATAGGTTCCACCCATTTCTTTAGTAGATTCACATGATATGTCTGTGTTGGGAATCTTCGGTCATTTTGTCTCACCTTATATGTTAGTGGACCTAGGACCTCTTCAATCTCATATGGACCTCTCCATGCTGCCAGCATCTTGTTCTCAGACGTCGGGAGTAAGACTAACACTTTATCTCCCTTGTCAAATGTTCTCAATTGAGTGTTCCGATTATAGTAATATTCCTGTTTGGTTTGTGCTTGTAACAGATTTTCTCTGGCAATGTTCTGTAACTTTTCTATCCTCTCTTTAAGTTGGTAGGCATATTCAGTAAGGGAGATCTCTTGACTCGGCTCCTCTTCCCAGTTTTCCTTCAAAACATCGAGTAGCGTTCTCACTGATCTTCCAAACAGAAGTTCAAAGGGTGAAAATCCTGTCGATGACTGTGGGGTATTCCTTAAGGTAAGGAGTATCCAGGGTAACAACCTGTCCCAATTCTTTCCTCCTGGCTCTCCTGTTTTACGCAGCATTTGTTTTATGGTTTGATTGTACCTCTCTACAAGGCCATCAGTTTGAGGATGATAGACCGCGGTTTTTAAATGCTTCATTTGTAGAATCTTACACACTTGTTCCATCACCGATGACATAAAGTTGGATCCTCTGTCCGTAACAAACTCCTTCGGTATTCCCACTCGGCTGATAAAGGGTATCAAGGCATCACATATATTTTGGGCACTAGTAGACCTAAGAGGAAAGGCCTCCGGATACCTGGTAGCATAGTCGACAATTACTAAGATATATTTATGACCTCTGGATGAGGGCTCCAAGGGGCCAATAATATCTAATCCAATCCGATGAAAAGGTTCCAGGACGACTGGCATTGGCTGTAAAGGTGCTTTTCTCACATTGGCTTTATTTTTCTTCTGGCATTCTGGACAGGCTTGGCAGAAACGCGCCACCTGAGCATATAGCCCCGGCCAATAAAACCTGGCAAGGATTTTCTTGGTGGTCTTCTCTGTTCCCAAATGACCTTCACCAATTTGTAGATGTGCCACTTCCAACACCGTTTGATAATATTTCTTGGGTACTAGCAACTGTTTCAGAATTTTTCCACTGACATCCTTGCTAGTTCGATAGTATAATCCTTTTTCTTTAACAAAAGAGGGATCATTTCCCGATACCCCTAAGTTAACTGCAGCCCTAGCATTTCCTAATAATGGATCTATTTCTTGTGCCATTCTGAAGGTATCTCCCGCTTCATCAATTTTCCAGTCAATTGCAATGGGACAAACATTTTTCTCGGCCCAAACTTTCTTTAACTTTCTTAACTCAGATTTCGCTTTCCTTTCTTTATTTGAAGGCTGTGTAATTGTCTCGTGGGCGAAAGGTGCATTTCTTAACCAACTTTCTTCTATCGACTTTATGATCCGTGAAAAATTGGGAACATCTGAACCAATAAGCAGAGGCTCTGGCAATACTGGCATTAGGGCTGCCCTCACCTCCATCCGTTCCCCGGCTACCTTTAAACTAATCTCTTTGGTTGGGTAAGGTTTGACATCTCCATGGACACAACGTATGGGGATTAGTGTATTCGGGTCCCCAGTATTCCCCACAAGTTCTGTACTTACTACTGTTTGCAAACTGCCGGTATCCACCATGGCTCTTGTAGGTTTCCCATCAACTTCTGCTTCGCAAATATACGAATACGATGGTTTTGGTATTGCTGTTCCTTCTTGATATTCTCCTTCTCGGAGAGCCTCCATGTTTCCCACGTCCATAGGTTCAGCTTTAGCTCTTTTGGGACACATTCTTGCTAGGTGTCCCCACTCACCACATTCAAAACATTGTATGCCCTTTGGTACCATACTAGCGGGCCTGATGCCTACAGGGCTCTCACTCGTTGGTCTCCCTCTAGGAGCCTCCCACTCTGGCTTACGTAACATCGAGTTCGGCCATCTTGTAACAGTGGTTGTTTTGAGAGAATGGTTATTCCAACTGGGTGTGGAGGTTGGTTTGTTGTTTACCGCATATGACATGGTCCTGCCTTGTCCAGCCTTTTGATAGGCGGAAGCGATGTTAACAGCTTCCACCAGGCTGGGTCGGTGATGTTGGCGCACCCAACGTTGCATTGGTAAAGGTAAGGCTTCAACAAACTGTTCCATAACAATTTTCTCTGACATCTCATGAGCGGTACTGGAGTTAGACTGCAACCATTTCTCTCCTAACTCTTTAACTCTATAAAACAGCTGCCTCGGGGTCTCTTCGGCGTGTAGCTTGACTTCTCTAAATTTTATCCTATACGCTTCTTCATCATGTCCCAAGCGTTCCAGTACTACTCGTTTCATATCCGCATACGGTGTTTCGCCAGTTGGATTGGCTGCTTGGTAAGCACTCTGCATCTCACCTGTCATGAGGGGTGCTATGTAGTGACACCAGCTATCGTTTGGCCATTGAGCGTTCCTAGCCACTCTCTCGAAGTTCACAAAGAAGTGAGCTGGGTCCTCTCCCATTGCGTATTTTTGTAAGACTGATGCTGGAACCTGGGAATGTCGTCGTACAGTAGTCACCTCCATTAATTGAGCTTGTTGTAGTTGTATGGCCTGTTGAAATGCTTGTCTATCTGCTTGAGCTTGTTGGTTCTGTAACTGTAACGCCTGTTGAAGCAATTGTTGCCCCTCACTTAGCGTTTTAATGAGTTCCTCCATGGTGTTCGTCTTTTAAATCCCACTTCTGACACCAAATTGTGAGGTTTATACACAATGATGGTAAATAAACACAGCTAAACGGAGATTGTATTTTAACTTGTTCGCAATGTAACTTTTATTACCAACATATAACTCTTCTAATTTTTTTTATAGTCTCTTTCAGAAATCAAATAAAAGGATACAGGTGGTCTCTCGATGCGTCTTCTGGTGAAGACAGACTTTTCTTGTTCAAGCGGGATAGAAGATTTCAAGTAAGTCTTGGTGAGTCTTCTTTTCTATGAAGATTATATTATTGTTTGTGGTCTTCTCTCCTAGCATATGCTCAGTTTCACTTCTCTTCTAGGTGGTTTTACCGTCTCTGTTGATCACTCTTTCTCTTACCAGGAATAGAGGTGACTGCCTTTTATCGGATTTTTTTAACAATAGAGTCTTTATTCTTTCAAGAGCTCCTTATTGGATTTAACTGACCAAGCCTCTTTGTATTCATTAAAGTCTTTAGGGGAATATAGTTCAGATCTCCATATTTACTTATTTCTGTAACTTCATTGTCGGAGATTACACAAGAGGTAAATGATTACCTTTCTTCTTCTTATTCTATTTTATTTTCACTTCTCATCATGTATCTTTGGTTCCTCTGGTGTCCACTCTTCCCCTTTTTTTCTCAGTTATATAGTGACTGTATTAGTCTTTCCGAGTTAACAACTCCCGTTAATTTCGACTCATTCCCATTTTAAAATACGCTCCTTTTCTCTCTCTTACCGGCTTCAGATGTTTTCTTCTGAATGGCTCCACTCGACCTCGACTGATCGAAACTCCTCCCCACTGCGCTCTCTGTATTGTATCAGCTGCTCTTCTTCGCGGCTCTCGATGACCGCGTTTCCTTCCTTCGGCGTTTTCGAGATGGATCAACTGTTCGTATTGACGGGCTCCGCTGAACGAAACTTCTATCCCCGGAAGGCTCACCAGGTGATCAGCTGTTCGTCTTGACGGCCTCCCTTGAACGAAGCCTCTCTCTCCGGAGGGCTCACCGTGTGATCAGCTGCTCGTCTTTCGCGGCTTTCGATGACCGCGCCTCCTTCCTTCGGCGGATCAGCTGTTCCGTCTCCTGCGGCCTCTCCCCCTCTTCGGCTTCTCTCACTCTTACAACGAACAATCTAAATAGCGATTTTTAACGATCGCCTATAATTTTAATTCCTTTAACTTCTGGTTAACTTGGTGCAACGGCACAACTTCGCTTTTTTTTTCTCTTCCTCTAACTCAGTAAGCCCAGTTCAAACCGTCGCTCTTCAAGTCCTCCTCCTCTGTCTCCTGGCAACCAAAAAAAAACAACAAAAACAAAGAAGGGACAACTGTAATCAGAAAACTTCATCTCCATCAACTCTTCTCTGTGATTGGTCTAAGGAGCTGTCAATTACTCCCTTCCATCAGATCTCCTCCATTAACCCTTCATATGGTCTTTCTGCCTAGTATTAACAGAGCCTGAGCCAGCTGGTGTCTTTGTTATAGAATCTGCTCCATTTTTATCACATATTTACCAATACTTATTTTTAACAGCACTTCAGTTCAAGGAACAGATACAAGGTCACACATGCTGCTTTTTATTCAAGTGGCTGAAGGCATACTTGGTTAAGACATGGGCCCTCATTAGGACCCTGGCGCTAAGTGTTTAACGGCACCGTAAAAGGCTGTGGCGCCGTTAAACACTTAGCGCCTTACTACGAGGTGCCTTTGCGGGACCCGACCTGAACGGCTGGTCTATACCAGCCGTTAAAGTAGGGACCCGCAAAGGGACCTTGGTGCTAAGTACGGTACCGCAATTTGCGCTACCGTACTTAGCGCCTTCCCCAGTCCCATTGAGCCCTATGGGGCAAAAATGGGAATGGGGAAGGGCCAATGTTCAATGGGGAATTACCGCCCCGCCAACCTTGGAATGGGGTGGTCATTGCCCATTGAACACTGGCGGACTCGTTACGATACCGGCACCAACCATGGTGCTAATAGCGCCATGGTTTAGCGCCAGTATCGTAATGAGGGCTATTGTATTACACCAGTAGCACATTTAGAGCTCCAATTAAAACACGAACGCTCTGAAGACTGCCTTGTAAGCACAATGGCAATTCCCTTACAGCACACAGTTTAATGTTATTGGTTGGCAGAGCTGCTAAAAAGAGTCCAGGTGGCATGTTTTTACGGGGATGGAAGCGGGTTGTGGTTGGACATAGCCATTGGGATGAACATGGCCACAGGCTGCCAATTGGTGGGCAAATGACCAAATAACATGTACAAGCTCTGTGCCCCTCCTCATTTCCAATCTCCGTCCCATCTGTACTCCAAGGCACTAGTTTGGGTTCATAGATGGCGCCTACACGCCACCAAAAAGCCAAAACTAAAACGTGCAGAATAGGAATGTTCTATTATGATGAATACCGCGCACCTTCACCTAGGCTTCCTACATACCCAGAGCAGTTACAGCAGAGAAGGGGCCTGTTATGCCGAGCCCCATTCTCTGCATGACCCATATTTTCTTGCCACTATTTTTCTCCCTCACCCCACCGTCGGTCAGGCACTATATTCCTACCACCTCTGTGGCAAGTCTGCTCTAAGTCTCGCATCTTCTCAGCGCCATCTTTACATCTGCTTTCACATCTTCTGTCCCAGTGTTCCATGTCATCCTTACTTTCATTCTCTGACCTCATCTTTGCCCTTTCCCCTTTCACCTCCATCCCTCCATCCTCTGTGCCCTCGAGTCACGTGTAGCTTTCCAACCTTTCTCTCGCACTCACCTCTCTCCAATTCTAGAGCTCTGTTTTTCTATCGCTCCTTTTCTCTGGCTGTTGCCCACCTTCTTAACTTCCTGCTCCCTGCCTGCCCCATTCCCCTACTATCCCTTATTCATCCTTCTTTCTTTCTAGCGATTCCTCACCCATTCTCTCCCTTTTCCTCATTACCCCATGTGCATTCGTATGCCATGTCTTTAGTTCCTTCTTCGCCGTTTCCCCAGCCTTCCTCACGCCCTTGTTTTTTCCTTCTTCCCCTTTCTTCTCCCCATCCTTACTACCCACTCCTTTCCTTTATTCTGCTCCCTGTTTCGTTTTTACCTTCTTCTTTGCCCGTTCCTCTTCCCCCTTTTTACCTTTATGCTCCTTTTCTCCCCTTGCACGTTCCCCTCTTCCTATATGTTAATCCCGTCTCTACCCATTTGTGCTTCCTTTGCTCGCTTTTTCTCTTTATTGTTTAAATCATCTGGTTTAGCTCACTTTTGCCGAATGGCAACTTTGACGCATTTTCTTTTTGCTGATTTTCTTTTGTTTTTTTACCACTTACAGATATATGGTAAGTTGGGCTAAGGAATAAAATGGGTGGGGTGGGTCGGGTGTGGGGGTCATGACCGGAAATCTTAGGGGGAGGCGGGGCCTCGCTTTTTGTGGAAAAAATAAAACCGCAAATTCTGCGAAATTCATTTAGCCGAAATGGCCATTCGGCAAAGACAAATGCGGCAATCCTTCATAGAACCTTTTGCCATCTTCTGCCTGCTGCTGTCTTGCCACAGCTTATCTTCGCATCTTGGTCCCCCCCCACGCCCCGCTCTCCCTTTCCCTAGTTCTTCTATTTCTCTTGCATTTTCTTTTTCTTTATTTCCTTTCTGTTTTCTCTCCCTGTTTTCTCCCCTTTTCTTTTTTCATTGCTCCCTTGCACTCTTTCTCCTTGCCCTCTCAATTATGTCGTCTTTCCGCTAATTTTCTTTCTGACTCATTTTCCTCCTAAACCCCTGCTTTCCTTTTTCCTTTCTCCATTTATTTATTGCACGAATGTGTTCCCTTTTCCCCATCTTTTTCCTATGCTATGTTGGTACTCGTTCTGTCCTTCTGTTGATTGTTTTTCACATTTTGCCTGTAGAACAGCCTCTCCAGCAGGCACGGTGGGAATGGCTGAGTGCGATGTTGCATACAGTCACAGCAAGCCTAGAGGATAAGGGAGAAAGCAATGGTGTCAACTCAAGACCAGAGCATTGAAGGAATCGCCAGACACAGCGGCAGAACTCTGCCCGTTCAATGGCGAATCATCTAATAAGTATTACCCGCCTCGGGATAGTGTGCATGGCAGGACCAGCATTCACTGGCTCTTGGATTTGCAACTCATTCATTTTACATTAAATCAGGCCTGTAAACCAGGAGGTAGTCGAGAGCGAGAGGCGAAGATCTCAACTAGGAGTAGGAACCATGGCCCCTTGGCAAGGAGGAGAGCCACACCAGCACATTCCCCGAGGGATTCCTTGGGATGATCATGCACTCGGCCACGCCCCGTGGCAAGGAGGAGAGCCACACCAGCACATTCCCAGAGGGATTCCTCAGGATGATCAGGCACTCGGCCACGCCCCGTGGCAAGGAGGAGAGCCACACCCGCACATTCCCAGAGGGATTCCTCAGGATGATCGGCCATCTCTTAACCTAGCAATTCCTGAGGGATATGCCATGCTACGGCAGGATAGAGTGGAAGGCAGAGGGGGCACGGTTGCCCTCATATTTAAAGCTGATCTAAGTATTTGGGAAGTACATAGCCTAATTCTGGGAGGGATAGATACATGTTAAGTTGGGTCTCAATGCGGAATCCACTCTTAACCTTCTCTTAATATACAGACCTCCTTCTCTTACGCAGGATTTTATTTTGGCTTTATCAAATTATTTGTTGGCCATTCTTAAGCCAAATTCTAGATTTGTTTTACTGGGTGATTTACATTTTTGGCTGGGTCATCCCGAGGATGCTTTGGCTGCGGATTTGGAGTTGGACCTTCTAGAACTGGGCTTTAAACAAGTGTGTGCTCTAGCAGTCAGACGAGCCCAGCGTCTGCAAAGCTCGCCCGAATTAGGACTCATCTACCAGCCATACCTTTGTGACTTGTGATTAAGAAAAGCACTCACTGACTATGACTTCGTACTATGGAGTTGTGAGATGCCGGCCATAAGGCTTCATAAGGCGCTGACATTGAACATTCAAACAGCCTTTGAGGAGTGGTCTTACTGACACTAAGATACGGTTTGGCCTGGATATTCCCTTTGGGATTAAAACCATAAGGGTGAAGATAATTACGCATTAGAATTGCAATTTGGGAATCAACAAACCACCATCCGCACTGCTACGACAACGTCAACTTGTCAAGTTCTTCCTTAGAGACCACTGCAAGACCGGTTCAAGGCGTTGTTACGCCCCGGTGTATCTATACCCCTGAAGAAGTTCCTTATAGTAATTCTAAACACTAGAGGAACGAAACATGTTGGGAAACTTGAGATACTAATATAAAGCATCAATAAAAGCTTAAGAATCTCGAATAGGTGAAACTCAGGTATTGACTAACCCAGACACCTAGACAGGAGGTACTCATTGTCAACAACACAGTATCACCTGTTGTAATATCAGGTGGTTCAATCCTATTGTAAAAATGGAGACTTGAATAACTGAAAGCTGTTCATATTTTTATGCACATTTGAATTGAGATCTCTAAAGGAGAGATACTGTGAAATTGCGTTTTTTGTACAATTGAAGCACATTTTGCACATTAGTATTGATATGACGAACATCGCTATGCACTTTAGAGCACTGGACACTTCGTTATGTTTTATGTGATGATTTTAACAACTCTATTTATTAAAAACTGTTTATGTTATTATAATATTGTTCTATGAAGTCAGGTTGTATTTTCCTTGAACTTCTACTTGTCTTTGTTTGAATTGTCGTTCACTAATGTGTGGATCCCTAATTCATCCAGTGAACTACATGCCATAAACCTAATTTAGGTGTGGGAGCTTTGTTGTTCTAATTATATACACGTCAGGTTTGCTCCCCCTTAGCCTATTATTATACCTGATTTCCCCCACTTTTTAAAGAAGTGTGTTTGTTACGATGCATTATCTTGGTCACACCCTCGATTGGATTTCTACCTCCAATATTATAAGCAAGGTCTTCCTGGTTGTTCCATGCCCTTGGTCCAATCATGCTTTTGTTCATTTTTCCACCATAGCAGATTTTCCCACGAAAATGAAGGAAAGGAGTATATAGGGCTCCCTGGCTAGAAATGCCAAGTTGCTTACAAGGGATAGAATCAATCCTTTGCTAGACCCTTCTATTAACTTTTCTTCTACTGACTGTGGCACAAATGTCCCAATCCCTTATTGTGAACTTGGACTCTATTACCAACTCACTGGCTCCACCTAAATCTGTTATTGGTAGGAAAAGCAAAGCATGGTTCTCGATGGAATTACAAAAATGTAAGTCTTTGACTCTTAAACTGGTGTATCAGTGGAAGAAAAACCCTCTACCTGGTGCCCTGTCTGCATACAAATTAGCCGCTAAATCATATAAATTAGCGATCGTAGAGGCAAAAAAAACTTCTGCAATTCTAGAATCCTGAATGCCAAATCTGATGTTTAAAGAATTATTTAAAATTTTGAAAGAACAAGAAACCACGAAACAGCACAGGCCCGTTGGTAAAAGAAGTATGCAGCGTGGTGCCAAGACATATAGAATTCTATGCAAAATAAACTAAATGGCATCAGGACTAATATAGTTAAAAAAGGATGACCTCTTTTTGGCTTCTAAAAACATCGGGAAGGGGTCATTCTCCAGATGTGCCTCTATCCCACAGTTTAATGTTTCCCCTATCTCCGTGGATGAGCTGTCGGTTGTGGTAGAACAACTAAAGGCAACCAGATGCAAAGGTGACCCCTGCTCATTTGTGATAATTAAATCTTGTCCTCCTATTTTACTAGACGACAGATGTACATTTGTGAACGACTCTCTTTTGGAGGGCCATGTACTAGCCGACATCAAAAAGGCCTGGGTCACCCATATTTTAAAAGAAACGGGTCTTCCAATTGGCAACCCTCTCAACTACAGGCCCATAACGAACACTCCATTTTTGTTAAAAATGTTGGATCGTGTTGCTTACAGCCAGATCTCCCAACACTTGAATCAGTACCACATTCTTAATTGCTGCCAATCAAGCTTTAGAAAGGGGTTTGGAACTGAGATCTTACTCTTAGAGTTGAAATCAAGACTTCTAGAATGCATGGACAAGGGTCTATCATCTATGCTAATGGTATTAGATCTGTCAGCCACATTTGACTTGGTCGACCATTCCATCCTGGTCGCCAGGCTAGGAGAAGTAGCAAACTTCTCCCTAGTAGCGGCTCAATGGATTAGCTCGTTTTTGAAAAATAGAGTTAGTCAAGTCTTTTTTGAAGAAGCAGCAGCTAAACTGGTGTCTGTTGATTTGGGAGTTCCACAGGGTGCATGCATTGCCACCTGTATAAATAATATTTTCATTGTCCCTTTCTTTGACCTTTTGGAGCAGGAGGGGGGTATTTACTAATTACGCAGACGACACACAGTGTGTCATCCCAATTGTAGGTTCTCATTCTCAGGATGTGGAAGAATTGAATAGAGTATACACTATAGTGGAAAATTGGATGGTGTGGAACAATCTTGATATGATATGGTATGGCATTTATAACGCGCCTATGCACAAGTGTTTCCCTGAATAGGGACAAAACGTAGTTTGTGATCCTGTGCACTCAGTCAATGTTGGCTAAGCTGGGTCCATTTTACAATGGCTTTCATTTAGCAGAGGTCATGATTGTCGCCCAGAAGAAGATAAAAACTCTGGGAGTGGTTTTCGATCAGTAGTTAAACATGAAAGCTTGTGTTGGGAGCCTTGTCTCCTCGGCAGCTTATTTTATTAAGCTGCTGGCTCACCTTTGACCTTTTATTTCTCAGGCTAATGCCGAGACGATAGCTAGAGCAATTATTGGATCCAGAATAGATCATTGTATTAGTCTCTTGGTTGGGCTTAGTAAAGCAGATACTAACATGCTTCAAGTGGTGCAAAATGGCGCATTTAGGGTAGGTGTGGAATTATCCCGCCGCAACCATGTCTCGGCTGCCAGAAGGTCTCTGCACTGGTTCCCTGTAGTTGCACGTGCTCCCTTTCGTCTTTTGGTGATCACTTTCAAATGCAGACTTGGCTTAAAGCCCACTTATTTGCAAGTTCTGATCTTATCTCTAATAAGGTGAATAGTAGATCCTTGAGGTCTAGTAACCAGAACTATCTTACCCTTCCTAGAGGTGGAAGTGGAGCATTTTTTATCGCAGCTCCCAAAGCTTGGAACTTGCTTCCTTCTGATCTCCACTGTCAGGAGTCCTTAGCATGCTTCAAGAAAAAATGGAAAACATGGCTGTTTATTTGATTTCCTTTGGTAGTGTAGTTTGAGGAGTTTCCGCGTCAGAAAGTGTTTCTATTCCTGTTTGGTGTTTAAGTCTTGTCTGCGCCCTAATACCCATGGGTCCATGGTTGTGCTATGTAAATGTTCTAAAGTAAAAAGTAAAGAGAGCCACACCAGCACATTGCCGAGGCATTTCTAAGTATGATTATGCACTCGGCCACGCATCCTGGCAAGGAGGAGAGCCACACCAGCACTTTCCCTGAGGGATTCCTCAGGATGATCATGCACTCGACCACACCCCCTGGCAAGGAGGAGAGCCACACCAGCACATTTCCAGAGGGATTCCTCAGGATGATCATGCACTCGGCCACGCCCCCTGGCAAGGAGGAGAGCCACACCAGCACATTTCCAGAGGGATTCCTCAGGATGATCATGCACTCGGCCACGCCCCCTGGCAAGGAGGAGAGCCACACCAGCACATTCCCAGAGGGATTCTTCAGGATGATCATGCACTCTGCCATGCCCCCTGGCAAGGAGGAGTGACACAGGATATCTATCTTTACCTCTAACTTTCAGTGTTATGCGTATGACATGCAGCTCTCTTTCAGGTTACCTCCGGCCTCCTCCTCCTCCTCCTCGCTCATCCCTGACTGTCTGTCCACAATTCAGTCCTGGTGTGCTGCAAATGATCTTTGTCTCAATGCCAGTAAGACAGAGATCGTCCTCATTGGGGGCCCTGCAGCCTCACCTACTAATGAGGCAAAAAATCTGGGGGTCATCTTCGGCTCCACTCTTTCCTACTATTCTCACATTTCTGACATCTCAAATAAGTCTCAATACAAGCTGCACCTCCTCAGAGGTATTCTACCTTTTTTCACCTTCCCCGAGAGGGTCACCATCTCCAGAGCCCTGGTTCTCTATAGGATGGACGACTGCAACAACCTCTTTCTCAATCTTCCTACTGCTACTCTCCGCCCTCTACAACTCATCCAGAACGGAACCGCAAGACTTATTCTTTGCCTCAAGCCCAGGGACTGCATCTCTCCAACACTGAAATCCCTACACTGGGTCACCTTGGCTGCAAGGATCAAGTTCAAGACCCTCTATATAATCCACAAGGCCTTCTGGGGCCGGTGCCCGCACTATCTACAATGCTCTCTTCCTAAATACTCTCACTCTAGAGCCCTCTGCTTGTCCGCCTCCAACTCTTTGCGGATGAGGCGTTTTTCCAAACAGAGACTTGGGGGTAGATCCTTATCTGCTGCAGGTGCCTCCCTCTGGAACAGCCTTCCTGCCTCTCTCCATCTTGAGCCGGATCACATTAAGTTCTGGAAACTCATCAAGACCTTCATCTTCTCTTCCTCCTTCTCTCTCCCTCTCCCTTGCTAACCTCCTTTCTTTTCCCTTCTGTCTCCTTCCTCCTCTCTTCCCTAACTCTGTTCAGCTTCTTGCCGACTGTTCTCCTGGTTCACCTCCAGAGCCTTAGAGGTTCTAGGCTCCCCCGGCCAGCCTTGCACTTGCCTCTGCACTATTTTCAGCACTACTGCACTTCAGTTTATGCCCCAGGAGAAGGGTAATCTCTCTGCACTTAATCCAGGGCCCTGCTAGACTGGACGCACTTGTCTCCCCCCCTTCCCCCTTCCTCACAGTTCTGTTTGTACACTTGCATAACCTGAAAGCACTAGGAATAGTAAGTGTGTTTGTCTCGCCCCTCCCCTGAACCCTCTTTTTGTATCCCTTCCCTAGTTTGGTCACGCCTGAAACACTTCATGCACTTGCACTAGGAGAAATGCTGCCAGGCCTAGTATGCTCGTTTTTTGCAAGAAAATTCGGAAACTTCCAAGGCCTAAGAATGACTACTCTATTCCCTTGTTCCCTTCCCCGCCTTGAAGCACTTTGAAGCACTCCACCTGTGTGAAGGCGCTGTATAAATAAACAATTACAATTCCTCAGGATGGTCATGCACTCCGCCATGACCCCTGGTAAGGAGGAGAGCCACACCAGCACATTTCCCGAAGGATTCCTCAGGATGATCATGCATTCGGCCATGCCTCCTGGCAAGGAGGAGAGCCACACTAGCACATTCCAAGAGGGATTCCTCAGGAGGAGTATGCACTCGGCCACACCCCCTGCCAAGGAAAAGAGACACACCAGCACATTCCCAGAGGGATTCCTCAGAAGATCATACACTCGGCCATGCCCCCTGACAAGGAGGAGAGCCACACCAGCACATTACCCGAAGGATTCCTCAGGATGATCATACACTGGGCCATGCCCCCTGGCAAGGAGGAGAGCCACACTAGCACATTCCCTGAAAGGATTCCTCAGGATGATCATACACTCGGCCATGCCCCCTGTCAGGGAGGAGAGCCACACCAGCACATTCCCAGAGGGATTCTTCAGGATGATCACACACTGAGCCATGCCCCCTGGCAAGGAGGAGAGCCAGACCAGCACATTCCCTGAGAGATTCCTCGGGAGGATAATACACTCGTCCATGCTCCCTGACAAGGAGGAGAGCCACACCAGCACATTCCCAGAGGGATTCCTTGGGATGATCATACACTCGGCCATGCCCCCTGGCAAGGAGGAGAGCCGCACTAGCACATTCCCTGTGGGATTCCTCAGGATGATCATGCACTCGGTCATGCCCCTTGGCAAGGAGGAGAGCCACACCAGCACATTCTTTGAGGGATTCCTCAGAATGATCATGCATTCGGCCATGCCCCCTGGCAAGGAGGAGAGCCACACCAGCACATTCTTGAGGGATTCCTCAGGCTGATCATGCACTCGGCCATGCCCCCTGGCAAGGAGGAGAGCCACATCAGCACATTCCCTGAGGGATTCCTCAGGAGGATAATACACTTAAAAATGGCCACTGTGTCTTTGTGCTCTGAACGGCACACCTGAGCTTCCACTACGACCGTATGACCACCTGCTATTTGTCCTTTGCCTGAGAAATAGAGACCAATAGGAAGCCGGCAGGTGAAAGCCGGCTTCTCACCTAAGGCCCATACTCAAGGCCCTGTTTAACCCTGTTTGCACTGGTTCGTGCCGGGGTGACCATATACATATCCAGGTACCACGAGGAGCAACTCATTAACTATAATACCCTTGCATATGCTGTGTGCCTCCCAACAGCATCTCTACCCATCACCAGCATTACTGCCTCGTAGATAACTGCAGCGACTGCATTTTCCTCTTCGCCATCTCAAGGTACGCTAACCACATACTCTTTTTGTGGCCACAAACAAGTACTCTTCTATGCAGAATCGATCTATCAAAAGCGGTATAAAATATATTCTAAATGCACAAATGCAGTGAGATTACGCTGTGCTGTGCCCTGCATCTTGTACTGACTGATATGTAGCTAATGCTTACCACTCATCACCAACCTTAAATGCTCATTGCTGTCTGACCACTTATAGATCTGTATACTTGCCTTGAATCATATTGGCTAGTGCTACCAGCTTTCTCCTGCTAGACTGTGCATGTGCTATCTAGCACTTGTGCACCGCCTCCCGACTTCAAATCATATATGCCGATGCGTTGACATATGATTGCACTGCCGCAGCTTATCCTAGCCCTCGCCACCTGTACTTATGCCACAATGGCAAATATTACTTTGTATACCTAACGACTGTTCACTAGTAGCAGCCGTCTGCCTCTTCTTTGCGTTCTGACTACTGTAGCCAAGCTCACATTGCCCAAATGTGCCATTGCCACTAAACCAGATCTAGGTATTGCTCTCCTGCTGTAATAGGCCCATATTGCACTGTGCATCTATCAACTACACACTGGCAATAACCTACCAGCTTTTACATTGCGCTTAGACTTGGATGGCTACTGAGCTATAAAATGGAATAGTCATAAATATGCATTTATATTGATTATCATCGTGTTGGGATTTATATTGATTTCTCTTGCTGTGAGATCTACATCTCTGTTACTGTATAGCAGTGCTATAATATGCCATTGCCTCACTAGGATGGATTAACCACATGTATGCATTCATACTGTCTATCACTGTACTGTGCTGGTACCTATATTGATTTCTTCTGCCTTGAGATTGTCAGTTCCATTACTATATAGCGCTACTATAGTATGCCACTACATCACTAGAATAAATAGTCACACGTACACATTATACTAATTACCATTGTAGTGGGATTATTCAGATTGCTATTACCTACCTAAGTGCAAAACCATATGCCCGAAATCAGTAGCCATGGTATCGCCAGTCAGATCTGTAGACAATCACTAGCTGACTAGACGACTATCTCACTCAGTCCTGAACTGTCCTACTACCCTTGATTCATACTACACTGCACACAGTACTCACTCAAATTACCCTTTATGGTAGAACCATTCTTATAATGGCCACTCTCCTACCTATTCTTCAGAGCACCAGGTCCACTAATCTCCCACCATCGACCCAGCTCATTCTTCAACGAACAAGCCTGAAACTGTCATCCATCAGTACAGATCTAGCGCCACTGACCCCAGAGGAATGGATCTGCCGCTTTGCTACGCCACTGATCCCGTGTCCACTTACAGGAATGCTAGACTTGGATCTCGCTTCCTCCTCAAGGAACCAAAGAACAAACTATCCACTCCCAAGGTCGCCATCAAGCCCTCCCCAGCCCACACACCCATCAACACTCCTCCCTCACCACCTCATCAACACTCACCTGTCTCCTCAGGCATCTAAGGAGCCCTTATCGATGCTCGATCGATAGCAGCCCATGCCCTTGACATTGCCGACTACATCACATATAACCAACTGGATTTTGTGGCCATATTTGAAACATGGCTTAACCCAGCTTCTGGACCTGCGGTAATGTTAGCGCTCCCTGACAACTACACCATCATCAGAGCCGACATAACCGCATTGCCTTTATTGTCAAAACCCACCTCGGCCTGAGGGAGTTCTCCAGCACACCACTACCATCTGCCGAGCTACTCTCTGTTAAACTACCTCTCACCCCTAATCAGACGTTACTTCTACACCTTATCTATCAGCCGCCCGGCCCTATATCCTCCTTCGAGAATGACATCTCCACTCTCCTAACACAAAACCCTAAACCGAGCTCACAGACCATTTTACTAGGTGACCTAAACCTTGGTCTTCACAACCCGAAAGATACTAAGGCATCAACCCTTGAGAACACCATCTCCCAACTCGGATTCAATCTTAACATTACTGAACCAACCCACGACAAACGTAAGATTCTAGATTGGTTGGCAGACTTCAACTGCCCTACCACTATCCTAAAAATGAACCTCCTGCATGGTCAGACCACCACGGCATTACATTCTCCATACAGGAGAAATACTCTATCGACACAAGGGTAACCCTTGCCCCTTCCACCCTGTCCAGAAACAAGTACAACTTAACTATAGAACACCTACTGCCACTGCTACAACCCATCACCAACTTACCCAACGTTGACAAGGACCCCGCCCTTCTAGTAGAAAGGTACAACAAAACATTGGAACAAGCAATAAATAAGATCTCTCCCCTAAAGCTTCAAAAAGCCAAACCTACAAACCACCTAAAATAATTGGTTTACAACAGAACTAAAATCACTCCGTAACGAAAAGAGAGCAGCCAAAACCATTTGGAGAAAATCCCCCTCAGCCACCAACAAAGAAAATGTTGTCGCTGCAGCCACAACCTATAAAACTGCCATTCATAACACCAAAAGGGAAATCTACAATGAAAGAATCCAGAACTCTATATCAAATACTAAGGAACATTTTACTATACTTAGGGAACTTGAGTCACCTGCTCCTCCCGCTGAAACATGCCTGAAAGATACCGCCTAGTGTGAAAATATACAGAAGGCCTTATCAGATAAAATTGCTCTATTACAAACTAAAATTGAAACAAACCAAAAATAACTTACCTGCTAATGCAAACATCCCTGGAACCCCCTTCCACCAAAGCCCACTGTGTACCCCCTTCCAATTTACACCAGTATCTATCAAGGAAGTAGAAAACATAATACTTGGGATAAAACCCTCTAACTACCAAGATGATCTCTGCCCAGCTTCGATCATCAAGGATGGCGCTAGAGAACTAGCACCATTGATCACAGCTCTGATAAACTCATCCTTCAAAAACTGTACATTACCCGATAATCTCAAAGAAGCATGGGTCAGACCGCTTCTAAAAAAACCTAACCTAGATCCCAGCATCCCCACCAATTATAGGCCTATAACAACGGTCACCTTCCTTCTAAAAATTCTAGACCGCGCAGCCTATCCCCAAATTCAGGAACATTTGGAAGATAATGATTTATTAGGTCTACGTCAGTATGGTTTCAAACCCAGACACCGTACTGAGACAGCTCTCTTAGATCTAAAGATACAGATGGATAAATCAAAGGACAAGCTAGCCTCCTACTCCTGGATCTCTCAGCAGCTTTCGACCTTGTCGACCATAAAATCCTGACCAAGCACCTAACTTCGGCAGCAGCCTTCTCACTGAACGCCCCTAGCTGGATAAAATCATTCCTCTCTAACAGAACCACTGGGGTCTTTTCAACGACAGCATCTGCTCCGTCAGAGCCTATCAACTGTGGAGTCCTGCCAGGATACTGCGTCTCCCCTACACTCTATAGTATATATACCAAGCATCTCTTTGATCGTCTTGACAATCTGGGTGTCATCTACACTAACTATGCGGATGACACCTAGATCCTCATCACGCTCACTGGTTGCAATTTAAATGACACAAAAATGATCAATAACATCTACCTAGAGAGCAAAGCATGAATGGCCACCCACAGTCTTTGTTTAAACGATGACAAGACTGAACTCCTTATCATCTGTTCCCAAAGCCCGACTTAACCAACTAGACAGATGCTACTCTGCCTTCATCATTGACGGAAACACCATAAAAGTCTCTAGTGAAGTAAAAACCCTTGGTGATTACTTGGACTCCACCTTATCACTTTAAAAAACTAGTGAAAAACTAGTGAACGTCACAGCATCCACCACAGCCTAAACCAACAAACTTATAAATGCTTGTAAACCTTACCTATCATCCAATAGCCGCTTAACACTAGCTAGAGCACTGATCCTCTTGAAGCTGGACTATTGTAACACCTTATTCCTTGGTTCCTCCTCACGGAACTTAAACAGACTCCAGGTCCTGCAGAACAACGCCTTAATATAAGCTCTAAACATTCCACGTTCCAGCCACATCTCCTCTTTCAGGATGGATGCACTCTGGTTACCCATACGCAACAGAATCACACTATGTTCCCTAGCCATTACGCATAAATCTCTCTCGAACACAGCACTGAAATACCTCACAAGCAAATTCTCCAGAACCCCAGTCTGACAGACCCACCAGCTCCAGTTATATGAACCGACTCAACATCCCTAACTACAAACTAAAAACTACTGGAGAAACCAGCTTCCCAGTGATCGCTGCCAAGTGCTGGAACTCACTCCTGCCAGCCATTAGATCTGAAACCTCTTTCTGGGGTATAGGACGATTTTACCGTAATAAAATGGTCACAATGACCAAAAATGTTCGAACCTTTGGTGGTAGCATTGAAAAAAAAAATGGGGGTTGCGGGGGTGTCACCGCATCGCCTCGCTCACTACACTTCATGGTATAGTGAGCAGGGGTTGCAGGGGGACACCCCTGCAGCCTTCCGTTTTAAAAAAAAAAGAAACGGGGGCTGCGGGGGTGTTTCCTGCATCACCCCGCTCACTATACTTTATGGTATAGTGAGCGGGGGCTGAGGGGGACGCCGCCGCAGCCTTCCGTTAAAAAAAAAGAAAAGAAAAGGACCCTGCTGCGCCAGTTCCCGATCACAGAAGTGATCGGGAACTGGCACTGCAGGAACCCAGCGTGAAGATGGAGGTAGGTGAGGTTTGTTTATGTTGGGGGTGTGGGTGGGGATGTGCTGAGGGTGTGGTGGGGGTGTTATGGGTGTGTTGTGTGTGTGGGTGGGAGTATGTATGTGTGTTCACATGAGAAAGGTGCAAACTTTTGGTAGTTGGCACCTTCCTCATGCGAACGGTTTGCCTGCGGTAGTTTCAGCCGCGGGCAAATAACTTAGTTTCCTTTCTGGACCTTCAGAGCCAAGACCCAATCCTGGTCCTTTTCCCAAACTACTATCTAGCACATTAGACTAGCTCCCCCAATACTCACTATATATATATTGTATATACTGTATATGTTGCACACACAAACGGGACATCTTTTTATGATCATGTACTCCAACCGCTGGTGACTTACAAGTACCTGGGTTGACTGTCATCTCTTTGTTGCTAAAGTCAGAACCTGCCTGACTTAATCCATGTGTAAATACATTATCTACTGTATTGTGACTCTGCAACTCTTTAACTGTAAACCTGTGTATCAGCTGTACTCTATTATGTAACCTACTATGTATTCAAGTATAAGCGCCCAGTTACCCCTGGGTTAGATGCGCTATATAAGTAATAAACTAAACTAAACTCGCCCATGCTCCCTGGCAAGGCGGATAGCCACACCAGCACATTCCCAGAGGGATTCCTCAGGAGGATAATACACCTGGCCATGCCCCCTGGCAAGGAGGGGAGCAGCACCAGCATATTCCCAGAGGGATTCCTCAGGATGATCATACACTCAGCCATGCTCCCTGGCAAGGAGGAGAGCCACACCAGCACATTCCCAGAGGGATTCCTCAGGAGGATAATACACTCGAGTAGTGACTCGCACCCAGACCACGAAGAGCCCAGTACGGCTCCATATGAGTGAGGGGAACGAAGTCTGCATCGCTCTGTTTACATCTGGCACAAGCTTCCCATGCAGTCAGCTCAAAGGTACAGATGTGGCTGTAACCTGGGGGTACAGATGCGATGCATGAATGTAAATGTGAGACTGTGGCCTGGATTTACGGATATTGAGTGGCATCAAGCGCACATACAGGCTGACACCTAATCGTTCAAAGTAGAATGCTGTTTGGCCCTCCTTGGGCCAAGTAGGGGTGAGGGCACCATCCTCTCGTCCCGCTGCTTCAGTACCACCTGGCATGGTCCCTCACCTTCCGAACCCCTGACCATCTATGTGCTCCTCATGCTTCTGCCTCTCCTATTTCTTCTTAAGACTGTCCTCTCTCTTCAGAAGGCTCCCACAGAGCTACCATCCCACCGCCTTCCCCCTTTCCACTCTGTATCTCCTACGCGGCACCTTGCTCTTTCCCCTCGCCCCCAGCCTACCCACTCAAACTCCATCTGCCACACTCATCTCCCGCCCTCCCTCCTGACCTGGCACTCTCTGATTCAACTCCCTCACTACAGCAGACGCTTCTAGTTTTGCTAATGGGTCCATACTGTTGGGCTTTCCATTGTTGATGCTGATTCACCATAGACAATACAACAAGCTACCAATTCATTCAAAACCATTTTTTACTGTGAACACATTTGAAAAAGATTAAAAACAGGACACATTCCCATGAGTCGTCTCTATAGATATAAACCAAATAAAATCGACTTACATCTTAGTTATAGTTATACCACAACCATGTCTGGGGCATTAATTGCTTGACTTACAAATCACACCTAATGCTGGTGATGAGTTCCCAGCTTTAATCAGGCTAAAGCGTCCATGCAGTGTTCTGGACTCTTTTGAGCTAACTTGAAGGGCTCAGTCGTTACTGTGGCCTTTATCGGGAACATCACTATTTGTGCACAAATAACGTACGTCCGGGTAACCATGAGCCCATTTTTGCCTCCCTTCTTCTGAAAATTTTTAAAACAATAACAATCATTTAAAAAATGCATTCTTTTGAAATAAAGATGAATTGATGAAATGTCCACATTGACACCTTCAAGGGTGACGTAGGAGTAAGCGAAGTCGAGCTAGTAGACATCGAAAAGGGTCTCTAAGGAAGGAGGAGCCTGGAAGAAAGGGGAGCAGGTAGTCACGCGACAAGCCTTGGGCCTGAGATCCTAGGAAGAAAAACTGTAGGCTGAGTAGTTGGCCACCCTCTCATCCTGCCAGGCTCCCCCAGTTCCCATTTGGGACTGTGGGAGGTGCCACACACTCACTTCCCAGACCAATTGCTCAATGGACAGAAGCCATCTTGATCAGCCGGCAGTGGGGATTCCAGAGGAATGCACGCAACCCATTCTCACGTCAGACTTGGTTCTTCTGTGACTTCCAGGCTTGCTGTCCAACACAGACATATTTTTGATGAATAGATGTGATTTGCTATATTAAGCATGCAATTTACAGCAGGCCCGGTGGTATTCCAGAAATCCCACTACCATTAGAACGGACTGGTGATATTTCTGCTACTTCCAGATGATTGGCAATATACCTCCGGTGGTAGTGGTAAATATATTGGCAGTATTTAATGCAAAATATCCACCCAGACTGTAATGAGGCCCTTAATCTCATGTGTAGGTCTTAGACCACGGGTGAATGATCGGATAGGGCATGTGGCAGGTTAGAAACCCCCTAAGAAAGAGAGGATTGATCTACCCATTTGGGTGTGGGATTTCTATTTGGGTTGTTTTACTGAAGTAGAAAGCATTGCGGCGGAATTGTTTGTGGTCGATTTTGCTGCAATTCTACTTCGGTAAAACAACCCAAAACTTCTTTAATAAAAAATCAGCCCCTCCTACTTACCTTTTTGCTGGCTGCCGCCGCTGCTTCTCCTATCCCCTTGCAGCGTCAGTTCCGTCCCTCTAATGTGGGTCGGATCTGATGGTGAAGGGTCCCTTTTTCTTTTTTTGCTCTTTTTTTCATGCCCTGTTTCCAATGTCAAGGAAGCGGGTGAAACCCCTTTTAACCCCGAAACCGATAATACAGAACATGGAGAGCGTACAGAACATGCGGAGCGGGGGACACCCCCGCAACGCCCGTTCCTCATGTTCAGTATTTTGTGCTTTGAATAAATGGTATTGGCCGAATTCGGTCAAATGCTCGATATGAGCATTTTTTTTGTCAATTTGGGTACACCTGTGCCATTTTGCTTGTATTTCCATCAAGCTCCAGTTTTAAAATTCTGTCAAAACTGCCCCAAAGAGAACTTCTGAACCCATGAGCTCATGCTGTTTAGTTATGGAATGAACAAACTGTTCGATAGTAAGAAAAAGGAGGGGTGTAAAGCCCATTGGAAGCCTTATGTAAAAGGAAGAGAGGGATCTTTGGGAAAGGGGGGTGACTTTGCATGAACTATTCCTTCTCATGCCTGCCTATTTATTGCACTGTATAATGTTATTTATCCTGTTTATTAGTGTAGTTTGCAGTTATTTATGTGAGTTTGGAAAGTGAAAAAATGGCGCAATCCTCATTTACGAGCGGGGGAAAGAAAACGGGAGTTTGCAGCCTCAATGCATAGAAGATTTAATGCGAAGAATTCTAATTTTCATATGCTTCAAAACTAAACCATGTCTGGGATATATTCTTTATTCTAACGAAATGTGATCTTATACATATTCATGGATTTGCGCGCTGCTTGTTCGACTCATGCCGTTTCAGTAGGTTCCTGGGGGTTGCTATTCACAGGTGGAGGCACATGCCTGTATCCATTACTTTGAAGGTTTTTCCGTTAGGTGCTGCATCCCCCCCAACATGCCAAGGAACTGAGATATCTCTGTATTGAAGTTGTACAGCGGCTCTCCAGATTTAGCCATTCCAAGTGGCACCATTTAACATTACTATAATTGCAGGTTGCAGTAACCTCCCGATTCCTCACAAGTTGCCCGGCACGCTGCCGGCATCACCCTATGCACAGTGCACAAGCAGAAAGGATCACACCAACATGTGGAGAAACTGAACATTCTACTAACGGCGTCTACAAGCTGGACGCCAAGTTAATTAGGAGAGATCTAAATGTAAATCATGATGTCATTTTGCTAACTTAAGTATCATGTAGGGATTATGTTATCTTCCTTTCTGGTGGCCCTATGGGGACATGAGTGCTCTACGAGAGACCACCACATGCTAACCATAGCAGCCATGCAAGAAAGAAAAGATGGCGCTCGGCTCGAGGGTTATGAAGTCAACTAGGAACGTAATCGAGGAAAGAAGATCGAGGAATGTTGCGAGAGCATTACAGAGATGTTGTATATAACAGCATGCAGACCCTTCCTGTCGACCACTAACTGCATCATCCTTGCCAGAACCCTCATTATGGCTAAAGTAAATCGATTACTGTAATGCCCTTTACCTAGGGACTAGCCAAAGAAACATCAACAAACTCCAGGTAACCCAGAACATTGCCATTAGGGCTGCCCTCAACATTCCGAGGAAACTTCATATATTGGACACTCTACGGAGCCTACATTGGCTTCCTGTTGCCCATAGAATATCACTCAAAACTCTTGCTCTGACTCACAAGTCTCTTGCAAACATTGCACCCGTATACCTTGCTAACCGATTCACTGCCCACACTTCCACTAGACCATTGAGAACTGCACATGCCCACTCACTATCGATACCCAGATTCAAGCTTCAGAAAGCTGGAGGATCCAGCTTTCCAGTCCTTGCAGCCAAGCTGTGGAACACATTACCCCCTACACTCAGATCTGAACCATCCTTTGACTCCTTTAAGAATAAAACTAAACTCTGGCTCTTCGAGCAGGACCATGCTGCTCCACGCAGGTAAATCTCAACCTCTGCAGGGATCTACTCGCCTATTGCATCACCTCCCGTCTCTCCGCACCCACTCCTCTACTATCTTTTATCTATCACATCTAACCTAGTGCTTAGTTGTTTGGTAAAGACCAGGTCTTTACTATCTTGCCACTGTGCGTTGTGTAAACAGCAGGCACCTTTATAGCTACTGCTGCCAAACTGTTGTAATATACATCTCATCCTTCTGAATAATCTGTAACCACCGTAATACTTGTAACGTACGTACCTTTCTGTAAGAATCTGTGCCCATCTGGCCTTCGGGCTAGGCGCCTACTGTACCTGCAAGCGCTGCTGTTACATTATGTACTTGTTTATGTAACTGATGTACTTCCTTCAAGAAATGTGCCCAGATGCCCCAGGGCCAGGCGCGCAATACAAATAAAATAAATACAAATACAAAGTAAACATGGTCAGCTCCTTTTCAGGACTCCTCAAGGTCTTGGTCATTTATATACGGCACATTTTGGCAAAGGCAGTGTTGAGCGCTTGTTAAATTCTTCTTGATGTGTTGCCGGAAAGGGACGAGGTGGCCCTTGTCTCCATGACGCCCCAGAAGGCTCACGAATTGGCCAGGATTTCCCTTGATACTTTTAGTGGATTTCCTGTCCCTGATCTCCCTGGAACGTAAACGGGGGTCCCACTTGAGTACACATCTTCCCAAAGATGGTGCTCTGAAGCCAGTCACCATTTGCATGTATTGTCTTACAAATCACCAATAAACAAATAAAACGACTTAAAGTATGATTTCCATTGGGATTTGAATCCATCTTGAGCAGAGGATATTCTATAATTGAGTCAGCCAGTGCCCGGCTTGCCCTTTCTTCCCACAACTTGTGGCAGACTTTTTCCTAATGCGTCTACCGGTCTTGCTTTAACTTCTTGAAACTCTATTGGCTGCACGGGTGGACTGTGGCAACATTCCATATCTGGGGTTTTCCGTATCTCTAGCCCATAGATCACAACTTATCCAGAACGCAGCCACCTGCGTGGGAAGAAGGGAGGACACCGTTCCTGCTTGGACGGCTCTGCTTTGGCTCTTTGCAGTAGAATTGGTTTGGACACATGTGTATAGTGCTCAGGGCTTTAGTGGGATGAGTCCCTATGTCTTGCAGGAGAAGTTTACCAGCAATCATCCTGGTCCACAGGTGTTGACAGCCTTCGTTTTACAGAGTAATTAGGGCAGTCAGTACATCTAGGTTGAGTTTAGATTGGTTGTGGCTATTCCAAGTTATCTTACATCCATTTGTGATGGATCAGGACTTTTATAGGAAGGGGGTGTTCACAACAAAGTAGACAGGGGCGTGGGAGGGTTGGTAGGACTGAGACAGAATCAGAGAAGGGCAGAGCTCAGGTGAGACGAAGGGGTGAGACTCTAAGTAGGTAAAGGAAAGAACATCAAGGACAGGACACATGAGAAGGTTGCGATCTAGGGCATGGAAGCGAGACAAAATGCATCCAAAACAGAGAACTAGAAGTGTGAGATAAACAGGAACTGAGACAATGGGAGGTGGGGCTGAGAAAAGGAGGGTCGGCGGCGACAGTGACCACAGTACTTTATTATTTCTTTTTTTATTATTGATTTAGTTCAATTAACAACTTTTCAATAAACAAAAATATTGAATAAAACAGTTTATCTCTGCTAGCAAAGGCATACAGTATGTCTTTACCTAGACATAAAGTTATTAACATACATATAAAAACAGATATATACAATAGTGCAACAACCTTAAATTCAGTTTCATAGACATTAAACAAAATAGACAAATTAAGAACAATAAAACCAGAAGCAGTTTATTTTACCAACTAAGTCGTTGGATTGAGCATACATTGTAATAGGCTGAATTTGCTAGTGTTTAGAATAATCTAAACATAGAGAAAGTAGAAAATTGACAGTCGCAACCTGAAGCCCCAAAAGAGGTGAACCATATTTGCGATGCCAGCATTCACTAGCTTCACACAGAGAAAATGCAGAGCAATACTTGTGAAAATGCAATTGTCTTAGACTGCTTAATTTAGAACATTGGGAAATGAGATGTTCTATAGTTTCAGGAGAATCAGCAGATTGACAAAAACGACAAACATTCTGTGTGGGCAAGATAAGTTTTCTCGTACATAAAAGGTCTCTAGTTTCCCATATATGTAAACAAAAACGCAGAATTAGGTTTCTATATTGAGATGATGGTGCTTTAGATAAGTAGTTTTGTGTGGTGCCTCTTGTGTGAGGAGGAAAGCGTTGGCTAGAAGCATATTTGTATGAGAGGCATTTCTGATGGTTAATAATCCATGATGTTTGATAGATTTTTAGTTTTGCCTTATCAGGCTTTTGAATTAGAAGCTCAATTGTGACCTCTGCATGTACCAAAGCCTTATATGCCAAAAGTAACAATTTTTGAGCAAATGAATGGTCTGTGCTAAACAAGTAAGCCGAAAGTACCTTGAGCAGAGTATCTGTCTGGGTTGATATAAGGCATTTTCTTAAAAAAGCACACTGCCTCCAACTGAGTATGGATGAAAGTGAGGTAAGTCCTAATTCATATCGTAACCAAGATATCGGGATACACAGGGGTAGGTGTAACACATTTCTCCAAACTATGTCTTCCCATCTGTCAAGTATGGCAAAGGCGATAGGTGGTCCCGTTTCCAAGCCATATAATATAGTAGGAATCACTTTCATTTGCCAAAATGTAATGTAATGGCCGGGATTACGGAGAATTTACCATATTTGGCGAGGAGGATGCGTGACTGGGAGATGGCAGTAAGAAGTTTAGTGTCTATCTGATTTATATGTTTTGAAGTCTTTAGTGTGACTTCAAAGATAACTCCCAGATATGTGCATGCCGGGACCATAGACAATACCATATTGTCGCCAATGGCCCAATGTTTCAAGGTATGAAGACCACGATTGGGATTGAACATCAACACTTCGCAGTGTTGATTTTTAATTCATTATCCACTATGTAAATATCCAGAGCTGTTATCAATTTTTGTAGTCCATTGGGAGTCTTAGAAATTAGCACGATGTAATCTGCGTAGAGAAGTGCTTTAATAGGAGAACCATTGATTCTAGGGGAATCGGACAGAATTTTTTCAAACTTAAATTTGATGTCTTGGATATAGTAATTGAAGATGGCCGATGCCAATAAGCAGCCTTGCTTAAGGCCGCGTGATGTAGAGATAGGTCGTGAAAGTAGGCCATTCAAAGTAAGTCTGATTTGGACTGAGGTACATGAATGAAAATGGTAAATGAGATCACAGATTGTTGGTGGACATTTGTCAGTGATGAGTTTAGTCATGAGTTTGACTCTTGAAATGGAGTCAAAAACCGAGTGCAGATCTACGAATGCGAAGTAAATCTGCTGTTTGTGTGCCTGGCATTGTGACTTTATGACATTCAATAGAAACAAGTTAACTGCCGTGCCCATGCCGGCCACGAAACCTGTTTGACAGGGATCGTGGTGATGATGGTTTAGAGTCCATGCAGAGAATTCATGCAGTAAGAATTTGGCAAAGATTTTGCCCGGGGTATCAAGAAGCGCAATGGGTCTGTAATTATTAGGAGATGACCGATCCCCTTTTTTGAATATTGGCACAAGAATAGAGGAGTGCCATGAGGATGGTAATTTTCTTGTGTTTAATATATGTTGGAATAATAGGACCAGTATTTGTGCCCAATACTTTAGATTGTTCTTCAGCATTATGTTACGTAAACCATCAGGTCCAACTGCTCTAGAGTTTTTGGACATTTTGATGTAATGACTGAAGGTATCTATATCACAATTAAGTGTCCAGTTAGAAGTCGATTGCATGTGGTAAACTAATTTATCGAATGCCGAATCGGCATATAACTCCGAGAAGTGTAGTACCCATGGGGCTTCCTGTACTCCATTTGCCCGCGCGTCCAATTGGTGTGGACAATTTGTGTGCTTGAGCAGTTTCCAGATGCTCGCAGAATTTTTGGAGGTCAGAGTGTTCAACGTAACCTCGCTATCTTTTTGAAATAGAAGTGCTCTGTGTGCACGTACCCAATTGGTGTAACGAGTTTTTGCCTTTCTAGCTGCATCAAAACGAAGACAAGAGGATAAAGAAAGCAAGAGTTTGCGTTGCTTTCTGTAACTCATTCTCCTAGTGTGTAATTCAGTATCAAAGAAGTGTAAGTGAGGCAGGGGCTTCGATTTTATGATTAAGAGGTTATTATGGAACTGTTGTAAAATGTGAGTATATTCTATGTTAGGCTTGCTAGTAGGCAATGCAGCAAAAGATTGTTCAAGAGCACAGAGCCAGCTAGGCGTCCAAGAAAACCAATTTCTGGATTGGTTAATGTTCAACGGTTGAGAGAACCATTTTCTATATTTTGAAGTTGACGAAATAAATCATGAAAAATGTAAATAAAGAAAGTTATGATCACTGTACATCTGAGGAGTTATAACGAGAGAAGTAATATCTTGAAACAGGTTTGAGTCAGCATAAATGTAGTCAATTGTGCTGACACTGGATTCTCTTTGCCAAGTAGTGGCCGCTGGGCGATCTCCAGTCACAGCCCCGTTAACCATATTGAAATTGTGGTCAGACATAAAGGTGGACCAAGTCAAGACCTCCTGGGCAGCAACTTCATTTCGGGGGTTCAGGCAATCGATGTTGAGATCGCCAACTAGAAGCGTGGCTGTAATATCGGACGATAGAGTAACTACTTCTAACATATACGAGAGCTCTCTAGGAAATGTATGCAATGTAAGTTTTGCCGGATTTCTGTATATGCTGAAAAGGGCAAAATTGCCCCCACAGCCAATCACTTTAACCAATTGAATGAAGATGTCAAAGGCGCACCAAGGTTCAGTGTGAAATTGAGAGGATTGTCGCGCTGCTACCAAGAGGCCCGACATTGGTCGGCCCTTATCTCCTCTCAGAGCAGGAACTAATGCTATTGAATAATTGTCCCACACAGGCAAGGTCGTGAACAAAGTTTCTTGAAAAACTAGAATATCATAAGAATGTGAGAGAATCCAGTGATTTCTGGAGATGGGCGTGTCCTCTGGTATTCCAGCAGCCTAAGGTCACAGAACATAACTTGTGTGTAACTTGTGGTTATAAATTAGAACATGCTCGCTTGGTAGATAAGTACAGACGTGAAATTGAATTTGATTTTACAGACTGTCAAGACTTGATGGTCGTGTAGACGATGATACCTCCGTCCCCAAGTACCACCCGAGCAAACCAGAAATGACTGCGCGAGCGGTCCTTGAGGCCACAGGTGGTGAATTTCGTCAGCCGGAACCAGGAATGCCAGAAGATGCCCCCCACGACCACTGTAAGGCAAAAACGGGGTTAGATAATAAACACAGAACCCTAGACTTGAATATGAATACGTAAGAAATCTACAATGGGGCTTACCCTTAGGAGTTGGTCGGTACCCAATATTGGTGTAGGGATGTTATCGGAGGCAGCCGGCAAGGTTGACGACAGGATGGCAGCCTGGCAATGCACTTAGGAGGATGTAATCACCACCTGACGTAGAAGCCAGAAACTGTGAGCCAATCAGGTAAGGGAGTCCTGAAAGGTACGTGATCCAAGAACAGAGTTTGTAACAAAAGGGCAATCCAATAGCAGTCCGGGGACAAAACCGTGGTCGAGTCCAGGAGAAACAGTTCCAGCAAAATACAGCAAGGGAAACCCAAAAATCAATCCGAGGGAGGAGCCGAGGTCGTAACCAGAAGGGAGTAAGTTCCAGGCAAAGGTACCGTGATGGGAAGAACCAAATCAGAGTCCAAGATCAATCCGAGGGCCAAAATAGCCAAGTGGTAGTCTGTAATCCGAAATGCGCCCAACAGGATCAGCTGTGAAGCGCTGGATGGCAGTCAGCGTGTCTCTTTTGAACGCTGACTAGCGATCACGTGACTCTCATCATCCGTCACGTGATCGAACGTGCTGAGGAGGAGCTCCCAGGCGCCGGCAACAGAGACGTTGTAGAATGCCTGTGGCGCGTCTCCACGGCAACTGCCAATGCCGGGATGGAAACCAACGCCGGGATGGGAAATGAGGCAGAAACCGGCGTCGCTGACCTTGTCCCACCCCTTGCCGGCAGGCCTGCAGGTGAGAGTATGTCCTGGCACGTTTTTTGGTGGGGGTAGTGGGGACTGGTTTATGGGGTGTGTCCACAGACGCGTGGATGATGATGGGGGCGTGACAGAGCCCCCCCTCAAGGGCCCACGACCCCGTGGGCTGGAAGGGTGTTCCTTGTGGAACCGAGCCACCAACAACAGAGTATGGACATCAGAAGATGGAACCCAGGACCTTTCCTCAGGACCATATCCCAACCAGTCCACCAAGTATTGCAACCGCCCTCTAACAACCCGTGACCCCAGAACAGCGCTAACCTCGTACTCCTCTTGGGAAACCACAGGGACAGGACCAGGAGTGGGAGCAATGCGTGTGGTATCAGGACAAGGCTTGAGGAGAGATGTGTGAAAAACGGGGTGCAGCTTCCATGAAGCGGGGACGTTGAGTCGATAGGCCACCGGATTCAAGAACTTGGAGACCCTATACGGGCCGACAAAACGGGGCAGCAGTTTACGACAACCCGGTATATGTAGGTGTCGTGTAGACAACCATACCCGGTCGCCTTGTTTGTATGACGGGGCATCTTTCCTTCTTCTGTTAGTGGCAGTTCTCATAGACACCTGGGCCTCCTGGAGATGGACAAGGGTTTGGGCATGGATGGATGTGAGATCTCTGGCACAATCATTTGCCGCAGGGGTACCGGTACACAATACAGGGGCACTGGCAAGATCCGAATCAGAAAAGGGTAGAGTACGTGGATGTTGGCCATAAAGTGAGAAAAAGGGAGAAAAACCAGTGGACGCGTGCAAGGCGTTGTTATATGCAAATTCCGCAAAATGAAGTGAGTCAAGCCAGGTATGTTGGAATTGCAAAGTCAAACACTGTAAGTACTGTTCCAAGGCCTGGTTTACTCTCTCGGTTTGGCCGTCGCTTTCTGGATGGTAAGCTGAAGAGAAGCGGGCATCTATACCTAGTAGTTTGGTAAGAGCCACCCAGAAACGTGACGTGAACTGAGACCCCCGATCTGACACAATGACACTTGGCAAACCGAACAGACAGAAAACGGATTTAAAGAACATTCGAGCCAATGAGGGAGCAGTAGGAATGCCTTTGTATGGTAAAAAACGGGCCATTTTTGTGTACGAGTCTACTACCACCCAAACCGTGTCGTAGCCTTGTATACGTGGTAGATCAGTTATTAGCTCCATGGACACCATATGCCAGGGTTTTCGGGGGTATGGGCAACGGCTGTAGCAGTCCCAGCGGACGACCCTTCCGAGTCTTGCATTGTGCGCATGTAGAGCAGGTGTTGACATATGTCTCCACGTCTCGCCGCATCGATGGCCACCAGCACCAGCGTTTTAACAATTCCAGGGTACGTCGCTGACCTGGGTGGCCATTGATAGGAGCATTGTGGGACCACTCTAAAGCCTGGTTGCGAGTGTCACTGGTGGGTAGGAACAGTTTTCCTTGAACAAAAGGCAACCCATCCTGCATAACGGTATCCCAATCATCCAATACCTGGGGATGTTGTGTAACCCATTGGCGTATAGCCGTTAACATAGGCGGAGACGGAGTGCAGGTACAAACAACATTGCCTTTACCCAGGAGAGTTTCGGGATATGATGGGAGAGGAACCCCCCGGGTGAACGGGACAGGGCATCCGCTTTACCATGGGTCAACCCCGGTCTGTGTTTGACAAGGAAGTCGTAGGCAGCAAAAAAGAGGTGCCACCGAACTTGTCTACTATTGACGCATTTCAGTGACGCTAGGTCCTGTAGGTTTTTGTGGTCTGTGTAGACGGTGGTCTGATGTTTTGCCCCCAGAAGATGGTGTCTCTAGACCAAAAAAGCGGCTCTGATGGCCAGGAGCTCCTTTTCACTGACCGTATAGTGAGTTTCGGTCGGTGTGAATTTCCTGGAATGGTAGGCCACCGGGTGCAGTGCTCCGGTGGTGGGACAATGTTGAGACAGGACGGCACCTAAGGCAAACGAAGAAGCATCCGCTTCTACGATATACGGGAGCCCTGGATCAGGATGCTGCATAACTGGGGCCGTGGTGAACGAGGCCTTAAGGGAGTCGAAGGCTGCTTGATGTGCAGCGGTCCAGACAAACGATACTGCGGGACTGGTCAATGCGGTTAAGGGCGCCACAATGGAGGAGAAGTTTGCGATGAACCTTCGGTAAAAGTTTGCGAACCCTAGAAAGGATTGTAATTGTTTCAATATAACAGGTACCGGCCAATCTGTGATAGCCTGGACTTTGGATCGGTTCATTGTTAGCCCTCCAGGTGAATATGGAAACCCAGGAATTCAACTTCAGCTGTGTGAAACAGACATTTCTCAGGTTTAGCATATAGCGAGTTCTTCCTGAGCCTTGTGAGTACCTCTCTGACATGAAGGACGTGTTCGGCCAACGTTTGGGAGAATATCAGTATGTCGTCCAGATACACCATGACATAGACGTCCAGAATATCACTAAATATATCGTTTACCAACCGTTGGAACGTGGCAGGGGCATTACAGAGGCCAAAAGGCATCACCATGTACTTATACAATCCTTGGCGAGAGCAGAAGGCAGTCTTCCACTCATCACCAGGGCGCATGCGGACTAAATTGTACGCCCCCCGGAGATCCAGCTTGGTATAGATGGAAGCATTGGTCAGTTTGTCTAGTAGGGTGGAGATGAGTGGGATGGGGTAACAGTTCTTTATGGTGATCGCATTCAGGTGCCTGTAATCTACACAGGGGCGGAGATCTCCCTCTTTTTTGGGACTGGCCACGGGTGAAGAAGAAGGCCTGATATGACCTAAGTGTAAGGCGTGGCGGATGTATTCTTTAAGGGCCGTTTCTTCTGATGGTGACAGTGAATATATGCGTCCCTTGGGAAGCGATGCCCCATCAATCAGATCAATGGGACAATCATATGGTCTGTGAGGGGGCAGTATCTCGGCAGATGTTTTATCGAAAACCGAATGGAAATCATGGTATTCTGTGGGTACTCCTGACAAAGTGGCTCCCACCGTATGTGTTGCTTCGGGTGGGCCGTTCTCCCCTACAGGGACCAAGTGTAGCCCCCCGAGTGCCCTCTCAGGGTTGTTGAAGTCTTCTTCCAGTAGACAAAAATGTTGGCAAACGTCTGATTCAAAGGAAACCTGACCCGTACCCCAGTCGATGAGTGGGTTATGCCTTTTCAACCAGGGGAGGCCTAGGATTAAACCCGAACTGTGGTGTTGATATCAGGTCAGAGGACAGTTGTTCTTTATGGTTACCCTGGATAATCACGTCCATCTGGGCGGTCTGTTGTTTGATCGGACCAGAAATGAGAGAGGACCCGTCCACAGTTTGGACTGGCTCGGGATGTGTCTTGGTCACTAGTGGAAGGTTCAATGCTTTGGCCAGAGATATATCAATAAAGCAACCGGTAGCCCCTGAATCAATAACGATATGGACCGTGTGTGAACACTCCCTATCAGGGTGAAGCACTGCCTGAACGACTACTGGTCTATCTGGGCCGAAGGTAGGAACCCTGGGGTTGTGAATCGAGCTTGTCTTGTCCCCCGTACTCAAGGACGAGCTTTCTGAAAACCCGAAGACTTGTTCTTCGTGGGCACTCTTTGACGAAATGACCACTGAGGCCACAATAGAAGCATGCGTTGTCGGCTCTCCGACGCTCTCTTTCGGTCTGAGTGATGGGACTTCGTAGACCTCCTATTTGCATGGGTTCACTTGCGCCATCCGGCGGAGAGGGCACGGGTTTTCCTGAAAAACCAGATTCCACCCGATGTTCGGTCTTCCGAGCGTCTACTTGGAGAGCTAGGTCTACTAGTTCGGGATACGCATCAGGAAGGGAAAGGATGTCAGAAAGAGCGTCCTTCATAGCGTTAGACAGACCTTTGTAGAATACCACAGCCTTCTTGTTTTCGGGCCATGAAGTCTCAGCTGACAATTGGTTGAAGCGTGTGATGTATTCTATTAAGGTTTGTCTACCTTGGGATACTTCTAGGAGCTCTAGATCCCGGGACTGGGCTTTGTACCTGGTATCAAATACTTTGGCCAACTCGCTCACCAGGAGATCAAAATCGTAAAGGGCTGGGTGGCTGTTCTCAAGAAAAGGATTATCCCAAATAGCAGCAACCCCGGTCAAGTGGGAGAGCAAAAAGGCGGCTTTTGTGGTGGAATCATGGAACACCAGTGGTCGACAAAGAAAATGAAGCTTACACTGATTGATAAAGGTGCGATATTTCCTGAGGTCTCCCTGGAACTTCTCAGGGGGTGCCAATGGAAACTGGGTAGGTAACACCACGGGAGTAGGTGGTGTAGGGGGTACAGAGGGACCCGGTGTTGGGGTTGCCTGATCGCCAAATTCGGCATCAGCCGGTAACGGGTTGCGGGTACTTTGGATGTTATCTAAGCGATGATGTATCGCGGTTGTGGCAGCCGCCACTTCGGTTCTAAGGGATGCAACAGCTTGCATTAGAGCGGCCACAGGGTCCCCGGCAGCGGGTTCCATCGTCTGGACGACCAAAAGGGCTTCACAGTCTGTCAAGACTTGATGGTCGTGTAGACGATGATACCTCCGTCCCCAAGTACCACCCGAGCAAACAAGAAATTACTGCCCGAGCGGTCCTTGAGGCCACAGGTGGTGAATTTCGTCAGCGGGAACCAGGAATGCCGGACGATGCCCCCCACGACCACTGTAAGGCAAAAACAGGGTTAGATAATAAACACAGAACCCTAGACTTGAATATGAATACGTAAGAAATCTACAATGGGGCTTACCCTTAGGAGTTGGTCGGTACCCAATATTGGTGTAGGGATGTTATCGAAGGCAGCCGGCAAGGTTGACGACAGGTTGCAGCCTGGCAATGCACTTAGGAGGATGTAATCACCACCTGACGTAGAAGCCAGAAACTGTGAGCCAATCAGGTAAGGGAGTCCTGAAAGGTACGTGATCCAAGAACAGAGTTTGTAACAAAAGGGCAATCCAATAGCAGTCCGGGGACAAACCGTGGTCGAGTCCAGGAGAAACAGTTCCAGCAAGGTACAGCAAGGGAAATCCAAAAATCAATCCGAGGGAGGAGCCGAGGTCGTAACCAGAAGGGAGTAAGTTCCAGGCAAAGGTACCGTGATGGGAAGAACCAAATCAGAGTCCAAGATCAATCCAAGGTCAAAATAGCCAAGTGGTAGTCTGTAATCCGTAATCTGTAATGCGCCCAACAGGATCAGCTGTGAAGCGCTGGATGGCAGTCAGTCCGTCTCTTTTGAACGCTGACTAGCGATCACGTGACTCTCATCACCCGTCACGTGATCGAACGTGCTGAGGAGGAGCTCCCATGTGCCGGCAACGGAGACGTTGTAGAATGCCCGTGGTGCGTCTCCACGGCAACTGCCAATGCCGGGATGGAAACCAACGCCGGGATGAGAAATGAGGCAGAAACCGGCGTCGCTGACCTTGTCCCACCCCTTGCCGGCAGGCCTGCAGGTGAGAGTATGTCCTGGCATGTTTTTTAGTGGGGGTAGTGGGGGCTGGTTTATGGGGTCTGTCCACGGGACGCGTGGATGATGATGGGGGCGTGACACAGACTCACTAGAAGAAACATTTGTAGGAACAAACAGGGATTGAGTTCGATCCGGACCTTGGGAGATAAGAAATCCCATATCAAAAAGTGAGAACTTGGCATTCCATATAATTTTTGCGACAGTTGCGGAGGGTATCCAGAGACGCACAATTGTGAAGTCTGTGCCAGCAATGAACTCCACTAAATCTATGTCATGCGAGGGAACATACTCAAGCGTGACAACATCATTTAGTATATTTAGAATGCACTGTCTGTTAAGATCATATGAAGAAAATGTACCTCCTCTACATTTCATTATGAGCGAATGGCCGATCGGTGGCCGGGTCTTTGTAGACTGGGGCGGTAATTTGCTAGGCACCTTTCCCAAGTTCATATTTTGCGTGACCAATGATGTAGATGGCCGGGTGGATGACCGAGTGCTCTGCTTTGTTATGGTAGGCATGCTCGAGGGCCAAACAGGAAGGGTGGGATTAAGAGTGTGAGGATCAATGAATGAATGAGACAACAAAGTGGAGGTCGTGGGACTTTGAGCATGCACATTTGACACTGGTGCATGATCAGAGGAACCCGAAAGATGTCTTGATTGGGTGTCAAGAAAAGCGTCCACTATAGATTTTATCTGTGATGTCATCAAATCTGGATATGACAAAGCTTTTGGGACTGTAATATGAGTACTGATGCGATCGTCTACCCGAGAGGGCTTCACGGAAGAGTCTGACGGCTCCTCCCATTTCGAATTATTTGATGATGCTGATAGAGCATGATCAATAGTGGGCCCAACAGGGCGCGAAGTACAGTTTTGCTGAGAGATACTCATCGATGGTAGATTTAATGAGTGCAATATTAGCAGTCGTGATAGACATAGTATCAGAAGTGCTCAAGATGGCTGGTAAAGTTGGCACAGTCAGTGGAGTTGGCTTGCAAGCAGTGAATGTAGGCTTCGATACTATTGAAGCCGATGGAATTTCTAAAGCTTTAACCAAGTTGTGTAAAGGAGAATAATGTAGGTTACTGATTGATGCCGAAGTGGCATTTTTTTCTGAATTTTCACATTGTATTGAGATGTTTTTTGTATACCGCTAGTTGTATGTGGAGGAACTGTGGGAATGGTTTTATAGAACGAGGCAATGGAATTTTTAGGAAGTTTTGGAGCGAGCATGTTTTTAGATTCTTTGATTAGAGTTTGGCGAGGCTGCGACTTCTTTTTCTTTTGTCGTTTGCCTTTTAGTAATGCTGGTGAAGGGTCAGGGCAAATTGGTGTGGGTTGTATAGAGGGTATGACAGAGAGAGCAACGTCCATCGCTTTAACAGGGTCCTCTTGGGACATGACATCTTGAGCGATGGATATGCTCACCCACGAGGTTTCACCTGCCGACGGGTCACCACTGGGAGGCTCATCCTCCATAGGCCACACAATGTCAGCAATAATCGGTACAGACTGGTAGATACAGGACTGGGCTCTGGTGGGACATGAAGACATGGAAGGGACTAAGTCTGAGACAGGCAGATAAGTCTTTGAAGAGATAATCCAGTCATACATAGTGTCAATCTGCTGAGACTGATTGGAAATGTTTTCATCTAAACGTTCAAATAGTTTGAACATACTTAGGACTGTGGTATTTAATGCAGCAAGTGTAATCTCTAGCATGGTGGGTAATGTAATGGTCTCAGGTAAGGAGGGGGGCTGTTGGGGATGAGCACGCGGAGTAGGATGTGCATATTGAGATGTATTGCTAGACACCGATATTGGAGAAGTGTGTTGGCCGGCGTGGATTGGGATGGCATCATTGTTAACAGAGGTAGGGCATTCATGAATCATCTGAGGAATGCAAATCGATGGATCATAATTGGTCCTAGGTCGATTGCCATCCGCCGCAAGCAAAGTAGAATCAGATAGTAATTGTGGCATCGGAGCCACATGAGGAGCAGCTGACCATTGGCGGTGTCCGAAGACACGGCAAGGGACATGCGCCATACATGATGGGCTATTGAGCAGATTGGGAGCAATATAAGAGGTTTGCCCAAAAGAAGTGTTTGTGTTGACATAATCATGCTTTTGTGAAGGCATACAACCTGTAATCCTACACTGAGAATTCAGCAATCGTACATTTAAGGTATGAGATCTGCGTAACACACAAAGGTTACTCACAACTGAGGCCACCATGTTGGATGATAAAGCAGCGTGATCGGGCATACCTGATTTCAAAGAATGCAAGTGGTTAAACATGATACGGTCAAACCGAACCATGAGCAGTATGAAGTAAAGTTAACTGCTTTACCCCTGAGCAGCGTCGCGACCTGAATTAAAGAACCGACTGCGCCCACTGCGCCAGGTGAAGCGGGCAGAGCGGTACTTAGATCAGGTACTTCGCTCAGGGTGGGCCCACGCGGGTGCGCAGGGAAATACGTTTTTGTACATGAAATGAGGAAGTCCGGCCCCTGAAGGGGCATTGCTTGATACTTAGAAAATGTTTCTACTAAAACAAAACAAACAAACAAACAGAATGTGTCCGTAGTCAAGAACTGGATAAAGTTGTGCTGTGGCAAGAAAAGTACAATACCTCGCTGAGAGCAGCAGCAAACAAGCAAGTCCGTTCTCAAAGCGTTGCAGGCAGCGGACTCAGCGGGCAAAACGGTACTTAGATCAGGTACTTCGCTCAGGGTGCGCGCGTGCAGGTGCGCGGGCAAACATATTTTTGTATGTGAAATGAGGAAGTCCGGCCCCTGAAGGGGCGTTGCTTGATACTTAGAAAATGTTTCCACTCGCTGAGAGCAGCAGCAAACAAGCAAGTGCGTTCTCAAAGCGTTGCAGGCAGCAGGCTCAGCGGGCCAAAGCGATACTTAGATCAGGTACTTCGCTCAGGGTGACCACAGTACTGGGAAATGTGTAGGGGACAGAAAAAGAGGTACGATGGATACTGATGGGGGGAGTTGAGAAACCAGGAGGTGACTGTGGAATCCTTTCTTTGGAAAGGAGGTACGAGAATGGGACAGGTGGAGGTCTTGAAGGGAAATTGCGAGCCAGAGCTTGGCGCATGAATGGTAGTAACACAGGTGAGAAGGATACAGAGGTGAGTACAGTGGCGAGGGGCGAACAGAGAGAAGAGAAAGAATGAAAGGCGGCGTTGAAATAGAGGCGAGTGAATGAAAAGGAGAGAGGATGTTAGGTTCATTTCAGAGCTCAACTGGGTAAGAGGCAGAAGCACTGATAAAGATAAGAGGAAACAGGAGGCCACTAGTACAGGCAGTAGTGAGGTGCAAACCGGCAGAGATGAAGGTAGAAGTGAGAAAATGGCAGTGGTTAGAGACAGACCGGAGGAATACAGGTAAGATGAGGGCAGAGGCACAGGTGGTGGGGAGGGGGTGAGAGGTAGAGTTGATAGTGGAACTGTGAGAGCTATGAGTGGAAGGAGCACAGAGGTAGAAATGCAATTCAGCAAATATGGTAGGTGAAACTGGGGTAGAAGTTTGAAGACCTCAGGGTGAAAGATCAAAGTAGGACAGAGTTTCAGATAGGGATTAGAGGTGAAATGAGTGAGGCAGAGGTCAGTGGATGCTAGAGGTAAACGAGGGGGTCAGCAAGGAGACTGGGAGAGATGTAGGACAAAGGAAGGCACTATGGTGAAAGGATGAGGTTTGACATGAAAGAAGTGGTAGAAGATGCGACAGTAAGATGAAAAACAATAAAGGTGGGGTGAAGACAGAGATGGGGAGTATTGGAAACACATGGAGCCTCATCATGAGTTGAGCGGTATCCCGGCACTAATTGCGCTTGGATACCGCCCAATACAATTAGCGTTACTGCGCTGCAATTGGTGCTGGATCCCGACTGGCAGAGGGGTGGTAAATCCCCATTCCCCAATAGGGGTGTCTTGGAGCAATTAGCGTCACTCTAATAGCGCCCAGAATGGGTGGGAAATGGTGATTTTTACCTCCAACAAAAAGCTGGAGGTAAAACTCCCACTTTCTGCCCAACTCGAGATTGGGAGATCTGGGCGGAGCTGTAAATGCCGCGGCAATAGCATTACTGCTGCATTTTACCGCTCTGCCCAACTTGTGATGAGGCGCATAGCGGTGAGACAAGGAGTGGGGTTTTGGTGATCTTCTGTGCACCCAGCCCTGCTGTGCATTTATCTAGGGTTATTTCCTCCCGACCTGCCGTCCAACATTTCAGCTGGAGGTGTACCCCTGCGTGCTTGTAAGTAGGGGATTTAACGTCCCACAGCCCCCCTCCCCCAGCATATTAGGCTGGGTTGATCTGTGGGTTTTACTATCTCCCCAAACCCCAGCAAGGTGGCAGGGCTGGATGGAATAGATTGCGGAGTGCTTCCGGGTCCCAGAGTCCATCCGGTATATGCTGCCGATACAGGCAAAATGCCACAGTCAAGTCTCACATACTCCCCTGGTTCAGTGGTGGAGCCAGGGGGTTGGGGCGCCCCCCTGGTGGCCAGTGCTGCCCCCAGCCTCCCGCTGGCGCCCTATTATCTGCCCGCCTGGCACCAAAAGCTGCCTCCGCTGCTGCCCTGGTTGTGGGGAACACTAGACCACTACTGGCCGTTGCAGAAGGCGTTCTCTCCGGCTCTTCACGTATGTTCAGCAGCGCAGCCTAGTGAATAATATTGGGGGAGGGGTCTGCATTTTTCCCAGCAAGCTATGCAATCTAAAAAGTGCAGTGCAGCGTGTTGGTAAATGTCGTTTTATCACGTCGTTTTAATAGAAATAATATAGCTATACATTACTGTGAATACTATCTCACAAGTTCTTTTTTTGTGTTGTCCTACATTTACAGCAGGGCTGTCCAACTCCAAGCATGGGGGGAAGGGGCAGATCCATGCTGGGTTTTCAGGATACACCTCATTCATGTTTATAAGATACATTTGCATACAATCTCTCCAAATGTATGCACATTTTTCCTCATGAATAATAATGAGGGTTATCCTGAAAGCACGTCAGGATTCCGGCCCTCGAGGGCCGGAGTTGGATAACCATGATTTACAGGGTGCATCTCAGCCGTAACCACATCCCTTCATGCCGCCTGAATAAACTTCTGAGTTGCTACACCCTCGTCAGCCTACACCCACAATAATAACATTGTAGTGTTAGTTTTAACACTTCATCTATGGGGAGAGAAGCATGGCTCAGAATGATGTAGCTGTGAGTGACACTTCACCCTGTGGAATGCACTATACAAATGGTCAGTATCATCCTGTATATTGCAACACTGCAGTCTGTTAAGCCATGCATGAGTGGTACTCTGAGCAGTGCATACCTAAAATAATCCCTACAAGGAAATAACAATTCTGTCAGATAAGAAAACGAAAGCATGGTGAGGCAAAGAGATTTGGCCGGGATCACATAGATTGGTCAAGTGGCAAAGCTGAGATTTTAGGCTGCCTTTCCTGGTTCTATAATGTGTAATTCAGAAAGTAGACAATTAAGTCATTATGGGTATGGTGTTTCAGTAAATAAAAAATGGTGGCAATTAAAGTATCTGCACTTTTACCACACCGCCATACTAAAAGTTTGGCAGTAAAGTGGAGGAAATATGTCCAGCACTTGCCTGAAGGTATTTTCTCTACTTTACCCGCAACAAAATGCAAGAAATTACAGCAGGGGGAATTACCACCTGTGGTAATTTCACAAAGTCCCCAATGGAGTCCCAATAAATGTGACTAACTCCACGTTAACAGTAGGTTACCACCAATCATATTAATTTACCACTCATACCAGGGGCAGTAACTGCAAATGAGCATGGCAGTATTTCTTGGGAAAATATTGCCGTACTAGCAATGACTCACTATATCGCCTCCCATCTCATCTTTAGTTTTATATCAACATTCAATGCTTTCTGCATAGTTGTTTAAAATCTACATTAGTGCTATGTGTTCAGTAAAGTTGACTTGCAATGCACCAAACCACATGGTAAATCAACCTGAGAATAACAATATGATTCCATCTGAAACTGCAAAAGAGCAGAACTGAGAATGCGTATCTGCACAATGATTACAATGCAATCCAGCAAAAATGATGGATTAAAAATGTATCTGTAAGTCTCCAAACTGCAATTTAAGGAAGAGAAAGAAGTGTGTATTTAATAAAATTAGCTCCCTACACCCATTTACCATGAATAACGATTTGAGAAGTTGACAAACCTGGAAAAACCCATGCGCCTACATATCATTTAACAAATGATGAGTGTGGAGTGTTTAGATACATACAACAGCATACAGCTTAAGAAGCAAGACAATGATGGCAACATAGCTCAGTGAGCTGAGCCCCAGCTGCAGATATGTCTCTGTGTGCGTGTGTGTGAGATTTCGAAGTCACAGATACGAATTTTGGTAGGAAGGATATAGTGTTCATTGCTTCTGAGGCCAGTAAATCGATTATAGTATCATAGCCTCTATGACACTTCACTATCGCTCCCATTGGGCACTCTACAACCACCACCAACTCACTGCCCCCTACACTGACCCGCAGCTCCAGAAACCTCACCATGGAGAGTATTGCTCCCCTGCCCAGCGCACTCCTTCCTGACTAGCCTCACTCCACAGACCCTAATACACTTGCTGACCTGTATTCAGAAGATCTGACCGGAGCCATTGACGCCATTGCTCTGTTAATCACAGTCAGTTCATAGGAATTCTTGGTTCACTTCAGATCTTCTCGAGCTCCCTTCTAAAAAACGGCTAGCAGAAGCTAAATGGAAAAAGTCACCTACAAAAGCTAGGAAGCTGGCATTCACATCAGCTGCCAAATGCTATAAACAAGTTATCTTCTGTGGCAAGTCAACCACCTAAAACGTCATAATTGCCAGTGCCAAGTATGACACCTGGGAGATCTTCACCCTCCTCAGGGAAATTCAAACCCCAACTAACCCTCCTGCCATTATCAGCAAAGATGAATCATGATGTACAAACATCCAAAACGCCATGCTGGCAAAAATTGACATACTTCACAAAAAAATGAACAAAGTATTTGTAGTATTACATATTACATCTAATGATGATGTAGTAAGAATTCTGGAAGGAGAATGCGAGGGATGGAATGGGAACAGAGGAGCCGGTGGTTGGAGTAGCTGAAGGACTCGCCTTAAGCCGCTCCGTTCATATCCCCTATATATATTGATATCTTATGTATATATTAATAATTAATAAAGTAGTAGTCTGTTTAACAATACTCTATTGGTAGTTGTCCCAATACTTAACATGGCGACGAGTCCAGCAGCGTTCAATATCAGGCAGAAGACCTAACCAGTACGGAGGAGGAGAAATAGCAATCAGCACAGTGTGATTGCATGCCACCAGTAAGGAGACGGCGATAAGATACAAAGGTAAAATCAGATAAATCAAAGGAATTAATGTAAAAGTGAACTTAAGGTTTAAGAGCTACGCGCCCGCATCATATGAAAACTCAACGCAAGATGAGTTAAAGTAAAGGACCCAGTAACAACGTCACGTAAGTCGATTGCGTGCGGTCATTTTCTTTGTATACATCAAATGTTGCTGTAGCAACAGCCGCTCAGGAAACAGATACGCGTGTTAATCGGACATGTTAGAAACAACCTTGCATTACAATGCGTAACGAGCAGCAATTGAGCTAATATATTCACCCTCGCGTTCTGAGTCAATATCACGTGTACACATGCACGCGGAAGTAAAGAACGAACACGAGGGATAAGGATTACCGGATCAGCTCCTCCTCGTCACAGTATATAAAAAAAAAAGATTCTACAACAGTAATAGCAACTGGCTATTTAACACATAACATATGATACACTACATGTGTCAAGGGATTACAGAACAGCATATATAAAGCATATTATCAGCAATTATAAAGGAGGATTGAGAAGTACACAGAAGTACAAAGAAACCAGAGCCATTGATTGGAGTGGAGCAGAGGACCACCTCCATACTGGAAACATGTCTATGCAAAGTGTTCCGCCACCAGCTATATTTTTACCAGAAGCTGGTGAACCAATTTTGCCGTGGAAAAGATGGCTAAAGTCATTTGAACATTATGCTACTGTAGTGTTTGGCACAAACTACAGTGTAGAAAGAAAATAGTCATTGCTCTTGCATTGCTTAGGGCCAGCAGGCAAAGAAAAGTATGGACTTACCAGACTTAAAAGATGAAGGGATATGAACGAGTATGAAAAATGCATTGCAAAGCTGAACAAACATTATGAAAAGAAGTTAAGCACTGTACTGGAAAGGTACAAATTTGGCAAAAGGTCACAAGAAACAGGAGAAACTGTTGAACAATATATAACAGTTCTGAGGAAACTTGCCAAGAATTGTAAATTCGGACATCAATTGGAAGAGAGATTGAGAGATCAGTTTATGCTGGATTGTACCAGTATTAAAATCAGAGAGAGATTATGGGCGGAAGATGATCCAATCCTTGATGTAGTGTTATGCATTGCCAAAGAAGTGGAGAATTGTGTAAAGACATTAGAAGAGTAAAAAGCACTTCAGTGAAAACAGAACCCACTATCAATGCTATTCAAACTGCACAACCTGACAAACTATGGAAACTATCAAAATTCATCTATGAGGAGAAAAGAAGAATTCAGAACGCAAGGTGCATTTAGATATAGTGGAGATGTGAGAAGTCGAGGATTTGGACATAGATACAGTGGATACAACCGAGGGCGTTTCACGGTTACTTGCCGACCCCAAAATGGAAGAGGAAGGAGCAGAACATGTTCCAGATGCGACAGCTCAACACACTGGGCCAATAGTCCTGAATGTCCTGCTATTCATATAATTTGCAGAAACTGCAATGGAAGAGGTCATTTAGCCAAGTGTTGCAGGATAGATAAAGGCAATATGAATTGGATCGGTGATGAAGGAGATAATGAAGGAGAGGAATGTGTTTTCGCCATCAGTAACAATGATAATGAAGTAGAATTAGAAAGTCCAAAGACCATTATTATGATAAATGGCACTTCAATCAAAATGATGACGGATTCTGGAGCAAAATAAACATTATTACCAGAAACGATATGGAAAAAGATAAGTCCGAAGTGGTTAAATGAACCAGACATCAATCCCTATGGAGGAATAAAAATCGATATTATAGGATGGTTCAAAGCCACATTAGCGTTTAAAGACAGGACAACAAACGGAAAAGTTTATGTTTCAAAAAGAGGTGCATCACCCTTACTCAGCTGGACACACCAGGCATGGCTCAAGGTTTTGTTAGACGCCATTGCAGAAGAATCTATTTACGTTATAGAATCAAACAAAATTGAAACGGAATTGAACAAATGCATTATTCCAGAAAGACACCCGTTGCCAAATATTCAATAACTATTATCAACAATGGGATCAGCTAAAATATTTTTGACACTAGACCTAATGTCTGCATACCATCAAGTTTTGTTGCATAAAGACTCAAGGCATCTAACTGCATTTATTATGCCAGAAGGATCGTATCAGTACCGGAGGATGCCGTTCGGTCTCATTTCGGCAGCCTCTGTATTTTAAAAAATTATGCACCATATATTTGATGGTGATGAAGGCATAATTTTTTTCAGGATGATATTCTCACATATGCAAATAATCAGCAAGAACATGATAGAAGACTAGAGAAAGTCGGAATGACCCTTAGCAAATCGAAGATTGATAGAAAAGAAATTGAATATTTAGGTCATGTCATATCAAAAGAAGGGATTGTGCCCAAACCAGATTTGATGTCAGCAATAGAAAAGATGGTCATTCCAAGTAATAAAGAGCAGCTAAGGACATACTTAGGCAAGATGGAATATTATTCAAATTATGTGAGGAAATTTGCTGATCACACAGCTGTGATGAGAGAATTTACGAAAATCAACAACAAATTTGAATGGAGTGAAGAGTGTGAAAAAGAATTTAAATATATTAAGAATGCTTTGGGAACAGCACCAGCTTTAAAAAACTATGTAAGAGGGCAACATACGATAATTACAACAGATGCCAGGAACGTTAGGCTGGGGGCAGTGCTAACACAAGTGAATGAAGGAGAAGAAAAAATAATAGCATTTGCTTCGCAACTACTGGAAGGAGCAGAGAAGGCATACGCAACTATAGAAAAGGAAGCATGGGCTATTGTATGGGCAGTGAATAAATTTAGAAGTTTTGTGTGGGGAACAAGTTTTGAATTACATACTGATCACAAGCCACTGGTTGAAGTGTTCATGCCTAAAGGATTGGATAAAGTATCAGGGACAATAAGGCGATGGGTCTCCAGAATGCAAGAGTTTGATGTAGTAATTAAATACATTCCTGGTGTGAAGGACTATACTGCAGATTGCTTGTCCAGGTTGACACATTTTCAGGAGGAGAGTGAAGGAGTAGAAGAACACCTAGAGATGATTTGTACACTTCAAGATACAGCCGTTTCCAGGGACAAATGGTTGGAAGGGATGAGCAAAGATACTAAAATGAAGTTTGTGATGGAACATATTAACAAGAAAACTGTTCCCATTAGTAAAGTTCAAGAAGCTGAAGTTCAAGGTTTTTGGAGTGTTAGAGATGAATTAAGTATCCAGAATGAACATATGCTGAGGGGAGACAGATTGATTCCACTGGAGAGTATCAGAGAGAAGATAATAGAATTGGGACACAAAGGACATCAAGGAATCTCCAAAACGAAGAATAGGATAAGAAATGCATTTTGATGGTCTGGCTGTGATGCACAAATCGAAAGGAATGTTAGAAACTGTATCCTTTGTAATAATTCTGACAAAAGTTGTGTGAGTGGAAAATATCCTATGGTAATGACTGCTATACCGGATAGACCAAGGAAGAAAGTTGGTATTGATATTGTAGGTCCGGTTTGGAGTTATGGATATCAAACATTTTGTATTGTGGTGATTGATATTCTGACTAGGTGGGCAGAAGTAAAGTTGTTGTCGTCAAGTGCTACGACTAGAAATATTATTGAATTTCTAGAGGAAGTATGTGGCCGGGAAGGATATCCCAAAATCATGTTGTCTGATAATGGTTCCCAGTTTATATCCAAGGAAATGGAAAGAGTATTTAAAGGGGAAGTCCATTACCCATATTACCAGTGCCATCTATCACCCCCAGACGAATGGTGTTGTGGAAAGATATAATACAATACTCAAAGATGCGATTAGGTGGACATGGTCGAATGGAAAGGATTGGAAAGAAGTGGTTAGAATGACTGTTATAGCACATAGATTAACTCCACATAGTGCGCCAGGAGTGTCACCCTTCGAGTTGAGTAGGGACAGGAAAGCAACCACCAAATTAGTTGGTATCCATGCTTACGCCCGCAAGCCAGTCTCTAATGGCCACCTCGCCCTCCTCCTCTAACCTTCAAGACCTGCCCATGTTTCGCTTTGTCAACGCCTCTGTAGCTGAGGTTAAAACCATCATGAAAGGTCTTAAACAATTGGAACAACAATAGGCCTCAAACAAGGGTGTACATTAGCTCCGACAATCTTCAATCAATTCATTTCGGACATCCCAAAGGCCTTTAAAAATATCAGGATTTTCCCCCCACGATTGGCAGGAGAGGCAGTAGGTCGCCTCTTAGATGCAGACAATCAAATACTGCTAGAAGAGACTTTAATTGGTCTCCAGAGACAATTAGCCACAGCATCAAAGTATCTGGATGAAAATGGATTGGTTGCCAATGTTCCTAATCAAAGGTTTTTACTCTGGGTGGGAAAAGCGCACATAAAATGCCTACCAAACAAATGTGGTATTTGAAGGAGGAATACATATCTGAAGTAACCAGCCTGATATACCTAGGAGTTTGTATTAACAACAGCATTGCGGAGGCTCCGCAAGTAACAAGACTAAAACTGAAGATGAGGAATCTCACATTGCAAGGAAAAATAATTGTAAGAAAATACTGCAGATTTACTTTAAGGCCTGCAGTCAACTTCTATAAAATGAAGTTGTGCAATCGATGACATATGGCTCGGAAAGCACTTCTCTTGTCCCTAAAGACCTTTGGCCCAAATTGGAGGGAGCTTACTGGAGGCAGGTGTTATCACTCCCAAACTCTACTCCAATTGAACCAATACAAGAGGAGATGGGTCTAACATCGCTTTACGCTTCTGTCAAATGGAATATGTTGTCCTTCTTCCGTATATGCCTTCTTGGTGAGTCAGATGGAGGCTTCAAGGTGTTAAAGAAGACCCTTCAAGAGCAAACTAATAAGGTATTAATGCGTTGGAGTACATTCTGTGGGACCATTTTGGAAGAATTAGGCACAACAGAAGAAATGCTAATTACTCAATCTGAAAAAACGAAAAAGAAATGTGGGGATTTAGATTGATCTTAACAACAGAGAAGGTAAGAACATTCAAAATACATGGACAAACAGATCCTGCCTATGGTCCCAGAGGCAGCTTGCGATGTTATTTAAAACGATTCCCATGTCCGAAGCGTAGAATGGATTTTATGAGATTTCGTATGAACTTAATGCTAACAAAAGAACTGTTGGAAGCAAGGAAAGCATTACATTTAAGATACTATAATTGCAGGTTATGTGAAAGCCAGAATGAGACCTTATTTCATTTAGCTATGCATTGCTCTAACCTACAACAAGATCGCAACAAATGGTTGGGCACATTTTTTGCGAAATACACAACAAGAACAGTAGAAGATTGGTGGTTAGAGCTGCTACAAGGGGATTGGGTATCCCTTACAGTTGCTCTTCTTGAAAGTTGTATTTCAAAAAATACAGGAGAAGGGATAGCCTGTTCAAAATAGACTGAAAACTGACTGGAAATAACCTTGCTTATGTACAGGTCTATTACCATACTCGTAATATGACTATTACTTGCTTCCATGGTTAGAATGTTATCTTTTAATTTGTATTATTTTTATTGTTTTGTCTCTGTTTTATGTTAATATGATAAAAGCTTAAGGTTTTCTAATGTAAAACCAAATGCTAATAAAAAAGATTAAAAAATAAGGACTGCTCTGAGGACCTGGCGCTCCTCATCACCTCCTTCATCAACGCTTCCTTCTCCACTGGCGTAGTCCCCTCTAGCCTCAAGGAAGCCTGGGTACTCCCTCTCATTAAAAAATTAAAAAACAGCACTAGAGCCTATGAACGCAACTAACTACCACCCCATCACAGGTGTCCCGTTCCTACTAAATATTTGGGATAGAGCAGCCTATTTGCAAATTCAGCATTACTTGGAAGCAAGGTTCAAGTGTTATTGGCTTCCAAGATCTATTCTAACATGGCGACATGTTAATTCATAAGCTGTTTATATTCCTTCTCAAATTTGTTCTGTATAAGTTAGTCGCGTCTTCCTGGGTTGTGGTTAAGCCAAAAAGGACCACGCATCAAGTAAGTTTAGGGTAAAGACCCAGAATGAAGACTGCGCCCACAAAATAAGTTGCAAGGTAATTTATTATTTACAAAAATTGCCCTTCCTGATGACACGTGTTTTGGCCTTTCTTAAAGCTTTTTTCAAATCAGGGCTACTCAACCAAATGATTAGTATAAACTTGTAGTCTTGGATGCCCCTAATACTTTTGTTAGCGTGTCAGCTCATCAATAGCTGAGTTAGATCCCTGTTGCGCTCTGTCTATACGCGTTAGATCGCGCGCTTCCTATCCTCGAGGGGGACTATCCTCAGCTATTGATGAGCAGACATGCTAACTAAAGTATTAGGGGGATCCAAGACTACGAGTTTATACTAATCATTTGGTTGAGTAGCCCTGATTTGAAAAAGGCTTTAAGAAAGGCCGAAACACATGTCATCAGGAAGGGCAATTTTTGTAAATAATAAATTACCTTGCAACTTATTTTTTGGGCGCAGTCTTCATTCTGGGTCTTTACCCTAAACTTACTTGGAAGCAAACCACATCCTGGGCATGCACCAGTCAGGGTTCTGTATAGGCCATGGGACATAATCTGCACTCCTTGACTTGAAGAATCTGCTTGATGAGATCAGTGACGAGGGCAAGCCTGCCCTACTACTACTCCTTGATCTATGGACTACTTTTGACTTAGTAGACCACAGGATCCTCTTCTACCACCTAATCTCTGCAGCAAAGTTCTTACTGGAAGCCACAACTTGGATTGCCTCATTCCTGGGTGAGGGAACCATTCAAGTATTCGCTGAGAACGCTAGTGCCCCCCCCCCCCGCACCCATCACCTGCAGGGTACCGCAAGGGTCTTGTGTCCCTCCAAACCTGTATAATATCTTTACAAAACCCTTGTTCATCCTTCTAGACTCTATCGGTGTATCCTACACAAATTATGCTGATGATACAAAAATTCTACTCCCCCTCTCCAGTAACTACCTAGAAGAGTCTACATCCCGAATACAGTCTACTTGACCATCCAGGCCTGGATGGCTACACACCAACTCTGCCTGAATGACGAACAGACAGAGATCCTCCTGGTGGCCCCTCAGCAGTGATCTAGAAGCTTGATCCCCAATACACCTCCTTCAACATTGATGGCATCCCGATCCCTGTCTTACAGGCAGTAAAGACACACAGAGTTTATCTGGATGCCACGCTTTCACTCATATGGCAAGTGTAGAGGAGCCGCCATCAGGCCAGCCAGCTGCCCCTCTGTGATTGGACAGACCTTTGCTTGAATAGCCATTCCTGTTGCCGGCAGGCGCAAGCTGGCCCCTTCACCCAAGGCCCCTCGATTAAGGCCCCTGTCTGTGCCTGCTGCAGCCATTCCATCTCCTAAGGCTGGGCAGAAGCCTTGTGGAAAGCAACATCCCATTTCCACTGTCGGATGCTGCAGGAGCAGCGAGGCAGAAGTCCAGGGCCAAGACAGAAGGTAAGCCAAGCTGGTCTATTAAATACTGATCATAAAAACAGAAAGAAAAAATGAAAAGCGAAAATGCACGGCGAGTGCTCCACACACCCCTTTCGTGTTGGGGACCTTTTCAACACCTTACCTGAGATTAGCTTGTGTGTATGAAGGTGCACAGCTGAATTTGAAGCCACTTGGCTATTTAAAGATGTATTGGGAATCCCCACTTAAAAATGGCCGACGCATCCTTTACAGAGGAAACATCAGGCCAGCCCCTCTGTGTTTGGGCAGACCTTGGCTTAAACAGCCAATCCTGTTGCCGTCAGGCGGAAGCCAGCCCCTTCACCCCTCGAGTAAGGCCCCTGTCTTTGCCTATCCGGCCTAGGAGTGCTCAGAGGGCCCCCTCCTCTTCTCCCACAAAGCATGGAGCAGCCGCCAGGTGGACAGCCTGTTACTACACAAACTTGGGCCACAACTCACCACACCATGCAGATTATCAGTGAGTAATGACTGAGCATTGGGGAATGCCTCTCCACTAATCTCTAACAACCATTGAACCACAGTGTGCCTACAACACTACCTTCATTGCCTTCCTTAATCTCACTCATCCCTACCAACATTCTGTCCTTTTGAAATTTGTGCAGACATTTTCATTTTGTGTGTTCGTAGTACCATGTATCAAAAATCGAATTTAGGTGCCCTTACATCCGTGCTGCCAATTGTGCTGCCATTTGGTTTTGTGTGTTCAGAGTACCTTGTATCCAAAACCGAATTTAGGTGCCCTACATATGTCTTGTGTGCTTTGATTGCTATCCCAGTGCACCTGTTTCCTGCTTCCCTCGGCTACTAGATCACCTGCTGAGTTGTGCTTGTACTGTGCTGTGCAGCCCCTCCTCCTTCTTCATCCTTTCCTCCACCACTATGGCACTCACCGTCTCCCCCATCTTCTCTAACTGCTATACTATCACGTATCCTCCCTCTCTCACAAAGTCTGGAAGAAAAAAAACTTTAAAAAGATAACCTTCTGGCCGCCAGGGGCGCACGGATGAGCTCCACTACCGTGTGAGCTCCCAATCGATGGTCTCAACAGTGTTTTGGGACCCCACTGGGCAACCCCTCCCACAGCATGACAAATTACGCCGAGTGAAGATAAAGGGGCCCCCTCTCTCCTGGGAAAAATTTGGAGAGAATCGGACCCGGGAACCCAGAGATATCACCTACCCCCGTGCCACACGTGAGAAGCTTGGCGGACCAAACCGCGTGTTCTGAAAACGAAAGTGATTCCAAGCCAAGCCGTGGGCATAGTAGGAACCCGTTGAGGAGGACCCACCGAGGAAAGGACAGAAAGGTCAGACCTGGTCCCTGGGTGCCCCCTCCGCCTGGAGAACAGCACACACATAAATAGCATAGAGTGCAGGCCTCCCCACCCATCCGACGGTCGCAGAAGGGACGGGAAGGCACAGACAACGTTGCGCTCGTCCAACGAAGCACCAGAGGCAGCATCGTGCCTGCACAGCATCCTAGGAAGGAGTGGAGGTGAGACGGACAACACCCTCTCACCCCCAGTGGTACTGTACTCCGGTAGGCCCTCCAGCCCCTCCGGAGATCCCCTCACCCTCTGCAGAAGGAGGTGTGGAGCGAAGGGCGTCTGCCGAAAACACTGCATTCTCTGTTAGGATCAACAGCACACCGCGGTGCGTGGCAGTCCTCACAGCGGACCGCGGAGCGGAACAGGGCCCCGCTCCAAAGACGAAACGGCAACACACGAACCGCACACAGCCCATAGAGGGCCGCTCCATGGAGCACCCTCCACGAACGTGAATAGCCTTGCCCTCTCCCCTCTCATCTACTATGTTATTGGAGGAACGACCCTCCTGGGAGACTCGTAAAACCAACTTCACGCCCTAGGAACATGCTCCATATGCTGTGCTATACCTGACCTTAAGGCAGTGTGATAATACAGGTGGTGTGAACATCGAGCAGAGGGGTCGCTGACCCACTAGAAGAATAGATATTTCTGGAGACTGATCTCCTGGAATCACTCTAAAGACACCTGGACCCGGGGCCAATGGAGCTAGGTCCAATTTAGCATCTTTTGCATAACTGTGCCCAGTGAGATAATATTATAGAGGCACCCAGAGATACCCTCACAGTCTATTGGAGATTACACTTACAACCAGTGTGATCTTGTGGTAACACGCCCCACTGGCGCTTTGGGGAGGCCGCTGCACCCACCAACAGAAAGTCGGAGTGGGTAAAGGCTACGGGCTACAGGACAGTAATTAAACCCACATATCCCACGCAAGGACCCAGCGCACTCGAGAAATATAACCCGTCACTTAGACTCGCTACTTAAAGAACTACCAGAGGGTTGGGCCCCCGACATTGGGGCGTGTGCCCTCCTCTTGGTACCAGTGGCACACGCATCAGGAGGTGACGACCCTCCACACTCTCCCAACAGGTCTACAAATATGCACCCGAGGACTACATATAATGAATCACAATTGAATCCTGGCGAAAGCCAATCGGAGTAGCCCCTCTCCTCCACAAGTCTTTCACGCAGGTGCCAATATTAGGTGGAGCAGACCCTCATAGGCGACTGAGAGGGTTGGGCCCCCTACTAAGGGGCGTGTGCCCTCCTCGACAGTCAACACACCCCAGAACTGTGGCTCCATTGCCGGACGGAGCAACTACAAAGGAGCTGAACTAAGCCAGGCAGTGCCGAAGGAGGGGGTGACCTTGACCTAGCGGAACACAAGAGGTGACATAATCTGTACAAAACATTGCCCCCTACCAACGAGGGACCTGCTGAGGGATCTATGGACATTAAGCAGAAACTTGCAACGTATCGATCACCAGCTCCAGCCACCCTCTGTACTCCAAGATTACATCGACTGGAACGGAGGCGGCTGCCACGAAGAGTGACGTAGCAGCCTTGCTGACCGAAATCAAGAGTATGAGGGCTGACATTGGGAGTAAAGTGGGCAGGATAACCCAAAGGATCGACAAGATGGAAGAAAGACTGGACGAGGTTGAACACAACCAAACCTCCCTAAGCACACTCGAGTCCCAGATAGACATGGGGATTGCATAGATAGAAGCTAGGGACGAAGAATTTCGATTAAAGATGGACGATTTAGAAAATCGAGAGAGAAGGAACAACATACGCATCTTTGGGGTCCCGGACAAAGAGGGCGAGATGGAACACGACTTGAAGATGACCCTACACAAAATAATGTAAACCCTGAGGATGAGTCCATTGATGAGCCTAAAATCGACCGCATACACAGGGCCGGAGGAACAGCAGGAGGTCCAAAGACAATTTTAGCACGATTCCAAATTATGCGGATAAAGCCAGGGTCCTTGGGAAAGCCGTCCGCACCCCACAAATTCTACTGGACACAGTGAGGGTGTCGGTCTTCCAGGACCTGTCGTCCTTGACCCTCGCAATGAGAAGGATGTGTATGCCACTCAACAAATGGCTAAAAGAGAAAGGGGTCCGCTATTGTTGGGGCTACCCATTCTTGCTCACGTTTGAGTGGGAGGGAACCACGATAAGGCTGCGTACAAAGAAAGACATCCAATCCTGCATAACTGATCTTCTGGGAGGTCGAGAGGACGATACAAATGAAGGCGAGAGACGAAATGATGACAGGCAGTGGCGTATCCAGGGCACGAGGCACGGGCGAATACGCAGATCCAGAAAAGTCAGGAGGATGAATGATTCACCAAGAGCAGATCAATGAAAGCACTGGGGGAGCTGATCGAACATCATGGGAATACCTAAATCACTCTTGCACTCGCTCAAGTCCTCTGCTGTAATCGGCAGAGACCTATGAGATGACATGTTGGTGGTTGCACGAGCGGAGCGAAGAGGGCTGGGAACGCCCAATCTATGGCTCGAAGACTAAAGGTACTTGAGTAGGGTCCCAAGTGATGAAACTAATTTGCAGAAAAATGACAACTTGGGGGACCCGGAAAGAAAAGGGTGGGGGGATAGCAGATGGGGGCTCAATGTTTAGTTGAAAGTTCTACGACGGGACAGGGACACCTCCGGTTCTCACTGGTGGTCCGACTCCAGCTGGGAGAGGTTAACCAAGCTGGTTCGGACGCCGCAAAGTAATAAGGGGTGTGTGAGGGTTAAAGGGAGGGGGGAGGGCAGGTATAAAGTGTTAGATAAACATGTAAAATGTGAAACAATGGGTCACAGGAGGAAACCAGATTTGCTAAGGTCCATCACATACACACAACAGAACCCAGAGAGCTAATGGCAGTAATACCCAATACATCAAAAAGTGGGCTCTCTAGAATCTGCACGCTTAATGTTAAGGGGCTTAACTCCCCCACTAAGAGATCTTTGGTTGGCAGGGAATTTCGCAGGTCCGAGATTGATGTGTGGTTCCTGCAGGAAACTAAGTATGCCTGGGGAGAGGAGCAAAGGATCCTTCAGCCAAGGTTGGGGACGGAATACTGTGGATCGGGTCCTCTCAAAAAGGCGGGTGTGGGGATACTGGTTAGAAAAGGGTTGAATTTAAAGGTCTCGAAAGTATGGATGGATGTGGAGGGGAGGGCTCTGATGGTGGTAGGCTCGATGAGCGGTTTAACAGTTGCACTAGCAACAATGTACGCACCTAACGCAGGGCAAGCTAGGTTCTTACACCGCACAATATCAAAAATAATGCTGGAAGCCATAGGCCATGTGATATTGGGAGGGGATTTCAACCTATGGGCGGATGCTAAATGGGACAGACGCACGACTGCCCCAGACCTGCCTGAACCGCCGGACGCTGGCCGGACAGCAGTAGCAGCAATGATGCAAACATACGGATTGCGAGATATATGGCGAGAACTACATCAGCACACCGAGGGTTGTACCTTTTATTCCGCATCCCATGGCACATACATGAGAATAGAGTATATGTACATCACAAAGGAACTAGCAGAAATGACGACACGCTCGGAGATAGAGCCTATCGCCTGGTCAGACCATGATATGGCTTCCGTGGAACTAGATCTGGGTGCACTTCCACGTTAAGGGAACAAGTGGCGCTGTAATGAGACCCTGTGGAAAGACCCCATCTTTCGCACAGGGATGGTAACGGAGATAGAAGAATATTTTAAGGCCCATAATACCAGTGAAGTACCAAAGAGAACGGTGTGGGATACAGGGAAAGCGACCTGGCGTGGGATATTGATTAGAGAAGGTGCCAACAAGAAAGGAGAGAGGGCTCCGATAGAGAATAAACTGAGGAAGGATATAACACACTTAGAGACTGGGCAGCACGAACCACCACCGAGGACAGGGCGGAGAAGACAGCTCTGGCTAGGCAGAAACGGGACGAACATTCGCCTCCTGGAAGAGGCGAAGACAGTCCGGAAACTCCAATTCCTCAAACAGAAGCATTATGAGAAGGGTGACAAGGCAGATGCCCTATTGGCAGCCAGGTTAAGGGGCCAAAGAGAAGACAGGTGGGTGGCAACCATAGACGAAGGGATGGGAACACCCAAGACTCACAGGGTAGAAACATCCCTGAAGCATTTGCGCAATTCTACGAACACTTATATGAATCTGAAGCGAACCAAGACGGTGAGGAGATAAACAGATATCTAGAAGATGTAGACATGCCGGGCCTCACTAAGGAGGAGGCGGACGCAATCGATGCCCCGATCACGGCTGAGGAAGTAGAAAATGCAGTTAAGAGGTTACCACTGGGAAAGGCCCCCGGGAATGATGGCTATACGGCAGGGTTCTATATAAATGTTCTACCCCCCTTCTCTCCTTCCTGGTTGAACTCTTTAACGACATATTCGAGACAGGCATAGCCCCGCAGTCCTTCTCGGAAGCATTGATCTCTGTGATACCGAAAGACGGGTGAGACCCCAAACACTGGACATCATACCGCCCAATCTCTCTGCTAAACTTGGATGCGAAGATATACACAAGAATTCTAGAAGAGCGGTTAGAGATACATATGCCGCGACTCATACACTCAGACCAGGTGGGATTTATCTTGGGGAAGCAGGGATCGGATACAATGCGTTAAACGTTGCACCTGATACACAAATCAAAGACCATGGGGGGGACCTGCTCTCATGTCTGTCGATGCGGAGAAGGCGTTCGACAGAGTAGAATGGGGATTTCTTGAGGTGGTGTTAAGAAAGGTGGGTTAGGGGAGAGATTTAGGAGAGGGGTGAAAGTGGTCTACACATCGCCAAAGGCCTAGTGGCGGTTAACTCTGAATATTCACAATGGTTTACCCTCAGGAAAGGTACTAGACAGGGTTGCCTTCTGTCTGCAATACTATTTGCTCTGTCGCTCGAACCTCTCGCTCAAGAAATCAGAGCTGATAACTTGGTGGAAGGGATAAGGGTCCAAGAGAGAGAATATAAGATAACGCTATATGCGGGCGACCTACTTTTACACGTCAAAAACCCACTGACATCCATACCCAGGGCAGTACAAATGATTGAACATTACGGTCACCTCTCCGGTTTCAAAATAAATAAGAGCAAATCCATCCTCTTCCCCCTCAACGAACCCACTCAACAAGACATGGAGAGGTACGCAACCTTAGGCCTTGCCATTGGAGCGACTACGTTATGGTACCTAGGGATAAACCTGGTGAGGCACCCTGTATGAGGCCAACTTCCCCCCTCTACTATACAAATTCGAAGCTGACCTAACTAAGTGGCAGAAGCTCACAATTTCATGGATGGGAAGGTTAAACCCAATCAAAATGGTGTGCCTCCCATGGTTTCTATACCCATTCCAGATGCTCCCGATCATAATGCAAAAATCATTCTTTAGAGAGGCGAAGAAGGCCATTCTGGGATTCATATAGCAGGGTAGGAAACCAAGGATTGCATATGAAGTATTAACACTGCACAAAGACAAAGGGGGGGTGGGCTTACCATATCTCGAGAGGTATTACGCAGTGACGAAACTAAACTGAGGATCCTCATACCACACTTAAGAAACCAATGACATCTGCAACGGGTAAACCTTGACATTTACAGTTTTGCCCGGTCATCCTATCGGAATGGCTCTGGGTGCCAAGGGACAAATTGACCCGCAGAATTCATGAACACCCCATCCTCGGTACTATCTGGTAAATTTGGAGGGAGGGCGCAGACATGCGGGGTATCACAACGTGGCCATCCCCTTTGAGCCACATCTGGGCACCAGGAGTTCGGGAAGAAATTCCGGACTATGATAGGTTTCATCTGTGATTCGAGGTGGGACTGGAGAGGGTTGGCCAGCTCTGGCGGGAGGGTAACTTCATTACAATTACAGACCTTCAGAGTGCACTTGGTATAGGAACACTATTGGTCTTCCACTTCCTTCAACTTAAGGGCACATTACTGAGGGAACCATGGAAGGAGGAAATACAAAGAGACCTCACCCCCTTCGAGTCAATCCTCGATAGCCCTCAGTGAAAACAAGAGGCGGATCTCAATCATGTACAAAAACTTACTAGAAGCTGGGAAGCGTTCCACGTCTAAACTCAAGAACAAATGGGAGGCGGATATGAACCTAGAGATTGACTCAGAATTATGGTCAAAGATGTGTAGAGGGACCTCCGTGGTGTCAATCGCCGCCCAGTATAAGCTACATGCTACTAAACTTCTTCACAGATGGCAATATGACCCACAGAGGCTCTCTAAAATGTTTCCATCTGTGAGCCCCCTATGCTGGCGCCAATGTGATAACAGAGCGGACTATTGGTACATGTGGTGGCAATGCCCTCGGATAAGAATGCACTGGTACGAAGTCCTAGGTTGGATTAGGGACATAGATGGGATCCAACGTGAGTGTACACCTCTTCTGGTATTATTTGGGTTGGAGAAAAATGAAGAAGAGTATGTGAGAGCGAAAGGCTTGATTGGCCTCCTACGATGGCGGCACAGGCATGTATAGTGATTAAATGGAAAGCAGTCACAGCCCCAAGCAAAAATGAGTGGATAAACGTCTCTACCAGCATTTGCCTAATGGAGAGGATAACCGCGGCTCTACATGGGAGATCCGCCCAATATGAAACACTATGGTTTGACTTAATCAACAAATATGTAACTCGCCCCAACATAATATGTGAAACAGAACCCTACCACGAGCACATTACAATACATACAAACCAGGAATGTGAGATACAGCATGATACAACGAAAAGGGCACTCCTGGCATCGAAAAAAAAGCGCCCGAGAGAACATTTATGACTGTCAAGCATTAACTCTTGTGTGAATAAGTGACCCAAATCTGGTTAAGATAGATCATTTAATGATAAATACCTATCGGTGGACTCAGCTTCAACGTAACACTGTTCCTGGTAGGGTGGCGGGTGGGAGAAGGGAGAATTGACTGTAAGTAAATGTATTAAAGTATGCGGAAGGGAAGGGCATGATGGTCCTCCTCCCTAGGTAGTGAGAACATGTAGTTGAAGTTGCCTATATGTTGTTTAATTTGTTATGTTTAAAACTCAATAAAACCAAATAAAAAAAAAAGATATCCTGACCACTAACCCTAGCCTACTTATCGCAGACAGCAATGTCAGCGCAACTTCCAGACAGATCTTTTCTGATATCCTCTTCTCTGTCGGTTCTCCTCCTCATATCATCTCTACTCTCTCTCCTCTTACATCCTCACCCATTAATGGTGCCACTAATTGGGAAGTCCTCTTGGCGGGCTTCGCTTCATCCATGTGTATCATTAATGTCTATCACAATGGCACTATCTTGGTTCAGGGGCCTCAACCCGACCTCCTCCTCTTTGACCGGCACCTGCTCTCCCTCATTAACTTCCTCGGCACTCCTTCTTCCACTCTCCCTGTACCCCCCTTTCGGCTGGTGTACCACGCCCCATTACCCCTCCTCGGAAAACCTTCAACGGTGGAGATCTCTTGTATCTAGCCACGCTTAATGCTCCTACTGCCAGCAAACACTCTGCCGACATCGGCCTCCTTCTTGAAGACATTGACCTTGATATCTCTGCTCTTACAGAGACATGGTTCACGGCCAGCTCAGTCATACTCCGCCCGGCAGTTATCAAATGTTTTGAGTTGGTTCAGCTCGCAGATGTCTCCGATCTCCCATAACCCTCCCACTATCAAACGTTTACATCTACTGTGAGCCATTCCCAGTGGGAATGCAGGGTTCCGAAAGATTAAGCTGAACCTCCTGTTCACCCTATCCCATATCCCCAGGGTGTCTTCTGTGATTGGATTCTCCATTAGCCCTCTTGGTCTGTCCTCTCTCCTCATTCAGGGTATTTTCCAGTAGCTTTGTATACAGTTTGCCATCTATATGAATAAGTGCAATCGGTCGGAAAGAGGAGCTCAGCTGCAGTTTCTTTCCTGGCATCGGTCTGACAGTAATGTGTGCCATTTCTATGGATGGTGCGAAAGTCGTTAAAGACCACTGCCAGCACCTTAGCCAGTGATTGTTTAAACATTGTATAGAACATCCCCGTCAGCCATACTCCCCCAGGCCTTTGTGTGGTTTTAACCTTGCTATCGCTTGCTGCACCTCTTGCCACGTTATAGGCTCCTCTAGCTGTTCTCTTTGTTCAGAGAACAGCTATGGCCCCGACCAACCCTCCAAGTACGCTTGTTGTGCCTCCCCATCACATGGCTACTCCTCACAGAGACCGGCGAAGAATTCCTGGATCACCCTGCGTTTATCCCTCTCCGCCCCCACTATCATACCCATCTATCCTCGAAGTTAGCTATAAATGCTCTCTGCTCCCTAGTCCTTAATTGCCTCACCAGCACCATCCTGACCCTATTTCCCTGCTCATAGAATGTGTGTATACTCCTCAGGAAGGTGCTTTCTACTGATCTACCAATCAACTGTTTGAGTTGCCCTCTTGCTCGAGCTAGTTGCCTAGCCACCTTGTCCGTGCCCTTCACCATATGGTCTGCTTCCAGATCTCAAATCTCTTTCTCCAGATCCTGCTCCGCCACCTGTATCTGCTCCCTCAGCCTCTTAGATGATGTTATTAGGCATTTCTTGATCCCTGTTTTAAATATGTTGCATCTCTCTCCCGGCGTCCTCTCCCTTTCGCCCCTCTCCACCATGAAACAACCAATCTCAGCTTCCACCTGACGCTTAGTCCCCAGGCCTCTAAGAATATATTCTTCTTTTCGCCAGCCCCCACGCCCCACTCCCGCAGCCTGCCTGCCTTCCATTCCAACGTGACCGATGCATGATCCGAAATTGTCATGCCCCTGATATGGACCCCCACTGCTGCCTGAACTACCCTATGTGTTGCCATAACATAATCTATCTGGGAGTATGTTTTGTGGGTGTGCGAATAGAATGAGTATTCCTTCTCTTGTGGGTGGTGTACCCGCCATGCATCTTTGAGCCCCATTTCCTCGAATCTTTCTCGCATCTGTTTGGATATCGCCCCCATTGTATGCTCCCTCACCCCACCAGATCGGTCCATCTGCGAGTCCACCGCTATGTTGTAATCTCCCGCCACCCCCAGCTCGCCTTCCCTGAACCGGCCCAACTCCACCAGGCACCCCTGGAGAAACCCTTCCTGCCCTTGATTGGGAGCATAAATCGATGCCCACATGGACATTTGTCCTTCCACTTTCCCCTTCACCAACACATACCTCTCCTCCCGGTCCCGTTTCACCTTGGCGCCTTCAACCGTCACAGACTTGTGGAATAGGATAGCCACCCCTGCCCTTTTGCCCCCTGCCACCGCATGGTCCTGACGTGGATATTCCATGTTGTACAACTGGCGCACATCCCCTTCCACCAAGTGCGTCTCCTGAAGACACACTATCTCAGCTCCTCCTTCCGTATTTTCCTGTTACACTGCCCCTCTTTTGCTCGGTCTGTTTAGTCCCCTCACGTTCCATGAGTCTAACCTATACATTCCTCTTGGCCTTGTATACCCTTTTATCCCCGTAACACCATAGCCTCCTTAACCAGGTCCCTTTTACCCTGCTGTTCTTGACTACCCCCAAGACTAGTAAAAAGAAACCAACTTGTAACAAACCCTGGATTCCCCATCCAGGTTCTCGACGTGATCCCCCAATACGAACCTTGCGTGATGCATATCCCCCTAAACACCTTACATTTTCCCACAGTTCCTGCCTAAATCGTATTGTTCCCAAATGGCAGGAGAAGCAAAATGCTTTCCTGTGTCCAGTTCCTGTCTTCCTCCCTTTTTTTAAGTCCCACCACTGAGTGCTACTTTGTCCCACTCCCGATGCTCCTTCATGGCGCTTCTCCACATTGTCCCCCATATGGCTCGCTGGGCGCATGCCCAGTGCCCTCAGTCCGTCCTCCACCTGGAGAACTGTCTTTTCCTCATTCCCCATGCGGAACTGCAATCTTCTCGGGAAATGCTGTAAAGTTCCTCCGTGAGCGGTTTAAACTTCCTTCTCCTCGCCAGCGTTAGCTGGGATAAATCATCAAATATTTGAATTTCGCTCCCCCTCAGCTGGATTTTACCTTTCCATCTGTGCGCACTCATGAGCCATGATTTATCCTTGAAGCTGTGCATTTTCACCAACACATCCCTCGGGCTCACCCCTGATTTCACTCTTCGATTACCCACTCTGTGCACTCTCTCAGTTTCCATGCGACCTTGCTCTCCCTCCTCTAGGTCTACACACATCTCCCGGATGCAGCCCTCCAGGTCTAACCCTTCTACATCCTCCTTAAAGTCACTGATCCATATATTATCCCTCCGCAATCTGTTTTGTAGATCTTCACATTTCTCCTCTAGGGCCGTTATCCGTTCATCCGCCCCTTTTGCATGCTGGGCCAGCTCGAGTACTTGCTCGACAAGCTGCATGAGGTGCCCTTACGACCTCCGCCACTGGGTCGCCCATCGCATCAATGTCTCTTTTGTTCGCTGTGATCACCTTTGAGGGGTCCTCCCTTATATTGGCCCCCTCTGCCTTGACTGCTTTTGTTAGTTCCCCCTTGAGCTTAGCAAGGGCCGACAGGAGGTCCTCGGTAAATGCCATCTCCTCAATACTGCATGCTGTCTGGCTACCAAATTGGAGCTTGAACTGTGTTTGCCCTTGCTAGCGGCCCTCCTGCCCCCAATCCGCTGATGCCGCCCCTTTCCTCTTCGGTCCCATCTACATCCTCCAGGACTGGCCCCTGTTGATTACACAATCCCAGGGAGGGGGGGTTATGTCTCCCCTCCCCTTCTCCACTGCTTGCAGCTTCCCAAGTCCTTGTCTGCCGCAGCCCCAGCTCTCCTCCCCTCCGGGCGAGTGTTCCCTATGATCAACCTTCCCTTCGTGCTTGGGCTATACCTCTTTGCTCACTGCTGCTCACTGCTCCATGCAATGTGTCCAGTGACCACTCACTCCTCAAAGGGTGGACCATGGGGTCTCTTCTCGCCCCAGTCTGGCCAGTCTGTGTCCTTTCCGACAGAGTTCCAAGCTCTCCTCTGTCCCCTCTCAGCTACCTCTGTGTGGAGTGGCCCCCAGTCCTCCTAGCCTCCTCACCCTTCTACTACAGTATGCTCTGCCTCTCCTCAGTCCAGTCCTCCTCAGTCCTGCACACTTCGGACCCCAAGGGCCCTCCTCCACTTGCTGCTCCCTGGGCTCTTCGCTCCAGTACAGGGATGAAACCCCAGAACTCTCCTACTGGCTCCACCAACCAGCTGATCCCCAGCTCCCTGCTGGGGCCTTCACCTCTTGTCAACCCCACTGGGCCTCCCTCTCCTCTGCCAGTCTACACCATGCTCCCGCTCCTCACTGCGGGCTCTGTGGTCTCTCCTCCTTCTCCGGGCAGCTCACAGTTTATCTCCCTGCTGCATAGACACCGGGGCTCCCCCACTGTGACCTCAGCAGCTCCCCCACTGTGGCCTCCGTTCCCATTCTCACAATGACCAATCACAGGGCCCCATTGGGGCCAGCTTCACTTCCTGGCTCCTCGTCAGCACAGGCAGCCCCCCGCTCCTCCTCCTCGCCTTACTGCCAATGTCTGCCTCGGGTTAGCTGTCCGCCTTCCGGGGGCTCCTGCCACTCAACCCCAGGCCTGCCCAGCCCGTGCTGACATGCACGGCAGTCGCTTGACCGCGACTCCTGCTTCTCCTCCTGGTCTCCTCACAGCACGGCTGAGGTCCCTCCAAGCCTTTGCAGCATCTGGTGCTTTCTACGGCCCGCTGCCCCGACAAGTACCTTCCTCGCCCGGGTGCCTTCTCTCCGTCCGTCACCTTCCTTCTCAGGCCGCTTGTCAGTTCACTCCTGACCCAGCCAACGCTTCTCTCTCCAGGGCTTCACTAGCCACCAAGTCGCTCGCTCTGGTTCAGCGCAGTTGCCTGCCTTTTTCTCCCATGGGCCTGCCTCCACTCCTCTGTGTTCTTTCCTCAGCCGTGCCTTCACTCTCATCCACATCCCATAAGGTGCAAGAGCAGCCACCTATGCGAGAATTTGCTCGGTCAGCAATGACTGTTAGGAAGCTCCATTTAATTCATTTTATAGGGACGGAGTTCGCACTGCACACGTCCGCTCGACCCGCCATTTTGGCCATACCCGCTTCATGAGCGATTTTAACATCCACCTGGACTCCTCAATTACAGCATCCACTCTCTTCCATGACCTCTGCACCTCACTCTCCCTCTCCATTCTCCCTTCCGTTCCTGCCCACTCGGCTGGACACACTCCTGATGCCTTCATCCACAGCGATCTTTCACTCTCCTCCCGAATGATCACCCCACTCTCCTGGTCAGCCCACTCTCTCCTCTCCTCTCACCTGGGTTCCCTCGGCCCTCTGACCGCTCGCCCCCAGCCATACCAACCTCGTTCTCGAACATCCGTCCAATGAAACGAGTGTCCGCTGCTGCCTTCGGATCTACTTTCATCCTGCCCTTTCTGCCCTCTCTTGACTCTACCTCGAACTCTGCTCTCAGCAATCTCTATCTGGCCATTACTAATACCCTTGACATTCTTGCCCCAGTCATCAGGATTGGTCTGAAACATGCCTCTAGGCATTAGACCTGGTACAACTCTGAACTTGCAGCACTGAAATGCAAGTGCAGAGCTGTGGAACGGAACCGGCAGACCTCAGGCTCACCCTCTGACAAACTGGCCTGTTCCCTGCTCCAAAGGCAATACAGACTCTCCATCCACACCAAGAAAAGGGCCCACATCCAGGTTTGCATCTGTGGTGCATCTAATAACATAGCTGAACTGTGTTTTCTTGCCTGTTGGAAGTGGTGACAGTGTTGGAAGTGTATGTTGTGAAAAGGAACATTCAATTCTATTTCGTTCCCCTGCACAACACTGCGAGCTGACGAGTGCTCTTGTTGTGCTGCCTAAGCTTCCTGGAGGAGGCGGAGCCGGAGCAGGCCACGTGACTCATCACGTGACCCTTTTCGGAACATTTATTGAGGGTGCAGCCACCCTTGCGGCGTTAAGCCCGCAGCGGGGACAAGGACGCAGCATTAACTGTACTGTTTGGCTGCTGTTCGGCTCTGGTAGGCTCCCGCCAACGAAAGAGTATTTGTGGGTAATGTCAGCACCTGGCAAATGTTTTCTACTAAAACTGGCTGTAGTAGGGTATATTAGCCTTCCTACCAAGACTCTGAGCTTTCGGGTGGGATCCTTCAGTGAGCCCGGGCATTGTCCATCTTGTCTGGCTATTTTAGTTTCTGTTTTGGAGGGCTGTCATTTGGTAGCATTTATGATTGTTTAACTCCTAAAGAGGATATTAGAGCCATTTGATAGAGGTATTTAGTTGGACACAGGGGAGGAGGTACGGTCTAAGGCAGCTCCTCAAGCCATCAGGCGTTCCCAAGGCAGTGAATATTTAATAAGAATATTCTTAATTTAGGTTATATTGATTTGGAAATGTGGTGAATGTGACATATATTTTAACTAAATTGCTTTCCCTCTCAGCTTTTATTTTTGCATTTTATCTCCAATTTTTATAGTGGGGTATCTTTTTAATAATTACCATTGTTTTATTAGGTTGTGTTTTATTTTCTGGAAAGTTTAAAGTTTTACTCCGCTGATTTCTAATTAGAGGCTGCGAGTTGCACTCTCTTCTCTCTTTATTGTTTGAAAGGAGAGTTTGTGAACATTTAAGATATTCGAATATACCTGCACTTAGAAGCGGGTTCGAAACTGGGGAGAGTGAAGAGTATAAGGTCGTAGAGGTGCAATCGAGCTCGCTGATCAATAGTGAGGTGCCTACTAATATGGTCTTTATTGAAAACAGTGTTACTGCTAGTATATCTGTGGCAGTCAATGGTGGAGAGACAAGTTACATAACAGAGGAGATTGGGGAAGGATGTCCCATCACGGATTTAGCAGTTATGGAGACGTGAGTACCTACGGGGGGGAATCAAGTTATACTAGACACAGATGCTCCTGGGATTCATAGGGAAATGTTGGACTCTAGACAAGATCTTACAGATGAAGAAGGTCTCCACCAAAGTTTATGTGGTATTAAAAGAGTGGTTTGTTTTCATGCATCCACCCCTCTTCAGAAAATGATCTTTAGTGAAAAAATGAAAGCTAAGAAAACCCTTGGCTTAGACCAATCTATATTGAATATGACAGGTAATAATAAGGGTAATTACCAGTTTGCTACTAAACACTCTACTCATATTTCGCCAGCAGTGTTCATTTTTGGGAAAAGTGAACAAGAGAAGTTACAAGACGTCACTAGCCCAATAATGTCTAAGGACACCAATATGGGAGAACAATCTAAAGGAACCCCTGTTTGCTTAAACCATAAGCCTAATCAATCGATTGAGGAGGCCGATTTAGACGATTCTTTTTTACTTATGGCAGATGCCACTGGTGATTTGCTTAAAGAAATTATCGATTTAGAAATGCTGTCAGGGAGAGTTCAAACTAAGGGTAAGGATGGGAGGAGTCTATCTGAGGGGGTGTCAAATGGTCCACCATTAGAATATCGAGATATTATTATGTTGGGAAAACAAGGGGGTAAACAAGAAACCTATACTAGACCAATATTAGAGACATCCAAGATTTGCATACATAAGAAGATAGTATCTACGCAAACTGACAGGGAAGGGCACAATCGATTTAAAACTGTAGATAGTGCCACTGAACCAGATCCAACTACATCGGATAGGCCTACTGTAGATAAGGATAAATATGAAAAATGAGGGTTGAATAGGGAGGATAAAGGAGAGTCTCTTCTACCTCTCCTATCTAACCTACATATTAGCTTAAATTTGGCTTTGAAAACCCTGGGTGAGTCCCAAGAGATGCTCGGTGGTACCATGGTGGGCCAACAAACTGCCTTCAATCAATTGATTACACGTTTGGCATTTTTGGAGGGCCTTGTGGAGGGTAAGACTGATAAGAATCATAACACTAAAGAACAGAAGCTATATGAGAAATACAGAGAGGACCAAGATAGGAGATTGGCAACCATGGATGCTCACTACTTTGTTGGAAATTATGCTTTCAGGGGATTACCCTACCTCATCAGATAGAGTGATAGTGGACCAAGAATTCCCTATACAAGGAGTAAAAAATTACTAAATAATAACCATGGAAAGGATTTGAGTTGTCCAGACAGTCCTTTTGTTCTATTGGATGTTATTGCAAAAGGAACAGGGGAATATAATCAAGAACAGGATATAGAAAATCTTAGTGTTCAGGAGAATGAGAGGGGAATGTCCAAGGAGGGGGAATGTTAGAATATTAGTAGTGGAGATGCTATAATTATCCAACAAACCCCAACTAAACAAAAGATAAAACATATGTAGAAAAAATTAGCAGATCCGGTATCGGAAACGGATAGAACAACGGAGCTCAATGAAGCATGTCCGGCTAATAGGTCTAACTATGAGATCAATGAAGTACCTCAATCTCCTGTCTATAGATGCAAAAAAACAAAAAGACAAGCTAGGATGCTCAAAAAAACGAAAAATATGCCCAATACTAAAATCAAAGGCAGAAACTCCAATCTTAAAGCAATTAGGAATATCTCTATTCAAGAAGAGATTGATGATAGTGGGGTAGCTAAGGGCTTAAATAGGGAAGAAAATCAGGTGCATGGGGAAGTTAGTAATAGAGGGCCTTCAATGAGGGGGGAAAATAACACCAACCCTAATATAGAAGAAAGCAATTTATTGAGAATTAGACAAGACCGCCCACAAACTAAGCAAACCAAGATGACAGCTTTTGGTAAAATAATTAGTACCAAACATGCTAGAACATCAATAGGTACGCAACAATCTATTCCTCCCCCCATTGCCGAAGTAATAGTACCGATAACATATTCCAATATTCCCTCATCTAATGGACTGATTGATGTGGTCGAGTGTGGGAGTGGTTCTACTTTTAATAATGTGGGGGTAAGTCCCCTTTATACGCAGACTTCCAAAATTCAGGACTCCCAGGGAAATGCATTAGCGAAACCTTCTGTGGATAATACAAAGATCCAATCGACTTTGGCCCAGACATTACCTAAGAACCATACAGGGAAGATTTTGGGTTGGATTAATATTAATAAAATTGACCCCCAGACAAATTTAAATAGAACACATCTTTTAAATTTGTTTAAAAAAGTTCCTTTATTGCGGGCTATAACAACAGATGATATAGATGCTATTTCTTTACCTGATTATAATAACTATTGAATGGTAAGTTGTTTTCACTCAGTGATGGTGGCAGATATGGTATGTACCCAAGAAAAAAATCTTAATTCTTTGGGATATGATCTAATCACATTAGCGGACGATAAAGAGGCCGACAACTTCCTTCAATATAAGGAACCAATTAACTCTCAAATAGAACAAATCCCCCATTTGGGTAATAAAAAAGTAGAACATTTAGATCCAGGGTTGGCTCTAATTTCCAGTTTTCTTAACAGTGGTAAGGATTGTTCATGGTTGCAACCAGTGCTTAAAACTTTAGAGACCTTTAGACAAGGCAATGGGTGCTCCTAACCATGTTAACATTGACGTCATTTCCTGGAACTCATGCGGGGGATCTCATCTGAATACATTTTTGACTAAAGGGGAAAATTATACCTGTCCCCGTATATATTTTTTCCAGGAAACTATGATGTTGTCTGAGATGTATATAGAAGGTTTTGATACCTTTTCCTCTATAGCATCAAGTGGGCTTTCCGGGCGGACAAGTGGTGGTCTGATTATCGCTGTGGATCGCAACTTGGGGTTTCATGGCGCTGTGATTTCTAAGAGTGATTGGCTTCTAGGCATTGTCTTATCGTCAGAGAATAGTGTGGATCCTATCCTCCTGTTGAATATATATTGGAATCCACTAAAGGTGACCATAGATACTGTGGAGGATTCTCTTGGTGGGATCCTGGGGGGTTGGTTTGAGAAGGGGTATGGTAATCGTATTATTATAGGAGGTGATTTTAATTTGGCCTGTGCTGAGGGGGCTATGTTAAATGAAAGAGGGGTCATCCCTAAAATTCTTCATACTAACCTTAAGAGAAGTATATGGTGGATACATTCCTTGAACATTGGAACCTGGGACTCTTAGATCATGCCTCGGATTGGAATCTACCCAAATACACCTGGAAAAGAGGAAGTAACAGTTCCAGAATTTACTTTTTTTATGTATCCAATAGCTGGAAACAAGCATGTGGAAAATTGACATTCATGGAGGTAGAGTTGGGTGATCACATCCCCCTGTGCTTTTCTTTATTGCTTCCAGGTCTTGGTATGCACATTAATCCTATGTCCATGGGCGCAAAGGTGACAAATAATAGGAGAAGGATTGTATGGAACAAGAAAATGATTAAGAAATGTAATACTTTAGTGTTAGAACATTTCACCCTAGAGTTGCACCGAATTAGTGGGGAAGAGAATCCCTCATCTGGGGGATTTTATTATAATAATATTATATTGTCATGTGTCTACAAAATTAGTAGGATAGGTTATATGGAGAAGCTGACATTTAGGGAGAGGGTTAGTGATTCTAGAGTCCAAAGATCCAAGTGCATCAAAAATAGGGATCTAAAGATTCTGAAGAAATTACCCATCTCTTTTGCTGGGTTTCAGCTTAGAAAGAAAACAATTATCATGAAACACAAAAATTTGATTAAGTCCCTGAAAATTGAACACCATCTTGAAGTTCATCAGTTGATGATGCACAATCTCTGTAAGGGCAGAGAGGTTACATTTTGGGCTACTGTTAACAACATGTTGAGGCCGACTAAAGACCAACTTGATTTCCCTATCCAAGCAGAGGTATGGTGCTCTTACTACAAGTAGAAGTTTGCATTGCCTTTCGCCTTCTCTGGGGAACAGGATATGGATTTAGGACCTCCAGAGGTGGACGACTGCTCGTGGGATTTTGAGGACATCATGTGGGCTATTAATAAACTTAAACCATCTAGAGCGCCGGGCCCTGACGGTATTCCTCCTTTTGTAATAAAGACAGCAACTGAAATGTGGGCTAAACTGTTAAAACCTGTATTTGATGATATTTTTAAAAACCATACCATTCCGAAATCTTGGACTCAAAGTATTATTGTACCCATATTTAGAAAAGGAGATGTTCTCTACCCCCAGAACTATAGACCCATAGCACTTTTAGATGCAGCTTGCAAGATCTTTGGCATTCTTCTTTTAAGGGATCTTAATAAAGTGATTAAGAGGAAGGCTTGCTTTAGCAAATTCCAGGCTGGCTTCAGAGAGGGTTTAGGAACTGACTTAAATGGGAACATTTTGGCCCACTTGAGAGATACTTTCCATCAAACTAACATGGGTGAAGTTTCTATGGCATCCTTGGACCTCTCCAATGCCTTTGATGGGGTTATCAGAACAAGATTGTGGACTAAAATGTTAAAAATGAATTTTCCTTGTAGGATTGTCCAACTCCTCGCGTTGCTGCATAACAATACCTCGGTCAGGGTTCGTTTGACTCAGGAAGGTACGCTATCTGATGCCATCGACACTAAGGTTGGGGTTAAGCAGGGCTGTTCACTTGCTCCCACGCTCTTCAACCTATACGTCAGTGATGTGGAGGACATGTGGCAGGGCCCTTCCATTGCGCCGGTTAGGTTGGGGAGCTTGGCTATTGAGTGTATAGCCTTTGCTGATGATTTTCTCCTCTCTCCGAATGCATCCAAATCTCGAACGATTGTGGTCACTAAGAAAATAACCAACAAGTCCTATATTTGGAAGATGGGAGATGAACAGGTGGAACAGGTCCAGGCAATAACATATCTAGGCTATAACTTTATGAATTTTTTGTCAGGTCAGGGTATGTAAATTCTCGTTCCTACCATTATGACGTTTCTATCTTGCAAAATGTGAGCCGGTCCTTTTGTATGGTTTGGACATCTGTACCCATGATATGAGCTCATGTTTGAATGTGGTTCAGGGGAAAATGTGGAAAGAAGTACTTGGCCTATCAATGGCAGTCCCCAATGCCATTATTCGACATGAGTTTTGTCTTACTTCACTCAAAGCAAGATACTTATGGAGACAGCTATCCTTGTATAGAAAGATAAATGATCCACCTGTAAACACCCTTTATGAGCTGTTGAATAGGGTTGTTAAATCCGGGTCAGTAAAATCTATCAGAAAATTTGGTGATAAAATGAATTGTTTATTAGACAGTCTAGGTCTTTGTCTAGAAGATCTGGTAGAATGACCCAGATTAGTCAAGAGACCTCTATTTAAGGCAGATTGGGTGGACACAGTAAACGGAGTAGAGTCTTACTCCTCATATAAGAATTATGCTAACTTTGGTCATGCAAGGGAATGTATTCCTCTCTACTTACAAAGATTCCCGTGTGATAAGGCGAGATTAACATATATGCGCTTTAGATTTAATCAGATGCCGACTTTAGAAAGGATTCAGCACTGGGGACACAAAGAAGAGGTGCTTAACCAAAATCGAATTAGTCTAACATGTCGCTTCTGTGGAAAAATTAACATGTTGGAAACTCTAAAGCACCTTGTTCTATCCTGTACCCATTTTGAGTCCAAACGAGCATTCGATCTTAAAGATAGATTTAATAGAGATCTTGAGATGTCTAGCCATTTGTTCTGGAGTCGTTGTATGTGGGGAGTAAATGTCTCTTTAATTTTAGCATTGAATTTACTTCTTCAAAATATAATGGAGGAATTGGAAAAGAAGAATTTAATAGGCAACAATTTACAAAGTAAATAGAGAATAATATCAATTAAGGGCTGAGAGAGGATTTTATTGACATTTTTATTAGGAACACTTGTGTATTTGTGTGATTTTTTTTTGTATAAAAAATAAATGAAATGTATACCTGTATTGTGTATGAAATGCTGTATAAGGTTTTATGTAAACCATTAATGCAACAATAAAAAAAATAACATAGCTGAACTCTTTCAAATCTGCAGGGAACTAGCCAACCCCTTCACAGTCTCCTCCTCACCTCTTCCCTCCCAGGCACTTTGCAATGCACTGGCCGCACACAGATATCCCCTTGCTCCTCCAGAACCATTAAGGACAAGATTGTCTCCCTCGAACCTGCACTCGCTGATTTCTGCAACCACTGTGTTGCTACTCGATATTTCCCCTCCTCCCTCAAGCACTCCTTTGTGTACCCCCTCCTGAAAAAACCTTTTACAGACCCTTCTTGTCCAGCCAACTACTGCCCAATATCTATCACCCCCTTCCTTGGGAAACTCTTGGAGAAGCTGGTCTTCCCCCAACTGACCCAGCACACTGAACTTGTTGGTTGCATCCATGACCATCACTCTGGATTCCGAGCATCCAGAGGCACGGAAACGGCCTCTTCTGAACACCCATGAGAAGCTGCTTGCATCTCTTGACTCCAACTCCCAAGCTGTTCTAATTCTACTTGATCTCTCCTCTGCATTTGATACGGTCAACCACTCCATCCTCATAAAACGGCTCCACGATACCCTAGGTATTGCGGAGCTGGCACTGGACTGGCTGACCTCCTTCCTCAGGGATGGATGTTATTCTGAGCTCGTTCTCCTCCCACTCCTCTATCCCCACCTGCGGCGTTCCTCAGAGCTCCAACCTTTCTCCCTTGCTCTTTAACAACTACCACACTCCGCTTGCACACCTCATTTTCGCCTTCTCCCCAAACTTCCCTCTGATCCTCTTCTTACTTCCTCCAGCATTCCTTTCCTGACTGCCTACTTCCAATGATCTCTACCTCAACCCCAGCAAGACTGAGTTCCTTCCTATTGGCACTCCTGCTCCCTCTTTCTGTCCCTTACTCTGGCCTTCTTCTATGGGCTCTCCACCTTCTCCTTCATCTGAAGCCAGAAACCCTGGAGTCATCTTCGACTCTACCTTTTCTTTCATCCCTCACATTCAGGACCTCGCCAAGAAGTTCCTCTTTCAACTCCACCTCCTCAAAGGAATTCTTCCTTTTCTCACTTTCCCCCAGAAGCTCACTATCTCTAGAGCTCTGGTTCTCTCTAGGTTAGACTACTGCAATAGCCTTTTCCTTAATCTACCCTCTTCTTCTCTATGGCCCCACAAGCTAATCCAGAATAGGGTCGCAATACTTATCCTTGGCCTTAAACCAGGGACTGCATCTCTCCAGCCCTAAAAACTCTCCACTGGATCCCGGTTGCTACAAGGATCAAATTCAAATCCTTCTGCATCATTCACAAGGCTGTCTGGGGCCGGGGACCACTCTGTCTGCAACTTTCTCTCACTAAATACTCTCCCTCCAGATCTTTACGTTCCTCCCGGACCAACTCTCTGTGTGTTAAGCGCTTCTCTAAACAGCGAGCTGGTGGCCAAGGCGTCATGCTGGGTGATGACTAGTTACTGGGAAACAAAAGGATAGCTGGGCAGTCCAGCCCTCCTCCTGTTTTGAATACATAGGGCAGGCAGCCCGCACTGCACGGTTACACCTGCCGCTTGCAGGTGTCAATACTTTGGTTTAGAAAAAAGTGCTGACACCTGCAGGCAGCTTGTGTAACCGTGCAGCCTCTACACAGGCTGCCTGAGGTGTCGGCTGACTGGGGCTAGTCGGGGGTTGGCCCTTTCTGGAGAATGCTGGTGCTCGGTCACGGTTGGCCCCAGCCCACTTAAAGCCCTGCATGTAGGAGACCTTGATGCACAGATAGTAAGCTGGGAGTTTGGGAGAACTTGATGCACCGATAGTAAACTGGGGATGTATGAGACCTTGATGCACCAATAGTAAGATGGGTGTGTGCAAGACCTTGATGCGCCGATAGTAAGCTGGACTTGTAAGAAGGCCTTGATGTACAGATAGTAAACTGGGGGTGTGGAAGACCTTGATGCGCAGATAGTAAGCCTGGCGTGTAAGAAGGTTTTGATGCACAGATATTAAGCTGGGCGTGTGGAAGACCTTGATGCACAGATAGTAAGCTGGGCGTGTGGAAGACCTTGATGGACAGATAGTATACTGGGGGTATAGGAGACCTTGATGCACAGACAGTAAACTGGACGTGTAAGAGATCTTGATGTACAGATAGTAAGCTGGATGCTTGGGAGGCCTTGATGCACATATAGAAAGCTGGTCGTATGGGAGACCTTGATACAGATAGTAAGCCTGGCGTGTAAGAAGGTTTTGATGCACAGATATTAAGCTGGGCGTGTGGAAGACCGTAATGCACAGATAGTAAGCCGGTGGTGTAGGAGACCTTGATGCACAGATAGTAAGCCCGGCAAGTAAGAAGGTCTTGATGCACAGATAGTAAGCCTGGCGTGTAAGAAGGTCTTGATGCACAGATAGTAAGCTGGGCGTGTGGAAGGCCTTGATGCACAGATAATAAACTGGGGATGTAGGAGACCTTGATGCACAGACAGTAAACTGGGCGTGTAAGAGATCTTGATGTACAGATAGTAAGCTGGATGCTAGGGAGGCCTTGGTGCACATAAAGAAAGCTGGGCGTGTGGCAGATCTCGATGCACAGACAGTAAGCTGGGCGTGTAAGAGATCTTGATGTACAGATAGTAAGCTGGATGCTTGGGAGACCTTGATGCACAGATTTGGAGACTTTGATGCACATACAGAAAGCTGGGCGTGTGGGAGACTCTGATGCAAGAGATGACAGAAGCAGTCAGCAATGGCTTTGTAACCAGCGTGCCATATGTGACACTTGTTGACCTTTTGCTCGTGTTTGGGTGATTCATGTACAGATGTTTTTCTTGCTGAGATTTATTCCACGCACAGCTGCCGTTTGCAGGCTCCCCACGCGCTAATCTACACAGAGAGAAGGGATGAGCACCGGCTGAAATCATAGCGCGCGTCTGAGGCTGCTTTCCTGTGATATGGCAGGGCGTTCACTCCTGTGGGGAGTTCACTCACTGAGTGAGACAGTACCATTGGCGCGCCCTGTAGCGATTTACTGGTCATAACAACACGAGGCCCTGCCCTGGAAACCCAGATAACATTTCCCAACCCTGGAGTAGCGCACGGTGATTTCCTGCCCATCCAGTCGGGATTTTCCACAATGTTAAATAAATACAGACGTCGTTCTTGTTTTCCACAAAAACGACATTTCATCCGTGGATGGTCACCCAGGACAGGCCTTTCTGACTCCGAGCCGCACGGTCACTCATGCCCGAAGTCCGGGCATGCTTTTCGGTTTCACTTCACCGGGGCCTGAAGCTTGGGCATCTCTCCCAGAAAAATTATCGGGAGTAATTACGCGTGGCAAAGGGTATAAGCCTGAAAAGGCCGTCGGCAACCAGGGTGTGGAGGGGGAGAGCTTAGCAAGATCGCTGAGGAGGGCTGCACAGAGAGGCACAGCAGAGAGAGCGCGAGAGCGAGGGGCACGCATGCGCAGCAGATTTACATAAACTACCGTTTTTGGAATGCCTCAGAGATCAGATGCGTCAGGTGAATCGACTGCCCTCTGCAGGGCAGCCTGCGTCATTGTGTCCACCGAGATCCCACACCCATGGCACAGCCACCCAACAATAAGAGAACAGCCTCGGTTTAAAAGAAGAGTTCCAGTTCTAATATGTATTATGTATGAATGATAAGGGCAGCTGTCTAAAGAAGTACATTGGTGAAAACTAGATTTCATATGGAGATTGTTTTCCGCGGGTTCCCCCCAATGAGGCTACTTTTCGATTTTCCTATAGTTCAGATGCGGGGACCTATGTTACGTTTACGCTTTTGTGTAAACAGGCCCCGCCACCTAAAGTTCCCTGTTTGCATATAGGAGTGCAAAAGGGGAGTGTAAAAAGGGGGCGCACATGCTTGCACATCCACTCCGTCATGCAAAAAAAGTAAACTCAGCCCCCTAATCACTCATTGAGGCAGCTTTTGCAGTAGATTCCAATGGAATCCGTCTGCTTTTTGCTGGTGTAAAATGCAGGGGGACTCTATAGGGATCCACAGTCAGCACAGCAATGTGTGTGTAGTATAATAATTGGTGGTAAACTTCTGAGTGACTGGCTCAACTCTTTATTGAGGCATCAATACCAGAAACATAAACATATATATAAATTAGAGTCCCAGGGCAACTGGCCCTCAACTGTGCTGGATGCTGTAATGGCATAAAGTCTGTGGAGAAAGTGTATTCCTTCTCTATAGAGGAGCGCCGGGAGCTCAACCTGCCCCGTGTCCTCTCTGCTCTCCTGCGCTTCGTGCATCTCGTTTTGTCCCCCGGCTCTTCCAGGTCCCTGTGCCGAGATCTCGTGAGATCTAGCGTCACGCGATGTCTCTACACACCTCCCCTTGACAGCGTAGCAAAGCTTATTGCATAACATAGTCATTATACTTCACCGGTCTTCTGTGCTCCCTTTTCGGCCGATCTTCCTTCCTGCCACCAGTGTCCAGTTCCTGACTAGTTTCTTGGAAGGTTTCTGATGCACCTCCTTCTGCTCCTTCCTCCATGGTCTCTCTCGCACTGCCTTCTCGCTATTGTTCTCGCGCAATCTCTCTGTCTGGGCCCTTGCAAGGGCTGGGTTCCTCTTGTGACCTTTCTGCTTCACAATGCTTCTCAAACATGGCTGGTTGGTCCCTCTATGAATAACTCTTATAGGTTGACTGAACTACCAACCTGTTATTTGGTCCTTGCTTGGTAGTCGTATTTTGATCCAGTCTCCTTCCATGACCTCTCGACCTTGGGTTGTTCTACTTTGGTCGCGTATAATAATGGGCGGTAAACTTCTGAGTGACTGTCTCAACTCTTCATTGAGGCTTCAGTACCAGCAATGCAGGAAACATAAACATATATATAAATTAGAGTCCCAGGGCAACTGTCCCTCAACTGTGCTGGATGCTGTAATGGCATAAAGTCTGTGGAGAGAGTTTATTCCTTTTCTATAGAGGAGCGCCAGGAGCTCAACCTGCTCCGTGTCATCTCTGCTCCTTCCTTCTGCGCTTCGTGCTTATCGTTTAGTCCCCCGGCTCTTCCGGGTACGCTGTGGGAGATCTCGCGAAACCTAGCGGCAAGCAATGTTTCTACAGCGAGGAGTATTAGTATGTCGCAGAGGAAGGGGGATGGCGGAATCGCAACTTACGATCTGCCCATCCTCTCCATCATACAAATGTTTGAAAATGAGCCGTGAAGTAAATCTAATGCTTAAAAGTCTTAAGCAAGACGTTTACACATTGGAATCACTTTACTACTCAACGAAATTGAGCTTCAATGTATTTTAGAAAATGCCAAATAAGACATTCTGTGGAACGTTGGATCAGTAACATTTGGTTAGCACGCAAAATAATGTAAACTTCACTTTCCACAACTAAATAAGGTGTTCCATTTTACCCTCGAAACACAGACTTTGCCCATCTCCACATGCCCAATAACAGCAGTTTGCTCCCGCTTAAGCCTTAGGCCTTGGGGCGGAGGAGGGATTTCCGGGGGAATTAGGGGCCTGCGGGAGCCCAAAGTAAATTCCTGAGCAAAGGAAGGGCAGAAAGTAGTGCTTTGGGCAGCCAGTGCCTGGGGATTCCACTCTACACCCCAGGCGCTAAGGCGTTTAGCACTCGGGACTAGTGAAATTCCCTCCGTGCTCCTCAGAAAATGGCTGCGTACTTGTGCCGCAGCGTCCCCCACTGCAGAGCGCAGCCATGGAAACATGACCACACAGAGGGACGCTGCATAGAGGAGGTGATGTGTGCAACCGTCGCCTGCATCAATCTGAGAGAACCAGTGTGCCCACCTCAGCCACAGAGGAACAAGGCAAGTGGGGGAGTGGCGCAGTGACAGCAAAGGATCAAGGGGGCACAGGCCCAGTTCCATGGATCTCCTGATGGGCCACCAGGTCAGACGTGCGGAATACTGTGCACATTCGTGCTAATAGTGTCTAGAATTGCTCAGAAACCTCACATTTTGAATGGATGAGCTGCTCAGAACGTTTTCCCAGGGGTGCTAAATGTCCCATAACGCCAATAGTAAGCTCCCACATGCCCAGTTATTGTGATGCACATGCACCGTAATAGAGCTGACAATCTACCCGATACATGCCATGCGTTGCCAGCTCATATGTGCCCAGTACCAAGTACTACCAACTCCCAAATGCAGAGTTACAGATATGGCAAGGTTCCCAGACATTGAGAGAGCTAGAGTCTGAGTAATGCCAGCTCATACGTGCCCAGTTTCAAGTACAGCCAACTCCCAAATGCAGAGTTACAGATATGGCAAGCTTCCCACATATCCAGTTGAGAGAGCTAGAGTCTGAGTAATGCCAGCTCATACATGCCCAGTTTCAAGTACAGCCAACTCCCAAATGCAGAGTTACAGATATGGCAAGCTTCCCACATATCCAGTTGAGAGAGCTAGAGTCTGAGTAATGCCAGCTCATACATGCCCAGTACCAAGTACAGCCAAGTCCGAAATGCAGAGTTACAGATATGGCAAGCATCCCACATATCCAGTTGAGAGAGTTAGAGTCTGAGTAATCCCAGCTCATACACGCCCAGTACCAAGAACAGCCAACTCCCAAATGCAGAGTTACAGATATGGCAAGCTTCCCACATATCCACTTGAAAGAGCTAGAGCCCGAGTAAGGGGTCACAGTCACTGGACACTGTACTTGTCGTAATACTGTGACCAGAGCAGCCTTGAATGTAGCAGGTTCACCAATCTCAAAATACTGCCATGACTGCATGACAACAGCAAATCCAGGCACAAAAAACTGGGAAACCCCGGACCTGAAAAAGGCGAGAAACTCAGAGCAGGCTGTCCTGGAGTGGCGCTGCATGGTGGTCGTTGGTGTGATCCAGGGGCGTTGCTAGGGGGGGGGGGGCAAAGGGGGCTATAGCCCCTGATCTTTTGGTTGTAGCCCCGGATAGAATCTCAGGAGCTACAGCCAAAAGACTAGCTAGCCCCCATTCCCAACAGTTCCGACATCAGCTTAGCCCCGGGTCTTTTCCAGACCTAGCAACTCCCCTGGTGTGATCCTTTGTGGCTCACTGCTGGAGCAGCTGCACTGGCTTCTCCAGCGCCTGCCAAGCGAGCATGGATGCTCTGAGCCTCTGAAGAGTTCTGAGGGCACTAGCTGGACAGGGCATCTGGGCCAGGAAGCAGGTGCTGCCACCAACACAGAGGGAAATCACTGCGCCAGGCTGCCCGACTAGTGCAACTCTGCCCCCTGCAACATACACAGAGACGTAGCCTCGACCGGGGTGTGGGGTGGGACACCCCTCCCATGTTTCCTCGGTTGTCGGATTTAGAGGGACCAGTCGGGTCTGAAGGTGTTGGTTTGGATCAGAGCAGTCATGAATAGTCTTCCCACCTGGCTTAAATCCTGTGGGCTGCAGTGTGCGGCTCTATTGCCAGACATGGGCCGAAGAGCAGAAAGCAAACGACAGGAAAGGGTTCCTGGGGGCAAGTCTCTCCAGTGACCCTTTCAAATGCACCATTCAAATACTCCAGGCAAAGTGCTCACGTGTAACTGTGAAAGGCCATAGTATGCATTTTAAAACCAAGCCCCAACAGCAGCTAATAGTAGGTGATTGGCTAATTTCGGAAAAAAGAGGCCAATGTACACAGTGACACTTTAAGTCCATGTACAGACCAGGAAAGCAGGAGCTAGAGCTACTTGTCTTGACTGCTTTTTTGCCACAAGGCCCATTTACAGCCTAGTTGGAAAACATGTGATTAAACAAACACACCATCCTTGGTGATCACGCGATGTTGCAGGTGAGTCTGGATTTCAAAATGTTGAGTCTGAAAGCAAGTGAGTTGAAACATTTGTGCCGTTTATGTTAAAATATTACTTAAACCAGCCACCACATACTTACAGGCTGTCCCAGTTTATTAGAATTCTATGTAAGAGTTGGGAAATAGTACTACCCAAAACTGCTGCGCAGGAATCTGCGGATAGTTGAAGCAAGTTTACTTATTTGCAACATGTGTTTTATTGTATTTATTCTATGTTTTATAATTGTGAAATTAGTTTTAAATTAATATTGATTGTATGTTATAAATGTTGTGGTAAATCATGTAATTTTGTAATACGCAGAAGGCTAGATTATTAGCCAGAAGCATTAAATAATAAATAAATAAATATTGCCAAAAGAAGGCAATTTTGAAACCAATAAACAAAACACATATTAGCCAAAGACAAGAGACAATACTAAAGTCAGCTAATTGTGACAATTATTGCAAGAATAAAGAAGAGGCAATAGTTGAGGAAGACATCAACAAAAATTGCCTAAGAAAAGGAGGGACCAGTGTGATACAGAAACATTGTCAGCAGTTTTTTAATGTAAAAGTGGCAAAACAAGAGTGAAATGAGAGAAGTCCTCTTGATAGAAGGTATGAAGGAGGAGAGGAGAGCAACGTGCATGGCCTGTGGCCAATGCAACAGTGCAACAAACGCCACCAATGTGTCGCATGTTTTCGCAGACAAAGTTGTGAATTTTGAAGTTGTTGAAAGGGCCTCATTACACGGATGGCGCTAAGGGATTACCGGCACCCGTAAGGGCACCGGTGCCGGTAATCCCTTAGCGCCATACTACGAGGTCCCTCAGCGGGTCCCGTCCTTAACGTGTGGCCAGACCACTTGAAACACTTGTATAGGCGCGTTACAAATGCCATATCATATCATATCATATCATAAGGGACCCGCTGAGGGACTTCAGGGCAAATAACGGTTCCGCTAATAGCAGTACCGTTATTTGCTCCTTCCCCATTCCCATTCCCATTGAGCCCTATGGGGGCTCAAATGGGAATGGGGAAGGGCCTTGGTGAATGGGGAATTACCGCCCTGCCAACCTTGGAATGGGGCTGTAATTCCCCCATTCACAAAGGCGGAATCGGTAAAATACCGGCAGCAACCATGGCGCTAATAGCGCCATGGTTACCGCCGTCCGTGTAATGAGGCCCACAGACTTTATAAAAGGCTTGAAGTAAAACCACAGAGTACTTCAGGAAAACATCATTGAAGTACTGCATTGTGGTTGAAAGTTGTGAAGAAGAAGAAGTGGGAAGACCACTAAAGGGTTTAATGAATTGTGGTGGAATGATCCTGACAAAACCTTGTTGTTAATACAGAAGAAATGTGGAAGTGTTTTGTTTCCTGAGAAGAAGAAGCTATGTTGAACATGTGTCTCTACTTGGAGAGATAGCGGCTGTTCGTTTGTTTGAACTGTTGGTTAAAAATCCAAGTGAAAGTCTTTTGGAGCAAGACATACTTTATGATCAAAACTTGGTTACACAAAAAGGAACTTTCTAATTTGAATGTTTAACTAAGATTCCTGCTTTTAATCTGGGGAAGGCGAACCAAACAGGTTACAAGGATACACAGATTTAGATTTAAGTTGAACATAACTTTAAAAAAAAAATCTTTATTGTGGATTTGGTTATTAAATAAACCTTAAGCACATTTACAAATTATATAAATGTATACAAGAAAAAGAATAATTTCCAATGCAATGTTCTCTTCATTTTACAATTACCAACAAATATGCATTTGATTTATATCACTCAAAACATTAATATTAACACTGTAGCAAAGTATATACAATGACCATACTGTTCCCAAATTCAAAAATGAGTATATATCATAATATCAGACATTTTAAAATAAGGCATTCAATTGATGTAAGATATCTATAAAGCTTCAATTATTCCTCTTTCCAAATATAATAAGATGCAGCTGTTAAAACTATTGATTCTGCACAAAAGACAGTACTCAAAAATGGGTCGTTTTCAATACTTTCAATTTGTTCCACGATTTTCCCATATCTCTTACAGTACAAATCTTTTATCAAAAGACATGATGTTAATACATAAACGTTTTTTCAATCTCCTTCCTTCATAGGCGACATAACCTTTTTTCATAGGGTATATTCTCCCAAGCGCCGACAAAATCCAACGTAGGGAGCAGATTGAGCCGTAGATGGAGAATACATTGTCTTAAGGTAGGGGAGCAAAGCTTAGATAAATAAGTGCGTGAAGCATTTAATAAAAAGCTTTGTGAGGAAAAAGCTTTATATCTCTTCTTATTCGCAAGATTTTCCAAATTAATTACTCTATCCCAGTCTCTAGATTTATTCTTCAATATTAAGTCTATGTTAGGCAATTCCAAAGCCGGAGGCAACGATAATACCAATGCAGACAAACAATGCAGACTGTTCCGTTAGTTATATAACGTTTGACTACTAACCATTTCTTCCATATTTTGGTTGTAATAACATCCTCATGAAAATGAATAGTAGGATTGAGCTTTAAAGGGAAATCTAAATAAATATAGCTGTCCACCACTTCAAGTTTAACATTATCCAATTTCCAGATAAATGTGGGTTTCTTTGGAAGACTGCCCCCAGACACATCATCTTTGTTTTGGTTGTATTAATTATCATACAATTATTTTTGACAAAACTGACAAAGGTGTCAATTGAGTGCTGCAAACCTATGGCAGTCTAATCGAAGAGGACTGTGTCGTCTGTATATCCAAGCCACGACACAGCCGCTCCATTAATCTTCAGCTGAACATTTCTTGCAGCATCAATTGGGTCTGCCCTATCTGAAACCTACAAGTTGAACAATAGGGGTGCAAGTACGCACCCCTTTTTAAGTCCTTGATTAGTTTCAACAAAGTCAGACAGTTTGCCCTCCAGATTCATATGAACTGCCACAGTAATATGCGTATATAACATTTTAAGAAAATATGACAAATGAGGATCAATCTCTCATTGTTCAAGTTTGCGCCATAAAAGCGGACCAGATACCAAATCAAATGCCTTGCTACAATCAATAAAACAATAATAAAGATTGGAATCAGAGTGCCGCCGAACAACCGCAGTAAGATATTGTATGGCGCAAATATTATTTAAAGTGCAATCGGCCTTTCTAAAACCAGTCTGGAAACATTTCAACAATCCTCTTTCATGTACCTATCGATAAAGCCTGCCCAATAATATCATCAAGAATATTTGACTAGTGTCGAGCATGGCTAACAATTGATAATTAGTAGAATCATGTCTGTGTCCCGTTTTATGTACTGGTATTAATATGGATTTTGTCCAACTATCTGGGACTATCCCAGTTAATTCTATAAGTTTAAACAATAAGATGTTTGCCCAAATTTCAGGGTTAGCTTTCATAAAGATATTTGCAGTACCATCGGGTCCGGGAGCTTGGTAGGATTTTAATTCATTGATGATCAGTATAATATCATCAAGCGCACATCCCACCTCAGAGAACTCACTCTTATAATGACAATCTCCATCATGGTAAAAAAACAATTGATTAATGTGTATTTCCCATTGGGATTCTGAAACTGCGTTGAGTTCTAAGGGGGCAGAGCCCATCAAGTACTCCCTATATCGAGACCAGAATTTCCGGGTGTCATTGTTCTTCAATATCCCAAATAATAATTTCCAATTCAAATTATTAAGTGAGTAATTATGGTGGGAGAACCACTTTTTATATCGCTAGCCAAAGTAGTTAATTGTACTTTTTTCTCTTTAGGGGATAGCAGGGGATTGATGTCTGCATGCACCATCAGACATCATGGAGCGCTGAATGACATCTGACAAGGGCAGAGTGATGTCATGAAGATATACGAGAATATGCTGAAACGATATGAAAATACTTAAGAATGACGATGTAACTGAAGCGACAAGGGAAACATGTAGGAAATGATAAGTAATCATGTATGTAAAAAGACGATGAAGTAACTTGTGGATCAATAAGTATAAATATGCAGCAATGCAAGGTAGATGAGACATACAGAAGCTTGCTATAGAGGAATATATAACATGGCTAGGACGCCCATGATTGGAAAATCGACGCCGGCTCTTGGGAAGATCCATTCTAACTACCTCAGAAACAGATCAGAGTGAAGAGTCAAGAGATGCTGGAAACAGCTCTGTGCACAAACAAACAGGATTCTATGTTGGCCTAGAATCAAGGATGCTATTTCAAGAAATAACTGCAGACTACAAAGGGAGGCAGACGGATAACGTCATGAGCGTGGGACGCATTTCTCTTAGATTAACGAACATGAAAACATATGCGAGCGCCAAGTATTGGACAATTAACAGTGAATAAGGCTCATAAAAGATGGAGTGAGCAAGTCTCTAGAGGCCTTCGGAGCAATAACACCCAGCTAAATTGAATCAAATAGCAGAATATAATATTTTTCCTTAAACAACTCTTCATCTGTCAAATCTTTCAACTTGCATCCTTCACTGAGAGCTATCATTGTTCTCCATCCTCTTCCTTCAATATCTGTCCCATGAAGAACCGCTGTCTCCTCTCTGACCACTGCTGCTTCTAACTTTAAGGGAATACTCAGCCCTCTTCATCATCCATAGGGATTTCTGGTCTAAACAAAAACTCATTAGGTATTCTTAATAGATTGTGTATTAGTCTGGGCAACCCTTATACTACAACAGTCACTCCATACAAAAATACTTCTGGATCTAAACAAACTCCTTGTAATGCCTTCTGGCCAGTAAACACTAATATAAATTCTTTCACAGTCGGATAATGGGTGGAACACACTATATATTCCTTCATCAGTAAATCATATTGTCATGTTGAGTTTTGTCATCAAGTCACACCCTAATATATTAACTGGCATCTGGCTAGATTGCAAAAATGGCATTGAAACGTCATGTTCTCCTATAGAGATTGGTAATTCCTCTGTAAAAGGAACTAAATTTGTCGCCCCAGAGAATCCCTGCACATTCATGGCAATAGCTGACGTTGGATATTTTCCCTCATGGAAACAGGAACGAGTTGCTCCAGTGTCTACAAGAAATGAAAATGTTTTGCCTCCTATCATCACCTGCACCCTTGGTTTCTCTTGGGGGTCTGGTTTCACGTATAGTACTGAAAACATCAGGTCTCTCTGTGGGCTTACCTATTGTGGGTATAAATTCATCACTGTACCTGGTGCTGTGAGATACCTGAAGGTATCTCACCCGCTAGTCCCCGGGGATCTGTCATCCAGGTGGCCAGCACACAGCCATTAATTCTGGATCCAGTTCCTGGGGGTGGACCAGTGCGGGAGGATCAAGTGGGCCATTATCCACCTTAGATACTACCACTTAGGAAGAAAGTTCACACTCGTCACAGCCCATTCTCCACTAATTTGAATTAGCCCACGAAAAGACTCTAACCCTTGAGTCATGCGATGGGTCTTAGACCTGCAACCCTACTGTTTCACTTTGGAGCAACGAAAAGGTAAGGACCAAAGAAACGTGGATTTCCTCTCTCAGTTCGCCTGTGAAACGGATGCAGTGGGACACCCGAAGGTGAGATGCGGTATCCCCTTCTCTGTAACACATTTTCCCCATCCTACCAGGTAGGATACCTTGGAACTCAGCCCCCTCCCTTTCCCGACACAAACACTTTCTCACAGACAGCTCACCATGAGCGACAATGGACTAAAACCAGAGCTGTATACCTGACATGTCCCAATACAATGGTCAGGCAAGGTCAGGCAATTACTGATCATTACACACACCTGACTTCATCACACTTCCCCACACGGATAAAAGGCAGAGCACGAAAGCACACTCTGAGCGAGGCAAAGCACACGAGGAGATAGCAGTTCCAAGGTGGCAGTTTAATACAAGGAGAAAGATGGTGAGACGAGAGAGGGGTGCAAGGAGGGAAGTGCCCTTGACCTTCAAAGACCGTTAGTTTTGTGAGCCTTGGAAAGTAGGAAACCTAAGACCAGGAATGAAAGCTGATGAACCCTGCACAGTGTGTCTGAGGTGCCCGGGGCTCTCCCACATCGATAACCAAGGCACGGATGAGCGATTGCTGCCATGGTACTGTCCTTGGCTCCTACAACAAAGCAGCATCAGTAAAGACAGGACAGCACAGCCAGTGAGTCGGAGAGACTGATTCCAAACCAGCCTGTGTTTTGAACCAAGGTTGCAAATGGCAACATTGTATGAAGATAAAAGAGAGAGAACAGTGTGAGAGACATATGTGACGAGCGACGCAAATATAATTGGAAACCATAGGAGTGACTGAACTTTGGGAGGCCAAGCAAAGATACCGTACACCATGGGTGCACAACATACGGCCCGCGTGCCAGTTGTGGACCGCCATGGCCTTTTGTCCGGCCCACGAGGCACAAAGACTTTCCTAATGGAGTGCGGCCTGCAAGCAGCATCGCCGCCCTCCATTAGGAAAGTCTTTGAAACTCTTCTCTTCCGGGCAGGACAAAACACTAGCCCTCATTGGCTCAGCACACACGCACCACGTAGCTCCTACGAGCCACGTAGTGCGTGTGTACTGCACCAATGGAGGGCCAGCACTGCGGCTGGCGTGGCCAGTAAGGCTTGATGCCGGAAGGCATTTCAGCCTTGCCACGACCACGCCAGCCATAGTGCCAGAGACCTCGCCAGTTGGTCTGTTTGTGTGTCGGGTCTGTTATGCTGTATGTTTGTGTTTATGTTTGTGTTGTGTTGTGATGCGGGGGTGGGGGGTGTCGGGAGTGCATGAATGTTTGTTTTTGTATGTTTGTGCAGTGTTTGCTGAGATGCGGGGGTGGGGGGTGTTGGGTGTGCATGAATGTTTGTTTTTGTATGTTTGTGTTGTGTATGTTGAGATGCAGGGGTGGGGGGAGTGTCGGGTGTGTATGAATGTTTGTTTTTGTATGTTTGTGTTGTTTATGTTGAGATGCAGGGGTGGGGGAAGTGTCGGTGTGCATGAATGTTTGTTTTTGTATGTTTGTGCAGTGTTTGTTGAGATGCGGGGGTGGGGGGTGTCGGGTGTGCATGAATGTTTGTTTTTGTATGTTTGTGTTATGTATGTTGAGATGCAGGGGTGGGGGGAGTGTCGGGTGTGCATGAATGTTTGTTTTTGTATGTTTGTGTTATGTATGTTGAGATGCGGGGTGGGGGGGTGTCGGGGGTGCATGAATGTTTGTTTTTGTATGTTTGTGCTGTGTTTGTTGAGATGCGGGGGTGGGGGGTGTCGGGTGTGCATGAATGTTTGTTTTTGTATGTTTGTGCTGTGTTTGTTGAGATGCGGGGGGGTGTCGGGTGTGCATGAATGTTTGTTTTTGAGTGTTTGCGCTGTGTTTGTTGAGATGCGGGGGTGGGGGGGTGTCGGGTGTGCATGAATGTTTGTTTTTGTATGTTTGTGCTGTGTTTGCTGAGATGCGGGGTGGAGGGGTGTCGGGTGTGCAGAATGTTTGTTTTTGTATGTTTGTGTTGTGTATGTTGAGATGCGGGGTGGGGGGGCTGTCGGGTATGCATGAATGTTTATTTTTGTATGTTTGTGCAGTGTTGAGATGCAGGGGTGGGGGGTGTCGGGTGTGCATGAATGTTTGTTTTTGTATGTTTGTGCAGTGTTTGTTGAGATGCGGGGGTGGGGGAGGGGGGTCAGGTGTGCATGAATGTTTGTTTTGGAGTGTAAGTGTGGTGTATGTTGAGCTGCAGGGTCTGTATGGGTGCATGCTTGAGAGTTTGTATGCTGAGTTGGGGTTGGGGGGTTTGGGTCTGTATGGGTGCATGTTTGAGTGTGTGTGCTGAGTTGAGGGGGTGGGAGGGTTCAGGTCTGTATGGGTGCATGCTTGAGTGTTTGTGTGCTGAGCTGGGGGGTGGGGAGTTTGGGTCTGTATGGGTGCATGTTTGAGAGTTTGTGCTGAGTTGGGGGGTGGGGGGTTTGGGTCTTTATGGGATATGGGGCATAGTGTTTGGTTGGGGGTGAGGGACATGGGGCATAGTGTTTGCTTGAGGGGTGGGAGCCATGGGGCTTAGTGTTTGGTTGGGGGTGGGAGCCATGGGCCATAGTGTTTAGTTAGGGGTGAGGGGGCCATGGGGCATAGTGTTTGGTTGGGGGTGAGGGACATGGGGCATAGTGTTTGCTTGAGGGGTGGGGGCCATGGGGCATAGTGTTTGGTTGGGGTGGAAGCCATGGGGCATAGTGTTTGGTTAGGGGTGAGGGGGCCATGGGGCATAGTGTTTGGTTGGGGGGCGAGGGGGCCATGGGGCATAGTGTTTGGTTGGGGGTGAGGGTCATGGGGCATCGTGTTTGCTTGAGTGGTGGGGGCCATGGAGCATAGTGTTTGGTTGGGTGGGAGCCATGGGGCATTGTGTTTGGTTGGGGGTGAGGGGGCCATGGGGCATAGTGTTTGGTTGGGGGTGGGAGCCATGGGGCATAGTGTTTGGTTGGGGGTGAGGGACATGGGGCATAGTGTTTGCTTGAGGGGTGGGGACCATGGGGCATAGTGTTTGGTTGGGGGTGGGGGCCATGGGGCATAGTGTTTGGTTGGGGATGAGGGGGCCATGGGGCATAGTGTTTGGTTGGGGGTAAGGGACATGGGGCATAGTGTTTGCTTGAGGGGTGGGGGCCATGGGGCATAGTGTCTGGTTGGGGGTGGGAGCCATGGGGCATAGTGTTTGGTTAGGGGTGAGGGGGCCATGGGGCATAGTGTTTGGTTGGGGGTGAGGGGCCATGGGGCATAGTGTTTGGTTGGGGGTGAGGGAAATGGGGCATAGTGTTTGCTTGAGGGGTGGGGGCCATGGGGCATAGTGTTTGGTTGGGGGTGGGAGCCATGGGCCATAGTGTTTGGTTGGGGGTGAGGGGGCCATGGGGCATAGTGTTTGGTTGGGGGTGAGGGGACCATGGGGCATAGCGTTTGGTTGGGGGTGGGAGTCATGGGGCATAGTGTTTGGTTGGGGGTGAGGGACATGGGGCATAGTGTTGCACTCCAAGAGTGAACCCAATAATAAAGCTAAAACAGGCACAGTCAGGAGATGTACATCCTTTGCTTTTTGAGGAAACCTGACTTAACGAAGGCCATACTTCTCTATGGGCAACCCAAACAGCAAACTATAGCAGTCCAAAATAACGGAATGTCCAATCAAGGGTCAGTAAAATATATATCACTTAATTAAACAGACGATATACAAGAACTAAATAGAAATAAATTATAACAATGGAAAATGTGTAGTACAAAATGTAAGTTTGAAATACAAATAAAAATCGTTACCCCTCAAAAACATATTCTTTTTCCATGTGTTTAATATAAATTGGGGGTTGAAAAAGCCTCCTGCCACACCCCGCCTGCCACCCCGCCCACATTTACTTTTCGGCCCACTATAGCCATCATGTAAGGTACTTTCGGCCCTCTGTCAAAATCAGTTGGGCACCCCAGCCGTAGACAGAGTGGTCCGGCACCATGTCGGTGCTCATTCAAAAGTCTCTGTTAGGTATCCAACTGATGCTAAGTGTGAGAAAAGGGAATCTTGAGATCGAAGTGGTCCTGCAATGGGTCAAGCTAAACCCTGTGCACATTCAAATGTCTTTGATGGTTTACTGTATACTGCAATTGGTCCGAGCCCGGCTGAGGGAGACTAATTGGGTAAAAGAAAGGCACCTGAGCCCAGCTGAGGGGGATCCGGGGTGAACCGCGAGTCACCCGAGAAAGAACATTCTCTGAACATTGTAAAAAGGGGGATCTGAGCCCGAAGAGGCGGATCTAGTGATGAACTTTTGTATTGCAAGGGATCTGAGCCCGGGTGAGGGGGATCAAGTGTGGACACCCAAAATTGAATACTGGTAAAAGGAAAGGAACTTTTGCATCTTGTTTTCTTTGTACATCAGGCCCCTGAGTCAAGAGACTTGTTAAGAAGTAAAGAGACCTGGACACAGACGGTACTGATGCTAGTAAATAACTATCCTCGTGCCGCAGAAGCCAGAGTATGTGCGCTCAAATGAACCGCCTTTCCCCGTGCTGGAAACGTGGGGAAGGGAGACCAACGGGCTGAACATCCTAACATATCATTTTGTGAACACTTCTTTCTCTTCCATGAACACTACTTCACATTATTTGTAAATTAGTGGTAAGGATTGGCAATAGGTTTTTTAGTATAGGCCATTTTATTTTGACAAGACTCCACTAGGACTGCATTATTATTATTTGATGGTCATACCTTGCTCCGATCTGTAGATTTAGGTTTAGATAGGAGTTCATCACACCCTTGCAAAAGTTCAATAAACACCCTTGAACTGTGGTCACTTGTGTCTATTTTACTGTTGATACTATGTCTTACTTACTGTGTGAAAATGTGTATGCACTTGGAGCACACCTCGTTTTGAAGACCGAACGAGGTGGAAGAAGTTAACCAACCGCTGCAAAATTAAAAGGAAGACGAGCTTGGCTACATCTGCATTACATCAAACCATATAAAGGAGAACTCTGACCCCTCCTGAAGATACTGAAGGTGAAGCAAGAGAAGAAGTTCTGCATATGCAGACCCGTTCGATGGCCAGGGGCAAAGACAAGGAAAATAAACAGCATGACAGTATTTTGAACTAAGGGTCAAGAACTTTCAGCATTTGAAGAGGTGTAAAAATACTTGTAGTTATCCTGAAACTTTCTTTTTGGACAGACCCATGAAACATTATATTGAACTATCAAAGTTAAAAAGAAGGAAAGCACACTTTAACTCTTTATGTTACCTATTGCAATAAAATTACATACTTGTTTGTTTGATGTTTCTATCTACATATTACATTCGTATTCAGCTTTAGTCAGAAGATACGTGAACATAGTGACATTTTTGGGGAATCCTAAGAACAATTATATTATTTTCTGAATAATTGTAGCAATCATCTTGCAGTTCTTGGTCTAAAACTGTGCTTTATAAAGAATTACAGAGGTACATATTTAGAATTAAAAAGAAAATGAAGAGGTTTGAAAATATAAGAGATTCATTGCCATCAAGAAAATCGATGGGCTTTCATGGAATACTAATTGTGATATAATTTTGTATTATGATTTGCATTTGCCTCCTGATTATTATGGCATTCAGACATGTTATAAAAATGATGAGGACAAGATGGGGAACAATGAGACAGTTACTATTATTCCTGATGGAATCACGCACAGAATATTTTATAATCTTAGTAGGCATCTATTTCAATTTAAAAGGGATTTTGGGGAAAACAATGAAGACACAAATACTTATCTTGAGAATTCAGCTAATTTAAAAAATAACATGATATCGGCACATGAAAATGGTGGGAAGGCGAACGTCACATGAAAGCTGCTATGTGTGTTCTCTAATACCTTATGCTTTGGGAACCTCTAAAATATTCATAGCCACAGAATTATAGGTGAAGAAAGCACATTGCCTGACACATCTCACACTTTGCCTGACAAGAGGACAGTCCCAAGGCAGAAAAGCAGCATTAACCGGACAGTGGGAAGTAGTTGTGGCAAAAGTAGGAAAAGAATGCAAAGATCAATGGCCGAAGATTGCAAGATTGTTGACATGGGTCGACAATGAGGAAGGACCATTGCAAATACTACCCTTGAAGAATGCTTCCTTATGTTTCAGAAATAATGGTAAGGTGAACTTTGGAGAGAACCGCCAGTGTGGCTGTTTTTGATATGCCAGGCATGAAGGAAGGAAGAGTAGTCCTCATGGATCATTATTGGGCCTGTGTACCAAGAGCAGACATAAAGTTGCCACCAAAATGGGGAGGACCAGCAGATTACAGACTTTCCAAAAATGGACACGCAACTGAGGAAGAAAAGATCCTTCCAGCAAAGCAGACCGAGGAGAGATAATTACTTCTCAGCAAACAAAGCAGACAGAGGGGAGATAATTACTTCTCAGCAAAATCAATTGAAGCCTATTATGACATTCCAGATGAGCATAGGTTTTTCAGCAGAACAGCAGTGATATTCACCTCAATACTCCTGCCAGGAATTCAGACTGCAGTGAATGCTAAATGGTTACAGATAACCAGATGGGAGCTGCTGCAAACAATCAATATGACAATAAAAGGATTTAATGCGATCGGAGAAGAATTGAGGGCGATCAGGCTTATGGCCGTCCAGAAGAACAGGTATGTCCTGGACTTAATCACAGCAATGGAAGGAGGCCTGTGCGCAAAGATCGGACCTTCGTGATGCACATTTATATCTGCCTACGATGAAGATAATGGGACTCTGACAGAGGTAATAACGATGTTGTCAACCCTGCACACAAAGATGAAGGATGAAGTTGGTGAGACCGAGGATGATGGCTGGGCTTTGTCCCTGTTCTCATGGATTCCAACTTGGCTGGCGGATGCCGTCAAATTACTTGGAGCAGTACCAGTGTTTGTACTGCTAGAATTTTGGTCTTATAAGGATCATCTTGGGACAATGGAAGAAGACAGCCAAGAAAGCCATTGGGATGAAGATCATGATTGACATAGATGCTGGAACTGGTGAGCAGATGCAAAATGAAGAGTACTTGTGAGAATATAATGATAAGCACCCTTGCACCTCCAGGAAAGAAGTTCTATTACCCAAAGGATCATACCAAATATGTAGGACGCTGGATTTTGTCCACCATCTGGAGATTGTTGCCACATGACCTGGAGTGCGGATGAACATATAAAGAATGCAGGTCACCTGAGGGGGGTGACAAAGATCTGTATCCCAAAGAAACAATCATATGAAGAGATGATGAAGGAGAATGTAAAGGAGAATGAAGAGAAGAATGTGGTTGAGCACTCTACCAGAGGGGAAATGCGGAGGGGCAGGTAGACGCATATACCCTAACTCCAGCCCCCTCACCACTGTCATATTGGAACAGCAGGAGAAGAGCTGTGTTGTCCCTATACCGCATAGACTGTGTGAGAGACATTATGCACTCAGACAACCATACCGAATGTACCCTCATGTTGAAAGAGTGGATGGATGTCTGCACACACCATTAGACATCATGGAGCGCTGAGTGACATCTGACAAGGGTAGAGGAATGTCATGAAGAAGATATATGAGAATATGCTGAAACGATATGAAAATACTTAAGAATGACGATGTAACTGAAGCAACAAGAGAAACATGTGCAAAATGATAAAGTAATCATGTACGAAAAGAAAGATGAAGTAACTTGTGGATCAACAAGTGTAAATACGCAGCAATGCAAGGTAGATGAGCGTATGTAAGCTTGCTATAGAGGAATATATAACGTGGCTAGAACAGCCATTAATGGAAAATGGATCCCAGCTCATTGGACGAAGATCCATTCTGACTACCTCAGAAACAGATCAGGGCTGAAGGGTCAGGAGAGGCTGGAAAACGGCTTTGTGGACAAAAACGAAGAGGAGTCTATGTTGGCCTAGGATCAAGGATGCTATTTTCAACTGCAGACAACAAAGGGAGGCAGACGGATAAAGGCATGAGTGTGGGACACATTTCTCTTAGATTAACAAAGATGAAAACATACGCGAGAGCCAAGTATTGAACAATTAACAGTGAATAAGGCCCATACAAGATGGAGTGAGCAAGTCTCTAGAGGCCAAGGGAGCAATAACACCCAGCTAAATTGAATCATAGGAGGTTAAAATTGAAAAATGTGTGGTCTCCTCACATGTGATGCAGAAGACGAAAAGAAGTGATATTCATTAAGCTGCGGGTAAAGATAAATGATGTGCTCCTACTCCCTCAAATGGCCTAGAACGGAGAGCAATGGCAAGGTCAACTACAGACGGGAAACTTTGACTTATGGTGAAACTGATGAGAGATGATGGCCTAGTTGTGAAAGTGGGGAGTAATCTGACGTGACTCAAGCACCTGGGTATCGATTTACTTTTGTGCTGCTAGTGAGCCGAAAATCCAAGGATGGGTGTGATGCCAACCAATCAGTGTGTCTATGGGGCAACCTGCTATACAATGTTGCATAGAACAATCCACTGCCATTTTGTCCGCTATAATCAGTTTTATACGTATATAGAGGTAGTTCGAGGTGTGTCTTACAGATAAGAGACCGCCAATGAAGTACTAACCCGTATACTTTCTAAAGGTAGATATGTTCCCCTAATCAATACCTCCCGCCAGTAGGTTTTTACAGTGGGCCACGTAGGATGATGTCATAAATGATGCATATTGGGGTTTAAGACCTCTGTGTAATCAATTTTGTGTGTGTGTGTGTGCAAACGTCAGTCCAATATTTGTCAGTGTACCCTACTTTATTAAAATAAGAATAAAGTAGTACTTTGCCATATTCTTTGATTCTGTCCGGTTATTTGGCCTGAGATCTTTATTCCATCTTGCACAAGAGATGTTTCGAAATACTAGAGCACACAAGCATTTGCATTATGGAGCAGCCACAGCAGACGGAGACACCACACAAATGTTCTGCAAAATGAGAGCATACACAGATAGAACCAGAGTGCTGCCTGGCCTTTCGGTCCCTCAGCCCCTCCTCACCAACCTATGATTTGTTATGGGGGAGGATACGTTTAATTAACTAATTGCTTCAGCAGTGGCAGCAGCCTTTCAGTAGCAACAGCCTCAGAGGCAAACAGCAGAGGATTCAAGTAGCCAGAAACCCCTAAGCTACCAGAAGAGCAGGTACCTGCAAGGGGATCAGCTATCTGCAGCATTATAGCATGTCACGAAGAAGCTGACCTTCTTGGGGATTATGTCACTCCAAAGCCAGAGGGCTTGCCCATTCATAAAGCAGTCCAAGCACTACAGACCAAAGAATGGAAGGAGATCAACTAGCCTGTATTCCCACACTTTGTTGCAAAGTGTTTTCCCAAGGCCTAATTTTCACTGGTCCAGAAAGTGGACTCTTTGGCATGCAATATGTATTCATACAGGAAGGTACGCTGCCTATATTGCCCAAACACTGGTCTGGGACTTTAAACAAATGTTCTCCGCCATACAGTCTGAGGAAGACCCATACAAACTCTTGATAGAAATGCAACTACAGGCTAAACTTCAGTCTGATGCAATGCTTTAGGGGTTGTCCGCTTCAGCTGATTCTGCTGGGTGGTCCGTAGCAGCCCAACGCCATATGGGGGATGAGGCAGTGGAAGCCCGAGGCCAGCTAGAAGCGCTGCTTCTACTTCTAATGACGATGTCAGCAGAGGGCCAAAACATTATCACTCCCACCTGCCAGCCTCCACACAGATTGTTTGGGCCTAAAAGGTCATTAGGTTCTCCACACAACCGCCTCAAAGTAATTACTGGCAGGTTGTTTTCATCCCACCTTAGTTTTGAGTGGGATGTCTCAAACACCTTCCCCAGGTCTGTCAAAACTCCATTCAGGACTAGTGGCTGTTACATACAATCAGGAAGGGCTGTGAGAATGAATGATCCTCTCCGCCCATAGCAACAGGCATTCTGCAAAATCTCGCTTCCAAAGGGATCCCTTAAGTAAGGCATAAGGCCTTGCCAGATGCAATTGCTCCTCTTCTCCACAAGAAGACCATTGTACAGTTCCCATGCCACAGAAACTCAAGGGGAGTCACTCCATCCTTTTCTTAGTTCAGAAACCGGCATGGGACATCAGAACAGTCTTGGATCTGAAAAAAGAACATTGGTTTCTAATATACACCCCTGTCAAGATGGTCACACTGCAGCAGATCATCCTCTCATTCAGCTGGGGGACTGTTTAGCATCTCTAGAACTCCAGGATGCTTACCTTCAGATCCTGACAAAGGAAAGCCATCAGGCATTATTTAAGAAATGCCTATGGAGAAAAGCACGACCAGTTTGCAGTTCTTCCATTTAGACTTGTCCTACAGTGTTTACAAAGGTCTTAGCTCTACTGTTAGGTACACTGCATCAGGAGGGCATTAGTCTATTCCCATAAATTGATGATTGGTTAATCTTGACTCCTTCTGTTTTTAGGCCCACTGACTATGTGAAGAAGGCGTGCGATGCCCTGCAGTCGTGGTTTTTTGATCAATTGGAAGAAAGGTCATCTGACTCCATCTCAGATTCTAACCTTTATCGGGGTGCTGAGTGATACAGTCAAGGGGAGAGTTTTTATACCAGAGGATAGAATGCAGCAGCGTCAGGTCAGACTGTCAAGTCTCATAGAACTATATTCCTTTTCGGAAAAACAATGTCTAGGGGGCCAACGTGAGTTGAAACAAAAGTTCAGGTGCTGCAGTGGGACCATGCTCACCTCAAGCCCTTAGATTGTCATCTGCTAGACTTCTGGTATCTGCCTCTTCTCCAATCTAAGTTCCCTATTCCTTGGTGCCAGGTCCTCATGATAGATTGCCAATGGTGGTTTTCCCCCTCCAACCTTCTGAGTGGCGTTCCCCTCTCCATTCACGGCTCCCAAGGTTCTAACAAAGGATGCCAGTTTATCTGAGTTGGTGGAGGGAATTCAGTGCAAGCAAGATAGTTTCCTCAGGAGGTGCACCCTGGGCTTGCTCATTGTTATTCACAAACCTGATAACACAGGTTGGTAGGCCATGGCCATTTATCAATTTTCATGAATAACAATGAGTTAGAAGGTGACAATGTTGGGCACTGATGCTGGCCATGCCTACACACTGTTCCAATCAACCTGCTTAACCCCTTAAGTGCTAGGCTATTATGAAAGTCTATGCAAAAAGGACGAGCATACTCGTCCTTGCCACTTTTTAACATTGCTGCAAATTCTCCCCACACGGGCAAGGTCAGTGAAAAGGCCAATATCGAAGAGGAGTGCCTTGCATGAGTGCCAAACCAAAGAAGATGATCTTGCTGCAGTGTTTAACAGACGTTCATCAGTTCAGTAATGATGTTGCCTGCATTTGTCCAATAATTTATCATAGAAGGAAAGCTTGTTGCTTGGCTCTTATTTTCTATTGATAGATTGTTAAAATGTTCCACTTGCCACTGATAGGATCAGAGTAAAATATTATCAATAATGAGTTTTAAAGGAACACTTAAATATTCACGACACAATGGGGGTCAACGCAAGTTGGGCGGAGCATTAAAAAAGCGCCAGTAATGCCATTACCGCCGCTTAACCGGTCCGCCCAACTATGAGATGGGCGGAAAGTCGACAGCTTTACCTCCAGCTCTTAGCTGGAGGTAAATCTGGCAACTTTCTGCCCATTTTAGGCACAATTACCTTGGCACAAATTGTGCCACAGTAATTGCACCGTTACTTCCCCATAGAGTCCTATGGACTCTTGAAAAAATGCAGAGTAACAGCATTGCCGCAACTCGGGATCTGGTGCTAATAGCGCTAGACCGAGTTGCAGTAACGCTATTTGCGTTGGGCGGTATCCTAGCAGTTTTACTGCCGGGATACCGTCCACTCCTGATGATGCCCTATATGTTATGTTGACTGGTATCTGCAAATCACACCATGCATCCAGCATCCGCAATGCACTGTTGGTATTTGCAGCCTTTACACCAATTATGTTGGTACTGTATGGAGCAGGGATGGGTGGTGTCAGTGGACTGGGAGCCGCCCGCCCGATGCAAGAAAATATTGGGGCCCTGGCACTTATTTTCTTACAAATTAAGTACTGGGAATACCAATCTGTTGCACTCTGTAAAGTTCCCAGGAGCCTGATTCAACCCTCGAACACTATGCACTGGATTCTATTCAGGTTGCTGACCACAGGATTCCTATGAACATTAAACTTTACAGTAGATAAGAACAGTCTGTTGAAATCTATTCCTAGCCATTTTAGAATAACGCACAGGGATTACTACACACATACGTTGGCCATAATGGTGCCCTTTGTGTCACCGGTATTATATTAGCCTCCCTAAGAACGCTAACTAGAAGATGACCGTAAATAGTGATTTTCGGAAAAGTGGGCGCTCTCTTTGTGCACCATGAATTTAATGCCCCGCTTTCCATTGCTTCCATAGATTTTTAAAGTATTTACATCACCTTGACGAAGATTGCACAGAACCAGTTAGCAATTAAGTCCTCCCAAACCTCTATTTATTTCCTTTTCAAATCCTCCTGAACAAAAATGAACCCTTTACCCCCCCAAAAACATGCATTCGATGCACATTTTTTAGATGGAAAAAATTTGATGGAATGGCATTAGATGTAATGACCAGATACCCTTGACGACTAGCCACGAACGATGTGTTACTGATGTGTGTAACACACAATATAATTGCTGTACATGTCATAATATTCGCAAACACCACCGGACGTTGATAGACATGTTGGTGAAATAGGGGAACCATTTTGTGCCAATGAAATGATGAAATAGAGAAACCATTTTGTGCTAATGAAATGAAACTATTGGTAAAGAAGAAAAAAACACTGTGTGCTACTGAATAAAGGACACTATTGTATCAATATAAGAAATTGTTTTCTTCAACAATGTGCATTGTACTTACCTGATGATGTAGACTCCTGTCTTATCAATATAGAGAATATGAAAACTTAGAAGGATTCCCGCCTCACCCACAGTGTAAAGTAGACAGGCCTGGCCAATTCCCTACTTCACACACTACCTGATCTCTCCCTCAAGGAAGGACACCCCTCCATCGACCTCTTTGACCAATAGGTCTCCAAAGCTATGACCCCCTTCACTCCAGCCTGTAGCCCCTCCTTACAACCAAGCCCACACGAAAAGTGGTACACCCCTTCATCCAAAGCTCACAAAACCTGCAAGCATTGCATAGAGCTAATTTGGAGGACCAACCCTACCCCACAAAACAAAGCGGCCTTCGCATTACTGAACAGGGCATATCTGTACGAAATCAAGAAAGCCAAAAGAAAACACTATGGTTACAGAATCTCCAACTCCAACAATCCATCTAGGGGAATTCAACTACCCTAGCAGCTTACCCCTCCCTCACCTAACTCACAAGCTCTCTGCGAGGAACTTTCCAACCACTTTCACAACGTTGCGCTTGAAAGACATTGTACCATCACCACAGAACTTGCTCGGATCCTGCCATCTACATCCGGCTCTCTCTCAGTCCCAAACCTTTCCTCCCCCTCCCTACCAACTTTCTCTTCATTCACACCTCTTTCCCAGGCCGATTTCTGCAACCTACTAGCACTCGCCTGGAGATCCTTGCTGATCCCCTCCTAAAAACGATCCTTACCTCCACCTGTGCTGGTAGCGTAGCCTGCTCCATCATAAACAAATCCCTCTCATCTGGCACCTTCCCAGAGGCTTTCAAAAACTCTCATGTCAAACCACTACTCAAAAACCCCAGCCTCCATCCACTCTCCCCTTCAAGCTACTGCCCAAACTCCAACACTCGCTTCATTGCCAAACTAATGGACCGTGCGGCATATAAGCAACTTGGCCTCTTCACAGAAGCCAACAGACTCCCTAACCCAGCCCAATCAGGGTTCTGACCCCTCTGTAGAATTGAATCCTTCTCTGGTCACTGTCTGGGATGACCTAAAAAGAACAGCTGATTCAGAGGGTGGGCTACGCTCCTCCCCCTGGATCTATCCACGCCCTTTGTCACCATCGACCACACAATAGTCACAAACAGGCTCCTCATGGTATGCAGTATTTATATCGAATATTTTATAAAGAATGAACATATATCTAATATTTCATAACAAACATTTTTATAGAGAATGCATTTAGGGGTGGGGTAAAGGGTTAAATATTTTTGGGAAATGGTTGGGGTAGGTTTTTAGGTGTGGGAAACCCCCCAAAAATAAAAGAATAAAAAAGTACATTCTCTATAACATTTTTAGTTAGAAGTTAGAACATATTCGATATATGTTCGTTCTTTATAAAATATTTCGGTATATAGACAAAAACATGTGACCGCTCCTCACCCCAGGCATCAAAGATTCTGCCTTTAATTGGATCACCTCTTTTATTTCCAATCGCTCACAAATCATTCTCCTCCTGCCTTTCTCCACGGCTTCTCGCCCAGTCAGAAAAGGGGTGCCACAGGCAGCCTCCCCATTTACCTTTCCTCTTCAACATCTACCCAAGCCCACTGCTAGCTCTCGTCCACTCACACAATCTTACTTGTTACAACTACGCAGACGACACCCAGATAATTTTCAAAATTCCCAAAACTCCAGCCTCCCCTCTTCCTGATCCCGCCTCTTGCCTTTCGGATATCGACCTACGGATGACGACCCTTTGACCTAATCCTCAACCTGGGCAAATCAGAAATCCTAATATAAGGCAAAACGGCTCTTATCCTCCAACCTTTACGATGGCCAATTGCCCTGGGAGCCCTACCTGCTGCCTCCACATCCACAAAAAAATGTGGATGCACGATGGACGCAGACCTACCTATCTCCAAGCACATCAACTCTGTATCCAGAACCTGCCACTTCCACTTACGTATCCTAAAACAAATCTTTCCTACCTCTCCTATCCTCAAAGAATCTTTGCAATACTGGCCATCATCATCTCCCACCTAAAATACACCAACTCCCTCTATCTCGGCGTCCTAGCTCAGGAAACTCAGAGTCCAAAATGCAGCAGTCAGACTGCTCCTTGCCATCTCACCAAGATAACACATCACCCCACACTCAGAGTACTGCACTGGCTCCTTGTTAGCCAAAGAGCGACCTTCAAAGCCATGTGCATCACACACCGACCCCTCCATAATACAGGACCTCAGTTCCTTCAGAACAAAATCATCCACCACCAAACCCCCAAAAACCTCTGATCGGTCTCAGCTCTCCTCCTCGCCATTTCCCCTTACCACTCCACCAGACTTGGTGGCTCAGCTTTCTCTATCCTAGCTCCCACCATCTGGAACACTTTTCCTCTGCACACCCACCACACCGAGAATAAACCTGGCTATTTTCTGTATCATCCTGAAATCCCTCCCTAAAAACCTCCAATTTCCAACCCGAACTTAGAAACACTCGGCGGCGCTGGCTGCTTTTCTAGCATCCCGGGCCACACACACTATCATACACCAATCATGACCCTGGTTTCACACAAGCACCACTAACAGAATCACAGCCCTTCATTCATGAAATGTCACATGATTGATTAGTCACTGCACTTGGCATTTATAGGGAAACAGGCAAATCGCAAAACGCAATCAGAGTGGCTGTGATAGAATCACCATCATTGCGATTGGGATGCACTGCAGGGAATTGTCAAGAGAGGATGTGTGCCATGGCCAGGTCTTGCGCCAGTAGGCCAGGTGGGGTTCCCTTGTGCATTACACAAGGAGGGCAATCTAGAACTAGCGCTGGAATTGCTCTGGAAGGACTTGAGGGATGGCCATGTATTGCACATGTAAGAACTATAGGATGGGCCACCCATGGCAAAGGTAACAACTGAAAAGGTTCATTAAGCATAGGATATCTGTCTAGACTTGCCACGCCAACCGCATAGAAGAACCTGCAAATACAACCAGTGCTCCTCTTGTTGCAAATAGCTGGAACATAGACTGTCACTGTCGCTAACAGCAGCAAGAATTGGCAGGCAAAGCCAATATCTGAGTGGGCATACAAACAACAAATCACCACTGCAGCAAGGACTATAACAAAATTCAGTTGTGCTGTTCACACAATTCTCTGCCTACTTACACCAGACTATGCCTCAACACCTCTGATATCAGAATGCAGCGAAGACCTATGTTAAAATCAGGCATACTGAACACATAGCGAGTCTCTAGCACTCACGCCATCTCCTGATTCCTCTCAGCACCCATCCACATGCCTGACCGCATGGGTTGCTCTCTACCAGAGCCTGGCCAGCCCAGCTAAGCCTGATGTGGACAAATGCACACATGCATCCTAATCTTACTCCATGACCTCCAACACTCTGGAATTCAGTCCACCGAGGGCGTTCCCACTACCAGCGCATTGAGACTATTATAATGGTAAAAGGTGCTATATAAATGACAAGTACAATACAATACATTTAGAATAATGTTTTCAGGATGGTCTCTGAATAAAACAATATGTGCATTATTCAATCTAGGAATATAACAAGACATGACTAATTCGATCAATAACATAGTATTTAAACACATTGGCTGTTCCTTTGTCATTCTTTAAGTGTTGTCTTAAAATGGACTTAATCCTTACCCAAGTTATTTCAAACAAGTTGCGCAAATTCTACTGCACAGTGGCCCCACCCCTTCATTTTATGTTCTTAGTGAGTGGGAGGAGACTTTTTATGGTCATGTGACTGGGAAAAAATAATAATAAAGCAGCTAGAAATGGGAAAGGGACTAAGGCAGGCTCCAAGCTAAATGTTATGTTAGATTGGGTTGTTAGGAGACCCTTTCTAGGGGGCCTTCAGCCTAAAGTAGTTAGGACTTTGATGAGAAAGTCTAGCACTCACTGTAATGACGATTCGCACACTGTTCTCGAAAATCAGAATACTATCCTTTTGTGCATCACTTGCGCGTGTGCCGTGCCTGTTATGCATTCTCTGTGCACTTCCATCATTCCTGCTGGGACAGAGATGAGGCAGGCGCATTTCTAGTCACCACAATCTTCCTTAACAAAAGAAACTGTCGGGGAACAGCTAGGAAACGGTCTCAATTTGTATGAATGCACAAATTGTCTTAGAAACAGAACTCTGAAGCTCCACTCAAGTTCCTATTCCATCAGTTCTTATTCCTAAAATCTACCCTTCTCTTGTTTCTTATCTAACTTCCTTTTTCAATACGTGTCTCTTGACTTCTTTTTTTCGTGCTTTCTTCAAACAAGATTCTATTCTTACTATTCTAAAGGAAACCTTCTGCTGATCCTTCTTTGGCCTCTAACTTCTGTCTTATTTCTCTTTTACTGTATCTTTCTAAAATACTTGAACGTCTTGTTTACTCTCAAGTTTCTACCTTTGTTTGTAATAATTAAATTTTTGATCGCTTTCAGTCAGGGTTCCACGCTTTTCATTTCACAGAAACTGCTCTTCTTTCGTCTCTAACTCTCTACTCTCTGCACATTACTCTAAACAATCATCTATGCTTATTCTTTCAGACTTGTCTGCTGATTTTGATACTGTTGATCACTCTCTGTTACTTCCCCCTCTTTCTTTCTTTGGGTTCTCAGGGTCTGTTCTTTCTTGGTTTCGGTCATATCTGTTGGGGGCCTGCCTTGGATCACCGGGCAGGCCCCTGGGTGTGTTGGAAGCACCCGACACGGACCCTGAGTGCGTCGCTCACAACGCGAATAAAGGAGTGGGGGTCACCCCACCCGCTCCGGATCACCGGAGCAACCCACGTGGCTAGGGACACCCAGCACACCGCGGCCCAGGCTCTGGGGGCACCCAGACCGGGGTCGCACCAGCAACCATGGTCACATGGCATCAGGATCCCCATGGGACGGAGTTGCCCAGCAGGGGCACCGTCCTTGTGCTGGGCCCTGTCTTTGGGCCCAGATCACGCGGTGTTGCACCAGCATGGTGCCAGACAGAAACGACACCGGAGCCTTAGTTGGAGTGACTTACGAGCAGGAACAGCTTGTGCTTTTTATTAACTTGGTCACATGGTTCCCCATGTGACCAGGACAACACACTGGGAAATACCATGTCTCCCAACAGGGGTGACATGCAACAATATCTATCTGAAAGGACCTTTTTGGCCTGTTAGGAGGGGTCAGATTCTGATACATTTCCACTTGTCCATGGTAATCCCAAAGGTTCTGTTCTCAGCCCATTTCTCTCTTTTCTCTTTACACTTCGCATCTGGCTGAAGTCATTTAATCGCTTCGTCTTTCCCGCCACTTTTACGCAGATGACACTCAACTTTTCTTATCCTTTTCTTCTTTTACTCCTGAAATTCACAATAAACTCTCTACATGTCTAACGTCCATCAATTCTTGGATGACGGAACACTTTAGGTATTAAATACTACCAAAACTGAAGTATTCTTTTTTCCCTCTAACACTGTCTCACCTCATTTTCCTTCTTCCTCAATTTCTTTCCCTCGTTCCTGTTTATTCTATGGCCAGTAACTTGGGACTCTACTTTGATTTGACCTATCCATTTCGTATCATATCTCACTACCTTCCCGAGCCTGTCGTTATCACTTGTATAATATCTCTAAGGTTGGTCCTTTCTTAACTTTTGACGCTACTGAACTTTTGATTTCCTCACTGATTTTCTCTAAACATTTCTACTTTTCTGTTTCTCTATTTGGTCTTCCTATCTCTCATCTTGCCCCATTGAAATCCATCTTCAATGCTTCTGTTTGTCTTCTTTATCTTCTTCCTCCAGGTGACTCTATTATTCCCTCTCTTTCTACTCTCGGTTGGCTCTCCTTTCACTCACCTCTAAAATTCAATTTTCTGTGCTATCTTACCTCTCTTGTACCAGTTTATACTCTGCCTCGTTCATTTCGCTCCCAGTCTCAATTTCTTCTTGTAGTCTCTTGTCCTCCCTGATCTAATTCCCATTTTTGCTCCTTTTCATTGGAATTATCTCCCACTTTCTCTCCGCTCTATTTCTCTATACTCTTTATTTCGTTCCTCACTAAAGGCTCATCTTCTTGAAATTGACTAACAACGTTAAGTGCTTTATCTTGTCATTTGCATTTTCATTTTATTGTACCATTTTTTATAACCTGTGCACAGCACTTTGGCTTAAAGTGCTTTATAAATCCTAAATAAAATTCTACCGAAAAAATACACAATATGCTGTGTCGGGCGTGAGTAATTTATCCATCCCAACTTGTTTGTATTCTGGCGTATTTTGTTGTGCTTGTTTCCAGGGGTCAAGTCCTAAAAATTAAAGCTGGGGGACTTATCAATAAACAAAATGAGATGTGACATTGCCAGAAATTAGCATATAAAGGTGAAATATGCACATTTCATTAAATTGGCTTTGCATAAACACGCTAATTGCACAGGACGAATGGCATTTGCCTTTCATAAAATCAACACACACACAAAACCAAAAGAGGATATTTTCTTCTAATAGTGTTTTCGAAAACGTCAATAGGTGTGCATGTTTTAATTTCAAGAACCAATACAAATGTTTTCCCTGGAACTTGAAGTACCGGAATGGACATTTCACCTTCATTTGTTTGTTATTTTTTATCAGGTTATAGAGTGCAGTGGTGAAGTGTCTGGCCGGCAAACCTGACGACTGCGGCTGCGGTTCGGTCGGCTCTAATTCATAAATTCAAAGAGGACATTCAATGTTTCCCATTTTAGCTGGGGGGGACTGAGTCCACCCTGTGAAAATAGTGGGTGGACTCTGTCCACCTGTGTGTACCCTCGACTCGAGCCCTGCTTGTCTCCTTCCAAGACTACAAGGTCTAGAATTTAAAAAGAAACTTGAACTGAATGAGACGGTTACTGACATGGCAATGTAAAATCTCTGAGGAGCGTTGGCGGATGGGGAATGGTGACCAGAGCAAAAGCTGTCAAATGGATGACTGTAACAAGGTGCACGCGGGCATAGACAGTTCCTGTATCTTAAAAAGGGAAGAACAATGGACCACAGGATGCACTTGTGGACACCGAGCGCACACAGGCTTCCTGCCTGTGTCATGGTTTAGATGCCCTGAGAGTGCACAGGGTTTTCTAGCATGTGTCATGGTTTGGATGCCCTTAGAGGACACAGGGGCTTCCTGCGCGACAGGCTAGATGTTCCCCGAGAGCACTTTGATTTCCTGTGTTAGGAGTTATGTATTTTCGGAGTGCACTGTGATTTCCTGTGCTATGAGTTGTCCCAAGTGCACGTTTCACATTCCCCTCTTTGCGGAAATAGGCATCATGGCAGGGCAAGCCTGGGTCTGTCCACGCCCAATGAGTGGATTTCACCTACTTCAACATTCAGCCATACAAACTATGAGATTGACTTCCTAGATTGGGACATGACATATTTCAAAGGAAGGAGGGGCGAAAGCAAATCCACCCACCCAACGCGCCTAGCAAATCCTCCAACATCAAAACTAGGAGAGCGTGATCCCAGGGAGTGAGACCCACAACAGGCCACCTTTTAACACTTGGACAGGACACATGAATCCCAGGACAAACATTGAGACACTTTGTTAAAATCCCAGTCAGCACCAGAATCATGCAAGTGGACCTCAAGGGAATGGGACTCCCAACTGGGCACCTTTCAAGCAAACACCAGTACCAAGAGAGCAAGCCAATAGAAGAGTGGTAATATTCAATGGCGGTCACCTTCCCAACCAATGTCAAAAGAAGGATAACAGGAAGCAAGTATCGAGACGAAGCGTTCCCTTCTTAACCAACACTAGAACTAAGAGACCAGAACCCCAGAGCCATAAGACCTGTGTCACTTGCCCAAAGAACACTAGATCCCGGAGATCAAACCCCCGGGGGAGTGCAAGCCTTCAATGGCGGTCACCACCCTAACAGATGTCAGAGCAGGACCCTGAGAGAGTGAACCTCTTGCCCACCTTTCCACCCCAAACCACAATCAGAATAGAGCCCCAATGTGTGAACCTTTCTTCACAGGTCTGGTGCTTGTCCTTGCCTTCTTCGTGACTTGTACGATCATCTGTCTTCGGAAGTTACACAAATCATTATTGGGTTGACTTGGGTATTCCTTAGAAGCTCAAAGGAAGGATCAAAACATCCTTTCGGTGTCTTCTCCAATCGGCAAAGAGCAATCTTCCCAGCTAGATGTGCCCCTTCCTCCCCCAGGAGATTTTCTAGGGCAGCGGGCGTGCTTGTGAATCTGCTTCGGGATATATTGTGCCACTATAAATAAGCATTTGTTCCTTGAAGTAAGAGGCACGTCCGGGAGTTGAAGGAGGCCCATTCTCGTCCATTTAAGCAGCAGTCCTATTACTGGTAGTTAAAGCAGGGAATCCCTTGTCTGACTTCCTGATTTACCCCTCGCTTGGCCCCGTGGAAGTTTATGCAATGCGTTCCACAGCTGGAGCAGCAGAAGTGTGGAGACAGCCTCTGTCTGGAGTCTCAAGGTACATGAAGAGGAGGAGAGGAGACCATAAAGGCGATCATATACTCTCAGCGAGAACGCACACACATCCTGTGAGTGGGATGGCATCCTACCAACTCAAATAACAAGTATTGTATTTTTAAAAATCCCAAAGAAACGAACAATTGCAGAAAATACTGGCCAAATAAAATAGAGGTTGAACGTAGATAAACAATAGAAAAGAATGCACAACAAAATCAAACAAGCGATGCACATGAAACCAAATGGATTGAAATATGTTGAGTCTGATTTCTATTAAAAGATAATCTGCAACATGAACATTCCCAATAAAAAGAAAAAATGTGTCAAAACAGAAAGCTTTCTTGGAATCCACACACAAGCCCCAGGGACAGCTGTTCCGTGAGCACATGGCGTTCCTCTGGTGGAAGTTAGATGTTCCAAGTGATAGCTACTATTTCTCAGGAAGTGTAACTCCAGCTCTAATGCAGATGGAAAGGATCAGATTGATCCCAAGCTGGTGGGTATGGGTGGAGAGGGGAGGACGCCCAACTCCCCAGAAGCAACACAAAACCAAGGAGAGCTGGACCCCAGGGATCACGAGGCCCAAAACTACCCACCACCACAACCGTGAAGAGACGCAGACTGGAGGGACCCAAGGAGAGCGAGATGCTCTGTTTGCATCCCAACCAACACCCCAACGAGGTAAGCAGGATATCAGGGAAACAAGACCCTCAAATGATCAGTTTCTCAACCAACAAAGCAGACAACCCGGGGTATGAGACCCTTTAATAATGCCTGTTAACATCACAACCAACAGAGCAAGGAGACCTGTTCGACAGATACACTGTGCAACCATTTCAACTAAAATCATGAAATAGGGGAGCGGGCCCCCAGGGAAGTGAGACTTACTTTTACCTCTCATCCGACATCTAAGCCAGGCAATCTCGGGCTGATTGGGCTGGGACCACCCTTCACCTTTACAACTAACAGCAGGACTCGCAGAATGAGACACGGCGGGGGTGGTGGGGGGGGGGGGGGGTGATACCGTCACCCAGTCCCTGTGACTAACAGCATTGGGTCCCGACATCAGGTGCTTGAGACCCCACCAGCCTGTATTGGTGGATGTGTTTTCCTTGATTGGCGTCTAACTCTCGAGAGATCCATGCACACACTGAAGGTCATGGAAAATGCAATGCAAACCTGAGGTACTCTGAAAGTGGTGGGCAGCGCGGGAGGGAGGGCGTGAAGGTTTCTGTTTGGAGAAATTGGTGATGGTTCACCTTCTGGACCAAAATGTAAAGCAGGTTAGCAGGGTCCCAGGAAAATGAGCCCCACAAGTGCCATTTTAAACAGCACCGGGAGAGTGGGAGCCCAGGGGAAGAAAACCCTCCACCAGTGTTTAGGCGAGTGAGTGCGTTCCAAAGCAAGATAGCAGAGCTAGGTGAGTGAGTGCGTTCCAAAGCAAGATAGCAGAGCTAGGCGAGTGAGTGTGTTCCAAAGCAAGATAGCCGAACTAGGCGAGTGAATGCGTTCCAAAGAAAGATAGCAGAACTAGGCGAGTGAGTTTGTTCCAAAGCAAGATAGCAGAGCTAGGCGAGTGAGTGCGTTCCAAAGCAAGAAAGCAGAGCTAGGCGAGTGAGTGCATTCCAAAGCAAGATAGCAGAGCAAGGCGAGTGAGTGCGTTCCAAAACAAGATAGCAGAGCTAGGCGAGTGAGTGCGTTCCAAAGCAAGATAGCAGAGCTAGACGAGTGAGTGCGTTCCAAAGCAAGATAGCAGAACTAGGCGAGTGAGTGCGTTCCAAAACAAGGTAGCAGACCTAGGCGGGTGAATGCGTTCCAAAGCAAGATAGCAGAGCTAGGTGAGTGAGTGCGTTCCAAAACAAGATAGCAGAAGTAGGCGACTGAATGCGTTCCAAAGCAAGATAGCAGAGCTGGGCGAGTGAGTGCGTTCCAAAGCAAGATAGTAGAACTAGGCGACTGAGTGCGGTCCAAAGCAAGATAGCAGAGCTGGGCGAGTGAGTGCGTTCCAAAGCAAGATAGCAGAGCTAGGCGAGTGAGTGCGTTCCAAAACAAGATAGCAGAACTAGGCGAGTGAGTGCGATCCAAAGCAAGATAGCAGAGCTAGGCGAGTGGGTGCGTTCCAAAGCAAGATAGCAGAGCTAGGCGAGTGAGTGCGTTCCAAAGCAAGATAGCAGAGCTAGGCGAGTGAGTTTGTTCCAAAGCAAGATAGCAGAGCTAGGCGAGTGAGTGCGTTCCAAAACAAGATAGCAGAGCTAGGCGAGTGAGTGCGTTCCAAAGCAAGATAGCAGAGCTAGGCGAGTGAGTGCGTTCCAAAGCAAGATAGCAGAGCTAGGCGAGTGGGTGCGTTCCAAAGCAAGATAGCAGAGCTAGGCGAGTGAGTGTGTTCCAAAGCAAGATAGCAGAGCTAGGCGAGTGAGTACGTTCCAAAGCAAAACAGCAGAACTAGGCGGATGAGTGCGTTCCAAAGCAAGACGGTAGAGCTAGGCGAGTGAGTGCATTCCAAAGCAAGACAGCAGAGCTATAGTACGTTCCAAAGCAAGACGGCAGAACTAGGTGGGTGAGTGTGTTCCAAAAAAAACCAGGACAACTAGGCGGGCGAGTGCGTTCCAAAGCAAGACAGCAGAACTAGGAGTGTGAGTGCGTTCCAAAGCAAGATAGCAGAGCTAGGCGAGTGAGTGCGTTCCAAAACAAGATAGCAGAACTAGGCGAGTGAGTGCGATCCAAAGCAAGATAGCAGAGCTAGGCGAGTGGGTGCGTTCCAAAGCAAGATAGCAGAGCTAGGCGAGTGAGTGCGTTCCAAAGCAAGATAGCAGAGCTAGGCGAGTGAGTTTGTTCCAAAGCAAGATAGCAGAGCTAGGCGAGTGAGTGTGTTCCAAAACAAGATAGCAGAGCTAGGCGAGTGAGTGCGTTCCAAAGCAAGATAGCAGAGCTAGGCGAGTGAGTGCGTTCCAAAGCAAGATAGCAGAAATAGGCGAGTGAGTGCGTTCCAAAACAAGATAGCAGACCTAGGCGGGTGAATGCGTTCCAAAGCAAGATAGCAGAGCTAGGTGAGTGAGTGCGTTCCAAAACAAGATAGCAGAACTAGGCGAGTGAGTGCGATCCAAAGCAAGATAGCAGAGCTGGGCGAGTGGGTGCGTTCCAAAGCAAGATAGTAGAACTAGGCGACTGAGTGTGGTCCAAAGCAAGATAGCAGAGCTGGGCGAGTGAGTGCGTTCCAAAGCAAGATAGCAGAGCTAGGCGCGTGAGTGCGTTCCAAAACAAGATAGCAGAACTAGGCGAGTGAGTGCGTTCCAAAGCAAGATAGCAGAGCTAGGCGAGTGGGTGCGTTCCAAAGCAAGATAGCAGAGCTAGGCGAGTGAGTGTGTTCCAAAGCAAGATAGCAGAGCTAGGCGAGTGAGTACGTTCCAAAGCAAAACAGCAGAACTAGGCGGGTGAGTGCGTTCCAAAGCAAGACGGTAGAGCTAGGCGAGTGAGTGCATTCCAAAGCAAGACAGCAGAGCTATAGTACGTTCCAAAGCAAGACGGCAGAACTAGGTGGGTGAGTGTGTTCCAAAAAAAAACCAGGACAACTAGGCGGGCGAGTGCGTTCCAAAGCAAGACAGCAGAACTAGGAGTGTGAGTGCGTTCCAAAGCAAGACAGCAGAGCTAGGCGAGTGAGTGTGTTCCAAAGCAAGATACCAGAACTAGGCGGGTGAGTGCGTTCTAAAACAAGATAGCATAACTAGGCGAGTGAGTGCGTTCCAAAGCAAGATAGTGGAACTAGGCGGGTGAGTGCATTCCAAAGCAAGATAGCAGAACTAGGTGGGTGAGTGCGTTCCAAAGCAAGATAGCATAACTAGGCGACTGAATGCGTTCCAAAGCAAGATAGCAGAGCTGGGCGAGTGAGTGCGTTCCAAAGCAAGATAGTAGAACTAGGCGACTGAGTGCGGTCCAAAGCAAGATAGCAGAGCTGGGCGAGTGAGTGCGTTCCAAAGCAAGATAGCAGAGCTAGGCGAGTGAGTGCGTTCCAAAACAAGATAGCAGAACTAGGCGAGTGAGTGCGATCCAAAGCAAGATAGCAGAGCTAGGCGAGTGGGTGCGTTCCAAAGCAAGATAGCAGAGCTAGGCGAGTGAGTGCGTTCCAAAGCAAGATAGCAGAGCTAGGCGAGTGAGTTTGTTCCAAAGCAAGATAGCAGAGCTAGGCGAGTGAGTGCGTTCCAAAACAAGATAGCAGAGCTAGGCGAGTGAGTGCGTTCCAAAGCAAGATAGCAGAGCTAGGCGAGTGAGTGCGTTCCAAAGCAAGATAGCAGAGCTAGGCGAGTGGGTGCGTTCCAAAGCAAGATAGCAGAGCTAGGCGAGTGAGTGTGTTCCAAAGCAAGATAGCAGAGCTAGGCGAGTGAGTACGTTCCAAAGCAAAACAGCAGAACTAGGCGGATGAGTGCGTTCCAAAGCAAGACGGTAGAGCTAGGCGAGTGAGTGCATTCCAAAGCAAGACAGCAGAGCTATAGTACGTTCCAAAGCAAGACGGCAGAACTAGGTGGGTGAGTGTGTTCCAAAAAAAACCAGGACAACTAGGCGGGCGAGTGCGTTCCAAAGCAAGACAGCAGAACTAGGAGTGTGAGTGCGTTCCAAAGCAAGATAGCAGAGCTAGGCGAGTGAGTGCGTTCCAAAACAAGATAGCAGAACTAGGCGAGTGAGTGCGATCCAAAGCAAGATAGCAGAGCTAGGCGAGTGGGTGCGTTCCAAAGCAAGATAGCAGAGCTAGGCGAGTGAGTGCGTTCCAAAGCAAGATAGCAGAGCTAGGCGAGTGAGTTTGTTCCAAAGCAAGATAGCAGAGCTAGGCGAGTGAGTGCGTTCCAAAACAAGATAGCAGAGCTAGGCGAGTGAGTGCGTTCCAAAGCAAGATAGCAGAGCTAGGCGAGTGAGTGCGTTCCAAAGCAAGATAGCAGAAATAGGCGAGTGAGTGCGTTCCAAAACAAGATAGCAGAACTAGGCGAGTGAGTGCGATCCAAAGCAAGATAGCAGAGCTAGGCGAGTGGGTGCGTTCCAAAGCAAGATAGCAGAGCTAGGCGAGTGAGTGCGTTCCAAAGCAAGATAGCAGAGCTAGGCGAGTGAGTTTGTTCCAAAGCAAGATAGCAGAGCTAGGCGAGTGAGTGCGTTCCAAAACAAGATAGCAGAGCTAGGCGAGTGAGTGCGTTCCAAAGCAAGATAGCAGAGCTAGGCGAGTGAGTGCGTTCCAAAGCAAGATAGCAGAGCTAGGCGAGTGGGTGCGTTCCAAAGCAAGATAGCAGAGCTAGGCGAGTGAGTGTGTTCCAAAGCAAGATAGCAGAGCTAGGCGAGTGAGTACGTTCCAAAGCAAAACAGCAGAACTAGGCGGATGAGTGCGTTCCAAAGCAAGACGGTAGAGCTAGGCGAGTGAGTGCATTCCAAAGCAAGACAGCAGAGCTATAGTACGTTCCAAAGCAAGACGGCAGAACTAGGTGGGTGAGTGTGTTCCAAAAAAAACCAGGACAACTAGGCGGGCGAGTGCGTTCCAAAGCAAGACAGCAGAACTAGGAGTGTGAGTGCGTTCCAAAGCAAGATAGCAGAGCTAGGCGAGTGAGTGCGTTCCAAAACAAGATAGCAGAACTAGGCGAGTGAGTGCGATCCAAAGCAAGATAGCAGAGCTAGGCGAGTGGGTGCGTTCCAAAGCAAGATAGCAGAGCTAGGCGAGTGAGTGCGTTCCAAAGCAAGATAGCAGAGCTAGGCGAGTGAGTTTGTTCCAAAGCAAGATAGCAGAGCTAGGCGAGTGAGTGCGTTCCAAAACAAGATAGCAGAGCTAGGCGAGTGAGTGCGTTCCAAAGCAAGATAGCAGAGCTAGGCGAGTGAGTGCGTTCCAAAGCAAGATAGCAGAAATAGGCGAGTGAGTGCGTTCCAAAACAAGATAGCAGACCTAGGCGGGTGAATGCGTTCCAAAGCAAGATAGCAGAGCTAGGTGATTGAGTGCGTTCCAAAACAAGATAGCAGAACTAGGCGAGTGAGTGCGATCCAAAGCAAGATAGCAGAGCTGGGCGAGTGGGTGCGTTCCAAAGCAAGATAGTAGAACTAGGCGACTGAGTGTGGTCCAAAGCAAGATAGCAGAGCTGGGCGAGTGAGTGCGTTCCAAAGCAAGATAGCAGAGCTAGGCGCGTGAGTGCGTTCCAAAACAAGATAGCAGAACTAGGCGAGTGAGTGCGTTCCAAAGCAAGATAGCAGAGCTAGGCGAGTGGGTGCGTTCCAAAGCAAGATAGCAGAGCTAGGCGAGTGAGTGTGTTCCAAAGCAAGATAGCAGAGCTAGGCGAGTGAGTACGTTCCAAAGCAAAACAGCAGAACTAGGCGGGTGAGTGCGTTCCAAAGCAAGACGGTAGAGCTAGGCGAGTGAGTGCATTCCAAAGCAAGACAGCAGAGCTATAGTACGTTCCAAAGCAAGACGGCAGAACTAGGTGGGTGAGTGTGTTCCAAAAAAAACCAGGACAACTAGGCGGGCGAGTGCGTTCCAAAGCAAGACAGCAGAACTAGGAGTGTGAGTGCGTTCCAAAGCAAGACAGCAGAGCTAGGCGAGTGAGTGTGTTCCAAAGCAAGATACCAGAACTAGGCGGGTGAGTGCGTTCTAAAACAAGATAGCATAACTAGGCGAGTGAGTGCGTTCCAAAGCAAGATAGTGGAACTAGGCGGGTGAGTGCATTCCAAAGCAAGATAGCAGAACTAGGTGGGTGAGTGCGTTCCAAAGCAAGATAGCATAACTAGGCGAGTGAGTGCGATAGCATAACTAGGCGAGTGAGTGCGTTCCAAAGCAAGATAGCAGAACTAGGCGGGTGAGTGCGTTCCAAAGCAAGATAGCAGAACTAGGAGGGTGAGTGCGTTCCAAAGCAAGATAGCAGAACTAGGCGGGTGAGTGTGCAGCTGCTTAGTAGTGAGACCCTTCTCAAATTCCCAAACAGAAGAATCATTACAGAAAAACAGGACAGTGACACCCTCAACGGCCCATCTTCCCATACAGTGCAGGGCCCACAAGAGTGGCCCCCAACCGACTGACTTTCCCAACAAAAACAGAGACCCTGATTTGCAGCACAGGAGACTGGGCGGTACACAGTGCACAGGCACTACAAGGAGGTACAGATTAACCTTCCGAGTCGTCTTGCCTGTCTACTGAGCACTCTCACTGATCAACAACTTTACAGAAATGGCAATCATGGCAAGAAATGGTCCTGAAAAACTACGAAGAAACACATTTCTCCATCAAATACATATAATTAGTGAACATCTCCCAGAATACATAAGTAAGCAAGTAAGATCATACAGACTGTAAATCAGGAGTAAGTCCTTTTCTGCCACGGCCTGCAGTGAAATCCTTTCACAAAACTGAGGAGGTCTGAGCTCTCCACACGCCATAGTGTAGAAATGGAAGACTTGTACAGCATTTCCTGGAGTAATGCGTGTTTCATGTGACAGCCCGGTGTGTAGTGCGTCTTGCAGACACCCCACAGTAGAAACTGAGCATAATGCAGCCACCTGCTGCCCCAGGAATAGCTGACGCATAAGGTAAGCCAATAGGTGTTGCGTTTGTATAGGCATTATAGTCTGGCGCTTGGGTGTATGCACACTGGTGATGGCATTTGCACAGTGTGAGGGCCTGTGTGCATTGCGTGATTGCGTATGGACCGTGAAGGTTTATGTGGAGGCGAGCAGGCATGTGACGTGCGACATTGTATGTGCAGTGTGAGGATGTATTTACATTGTATGAACGTATGGCGGGTATGAAGGTGTATTCGTAATAAACAAGGTTTTTTTTGGTTTTTGTTCTGGGTTCGCCCTCTTGTGAGGTACTTGGGATTTCTTTAAAACTGCTTCATAGATGAAAACCCTTTTTTATTTTATTTCTCTATCCACAGTGCCAGTCAGGGCACTCCCAAACTACACCTCTGTGTCACGCAACAAAACCCTCCTCAATATCTATAAATCGTTGCTAAATAAATGAAGCTGCTTTCATTACATTGTAGTTAAAAGTACTTCACAGAAGAAATCCAATGTGAAAACACAGCTGTTGCTGCCCAAGTAAATGGTTCTTCTGTCACCTGCTCTTAACAAAGGCCTTGCCTGAATGCAGTTTCAAACTGTCCGTACTGGTACACTGCGGTGTGACCAGCCTGCCGCGGTCTGAAGGCCCACTGGCCATGTGTTGCAGGTGTTCTGTTTGAACCACCTCACTTGTATTTCGCAAGGGGCAACACTAGACTAACCTTATGAATTATTTTCTGATAGAAGGTTATCATTCCAATGTGGACAGTCTAGTACACTCCTATTGTACTCTATTAAAATACCCCTATGAGAGAGGGAAATGGGACAAATAGCATCAATGAGTGTCCGTGTCTGCTTTGCATTAAATCACAGAGCATTCTGGGAATATAACAATGATCAGAGATCTCTATATTTGATAAACAAGTCTGTGATAAAAGGGTTGTATGTGTGAATCACTAAATAAATAACAGACACAAGGCTTGGTGCTCACATCACTGTTCAGAACACTCACCCTAACATTAAAATGTTTGTAACCATGAACCATACATACTCATTCAGACATCTTACTTTTTTGGATGTGAGGATAAAATGGCTGTAACATCAGCCACTCAAATGGAGTATAAGGGCTCTTTTGCTTCTTGTTTCTGGAGAATTTTAGATGAGGAGGTGCTGGGTCTCAGTCTGAGCATGCCCAGTCCCCAATACAGAAACATCTTTAGGGAATTATATCTATAGACCGGAACGGATACCCTACAAGAGACACCCAATAAAGAGGGGAAAATGTACAGAAAGGATTGTACTTCTTACAACGCTAGCCTGGCCAGTAATAAGCTGATGAAGGGTTTACAACAAAACTGTCTTCTGATATGTGGTATAGGGCCTACTGGCATTAGCATCTCTTATTAGTGCTGGCCTGCAGCTAGTGAAAATCATGATGTGGCAGTGTAGAAAGGGTGTTTGGCCTACTGGATGCACAATTTGAGACAACTTCTTGCATTGCTTTATGTGTTTAAATGTGGGGACAGTATGTGGGGACCGTATGGCACACTCGTTAGAGCTACATACTTTGAGGGGTCAGTAATGCGAGGCAGACAACTGTTAGATGATTGATCAAAACATGGCATTTTATTATCAAAATATATGAAGTAAAATGCCTCACTATCCCTACACTGTTGAGGATTTCCCTGCGTACCCAAAGCTAAGGGGAAACACTCCCAACACAAGATATCTGGCCCTCGCACTTAGCACAAAGAAAATAAATGGCAATACAAGATAACATAAACATTCACAGTTTTGTAATGACTTTCCAATATCTTGGGTAGGTTACCTTTCCCACGTTTCAAAGTGAATTTGGCTAATGTTCAGCCAAAGAACCAAATGACGAAATCCTTGTGGGTAAGACAGTCTCAAGTCAGTTCTTGATGTTTCCATGTCAAAGTAAACGTTTGTTAATCAAAGTTCCAACGATAGCAAATCTTTTCTCCTTGGTGAAATATGGACTTCACACTTTCTCGAAACATCACCAATGGTAATCCATGCCACAATACTTTGCCACCACTTCAAAAGGACTTGCCACAATTCATAAGAAATGCAATCTTTACAGCTGTCAATGAGACAAATCTCTTGGTTAACAGTTAGTTTATCATTAGTTACAGAATTGGAATTCACAATGGTATATATTGTCAGGATGACTTTACAGTGCTTCTGCTTTCACTTCAACAACATCACTTTACCACTCGAACAGTCATCTTTGCCTCACACTACTCCACTTTGTTTAGGCTACTCCAGTGTTACATCCACTGACAACCAGATATACCACCAGAGCTTCAGCACTTTGGACTATTGCCACAGCTTCAATGATTTGTACTTCAAGACAGACTTCAACAAGATTCCCTTTAAAGTACTTCAACACCTTCAAGTAAGCAATGCACTCTTCCTCTGAATATCTCTTTTCAAAAGGGGCAGCCTCATTGCCTTTCTGGTCTGTCCGCCACAATAACAACCTGGGTTTGCCTTTATGACTCACTTCTCTCTCTGTCTTCCACAGTCTTGGCAATACAGGTTGTGTCAACTTCAAAAGAGTCTTTACAAGCAGCCAGTTTCCCTTCCCCAACTTTAACTTCACCTTTCTGCCACTACTAACCCAAGTAATTACCCAGAAACCTTGGTACCACTCTCTTAGCTTCAGGTAATGCGTGCACACTGTTAGCTTAGGCCAGGCTGAACTGTTGTTAGCTTCACAGTAACCGCTAGATTGCTTATTAGCTCTGAGAAAGGCTGGTTTTGCTCTAAGTATGTGGAGACTCTTGGCTTGGGCAATGCTCACTCTCCTCTTCAATGATAGATACACTGTTTAAGTATTTAACTTCTTGTAGAGGAAAAGGTGTGCCACGTTAAAGTAAAGGATGGGTGTTCGGTCTTCTTTTGAGAATCCCAATTAGGCGCACACGACCACTTCTTGATATAGTTTTCAAAGATTGCAGGCTTCAACAATGGTCTTATAAATGTCAGGTATTCAGTAATGGCCTTCGCAACGTTCACTCTCCTTAATAAGCGACACACGACCACTCCGTCAGGTAGATGCAGCCTTTTAAGAGTTTAACAATGGGTATTAAGCATTGTTTGCTCTTCACACGAGTAAAAAGACTTCCACAAATTAAGTGAGTGCTACTTTGCCATTGTTCCCTCGTTAAAGCTTCAACTAACAACTTCAGCTCACTTTGGACAAGGGGTCTACCATTCTTCCTGGTCTCTTTTACCCCCCACCCCCAGGGTCGGATTGGCCCCTCGGCCTTTCGGCCTGTGGCCGGGCCAAAATCGTCCCTGGGGAGTGGGTGCCGGTTTCTGGCCACTCCTGGGCCGGGTTGGGAAGAAAAAATAAACCTGCAACTTGCAATATGGATCTATACACACAGATATTAATGATACGTATGGTGATCCATTCTTGTATGAAATGTATATCACATTAGTGAAATCATAACCAAACATTTTCATAGTGTACTTAGGAACAATGCTATTTGATGCCACTTCCTGTTTTGTCAAGGGGGTGAAAGGTTGTGTTTCATCGTTTCCCGGAATGTCACTTTGGGGTGGGGTCAAATTACTTCACTTCTGGTGATGTCATCAGAGATCGAGGGTCGTAAGGCGAGGGGTGGGCCACTTTTTTGAGGCGAGGGGTGGGCCACATTGTTTTGGGTATCCAGGCCTATTTCTTGTCCCAGTCCGACCCTGCCCTCTCCTCATGTGATACTCCCGCAGTACACCACCCCCATGGTCGGGATCAGGAGGAGTCTGCCTTTCCCTGGCCACATGAGAATCGTCCCAGACCAGGTTTCTGGGAGGAATCATTACTGATTCATCACAATACACAAACAATTCCAGCATGCTACTGTATGGATATGGGAAACATCAGACAAAAACAGTCATATGAGCTGTTACATAGAGCAGAAGCACAGTCATCTTAACAAACAGGGTGGGGACTTGGGCAGTGCACAAATCATTGCTGCACGCATATTACTGCATTAAATTGCCACAGGCTACTTTCTGCACCGTGACACAATGAACACTGATTTCTTAAGAAGATGTCAAGTCACATTGAGGAGTCATCTGGCAGTGGTTGGCGTGTTAAGAAAATCTTTGATGCTGAGCAGATGCATTTAGTCCATGTCCCGAAGCAGCCACTAGACCACTTAGGCAAGAAAATGACAGTTAACTTTCTCAGGAATGCGCCATATGTATCTAAAAAGTTATATGCATAAAAAACATTTTGGTGTGTCAAAGACATGAAAATAAAAAACATAGTTTAAAAAATGTTCTGTGTGGTGTGTTCCTTCTCTTGGAAGTATGTGTAGATTTGGTCAGCTAACTGATGCTCTGTGCTGGCTGTCCGAATCAAAATGCCCCATGTTCAGTTCTTATCACTGTGGTGTAAAAACAATGGCTTGTTAAATGAGCCATCAATGATAAATTGCCACCACTTTAAAGGTTGGGCGTTGGAGGTGTGTTTCCAGAGTATATTAGAGGCTGTGTTCGGGATATGCATTCCTTTATTGAAAGCAAAGGAATGCTTAACCTTTGACCCAGCTGTCTGGGTGGGCCCCTCCTCCTCCCAAACCTCTCTGCCCACCTCCCACCCCCCAACTCCCTGAGCTGCTTAATGTCTGCTCCCTAGGCAGCCACCCCCTCAGCCCACCCCAAGAAACTGGGCTGAGCACATCTGGCTTTGGTGTATTGAGCAAGCTGACTGCAGGTGAAAAGTAGTCAATCATGCCTTGATGGAATGATGTACTCAAAATGCCGGTGTCACTGGAGCTGGACCTGCAGAGGCATGGGAAAGGCACTTGCCAGACACAGCAATTGTGATATTAACTGGCCATTGATGGGGGCAGGTGTAAAATAGTGCTAGTACCTGGGCATCTAACAGCAGTGCCTGGCAAATGCCTAATACGTATGCACAAGCCAAATCTGTGTTTTTAAAAGGACTTCAGTGAAGTACACACAGAGTGATTATAAATCAAGTGGCTGAAGGCAGACCTTGTTAAGACATGTTTTTATTATGCCAGTAGCAAGTTTACAACTCCAATTAAGTCATGATCTCTCAGAAGACTGCTTTAAAAAACCCTGGCAGGCACGGCCAGTACAATGTTTGATGGCAAGGGTTGATTAAAGCGAGCTCAAAGAGTTCCCAAGAGGAGTTGTTTTGGGTGGGCAGGGGCAGGAAGTGGGTGGGAAGGGCCTTAGGGATTAGCATGGCCACGTACTCTAATTCAATAGTTTTGGCTTATAATAGCCCAAACTAAAAAGGCCGGGACAGAGTGGCCAAATCTGAAACAGTCCCAGAAAAATGTGGACATTTGGTCACCCAAACAAGAGTCAATATAACACAATACATTTTTAAATGTTGGCTCATAGATGCCCCTTTAGCACCACTTTGTGGGCAAAAAAGAATGGATGCGTGCATGTCTGTACATTTAAGCAGGCCCACTAGTGTGGCTTCTTTCTTACAAAAAACGAGTTAATCGACACTTAGCAAAGAGGGCTTCTGCTCTCACTGAAAGCCATCACAGTCTTCAGTAAAGTCAGAGGGTATATTTACTGTGGGCATATCGCCTTCTTTCATTAAAATTAAGTGACTCTTGGGACGCCCATCCTACTCTGAGGACCTGCTTCTGAAAATAATGCTGCCTTCTGAAGGTCCAGCCCCGTTTCTTGGGGTGAGCGGAGGTGGGGGGGGATTGCCCACAGAGCAGACAATAAGCAGGTCAGGGAGTCGGGTGGAAGGGTGGGGTGTGTGAGGGGGGGGGCAGAGGAAGCGGCCCACCCAGACAGCTGGGTCAAAAGTTAAGCATTCCTTTGCTTCCAATAAAGGAATGCATATTCCGAGCTTTGTATGTGGGAAACCTTGCACCAGACCTGCATATGAACTGGCCTGCTGTTAAATCTCAGTTACCAGTTTATTGGTATCCACTACAGAGTGTAATTTGCTTTCTGACTTTGGGAACATTCAGATATGCAATTGCTCATTTTACTATAGCCTGTAGGATAGCTCAATGGGTGGAGCACTCACTGCTGCGATGTGTGTGTGTGATCTGCAGGTTTGAATGCCGGCAAGGTCAACTCAGCCATTCATCCTTCTGAGGTCAATAAATGAGTACCAACACAGATTGGGTGATAGTGTATGTGTTCAATATAAAGCGCTTAAGTGTAAGTGCTATATAATAACCCAACATTATCTTTTCACCTTGGACGTCTGCTTGCATTCACAGTAATTTGGCGATACGGGCATATACACATTGATATTAATGACACAAATGGTGATCCATTCTTGTATGAAATATATATGACATTACAGTAATATCGTAACCGTATTTTTCTTAGTCTACTTAGGACCAATGCTATGTGTCAAGGGCTGAAAGGTTGCGTTCCATCGCTTCCCGTGATGTCACTTTGGGGTGGGGTAAGAAATGATATCACTTACTGTGATGTCATCAGACGTCAAGGGTCGTGGGCTGTCACTTCCGCTACCCCTAGCATTTTGGTGAAATGACATCCCTGAGACACCCCATGATTTTCCCTGAGCAGCACATTGCTAAGCGGGGACACTACTTGAGTCTGGAGCACCCAACAACATGGCTAATGTCTGTCTACTACAGCAAATATATCTGCTGTAAACATACATGCCAACCCTCCCGATTTAGGGGGGAGACTCCCGATTTTTCCACAAAAACTTGGGCTATTTTTCACTGTCTCCCACCTGAAATAGCTGTAGCCCCAATGCATTCCTACGGGGAAATGTTGGTCTCCCGAGTTCCCTTTGGAAATCTCTCTCCCAGCTGTGTCTGAATGTTGGCATGTATGTGTAAACGCTGCCCAAGACTTAGGGGTTCAATTGCTCGATTTGTGTTATGTAGTAATTATGGAATGACTTTTGGAAACAGCCCTACACATAGGATGCGCTCCCTACATCACTGGCCAGCGCCACGCCTCAAGGATGTCGCCATCCCCGTGATTCACAGAGCACGTCACAAGGGCTGGGCATGGAAGGAGAGAGGAGACTCTAGTAGTGTGTGTTACAGCCAGTGCCAGCGGTGGCACTAGGACTCCGGGTGCCCCTGCGTCACCGTTTCCTGATAACACACCAGTCTTCTTCCAAGTCCTGGAAATGAATCTCTCAGTGGGAGAGGCTGGAGGGGGGTTCCCTCAGCCCAGGCGCGGCCTCGGAATCTAATAGACTTCCATGAGTTCCGGGAAAACGGCCGCCGGACGTCACTGACGAGCAGAGCGCAGGGACGGCCGGGAAAGAAAGCTGAAGGCCCGCGCTACAGTGCACGTCAGACTATTTTTAGAAAACGTCGTTGCAAGTTATCAGATGCTGATGGCACGTGCGGTGCTGTTTTCCGGAGAAACGGAAAGTGTGTTTATTAGAGCACAGAATCCGTTTTTACTTGGTGCCGTTTTGTATGGTCGTACCACTTCAGCCAAGGGTTGGACAGTAGCTTAGTCAATATAATATTGGGGGGGGGGGGGGGGGGGTGTTCTGAGTTTTTTTTCAACATGTTTTCCGTGTGCCCAACTAAAAAGGAGAGGGTGGCGAGTTGATAACTGCCATTTTATGATGTCATTTTAATAGAAACAATCCCCTTTTTGCAGGACATATCTCAAGTCTGACTTGTGAAGAAATGACTCCTGCTCTGCAGGAGTGCAGGGATGAGTAGTGTCCAAAACGCCCGCTTAGCTCCCAACTGTTACTAAACCCGGATCAGATCTAAACACACAGATTCGCAGATCTTGGTTTCCTTCCCTGTGTTGACCAACACCCTCCACTCGAATCTCTCTTCTTGCCTTTTAGCTGTTCAGTCTTGGATGTACTCTCACGTTGTACACCTCAATGCTTCCATAACTGATGTTCTTTTCTGTTCTGCATCTTCTCCTCCTGCTCTTTCCTTTCCTCCCTGTCTTCCTGTCATTATCTTATGCCCGGATCCTTGGTGTTATCTTTTCACCAACCTTCTCTTTTTCTCTCTACATTTTTAATGCCTCTCGCTCCTGTTGCCATCAATACAGAGAGGAAGGATAGCTCAGGGGTAACGCGTTTGTCTTGGAAGCATTTAGCGGGCCCGTTATTAGCTCCCTGGTCCCTTAGCGGCTCCCGCTAAGGGACCTCGGAAAACAGAGGTAAGGGGTTACCGGCACCAGCATCCTTACCGGTGCCGGTAACCCCTTACCTCCAACCTCGTAATGAGGCCCATTGTGTATGACACCAGGTATTGTCCCATTCAGTCTATGAGAGATGTTATGCGCTCGGACAACCATATCAAATCTGCCCTCGTACTGAGGTGGTAGCAGGAGACTTGTAGGTACCACTGAATATTGAGGAGTTGTAAAGAAGATCTGACAGGTGCAAAATGATGTCATAAGGAGAAGATACAATGACGCACTGAAACAATATAAGAACACTTAAAGAAAGAAGATGTAATTGAAGAAACAAGTAAAACATGAGCAAGTAAGAAGAAAACATATACAAAGATGATGAGTAACTAGATGAGCAGTGAATGTACATATGCAGAAATGCAAGGTGGATAAACCATATAGAAGCTTGCTGCAGTAGAAAACATAACACTGATGAAGTGGCCATGTTGAAAAGATGGATGCCAGCTCTCAACGATAGTAAGATAAAAGCTTGGAGGAGAGAGACCAGAACTGCAGAGCTGACAGAGGCTGGAAATACAAATTCGTGCATGAACAATGAATAGCTGCTGGCCAGCGATCAAGGATGGTACAACGAGAAGCTACTAAAGGGTGCAAGGGGAGTTAACAAGGATAAGCAATGTACGCAGGACATATTTCTCTTAGATTAAATAAGCGAACATTATTGACAATAAAAGATGCAGAAAAGCCTATGAGAGGTAGAGCAACAAAGTCTCCAGAGGCTAATAGGAGTAAAGACACAGAGCTTAATTGAATTAAATAGCACTAAATAAAAAGTCAAAATGGACAAAATCGTGGTCTCCTCACACGTGATTCAGAACTCAAAAACAAGGCCTTTTCATTAAGCTCCAAGCGAAGATGGTGGTGTACTTACACTCCCTTAAAAGTCCCAGAGAAGAGAACAGCTTGCAAGGTCAACTACAAAGAAGAGGCCTTGGCTGAAGGCTTGGCTGATGAGAGATGGTGGACTAAATGGGCAAGTGGGTAGTAATCTGACGTTCTCTGCACCCGAGTTTCCTTTTGCTTACGTGCTGCTAGTGAGCCGAATGTCCAAGGTTGGGAGAGTATGCCAACTTATCATGACGGCCTATGCAACGATGAGCATACAATGTTGCATGAGCATATCCGCTACTGTTATACTGTTATCATTTGTATTATACGTGGTTAGAAGGAAGTTCGAGGCATGCTACCAGAGGAGGAGCAGCCAATAAAGTAACTAACACGTATACACTCTATAAGTACATATGTTCCCCCAACCAATCCCTAAACCCAATAGGTTTTATTATGAGGCACGTAGGATGATGTCATAGCTGACGTACATTGAGGTATAAAGCCTTTGTGTAACCAAATCACCAGTGTGAGTGTGTGAACTACAAACCGTTGTTTACCAGCTTGCCCTACTTTATTGAATTGATAATCAAGTAGTATTTTGTCATATTCTTTGAGTCTGTCTGGTCATCTGGGTCCAAGACTGTTTATTATGGTAATCCCATTCTGCGCATATGTATGCACAAAATGTGCTACTGCACATTTGGTAGTGGTGCAGATGGTTCAACATCCAGGCCCTCAGATTCTCAACGTCTTTCACCATTAGCTAGAAGACCACGGAGCTTCCTGCGCGGATTGGCGCTACAAACACATGTGACCTGAGGCGGTTGGCAGGTGCCACTTGGAAGAAATTCCGGTCTGGTCCCCGCAGGTACCTGTGGACTGAAGGTTAACTAGTCGATTGGGGAAGACTCGATGTTGAAGGCCTCAAGCTGAATAACAGATATAAGTAGAAACAATGAAAGTGGCAAATTAAAGGGGAGGGGCTATATTGCATGTATATAATGGGAGAATGTAACAGGATTTGTTAGGGAAATGGAGACACCTCAATACCTTTTCACAAGGAGGAAGAAGGGACCGCATCACACTCCGGAATGGGATTTCTGTAGCTACAGCCAAGGATGGGTGTGCAACACACTACTAAATGGAGTAAAATAGAGATGAGATACGCCTATCAGAAAGATAGGATAAGACAATCATAAAAAAGTGTGCACACGTGTTTTGGAGGATTTTGAAAATATCAGTGTAAAACATATATTGACTTGTTTTGTATTAAGGGTGATGAAATACATTGAAAGCTTAACAATTATAAGAACGATAGCAATAAAATTCAACAAATTATTTGGCCCTAGAAAAGTAAACGATTGGCACCAATCAAACACAGGATGGGAGTATTTAAAGAAAAGTATAATTCAATCAAACCTAGGAGAGATAATTTTTGGAAGAGAGAGCCCCAACAGGTGGTAACCATACAAAACGCTTAAACCAAGGGGAATTGTACTGGGTGGCGAAACTGAAGAGCCTGGCCCCTAGGGCCATGAATGAGGAGTACAATTTAGGAGTGTTCCTGTGATTAATTATGATAAAATTGGAAAGATGTGTAACATTAGAAGAAAACAGAACTCCTATTTTCTCTCAACTTGATTGTAAGTGATATGTGCAAGTTTGAGATATAAAAGTAATCTATGCAAAGGTTATAATTGTAAGACAATAGATTGTGAGCACATCCTAAATCTCATAATTACTGGACTCCACGGACAGTTTTTGTCCCTTCCAATTGCATATACAAAGATTAGAAACAAGTATAATGTATCCATGGACATTTGGATCCATTCTGATTGGAATTCAATAATTGAATCTTGGATAATTCAACATATGAGAGAATGAGGTGAGATGATGAGGAGGGAAAGGAGATATACATTAACTTCTACGCTATTTACAAAAACAATTTAGAGTGTGGGCATTCCGTGATGTACGTCACGGGACAACACATGACGTCATTGAGCTAACATGTGATGATGTCACCGCGTGATGTGAATAAATAAACAGCGGCCATTTTGTGGCTTCTCTGCTTGAGACGCCATGATTGAGAATGCCGGGGATATCATCAGCATCTGGAAATCTAATGGTACATAGAACAGGTTAGACATTAGAAACTTAGTCCCCTTACCGTTAAGACTGAGTAATACTCAGGATGGGTACCTCAAGTGAGGTCTGGAAACCTTACCCATGGCAGATAATTGAAATTCGGCATCCCTAGCTGGGAAATAGAGGTTTACTCCATTTGGCATTTATTTTCTTCTGCAGACAATGGACACAGGAAGGATTTATACCTATCCATGAACTACCCATGGTGTGATGACAACTAATACACCACAGAGGGGTAAGAAGACTTTCGAGTTAACTAAAGCAAGTACAAGAGCTGAAATACTTAGCAATATACAACAACGATCCCTACTTTTACCTCACAGGAGATTGAAGAGATAATAGGCGGGGAGATGAGGTTACACAACTACCATTACACACTATTTACTATGGCTTAAATGGACCCCAGAGAGCTTTTAGAACAGACAAAGTGATGAGATATACTCTTATTCTATACACCCATTTATGGGTTGGTTTTTACTGGAAGATAGTTGGGTAATTTTGTTTTGTTTTATGATTTTGATTTACCTAGGAAGCATTTTCTAACGCACTGAAAAATTAATCTTACCGAATATAAAGTATTCAGGTAATTATGAGATGTAGAAAAGTGTGACAGATATTTTTATATGAACAATGAAATAGTGCAAGCAAAGAGATTATACTAAAAAAAAGTTAATTACTTATTATAGATGAGACAACACATGTCGTTGAAGGGAATATACAACTCCTGAAGAAAGGGGCCAACACACCCCAAAACGCGTAGAGACACAAATCAAGGATTGGACATTCCATAAGATATTGCTCTCTTGAGTCATTATTGAATGTCTAATGAAATGCAGATTAAGACTTGTAACTGTCTATCCCACGGTGAAATGATGAACAAAATGTTGCATTGGAATACAGAAAACTTGTATTTACAGATGAATGTATAGAATATTTTTCAATTCCAAAAAAAAACCTCCCCCTTTTTTTCACTTGAAAGAAAGAATATGTGCACAAAGAATACGGTGAATAAATAATTTTACAATTTAAAATTTAATGTTTAAAAATAATTTACTAATTGATTGTCTATACAATACATTGGGTGTGCAAGGGACGGGAGAGATTAACAAGCTTGTGGACATCTGTTGTTTGGTATATTGATGATAAAACTTAACATGATGATATCCTTTACTGACAAAGGGATAGTGTGTTCGACTGCAGGGATACATTAGACGAACGTGAGAGAATTTATATTAGCCTTTACAGGCCGGAAAGCGATACAAGGGGTTCCCTTAGAAGCAGAAATATTTTTGTATGCAGTAAATATTTTGTTGACATGGCTTCTTGGACTGACAGGGAAAATATTGAGAATACCTGATGAATTCTTGTGACCAGAAATATCTATGGAAGATTAGGAGCGACAAGTCATTCCCATAGAGTTAGAAGTAGCAACAGTAAATCAAGAAAGGGTGGTTGCTCATGCGACAGATGATGAGGGAAGAGCATGGAGAACAGTAATAGCCCTTAAGGAAGAATACAGACTGACAGATTTGACAGACGAAGACTTGTTTAGAGAGGAATATGTAGATGACGAATTGGTGTTTTTATAAGTCTTACTTATTGGATGAAAATTGTGAATAGAGAAATGCCACAGAGAATGGCATTGGTAAAAAATAAACTGGGCCTCATCACGAGTCACCCCGTCTGGAAATAACGGTGGTGGTAAACCTGCCGCCACCGTTATTTCCGGACCGGGCGATCTCAAGTTCTGCAGGCGGAAGGTGTCATTCCCGCCAGGTCTGACCTGGCGAGTTTAACACCACTCTCCTGCAGGCGGACGTGGAAACACCGGAACCATCACGAGATGGTGCCGGTGTTTCCACTTCCCCATTCCCATTGAGTCCTATAGGACTCAATGGGAATGGGGATTTACCGAATTCCGCCTCCGGAATTCCCGGGTCACCGGGGTCATAATGCCTCGGTAATTCCGGGAATCACGGAGGCGGAATGGTAATATGAGTCCTGCGGTAACCTGCCGGAATTTCAGGCATGGTTACCGCCGGACTCGTAATGAGGCCCACTGTCATTTTTTTCAGGAAGATTTGGAGAAGGTGCTAAGCATCTTGTGGACTAATAGTCCATATGGTGTGGGTTTATTAAGTGGAGAAGGTGCAGTGAAGATCAACCTTAAACTAGGAGCAATTTTGCCACATGCAAAACGGTATCCTTCGTCTAGAGAAGCAGGCATATTCGAGACCATTTGCGCATTGACAAAGCAAGGAATATTAGTGCCATCATAATCCCCATGTAACACAGCTGTGTACCCAGTGAAGAAATCAACTTGGGGGTCATGGAGATTTATTCAGGATCTCCACCCACTAAACAATACTATTGAAGCAGAATTTCATTTGGTCCCGAACCCTGCTACAATATTATGTAACATCCCAGATAAAGCCAAATATTTTACCGTCATTGATGTAAAGAATGCGTACTTTGCAATTCCACTTTGAAAACTAACAGGATTTAACTTCTTTTTTGTATAGAAATCAGCGACTAAAACACAAGAGACTGCCTCAGGGGTACTGTGAGTCCCCATCAATCTTTTATAGAGTCTTCCAGATGCACTTGGGCAATGTACAACTCGAGAGCATGATCATTCAGTATGTGGATTACATTTTGGTGTGCAGTGAGACAGAGGAAAGGCGTAGGGAAGAATCAATCCGACTAATGGCAAAACTTGCAGAAAAAGGATATAAGGTAGACAAAGAAAAACGACAATATTGTCATGAAAAGGTCCTATACATAGGACAGCTCATCTCTCAAGAGGGGAGAAAATTGACAACTGAAAGAGCAAAAGCAATCATGAGAAGGCAGAAAACTGAGAGATTAAGGGAAATGCAGCAGTTTCTAGGCCTATCTAATTATTGCATGATCTGGGTTTTTGACTACAGTACATATATTCGAGCAATCTCAAAAGTACTCAAGGAAGCACAGATAGACAGAAGTAAAATAGTATGCAGAGACAACATGCCTAGAGGCTTCAAAGAATTAAAAAGGGCGATTTGCACAGCCCCAGTGTTAAGAATACCAGACCATAATGAAGATTTTTACTTATTCCCACATTCAAATGGAGAGGTGATGACAGCAGTACCTACACAGAAGAGGACATCAGGACATGGACACAAACCACTAGCCTATTATAGTGGGATTCTAGACCCAGTAATGAAAGGACATTATCCTTGCGAACAAGTTTTAACAGATGCTGCTTTTGCAATTAAAAAAGCTACCAGTATTACAATGGGATGCTCAATAACAGTATTTGTCAAGCACTCTTTATTCACCATTTTGGAGAAACCCAAAAATACATTGACTACACAAATGGCGTCTGGATATGAAGTGATCATTTCGAATCCAGCAGTCAAAATTGTTAGATGCAGAATAGTGAATCCAGCGACATTCATAGCAGTAGGAAATGTTGACACGACTGCACAATGTATAATGAATTTTATGATGATATTCCCCATGTTAGAGAAAATGCTCTCAGAGGGCGAGAGGTTCTCTTTGACAGTTCTTCATAAATTTACCAAATGCTGGTGAAAGGCATACTGGGATGGCAGTAGTGAAATTAAAAAAGAATGGTGAATTTGAAGTAGTGACAAGTGCGAGATTGCCTTCACACTGTTTAGGCACAGGTTACAGAATTAGTGGCACTCATCGCAGTGCTTCAGAGATTTGAAGATGAGGAAGTGACTGTGTATTCTGACTCCGCCTACGTGAGGACAACCGTACATGCAGGGTTGTCACATTGGAAAAGGAGTGGTTTACTCTGAACAGGTGGCACTTCAATACAACATGCATTGCTATTGGGCGAGCTTATTAAAATTCTAAAGCTCCCATTGGCTATCGCCGTGGTGAAGTGCTCTGTCCATACTAAAAGGGCAGACCTAATTTCTCATGGAAACAAAGCTTTAGATGTAGAGGCAAAAAGAGCAGCATGCTTTCCAAATATTCCTGATTTCGAATTAGAAGATGTTAAACCAAGATCAGAGTGATGCATGTTGATGCAGGAAGAATTGAATATGTCATCCATTGTACAGGAAATTGAGCTGCAAGGATGAGCCTAACAGGAAGAGCAGGAACTTTGGAAAAGATGGGGGTGTTCTTTATCCCCCACTGAGGTGTCATAGAGACAGGGGCACTGGAGCCAGTTATTCCTCTATCATTATTGAATGTGGCGCTGGAGCAGCTACACTACTCTGTGCACACTGCCAGAGAGAGTCTTGCTGCAAAAATCACAGAAGACTGGTTCACACCAAATTTATTAGAACACGTAGCATAGTTTATTGTAAATTGCATTGTGTGCAAAAAACATACAGCAGGGCACACCTTGCGAACAGTGATATGAGCAATTCCTATGACCAATGGTCCATTCCAGCCTCTACATATAGATTATGTGGATATGTTACAATTATGCAACGGATATAGGTACATGCTGGTACTAGTGTGTCCCTTTTACAGGTGGATCAAGGGAGATCCATGCACTCACCCCAATGCCACATGCGCGGCCAAGTTCCTCATGCATGAGGTGTTTCCTAGATTGGGTGTGTGCGAAGTCCTGCGGTCTGACAATGGCCCACATTTTGTAAGTGAGTTGTTTGAGCAGATAGTTGTCCTATCAGGAATAAAATATACGTTTTCCTCAGCCTATCATCACAGGCCAATGGTCAATGGTGTCTGTGAGAGGTTAAATGGGCTACTGAAAGAAAGGATTGCAAATATAAAAATGTCCTTGAAGAAGGGATGGCTGAATTGACTACCCCTTGCTTTATTTGCCCTGAGAAATCAGCCTGGCTCAGATCACCACCTAACTCCTCATGAGTTGGTGACTGGATGCTGCATGAGAATACCTCTTGCTCCTCCCACTCGAGTAAAAACGGATGCCCACAGTGTAGCAAAACATTAGGTGAAGAGATGCATGACTATTTAACAAGTTTGACTGCTAATGTTTCTCTTATTTCTCAACAGATCATCAATCGGAGGCAAGGGTCGAAGAAGATTGAGGAAGATAACCAACCAACTGATGTAATTGACTCTCTTAAGCAGCATAGTTTGCATCCAGGGGACTAGATGCTTGTGAAGAGCTTTGTTAGTACCTGGAATAAGCCCCATTTTGTAGGACCATATTTAGTCGAGGTGGTCACCCCCACTGCAATTAAAATCCAGGGGAGAAGAGCCTGGCACACCTGAATGACCTAAAGCTCTACAAATGAGAGAGCCTGACCAGACACCCAGTGACAGTGAAGCAAGAGAAGAAATTCCAGGCATCCTGACAGATTGGCCACCAAGGGCAAGGATAAAGAACCAATGGATTAAAAAATAGTCTGGAACAAAATTGACATTTCCTAAGTCTAATGGGGAATGAAATGACTTGCAACTGTGCCAGAAACATTCTCAGTTGAATTAAAAGTAAATTGGACATTGAAAAACACGACATAAAAATTACATAACACATTCTATGTTGCCAAATATGTTGCATGCATTATTTATATATTACAAAACTATCCAGCTCTATTGCGACGACACGTAGATGTTGTTGCCTTTTCTGGAAATCCTAAAAACAGTCCTATTATTTGCAGAGTTATTATTGCCGTAATAATCCAGTTCCTGTTATAAAAAGTAAACATTTGAAAAATACCTACAGGTGAACACAGTAAATAAAAAATGGGAATTTTCCATTATTTAAAACGAACACTAATAAGGAGACCAGCTACTCCAAGAGAGATCATGTGGCATTTGAATAATATGGCAATACTTCTTACTGGATTGAGTATTGAGCAGTCCCTGGATTTCTCCTATCGTCGGATGGCACTAGATACTGGTTTCGAAGACTGGAACTGCTCATTTAATTCATAGTTGACCTCTTTCCCAGCATTCTCGTATTTACTTTCCGTTCTTATCCGTTCTTATCCTTTTGCCTTATGTGTTGTTTGTATTTTCTTATGCTCTTTACATTTCGGGAGATATTGTTTTATAATTCAAGTGAAATACCTGAGGATGAGACATCTCTTTCTAGCCCTGAAAAAGACACAAGTGATATTTTTTCTGATATTTCTGAACAAATTGCGAGATCTAAAAGGGAGGTTGGGGAAGACAATGAAGGTATAAATTCATGTCTTGGCAATTGGGACCATTTAAAAAAATAACATGTGGTATCAACACATGAACAAAGTGGGGAGAAAAACATCAGACAAAAGCGGCAATGTATGTTCCCTCATACCTTATGCATTCGGAACATCTAAAGTATTCATAGCACAGAAGTATCAGTGAAAAGGGCACATTGCCTGACGCACCTTGCTTCACCAGAGGACCATTCCAAGGCAGGACAGCATCCATAGTGTGTTTGAATAAAGTGACATCCCAAAGAGAAGACAATTATGTGCAAGATCAAGTCAAGAACGAAGCAAGAGAAAATGAATGGAAAAATAAAATACAAACAACCTGGAATAAATGCAGCAGGAATCAAAACTCAAGGTAAATAAGATATTACATTGCAAGAATAAGAACGGAAAGTAAATACGAGAATGCTGGGAAAGAGGTCAACTATGAATTAAATGAGCAGTTCCAGTCTTCGAAACCAGTATCTAGTGCCATCCAACGATAGGAGAAATCCAGGGACTGCTCAATACTATATAGATGAAGGATACTCTTCAATAAGACCAGATTTCCATTTGCACAGAAACCAAGTCGATCTATTTGCAGAAACAACCAACAAGATTTGACCAATATTATTGTTTCAACCACAGTTTACCCCCGAAGAACCACTGCATTAAAAGTGGGAAAACACGTGTCGAGGGTCTAAACATTTGACAATTACCTACTTGTCTTTCATCTATGAAAAGAATAGACTTTCAAATAATTGAAATTCAATAAATACCTTTTTTTGGAGTGCCTGTCAAACAGTGTTTGAACCTTTTTTCCTCAAGGTAAATAAGATATTACAGTGCAAGGATAAGAACGGAAAGGAAATACGAGAATGCTGGGAAAGAGGTCAACTATGAATTAAATGAGCAGTCCTTACTCCTGAAGGATGGACCGATGGATTGATTGTGCACAAGGCAATGGCATTGGTAGGACAATGCGAAGTAGTTGTGGTGAATGCAGAAAGAGAACGCAAGGATCAATGGGCTGAGATTGCAAGGTTGTTAACATGGGTCGATGATCAGGGGGGACCATTGCAGATACTACCCCTGAAGAATGCAGCCCTATGTTCCAGAAATAATGGCATGTTAAAAGTTCGAGAAAACCTCCAATGTGGCTGAGTTTTTGATGTACCAGGAATGAATGGAGGAACTGCAGTTCTAATGGACCACTACTGGGCCTGTGGATCAAGAGCATACATGAAGTTGCCACCAAAATGTGGAGGAGTTTGTTAATTGGTACTGATACGCATACCAGCTTTGTAGTACCACAAAGTGACCTGCAGATCACAGGCTTTCCGAAAATGGATGCAGACTTGAGGAAGAAGAGATCGCTTAGCCTCATTCAATGAAAGAGGGAGAACTATTTCTCAGCAAAATCGATAGATGCCTATTATGTTATTCCAGATTAACATAAACTGTTCAGCAAAACGGCAGTAATATTCACAGCTATATTCATGCCAGGACTGCAGTAAATGCCAAGTGGTTATAGATCACTAGGTGGGAACGGTTACAAATGATCAGCACGACAATTAAAGGATTTAATGGGATCAGAGCAGAATTGAGGGCAATCAGGCTCATGGCCCTCCAGAACAGGTATGTCCTGGACTTAATTACAGCAATGGAAGGAGGCATGTGCAACAAGATCAGGCCTTCTTACTGTACATTTATACCTGCCCACGATGAAGAAAATGGAACCCTGACAGAAGCAGTAACTATGCTCTCAACCCTGCATATGAAAATGGTGGATGAAGTAGATGAGACCGAGGATGAAGATTGTTTTTTGTCCCTGTCTTCATGGGTTCAAACTTGGCTGGCAAATGCCTTCAAACTACTGGGAGTAATACTAATGTTAGTATTGCTGTGATTCTGTCTTCTAAGAATATTCATTGGACAGTGCAAGAAGACAGCAAAGAAAGCAATTCGGATGAAGATAATGATCGATGTAAATGATGTGACTGATGAGCACACGCAGACTGAAAACACTACCAGTGAGCACCTGAAACAAAGTCCTCTAGCACCTGCAGGAACACAATTCTGTTACCCTAAGGATCATAAGAACTATGTAGGGCGTTGGGTGGTCTGTCAACCAACTGGAGAGTGCTACCATATGACCTGGAGTGTGGATGAAGACATCAAGAATGCAGTTGACCTCAGGGAGGTGACTAAGATATGGATCTTGAAGAAGTCGTTCTGTAGAAAGATTAAGAGAATTGAGGAAAAGGAGGTGGTCGAGGAGTCATCCAGAGGGGGGAATGTAGAGGAGCAGACGTGTACATCACTGTAAACTTCACCCCCTCACCTCATTCATACTGGATGAATAACAAGAAGACATTGTCTATGACACCAGGTACCATCCCAATACCGCATTGGGTGTATGTGAGACGTTATGCGCTTAGACAACCGTATTGAATGTACCCTTATACTGGGATGGTAGCAGGAGACTTGCAGGTACCACTGAATATCGAGGAGTTGTAAAGAAGATCTGACAGGTGCAAAGTGATGTCATAAGGAGAAGATACAATGACGCACTGAAATGATATAAGAATACTTCAAGAAAGAAGATGTAACTGAACAAACAAAAGTAAAACATACGTACAAGTAAAAAGAAACCATATATACAAAGAGGATAAGTAACCAGAAGAGTAGTTAATGTATATATGCAAAAATGCAAGCTGGATGAGCCATATAGAAGCTTGCTGCAGTAGGAAACCTAACACAGGTGAAGTGGCCATGTTGAAAAGATGGACGCCGGCTTTCAACGATAGTAAGGGAAAAGCTTAAAGGAGAGACACCAGAGCTGCAGAGCTGACAGAGGCTGGAAATACAAATTAATGCATGAACAAAGAATAGCTGCTGGCCAGAGTTCAATGATGCCACAACGAGATGCTACTGAAAGGTACAAGGGGAGTTAACGAGGATAAGCGATGTATGTAGGACATATTTCTATTAGATTAAATAAATGAGTGAACATTTGTGAGTGCCAAGTATTGACAATGAAAGATGCAGAAAAGCCTACGAGAGGTAGAGTAAAGAAGTCTGCAGAGGCCAAGAGGATTAATGGCACCCATCTTATTTTGATTAAATAGCACTAAATAAAAGGTTGAAATGGACAAAATCATGGTCACGTGATTCAGAACTCGATAACAAAGCCTATTCATTAAGCTCCAGATGAAGATAGTGGTGTACCATTAAAAGTCCCAGAGAAGAGAACAGCTTGAAAGGCCAATTACAAAGAAGCGGCCTTGCCTTAAGGCTTGGCTGATGAGCGATGGTGGGCTTATTGGGCAAGTGGGTAGTAGTCTGATGTTGTTCTCTGCACCTGAGTTTCATTTTGCTTACGTGCTGCTAGTGAGCCGAGTATCCAAGGTTGGGAGTGGATGCCAACCTATCATGAGGGCCTATGCAACAATGAGCATACAAGGTTGCATGATCCAATCGGCTACTGTTATACTGTTATAATCTGTATTATAAGTAGTCAGAAGCAGTTCGAGGCTTGCTACCAAAGGAGGAGCATCCAATGAAGTAACTAACACTTATAAACTCTATAAGTAGATATGTTCCCCTAACTAATCCCTAAACCCAATAGGTTTTATTATGTGCCATGTAGGATGACATCATAGCTGACACACTTTGAGGTATAAAGCCTTTGTGTATCCAAATGATCAGTGTGAGTATGTGGACTACAAACTTTTGTTTTTACAGATTGTCCTACTTTATTGAATTGATAATAAAGTAGTACTTTGCCATATTCTTTGAGTCTGTCTGGTAATTTGTGTCCAAGACTGTTTATTATGGTAATCCCATTCTGTACACAGATACACCGAAAAAGTGCTACTACACACTGCCTTTCCTGTTTAGTTCCTCCTTATCGACCTTCACATACTTTGCGTTCTCAATCTCAATTCCTCTTAGTTGTACCTAAACCGCCTAAACCTTTGTGTGCCCAGTCTGATTATTGTTCATTTTCTTTACTTGCTCTCAAGCATTGGAATGTTCTACCATTTTCTATCCGTTCCTCTCCCACTTACGCTCTCTTCACTTGAAAACGTATCCCCTATCTTCTTTTGCTTAATTTACTCATCTGTTATCTATTCATACACTAAAATTGTACCACTTCCTTTGGTTATGTGCAGCAGTTTGGCAAAAGCGCTTCACACATAAATACAAATACAAATCAGAAGTGATCACAATCATAAGGGTGAAACAGACACATCCCAACAAGTATACCCCCTTCACCTCTTTTGGTAATGTGGTCTGAGAGCAGGCAATACCTTCACGAGGGATGTGAGCTCATTCAGTGGCAACTCAATGATTGTCCAAACAAGGTTCTATAGAAATAGGGACTTTAAAACAGTAAACGCAAACAACTAATTTAAAACACTAAAGACCTAACCCTGTAGAAAGACCGCAGAGAATGCAGACTTCAATGAGAAAGGGCCCTGTTTGTTGATAAGTTGGGGTGTTCAGACAAGAGATTTCAGCAGCTATGCCACTGTTCAAGAATATGTCTTTGAAAGGCAAGAAGGGAGCTTAAAAGTCACAAAGGTCCATAAAGGCAGTCCAGGGGGACAGGGCCTCATCAGATACCTTTAGGTTCTTGTATTTGAGACTCAGCAGTGTTAGGCTAGGCTGCTAGGCACTTTATGAGGCAGTGACACGACAGGCTGGTGAGCTGGTCGACTGGGTTCAACAAGCAGTGTGCTCTAAGCAGCCATTCCACGTGGCAAGAACAAGCTTGGGACAGTCAGGCAATGTCCAGGCCTGTGTTTCTCACAAGAGCATCAAGGCGGGAACCAGGTCCAAATGCTGCTGCTTGACTTTGGGTTGTTGGGAGACCCTGTCCAGGGTCTCCAGTGGCAAGGCAAGTCCTTTTGTCTAGTCGTTTCAACCAGGATGGTTTGGAGAGGGCTCTCACAGGTGTTCTGTAAACCCCATTTGCAGGGTCCTGGCTGCCAGTACCTCAGTTGCAATAGGCCTTGTTCATACAGCAGTTCACCTTGAATGGGCCATGGGGATGGCTATGGAGCAGAGAAGCCTGCCTCTTTATTGGGACCCTCTGTCTACACCTCTATGGCAGAGGACTTTGGAATGGACTGCATTCCCAAGAGAGGTTCAGTGAATCCTTCTTCCGAGAGCTCAAAGTTGAATCAACTCTGGAGAGAATTTCCTCTCATTATAAAGGCACATTTTTACAGGGGATTGCTCCAAATCAAGCTTGTTGTCAGGGGTGCAATCCAGGCTGCTGTAACAAGTGTTATTTGCCTTCTCACATCATTCACTGAGTGCTTTGCAGGAAATAGGGAGGGCAGGAAGGTGTAGAGAGCCATAGCAGAAACTAAGATGGTGGAACCCCTCTTTCAGCCTACCTCTCTGCTCTGGATACTCTAACCCCACCCCCTCTGTTGCCTGCTGACTTCAAAGTACTCTAGGCATCAGCACCCTTTGTGACTGTGGATTTTTTATGTCAGGATTGCCTTTGAAGTACCAGTTCCCAGGGGACCTCCCGGGAAGGGTTCCTGTGCCCCCAGAGGAAGCGCTGGCCTTCTTCTAGGAGCGTCAAAGGACAGTTTCCACATAATTGCCCTACACGGCTGTTATGCAGACACCCATATCAGACAGCTAATACACATCCCTGTCATAACTGAGCACTGCTCACCATTCGGACACTAGTATTATATCAAATTACTGTATTGCTGAGGATGTATAATTGTGTATTCCTAGTAGCCAACTTGCCATACATAGGCATGGCTTCTATTTACAGTTTAACAGGCCACAGGGTTAACTAGGATACACAATTATTATAATTTGAATCAGAGGTGTAGATAATGTAAAAGCCACCTCTGCCTGTTGTAACTTTGGGTTCTAGCAGCTATCATGAATGCATATGGACATGTGCAACTTTGCTGTTGCCACTGTAGGGCTGGTGCTGGGGGTGTCAGGAGACTATCTCAGCAAAGGCAAACGTGTGCATTATAATTTGAGCAGGGATCAGGATGAAAGGAGGTATGATAAGCAGGCCATCCATTCAGAAACATTATTACCCCAATCATTGTAATAATGCAAATGTAAAAAGCTAGGCATTTACACACTCGCAGGTGCCAATGCATCACATTAATCATATCCATTCCTGGCTCCTTCACAAAATGGTCATTTAACCTTGCAAAACACCACCCCAACCATCTTACACCCACAATACTATACATACCCCCTGGCCCAATTAGGGCCTGGCGACTATGGTGCTATATTATGAACACCTGTCAGGGATAAGTGAAAGCTCCCACCTGCATGGGAAAGTTAAAAAAAAAACGTGGCATACATTGATTCAATATGCATGTGCAGTGGCACTTGAAATCGAAAGAAAAAAGACAAGGGATTGTCCCACTTTCAATTCCGTACATTAAAAAAATTGATCTAAAAGAGAAGATAAGAAAAAGAAATCAACTGCTTAAACCTGATGTAACTGCAAAGAATACATAATCTAAACATATAGAACCCAAACTCTGTCTTATAACACATTTATTAAGAACAACGTTACAATTAATACTTAATACAAGTACCATTGTCCTTAATATGTAATTTGGATATTGGAAGTGATAAAATTACCCGAAAGGGTGGGGACAACTCCCACATGTTGGCAGAACAGGCAATGTACTGGATTGATAAAGTAACCTCACTTACACCCAAGAGAATGAAAATTAACAGGGACTTGGGTTGCTTTTATTGAACAATGTTGAAGCGAGGGAATTTATTTGTAAGAGTAAACGATGATGTTCAAAATTTGACATATTGTTTATAACATTGTGTGAAGTTAGTCGGAATTGAGAATAAAAGGGAAGCAATTAGTGATCTGATTGGCAAACGGACCATATGATCAAATATGTATGGATTAACATATGAGTCAATAATTGCAAAGCTTATCCACTGATATCCTTATTAACTAATTTCTTATTAGCATGAATGATACATAATTTGGCTCAAATTCAGAAATAAGATAAAGTGGTTTTGTTATGTTTCCTCCTTCAAATTGAAAGGGGCACCTAGGGGTCCCTCGTGCTATTGAAACAAGGCAATGACCATACACGAAAAGATGCGCCAGACACGAGGTTCAAATTCCCAATGCTAGGGTTTATTGCAAGCAAAAGATAGTATCAATTGGCCAATTCTGATCTCACGCCCCGCGACGTGAGTTTCCTAGACCTCGAGGGACGCAAGAGAGCGAATTACGTACATCAGTTATATATATACAAAATGCATATCATACAATCAGCAAAGTCATGTTCAACACCCCTCTGTATTAAGTTCCTTTGAACTCGGGATGACGATGGACATATCCGACGATTATGACGATTATAATGCTTTCGATGTCTATTCTAGTAACAATGTGCAATTTAGAAAGTGCGGAGGCATCTTTTAGAACACGGTGGTTCCGTTCTTGGAAGCAATCTGTACACGGGGGAAGAGCCACATTCCAAGCTTTGCTATCTATGAGGTACTATTCGTGTCCTGGGAGCCGACACGTTCTAAAGGGTTTTGCGAAGGGGGACCGTAAGAGAAGCATAATTCAAGCCTTTAACTGTATTATTCTAACATATTCTACCATCGTACGAGACTGGCTGGCAGCTGTGAAGTGATTAAATGCCCTGCAGCTTCCTCCCAAGGCTACAGAGAGGGAGCATGGGCATTCCTTTCTGGGCTACTCATGAGGAGTTCAGCAAACTCTTCAGTCCCGCGACCTTGTCCTTTCATATTCAGACAACAATGTTAACAGTTGAGCAGAGTAAGCAGAATCCGCAAGAATTGCAAGCTGCAAAGCAGTTTTTAGACAGAAAGCAATGAGCAATGGTTAACAAGCAAAATGGCGATTCTTACTACATTTAAAATGGCCGCTCGTCGGTCAAGCATAGCAGTTCATATTTCTCCAATTCGATGCATAAGACGGTTGGCCCACGGCCATCAAGTTACGTCTATCATTCAAATGAAGGGTATTCATTTTTCCAGATTGACAAACCCTCCTTTTGGCCGTGTGCCAAACGTCTTATTTATTCATTGTATCCTCCTCTTCTGAGGAGGAGTCTGGGGTATCTGCATCTAAATCATTTCCATCATTAATGTCTATCGCCATGAATTGTTTTACTAATTTTGTTTCCTCAGTGTCTCTGTTATTCTGGCCATGCGTTTGCTTTCCTCTCAATACCATGTGCATACATCCCATAGTATATCCATCAGTTATTTCAGTGCATATTATTGGTAAGCATTGTATGCAACAGCAGCATGTTATGAATATCCCGAGTACCATCATTAGTATCGAAATTAACTTCCATCCCCAAGACCGCAATAATCCCCATAACCAGGATTCTATCCCCCAACCCCCTGCTTCAGTAGAGAGTGTGGAACTTATGACATGTAATTTCCGGATCGCTTCAAATATCGTAGGGGAGTAGTCATCTATATACATACAGCATGCAGTTTTTACGAGCTTGCAAACTCCCCCACGATCAACTAATATTATATCGAGAGCCATCCTGTTTTGGAGTGCCATCAGTCTTATTCCTTTTTCTTCTAACGTCATATTCAATAAAATATCTGTTGTGGAATCTATTGTTTTTTGTAATATTCCAGACAGTTTTCTTATATTGTAAGAGTTTTCTATTTGAGACAAGAGCAGTATAAATGATTTGGCTATATCCATTGCTATCATTCCATCCTCACTACTCCTTTGAGTTCTACCTTTTGTTCGTCTGGCTACTTCTGCTGTCTCCAAGAGGAACACTCCTGGAAACAGTAGACCTAGGTAGCATGTACCTCCCCAGTTCCTAGGTAACCATGGATATGCTTTTTCTCCACATATAAAATAAATAGGGTCTCCCACGTACACAGGTTCTATTTCATGTTTTAAAACCACTGTGTTCAGGCAGTTGCTAAACATTCCTACTTTATAGGAACCCTTTTTCTGTAGACATAGGGGAGCAGTTTTGGGGGTGTGATCCACTGCATAGGCAGGGGGCACAGCATCTTTGTTCCATTCATCCCTCATCCGAAATGTCATTACTGATGTTCTTTCTGCTGGCGGGGTTGGTCTATTCTGCCTATGTAATCTATCAGTAGCTGTTATTATTGGTACTATCATACTTAAGAAACATAGGACCAATGTCCAAATCAGTACTGTATTCCTTTTTCCATGCTTTTTCCCTAAATTTACAGTCTCTAAATCTATTTGTTTTTTTTGCAGGGGTGCAGGAGGAGGCTGAAACCGGTCTTGACTTGTTCTTCATCGTCCTTCTTCTTGCTGGCGAAGTTCATTGTGAATGTCTCTCGTTCTTGATGCCAGAAAAGTTCAACGAGAAATGTCACAGTTCAATTCTCCCAGCCTTTCCACAGCCTGGATCATTTATCCACTCCCGAGCAAGATTAGTTTTTCTTTCTCCCACTGCTCAGACGATTTCTGAACAGTTCTTTATTGATAGAGTACCATGTGCATTCAGCTTGTCCCGCTCTGGCTAAGGGCACATGTACTCTATCAGCGCACAGAGGAGCCGTGAGTTTTGAATTGTCCGACTTGCACAATTCTCACACTTCTCTCCTCTGCGCCCCTGGTTCCTACTCCGTCTGTGAGTAGAACCAAAGGCCAAAAAGAAAAGCACCAAAGATCTGTGGATCACTTTGCCTGTCGAGGCCACAGATTATATCGATTCACTCCTTCTATTGTATGATCCGTGAATAGTGCCCTTGGATTTCCAGTATCAGGCTCAGTGTCAGCCTGTGGCACAATGATGGGCAGCGATGGGCGTCGTGGCAATGATGTAGTTTCTTTCTCTGGCTTTGGTGCATTTGCGAGAACTGGTGGGCGCCAAAGGGGTACACGCGATGTTTCTGCTCGTGTTTGCAATGCAGGGTTTGTGTCGCTCGGCAGTGATGTTGTTTCCGCTAAGCAACGTTGGGGCACTTTTCGCCCTTCCCCCTTACTGGCAGCCTCCTCAGACTCTGTTTCGGGTTTCACTTCTCGTTTGCGCTTTGTTTCAACTTTCACTTCTCGCTCAGGCTGATGCTGTGGCACTGGACTGGCAACAGTTTCTTTAGTTTCCGAGACCGTTGTCTTTTTCTCGTCGTCTGGATCAGGCAAAGTTTTCAGTGACGCTGGAAACCTTTTGGCATGGGTAGCATGGATCCATGCCTTGCGTCCGTCCACTCGGATGGCCTCTGTGTTGCCAAAAGTACTTGATAGGGGCCGCGCCACCTGTGTGCTAGTGCTGTCTTCCGTTCAAAGTTTTTGATTAGCACCCAGCTCCCAGGCTCCAGTGAGTGCCCCGGTCCTGTATATCGCATCGGCAACGCCTCCTGCACCTGCTGATGAATCAAACGCAACTTTTGTATTAAAAGCCCACAGTAAGTGCTTAACATAGGATGCTCGACCTCACATAATTTTCTGGGCTGCGGTGCGCACCATACATTTGCTGGTCTCCCCATTATAATCTCATCAGGGGAGAGCCCAGTCTAGCCTGCAGAGACGTGCGCATACACAACAGCGCTAGGGGTAATGCATCCACCCAACTCAACTTCCTCCCAGTGCAAATTTTCGCTATCTTTGACTTCAGAATTCCGTTGGGTCTCTCCACAAGCCCAGCAGAACTGGGATGCCTGGAACTGTGGAATCGCTTCTCTATTTGCAGACCTGCACAGATCTGTAGCACTTCTGCGCCCACAAAGTGGGGGCCGTTGTCTGACCACAGGACACGAGGCAACCCAAACCGGGAGAAATACTCCTTCAGCATTACTTTTGCTGTGGACATGGCAGTACAGTCTTTTAAAGGATATGCCTCCACCCACTTGCTGAATGCACAGATTACCACTAACACGTACTTGTAGTTCTGGCATCTTTCCATTTCTATGAAATCAAAATGGACCACCTCAAACGGCATAGAGGGTGGGCCGAAACTACCTGCTGGAGTCACGGTTCCCTTTCCTACATTGTGTTGCAGGCACGTGATACAATTCTGCACTAGACTTTCTGCATTCTTTTTTATGTGCTCATTCTTCCATACTGTGGATAAATGCTGTACCATTTTCTTTGCGCAAATGTCGGTAGGGCTAAGCGACATTATAACCATTGCAGTTACGTAACAATTTGGCAACATCCAGTTCTTTATTTCCTTGTCCACCCAACATCCTTCCAAATCTAACTCAGCAGAGCCCTTAGCCCACCCCTGAATCTCTTCAGTCGTGGCCTCAGCCTGCATTTTTTTGACTGTTGCAACTCCATTCTCTATCATACAAGGGACTTCCTCAGTCTGTACTGTCATCATTTTATTCCCGAAATCTGTGGCTGTTTGCTTCGCAATCCTGTCTGCAAACGCGTTTCCCTCTCCCACTCTGCATGTTACTTTCTTATGTGTCTCGCACTTTACTATAGCTAGGCGTTTTGGAAACGTGAGCGCAGACAACAATTGCACAATCAAAGGGCAATGCTGAATTCTGGCTCCATGTGATGTCAAGAAACCCCTCTCAGCCCAAAGTCGGCCAAAATTGTGAACCACGCCAAAGGCGTACTGGCTGTCAGTATAAATATTTACGTTCAGATTCTCAGAGAGTTCACAGGCTCGGGTCAGTGCTCTTATTTCTGCGGCTTGTGCCGAATTGTAGGGGATCCTTCTGCTCTCTACAACTCTCTTTAGGGTAGTAATTGCATATGCAGCCGTTGATGTGCCATCAGGTAATTTAAAACAAAAGCCATCGCAAAATAACTCCCCATCTGGCTCTTTTTGTGGGATATCGCTCAAATCAATCCTTCCCTTTGTTTCTTCTTCAGTGATCATTAAACAATCATGGGGTGGTGATTCGGTGTCACCAATTTCTGCTATGGGCAGTGGCATTAATTCTGCAGGATTTAATGTGCTACACCTCATAATTTGGATGTGGGGTGCAAACAAGATGAGCTCATATCTTGTCAGTCTAGCTGAGGTGAGGTGTTGCGTCTGTGTCCTATTTAATATCACGTCTATAGCATGTGGCACCATCAGAATTAAAGTGTGCCCCAATACCATTCCTTCCGTTTGTTTCACTGACGCAGCAGCCGCTGCGACGGATCGCAAACATCGTGGTGGTGCGCGCGCTACAGGGTCCAACACGCAAGAAAAATAGTCGCACGGCCTATTTCTTCCACCTTGTTCCTGTGTCAAAACCGCAAATGCACATCCTTCACTCTCACTCACAAATAGTCTGAAGATCTTTTTATAGTTGGGAGTGCCTAAAACTGGCGCAACACACAATGCAACTTTCAATTGCTCAAACGCTTTCTGACATTCCTCATCCCACTGTAAAGGCATCTCTGCATCCGTTTTAGTCAACTTTATCATCAGCTTCACAATCAACGCAAAATGACTGATCCACTGCCGACAATAAGAGGCCATGCCTATTACAGCTCTCACTCCTTTTTGAGTTTTTGGAATAGGCATACTAGAAATACTTTCTATGAGTTCTGGTGTTAATCTTCTCCCTTCTTTCGAAAGTAAGTATCCCAAATAAGACACCTCCTTTTGATTATACTGGAATTTCTTCAAACTTGCCTTATGACCATGGGTCGCTAAATGTGTCAAGAGTAATGCAGTACTTTCTTTGCAGATCTCTTTCGTGTCAGCAGCTATTAACAAATCATCTATGTACTGCAAGAGTACGCAACCTTCGGGTAATTCTAGCATGTCTAGCTGCTCTTTTAGTGCTCTGCTGTAAATGCTCGGGCTTTCTGTATATCCTTGTGGAATGCGTGTGAATGTGAATGATCGACCTCCTAGAGTGAACGCGAACAGATATCTACTGCTTTTATCCACTGGGATGCTAAAGAATGCGTTCTTCAAATCAACTACACTAAAGTATTCTGCAGTGGCCGGTATCATTGTCAGTATTGTTGTGACATCTGGGACCAAAGGGAATTGTGGGTGTACCACTTTGATTAATGCGCGCAGATCAATTATGAAACGATAGGATACTTCATTGCCTCCTTTCTTGTAAACTGGAAGAATCGGGCTGTTGCACGTGCTACCTACAATTTCCTCAACCACCCCCAATCTCACCAGGTCAGTAACAATGCTTTTCAATCCCTTCTCACCTTCAACAGAAATGTTATACTGGGGAGTTCGTGGTAGTGTTACACCTTCTTTCAAAGTTATTTTTGCTGGCTCTATTTTCAAGCATATTACATCATTATCATGCATTGCCCACAGACAGGTTGGTACTCCACTTATCTCTTCTGGCAACTCTTTTGACATGAATTCCGTCACCGGTGCATCATGAGGCCACATCTTGAGGAACACCCCGTCTGCCGTACAATGTATGACTGCCCCCAATTTTCTCAGCAAATTTAATCCTAGCAGGTTTTCTCCACAATTCTCTGTCAAAAGAAATAGACACTGTTCCGTAAATGGTCCTATTGTAATTGGGACAGCTTCGGACATGGGGTTAATTACTGGTGTACCTGCGAACCCTACAGAAACATTCTTCTGCTCCGACAGTGGTATCTCCGGTACCAAGTGGTGGTCTATCGAACACTTCTGTGTCCCTGTATCTACAAGGAAACGGTGCTCCTTATTCCCGACTCTCATTTCTACGTAGGGTCCTCTCTGATTCACGGGAATAGACACTGGTTCCGACCCTTGTCGTGGGCTGTCCTATCATGAAAATAACACATCGTCCGATGCATAGTCACCGCTACTGCTATAATACGTGTTTGGTTGTGTATCAAAAATATTCCCATTTCCCCCTCGATGTCCTCCACTCTGATCATTTCTCTGTTGGCCCTGCCCACCCTGATTTTGGTTCAAAACACTTTGGTTCAATGTCTGGTTCTGTTGTGCTTGGTTTTGGCCATATGATTGGGTTTGAGTACCTCCATTGGTATATCCCTGCTGCTGCTGCATGTTACTTCTGCTTGGGCCGTTCGACCCCTGATGTCCTCTATGAGGCCTTCTCTGACCAAACCCACCTCTATTCTGTAGGTGCGGGCATTGCACTCGCCAGTGTCCTTCCTCCTTACAGTACGCACATTGATTTAATCCCAATGACACCCCATGCATATTATTCAAATTTCCCCGGCCTTGTGCATTACCTCTACCTCTATTGTATCCAATGACCTGCTGCAGTAACACCCCTACTATCGTTTACATCGCTTCCTTTCTCATCTCCATTGGGTACCCATTACATATCTCACTTACTTCTTTTACTGACTTTCTTTTGTTCGACATCCATCGCATTGGTTCCCCTACCCATACCTGCAATCTTTGTTTATCGCCTATCTGTCCCGGTACCGGCAAATGCTTTGTATCACCTGGAAAAACTCTCGGTCATGATTTTTTCATACTCAACCTTGACGCCTCCTTCCTACCTTTCTTAATAAACTCTCTACTATACTCAGCTGTAGCAAACATTTCAGCATATCTGTCTTCCATTTCATTTTTTACTTCAATCAGTTTGTGCACATGTTTTCTTACATCCTCATCTTTTTGCTCACTGCGTGCTAACTTATTCAAATCTAACAACCGCTGTGGCGGTGAATTCCCAAGTATCTTTTTCCATTCTCCCGCCAGAATTTCCCTCATGCATTCCAACACTACCTGTCTCTCCTCTCTTCTTCGGTACCCATACAATGAGGCCAATGCTGCCGTCTCATCATTTCCTTCTATGTACATTTCTGCCTCTTGACGTAATTCAATATTTCTCTCTTTGTTGATCGCGCTTCGAGTTACCCGTCCAAATCCTGTTCCTTCAGCCCCGCCTCTCGCCTCCCCAGTCTCAATCTCGACTTCGGGAGGGGCGGATGGTGCTGAATCTGTCTCTAGAGCGGGAGGTGCGGATGGGACAAGTGACACAGGTGGCATCTGTAAAGGGCCTTGCTGGGTGCTGGGAAATTGTGTGTCCGCGGTCTGCGCTTGTGGGAGTGCTCGTGCTGTGGGCGGAGCTTGGGTTAACACTTGTGTGAGGGGAAGTGCTCGGGCTGCGGGAGGGGGTATGAGAGCTATTGGTTGGGCCCACGCAGTCACTGCTGGCGTGTTTGGTTTTGATTCTGGTTTTGGGCCTCGACCCGTGTTAGTTAACAAATGTTCCATTAATTCATCTGCTATGTGTAGTTCCCGCTGCGGGTATATTCTGTCTATGTTCATCTGGTCCCGTCTCCCTTCCCGTCTTAGACTCTCAGTCCACTCCTCCTCTTCCTTCTCTTCTGCTATCTCAAGCTTCGTTTTATGCCTACGCGCATGCTTCTCTCTATTTCTTAGTCGGAGCATCGCTTCCCTCCTCCAATCTTTGACGGTCTCAAAAGCTGCAGGTCGCGCTTTCTTTCTAATCAGCACCCTCTCTAGGTTATCTATCCTCCCAATCTCAAAACTACCAGTAATCAGCCACTGATGGTTGGGTTGCTTTCTAGTTTGCCTATGCCAAATTTCACAAAATATTATCGCAACCCACACCATATTTCGCATACATATCATAAGCCGGCGTTCCCCCAGGCGGTGCACTTTGGCCATATTTCAAGGACTGTCTACCGCAGCTGAAAAGCCCCGCTAAAGTGGACAGTACTCCAGGCATGTTTCTTTAACCTTCCCCTTTGGTTAGCCACTTTTACCTGGACGTTTGAGTTTGCAAAATCAACACTCTACCAAAAATCAGGTTTCTCTTTGAATCGGGGAATGACTCACCTGATAAAACAAGTCGCCTGTTCTAACACAACCTCTCCCCACGTCGTGTCTGCGCTTCTCTGGCTTCTGCCTCGTCTCGGGACCCTCGCCTCCTTTGCCCTCTGGCCCGGTACGTCGATCAGGGATCAGATGTGTGCAGATCTGCGGAAGGAATCTCTCCTCTCTTCTACAGGGCGCCCCGTACACTTCTTGATCCCAGCTCGACCGTCCCGTCCTCGCCGTTCTTCCGCCTTTACTCTGTTACAACGTATATGATGGGGCAAGTGGTGGAGGGTCCCTATTCGGGCGCCATCTTGAAAGGGGCCCCTAGGGGTCCCTCGTGCTATGGAAACAAGGCAATGACCATACACGAAAAGATGCGCCAGACACGAGGTTCAAATTCCCAATGCTAGGGTTTATTGCAAGCAAAAGATAGTATCAATTGGCCAATTCTGATCTCACGCCCCGCGACGTGAGTTTCCTAGACCTCGAGGGACGCAAGAGAGCGAATTACGTACATCAGTTACATATATACAAAATGCATATCATACAATCAGCAAAGTCATGTTCAACACCCCTCTGTATTAAGTTCCTTTGAACTCGGGATGACAATGGACATATCCGACGAGTATGATGATTATAATGCTTTCGATGTCTATTCTAGTAACAATGTGCAATTTAGAAAGTGCGGAGGCATCTTTTAGAACACGGTGGTTCCGTTCTTGGAAGCAATCTGTACACGGGGGAAGAGCCACATTCCAAGCTTTGCTATCTATGAGGTACTATTCGTGTCCTGGGAGCCGACACGTTCTAAAGGGTTTTGCGAAGGGGGGCCGTAATAGAAGCATAATTCAAGCCTTTAACTGTATTATTCTAGCATATTCTACCATCGTACGAGACTGGCTGGCAGCTGTGAAGTGATTAAATGCCCTGCAGCTTCCTCCCAAGGCTACAGAGAGGGAGCGTGGGCATTCCTTTCTGGGCTACTCATGAGGAGTTCAGCAAACTCTTCAGTCCCGCGACCTTGTCCTTTCATATTCAGACAACAATGTTAACAGTTGAGCAGAGTAAGCAGAATCCGCAAGAATTGCAAGCTGCAAAGCAGTTTTTAGACAGAAAGCAATGAGCAATGGTTAACAAGCAAAATGGCGATTCTTACTACATTTAAAATGGTCGCTCGTCGGTCAAGCATAGCAGTTCATATTTCTCCAATTCGGTGCATAAAACGGTTGGCCCACGGCCATCAAGTTACGTCTATCATTCAAATGAAGGGTATTCATTTTTCCAAATTGACAAACCCTCCTTTTGGCCGTGTGCCAAACGTCTTATTTATTCATTGTATCCTCCTCTTCTGAGGAGGAGTCTGGGGTATCTGCATCTAAATCATTTCCATCATTAATGTCTATCGCCATGAATTGTTTTACTATTTTTGTTTCCTCAGTGTCTCTGTTATTCCGGCCATGCGTTTGCTTTCCTCTCAATACCATGTGCATACATCCCTTAGTACATCCATCAGTTATTTCAGTGCATATTATTGGTAAGCATTATATGCAACAGCAGCATGTTATGAATATCCCGAGTACCATCATTAGTATCGAAATTAACTTCCATCCCCAAGACCGCAATAATCCCCATAACCAGGATTGTATCCCCCAACCCCCGGCTTCAGTAGAGAGTGTGGAACTTATGACATGTAATTTCCGGATCGCTTCAAATATCGTAGGGGAGTAGTCATCTATATACATACAGCATGCAGTTTTTACGAGCTTGCAAACTCCCCCACGATCAACTAATATTATATCGAGAGCCATCCTGTTTTGGAGTGCCATCAGTCTTATTCCTTTTTCTTCGAACGTCATATTCAATAAAATATCTGTTGTGGAATCTATTGTTTTTTGTAATATTCCAGACAGTTTTCTTATATTGTAAGAGTTTTCTATTTGAGACAAGAGCAGTATAAATGATTTGGCTATATCCATTGCTATCATTCCATCCTCACTACTCCTTTGAGTTCTACCTTTTGTTCGTCTGGCTACTTCTGCTGTCTCCAAGAGGAACACTCCTGGAAACAGTAGACCTAGGTAGCATGTACCTCCCCAGTTCCTAGGTAACCATGGATATGCTTTTTCTCCACATATAAAATAGACAGGGTCTCCCACGTACACGGGTTCTATTTCATGTTTTAAAACCACTGTGTTCGGGCAGTTGCTAAACATTCCTACTTTATAGGAACCCTTTTTCTGTAGCCATAGGGGAGCAGTTTTGGGGCTGTGATCCACTGCATAGGCAGGGGGCACAGCATCTTTGTTCCATTCATCCCTCATCCGAAATGTCATTATTGATGTTCTTTCTGCTGGCGGGGTTGGTCTATTCTGCCTATGTAATCTATCAGTAGCTGTTTTTGGCAAAAGTGTTTCTAATGGGTGTACGTACTCCAGGAACCATAGTGTAATAGCTGTTATTATTGGTACTATCATACTTAAGAAACATAGGACCAATGTCCAAATCAGTACTGTATTCCTTTTTCCATGCTTTTTCCCTAAATTTACAGTCTCTAAATCTATTTGTTTTTTTTGCAGGGGTGCAGGAGGAGGCTGAAACCGGTCATGAACTTGTTCTTCATCGTCCTTCTTCTTGCTGGCGAAGTTCGTTGTGAATGTCTCTCATTCTTGATGCCAGAAAAGTTCAACGAGAAATGTCACAGTTCAATTCTCCCAGCCTTTCCACAGCCTGGATCATTTATCCACTCCCGAGCAAGATTAGTTTTTCTTTCTCCCACTGCTCAGACGATTTCTGAACAGTTCTTTATTGATAGAGTACCATGTGCATCCAGCTTGTCCCGCTCTGGCTTAGGACACATGTACTCTATCAGCGCACAGAGGAGCTGTGAGTTTTGAATTGTCCGTCTTGCACAATTCTCACACTTCTCTCCTCTGCGCCCCTGGTTCCTACTCCGTCTGTGAGTAGAACCAAAGGCCAAAAAGAAAAGCACCAAAGATCTGTGGATCACTTTCTCTGTCGAGGCCGCAGATTATATCGATTCACTCCTGCTATTGTATGATCCGTGAATAGTGCCCTTGCATTTCCAGTATCAGGCTCAGTGTCAGCCTGTGGCACAATGATGGGCAGCGATGGGCGTCGTGGCAATGATGTAGTTTCTTTCTCTGGCTTTGGTGCATTCGCGAGAACTGGTGGGCGCCAAAGGGGTACACGCGATGTTTCTGCTCGTGTTTGCAATGCAGGGTTTGTGTCGCTCGGCAGTGATGTTGTTTCCGCTAAGCAACGTTGGGGCACTTTCCGCCCTTCCCCCTTACTGGCAGCCTCCTCAGACTCTGTTTCGAGTTTCACTTCTCGTTTGCGCTTTGTTTCAACTTTCACTTCTCGCTCAGGCTGATGCTGTGGCACTGGACTGGCAACAGTTTCTTTAGTTTCCGAGACCGTTGTCTTTTTCTCGTCGTCTGGATCAGGCAAAGTTTTCAGTGACGCTGGAAACCTTTTGGCATGGGTAGCATGGATCCATGCCTTGCGTCCGTCCACTCGGATGGCCGTCTGTGTTGCCAAAAGTACTTGACAGGGGCCGCGCCACCTGGGTGCTAGTGCTGTCTTCCGTTCAAAGTTTTTGATTAGCACCCAGCTCCCAGGCTCCAGTGAGTGCCCCGGTCCTGTATATCGCATCGGCAACGCCTCCTGCACCTGCTGATGAATCAAACGCAACTTTTGTATTAAAAGCCCACAGTAAGTGCTTAACATAGGATGCTCGACCTCACATAATTTTCTGGGCTGCGGTGCGCACCATACATTTGCTGGTCTCCCCATTATAATCTCATCAGGGGAGAGCCCAGTCTAGCCTGCAGAGACGTGCGCATACACAACAGCGCTAGGGGTAATGCATCCACCCAACTCAACTTCCTCCCAGTGCAAATTTTCGCTATCTTTGACTTCAGAATTCCGTTGGGTCTCTCCACAAGCCCAGCAGAACTGGGATGCCTGGAACTGTGGAATCGCTTCTCTATTTGCAGACCTGCACAGATCTGTAGCACTACTGCGCCCACAAAGTGGGGGCCGTTGTCTGACCACAGGACACGAGGCAACCCAAACCGGGAGAAATACTCCTTCAGCATTACTTTTGCTGTGGATATGGCAGTACAGTCTTTTAAAGGATATGCCTCCACCCACTTGCTGAATGCACAGATTACCACTAACACATACTTGTAGTTCTGGCATCTTTCCATTTCTATGAAATCAAAATGGACCACCTCAAACGGCATAGAGGGTGGGCCGAAACTACCTGCTGGAGTCACGGTTCCCTTTCCTACATTGTGTTGCAGGCACGTGATACAATTCTGCACTAGCCTTTCTGCATTCTTTTTTATGTGCTCATTCTTCCATACTGTGGATAAATGCTGTACCATTTTCTTTGCGCAAATGTCGGTAGGGCTATGCGCCATTATAACCATTGCAGTTACGTAACAATTTGGCAACATCCAGTTCTTTGTTTCCTTGTCCACCCAACATCCTTCCAAATCTAACTCAGCAGAGCCCTTAGCCCACCCCTGAATCTCTTCGGTCGTGGCCTCAGCCTGCATTTTTTTGACTGTTGCAACTCCATTCTCTATCATACAAGGTACTTCCTCAGTCTGTACTGTCATCATTTTATTCCCGAAATCTCTGGGTGTTTGCTTCACAATCCTGTCTGCAAACGCGTTTCCCTCTCCCACTCTGCATGTTACTTTCTTATGTGCCTCGCACTTTACTATAGCTAGGCGTTTTGGAAATGTGAGCGCAGACAACAATCGCACAATCAAAGGGCAATGCTGAATTCTGGCTCCATGTGATGTCAAGAAACCCCTCTCAGCCCAAAGTCGGCCAAAATTGTGAACCACGCCAAAGGCGTACTGGCTGTCAGTATAAATATTTACGTTCAGATTCTCAGAGAGTTCACAGGCTCGGGTCAGTGCTATTATTTCTGCGGCTTGTGCCGAATTGTAGGGGATCCTTCTGCTCTCTACAACTCTCTTTAGGGTAGTAATTGCATATGCAGCCGTTGATGTGCCATCAGGTAATTTAAAACAAGAGCCATTGCAAAATAACTCCCCATCTTGCTCTTTTTGTGGGATATCGCTCAAATCAATCTTTCCCTTTGTTTCTTCTTCAGTGATCACTAAACAATCATGGGGTGGTGATTCGTTGTCACCAATTTCTGCTATGGGCAGTGGCATTAATTCTGCAGGATTTGATGTGCTACACCTCATAATTTGGATGTGGGGTGCAACCAAGATGAGCTCATATCTTGTCAGTCTACCTGAGGTGAGGTGTTGCGTCTGTGTCCTATTTAATAGAACGTCTATAGCATGTGGCACCATCAGAATTAAAGTGTGCCCCAATACCATTCCTTCCGTTTGTTTCACTGACGCAGCAGCCGCTGCGACGGATCGCAAACATCGTGGTAGTGCGCGCTACAGGGTCCAACACGCAAGAAAAATAGCCGCACGGCCTATTTCTTCCACCTTGTTCCTGTGTCAAAACCGCCAATGCACATCCTTCACTCTCAATCACAAATAGTCTGAAGATCTTTTTATAGTTGGGAGTGCCTAAAACTGGCGCAACACACAATGCAACTTTCAATAGCTCAAACGCTTTCTGACATTCCTCATCCCACTGTAAAGGCATCTCTGCATCCGTTTTGGTCAACTTTATCATCAGCTTCACAATCAACGCAAAATGACTGATCCACTGCCGACAATAAGAGGCCATGCCTATTACAGCTCTCACTCCTTTTTGAGTTTTTGGAATAGGCATACTAGAAATACTTTCTATGCATTCTGGTGTTAATCTTCTCCCTTCTTTCGAAAGTAAGTATCTCAAATAAGACACCTCCTTTTGATTATACTGGAATTTCTTCAAACTTGCCTTATGACCATGGGTCGCTAAATGTGTCAAGAGTAATACAGTACTTTCTTTGCAGATCTCTTTCGTGTCAGCAGCTATTAACAAATCATCTATGTACTGCAAGAGTACGCAACCTTCGGGTAATTCTAGCATGTCTAGCTGCTCTTTTAGTGCTCTGCTGTAAATGCTCGGGCTTTCTGTATATCCTTGTGGAATGCGTGTGAATGTGAATGATCGACCTCCTAGAGTGAACACGAACAGATATCTACTGCTTTTATCCACTGGGATGCGTTCTTCAAATCAACTACACTAAATTATTCTGCAGTGGCCGGTATCATTGTCAGTATTGTTGTGACATCTGGGACCAAAGGGAATTGTGGGTGTACCACTTTGATTAATGCGCGCAGATCAATTATGAAACGATAGGATACTTCATTGCCTCCTTTCTTGTAAACTGGAAGAATCGGGCTGTTGCATGTGCTACCTGCAATTTCCTCAACCACCCCCAATCTCACCAGGTCAGTAACAATGCTTTTCAATCCCTTCTCACCTTCAACAGAAATTTTATACTGGGGAATTCGTGGTAGTGTTACACCTTCTTTCAAAGTTATTTTTGCTGGCTCTATTTTCAAGCATCCTACATCATTATCATGCATTGCCCACAGACAGGTTGGTACTCCACTTATCTCTTCTGGCAACTCTTTTGACATGAATTCCGTCACCGGTGCATCATGAGGCCACATCTTGAGGAACACCCCGTCTGCCGTACAATGTATGACTGCCCCCAATTTTCTCAGCAAATTTAATCCTAGCAGGTTCTCTCCACAATTCTCTGTCAAAAGAAATGGACACTGTTCCGTAAATGGTCCTATTGTAATTGGGACAGCTTCGGACATGGGGTTAATTACTGGTGTACCTGCGAACCCTACAGAAACATTCTTCTGCCCCGACAGTGGTATCTCCGGAACCGAGTGGTGGTCTATCGAACACTTCTGTGCCCCTGTATCTACAAGGAAACGGTGCTCCTTATTCCCGACTCTCATTACTACGTAGGGTCCTCTCTGATTCACGGCAATAGACACTGGTTCCGACCCTTCTCGTGGGCTGTCCTATCATGAAAATAACACATCGTCCGATGCATAGTCACCGCTACTGCTATAATACGTGTTTGGTTGTGTATCAAAAATATTCCCATTTCCCCCTCAATGTCCTCCACTCTGATCATTTCTCTGTTGGCCCTGCCCACCCTGATTTTGGTTCAAAACACTTTGGTTCAATGTCTGGTTCTGTTGTGCTTGGTTTTGGCCATATGATTGGGTTTGAGTACCTCCATTGGTATATCCCTGCTGCTGCTGCATGTTACTTCTGCTTGGGCCGTTCGACCCCTGATGTCCTCTATGAGGCCTTCTCTGACCAAACCCACCTCTATTCTGTAGGTGCGGGCATTGCGCTCGCCAGTGTCCTTCCTCCTTACAGTACGCACATTGATTTAATCCCAATGAAACCCCATGCATATTATTCAAATTTCCCCGGCCTTGTGCATTACCTCCACCTCTATTGTATCCAATGACCTGCTGCAGTAACACCCCTACTATCGTTTGCATCGCTTCCTTTCTCATCTCCATTGGGTACCCATTACATACCTCACTTACTTCTTTTACTGACTTTCTTTTGTTCGACATCCATCGCATTGTTTCCCCTACCCATACCTGCAATCTTTGTTTATCGCCTATCTGTCCCGGTACCGGCAAATGCTTTGTATCACCTGGAAAAACTCTCGGTCATGATTTTTTCATACTCAACCTTGACGCCTCCTTCCTACCTTTCTTAATAAACTCTCTACTATACTCAGCTGTAGCAAACATTTCAGCATATCTGTCTTCCATTTCATTTTTTACTTCAATCAGTTTGTGCACATGTTTTCTTACATCCTCATCTTTTTGCTCACTGCGTGCTAACTTATTGAAATCTAACAACCGCTGTGGCGGTGAATTCCCAAGTATCTTTTTCCATTCTCCCGCCAGAATTTCCCCCATGCATTCCAACACTACCTGTCTCTCCTCTCTTCTTTGGTACCCATACAATGAGGCTAATGCTGCTGTCTCATCATTTCCTTCTATGTACATTTCTGCCTCTTGCCATAATTCAATCTTTCTCTCTTTGCTGATCACGCTTCGAGTTACCCGTCCAAATCCTGTTCCTTCAGCCCCGCCTCTTGCCTCCCCAGTCTCAATCTCGACTTCGGGAGGGGCGGATGGTGCTGAATCTGTCTCTAGAGCGGGAGGTGCGGATGGGACAAGTGACACAGGTGGCATCTGTGAAGGGCCTTGCTGGGTGCTGGGAAATTGTGTGTCGTCGGTCTGCGCTTGTGGGAGTGCTCGTGCTGTGGGCGGAGCTTGGGTTAACACTTGTGTGAGGGGAAGTGCTCGGGCTGCGAGAGGGGGTATGAGAGCTATTGGTTGGGCCCGCGCAGTCACTGCTGGCGTGTTTGGTTTCGATTCTGGTTTTGGGCCTCGACCCGTGTTAGTTAACAAATGTTCCATTAATTCATCTGCTATGTGTAGTTCCCGCTGCGGGTATATTCTGTCTATGTTCATCTGGTCCCGTCTCCCTTCCCGTCTTAGACTCTCAGTCCACTCCTTCTCTTCCTTCTCTTCTGCTATCTCAAGCTTCGTTTTATGCCTATGCGCATGCTTCTCTCTATTTCTTAGTCGGAGCATCGCTTCCCTCCTCCAATCTTTGACGGTCTCAAAAGCTGCAGGTCGCGCTTTCTTTCTAATCAGCACCCTCTCTAGGTTATCTATCCTCCCAATCTCAAAACTACCATTAATCAGCCACTGATGGTCGGGTTGCTTTCTAGTTTGCCTATGCCAAATTTCACAAAATATTATCGCAACCCACACCATATTTCGCATACATATCATAAGCCGGCGTTCCCCCAGGCGGTGCACTTTGGCCATATTCCAAGGACTGTCTACCGCAGCTGAAAAGCCCCGCTAAAGTGGACAGTACTCCAGGCATGTTTCTTTAACCTTCCCCTTTGGTTAGCCACTTTTACCTGGACGTTTGAGTTTGCAAAATCAACACTCTACCAAAAATCAGGTTTCTCTTTGAATCGGGGAATGACTCACCTGATAAAACAAGTCGCCTGTTCTAACACAACCTCTCCCCACATCGTGTCTGCGCTTCTCTGGCTTCTGCCTCGTCTCGGGACCCTCGCCTCCTTTGCCCTCTGGCCCGGTACGTCGATCAGGGATCATATGTGTGCAGATCTGCGGAAGGAATCTCTCCTCTCTTCTACAGGGCGCCCCGTACACTTCTTGATCCCAGCTCCACCGTCCCGCCCTCGCCGTTCTTCCGCCTTTACTCCGTTACAACGTATACGATGGGGCAAGTGGGGGAGGGTCCCTATTCGGGCGCCATCTTGAAAGGGGCCCCTAGGGGTCCCTCGTGCTATGGACACAAGGCAATGACCATACACGAAAAGATGCGCCAGACACGAGGTTCAAATTCCCAATGCTAGGGTTTATTACAAGCAAAAGATAGTATCAATTGGCCAATTCTGATCTCACGCCCCGCGACGTGAGTTTCCTAGACCTCGAGGGACGCAAGAGAGCGAATTACGTACATCAGTTACATATATACAAAATGCATATCATACAATCAGCAAAGTCATGTTCAACACCCCTCTGTATTAAGTTTTTTCGAACTCGGGATGACGATGGACATATCCGACGAGTATGACGATTATAATGCTTTCGATGTCTATTCTAGTAACAATGTGCAATTTAGAAAGTGCAGAGGCATCTTTTAGAACACAGTGGTTCTGTTCTTGGAAGCAATCTGTACACGGGGGAAGAGCCACATTCCAAGCTTTGCTATCTATGAGGTACTATTTGTGTCCTGGGAGCCGACACGTTCTAAAGGGTTTTGCGAAGGGGGGCCATAAGAGAAGCATAATTCAAGCCTTTAACTGTATTATTCTAACATATTCTACCATCGTACGAGACTGGCTGGCAGCTGTGAAGTGATTAAATGCCATGCAGCTTCCTCCCAAGGCTACAGAGAGGGAGCGTGGGCATTCCTTTCTGGACTGCTCATGAGGAGTTCAGCAAACTCTTCAGTCCCGCGACCTTGTCCTTTCATATTCAGACAACAATGTTAACAGTTGAGCAGAGTAAGCAGAATCCGCAAGAATTGCAAGCTGCAAAGCAGTTTTTAGACAGAAAGCAATGAGCAATGGTTAACAAGCAAAATGGCGATTCTTACTACATTTAAAATGGCCGCTCGTCGGTCAAGCATAGCAGTTCATATTTCTCCAATTCGGTGCATAAGACGGTTGGCCCACGGCCATCAAGTTACGTCTATCATTCAAATGAAGGGTATTCATTTTTCCAGATTGGCAGCTTTTGGATCCAGTTCCTGGGTGTGGGCCAGTGCGGGAGGATCACTTGGGTGAAGGGTCTTCGGGGAGTGGGACACCAGATGGTGAGATGAGATGCAGTATCCCTTTCCCTATAATACCTTTCTCCATCCTACCAAGTAGGATACGTAGGAACTTTACCACCCCCCCTTTTACAACACGAACACTTTCTCAGTAACAGCCCACTCTAAAGGAAAACAGACTAACACTCGCGCTTTGTACCTGACATGGTATCAGGTAATATTAGACCCATAAATAATGCCGCCATACATATAGTTGCCGGGAAATGGCATAGTCAACATTATTTATGGGGTAAATGGGAGTGGGGGTTGCGGGAGTGTCCCCCGCTCACTTACAAAAAATATGGGGGTTGCGGGGATGTCCCCCACAGGTTCCATATGGTAAAATCGCGGAACCATTCTTGCATGGCGAAATTTTTGCAGGGATATTATCACATGGAACCCCTGCCATTTCCCAATACTATGGTCAGGTGAGGTCAGAAAATTATCAAGAATCAATCACACCTGACTCGCATTACATTTCCCCACATGGATAAAAGGCGGAGCACGAGAGCACACTCTGAGCGAGGCAAAGCACTCGAGGAAGATGGCAGTTTAACGAGAGGTGAAAGACGGTGAAATAGAAGGGGGGCATATGGAGGGAATCTCCCGTGAATTTTTCAACAAGGAACCGCTACTTCCACAAAACCTCGAGAGAAAGTGTAAGACCAGGACACCAAGCAAAAGAATTCTGCATTGTGTGTTGGCGGACCCGGTGCTCTCCCGCGTTAGTAATGAAGGCGGGGAGAATCTCCAGCCTCTGTGGTACTGTTCTTGGCTCCAAGAACAAAGCTGCTTCAGTGAAAGCTACACAGCCGGTGAGTTGGGGAGACTGATACAAGACTGTTCTGTGTTGAAGCCAAGGTTACAAGCAACAACCTTGTATGGTGAGCGCTGGAACGAACATTGTTAAAACGTGTGTGATAAGAGACGCAAATGAAGTTAAACTGCTGATGAGTGATTGAACTTTAAAGCAAGCTAAAAATACCTTTGGCAGAGTGGTCCGGCACCACGTGGCTGCTCAATCGAAGGTCCCTGTAAGGTACTCAGCTGAGAAGTGATAAAAGTTGATAAAGTTGATCCGAGCCCGGTGGAGGGAGATTAATTGAAAATGGAATACATGTGAATTGAAGTGTACCTGCAACAGGTCAAATCAAACCCTGTGCACAGTCGAAGGTCTTCGATTTTGAGAAAGTAGAGAAAGTTTGGAAAAGCATTTGGATTTGGTCTGAGGCAGACAGAGGGAGATCAATTGAAAGCTTTGTGATAAAGTAGGTCTGAGCCCAGCGGAGGGAGGCCTGGAGTGAATCAAAAATCACCCAAGAAGGTGTACATGAGAATCCTAAGGAGAAAGGAACCTTTGAATGTTTGTTTGGTGTATCAAGCCCTCTGAGGTAAGAGACTTTGAATGGCAAAGAGACATTGACATAGAAGGCCCTGATACAGAGCATTTGAACTGCATCCTCATGCTAAAGAAGCCAGAGACCGTGCTAAGCTTGAGTGTGCTGTCTTGTCCCATGCAGAAAACATGGAGAAGTGAGGCCAACAGCTTTAATATCCTGGCATATCATTTCTTGAACACTTTTCTTTTGCATAATATTGTTTCCCACACTATTCGTATTTAGAAGAAAGGATTGGCAATAGGTTTATTAGTATAGGCCCTTTTATTTTGACAAGACTCCACTAGGACTGCTAGGATTAGATAGCCGTTTTTCAAACCCAGTTGAAGTTTGATAAACACCCTTGAACTGTTATCACTTGTGTCTGTCTTACTGTGTGATACCATGCCTCCCTTACAGGATACAGGGTACAAGATGTTCATTAAGGGCATGGGGGAGATTAGCTTTTGGAAAAATAACTCATAATACTGACCAATGTCTACAAGATTGTAGTGATGACAGAGATTGCCTGATGAAGAAAAATATGCATTGAACATTGGTTGCGACTGGAGCATTAGAAACTCATAGAGGACTAGGTAATTGGTGTGCTGAGTAGGTAGTTTGGAACTAGGGAGCTGGGACTTCCAGAATTGATCATTAAGGAGACGTTTAGTGAAAGAAGACAATAGACTAGAAGTTAGAATGAAGAAGGTATGGTTTCCCTGGGTTTTGATGGAGTATATATACCCTTATCAGCTGAATACAGGTATGAACAAAGTTTACAACATTGGTGTTCTGTTCGACAGGGTATCTGTTCTCTGAGGTTCATGGTAAGTGATAGGATCTACAGATTTGAAATAGGTTATCATTGCTTATATCCAATAAAGTAAACAATAGTATATCTGACTTAATTTAATGTTTATGTTCAGATGTTCAAGAGTTGGACATCATTGACTGGGATTAGAAGTTGTCCATGTTTATAGGTAGGTATATGGCAATGATCTTTACTCTGAAGACAGTCATACTTAGTGATTATCCAGACGAGTGATGGCTATCACCTTTTCCAGGTGATGTTGTGATAAAGGCTAGTGGAACTTGCACAAGTATATTGCTACTTTGCTGGACAAGGTGTTGAAGACCAGTACCTCTATTATAGTGTGCAATTGTACCTGTTTGTACAAAGGCAATACATTGAAGGTAGAGTGTGAAATTACCTGAACTCTTTTGAATAAGGTTGGTTGGTGATGTTTTTAAATATATAGATACATTTGATTTAAGTGCCTAGTAACTAGTGTACAATGTTTTATTGTATATCTCAATAGAAATGCTAGCTTCCATTCTCCTGTAGAAAAGTGCTGTAATACCTGTAACACGCCAAGTTACTACAGAATACTGAACATGGGAACCTTGATATATATGCATAACAATGTTTATGTATTGCTTTTCGGAAAATCATTGTCTACATTGATTAGTTAATATAAATAACCATAATTCCCATATTCTCAAGAATGATGTCTACTATACTAATTTGTGAATTGTTTGACATGTATGGTTTTGTTTAATTCTGATTGGTTAGTAATCATATGCGCTGTTATTTTTGTTCTTGTTGAAGAAATGATTATTATTGACAAATAATTAGAGTGATTCTAAATAACTTTTGATTTAATAACGTTTAATTGAATTAAAAAAGAAACCACCATTGTGAGTTATAAGTAAGGATTTTATTTATTTTGACTAAAGTTACTAATAGAAAGAATTGGGAGTTTTTCCAAAGGAGAGTGCAACACTGTTCCTCTATATATATCATATAGGGCCATTGGACCTGGAGTGTTTGTACCAATATTCGAATAGAAGAGAGAAATATCACTGAAAGCTAATTGTGATAGTTAAAGGATGTAGCCCACTAACATCCTTTCTTTCTATAGAGTAATTAGCCAATAAGTAGACCAGCACCCTATTAATAGGATGTATTTTCCAAAATGTATAATATTGCAGGTAAACGGGCAAAGACATTGTCCATTTCATCAGAAGCGGCAGCATGCATCTTACTATTAATAAAAAACAGGAATTGTCAACACAAGAGAAACCCAACCAAATCATTAAACAGTTAGAGTACTTTAGCTTTATGTAAATTAATTTTAAAATGCATGCCTCCACCTTTGGACAATACTATATTGCAAAAATGAAACCAGGGGACTAAAGGATTGCATTATAACCCACATTAGTGTGCGCTGTGTGTTTCTGTGTTGGTGTTGGACTGGGAAGCTTTGTTCTGGCTTCCCAAGATACTGTGCTGGTGAAGTCTGCCTTCTCTATCTGTTATCCAGGAGGAGCTTAAAAACCCTAACTAACGTGGAGCGCGCGGTTCACGCTGTGTGTTTCCATGTTTCTCGTGTCGCTGTGGCGCTGGGGCTGGTCTGAATGAGCAGCAGATGACCCGGATTGATTTGGCAAAATCAGCAACTTGAACAACGAAAGGTGAGAGCCCAATGACTTTGGCCTGCCTCCCGAGAATTTTGTGTTAGGAAATCTCCTGTAGAATCATGACTTTACTCTTGTATTGGATTGTTTATGCGAAGCGATCCTCTTCTGCAGTGTGGGGGTGGTTACTAACAGTGTAATAGCCTCTATCTGACAAATACTTCTCTCTAGAGGCTGTGAGCGGTGTCTGTGGGAAACCTACTATAGAACTGCTCAGGATACATCTTTAAAGATCTCAGCCCAACTCCAATTTAAGTGGCTGGGAAACCCACAGCACGGGTGGCGACTGCAGGTATTTCACCTATGAGCCACAAGACCTGAGAGCGGTGGGATTTGGTTAATCTTCATGACTTTGGAGTGGTGACTCTGGGCATTTTGCCTTTGAACCACTCTGGTTTACCCTTGATAGGTGTGGAGTGGCAACTGCGGGCATTGTGCCTTTGGCCCACTCTGGTTTATTCTTGATAGGTGTAGAGCAGTGACTGCGGGCACCTTGGCCTTGAGCCGTTCAGGTTAATTTTGATAGGTAGTGAGCGGTGACTGTGGGCACTTAGCCTTTGAGCCGTTCTAGTTATTTATGATAGGTGGTGGGCGGTGACTGCAAGCATCTTGCCTTTGAGCTGTACAAGTTACTACTTATAGGCTGGGAGCGGTGACTGTGGGCATTCTGCCTTTGAGCCGCTTTGAGCCGCTCCGAGCAGTCTTGAAGGATCCACGTGTGGTGACTGTGGGCATCTTGCATTTGAACCTTTCCTGGTTTGCCCTGATTTGTGGGTCTTTCGCTTCTGTTTGGACCTATTGCAGAGCCCTCATTTAGCTCTTTTCCACCTATCTTTTTTTCTGAATGCACTTAAGAAGTGGCCGCCCCAATGGGTAGGTCAGATCTCCCCACTTTTATTACGGACTGAGACATTCTAAAAGCTGTGATTTTTCCCTTGTCCTCCCATAAAGTCTCACAGGAGAAGCCTCCCCCAACTCCAATTCCTGGGACTAAACTAATAACTTCCTTTTTTTCTCCTAATTGAATGTCAAGGAAGTCTCTGGAAACCTCTAAACTTTGTAATGAATGAAATGGATACTAATTCTCAGACAATACAATTAGAATTTTCAAGTACCCCTAAATTCTTTGGTGAAGATGACCACATTTCGGTATGTGCCTCTACTGATCTATTAAGCATGACTATTCATGATGCATCATCTGATTTCAGTGACCACAGAAATCAGGTATCGTTGTGTTCTTTTGTTTGTGCATCACCTCCACCATTGGAATCTCTTCGTAGACCATCTCTATCTATCCCTGGTACCAGTCTTCACCGAAAACTAATACTGGATCAGCCACTGACGGAAATTAACCAAGTGTTATGCATACTGGTGAAACTTTATGAGGGTCTGAATAGGGGATTTTAAAAATAATTGCATTTTGTTAAACTTGTTAGAGGCGAAAACTGAAGTATTAGCTTCAGGGCTTGAAAAGCATATCATGAAATGCATAGAAATGCCTCTGGTTGAGAGTGTCCCCAGTACTCCCTCGGCCCAAATAGAGGTTACAAATGTGGTTGGTCCACCTGAAATGTCTGTATCGAACACGCACGATCCCCTATTCCAACTAGGGATCAAGGTAGAAGGGGTTCCGAAGAGGTACCTGTACAAGAGGGTGATGATGATGTAATTTTTGTCAAGGATTGGACTCTTGACATTCCTAACCTGAAGGATATGAAAGTGGAAAAATCTACTAATCAGGTTAATTAAAATGTTCTCCCCATGATTGTAACCAAGATTAAAACCAACAAGGGGAAACTGGGCCAGTGGGTTCAGGCTAAAAAAAAAACACGATCAGGGAAAAAATGTGCCCTCTGTCAAATATAAATTGAACCAGTCTAAACAATTTTTAACTACCTTCATCAAGCAGCCCACAGTGAGAGAAGCACTCTCAGGCAATTTCCTGCAAAACACGAGAAAAAGGGATGTTTGAAGTGTGTACCCTTGTAGGAAGCACCTAAAAAGATGAATAAGAGGTTATGTGAATCAGAAATCAGTGGGACAATTTCCAGAGTAGGTAAACATCTAAATTGCAAAAGTCACACGGATGAAAGTGCTGCTGATCTGAGTAAGGTTAGGCATTTTACTGGGAAGCTGATTACGAACACTGACACAGACCCCTCATCCAAGAATAGTGAGGGTAGGTTGCTATGTTATCCAGGAAGCCTGACTCGTGCTTCAGATACCTCCTGGCTGGGGAGTGGCCTAGGTAAGTGGGTGAGATTACAAACCCAGGAAGCTGATCTACTGGAAAACCCCTCCGAGGTAAAGGCCTCTTTAATAAAGTCTGTGTTTAAAGTAATGGTTTGGTCAAACTTTTGTATTGTCCCTACGGGTCGGCCATGTGTTTTTAAGCCTAAATCGCTCGATTTTGTGATAATCCTATCACTTGCCCCATCGCCCTGGCTGACCTGCTTTTGCGGCACTAAATCATATCCCCCGCCCCTGAGCCTGACATTATCAAAACATTCATATTCCCCGCCTCTCTCTGTGACGTTACTGTGCTGCGTAGGCAAAAGCACCCAGTCGTCTTCTACGCGACTTCACACAGAACCCAGAAACCAACACAGATCAACTCACAACACAGCGCGCCACAATTCGGAATATGAAACTGTACTTTCAAATCAAACAGCAACACAGTACATTTGGTAAAGTACATTTATTTAACATTAAATGTTTATAGAATATTCAGCAATTGGCATATCAAATCGGAATGTCATTTTTTTTCTTTTCTCTCTATCTGCAAATCCTGTTCCGTTTTTTCGTGAGTCACGCGCTGTTACTTTATGGTACACAGGGTGTTGGTTTTCGTTAAAAGAAGCACTTTGGCCGCACGGTGAACCGCAAGGCTGTTCCATCAACTAGGCAGTAGGCCAGCGTAAAGGTTGATATGTTGCTTCTAGCCGCTAGTACCGCGTAAGGGCATATGGACCCTTGGCGATCGTCCCATAAGACCGTCAAAGTGGTGCAGTTGTTTACGATAAGCTGCAGCTGGCGGTTGAAAAAACCATCTGCCGGGGTCTGAAACTGGTGGCAGTAGCAGTAGGGTAGGATATACCTGTTTTGAAAACATAAAAATTATAATTAGTCTCACCAGCAGATCTTTATTAATATCATTCATTTTATTTATTACGGCCGATCTGAAACTATTTGCTTTCAAGGATAGTGCAATGGAGTATGTTCGGCTCTAAAATCAATGCGAAAACTAACGAAATAAATTGAGGTTAACACACAATGAGAAACGACTGTTTGTCTACATGCGTGTGGAATGTGGACCTACATGCCCATGTGCCCGGTACAAAGACGATCCCACAAACATTTTACTTGCTCTTCATTCATTCATTCATTCATCCATTCATTAATTCTTCATTCCGGTATAAAAGCGTCTAAAGAGTTACTTACATTATATTTGCAATTTCCATTGTGTCTCTGCGTAATGCAGTCCGTAAATCCCACTGTGCTCTTGACAATGATTTTTCGTATACTGAACTAACATGAAACTCGGTCTAGTTTCAGAATTTTCTGCCTTATCGTCTTTTACGTTATTGCACCCCTCCTTCAAATGAAGTCCTTTCGGCATGGTCCTTGTCTCTCAAGGCCAAAAAACAATAGAACCTTATACTGCCAGTGTGAGTTGTGGGCCTCTTCAGGCCGCCAGCTGAAAATCAAAGCCGCTGACCTTCACTCTAAACGAGCATACATTCTTACTTTGCAACATCCCGTAGTAAAGCCATCTGTGAGAACTTGAATTTTTGAATCCATCTATGTACTAGCCCTCAATGTGCAAATGTGAACTGGCTTCTCTCCCATCTGCAACGGCTCGCTTGGCGCGTCCTGAGGCCCCCAATTTTGTCCTCGTTGTCCGCGAGCTTTGCAGCCCTAGAGAACCATAACTGTGGAGGCATTGACTTTTTGGGGGAAGGTCAGGGAAAGTATAACGTAGCCGAGGAGTTGAGTTGAAAGGGAGATTTATTGTTTGTTTTATTATTTGCAATACGCAAGCCTTGCGAAACTTAGTTACAGCAACAAAAATATATACATACACATATTGACAAGGTCAGCGATATGAGGTAATAAGAGAGAGAAGTCAAACATGACACCCAGGTTGTTCGCCACTCAGGATGGTGAAGGGAGGTGTTAGGGTTAGCATACTTTGTATGTACACTGTACAATAACATTTATTTACAAAAAGACAATCATATTACAATTATTTAAACCGGGATTTGTACTTCACAACCAGCTCTGCTTTGGGTGGACATGGCACAGTGGCAATGTTTGGTGGCAATGCATCAGAGCTCTGCACAGAAACGTTCAAAATTCCATATCTATGTTTCTCGAATACAGCAACAATAAGGCTTTTTACAAAGTCGAAATCCATTTCCTCATAGACTGGTTTGATGACCCATTGCTTACATCTTTTAGAGAACACCTTAGTGTAGCGAGGCATCCTTCCATTACCCGTAGTCCTAGATTGTTCACGGCAGAGATTCGCGTTATGGGCCAAGACTGCAAGTAGAGTCCTATGTTTCATGCCCTGTATGCTGAAATGCAAGCGCTTTGGCCTGTACTTTAGGCACATATTGTAGAACACCTCCAAACCTCCTGTGTGACAGAATTCTGTCAGTCCCCTCAAATCTCTTGATAGAGTTTTATCGAAAACAATCTTCTCAATGGCTTTGTGTGTTGGTGAAGATGGAATCAACCACTTCTTCTTCCTTGCCTCCTCTGGGGACACAGGGCCATGTTCACATTGGTGGAAATGTAGGTTTTCTGACCAGCGGTGAACGTTGGTACAGTGGTGCATCAGTGACCGCCATTTTTCAATTAGTATTTCCACTGACCCTTCACAAGTTTTGGAGCTCCACCAAAGATGGTTGCTGATATACTGGGACCACTGTGAAATACTTTCCAAACCTTTTTTTTTCCTTGCAGCCGAGATTTTCTTATTGATTGATTTAGCAAGATGCCATACATCAAATTGATGTTTAATATGTGGGAACTGCTCTCTCATTGTCTTGGCAATTGAAACGTGTCTGTCCATGGCTATGAGGTCGATGTGCATTCCCCTCGATTGTAGATATTCCACTGATTTTATAAATCCTAGTTTCTCCATGGCCACTGAGGATGTACATTGTGTTACCTGCACGACCACCAAACTCACAATTTTCTTACTATCCATGTCCTGAAAGTGGTAGGTGCAGTACTTGGCAGAAAATCCAGGGCTGCCGCACTGTCCATCGCCGGCTAGCCTGAATTGTTTCCCTTCGAATGTACTTGCTAGAGACAATTGTTAAATTTTCCAAACATCAATAATGGCCGGAAGCGGATAATCATGTTGGTATTTGTAGTACTGCGTTTTAGAAATGAAATGAAGTCCCACAAACTGAAACAAAGACTCAAACTTTCTAAAACTGGGCCCACTAAAAAGTGATGCAGCTGCACACATTAGATTGCCTGCTGGCAGCTTCCCCAGCATCGGTTGTGCAGACCATGAGAACGCATGATTTAATCTACAGGCGGCATGTATTTTGACGTTACTGCCTTGTTTTTGACGAGTCACATGAATCAATGGCCTCCGACATACTTTCCCTCTGACGGAATGCCCACATTTCAGCATACTTATAATATCCATCAAACAACTGTCGAATACTATGTATTTGCCCTCTTTCATTAGACTGTCATCCGGTGTCACACTTGTTTCGGACTCCATAGTTGAGGACATTTCACCACAACTGAAAGAAATATCGCCACTATCAGGTTCTGATGCGTCGGTGAATGCTGCTGCTGGTTCATTCTCTGTCATTTCAACATCTGTTACTTCAACATTGATGGGAGAACACAACATTGTCGACAGCTTTTTTGGTGGCAATTTTTTGGCGGGTGTAGATTGTGTGAATTGATCTGCAACTACTTCCGAGCTATCCTCAATACATTCATTATCATCTTCTTGTGGTGGTGCAGTCGCACTGTAGCAATGGTCCATTACAACTTTACTGGATTCTCCGGACACATTCATTTCATGTTCTGGCCATTGGATTTGAGCATCTCTAGTCTCAACACGCGGCGTCTGAATTAATAGTTCCTCCATAGTGTAAATGGTCTGGCAAGCAACATCTCTCATTCGCTTCACTGTCTGTGTATGTGTAGTTCGTAGACCCACGGGTAACTACAGGACAGATTGCAAAAGGGATGTTCAGTTTAAACACAAGATAAAGTATAGTACAATTGACTGGCTGGAAAAAACATAAAATAGTCCCCAGTACAAAGAAATTCTAAAGTTATGAACGGTTTGTAACTAACCTTATTTTTGTTTCTTTTCTTTGCAACTTTCTTTACTCGACCTTCAACATCTGCACGCTGTAGCTCCGATTCGTTTCCGCATCTCTTCCCTTCCTCTTGCGCTGCAACGACTATATTTTCTGTATCCGCATAGACAGCACTTAATGAGGCTCCATCGACGCCCTGAAACATAGTACTTTCATTACTATGTATCACAATATTGATAACATAAAACACACGTGAGGACGAACACACAGGTACATCTCAATAGCTCAACACGAATTAAACATTGTGTAGAACAATCAAACGACAAGTATTCGAGCTCTGATGACCTAGTTCCATGGAACTGTCAGTATCCATACCTCTGGCTCTGCATGGACTGCCATGAATGATTGTATTGGAGAGGAGGCATCAGCAACTCCCTGAAACACAGTACTTGCGTTAGTATGGTTTTCAATAGTGTAAACATAACAAACACTTGGGGTCGATGGCACAGGTACATATAAAGAGATAACCACAAATGATGCATTGTCTAAAAGAATCAAGGAATATTTAAATATGATCAGATTTAATCGACTTATTTCTCTGATTTCTTTACATCTGCATCATCTAAATGGGATCTTGTGATTGTAGTGGAAGCTCCATCGTCTCCCTGAAACATAGTATTTGCATTAATAGGGAAGAAAGTATAGCAAATGGAATCACGTTATATGATCACGCTCGATGGAGCTGTCAGTATCCATACCTTGTGCTGCTGAAGAATATCTATGGATGTTGTAAATGTGGTGCGCACTTCCGAAAGCTGTTGCGCCGATTCGTATCCAAAAGGTCCCGCTAACACTTCCCCTGGAATTACTTGAATGTCAGGCTCCGCATCAAGTGCGTGGGTTGACGCTTCAACAACTGCCTGAAACATAGTATGTGCATTAGTAAGGATTACAATATTGAAAACACAACACACACTTGGGGTCGACCGCAGAGGTACATATCAATGGCTAACCACGAATGAAACATGGTGTAGAACAATCAAACGACAAGTGTTCCAGTCCTGATGATCACGGTCGATGGAGCTGTCAGTATCCATACCTCGTGCTGCTGAAGAACATCTAGGGCTGTTGTCAATGTGGTGGACGCTTCAGCATCTCCCTGAAAGACAGTCCTTGCATTAGTATGGATAACACTAATTATAACTGAAAACAAACACCAGGGGACGACAACTAAGGTGTATATCAATTGGAAAGCACTAACCAAACAATTGGTAAAATAATCACACGATACATAAAAACTATTACTTGACATGCATAAAGCAAGTCTGTAGCGGAAAAGCCAAGTATGATTACCTGATACGCGCTAGAAGTGGTTGATAACTGCGGGCACGTCACGGATGTAGAATGTTCTTGCTTCAGATTCAGTGGATAGTCAAGCAGTTGTAAAGGTTAATTATTGTTTGATAATGAAATGCAAATATTAAAAAATTGCCATGTAAACCGACAGAATACTTGAGAATAATGCTATTGAAAATGCGCAATATAGCACATTTCCCTGTGCCCATAAATAGATTTCCTTTGGGGGTTATAAAATCGAAAAATAATTTATTGATAAATGTCATTATTCAAAAAGCTATACACTCATTTCAATATCGAAAGTATTACAAGGGACACAACACCTAAAATATCAATTAGTCCATTCGGCTACCTACACACTACCGCAAGGCCTAAAGCTTAATCCGGACACTTGACTCACCAGTGGCGGAATGTGGACGAATAGAGTTGGAATAGCCTTTGTGAGCAATTTTTGTGTTGTTCGCCGTTTATTCTTCTTTGTTACCCAAGATGTGGCGTACATGTTCGAGGAAAAGTGCCGGCTGCAGATGCGGTATCGATCACCCCTCTTGTCCTCAAAGACTTGCTGGACTCTACTTTCAAGCTCTTCCAGCGGATATCCGCAATGTTTGACCCATTCTCTTATTCGATCAACAGTTTTAGGGAATACATGCATTGTAGTGCCTTCAGATTTAGCATGGGTCTTCGAAGGGCAACCGCTAATCAAACAGGCAGGCATTGTTGAAAATTCTGAAAAGTAAATATCAAGATTATTATAAAATCTTGATGAATAAAAATGTCATAAAAAAGTAAATGAACCATACCATGTTCAATGCAAGGTTTGTTTTGGTCGCTGGAACTATACCAGTTCATCATGTGCAGCTTAGTATTTGCATAAATTACAGAAATGTTTTAAATGATGTGACTAAACTCTGAACATGTGACTCGTCCCTTGGATGTTCTGTCTTGCACGAGAAGGAAACATGCTTACATTATAGACTGGACCCCCAAAGGATGTAATTCGATGACAATTGACACAGATGAAAATAAATAGATCTATTGATAGCATAACAATTGAAACTCAAGTCAATAGCAATGAGACCAATGACCATAGCACTATTGGGTACTGTAAACGCAAATAGATAGAAATGTAAAAATGACCGAAATATGACTAGTATACATGGCCCTACCTTGACCAACAAACAGTTGGATTCAGCAGGCCGAGCAGTATGTTGCAGGAGAACAGGTAGATGGCCACAGGTAGCACACTGAAGCAGTCACAGATAGCACGACGACGAGCAGATTAGCATAGATCTCAGTGCTTCTCAGGTAGAAGGTTCAGGAGTTGACTTGCAAGGCACAAAGATGTTCTCATGAGACATATCAAATGGTTTATAAAGTATTAGAAACGGGTGTGTTTGTGAATGAATGACGTGTGTATGTCGTGGTATTATGTGGTTTGCAGGGGGGCAGCCTGCCTCAGGGGAGGCCTGCCTGGAGACACGGGGTCTGAGGAGGCCATGTGAGCGATGGCCCCTGGGCATGGAATACCTTTTGAAGTGTACATGCTGTTTGGCACCTTGGCCGTTTGCGCCCGTGACAGCCCCCCATGCCAGCGCTCATCCCCGGGTGCGAACCGCCTTTGATAGAGGGGGGTGGGATGGATGGGCCTGGGGCGTGCAGATAAGGCACAGGAAGACTGCTGAATGGAGACACCCTTATGTGGATTGCAGGGGGGCGGCCTGCCTCAGGGGAGGCCTGCCTGGAGACACGGGGTCTGAGGAGGCCATGTGAGCGATGGCCCCTGGGCGTGGGATACCTTTTGAAGTGTACATGCTGTTTGGCACCTTGGCCGTTTGCGCCCGTGACAGCCCCCTATGCCAGCGCTCATCCCTGGGTGCGAACTGCCTTTGATAGAGGGGGGTGGGATGGATGGGCCGGTGGGCGTGCAGGCAAGTGTGTGGGAGCGAGGGGCCATCAGGCCCCTCTCATCCTTTACTTCTCAGTAGAAACTCGGACCAAGTGCCTCCAGTAGTGGGTTCGCCCCTTGCCCTTATGTGATGTTAACTTTGGTTGACATTCGCATAGATAGGACCACTGAGCAGGACACGGGGCATCCATTTTTGTACCCCCTTTCCACTCCATCTTGGTGACCAGGCCTCACTGCGCAGAGCACATGGCCCCCACCCTCATTCCCACTCTGACTGTAAAACTCCAGAGGTATTTGCAACAGCTAATAAATGTAACACATCACTCTTCCTCTGAGATCACTGTCCTGCATGTGAACCAGCCTGAACTAAGCACATAGCTCGTTCATCTCCACAAACGTGTCCTTGCCCACAAACCCTCGCCAGTGGAAACTTACTGCCATTCTGACCCTGTGTCCCTGCAAGGTATTCTCTTCATGTGCCAGACCACTGACCACACCATGATGCCCACCTAGCAGATCCCCAACTAACATTAGACCCCTAATGCAGTATATTGTTGCCTATCAATAACAAATGCCACATACCGGAGATTCTTGTGAGCACAGGCCCACACTTCAAACAGTATATTATAGTGGTTAAGACCCTTAACCTAAGGCCTGTATAATCCAATGTTAATTGATAGTATAGATATATGTGTGACTTTTATAGAGACATAACCGACTGAAAGGCTTTGAACAAGTGTTATTTAGTGCATGCATTATTGAGAATATATTATGTTAGCTTAGATAGTGACCACCCTGCTTTACAGCGACCTGACCTTCACCTATTCGGAGCACAGATGTCTGACGTCCATCCTTGAATGGAGACACACTTGATTCATTTAAAAAATCGAAACAACCGTTGTTAAAATATATGTGGTGTTTTATTTTGTATCTTATTTTGATGACACAAAAATACAAGACTACACATTGTACAGGTCAGGTTGCAGCACAGCGAGAGAAAATCCCCTGTACTGACCGCTGTCACTTGGGAAAGTTTCTCTTATGGCACGAACGGCACAGGCTGGTATTACTCTTCGAACGCGGTAACGCCAATGATATGTATATGTAATTTTGGATATAGTAGAAGACCATCAAATAGGAGTGGCATGACAAGCAGAGTATACTTACTCGTTACTCGGATTACGAGGATGAACAGTTGCGCGAAGTTCGTGCATAAGCACCATCATTATCCTCAACACGGACCGTGTTAGGCAGGCTGCCCTGAAGTCTGGCAGCTCGGTGATGCATTGCGGTCGTGGCTCGCCTTCCGAAATGTAGGCCACGCATCCCGAGTTTTCACAGCAGCAGCAGTTCTCGTCCTCGGTTGGCATTAGCTTGCACCGATTGCATGTGCACCACGTGGAAACACCATCCATGCGACTAGGTCCAGGCTCTTCAGCTATTGAATCGTCCTCCCAACTGCCGTCCGAAGACCCATTGTTTTCGCGTTTGTTTCCCTTTCCAGTAGTTCCTCCTCGGTATACTCGGGCTCGTACATGTAGAGCATTATTGTAGCCATTGTGTGTTAAACAAACTAAAATAATTTATAGCGGTGGTACTGGTTTCTGTTCACACGGGCTACAAGCACCGAAGGTAGCTGACCAGAGCACAGAAACGAGTCACAGAATACTCAAAGTAACACAGAGAGGGGAATGGAATCGAAAATCTGCTGCTGTGTGTTGTGAAACGGTTTGTTTATACTTATTGAGGAAAGAGGCATCCTGCCATTTCCATAGCGACACGTCATTAGCTGAAGCGCAGCGAATGTTGACACGAGACGTGCTTTGGCGTTGTGAAATGGGTGGTTCGCGTCTGCTGATGACAGGCTCAGGGACGGGGATATGATTTAGTGCCGCAAAAGCAGGTCAGCCAGGGCAATGGGGCAAGTGATAGGATTATCACAAAATGGCAGCTCCCTGATGCCTGTTTTCGCGTGTGTTTAATGGACGAAAACTCGGGTAAGGTCCATAGGAAGCTTTTCTAAAATCGAGCGACTTAGGCTTAAAAACACATGGCCGACCCGTAAGGACAATAACATTTTTGGACCAAACCATTCCTTTAATGATCGCACAGAAAAAGGTAATGGGCAGGGAAAGTAAGGCACTGACAAATCAAGACAGGATGGGTGATACCGCATTGGTATGTGAAAGGGGAAGAGATTTCCGAGAGGTCCAATATCTAAGAATAATCCTACAAGTCGGGACCACCCGAGAACAAAATGTATAGGGGGGTCGCAAATGTTCTCTCCATCCAAGGAAATTAATTCTGCAGGAATGATCTTATTAGAGAGCCTCTTGCCCAAGAATAGGGAGGTGATTATGAGGTGTTCAACGATCCTACAATTATTCTCTGAGGTGCCCAAACTAAAGGGTTTTACTTCTATTGATATGAATAGGGTTGACTTTCTTCATCATGGACAAAATGACAGATCAGTTGTGACTCTTAATTCACAATTTGTCTTAGACGCATTTCTTAGGGAACGAGCAGCTTGAGAAATTTGGGATTTGATGTCTACATTTTCAACCCAATATCAAAGAGGAAAAACAGCTTGGTACCTAGTGCAGAGAGTGAGCAAAAAATGTGCCATTCCGAAATCTACTAATAACTGTGTGTGGCTCTTAAAAGCCTATTATTAGTACTTTTGCCGCTCTTACTTTGGGATGTGAAGAGGGTTGCAACTTTGGCATCATAACCTGGAACACTCAGGGAAACAAACATTTATTCTCAGACCCAGTTCTCAGTGATAAGCTCGCTACTGCACACATAATTGCTCCTCAAGAAACCTGGCTGAAGCAGGCCCCCACATTTGATGGCTTTATAATTAACTGCCAACCAGCTGTGCAAGGCTTGAGAGGCCGTCCCTCGCGGTCTGTTAACTCTAATTAGATCTTGTTCGGAGTTAACAATAATAGACTCCTTTGACATTTCCAGGGGTGTGCTTGCGACCCATATTTACATAGGGAGAGAACGTCCCCTCAAATTACTCGTTGTCAACGTCAATTGGCACAAAGGCTGGGGTCATGGACAGTATCCTTGATGATATACAGGCTTATGTGCTGAATTGGCAGGTTTGTTCCCCAAATAGATATGTTGTGGTACTCATGGGACCTTAACTCCGACTGCCTATCCCCTTATAACGTACTTGATACAGTGTATCCCACAAATATCAATGATAACAAGAAGAGGAATGGTTATTGTTGGCTGGCAACCCTAGAGGGTTTGGGTCTATGGTCTGTGAACGTGGCCTTCTGCTCTAAAGCCCCAACTAGCCATACATGGAGTAATGGTGCTACAAGGTCAACATTGGACTATACCTCTGTGGATAATGGCCTTGGCACCCATTTTACTCAATTTTTGGTTTCCTTCACTAATTGTAGTGACCATGCGATAATTGAAGCCAACTTTACGATTCCCAGAACTTTCCATCATAATCTGGAAGATAATGCTATAAAACCTCCATGTGCGTTCGACCTGATTGTTAATAGTGCAGGCTCCAAGGTTCGTTGGAACAAGGGTAAAGTGGATAGGATGAATTCTCTTCTAGATGAATATCTTCGGTCAACTGACTTTGCATGGAAATTTAAAACCTTCAATCCCAATGAAGTCAGGGGATTTATAAAATTCCTCTTAAATTCTAGTGCTCCCACAATGTTGAGGCCCCCACAGGGAAATAAAATTAGACATATGCATGCCCAAAATTGTGAAGTGAATATTCGTAAAAGGGAGATGCAGAAGAAGCTCAAACAATTGAAAACATGTAAAATAAAAAGTCCCGCCCTGCTCATGGAAGAAAGAAGAAAAATTTGTCAAGGCTATCCAAATTGGGTGAGGCAATCTAAAGCGTCTCATGAACAATGGGACGGAGAAGCATGCTCCATTGACTAAATGACAAGAATTCCAGAGTATTTCAGCAAATAATTAACACCAGTGAAGCTCCACTATCTCTACTCCAAATAAATGGAGTTTCCGAATCAGACTGGGTCTCCTAAATCGGTCAGGGAAAAGACCTTGCTACTATGGGACTCTACCGCGGTATTGCAATTTGATTTTTAGTAAAGACATCATTGTAGGAGTTATAAATTCGATTAGTTCTTCAAGGGCACCGGGACCAAACGGTCTGGCTAACTTTGTGCTCAAGTCAGATAGGACATCTTGACCAGTGTACTCTCTGTTCTATTTAGAAACATACTTGTTACAGGACCATTTCCATCTATGTGGTCAACATCCCACATTGTTCCAATATATAAAAGAGGAGATAGAGCCATCCCAGCGAATTATCGCCCGATAGCATTGCTAGATGCGGACAGTAAAGTATTTGCTTCATTTGTGTTTTACCATCTGGAGGCATGGCTAGTTGATAAGGGGAACATCTCTAAATGGCAAACTGGCTTTAGGCGAAATATGGGAACTCCACTTAATGGATTAGTGATTAACACGATTCCGGATCTTGCGCTGAACAGAAAATATACTGCTGTCTATGGTGTTTCTCTTGACTTAACGGCAGCTTTTGAGACACTTGATACAGGTATAATAAATAATATTACACATTTTATTTGTTTTTAGTTCAAATAATGAACTTTTACAAAAATTACTATTAAGACAAACACATCAAACAATATTACAATTCATTGCAATTCATCTACTTTACATTACACATCACACATGTGTGTATATATATATATATATATATATATATATATATATATATATATATATATATATATAATTTAAAACTGCTAATTTTGAAAAACTTTACATTACCAAACATATATTGTTTCCATTTAAAATTTCATTTAAGATTTCATTTAGGGTTTCAACCTTGGTTAGACATTCAAATGGGGCTACCCCAACCGTGATTTGATCTCGGTCCAAAGTCTGTACAATGCAATGTGCACTCTCTCTTTATCAGTGTTTAAACAGTAGGCCCAAAAAGCATCCCATTTGATGGCATCATATTGGCTTACAAAATCACCCAAAACATTCATACATAGCTGGTCTGATAGCACAGCGAGTAGAACACTCGCTCTGACATCTGTGCAGAACCGGCTGAACTCCTCGTTTCATCCTTCCGAGGTCGATAAATGAGCACCACACACTGTGGGTAATAATAAGCAGCGCTCAGATACCTGAGGGTTCGTAGCGCTATATAAATGCTGAATTATTATTATTATTATTTATATACTAGCTGCACATTTCAGGACATTCTGTCGAGACATGCTTGGCACTCTCAGGTTCATTATTGTTTTTACAAATATGACAAAACTGCTCTTCAACTGGGATTTGAGTATAAACTCACTGCACCAGGAGCATTGGTAGTTGATTTATACGTAATCACAATGGGCTCAGGCTTTTTTCCCAGATATAGCAAAGTTGCTTACCCAGTCCCAGTTTTCAAGCTTGGTTTTGAAGATTAATTTCAGGATCATGGAATCAGCTCCTCTATTAAAATCAGGTGTCCAGTCAATCATTTTAAAGCAAACCTCGCTTACACTATGAAAACTTTTTCCCTTGATTTTATAGGTACTCCTCAAACAACTTTGGTCTAGAATACTCAACCATGGACACTGCGGGCAACGCCTGGATTTCATGTACAATAGACTTCTACAGATCAAAACCTAGGCCTGTGACAATATCAGGCCCAATTCAAGCCTGAGGGATGCCATAGGGGTATCTGGGTGGAGACCAAGAATCTTCCTCCAAAATGACCCTCCAGGACATTCAGCCATGACAAATTGCTCATTGCTAGGGCCTCCAGGCCGTAGAGGACTGCTCGTACAAAACTTTGCTTATATATTTTTACAATACCTCCTAGGGTACAACCTGCAGACTGGCTTGCAAACTTTTTTATTGCATTTGTTAGATGACAGGCCTTTCTTTTTTTCCCATCAATGAATATGTTATATTTACCACAGGATGAAAACTCAAGTCCCAGGTACGGATAGCTATTTACCTTTTCAAGCATTCCAACTTTAAACTCAATGTCAAACGTGTGTGCTTTTCTACCCGCTTTGACCATCATTTTAATTTTGTGCATATTAATTACCAGGTAATTTTTATCAACATAATAAATGAAGGCCCTAAATTTGTTTTTTGCACCATTTATGGTACGATCCATAATCACCAGGTAAACTGCGTAGAGTGGACACCACACCAGGTTTGAACCAAGTTTCACCGAGCAGCCTAGTTCTGCTGTTAATACCTTGGGTAGAACCGACAGAAACAGGTTAAACAACAGGGGGCATACACACAACCCTGTTTTACCCGCCTGTTCGTCATTACCTCCGCTGTCAGAGTTCCCCTGTCATCTAGTTTCACTTGGACACTTGTGTTAGTGTGGAATCGGATAACAATGTCCATTAGCCAATCTGGACAACCCAGCTTTAACAACTTGGTCCACATTTAGTGCGATTCACAGAATCAAAGGCCGCTGAAAAGTCTACGAATATTAGATATACTGCAGGGTTGTCCTTCCTAGTAGCCCCCTTTATCACTGTGTCCAGCAATCTAACATTATGAGTGCTACTAGACCCTGGCTTTGTGTAGGATGCAATACGGTTGCATGTTCTGCCCATTTCTGCAATTCAACCAAAACCAAAGAGGTAAAGAGCTTTCCAGATACATCAAGTAGGGAAAGCAATCAGTAATTTTCCAGTGCTTCCCTATCACCTTTTTTGTACACAAGTAACACTATAGCGCGCTGTCAATCTTTCAGTAACACACCATCATTACAGATCTTATTGAACAGTATCTTCAGCAACTCGGCCCACTCAGCCGGCTTGGCCTTAAAAATGGCATTTGGCAAACCATTTGGCGATGCTGCACGTGATCCCTTAAAATGAACAATTGATGCCTATACTTTGTATGTCGTGAATTGGAGGGGCCAAAATGCTAATGGGGTGTAATCAAATGCCACTGGCCTTGTGATTGTATGTTTAGACGCTATGTATTGGACCTATTGAGCTGCTGGCAATGGTTTACTAAATCCCGTTGCTCATCACCCTTTGCTTTTGACAAGTGCTGCCAGACCTCGCGGGTATTTGTACGGCATATGACTTGAATCATATTCTGCCAATGGGCATTTTTTTATTCCTCCGGCCTTTCTGTGAGCTTTTTTACTGTTTTCATTAATGTTTTATAATTTCCCCTCCCTTTGTGCTACTCTTATTTTGCAGCACATATTCTGCTTTGCTACCTGGACTCCATAGATAAATGTTTTTTTGTGCTTTTGTAGGTGGACCACCAGCTGTCTTTGTGGTAGAGAACCAGTCATTTGGGTTAGCTGGCTCAATCTATCCCCCCTCTCGGACACTGAGCATAACTAAATTGGGTAGCTCATACTTATAGAGACACCTCGTGGCCCACACAGCTTTGCTGATATTTCTTTCTGTCCAGCAAATTCGGTTACCAGAGTGGTTTACTTTTACGCCAGCTCCTATCTTGACTTTTGGTCCTGGGGTATCCATTTTGAGTGCCAATACCATTGTAGAATGATCAATGTACTTTGACCCACATACATTCAGTGACTCAACCATCACAGCACACTCGTTGCTAACAAAGAGATAATCAAGGGTTGATGTTTTGTCGCTCAGAGACCATGTAGGCTTCCCTGGCTGGTCGCCCTCAGTTCTGCTGTTCAACATAAACAATCCCCATTCCTTCAAAAGGGGTACCCAACATGCCTCCCTAGCATTCCCCCTCTGTTTTAACACACTAACTGGGTGTCCAGACTTGTATGCTCCACATTTTTTAGGATCCCTACACCATGCATTTAGGTCACCACCTACTATTGCACACTCATTGCCCTTGATGGCAAAACACTCAGCACACACCTTGTCTAAGGGTTCCTGCTCAGCATCCGTACACACGTAATGGTGGGATATACAAGTTTACCAATAGTATCAGACAACAGGCACTACCATTTCTGACCCTTGCCTCAATGGCCAGCATTTTATCAGTTGCAAATAACATTCTCACACTCTCGAGTAACCACACTTTTCCTGATTGCCGCAATCAGTCCCCCGAATGGCCGGCCACGTGGGCCTTAAGCCGCCCGTCACTGGAAAACCACATACCCCTCTAGTTGAATGGATTTGGTCAACCAATAACATTTGTGATGTCATCTTTAATGTCCTGGGTGTTAGTCTTAGCAGTGCACAGTGGTGGTGTGAATTATGATTGCTTAGCTTACCATAACTGGCGAATTTCTGGGGGTTTGCGTTTTTACTTGTAACCATAACGTCCCTTTAACAAAGTGTTTTCATTGAAATTCATAGGTTTTTATTAGTGCAACTTAACCATAACGTCCCTTTAACAAAGTGTTTTCATTGAAATTCATAGGTTTTTATTAGTGCAACTTAACCATAACGTCCCTTTAACAAAGTTTTGTTAGTGAATATATATATATATATATTTAGTAAAGCAGATGATTAGCCAACAAATTGCGCTCTGCCTCATTACTGAGCTGGTGCTACCGGGCTAGAGCAGGCTACACTCAATATATGTTAAACAGAAGGGTAAAGGTGCTGGGGAGGAGAAAGCTCTCCCACAAACACCTACCAAAAAATGCCCAAGCACACAAGACTTCAAATTGTGTTCAAAATTTCATTTTATTTATCCAAAAAGAGTGAACATAGTAAAAAAAACATACATAACAATACCCAAGCAGACCAGGTGTCATGCAGCACTCACCCACAGCGGGTGGAAAACGCCACGCGTTCCGCTCAACTCGCGAGCTTCCTCAGGCTAGTATGATTCCAAACGTTTGTTTCCTTGTGTTTTTATACCCTTGCACTGAAGGTGATTGGGTCTGCACAGCTGTGCAGCTTACATAACGTAAAAAAAGTTAACATTTACATAACATGAAAAAAACCTTAACAGTTAATTGTTTAGAACTCTATGGTTCTGATTGCAACAAATCCGCCATTGTTCAGTGTGTAAATACATAGTTGCCCACATTTGTGAGTTGCCTAATTCCCCATTACTACACTGGGTGTATGCAAGCTGACGATAAGCCATAACAGCCCTTCACCTTCACTTGCTTTACAATGTTAAAAAAAGTAACCACAAGTAAAAGCGCTAGTGCGCCTATTTAATTCAATGCTGCACCGTGATAGTGCCACAGTGCCCGCTTCCGTATAGTAAAGTAAGCCTTCAAGTGAAAGCCCCCTATATATGCACACTTGAAGGCTTACTTTACTATACGGAAGCGGGCACTGTGGTTTCAGGGCAGTAGCAGCACACTTTCGTTTCAGGGCATTTTATGCCACTAGCGGGAAGAGAGCAGCACCGTGAAGACATTTTTTCTATCACGGTGAAGCATTAAATTAAATAGGCGCACTAGCGCTTTTACTTGTGGTTACTTTTTTTAACATTGTAAAGCAAGTGAAGGTGAAGGGCTGTTATGGCTTATCGTCAGCTTGCATACACCCAGTATAGTAATGGGGAATTAGGCAACTCACAAATGTGGGCAACTATGTATTTACACACTGAACAATGGCGGATTTGTTGCAATCAGAACCATAGAGTTCTAAACAATTAACTGTTAAGGTTTTTTTCATGTTATGTAAATGTTAACTTTTTTTACGTTATGTAAGCTGCACAGCTGTGCAGACCCAATCACCTTCAGTGCAAGGGTATAAAAACACAAGGAAACAAACGTTTGGAATCATACTAGCCTGAGGAAGCTCGCGAGTCGAGCGCAACGTGTGGCGTTTTCCACCCGCTGTGGGTGAGTGCTGCATGACACCTGGTCTGCTTAGGTATTGTTATGTATGTTTTTTTATTATGTTCACTCTTTTTGGATAAATAAAATGAAATTTTGAACACAATTTGAAGTCTTGTGTGCTTGGGCATTTTTTGGTAGGTGTTTGTGGGAGAGCTTTCTCCTCCCCAGCACCTTTACCCTTCTGTTTAACATATATATATTATATATATATATATATATATATATATATATATATATATATATATATATATATATATATATATATAGTGGCTGTGTAGTTATGGTTAAGATGCTCAACCCATAGAAAGAGCACTTTTTGGGCGGCTTATAACTTTGGGGCTGGTTGACGAATCATCCCCAAACTTTGCAAATAATGTATATGGCCACCTCTGAATGATTATTCAATGTTTGGTGTGGTTTTGTCAAGGGGAGCAGAGTTATGGGGGGAACCCAAATCTTTGAAATCCATATGGACATAATGGGAAAATAATTGCTCATGCCTACAGCCCAAACCACTGGACGTATTTGCACCAAACTTACCTGAGGAGCGGTGGCTTGATCCCGAAAGCGTGCTTTTGCAAATTTGGTGTACATCCATCCAGCATTTTTTTTAAATGACCAAAAAGTAGGTCGAAAAAAAGGAGTGATATCTGCGTCCGGTCCGCTGACTCATCTCCTGATTCTGTGTCTGCGGACACTTCTGGATCAATCAGAGAGCCGCGTGATACATGCTCGCTGATTGGTCAATAATAAACCTGAGGTGCGTCAAAACTTTGAAAACGGACACCATGCTGGATTCGCAAACTGCGCCTGTAGTCCACGAACATTGCAGTAAAAATATATTAAAAAACACATTACACTTGTCAAACTAATTAAACAATGTCTGTGGAGGTGAAGGGTGATCAGGATGGGATATGGCCATAAAAAGTCAAAAATCAGATGTTTCTTCTTCTCCGAAGTCTGCAAACATCTCAGATGTTCGCGAACTTGCCAAAGGACATCTATGCATATTTCTGCATTATAGGGTCGATGAAAATCAGTTTTTGGATGGCTTATAACTTTGGCGCCACTCAATGAAACTGCATGAAATTTTGCAATGTCATTGTAGACTCAACCTCAAATGGTTCTAATATGTGTGGTGCTGTTTCGCCAAGAGGGGGCCCATTTAGAGAGGGAGTTTCCAAAATTTTTGAACAGCTTATAAATTTGTTGCCCTTTGGCGGATCTGCGTACAAGTTTGCAAAAGGATAATGGTGGGATTTTGTCATGAGGGGGAAAAATTAGAGGGCGGTTGCAACATATATTTAATGGCTTATATCTCTGGTGCCGTTTGATGAATCTGCACAAAGGTGTGCAAAAAGATTATAGAACCAACCTTGAATGTTTGTGCAAAGTTCGAATGGATTTTGTCAAGTGGTCCTACGTTGTATGCCTATTTGGTGTACATACAGTTTGACATTTTAGAAAAAATTAAACATGTGCAGATTTGAAGCAAACTTGTGCAAGGAGCATTGGCAAGGACCCGGAAGCATGGTTTCGCAAATGTGTCTGAGTTTTATTTTTTGAAACGTGTTATAATGCAAGTACAAAAATAGTGATATACCTTTGGCGACAAGGTATAGCCTGTGGCCATGGCCAGTGGCCAGATTGTCAGGGTCTCCATGACCCAGACAATCTGGCCACGACCATAAGGGATCAGTAATGCGGTTAAAGTGGGCATGGCCACCAGGGACCGGCTATGTGGTAAAGTGTTTCGAAATCGGGATAGATTAGAATGGGGAAAACAATTCTGCTTGTGGCTACAGCCTGAAGTGCTGGGCGGGATTGCAGCAAAAGTGCGTGAGAAGCATCAGCAAGGACCTGAAAGCTTGATTTTGCAAATCTGTCCTGTGTTTTACTTTTTCCAAAGTGTCAAAAAGTAAGTACAAAAAATAGTGATATAACTTTGCAATATATTATATAAAAGTGCCATAGGTTATTGTGGGAACATTGACCTATATGTTCCCAACTGGGTTTATCCAATCTACATAGCAGACCAAGTGGAAGCAAAATGACAAGCAGGAGCACAAGTTCTTTTTAAAGGAGACAACATTAACACCAACAAATTTGTGTCCACCACATTATCAGCAGGACTCATATTACAACAAAAGATGGACAAGCTGGAAAAAATAAAGAAACGAAAAGTGAGCAAGCGGTGGGAAGCAATGACATTACAAACATATTTGGAAACCAGAAGAATTCCTAGAGGGTTGAGAATACTCACAATACCCACATACAAAGATGATGATCCTCTTTTGCTAGAAGAATGGTCGGAACACACAAGTAATTGCTCATTCGGTATGATGCCAAATCTGACCGAGCCAAATGAATCATAGAAATTGAAACAAGGGAGGAGCAACTCTTCAATTCCTCGGAAGGGGATGAATGCAAAACAAGTTCAAATCTACACTTTCGCCAAACGATTTGATGATCCTATCAAACAATGATTAAACACCAAACCCCTTCAACTCCCGCCTGAAACAGTGCCATCAGAAGATCTCACTAGTTCGGAAGTGGAATCTACCAACATTAAAAATCGGGCAGTCCGCTTAAACCTCTTGGAGGAGTTCAAGCTTCTCCACATGGACAGCCAAACAGAAAAAAGAGAAAGGGACAGACCGCCCGAAAGACAAGGAGGAAATACAGCAAGAAGATCACAAGAAGAGGCAAACGATCAAGCAGAGGATTTAACATCGAGCCGTATGACTCGATATGGGAGGGGTCAAAGATCCATAGAGAGAAGACAACGAAAGAGGACTTTAAAGTGAAAATGTTCAATGTTTCCGAAGGGATATTACATCCATTGAAGAGTCAGTGTTAAAATTGGGACTTTCTTTTTCACCAGTGTCTCCTTTTGACTTTACCGAAGCCAGGATTGACCTATTCAAGTTTGTCAGAAAATTGAAACTAGCCAAGTACCATATGATGAAAATCGACAAAGGAAAACAGACATGTGATATTACCAACAAAGAAGTCAGTCCATTGTCAGTAGGAGATTGATCAGCATTAACATGTTTGGACAGTTTACAAAGTGGGGACTTAGGGACAGTTGATCCAAGTGCAGATGAAATATTGAATAAATATGAAATATACACTGGTAAATGTCCAGCCAGCACTCTCAAAGTCAAGCCCACCTTTTGCCCCAACATTATCAATGAAAATATGAATGTATTTGAAGAATTGGTGATGAAGGATTTTAAATGTCTGAGTCAGCGAATCCCATTGGATCAATACAATCTAAGCACTGCTCAAAATCGGGCCATTAAAGATCTTCAATACTACCATGACATTGTAATTCCTCAAGCTGACAAACGTGGAAGTATAGTTATTTGCGATAAAAATATATATCTAACAGAAGTTATCAACCAATTTTCCAATACTGGTGAATATCAAATGGTGCCGGAACAAGAACTACTGGATACTAAAATGATGAACTTCTAAATGAATGGTTTAAAAAAGGCTTTTTGGGAAGACATGTTATTTCTTTAAAATGATCATCATGTGTTATGTTCCGGCCATGGAAGGTTTGGCATAGATGGTCCCTTTCCCGACTTAGGTGATCGATCTATGACTAGAACCGTTACGTACGGTCTAGTCTTCTTCCAAGATGGCCGCTTCCAGGCAGCGTTTCTATAACAACGCACTGAAACCTACGTTCAGTGCGTTGTATCGCTCCCACTTCCTGTTTTGGCTTCGGTACTCTTGTTCGAGTTGCCAGCTGTTCGCTCTTGGTCCTGGTCCTGCTTGCGGGAGTTTATCCGGCTTCCGCCCCTCCTCGCTCTGTACCTCTCTGCCCGCTTCTTTACTTGCCTTCTTCCCTCGCTCCCTCTCTCTCTCATCCGTCTTCGGTTGAGTGCTCTCCTTCTGCTCGCCTCCGGCTCCCAGTGTCATCTCTGTTCGGGCCGCATGATTCCTTTCCTTTCCTGTGCCTCTGCACTCACTAGAGGCTCTCTAGGCGTTCATCCTTATACCTCGCTCTGTTCTGTCTTCCTCTTCCTTCGGCCTTTCTCTATTTACAATTACCTTCCACGGAGCTTCCCCTTGAAATTGGATAATTTCTACGGTCTGCAGTATCTCAACCGCCGGTCCGATCAAGCTCCACGTTCAGCCTGTGTGCTTCAGGGTTTTTTGGTGCCGCAGAAGTTTTTTCCCTGGATTCTCGGACGGGCTTACTGGGGGTCCCTCTTGGCGGGGAGTTCCTCAGTTGCCAAGGTGGCCTCCAGTGGAGCCCGTCCCTACCTCCACGATAAAAAGGTAAAGGGCCATGGAAAGAAGACCCAGACGGCTACTACTAGAGGAAGTAGAGGGACCTCACGAACATTGAGCACATCTTCAGGAACCTCAGGTGAGGAGGGGTCACGGGAGAGAGACCTAGCCGTTAGCAATCTTGACAGTATACAACGCCTGAAAACACCTATGGCTACCCTGGAACAATATCAAGAGTTGGTGGCTGCCATCCAGGGACTCACAGTGCAAATGCAAAACATGCAGGCAGAGAACAACTCTTTGAGACAACAAGTGGCCGCCCGCAATGAGGATAGAGGTGACCTCCCCCCGACGCCTCTGTCGTTTGGCAAGTATGATGGAAATCCCAGGTCATGGAAGGAATTTATGGATGCCTGTAAGGTGTACTTCATGTTTAGACCAAAGACCTTCGAGACAGATAAGGCGAAGGTGGGTTTCTTAATCTCAAGCTTGGTGGGGAATGCGTTGGCATGGGCCACTCCACTAGTGACTAATAATGACCCGGTCTTACAGAATTTTGATCAGTTTTCGCAACAGTTTCAAGCAAGATTCGATCGCCCTGAGGTGGTTTTTGCTTCATATGAGGCTATGTTGGACGTCAGGAAGGGTGGTGCTGACGTCAAAACTTATGTTTCCAGATTTCAGAAGTTGGCTACCGAGTCTGGATGGCCTGATTCGGCACAACAAACCAACTTTAGGAGGGGTTTACACGAAGAACTCAAAGATGAACCAGCACGGGTTTCACGACCTGGTTCGTTCCAGGAACTGGTTACCTTAACCCTACAGATCGAATATCGGCTGAATGAGAGACGTCTTGAGAAGAGACGGCAATGGGGTTACTCTCCCTTGAATGACACTCCTCCAGCAACCAAGGCAGATTGGTTCAGCCAGGGGCCCGCTGACACCTGAAGAAAGGCGAAGAAGACGTGAATTGGGTCTATGTATGTACTGTGGGTCATCTAAACATTTACTCCGGAATTGTCCCGATGGGCCTCCCCGGAAGAAGGGAAACGCTACCCCCCGAGTCTGTGCAGGGGCGACGTCGGGGGAAACCATCGAAAGCCCTGCGATCACACCCAAGCCTCAGGTGTAGCCGAGGATTCTCACTTGATGGTTTTCCAGGTCCGATTACAGTTGTCTACCGAGAAGTCTGTGGAGGTTTTGGCGATGTTGGATAGCGGCGCGGCAGGGAACTTGGTGGATAGGGTCTGGGCTACGGATCAAGGAGTTCTCTGTCAGACTAAACACCGAGCCATTCCAGTCGAATGAGTTGATGGTACGCCTCTCGTTTCTGGACCCATAGTTTCAGAGACCGAACCTATATGGATACAGATGGGAGATCACCAAGAAAAGATCAGTTTTGACGTGATAAGAGCGGCTCATTTCCCCATTATACTGGGGATCCCTTGGCTCAGAAAGCATAACCCCTACATTGATTGGTCCCTCAACACTCTAAGATTTGACTCTGAGTTTTGTCATGAAAACTGCCTCAGTAAGCAGGTACAAGAGAGACAGGAGGGGCAAGGTAACACTCTGCAGACTAAGGTGGTCTCGAGCATTCCGCTGGTATACCAATGCTATTCCGAAGTATTTGAAGACAAGGTTCCACGCCTCCTGCCACCCCACAGACCAGAATACTGCTCCATCGAGTTACAGGAGGGTGCAGTGGTGCCCTTCGGAAGAATGTTCCCTTTATCTCTTCCAGAAAGGAAGGCCCTTAAGGAATATCTGGAGGAGAATCTGGAGAATGGACTGATCCGGGAGTCACGATCTCCTGGTGGGGCCTCCCTGTTCTTTATACCCAAGAGGGGAACTACAGAACTAAGACCCTGCATTGACTGTAGAGGTCTCAATAGGATCACCTGTAGGGATAGATATCCAATGCCACTGATAAGAGCTATCCTGGAGGCGGTGCAGGGGTCACGTCTATTCACCAAGTTGGACCTAAGGGGTGCCTATCATCTCCTTAGGATTAAGGAAGGAGACGAATGGAAGACTGCTTTTAGGACTCCCCTAGGCCATTTTGAATACAGTGTGATGCCTTTTGGTCTGGTCAATGCCCCCGCAATATTCCAAAGATTTATGGATCGTATATTCTCAGATTTATTATATCGATCCGTAGTTGTTTATCTTGACGACATCCTTATATTTTCTGTACATCTGAACGAACACATCCAGGTGGTAAAGGAAGTTCTGAGACGTCTCCAAGAGAATCAGCTCTTGGTGAAGCTCGAAAAATGTCAATTTCATGCTGACTCTATCCCCTATTTAGGTTTCATCCTATCCAATAAAGGTGTCAGGATGGACCCAGGGAAGATTGAAGCCATATTACGATGGCCAGAACCCAGGTGTATCAAGGAGGTTCAAAGGTTTTTAGGGCTGGCAAATTTTTATCGTCGATTCATCCCTCACTTCTCTAAGATTGTTCTACCACTCACAGCACTATTGAAATAAGGGGTTAGGTTTCAGATGGACTCCGACGCAATACAATCTTTTCAGCATCTCAAGAGTTTGTTTACTTCTGCTCCCATTCTGGTCCAACCTGACCAGACACGTCCCTTTGTTCTGGAGACCGATGCGTCTGAGAACGCTATTGGAGCAGCCCTGCTCCAGAACTCTGAGGACGGAGCGGAACATCCGGTAGCTTATTTTTCCAAAACCTTGAGCCCTAGTGAAAGAAATTACTCGGTATTGGAGAAGGAACTCCTGGCAATGAAGAAAGCCTGTGAGGAATGGAGGCACCTCTTACAAGGAATCCCTTGAGCCCTTTGTCATAAGAACTGACCATCGTAATTTGCGGGTGCTGCAACAGATGGAGTGCACCAATGCTAGACATGCTAGGTGGGCATATTATTTTTCTCAATTCGACTTCCACCTTACGTATCTACCAGGCTCTCAAAACATCTTGGCAGACGCTTTGTCTAGAAGCTGGGAAGTTTCTTCTGAGACACAGTCCAGAAACAAGCTGCTACTTGCCAACAAGAAATGTATTTCAGTGGTTTCTAGTTTTCTGCAAGCAGTGCAAGAGGAAATTCAGCGCAGCAACCGTATAGACCCTAATCTCCTTCTCAAAGATGGACTATTATATCACGACTCAGCTTTATTCATCCCAACACATAATCTGAGGACGCAGGTGCTGAGGTGGTGCCATGAGTCTCCCCTGGCAGGACATAAGGGCCTGAGGAATACAACGGAATTGGTGAAGAGGCTTTTTTGGTGGCCAACCATGTCTCAAGATGTCAAACAATACGTGTTCTCTTGTCCTGTATATGCTGTTAACAAACCCCAAACTGGTAGACCTTTGGGTTTGTTGCAACAACCGGAGGTACCCTCTCAGCCCTGGGAACACGTGTCTACTGACTTTATTGTGGATTTGCCACGCTTGGAAGGTCACAGAACCATTATGGTCACTGTGGATTCCATTAGTAAGATGGCCCACTTTATCGCACTTGCAGGACTCCCAACAGCTCCAGAAATGGCAACAGTATTTCTTCGTGAAATAGTTCGACTGCATGGGTTACCCAAAACTGTACTTTCAGACCGAGGGTCGCAGTTTACATCACGATTCTGGGCTTCCTTGTGTAAACAATTAGGAATACAGAGAGCACTATCATCGGGATTCCATCCACAAAGCAATGGCCAGACTGAGAGGCTGAATGCCACCCTCGAGCAATACCTCAGAAGTTTCTGTAACAGGGAGCAGGACAACTGGACATCCTTGTTACCCTTGGCAGAATTTTCGTATAATAACACATATCATTCTGCCATAAAGATGAGTCCGTTTTTGTGCACCTATGGATTCCACCCTTCCCATGTACCAGGCCTTCGGAAGAACTGTTCAGACTCTCCCACCGTGGACAGTTTATTGGAAGCAATTCGATCCACCCAAAGGATGGCCCTGAAGGCATTGGAGGAATATGAAGTGTCTCATGTTGTGGACTCCAGATATTACCGGGGGTCCCTACAATATCTGATTCACTGGAAGGGATACTCAGTGGCGGAACGTACCTGGGAACCCTGTCATCATATCCATGCACCTCGTCTGTTGCGATTGTTCCACAGAAAACATCCTGGCAAGCCGGGGGGGACCCCGAGGAGAAGAGGTCATACTGTTATGTTCCGGCCATGGAAGGTTTGGCATAGATGGTCCCTTTCCCGACTTAGGTGATCGATCTATGACTAGAACCGTTACGTACGGTCTAGTCTTCTTCCAAGATGGCCGCTTCCAGGCAGCGTTTCTATAACAACGCACTGAAACCTACGTTCAGTGCGTTGTATCGCTCCCACTTCCTGTTTTGGCTTCGGTACTCTTGTTCGAGTTGCCAGCTGTTCGGTCTTGGTCCTGGTCCTGCTTGCGGGAGTTTCTCCGGCTTCCGCCCCTCCTCGCTCTGTACCTCTCCGCCCGGCTTCTTTCCTTGCCTTCTTCCCTCGCTCCCACTCTCTCTCATCCGGCTTCGGTTGAGTGCTCTCCTTCTGCTCGCCTCCGGCTCCCAGTGTCATCTCTGTTCGGGCCGCAGGATTCCTTTCCTTTCCTGTGCCTCTGCACTCACTAAAGCCTCTCTAGGCGTTCATCCTTATACCTCGCTCTGTTCTGTCTTCCTCTTCCTTCGGCCTTTCTCTATTTACAATTACCTTCCACGGAGCTTCCCCTTAAAATTGGATAATTTCTACGGTCTGCAGTATCTCAACCGCCGGTCCGATCAAGTTCCACATTCAGCCTGTGTGCTTCAGGGTTTTTTGGTGCCGCAGAAGCTTTTTCCTTGGATTCTCGGACGGGCTTACTGGGGGTCCCTCTTGGCGGGGAGTTCCTCAGTTGCCAAGGTGGCCTCCGGTGGAGCCCATCCCTACCTCCACGATAAAAAGGTAAAGGGCCATGGAAAGAAGACCCAGACGGCTACTACTAGAGGAAGTAGAGGGACCTCACGAACATTGAGCACATCTTCAGGAACCTCAGGTGAGGAGGGGTCACGGGAGAGAGACCTAGCCGTTAGCAATCTTGACATCATGTCACTCCCATTCTATATCTAGTCATAAAAGTCAATCACGCCCTCCGGGTCATCCAATAGTGTACTCTCTAGGATGATTACTGGATAAAACCTCCATATTTATGGACACCCTGCAGCAATTTCTCAAAAGCCTCAATTCCTATGTCAGGGATAAATCTGACCTCTTATTCAAGGTTAATAACATCAGGTGGGAACAGGGCCGGTGCAAGGAATTTTGCCACTGTAGAGAAAGTTTCAGATTGGTGCCCCCCACTCTGGGTCCTAACCCTTCTCAACTAACCATCCCCATTTTGTTACCGATTGCTGCAACCCATTACCTCCACCGAACACATTGCTCACGTCTTCTGCTGTGGATGGATCCCATTGCACTTTCCTCAACCTCATGCCGACTCACAGTGTTTGGTTTCAGAAGTCAAAGCCTCTGTGTTTCATAAATACAGGTTTATTAAACCAGTCAATGATACTATAACAAAAACAAATGTAATACTGAGGCATGTGGCTCTAATCTTATCTGTAAATTATATATAGACAATACAGTACAGACAGTAGAAAACATATTTTGTTAATACATACTAGACACCTGTAAGCACATAAGCATCACTACCTGGTACAAAATACTAAACCGGTCGGGTCCCAATACTTCCTAAGTATGATATGTATACATTCAACAATAATTTGCAAGATGTCTCTTATTAATATTCTTAGAACACCTACAAAATGGAAAAACACTGAGTGACTCTCCAAAACCATCCGAAAACCCAAGAAACACTGGAGCAGAAGTGTTGGGCCACCTGTTGACATGAACCATGAAACATATGCAACTGCGTCACGAAAGCTATCATGCATGATACATGATGCCTTTGGTAACCCAGACATATAAACACACACATAGCTAGGCCTGCATGTTACTTCGTACCAGATGTGTAAAAACAAGTGAAAATGCACATACATTAGAAATTCACTTTCTGAACTGTAATTTCCGAAATGTAGACACATGGGTCTTGACATCAATGTTGACAGGGTTGCTAGCCCAACAAGTCTTTCTCACATCATCGAAGACAACATTTGATCAACTTTGGCTTTGAAAAGCTTCTTTCGCCACTTGCCACTGAAGCAGGTAGGGTCAATAGAATCTGGAGAGCAATACATGTATTGGGGGTATTGTCTGCAAAATTATTATTGAATACACATTTCAGTACATCTTGTGGTGATGAACAATTTGGGACTCTTCTTGCAATGACTTGCAATTCATTGCACAAATCTGATTCATCAGTCCTTCAAGTCTGCATTTTGTAAAGTTTTCTCTAGCCTCAAGCAGTTGTAAAAGATTTGATATGTATTCAAACTGTGTATGTTATAGAGTAAGCCAAACACAGAACTTATTGGATGCATTTCAGTAAATCTCTCTTCTACAGATTGAAGGGCTGTGTCAATGATGGCAAAGAAAATGGTTCCCTTTGAATGTTTTCTTGGGGCTTTCAGTAGGCTCATCATTTGCTTCAAATGTGAACTGCTTCTTCTTCCTTCGGACACGGATAGAATGAACAGGATTCAAAGCACGCAGGAAATTCCAACTCTTCTGCAAGTTTACGTGCACCAACAAGCGCTTTCTAAAACCCTTTATCACTCTTGCACCCACTAAGAAACTTCTTGGTTTCTTGCAGTTGCTTTATAGCATCAAGTGCATCAAATATTTTTGCCTGAAGTTGTTTGCTTGTCACATTTATCTCAAAAAGAATGTTATGCCACACAACAAGGGAAACAACAAACCTGAAGCTAGAAATACTCTTTGCAAGACTATGGGCACCTGTGCGAGAGATATTACGAGATGATCCTGTTTGCACAGTGTCCTTTGATACATGTATGTCCACATATGTATTGTCCTCGGTGACTGTTCCATTTACTCCCCTCCACAACCTGGTCAGAATGCCCCTCATACTCACCCCATTTTAAGCAGCTCACTGTCTCCCTTCAAATCTGATTTCTTGTACATTATTTTGTGATCAAAAGAGCATTGTTCCTTCTGTATAGATAAATGAATAAATACTAGTGCATCATACACATCACCCAGCTGATAGCCGAGAGGATTCAATGTATGAATTTGACTTTCCCATCTTGTGTCACTCAGTGGTTTCAATGTAAGGCTTCTAACATGGTGCTTTAGAACTTCCCAACAGCATGTCGAACCAGAGAAATACACATAAATACGTTGTACCATGTCAAACAAAGCAGTTGCCTCCATGCAACATTTAGCTGCATCATTAACAATGAATTTTAAAGAATGTGCACTGCAGATAACAAAGTAAGCATGCACATTTACATCTAAAATCCTTGGTTGTACACCATTTTATTTCCCCTTCATGCTACTTCCATTATCATAGCCTTGACCACATGCATTTACAATGTGCAATGACTTTCCTTGTAATTGATGTATGGTGTCATATTAGCTCCAGTTGTTTCCTTTAGTGTCACAAATCCTAAGAAATGTTCTTTTATGCACACAGGCCCCTTTTCATCTCCAAGCTTATAAACTCCTCCTTTAAATCAAATACAGTACCTGCCAACCTTAAAGAGTCGTGGGTCCTCCCACTACTTAAAAAGCAAACCCTCGACCCCACCATGCCCACCAACTACAGACCGATTACCATGGTGCCATTTCTACTCAAAATCCTAGACAGAGCTGCCTACATACAAATCCAGGACTACCTGGAAGCCAACTACCTACTTGGCTCGTGGCAATCTTGCTTCCGCCCCCTCCATGGCATGGAAACAGCTTTGCTAGACCTTAAAACACAAATTGAAGAGCTAAAGGATAATGGAAAAACAGCTTTGCTTCTCCTACTGGACCTGTCGGCAGCCTTCGATCTGGTGGATCATGCAGTCTTATGCAACCACCTTAAATCTGCCGGCAACTTCACGGGAGATGCCATAGCCTGGGTCCAATCCTTTTTAGCGAATCGCACGATGAGAGTCTTCTCCACCTCCGCTGACCCCATCAAAATAACCTGCGGTGTCCCACAGGGATCCTGTGTCTCCCCTACCATGAACAACATCTTCACCAAGCCTCTGTTTGACAAATTGGACAGACTGGGTGTCACCTACACTAATTATGTGGATGACAGCCAGATCCTCATACCCCTTTCGGGCAACTTTGAGGCAGACTCAGCCTTGGTGAACAAGATCTACTCCCTCATTCAGGCATGGATGGCATCCCATGGCCTCTGCCTGAATGATAATAAAACTGAGCTACTAATCCTAGGCTCTGAAGCCAACTTCCAAAAACTTAGTCCCAACTACGCAGTCTTCAACATTGATATCAACCCTATCAAGGTGATGTCCGTGGTTAAAACCCTAGGATTCTACCTGGACTCTGCCCTTACACTCAAAAAGCAAGTTAACGCCCTTGCCTCTTCTACAACCTACACGTGCAAACTAATCCGAGCATCCAGACCGTACCTCTCGAATGCCAGCTGTATCACACTAGCCAATGCTCTTATCATGTATATATGATTATTGCCATTCCCTGTATTCAGGAGCCAACAAATATATCACTGATAAATTACAAAGACTGCAGAATAACGCCCTACGAGCAGCACTGGACATCCCCTATAGAGAGCACATCACCAAATTCAGGAAAGAGGTTAATTGGCTGAAAATAACGGATAGAATCCTCCTTAAAACAGCTTCTCTCACCTCCAAATGCCTGAAAAACCTAGCACCTCCTTACTTAGCTGAAAGAATTACTAGGAGAATAGCCACCCGCCCCACGCGATCTGCCAACACATCTATGCTAGAGATCCCCAGATTCAAACGGGCAACAGCGGGTGGAACTAGCTCCGCCGTTAAAGCTGCGCAATGTTGGAACAAACTACCTCCGAACCTCAGACTTGAACAACCGTATCCTAAATTTAAACACAAGGTACTTAAATGGCTGCGTACCACCGACACATAACTTGATTTAGACTTATCTGACCACTCCTGATCCTTATCTCTGCACCCGTGGAATCACTCTGTACTTTAGGCAACTGCGCATGTACAATTTACTTATAATGTTACATATGCATATGCAATATAAACATAGATTGCTGTATATGTGCATGACCGTTTATGTGTATATATAGATCTACTTGTTAGTGTTTCCTGAACCCCAACGCCATGCTCTGTATCCCTATGTATTCTTGCACCTGCTGTACATATTTGTGCTAAATACTGTAACCAAGCTTTAAGAATTCTTGTGTACTGCTGCGCCCGGCTACCTAAGGGTATGGTGCGCATTACCAAATAAACAAACAAGCAAACAAACAAATGATCAGAGTCCAACACTAACATGGTGGTCACATAGCAAATGATCTTTGTCATTTCTTCAACATGGTTGACATCTGGTGTGCAATCTAGAATGATTGAAAAGTACTTGACAGCCCAAACGGAGGTTAGGATTTCCTCTTTAATGGTTGTGACTAAAAGCTGAATCCGTTCATTTTGTATATCTTTCCCGAGGTAGTAAATATGTGTCTTTTGGTCTGTTATTTCACAAATATGCTCATCCACGAGTGGGTCAAACAAAGCTAGATATTCAAAAAATATCAGGAAGTTTCCAATATCAAATGTATGCAGTTTCTTGTGTGTTTTCACAAAAAGCCAGATTTTGCATATGGAGAACTCTTGCTAAAGCAATCATTTGTTCTAAGATTTGCTGCCAATACTCTTCTTGGATAATGAGGCACACATGTTCTTTATCAATTGTTTTCTTCTTTTCCATTCGCAGTCCCAGTTCCTAGCACTTTTGAATCTTTTCTAAATGCTCCTTGCCTTCTTCATGCACTGCTAGAATTGCTGACATTTTTTTCCAGTCCTTTGACCATTTATCAGCAAGAGATGAGGCATTGGTTGGATTACTGCTGAACAGCTTACAACAGAAGCAAAACATGAGTTCTTTGATGTGTAACTATTGCCTTTTGTAAAGATTTGTGAAACACTTTCTTTTGTTTCTATCTTTAGGGAAAAGAAACTGCATAACCTGTTCTGGCCCATGTTCTACCATAATTTGTCGGACATGATCACTGCTTTTGGAGGTCAAATTGTCCCAGGTAGCAGGATCACTATAGCTCAAGCTGATGGAGGCAGCAGCACTTTCACATATTCTCAAATCTTGAGCCTGCTATTGTCAAATTGGTTCATTTTCTACATTGAGAGTTTGCACTTCCAATTCTTCTTCCACTTGTGAGGCAATAGCTATATCTGCCATCTCAACTTCAGTTTCAGGTGGATCCTTTGAATGAGCTTCTCCTTGATCTTGCAGTGGATCACCTTGAAAAGAACTAAGAAAAGACTCTTCTTGTTTTGTTTTTTCTTTTTACCTTTTTCTTCTCAGTTTACTATACAGTGACCCAGACAATTTCTTTCTATTTGCCATGATGCACACGAGCTATAAACAAAAGATTAAGCCAATGGATTACTCATGCTTCCATTAAAGAAAATTTAACACTCCAGTATTCTGCCCAGATTTTGGAGAGAACATACACACATGGCCATTTCTTACAGTTGCATGAGATTTATAAAACATGCATGCCACAGAAAGCCCTGTCTTCTCAAATCTGCACTCATCAACATTGCTACAAAGCAGCCTTGTCTGCTTCTAAATTAGCCCCATACCTACCCCACCTCCTGCCGATCCTGCTATTCCAAGAAACAGTGAAAATAGTAGACTGTGTGCTACACAAGGCATAATATAACAAGGAGGAAATGAATGCTGGCTCTGCTGAGGCCAGTGCTCTTTACAAGAAGAGATTCAATTATTTGCCTAGGATCACACAGTTTGAACATTTAAACATTGAAGCTGGAATTTTAACCCACCGTAGAGTTTGGGCACTTGAACCTAAAACTTTCATCCTGCACGTGGTACAAATATTGAAATGTTGTACTTCAAGGATCACATTAATACTGACTTACAGAGCAGAGTTCTAAAGGTTCCCGTGGCCATCTGCAAGAAAACGATCCAGTCCAGTTGTTGCTTGGAATTCTGGGACTTGTAGTTTTCCTAAATTCCAAGTGGGGAAAAATACATACCAGTACACAAATGTTTTTTTTTTAAATATAGAAGTTTGGCTCAATTGACCTTTCCCCTTAGAAGAAAGTGCACAATACAAAAGAGCATAGACATTTTTAAAATATAAGTACACTGGCAATGTAGAAAAGGTGCCTATCTTTCAATCCCAACAAACTATAGTGAAATATTCCAGAGAAAACAAAATCCCAATACAAGACATGTCATGTGTTTTGATGACATTTGTATCTGGTCTTGTGGATAAGTGTCTGCACTTGGAACATGAAAACCTGAGTGAAAAACTTGTAGCTAAACACTTGAGCAAGTTTGCAGGGGTCAAAAACACCCAAGTGAGGTAGTGTCCGGCCTCTGAAAAAAGTGGGCCAAGGCACATGTATCCTCTGCCTTTGTCCTAACAAGCAACATGGCAACAATGAGGGAAAACAACCTCTCCAGGTTTCCAACCTTTTACCATACCCTGGGAATATATAAATGACTCGCTTGCCCTCACATCGTTTCCGCTCATCCCATGTTTGGCTTTGAACAGTACTCTGTTTTATAAAGGTGACTTAAAAAGTACACAAACCATAGTAAGATATTCAAAAAAATATGTAAATCCTTATAGAAACATGTTAGACAAAAAGTGTACAACTGTGGCATTAATCTCCCCCATCTTGAATGGGAGACTACAAATACCAGAATGCAATTCAGCAGAAGGCAAAAAAAGGCCTTTGAGTTTTGAAAAAGTATGTTCAAGACTTTGGTTCATAACAAAATGTAATGTGTGAAAAGGTTCCCTGTTTGTATTTTAATGTTTGACAAATACAGACGTTATATATGGTGTGATGAAAATATTACATTCTATCAAAAATGAACGCTTTTGGTGTATAAAATATCAACATCTGAAAATGATGTTGTTTAAAACTGCTTTCTATGCTATATTTTAAGTGGCCTGGAGTAGGACATAGCTTTAGGCAGCAAACTGGTGGTCTGTGTGGGCTTTCAGAATAAAAATGTCCCTTTGCATTTCAGAAATTTTAAGAATGTCGTGCCAAAAACAATGGTCTTTTAAATGGGCCATCACTTGTAAATGGCTCACACTTTAAAAGTTCTGCTAGATGAAAGAACGTGATAAGATATAATTATGGGTCCTGCAGCTTTTGATGGGCTGCTGGGAGGGGGATCAATTTATCTTAACAGCATCACAGGGGCTTGGGAGGTGACACCATAGCCTTATTCGGGCAAACAGAAAAGTATGAATCATCCAAGGAAGCAGCACAACCCCGCTTTAAAATAATGTTGTGACTTGGTATATTAGGGGCAGGCACTAGTGTCTGTGGTGCCCCACCCACCCTTGACAGCGAGGCCCTGTGCCACTGCACAGACGTACCATGCCTCGGGAGTCGGGCCGGCTCTGTGTAGGTTCATGTGAGGCTGACTTGACTTCAAGTAAGGGTTAAATATACACAGAGTGCTTGAAGCATCCCGACCACCTCCCCCGGCTGCGGAGAGTTGTTTGCGTAGGAAGTTGATGAGAGCGATCACTTCAAAAAGCCTCTCCTCCCTGAGACCTTTCGCAGTCCCTTTCCATCCCCCCGCCATCACTGAATACACAGAGGAGCGCATGCTACACACCTTCTAGCCCTGGCCTATGCTGGGACACAGGCCCTCTGAACAGCACAAACAGTAAACTTCCATTTATCCTGTAGCAGTTTATTAAGACCTGGCTCTTCATTCGACCTGTGGCCAAGGCTGCAGTGTCAAGAAGCCGCCTGCCAGAGAAAGGTGGTGCTTTACAACCTCCATAATACAACCTTCCATAACTTAGTTCTAGAGTGCCATGCTGATCGAGGACTTTGTATTTGCCAATTATTAGTGGTAAATACTGCCTTGGGGGCGTGATACTGTATTTACCCATACAATCCTCCTCATACTATGGAAACCCACAGGGCATCCCATAAAACATATAAAATGTGTGTCGTTCAAATTCCCTGCACATCGTAGACAACCCATGATATCGAATACCTGTAACCCGTCCCATATACTGGAAATCTCACAACATTCCCAATCCCAGCACTGCAACCTCTTCCATTCTTGAAGGCATTCTGCAGTACTCTGTGAACAGCATACATTTCAGAGTATCACATGCCCTTGAATCCTCCTGTCGTGATATAAACGACTCCAGCTAATTTGCAGCAGGGCAGGCCACCATGGATGGTCAAGTCACCAGAAGAATGTCCAGTCGTCTAGAAGTCAGATAAGAAAGAATATTTGCACGAGCGAGCCTCAAGTCACGAGGGCAGAGGGGACGTGCATTTGTAATGTGCAGGTGCTGCCTTAGGCCCTGCGCATGGCACAGGGCCCCATGCCTACATCCACGCCTGAATCCAACCGGAACTTCACTGTGCCTGCTCAGCAGGCCCTGATGTGCTGTCTGCTGCTGCGTCAGACAGTGCAGCTCAGAGTGCCACCCGCCTCAAGTGAGAGAGAGAGAATAAATTGTAATAAATATTATATAAAAAAATCATGCATTTGCCGCTCTAACATTTTCATATTATAGGCAAGTGCCTAACCTTGCCTAGTGGTAGTACTGGCCATGGGTGGGAGCCTTATTATATCATGGCCTAACTTGATGTTGTTACCCTCTATACAAGCCTTTTACACAAATCTGGCTTATGAGCAAGTAAATATTATCTAGATACCAGATCGGTAAATTACAGGCAACAAAACGAAATGCTTCTTACTATGTTGGAATTTTGCTTAACCCACAGCATTTTATGCTTGAAACAAAGTATTTTAAACAATTGGTTGCCACTGCAATGGACTCATGTATGGCCCCCACCTATGCTAACCTCTTTATGGGGTGGTGGGAGGCCACAATAGCCTGGTCGGAGCAATATGATGAGTATGTTAACCATGTGGTACATTGGTACCGCTTTATTGATGACTTGATTATTGTGTGGGATGGTCCCATGCAAATGTTAACAGAATATACTGAATGTTTGAATAGGAATGATCATGCCATTCATTTGGCCATTAGCTATGCAGAATTGTTTTTCTTAGATGCTAAATTGAAGGTCATTGATAACAAGTTAACATCTGCTCTATGTAGGAAGGATAAATCTTCAAATTATATCGTACATGCCGTAGCCATCATGCAAACCCACTTAAACAAAGTATAACATATGGGGAACTAATTAGAGCTAAGAGAAATGCCAAATTTAGATCAGTGGCTAAAACCATAGGCAATTGCTTTTTAGCGAGAGGTTACTCGCATAAATCGATATAGCAAGCTTGTCAGAAAACCAAATTGAAGACCAAATTGAAGACCAGGCAAATTATGCTTAATAACCACCAGAAATTGGGAAATCATGCTCACACTATCAGGTTCATCATACAATACAATGTGCAGGCGACCAACATCAAACAAATATTCAGTAAGCATTCGTCTATTTTGAAGAGTCATAAAGACTTAACTGAAGTTATAACTAAAGTTATAGCCAACAATCCTCAGATTACTTATTCAAAAGCTTCTTCTCTAAAGGAAAAACTAGCACCAAGTATGCTAAGAGAGGAGTTAACATATAGTAGTCTTGTAGGTTTTGTTAACTACAAACAACATAAGGGGTTTCATCCATGTCGTAAGTGTAAAGTCTACAATGTGGCTCTGAAAGTAATATTTAGAATATGGGGACCATCAGACATGGCATATAGATCATGCGATTGCCTGTAAAACTATTTTGTAGTGTATTATATGGAATGTCCCTGTAACATGAGGTAGAGTGGATCCAATACAGTACCTCTTAGACTGAGAATATTGCAGCACTACACATCTATTAAGAATACGGATGCCAACTATCCTTTGGCAGTCCATTTTCAGAAAGAACATAGCAGTAATGTCTCACTTATGAGGTTTGCAGCATTCGCGCATGTCAAGGCGCACAGATGTAAAGGGAATAGAGAGAAACAACTAAGATGTCTAAAGTCTAATCTCATTATCAAAATGGAAACTTAAAGCCCACAACAGGGATGAAGAACTACATGTCTTTTTAAGATAATGGTTGTTCTTGAATATATGAACATTGTATTTTTTATATTGTATAACATCTCTTTAAGATTAAGTCCACTGGGCCCACATTGAAATATATTACTATTTGTGGAACTTAGTAACAGTTCTAAATAACATCTAATTACAGAGGTGGATGCTCACAAGAGAGATTAAGTCATGCGATAAATATAAAAGTTGATAAAGCTTTAGAGAGAGGATGGCGTATTTTGTTAAGACAGATAAACCGAGAATCCCCCAATTTTACGCGATGCCTAAAATACACAAGGCGGTAGTTAGACCTCCAGGACGACCAATAGTCTCTATCCTTGACTCTGTACTTGAGCCTTTATCTAGATTTGCGGATCATTTTTTGCAACCACTAGTGAAGAAAATGTCTTCCTATGTCAAGGATACCACGCAAATAATTAACGAAATTGAAGGAATAGATTTTGAAACCAGTAATGAAGCATTGATAAGTCTAAATGTGGTGGTATTATACACCAATATCCCACAAGATCTATCAGGAGAAGTAGTGGGAGAAAGATTAAGACAAATAGATCAGGTGACAAATACACTGGTTTCATTCATAATGTGGTGTGCTGAAATGGCACTGAAAGAAAATTACTTCCACTTCAATGGAGCATTTTTTAAACAGATTCAGGGTACAGCAATGGGGGCGATATATACAAGGACTCCAATCTGTTTAAAAAACACCTGCACCGATGGCACAGGTATATAGATGAAATTTTGATGATTTGGACCAGTAGCACAATGGAAGCAGAAATGTTCCAAATATGGATTAACCAACAAGACAGACATTTGAAATTTACTCAAACATGGAATCAGAAAGAGATTAATTTTTTAGACCTAACGATCAAATCGGACGATGTCAACAAAGTCCTTTACGTTACACCTTTTCACAAACCTACAGATAAGAACGCTCTTCTACATTATACAAGCTTCCACCCTAAACATAAAAGAGACACTCTTCCATTGGGCTAATTTTTGAGGCTCAAACGGAACAGTAGCAAACAGGAGGACTACAGATGGGAAGCCAAAATGCTGAGACAGAAACTCCATATAAGAGGTTATCCTGAGAAATTGACATTCAATGCAATGAAAAGGGCGAAGCACTACTAAAGGAGTAGTAAAAAAGAGAAGACGGTAAGTTGGTCTTTGTCAATACATATAGTCATCTTTTTAACATCATCCAAAAGGTCAAACATCAGAATTGTAAAATACTAGAAATAGGTGAACATCCCTTAACGAGACCACTGGTAGCCTTTAAAAGGAGTACAAATATTTGAGATCAAATCATGAGAAACAACATAGTGCTGAAACCAGCCAGACAACAAACCCTAACTGAAAGCTGTGGCATGACCAAAACCGTAGGACATGTCCCTTGCTGACAATGCTCCAGCTGCCTCCAAACTAAGAGAATGACTGAAATCGACCTGGTTTACAAAAATCATGGATCTAACGTACATTGACGAATTGTAATTCATCAATGGTGATATACGCGATCTGTTGCCCCTGTGGCAAACTATACATGGGCAAAACAGAGAGGAAAATTAGACCTAGAATCACAGAGCACAAAAGTTGCATAAGAAATTGAGTACAAGGAACACCATTGGCAAATCATTTTATTGAATACATTCATAAAGCAGAAGAATTACGATGGACCGTAATATATCAAATTTAGGAGAAGAACTCAATATTAAGAAAAAAAGACTCCTTTTAAAGGAAATTGAACTGATTTATCTACCAAAAGTGCCGTAAATGGGCTAAACGAACACACAGAAGAAGCGTGATGAAACATGCTATGAGTGTGATGCCCAGAGATCGATGCACTAGTAAGAGTGGCACTGTGTAGACATTATGGAGAAACATTTGAGCGGGGATGTTGTTCCAAATGACTCATGCACTCTCATGTATATCCCCACTAGCATCTAGGAGGTAGAGAAAGCAGCAACTATAGCTATAACCGACGTGCATCAGATGTGAGGTCTTTTAATTCTGGCAAATAATATCACAGATACAGCTAAGCATTTTATAGAACCCATAGATGGGGTATCTGTAATAGAGATAGGCCGCGCTTGACATTGGGTGTTTAGAGTAAGACAATAGAATAAGAAAGGAAGTAACTAACATGTAATATAGTACATTCCCAATATTTTGGGAATGGGTCACAGGTGACCCATAAGAGGTGAAATGAGTATGAACCGTTGCAACAATGTGGATAAGTATGCCAATAGTAAATGCGAATATGTATGAGAATATATATTTTGAAGGGTACACAAGAAATACTACATTGAAAATATGAGACTACAGCTCCCAGAAGTACTAGCAGTAAGTAAGACACTAGAGTAAAGGACCCAGGTATGACACATGGATTTAACTGGAAGTTTCCTTGGCAACTAAGTGAATGCCAGGAAGACAACAAGACATTGGTATTGAGATACCCGGGTGTTTCAGCATTTTGCAGTACAAAGGTTAGCACTATTTTAATATGTGCAGCGTGCGTGCATAGAAGCTATTGTGGTAGGAGAACGCTATGTTTACTCGTGCCAACTCTCGCAGGTATTTTTTTATAGATAAATAAACGCACGAGTGGATGACGCGCAGCAGAGACAGCCACCATACCCATCATGTAAAGAGAGAGAGCTAGTCCGATATAAGGTAAGCGAATGAATATTGAAAGAGGTATTAGAATGGGTAATGGTCGAGTGACGCTGGGGGATTATAGCACGTTGGTTTTGAACTATTCTTCCTGTTATAGGGTGAAAGCCAAATGAGGAGAAGGAAACAACATGAGTAATACGCCCGTTCATAGAAGCAGCGCTATGATCTAATGCGAGGAGGCAAGATACTGCACGTTTTGAAGCAAGTAAGCTGATGTCTGAATTATTTTGACCCTTTGCGAGTATGTACAAAGATACAAGTTCAGACAGCCAGTAGACACAGGGTAGTTATACTGTCATCTTATAGAACATGGGGCAACAGTATAAGAAAAGATACCTTCGAGAGTAGGCTAGGAACAACGTTAAGTTTAAAGAGACCAGGCTAGGTATAAGATGATGTTAGAACATCTATTAGACCGTTCACCCACATGCATGAATCTAATTAGATTGGGTGATGTACTGTGATGTGGTACCGTAGTGAATGCTGCACTAAAATAAGATTGAGTTTAGACAATAGAACACTCAAATGCAAATATTTTCTGTTTGTTCTGCAGAGGGTGCAGATAATAGAGAATCTATAACAAGCAACAGTGACAAATATAAATACTCAGTGAGAAGAAAAACTCGAGAAAAAGCCACGTGTATCTCACAGCTGAAACTTGTTAGCCGGGTAAGTGGGAAGGGGAGTCAAAGCGATGAGATGTATCACAATTGTTGAGATTCAGACTCTTTAAATAATTAATTGCATACAATGTGGAGATTAAATACCACCCAAATGAGGGAATTAATCCCCCATTCTGTTTATATGGTCTATCTAAATTTGGAAATTCGGTGATGGGAGCTAGAAATTGAGCTACAAGAATAAGGAGAATTCTACAGCCCCATTAAGAAGAAAAGGCATTTTGACATTGGATATGCAACAGTTTAGATTGCAAACTTGTTAGTGAAGAGTGGAAACAAATATTAGTGTACCCCTGAAGAAACTCCAGGATAACTGTTCTTAAAGTGTGTGAATGAGGAGCAAAACATGTTGGGTGATGAATGAAGATTGAGAGAGAATGAGGACATCTAGAGTTCTGAATAGTTATTTTAATGAGAAACTAGAAAGATACTAGCAAACAAGGTGAATATCTGAAGCACATGAAAGTTTGTAGAATCCACAATTTATTGTACAATTAAGGTTGAAGCTTGATTGTCATTTGTTTTTAAGTAAAACTTGTATAACTTTAAATAAAATATTTTTGTTAAAAAAAGTAGAATGGTACATGGTTTAATAAGAAAGATGTACACAAAATGATTTGTACCATTGACTAGCCCAGTGCCGGAGCCGAATGGATCTACAATATTCAATCTAAGGAATATTTGTGTGTTTAGGAGATGCTCACAACACCCCCTAATTATATATAGGGGAGAATCTCTGTAAAGTTATATGTGCATTCGATCTACTGTTTCCTATTATGGAATCTCTTAGCAGTTCCTTCACTATTGTTGAACCTTACTGTGATGTTTGCAATGTTCTGGTAAATTTAGTCACTGTTGATGAGTATGGACACGATATCCTGTCTAAATATGTAATGACATCTTGACAATATAGATCATCGACCCTTGGTCTGAACCAATGCATCAAGGAGATATCCACCATGGGCACGTCCCTCATTTTTAATTAGCATATTGCTTATTAGAAAGACTTAGGGCCTCATTCCGAGTATGGCGGTAAGGGATAGCGGCCACCGCTAACGAGAGCGGTGGCGGTAATCCCTTACCGCCATACTCCGAGTTCCCTTTGCGCCATGGAGGTTTTAACACCTGCTTTTAGCAGGTGTTAAAAACCATGGCGCTAAGGGACCTTGATGTTAATTACGCCACCGTAATTTACGGTGGCGTAATTAACGCCTTCCCCACTCCCATTATGCCCTATGGGGCAAGAATGGGAATGGGGAAGGGTAAATGGGGATTGGGGAATTACCGCCCCGCCAACCTTGGAATGGGGCGGTAATTCCGCCATCCACCAAGGCGCTGCCGGTCCGGGTACGGCGTCAACCAAGGCGTTAATAGCGCCATTGGTTAGCGCCGTATTCGGAATGAGGCCCTTAGACTATTTAATCAACTGCGCTATTTGCACATATCTTCATCTTGCTGCTTTTGTCTGTTTTGCACTATGTATCCGTAAATAATGAATTGTATGTAATTATATTATTTACTCATTGAAATGAACACTACATACTTTTACTCTGCAGAGTCACAGTATGCCATTGACAGCGAGCCTCACACATAAGCAACCACAGTAACAAATGATGGCCATTACTAGCAGTTTATACCTGCATCTTGTTTTAAGTACCTACGTCTGTATGGCAATATGTAGTTGAACATGACTAGTTTAAAATGGCTGCCACTTCTAGTGTATATTAACTATTATCCTCACAGTGATTTTCACGTGAGAACCATGTGATTGTTTTCTGTTCGGGAGGCTCGCTGTTTAAATATCTTGGCCGAATCCCTCCCTTTTCTTTTTATCACAACTTGAGGAAGTCCTGTATAGGATGGAAAGCATGCCAAAGTTTTCACCCGTTATTTCAGGTACTTTCACTTGTTGGTCCATGTCACTAATGAGTATTACCATTGTGTGATAACTAATGGTCTAATAAACTTAAATTTTGCACTTTTCTAAATCCGAGTGCCGGGTCTCTTTTTCAGCAGTTGACAAGCTTGGGAAGCAGATGGATGTGTGTCCAGTTGCATTTTTCTTGTGGAAATATAATATATATATATATATATATAAATCCTTGAAATTCAGCAGATGTGGGAAGTCATGACCAGCTTAACTCGGCGTGTTTCTGTTGATGTCCCCATAATGCTATGTCCCCCCATAATGCCACTTTGTATGCCATTGTAACTCCCTTTTCTTATAATATGTATGGTAACATGAGATTTGCAACAGGAACACGCCGAGTTAAGCTAGTCATGACTTCCCACATCTGCTTAATTTCAAAGATTAAGTTGCGTTAAATCTGGTCAAATTAATTGCACTTTAACTATATAGTTTTTCAATGGTTTTATTATACCATTGTTTTTTATGGGCCACTACCCATGACCTTCGCCCATGGCCAGTGGCCATGGCCTTTGGCCGTGTCCAGTGTAAATGTTCACCCAATATGTTTCTTTTAGAGCCAAAGGCTGTTGCCACTACACATGTCTTTTGGGCCCACTAGCCAGGTACCTTGGCCTGAGCACGGTCTTCGGCCATGCCCACTTTATATTTTAAAACACTAACAGGCCACTAGCCATGGCCTTTGGCCGTGGCCAGTGGCACACATGTTCCACAAATATGTTTCTTTTGGCACAGTAGGTGGCCACAGCCTTCATAAGTGGCCACTATACATGCCTTTCGAGCCCACTAGCCAGGGCCTTTGCCCTTGGCCAGTGGCACTGTATATTTTAAAAAACTACTAGGCCACTTTTAATGGTCTTCGGCCGTGTCCACTGTGCATGTTCCCCCAATATGTTTCTTTTGGAGCCACTATTTGCAATGTTTTAATTCTTTGTAGCATAAAAATACACAAGCCAATTCTACGACACATACATACGGGACATAAACATTCCAGAAAAATCAATGAATCAGATGTTGTGCAAAACCACGCATAGAAAGTGCAAATGTGCATAACAGTGCAAATCACTAATTTCTCTACTGTAAACACAATCACATTCTATTTTATTGAAAAATATAACATTTCAAAGTGCAAAAACACCATTCTTTACAGTCGTCAACTAAAGGTTTTTCCAAGGAGTGGGCAGCTCGTAAGAATTCAATATTCAACTTCCTTTAATCTAGTTTCGACAGAGGCGCTAGAGAGGCAAGCCAAGATAGCCGTGAGCCCATGAGCTCCTAAGCACCTCATTAGATCTGGACATGATCCTGTCGTACCCCGCCTATCTTGAACATTTATATGCAGTGTCAAGCAATGTGAGTGACCCCCCCGCAATCAGGTGACATTTGGGGTCCGTTGTGCCCCGAGGAGTGAAGATACGGACAACACTACCAGATGCTCCTCCACACAGTGGCCTCGGCATTGGGCCTTGATATTGCCCTGGGAAGGAGGCGGTTCTGAGGGGAGTCCACTGCCTACACGCTGCAGCGATCCTGTCGGAGAGGTGAGGGACAAGAACGGCGGAGCTTGCTGCACTGGTGGGAGCTGCGGTGCGGCTCCTGGGAGATCAGCTCAGCCAGACGAGTGAGGAGAGCCACGTCCCACAGTATGGGTCGCTGTCATCCAGAACATTGCTGGGCCCGCTGCCAGATTGAAGTGGAAGTTGGGAGCATAGACAGAGGGACGCTTGGAGGCCGCAAGAAATTTGCAACCCCCGGCGGGGGAGGAGCAGTGGAGCGAGGTCAGATCAGCTTGCAGGAAGATTCAGAGAGCAACCCCGGAACAGACCGAGGATCGCCCTGCACACTGCAGCAAAGTGATAAACCATACCCAGCAAGGAGGGAGCCCACAGCGAGCGGCTCGGATTCATAGAGCTCGCTGGGAGACTCCAAGGCATTCAATAAAGGTATGCGCCGAGCCCCGAGAAATGACACGGCTGCACTGAAGCTGGCTAGCCCCCAGAGTGTGTGCTCTGGACTTTCCTCCATCCCCCTCCTCTAAATCTTGGCACTGGCTGCTGTAGGCTGCCGAAGGCCGCTTGAGAGGAGCAACGCTGCTGTACTACATAGAGAAGGAATTAAATAGCAGGAATCCGCTGACTGCTAACCCCGCTAGAAACATTAGAGACTCTGAGGGCGGGACTCACCTTAACAGAAAAGAAACTAAGGCTGATACTCTGGTCCACATACACAGTCTCCTCCCCTCTATGGAAATGTGATAGGCTAGCAACAAGGAGGTAAAACCCTTCATGAAACCGTGGATTGATCACCGGACTGCAGCCTACTACAACAGTAAATGGGGCAGTGAAATACCACAGAGCCTGAATGTTTGCGGTGGAGGAGCTAACACATGGACAATACATGCAGGGACCACCTAAACATTACTGAGTGGTGGCTAGCAGGCTGAACAGCTGAGGCCAGATGCTTCGAATTTGCAGGGAGGCCGCCAAGAGGTCTAGCCAGCAACAGGGACACTGAGTGGGACAATCATAGACCACATTGGGAAACTGTGATCAGTTGGTGACCCAGAGGAGCCTGCAGAGTGACAACAGACCTCTCCCAGATGCCTGGCAAGATGTCAAAGGTGGGCAAAAGGGGAAAACAGCAATCCAAACTTCATTGTGACACTCCTCCCAGGCTAAATACCACAAGACCATGGACGATTTGCGTTCAATCCATGACTCACGCCACTTCAGTGGCATTTCGTGACATAAAAGAGATGTTCAATCAGCTGCAGAACAGCATAAATTCACTTGATGGGAATATGGACACCCTAACATGCACGGTGGACCACATAAAGGTCTGCCTTGGTAAGCACAGGGAGAGATTGGACGAAGTGGACGAACGAGTCTCCACAGTTGAATCTTCATCCACATCCATGGAAATGACACAAGTGAACTTGCTGATAAACAAGAGCATCTTGAATCTAGATCCAGGAGGAAACAATCTGCGAATAGTTGGAGTACCTGAAGCGTGGAGCAAAGATTTATGGAACCTTTAGTTGAAGAGATGCTGAGAGAAGCACTGGGAATTGAAGAATTCTCAGCGGTATTCATAGAGGAAAATGCACACTGGATACCAAGTGGGAAGAAGCCGATACCTGGGGCCCCTCCGTGTCCGATCATAGCCCAAAGGCTGAACTACCGGGACAGAGATCTTGCTGTTTGCAAAGCTAGGGAAAAGGGAACCTTGTCATACAAAGGAGACACCATTAAAATCTTCACAGATTTTTCGGACAATGTGCAAGCATCCCAGAGAACATACATGGCCGTGAAGAAATGACTGCGAGAGAGAGCCATACGATATGCTGTGATGTTCCCTGCCAAACTACGAATAGAACACAGGGAGCAAGCACTTTTTTTCACATTCCTGACAAAGCTAACGCTTTCTTCAAACAGTTGCCACCGAACCCCAGAGATGGGGGAGATAATGGGTGGCACTGCACCTACTATAGCATATTCCTACTTGTAGCCACTGGGCGACACAGGCAAGGGTGTTGGTCCTAATGGTAGCCGGGGCACGGGTGTTAATGTAGCAGGGGTGCAGTAGATAGCTGGGCACCTAGCTGCCCCTCATGCGGAAGCTCAAGTTTGTTAATGGGGGGATGATGCTGATCTGTTGGGGTTGTCAGCCTGGGGCGGGGTTGAGGGCTCAGAATACTGATAGGTTGGGGTTGCTGGTGTGTGAGAGGGGAGGGGATGGAAGGGATGAAGGGCGACACACTGAGATTCAGAGGGGTCAAGTGACACGCAACTGTGATGAGCCGCGAAGTATCAGACGGGACTGCATTGAGCAGATTAATAAATCCGGGATAGGAATGTTACCATGGACATGTAATGACTGTGTCACTTAGGAGTATCACATGGAATGTGAGGGGGCTAAACTAACTGTCCATCTAAGTGTCGCAAGGTCCTACTATATATGCAGCGACATCAGGTGGGAATTGCTTCTTACAGGAGACGCATCTAACATCGGAGGTGGAGTCGAAATTTGGGAAAAACTGGGGATGCCACTGCAATTTCTCATCTTATTCCTCATATGCAAGAGGTGTGTGCTTTCTCATTCACAGCTCTGTTGGGTTTTGGATGGTTATCACAATTAAGGATCGGGAGGGAACGGGCATAGTGGTACAGGGTACTATACAAGGTCGACTCTATACTTTGGCCAATTACTATGGCCCGAATCAAGACACTGTAGAAAGTGGCTAGACCTTCACTTGGGAAGGATTCCACCTGGGGAAATCATCTGGGCGGGGAACTTCAATGCAGTCATGGACCCGGAACTAGATCGTAACTGGAGGTTCCCATCGCCTAGCACCCAAGGGAACAGGCAAACTGCAGGGAATGTGTCAGACATGGGAGGTTGACGATGACTGGAGGCTTTGGGATCAAGAGGCGCTGCAATACACATACCATTCCTCCGTCCATAACTCAGCACCATGACTAGACTTTTTTCTGGTCTCCCACACGCTTATGGGGTAGTCACATAGGTAGTCATCTTGGTGCGCACATTATCAGATTATCCCCTAGTATTACTGACTGTGGAGCTTACAGGCCACGGGAGAGGGAGGATGCCCTGGGTGTCCTAATGGGAGCGATAGACATTTTCTTCGATATCAATGTAGGGTTGGTGGGTCGGCCGGGGTCCTCTGGGAGAGCTTTAAATGCGTAATAAGAGGGGAGTGCATATCGAGAGACTCAGGGATGCCAAAACAAATTAGGAAAGAACCAGCTAATACAGAGGCCCACATACCCGCATTGCAGTCGGCTGTAACCACACAGACATCCCTAGAACAAGCAGAGATTATGAAACACCTGCAAATGTTTAATGAACTAGGGCATAGAGAAGCTAAACTTATTCAGTGGAAAACAGTGGTACAGCAATACGGTGAGGGGCAGAAGCCGGGAAGGCTACTGGCAAGAGCGACAAGGTTAGACAACCACAGAGAACGGGTCCTTTCCATAACAGATACACAAGTATTGGAGAGGTTTGCAGACCTGAAAATCGTATAAGAATTCTGTTGGTTCTATGGTTAGCTATACTCTTCCCACACACAGGTCTCCCAGCACGAGGTGTACTATTTAGACCAGGTGCTCTACATTGGTGCACAGATGAGGAAAGGGAGACACTGGGCCATCCGGTGTCCCTGCAGGAGGTGCTTGGTACTATTAGGTCTCTCCCGTCTGGGAAGTCTCCCAGACCAGACGGGTTTACAGCAGAGTTTTATAAATACTATGCCGCAAAACTTGCTCCCTACCTTCTGCAGATGTTCCATCAAAGCCTGCGGGAGGGCAGGTTACCGGAATCCCTGAGAGAGGCGTTGGTGGTGGTACTGCTCAATCCAGATAAGCCCCCCCGATGACTGCTCATCCTACCAACCAATTTCTCTCATTAATCTAGACAATAAAATCCTGGTCAAAATACTAGCCCCCTGATGCAAACAATGGTAAAGGCGGTTCAGTATGGGTTCATCCAGGGCCGCTGCACCACCAACGGAATATGTAGGATGTTCGGGTTGATCTCAGTGGTGAAACAAGAAGACCCGATAGTGGCCGCCTTGTTAGACGCTAACAAAGCGTTCGATTCTGTGGAATGGCCCTTCCTGTTTACAGTGATGCAAAGGATGGGTATGGGGGAGCACTTCATAGCTATGGTGTCACTGCTCTACACGCTGCCTGTCACCAGAATAAGGGTGAACGGTCAGCTCACACCAAATATAGAGCTGGGGAGGGGTACCCGGCAGAGGTGCCCACTGTTCCCATTATTATTCACGCTGGCAATAGAGCCACTTGTGGAGAGAATAAGGGAGAATTACCTGCATAGAGGGGTGCAATATTACAAGCACAAGGTTGTGATCTCTCTATACACAGATGATATGCTGCTTTTCATTTATTGCCCTCAGACCTAACCTAGACCCAATTATGTGCAGTGCTATACAGTTTGTGGATTTTTCAGGACACAAAGTTAATGCTGCAAAGTCGGTTCTTTTCCCACAAACGAACAGCGTGGAGCAGTATCCAGATAGGAGGGGATTTCAGTGGCATACTATTCAGACCCAAAACCTAGGTGTCAATATTGCCCGGGACGCAGCTGACTTATATGAGAACAATTACCAGAGGGTGCTAGAACAGGCTAAAGGTGCTTTGGACAGGTGGGGGAATCTGCCCCTTATCCTCTATGGCAGAATTTCCCTGATTAAAATTGTGTTATTGCCCAGTTTTTATACATTTTTCTTGAAGTCCCGCTCGCAGTACCCAGAGAGTACTTCGAGACCTGAGGTCAATGACACTACAGGGAAGCAGGCCAGGATATCGTGGGACAAACTGTCGTCTCCAGTACATAAAGGGGGCTTAGCGCTACCTGAGTTTGAGACATATTACAACGTAGCCCAGGCAGGGTTTCTTCTCTACTGATTCAGGGATCAAGGGTACAGGAGGCATGTGGAGGTAGAACGTGCGATCACAGCACCGTTTATCTTGCGATCAATTATCCTTATGGCTCCAGACAGGGTATTCCACGCAGGCAATATGGTAGAACTGACATGCAGGGCATGGACCCGTATCGAAACATAAGTCTAGGGGAGAGTTCCTTCACTCCCCAGCACTGACGATCATATAAACACCTGGGACCCCACTTACTAGCGAGTTAAGCTTTGTCACCCTTATGAAATGAGTAAAGGTGGGTTGCTACCATGATCTATTCCCTGGCAGGTGGTTCATAGCATTGGAGGAGTTGAAGGCCAAGGGAGAACTCACAGCTTTGGATGTGTTTCAGTATTTCAGGCTGTGAATTTCCATATGGCAGCTATTCCCGACATTCCCTGAACAACCAAATGTGCCCCCTATACTAGATAAGGTACTCCGGGGGGGAGGGGATAATAGAGTGGTCTCAACCATGTACGCTATGTGCCTCAACCCCAAGGAAGGGACAAAGGCCTGCTACAGGGAAAAATGGGAGCACTCTTTGGGGCATGGGATCTCAGGCAAGGAATGGAGATATTGTTGTGAGGGGACGAGGAAGGTGGCTCTCAATGCTAGATTTAAACTAATCCACTTTAAATTTCTGCATCAATTTTACTACACACCTGTTCAGCTACACAGCTATTTCCCAGAGGCTTCAAGTGGATGTGTCAGATGTCGTAATGTGGCAGATGACTTTATGCATGTTTCGTGGGAATGCCCTCCAGTTTTATCCTTTTGGGAGCAAGTGTGTGTGACTCTTAGTGAAATAACAAGTGAGAGAATGGAACCAAACCCTACGATAGCATTGTTGGGGTATACCAAATCGATCCCCAGAAGAATGAGGAGACTGATTGGGTTACTTCTGCTCCTGGCTAAGAGGCAAGTGGCGATGTTGTGGGGTGGAATGCAATGTCCAAAGATTGAGCACTGGCGGACTGATATCCTGTACTGCAACGATATGGAGATGGGATGCAATGGGTTATCGATCAATCGGACTGGTACTAGAGACATATGGGGTTCATATATGCCTTACCTGCTATTACAAACTCCGGGGATGAATGATGACTCCCTACAGCCCCCAGGGAACTAAAGTGTCAAGAATGTAGCACGGCACAATACCGCCAGAGTCCAGGAGGGTGGACAACCCCAAGGATGGTGGAAAGATAGTTCAGAAACATATTAAGTGATCCAGAACCATTACGCTGTGAACTCCATGCATGCAATACCCAAGAGGTTGTAACCATAATGTACGGGTTTATGGGGAACAGTTAATGTTGGCATGTACATGCCGGTTGTGTTGGTTAATGCCAAAAAAAAAATTTAAAACCAAAAATGAAAAGCCAGTTTCAACAGATAAACATCTAGAACACATTTTGAACTGATGTCCATCTTCTTCAGGACCTGACTGTTTCGTGAGAAGATGTCTGATCTGTTTCTGCTTTTCACAAAACGTGCTGGAGAAACTCTACAAATTCTAAAAACAACATTCACAGCGAGAACAATGGTGGATGTATCAAACACTGGGCTATATTAATGGGCTCAACAATCAGGAGGAATGGCATCAACTGATGTAAGGATTTTTCTTAAAACGACAATCATGAGGGTTTTTCTTGAAATGATAATCATGAGGCGTTTTGAACTTCTTTGTGAACATTAGCTGATAGACTTTAATAGACAAAATAGAAGTTGTTGTAGAACTGGATGGGGAGTGCTTATGTCTGTTTGGCGGCTTCGTTGTAGTTGCAGTTACAAATTGGGCCATGAGTATCTTTTATTGAAGGCTATGTTTTTTGGCGTGACATTGAAATAGCAGCCTTTTGAACGTAGGATGGCATTATTTGCACTTGAGGAGTGATGAGAATGGCTAATTGCCAAAAGAGACAGGAGGCAGAGAAGTATAGCTCTAACTTTGGGGCTTGAGCGAATATGAGCATTTTTGCATTTAAAGATAAAATAGAGTATTATAAAAATCGAACAGGGACTGCTTATGTTTGTTTGGTAACCCTGTTGCAGTTGATACTGCATTTTCGAACGATTCTGTGAGCATTTTCTATCAGAAACAAAATAAATGTGTTGCGATATCAATATAGCAGTGTCTTTCTTGTAGGCTAGATAACGTTGCTTATACTTGAGGAATACTGACAGGAGACTGAGAAGTGCCTAATGCAACATGATGCTTCGCTTTGCAGCTGTTTACATCCAAGGGTATTGTGCTGGCGATCCCCTGTTAGTCCCTTTTTGGTTTCTATTATCCTCATGCAGATTTAATCACTGCAGCAGCATTGTCACAGTGGTTTTTCATGCCCGCGTTAGGTTTTAGATCACAGAGAATCTGAGAAAGCATCAGGTAAGGATAGACTTTTACGCAGGGTGAATTGGCAACAGTGCACAATCCGATTAGGTATTTTATGATATTTACGTGTGTGAAGGCATCATGAAGCAAGACACAGACAACAGACAAAGTTCAAAATACTTTTTTAAACCAAATGTTAGGATAGTAAAAGGTCTAACTTGCCCTATGCTAAGGTGGGATTTCCCTACCTGAATGAAACTAAGGAAAGTCTGAGTCCAAGAGTTCAACTTAAAAGTCTGTCTGTATCCAAAACCTTACTTGCTCTCACAGCTAAATGTAATCAATGGGTAGGGATATCAAAATCAAAAGAAATTGTGTTCAACTCTAAGTTCCGAGCTTTTTCCAGCTCACAGCTTTCTTTCAGCTCCCCTTCCCCAAGTATAAGAAAGTTCCACAAAAAAGTCTCAAGATTACCTTTCTCCAGTTCAAAGTGATACAGTTCAAAACAACCGTCTGGGTTCCTTTCCCCAAGTTCAAGGTAATATCACAGATACGTCTCAGGCTTCCCTTCCCCAATTTCAAAGCAGTATCACAGATGGGTCTCGGGGTTCCCTTTCCCAAGTTCAAAGCAGAGTCACAGATTGTCTCGGTGCACACGTCCAAGTCAAGTGAATACTCCTTTTGGGATTCCTCTTTCACAGTGTCTTTGTCTTTTCCAATTTTAGAATTCCCTGGTCTAGGCATAGTTGTCAGACCACACGGTCCATCCATCACAGGTCAAACAACCAGAAACCCTGGATATAGATTCACCCTTCTTTGCTTTCGCTGGGTTAGCCTTGTGGTTTTTTCACAGTATGTCCCTTCCCCTCTGCTAGTCACATGATTAGCTCTCGCTATTGCAATGCAGGTTTCTCAGTACATTTGGGGAGGGTTGCTTTTGACACCACACATTTAAATAATATATTCACTCTTTCTTCTGTAATTTGTTTAGGAAGGTTTTCCAGTCTCTCTTTAAATTTACCCAAATGCTTTCTTGACTTCTGGTGGGTTAAATATTCATTGTTTTTGTTTTCTTTATCTTTGGGTGATGTTTGACACAAGGGTTTCTTTTAGCAGGAACTTTTAACTGTTTCAATAATGTCTCGGGAGGATATCTCGCTAGGAGAGCTCAGTGGCAGCGTGCTCGCCTTGGAAGCAAGACAACACATGGCAACACAGGTTCGGTCCCCGGGTCTGCGCTTAGAAACCACTGGGTATTAAGCACGTTATAAATAATCTATCATATCATATCATAACATTGCAACTTAATAACCATTTGCGGTTACTGTTTCTGCATGCAAACGCTTTTGGAAATGGGCTTTCATTCAGTGGCACACGCGTAAGAGACACACCAGTATTTCTGAGTGTAGGGAAACTCACTGGTGCTTGTACTTGTCTCTCCATGCTACGCAGGATGCTCTGTGCTCCACTCCTGCTTTCAGGGTCCTTCAGTCTGCCCCTACGATAATCTGGGGTTCCTGGCACACCCCGAGAGAATGAGAATTCTTCTGAGGGCTTTTCAGATGGACTTCAGCATCTCCACTCCCCGCTGCACTGACCATACAGGAAGGAGCTCCTGCTACAATGCCTGCGGTTTCGAAGGTCTTGGCGTGTTCTGCTTCACAGAACGGATTCCCGTAACTTCCAGTAGTGGTTTGCGTTCCTCCCTCTTTCACAGGTGTCTTCGCAGCTACTCCTCGGTCGGGACTTCCACTTCGGCCTCCGTTCTGACCTCCATTCTGACTTCCAGTCCGACTCCCACGTTAACTCCTTGTCTGACTCGTAAGAAAGCTCTATATAGTTCTTAATCACTTTTAGGTGTTGTTCATTAAATCTAATTGCCTGACCCCCTGGAAAGTGTTTACCTGGACATGCCTGGTTCTCATATCCCTCTACAGGCATATTCTTTGTCTCAGTTCCAGAGTGGCAAACTAGGCTACTAGTGTTTACTACTCTTGATTGCTTCTTCCCCGTCTAAGTCCTTTTAGGCGGGAATTGTGGGAAAATAAAGGGAGAGGTCTTGTATAGCCCATAAAGGCTATGCAGGGGGGGTTACATTGTTCCATAATAGGAAAAGGAGGATGCCATGTCTTGCCTAAGGGCATCCCACTCCCATTCCCCACCGACACTCCACCCAGGTGATTCGCCATCGCTTGCCCACCCCCAGTGTCACTATCCAAGAGCCATGGCCATTCCCTGCCCACCTGCCAAGGGGACCACTGGGGAATAGGAGGGAAAATACCCCCTGGTTTCTCACATGTGGCATATTCCTAATGAAGAAACAAAAGGGGACCACTTTTTGGTCTATATGGTTTGCAACCTCGGTTCCGGTGTCATGGGTTTTGTGTTTAGTCTGACAGTGACAACTGCGCTGCCCACTTTTGAGTGCATGGCTTATATGAACATCTTTAGAGAATTAAGTAAGGGTCGCATATATATGGATGCATTTGTTTATATTATGGCATGATTAAAACTTTCCTTTTTCAAATAAAATAAACAAATATTTTCCAATTGTGACATATAAAGCTTATGTAGACAGAGCGAATAATTGCCTGAGTCTGATAAAAGAAGAAGCAAGCCTTTAAGGAATAGTTTGATGACTGCCCTTCCCACCAGATGAATTTAATATGCAGTAGAGATAGTTGTGTCTCATGTTTCCTTTGCCTAGTTGGCACATGTTATTGTAGGCACCACCACCAATAATTAGAGGTTTTTAAGCTAATATTTTTGGTCATTCTGTAGTAGGATTTGGTCACCTATTGTACTTGAATTGATGATGGAGGTGTTCCTCTATCAAGTAATTCAAGATGAACTAATGGTAAATGCTTAGGTTGCAAAGTATTTATAGGAGCTAAAAGTGGGGTGGGCGCTGTTGCGTGGCTGCACAATGGCCACAGCCTAAGAAGGTTCTGACGCAGGCTCTTACATCCTGTTAATTATCCTGCTTTCCTGACACTGCCATCTCCCTCACTACCTCGGACCGGCTTTTGTTAATAATGCTGTATCAGAAAATCGAGATATCTATGCTGGCCTGAAGGTGCAACCTGCCCAGAGCGGTATAGCGGGCTAGCTGTCGACGTGGTGACAGCCACGGAATATCCCGGGATTGAGGCTGCATTACTCCAGTGGCAGAGCAGTATAACAAGTTCCCCTGTTAAGGTGAGAAATTGCGATATCCTGACAGGGCTGCATTACCATCCTAGCAGCACTGGCGCCTGAACTGTGTGAGGTGGCTTGGGCTCTGATGAGGATCCGTGGTGGGATCCAGTGTGCCGGACCATGAGCCCCTCCACCAGTGGATGAAGCCCACAATGGAGAGACACGACACATCACTCTCCTGATACGGCCCGGCACCTGCCACCCGTGGCATGACTTCTCCCCCGTGTTGGACTGAGACCCGCTCCCGGGGGGTGAGGGCACCCTGCATAATACAAACATGGCCTCAGGCTCGTAGGTGAGGCTGATTGAGATCACAGTCTCCCCTTTGGACTGCTCCGGGCCCTCTTCTGGTTCCTGCTTCCCCCAACCCCTGAGAGGAATTTCACTGGATGTGCTCGGCATCCTGCGGGGCACTAGGGATCCAATGGATTCAGGTAGATGCTTCATTCCCTTTGCTGAGACATGCCTGACTAGGATCCAGGGAGTTTTTCTTCACCCTGTGGTGCTGGAAGAGCCACGTTGGACTGTGTGTGGAGTGCAGTCCTGCCCTGGGGGTGTCCATGGGCCTGAGGTGAGACACCTCTTTTGGTTAAATACAACCCCAGACCTGCCAAGCATAATTTGGAAGGGATTCCTGAAGTTGCACTGTCAGTGACAGTGTGTAGCCCATTAGTGGGGCGCGGAGTGGAGACGCGCCCTTGCCGGATACTGAATAGTAGCTGGATGACCACCCAGGGTGCAGAGGACTAGGAAGTGGATTACAATCAATGCAATTCAGCCAATGACCTGCTTTCCGGATGTGGAATGGTGAGAGCCGAGGGCAGCCATTGACCTGACCTTAAATGTAATGTAAACAGCTCATAGTAGTATTGTACTGTATCCTTACCTCGCCCACTATATAAACTGAGGACCTCCTCAGGAAGACCCATTAACTCGCCCTTACTTGAGGTGGAGCTCACAGTACAGGTCTTCCACTGAACAGGCCAGTATGCCAGCTACTTTCTTGAGTTTGGGGGTTGGTGATTAGACAAAGAGCTCTGCTACAACATGTTGAATCCTAAAATACAGGCCAAAATAAACCAATTTGCCAGGCCCGATTCAATGGCCTCTTCCCTGGTTTCCGAGTTGGACCCCTCTCATCTGGATATCTCAGCCCTCAATCAGACATTATTGGCATTTAAAAATAGCACAGACAATCTCAGAACGAAAATTGATGAGCTTACATGCAAGGTCAATGTCTCCGCTATACAAATCGACAAATTGTGTGGTCATATCACTGAGGCAGAGCAGCGGATCAGTGACGGAGAGGACAAGATGGCTGCTCTGCAACGTGAAGTGCCACTTCTCCAACAAAAATTCAAGAAGGTTGTAGCTAAAAATGATGACCTAGAGGGCAGGTCGAGGAGGAACAACCTGCGGATCCTGGGGATACCTGAATCTACCTCTATCGACAACATGGAGAAGTTTATTGAGAAGTTGCTCCTGGTGGTTCTCAAGAACCCCCCAATTTCGAACATGTTTCAGATGGAGCTGGCACACTGCTCCCCAGCTGCCAGTCCACCCCACTTCCCAATGTCCCCGAATGAGCCATCATTGCAGAGATTTTTAACTACCTGGACAGAGACGTACTGCTTAGGGATGCTAGAAAACAAGGGTAGTTGCAATGGGGTTCAGCAATGATTTGTTTGTTCCCAGACTTCAGTATTCAAGATCAAGAACAAAGGAAAACGTTTCAAACTGTCAAGAACATTCTCTGGGGAAAAAACGTCAGATATACGATGTTGTACCAAGCAGCTAAAACTGAAGAATAATGGTTGTGGAAGAGGCAAGTCTGTAAATAAGAGTTTTAATGGCACATATATGTTTTAATGTTGGGTTTTATAGTTGCTAGAGATTCCCCTGCATGATTTGGGAAAATCAGAAATAGATCAGGCACCTTCTCACGAGACAGTCAGGTCCTGAAGAAGACGGACATCATTTCAAAATGTGTTCTATATGTTTATCTGTCAAATCTAGATTAAGGGAAGTTGGATATTGAATACTATGCAGCTGCCTGGCCCATTGAACAACATTTAGTAGACGACTGTAAAGACTGTAAAGAATGCTGTTATTGCACTTTGACGTTTTATATTTTCCATGGATAGGGATGTGTGCAATGTTTACAGTAGAAACATTAGCTGATTTGCACTCTTATACATATTTGCACTTTCTATGTGTGATTTTCCACAACATCTGATTCATGAATTAGTATTGATGTTTTTTATGGAATGTTTCTGTCCATTGTGTATGTGTCATAGAATTGGCTTGTGAATTGTTATACTATAAAGAATTAATACAAATAAATAGAAAATATTTACATTCTTGCCTGCATGGATCCATTGTCCTGTCCTAGTCTAATTTGAATCATTTAACTATTATGCTTGTGAGACACCTTTTTTTCTAGAATGTGCACTGTATATTTGAAAACACTACCGGGCCACTAGCCATAGCCTTTGGCCATGTCCATTGTACATGTTCCCCCAAAATGTTTCTTTTGGACCCACTAGGCCTTCAGCCGTGGCCATGATAGATGACTTTTAGGCTCAATAGCCAGGGCTTCGGGCCTTGCCAGTGAGCACAGCCTTCAGCCTTGCCCACTGTATACTTTAAAAGGTTATTAAGCCAATTTTATTAACTCTTTTTTTATTAACTTTTTTCTCATAACGACGATTATCTTGGGAATGCACTAAAAATGCTTGCAGTAATCTGTAGGCAGCCACTGCCCACGGATAACCATGGTTATCCATAAAAATGATGAAGAAATAATAATTCTTCTTTGCCTTTTCAGGAACTCACAAAATGCCCCCCTCGCCTTGGCATGCTCCCCTCGCCCTCCTCAACTTGGTCTCCAGACCCCCTCAACTCCTCTTTCCTCCTCCCCACCCCTAGCCTGATTGCATTGCATCCCTTTTCCCCTTCCAAATATCATTTTTTCCAATTTCGTTTTCAGCTAGCGGCGGCTATTTCCGTAATACCTGCAGTTAACTCTCGCATGGAACAAAAAAAATGACGGCTTTACATTTCTGAAAAGCCTCTATGCTGCAATGCATCATGGGAGATATAGCTTTAATTTTGGAAGAACGGGGCATTAATGGGGACTAGGCCAAAACAGGGTTTAATAACTATGTTTTTTTAACAGATCTTTCCCAAAATGTCCAGGCTGGGGGCCGTGGGGTAGGAGGATTCCCTTACAAACATTTTGTTTCCAAACTTTCTGCCAAATCCGTCATGCGAGTCAAAAGTTATTAGCAATTCATTTTTCAGGTTTCCTATGTATCACGATACTCAACTTAACTATATTTTGCGGTGACCACCACACTATAATATATCTCAAACACCAGTGAACCAGGACTGTCGACCAATACCTTTTAGACGAGGTAATAATATTTTGAGATGAATGCGGATGCAGAAGATACTCAAACATCAATAATCAAAACGACTCAGGAAGTTGCCAAAGTTGACTGTATTAATATCAATTATCTAAAACAGGGAGTACAACGGACATCAACGGACGTCTCATAGCATGGTCTCTCAATGCATTTCATAAAAAACATTCTTTTTATAACAAAAACTTGTCATTGATGACGTTTAACCTACGTGTTTACTAACGTCATCCTAAGTGGCAAACTACAAAATCCTAGTGGTAAATGTGATAGGCTTAAGGGGAACATCTAGGTATACGTTCCATACTAGTTTAAAAAATAATAGGCTCTTCAACATCAGGTGAGACTGCTAAGCCCACCCTTAAAACAAGTCACTATGAACGTCACTAAATTCACAACACCCCATTGGTTATACAATCTATAGGGCTCTTAATTACACGGCCCCCTATAATTGGTTGGCACTCTTGCATCCATCAGTGCCTTTCCACCCACATTAGCAGCACGCAGGCTGGACTTCTCGATGCTGGTGAGCTGGTCGTAACCATAGCTTCCCACCATTTAGCATATCATCTACCATCACCTCTGTGGTCTGCACGTCAATTAAGGCTTTGAACTTGGCCTTGGAAATGTTACTTGCTCTGGAGAATTCAGGGGAGTAGAGGCACACTCTGCCCCTCTGCGTAGTTGTGGTTCGTCATGTTTGTCCAGTTCCATCCATCCACATGACTAAAGACCACAAATTTTAGCTCTGGTGCATTTAAAATACTATTTTTTAATAAACCTCTGACGTCTTCCTTGTTTTCGTCCATGCCTTCTGAGCAGGAGTTTCATTCTTTCACACGATTTTAGCTAATGTCTGCTCATCCCAGTCTGATAAGACCTTGGCTACTTGGGGCTGATCCAGCCTCGCCTTTCTGAGATTCACACTGGAAAAGGCCTTCCTTCTCTGGTCCAGCTCTGCTATAACACGTTGTGGAAACATCCATTCTTTACTTACTCCTATATATGTATACATTGGTGCTTGCTGCAATCTATTCACTACACAGCTAGCCTCAAGAATACTTAGTGTGCTTGCGTTTATTTGCATATGTACATGTGTAAAAAAACTTGATATTTTAATCATTTCTGTAGCATAAATTGCTTCACCTCGAGCCCGAGATGTCACTTATCTTTGATACTGTCTTGATGCTTTATAGACTCTCTTCACTTTTGTGGCTCAGCATCTCTTCTAGGTGCGTCAGTTTTACTTCACATGATGTCACCATCCTGCTCTTTTGCTCTCTTTTCATGCTTCTTCTGGGATTTCATTCAAATGGCCATCATACTGTCTTGTATGCAAGTATGTCTTTCTGAATGGGAACCTTGCATCCAGAATTCTCCTTGTTATCAGTATTTTCACTGGTACTGCATGTGTTTCACACTCTGGTTCCCAACATATAGGCAATGTGGGCAAGATGCTGGAGGTGGGGGTACTTGGCTCCTTCTCTACACTCGCCCCTCTTTTCGACCACTCTACCATCATCCTACACATCCAGACATCCTTGTCTGAGGAAATGCTTCTTTGGGGGACCTCTATCTTTATGACTCCTTTCAGGCATCCAGCTGATTTCACATGTGCATCCTTGTTCCAAGTCAAGAGCATGCACTGGCCACTTTGGCTGCAATAGATCCATCTTCCCACATACTTCTTATGCTTCTTCGGATACATGAATTTTGTTCCCTCAGCTGCATCGATGCTGGCCTTCACGAAATCTCTGATTTCTTCATCTGTCAACTCTTTAGTGTTCCATCCGGACTCAACATCATTCATGATCTTCATTCCTATGGCTTTCTTTGCAGTCTTCTTGCATTGTGAGATTATTATACTAATCACATAGAATCCAAGCAATACCATCACTATTAGGGCTCCAAGGAATTTGAACCTATCTGCCATTGTGGAACCCAAGAAAAGAGCGATCCATACCAGCTATCATCAGCAATGTCCTCCACTTAGTCCACCATTTGGACGTGCAGCTTCATCAGCATCTCTATGGCCTCTGTCAATGTGCCATTCTTGTCATCATGAGAAGGTATAAATGTGCAACATGATTCTCCAATGTTTCTACAAACACCTCCATCCATAGCTGTGATCATGTCTAGGACGACTCTATTCTGAAGAGACATCAGTCGTATGGCTCTCAGCTCTTCCCCGATAGCATTGAATCCCTTTATGGTAGTGTTGATTGTCTGTAAAAACTCCCATCTGGTTATCTGCAGCCATTTAGTATTTGCTGCAGTCTGAATCCTTGGCATGAATATTGTCGGGAATAACGATGAAGTCTAGCTGAAGAGTCTGTGTGCATATTGGATGGAATCAAAGGTTTCTATGACTTGGCTGAGAAATAGTTCTCTCTCTTTGCTCTACTCATCAGCTTCACAGATCTTTTCTTCCTCAGGTGAGCATCTGCTTTAGGAAAGCTTCCAATGTTCAAGTTACCCTTAGGAATCACCAACGCTGAAACGTGAACATTCACTAAAGAACATCATCCTCCCCAGTCCTCGGGCAGCTTCATCTAAGCTCTAGATCCGCATTCCCAGTAGTGATTCATGATCACTGCTGTTTCAATGCTCATTCCTGGTACATCAAAGATTCGACCACAGTTCTGGTTCTCTCCGACTTTTCTTGTGCTATTGTTTCTGAAGCACAGCTTTGCAGTTTCCAAAACCACTATCTGCAAAGGTCCTCCTTTATCTTTGACCCATGTCAACAGTTTGGCAAGTCTCTGCCATAAAGGCTTGCATTCATTCTGCACTATGTCAATGTTGGCTGATAGAAACCAATGACTACCCAGGCTCTGCAGATGACCACTCCTTCTTTCCATCCATCTGGTGAAAGCACTGATCCCCAAATCTGCAGCTAGCCTCTGTTCTTCCATCTACAAATGTCTTATGAAGATTTACCTGGACCCCACAGTCTTCTGTTTACTTCCCATCTGATTCCAGCTCCTTTTACTCAAGGTTTTTCACATCTGATCACATGATTGTTATTATGAGCTCTTAGTCTCGTCTTTGTGTCTTGGACATAATCATCTTCCTCTGGATCTGTCCATTCAGTTGCCCATTTGAGATAGGCTTTTCGGCCCATTAACTTATCTCTTGTACAGCAGAGTGCTATGTGTGATAGACAATGTGCTGTCTGGATTTCTATTTCAATAGCTATGAAGATCTTAGACTTCCCCATGCTATAAGGCAGGAGTGCACATACAAAGCATTCCTCCTTCGAGGTTTTCCTTCCTACTTCTTTCATATGCTGATACCATATGTTATTCCCCAAGTGTGCTGTTCTACCTAGGTAATCATTCAATTCATGATCATCCTCCCTAACATTTCTCATAGGTCTCTATCTTTTCTTATGAGCTCATATAATCATCTCATGAAGTATGTCAGTATAGTATGAAGGCCAAAAAGTGTCCCGTATAATCTCCATATGTGACCTTCCCCCAAAAGGAAGCCTAGATTTATCTATCAAAGGACTAGGTGCCTTTGAATGTACCTCTAGAGTTGAGACAATTACATAAGGTCTCGTCTGCCTTGTAGTTGCCACTTCTGAACCCTCCTTCTGCATAGGAAGATACACAGGGGTCCTTGCTTTATTTGGATCCAAATAGTAAGCAGTGCATGCTGTGGGTGAAATAAGAATCACAATAAACAAGATGCATGTCTAGATGACATATAGATAAGCCCACTTCATACAGCAGCAGCTTCTTGCTCATCGTGGTGGCCTCTCATTATTAGCAACATTATTGTTGCTGTCGATATTCCTCATTCTTTTTTAAGGAAGGAAAAATCAAAATGTATTTGGGTAATATCATGCAATATCTTGATCTTCTCAAAAAGCTCTTCAAACAGCTGGCTGATTGCAGGACGATTAACAGGGTTCCCGATATACAGGAAAGAGTTGTCTTTTCGCCAAACAAAATGTGGATGTGTTTCCAGCAAGAAGTCGAAGACTATAGACTGTAGGCTCTGGATCTCTTCCTCCAAAAGTCCCATTCAGGACGTTCTCAGTGTTCTCTCTGAATATAGATTAACCTGTTTGATTATATCACGTAGCAATTCATTAAGTGCCACTGTAGTCCTCGGATCTCTCAAGAAAATACAAATGTCAGTTTGTCTTCCAACAAGATGTGGGCATTCCTCAATCAAATAATGGAAAACCAACCCTACTAGTCTATGAGCATTCTCCTCAGATAGGGGCATTTGTGTTTTCTCCACTGTACTCAGGATGCTGGAGAATCTGCTCTATTATAGCTGCAAGAAATCTACTCACGATTGGGCCATTCTTAGGATCTTGCAGGAACAGATGAATGTTAGTAGTTCTCCCCACAAGTGCAGGATATGCATGAAGAATGAACAGCAAAACTGTAAGAATGATCCTGTGAACGTGGTCATCAGGAACTACCATGGGTACCTCCGAAAAGAAACTCATTGAGAAAGGAATCGGGGAACTGTTCCCTTTTCCAGTCATCGAAAATAAGGAACTCCAGATCTGGCATCTTTCCTTCTCCATTAAGACTTAAATGTGTCTCAGTCCAATGTTTCAGCAAGCTCCTGTGGCACAAGAACAAATAGCCTTCTTTCACTCCTTTTTTAGCAGCTTAAAAGAACGCCCTGAAACAAGCCACAGTCCAAAGTATCCTGTATCTGTTTATTTGACAGTTTCTGCATCCTTCTTCCTCATCATGGATCTCGTCTGCATTTGCTGAGATTCTTCCCTGGATGCTTGCTTCCGATTGGGGTGGGGAGAAAGGGGTTCTCCAGTGTACATCTTCACATCTCCGAGAAATATCCATGCACGTCTTCCTAGCACTTTCACTGCTGACGCCGTCAAGTCCTCCACGACAAACGGATCGTTAAAGCGTGGCTCATGCCATTTACGTGTGAAGTTCCCAATTAAGATCTGATCACCAGGAAAAAGTTTGGGAAGACATCGTTTTTCAAATTCGTTTGTTTCATGATCTCCATCTGTTTTCTGAGCCCCACACCCCTTCCGCTTGGGTTAATCTGAAATGACAGAGATACTTGTAGTCATAATTGTTAAGTAGGCATGTAACTCCTTTCCTAAGAATTCTGCTGTCGTCTGGGCATCACTTCTAGTTCTAGATGGAGGTGTGAGGGGTGTTCTCATCTGCCTCCCTGTCACTATTTCATGGGGCATAAGATGGTGGTCAGAACCCTGGCTGATTTCTCAATGCATACAATGCCAGTAGTAGGCAATTCAACCATCCTTTCTTCAGGGTAAGATTCAATTTGGCTATTCTTTCTTTAAGCAAGCCAATGAGTCTCTCACAGATTCCGTTCGCTTGCAGGTAATAAGCCGATGAAAATGTGTTCTTTACACTGAGCAACAAGCTTATCTGTTCAAAGACTTCATTAACAAAATGAGGGCCATTATCTGATCTTAATACTTCGCATATTCCCCATCTAGGAAATACATATCATACTCCAAAATGTTGCTGCGCAGGTGGAATCTGGATGTGTACATGGACCAGCTTGAATCCACCCTGAAAGGGACATACTACCACTATCATATATCTGTGTTACTTACAGACCTGCAGCATATCGACATAGTCAATGTGTAAATGCTTGAAAGGACCATTAGGTCTCGGGATGACTCCTCTAACTATATACAGTGTGTGCCCAGCAGTAAACCTTTGGCATATGATGCAGTTCACTACATAAAATGCAACGTGTTCTAACAAATTCGGAATGAACCATTCCTCTGCAATGGTTGCTGCGAGACTTTCTCTAGTGACATGCGCAGGTTAGTGCATCTGTTCCAACGCCACCCTTAATAAGGCTACAGGCATCACCGTTTACCAGTGCTTTCCTGTCACCACAATGATTTGGAAGTAGTTAAAGAACACCCTCTCCACATCCACAGGTCTTTCTCATCCTGCGGCGCTTCCACTTGGATTTCCATTAACTGAGTCTTAGACAAGTTATTAAAACTTTCATGTACACTCATCATTGCCACCATGCTTTCATTCACATCAGGCGCGTCAAATTTCATAATGTCTTCTCAATATGAAAATTGGTTTGCTTTCTCGTCTACAGCTTGATTTCCACATGAGATAAAATCTGCTCCTTTAGTGTGAGATGCGCATTTAACTACTGAGATGGCTACTGGGAGTTATAGTGCTCTAATGAGTCTGTCAAATAAGATGACATGTTGCACTGGAGTGCCATCCGCTCGGAGGTAGCCACTCCTTTTCCAACATGCTAGCCCTGCCTGTACCCTCGACATCACTAAGGCGGAATCACTGTACACGGTTACTTCCTGGTCTGCGTTTTTCTTGAACGTGACAATCAGCGCCACTAGCTTTATAGCCTGTGCTGAAAAGTGAGCCGGTAGTCAAGCATTTATCAATACTTCAAATTCTCCATTGGCTATTTGCTTTACCACAGCGGCACCTGTATATCTCTGTCCATCATTCTGATCGATTCTAGAAGAACCGTCAATAAAGAGAATCTCCCCAGCTGCCAAATCATTTTCCTTTACCCTCGGGATCTCATCATAGAATTCCTCATAGTTTGAGCAATCATGTGCATGCTTGTCTTCTGCCAGTGGTTCCGCTATAAACATGGCAGGGTTCACTATTCTGCATCTGACTATTTTAATCGCTGGATTTGTTATGACTACCTCATAGACAGAAGCCTTTTGAGAAGTCAACTTACCCTTGGGTTTCTCCAAAATGGCAAACAAAGCATGTTCTACAAATAACGTCATAGAACATCATATTACTATGCTAGCAGTCTTCTCAATGGCAAATGCAGCGGCTGCCAAAGATTGTTCACAGGGAAAGTGACCCCTCATTACTGGGTCCAGAATCCCACTGTAATATGCTAGAGGCTTGTACCCCAACGGGGTTCTCTGCTTGAGTACTGCTGTCATGACTGTGCCATTCGTATGCGAAAATAAGAATAATTCCTCAGCATAATTGGGAATCCCTAAAACTGGAGCTGGGCAAATTGCCTTTTTCAACTCATCAAACCCTTTTTCCATGTCCTCAGTCCAGATAATTTTTTCCTGAGTTGTTGGACTGAGGAGGTCCAACAAGGCCGAAACATGTCTGGGGTTGCTTGGTTTTCTGTGCAGAGGGAACCTGGCCTAGCAGTTCGGGCTGGGCTGCTACCTTCGGTGGCGGCAGCTGCTGACTGATTTGCACATGGCTGGTCCCCTTTTGCAATGGCGCAGACGGGCTAAAAAACGGTGGTGTGGAAGGTTGGCCCAGAGCAATTGCCAGTGGTTTAGATTAATTCGAAACCTTCCACCCATCACTTTTGTGGTCAGTGTGCTTTTTTCAGAGCCTGCAACAAGGGCCTTATATATGAACTATAATCAAAGACCCATGCTCTCACATAATTGCATAGTCCCAAAAATCTTTGCATGTGTTTTATTGTATGTGACTTTGCGGTTTTTAAAATATCCTCAGCTCTCTCGGGTGTCAATTTCTGTCCTTCATGCAAAATTAACTGACCTATGTATAGCAATTTCTCTTGGCAATACTGTAATTTCTCCTTGTATACTTTATATCTTTCTCTGCAAGAATAATCATTAGCTGAACTGAGTCCTGTCTGCACTCTTCCTCTGAGGGGCTACAGATTAAGATGTCAACTACATATTGCAATACAACACTTTTCAAACCAATATTGCTTAAGTCCATCTGCAAGACTCTATTGAAAATTGATGGAGACTCACAGTACCCTTGAAGTAATCTTGTGCTTTTTAACTTAGTCTGACAAAACGTAAATTATGTCAGATCTTGAGAATCCTTATGCAATGGGATTGAAAAAAACGCATTTTTCAAGTCAATCACTGTGAAAATGTGTGCCTTAACAGGGATAATACATAAGATTGTTGCCGGATTAGGAACTAGAGGGAATTCGGCCTCTACAATCTGATTAATTGGGCATAAATCCTGAATTAAATGCCATAACCCCACCTTAGATTTCTTGATAGGGTACACTGGCGTATTACATGGTGACTCTGACGTCACTATGATACCTTGTTCCATCATGGCGGATATCATCTTGAAAATACCTTTGTCTGCCTCTCGAGACATGGGATACTGTCATGCTTGAGGTAAAAATGCTCCGGGATTCAGTTTAATCTTAACTTCTCCAGTCCCTTTCAACCAGCCTATGTCATAGGGCCCTGTAGTCCATAATGAAGCTGGCACCTTTGCCTTATCTTCATTGAAAAATGTGGGACGTTTCAATGCTAGCATCATCTTTTGAAGCGTTTTATTGCTCTCACCCAATAAGTAGTACTCATTTAAAATACTACTTTGTCATCTGACGGATGGTCTCTAAACATATCCTCGTCAGTGGCGTCAGCCAACCTATAACCCTCCCCAATGGCAATCACTGTGCCGCATCGTCTGCCTTCATAATCAACTCCATTTACTGTCCTGGTGCTTTATAGACTCTTCACTTTCGTGTTTCTGCATCTCTTTTAGGTGTGCCAGTTTAATTGGCATGACGTCACCATTCTGATCTTTTGCTCTTTTTTCATGCTTCTTCTGGTATTTCATTCAAATGACGATCATACTGTCTTGTATGCAAGTATGGCTTTCTCAATGGGAACCTTGCTTCCAGAATTCTCCTTCGTATCGATATTTTCACTGGTACTGCACATGTTTCACACTCTGGTTCCCAACATATAGGCAATGTGGGCGAGATGCATGAGGTGGGGGTACTTGGCTCCTTCTCTAAACCAGACTTAGATTTGAGCAACGGGTGCCTCCTGTTGTGGACAAAGCCAATCCACATGTAAAATCAAAAACAAACATTAAAATGTTACTGCTGTCTGCCTTCAAGCCAGCACCATAGAGGTGAAAAGAAAACATGGGCACTCAGCCCATAAAGTGTTATGTGCAACAAATTATTCCAATAAACTAGGCATACAAAATGAATTCTAGAACGATGAAACAGAGTCTTAACACCTGAACGCACCAAACTGCCATACGTTTCGCCCCTTGCAGGACTTCGTCATGCAAGATTCAAATACAAGAGACAGCTGCATATTCTATTGGTTTCTCCACAGACCTAGAGTGCAAGAAATGCGCCAGACTGTATTATGAAATTATCTCAAGTTTTAAGGATTGCCCCTGGTGATGACACGTGTTTCGGCTATTGAAAGCCTTCCTCAAATCAGGGCTGATAGTGCTTTGCAGCGTTGTTACATTGTCAATCCTTGTTGGGTGTTAATCATTAAAAGGGTCGAATCCCTGCTACTTAGGCCTCCGACGTCCCTCGCGTTGGCTCTAAGCTCAGGAGGGCTTTCAATAGCCGAAACATGTGTCATCACCAGGGGCAATCATTAAAACTTGAGATAATGTCATAATACAGTCTGGCGCATTTCTTGTACTCTGAGTCTGTGGAGAAACTATTATTTGCAAGGTGGTTTAGTAGACTTTTTTACCACCCAACTCAGATAAGACGCGACAGAAGGAGGGGCTAAATAAGAATTAACAATTAGTAAGTTTAAAACTTAAGTGTCACCTAACAGACTAGCCTCTCAAAAAAGTCTAATTGTCTACACATTCATATTATATTGGCCATCACTCAGTATCACTGTAGAACCTCTGCGCATCAGCACAAAATCAACAATAGAAAAAAGACAAGTGCATGTACAATTTTTCTTTCTTTTTGTGTTGCAGACCAGTATGTCGTGTTGCAGCCTGGTGTAGTTGTTCTAGTGGGTGTACTTACATGGAGGGGGAGAGAAGGAACTGATGAACAAGGAACATGGTTTCCTCAGTTGTATGAATAAAGTGAAACCGTTAACTAGCATACAGAGTCCCGAGTGCTGTGCAACAAAGGGTGGTGGACCCTGTGTGAAGCGAAAGTGAGGACTGGACGTTTGCTAGTTGGTGGCTGGAGCCTGCCCTCACAGGACGGCGCTGCATGGACTGCGGTGCGCGCCCACTGGTTCGCCGACAGTAGGCGGGAGCCCACAGTGCATCAGAGCAGAACCCGCTCTCGGTAGAGATGCCAGTAGGCTGGAGCTTACATCTGCATCAGAGTGGAACTCGCTCTCGTTAGGGGTGCTGCACATACAGTGTTGTAAAACCGAGGGGCCCATCGGTGGCCACCTGGAGCCCAAGCTATGCCCCAGACTGCTGCCTTGCACTACATGACCTGCAACGTGGGCTTGGGTTGCGGTCAATACAGTTATGTGACCGGCAGGTGTGTTGTGCACAAAAAGGAGTGAGCTCTGTGCATACGATGCTACCGATGGCAAAGGAGTGAGTAAGCCGCGCAGCAGGGTTATCACTGTGTTTTCCCAAGCCTGGGGAACAGAAACCATTCCAAGAGGAGAAACACAGTATCATAAGCCCAGAGACATGTGACAACGACCCTGCAATATGTCAGAAGAAGTCATACCCGCCACAGTGTCTGTAAGGGCATCAGCACATTTTCAACCAGTGATCAACGATCCGATGTCGCTGCAAATCCCACCCGCATTTGATTAAAAGGACAACAGCAATCTTTATCCTTGCTAGATAAGATGGCTTTGAGACTTCAAGGTGTACATCGGCGCCATGTGTCTTCTGGATGATGAAAGAAGAAAAAGAATGCTATCACTGGCTGTAGGACCAGCGGTAAGAGATTTTCTTTACAAACTATTAGATAATAACACTACAACATTTGAAGAGAAGCGAGATGCATTATCTACGTACTTCGAGCCCCATACCAACGTGGATTATGAAAGACATGTCTTTCATACTACTAAACACGAGAAGGTAGAATCCATGGACAATTTTGTAATGAGGTTACGCATATGCATACAATTCCATCGATATTCTAATGACGAGGCTCTAAACTCGGAAGTCATTTCCGGGTGCGAGTCTCCCTAATTTTGAAAGAAATTACTGCAGAAACAACGATCCCTCGAGGAGATCCTAGCACTGACCCGCACCGAGTTGGTGATTTAATGACAGGTGGAAACCATGAGCAAGACACACCTACAACCACCTCAGAAGGCCACAGAGAAGGTCAACAAATTGACACCAATGCCAAATGCTACGCCATGGAAAGCAGAACAGCCATGCTTTAGCTGTGGATATGAATATCCACAGGAAAGGATCTGTCCCGCACTAGGACAGAAATGCTCTGCCTGCGGAGGAGAAGGTCACATCTGTGCGGTCTGCACGAATGCGCCAACAGGGAAACAAGGGAATATAAGACCTAGGAAAGGGAGGAGATACACACTATACAGAAGCAGCAGAAGCCAGACTAAAGGCGAGCAGAGAAGCCACTGCCAAATGGGAGAGGAAAGGAAACAAATTGCACAACAGGAGGGAGCACCTTTCACCAGAGAGAGCGAACACTGACGCCCATGGAGACACATGCATTACATTGAGGTGCTGTCCCCATAAGGCAGTCTATCCACCTTGTCCAACAAAGGCAACATGAAGAAAGGATACATATGGGCATTAGGGAATGACTCTGCAAAAGAACATAGCCCCATCCTACTAATGCAAGTGAATGAATCACTGGCCGGGTTTCTCATATATACCGAAGTAACAGTAAATGCAGTGAGTGAGGAGGAGTATAACAAGATGACACACCCACCAAAGCTAAAAGTGTCCAAGGTTGACATTTATCCATAAGGATAGACCACCCTGTTACCCTGCCGAGGAGTAATAACAGCCGTCCGCTCTTACAAATCTCACTCATCCCGCATTCAATTGCACGTCCTGAAGACGGAAACAAAAAGTGAGTGCATTCTCAGTTTGCAGCCAGCGGTGGACATGGGTCTGGAGCATGTGCTCTGTCAAATATTGGCGCACAAATTTATTGCAGTAGAAGGCAACACTGAAACAGCATTTCCAATACTATTCAAAGGCCTGGGTACATTCAGACAGTGCCAGGTCAGACTCCACATAGACCCATCAGTAAAACCAGTGACCCAGCACTATCGGAGCATACCGGTGGAAAATGAAATCGGAAAGCTACTGGATCAAAACATCCTTGAGCCAAGGACTGGCCCCAGCCTTGCTTATCCCCCATAGTTCCTGTACCTAAGAGGACGGCTGATGGAGCAATATGATTATGTGTCGACAAGAGAAGGGCAAATGAAGCCATACAAAGAGAGAGACACCAGGCGCCAAGAATAACAGACATAATACACCTCCTACATGGGGCAACAGTCTTCTCCAAACTGGATCTAAACAAAGGGTATCATCATCTGGAGCTCAGCCCTGACTCCTGATATATCACCACCTTTGTGACTCATCTCAGACTCTGCAGATATAAATGATTACGCTTTGGCATGTCCTCAGCAGCAGAGATCTTTCGGGAGGAAATGCACAAAATCATACAACATATACCAAACTGTATAAACTGCAGTGATGACATTTAGTATTCAGCAAGACGACAGAGGAACATGATGCCATGCTGCATCGCGTAGGCATGGCACTCGAGGAGTCCCGGCTAACACTGAACAAAACCAAGTCAAATTCTTTGGCCACATATTCTCAGAACAGGGAATGCAACCGGACCCAGACAAGGTTGCAGCGCTGAACAAGACACCAAGGCCAGCTAATGTCTCCGATCTACAATCATTCCTGGGTCTAGTAAGCTACTGCTCTAGGTATCTCTGAGATACCTGTCCCAGGAGGATAGCTCAACGGCAATGTGCTTGCCTTGGAAGCAAGATGACACGGAGCAACATGGGTTCGATCCCTGGGTCCGCTCTTAGAAACCTCTGGGTATTAAGCGCGTTATAAATAACCTATCATATCATATCATATCATTACGCCACAGTGATGTATGGAGAGTACTATTTTGAAAGGTTTTGGACTTGGGTGGAGTCTTATACTGCCCGGGCTGCTGGTGGCATCCCAGTCCGCACATGGGCAAGATGAAGGTGAAAGGGCTCAGGATGGAGGAAGACGAAGAGTAGAGACAGAACATAAGGTAACAAAAGGCAATGCCAAGAGGAAGAAAGAACAGAAAGGAAAGGTGAAGGACAGATCATGGAAGCAGAATCTAGGGGAGAGAGAGAAAAGCGGGAACGTGGAAGAGAAAGAAGAGACCACTGAAGATTAGACTCAGAAAAGATGGAGGAATAAGACAACAGACAAAAGTGAGGGAAGTGAGATGGGAGACAGCAGAGGGAGAGCGAGAGGAGAAGCAGAATGGGTGGTGTGACAGCGTCAGGGGCATGACCCTATCATGAGGTAACAACCTGTGGTAGGTGACCCAACAGGGTGTATACTAGAGCCGGTCCTAAAGCAGAAGCAGAGTGTGGGAGTTCAGGGATGGCTTAGCCACAGGCTGGCCAAGGGGAACATGTGCTCACCGAAGTCCGTTGTTCCTAACAAATGTTCCTAGTGCACTCTACCCGGGGAAGACCCCTTTATAACTTTCCTATTGCTTAAGCACATTCACAGGAGTATAGTCCCTTAATTGACAGAAAAATTAATGCAAAAAGTCTTTCTTTTGCATAACATATACATTTTTAATGTCTTTTGTTCCTTCGCCCTTCTAATGTCGGTGTGAGTTTTAAATTGCACCTTGCAATTTTCAAAAGTTCAATATTCAAATAATGCTTCAAGGGGCACATGTGACCAGCGAGACCAATGGGAGCCAGGAGGAGTGTTGGAGGGGGCAAGCTGGGCTATAAGAGCCCAGCCAGCACTGGGAAGACTGGAGGCTGAGGGGCGGAGCTCAGTTGGAGCAGTTGTGGACCAAGAGGTCCGGCAGAGGGTGGGCAGTGGTGTGGAGGGCTGAAGCTATAACTCCGGCATCCGTCCACCTATGACCAACATACAACATATAACCATAACTCTTTGCCCCCCCCCCCAGAAAGTGCAGAGTGAGACTTGTTTGTTTGTTGGCATAAGAAGGCCGCAGAATTTATTCCACAATACAAAACCCAAACTGTACATAACTGTGGAAAGACATTGTCTGCCAGGTGCGGCGACTACTCCGTGTCCCAAGAACCTGCTTCCCCCTTTCCTTTCCCAAGGGTCCATCAGTAGGCTCAACTCTCCCTGCTTTGGTAGTATCCGAACCTGTCCTGCCCCTGCAGGTGCTCCTGAGCGGGGAGAGTGCTGTTTCCTTGGGGGAAGCTGAGCCGTAATTGTCCTTCCCCGCCGCCCCTGCCGCTTAGGCTCCCAAGGGGCTTTGGGTCTGAGAAGAGCGAAGACCCTTCCCGCATTCTCCTGGCTCTTCCGGAGTCTGTCTCCTGTGTTTGTCTGTCCAAACACCGCCACACCGCCTAGTCGACCTGCGACGATGACGACCAGGCGTTTTCTGAGTGTTCTGTTCATAGGGTTGGTGGGTGGGAAAAGGAAAACCTTCCCCTGCAGTCCTGTGCACAGAGCACGGGTGTCCCTCGGCTGCAGTTGTTGGTGTGCCACTGTTGGGCGCTCCGCTCCTTATGAAGGGGGAACCACGCCCCTTTCCTTTGTTGTCCTTCGCAGGCTTTCCTTGCTTTTTGCCGTGCTTCCCTTTCGCGGGCAACTCCTGCTTTTGCCGCGCGTTACCTTTCGCGGGCTTTCCACTTTGCCGCCCTGACCCAGCGACCCCCCTCCCCCTTACAAGGGAGAGAGGGGGCTGGAAACCGAGAAGGACGCCGCCCGGGTTATCGGGGGTGCCTCCTCCATTTCGCCTGGCTCCGTGTCGTTGGACCTGGCATAACTCCGGCATCCGTCCACCTATGACCAACATACAACATATAACCATAACTCTTTGCCCTTCCCCCCCCCCCCCCCCAGAAAGTGCAGAGCGAGACTTGTTTGTTTGCTGGCATAAGAAGGCCGCAGAATTGATTCCACAATACAAAACCCAAACTGTACATAACTGTGGAAAAACATTGTCTGCCAGGTGCGGCGACTACTCCGTGTCCCAAGAACCTGCTTCCCCCTTTCCTTTCCCAAGAGTCCATCAGTAGGCCCAACTCTCCCTGCTTTGGTAGTATCCGAGCCTGTCCTGCCCCTGCAGGTGCTCCTGAGCGGGGAGAGTGCCGTTTCCTTGGGGGAAGCTGAGCCGTAATTGTCCTTCCCCGCTGCCCCTGCCGCTTAGGCTCCCAAGGGGCGTTGGGTCTGAGAAGAGCGAAGACCCTTCCCGCATTCTCCTGGCTCTTCCGGAGTCTGTCTCCTGTGTTTGTCTGTCCAAACACCGCCACGCCACGTGTGGGTTTCTGCCCCACGTGGCTCCCGCCTTTTGCTCCTCCTTTACATTTCTAAGACCTTTGTGCATATGTTCCAGAAAAATAACTCCATCCCCAACGGTGATAGATGCACCCCGTCATTTGAAAAATACTCTGGAGATTTTAGATTAATGTGACCGTGCCTAATCTGGCCAAAACCCCTGCCCTTGCAAAATTTAGCCATTGCACAATTCAGCTTCCGCCTGGATTTTTCCACTGCGGCGTGGTTATCAGCACCTCTCCATTCCTTTCTTGAGATGATTTCTGACCATAAAATTTCTGTTTCCCCTAGCTGTCCTGCAATTTCTTGCAGTGAGTACATCATCTCCCTCATGAGAGCCCCTCTCCGTAGACTTGTTAAATCGTTCCCCCCCAAGTGAAGGATCAAGATGTCCGGTTTTCTTCTGCTGTTTAAGAGCTTGCGCAGATAGCCCTGAAGTTGTGCCCACTTCATGCCCGGCACCCCGTGCCACCCAATCCCGAATTCCCCTGCTGTCAGTGCTTCCTGCTCCTCTGACCAGCTGGACCCCACCCTGGACACAAAAGAGTGTCCTACCACCCATACGGATATCTTCTTCTTCCGGGCGGGTGCTACACAAATGGGGAGAAAGAAGAAGGCATGTCACCCTTACATTTTTTCCGGCCTAATGTACCTCTTAAAGCACCCTGACTTCCATCGGCCTATCTGTTTGATTGTAGCCTCACTCATCCCCATTGCCGCTGCTGATGTTGCGGCCCCTATCCTGAATGAATGCGTTCCAAACACTCCCTCTTTCTCTCCCATTTTAGCCAATGCGATCTCCATTACCCTCTTAAACTGAAACCGACCTAGAGCCGAGCCATCCTCGTGTATCAGAAACGGTGCTCCTTTCTCGGAAGGAGGCCTCACTGCGAGAAATGCCACCACGGCTCCGACTGGGCACACCGTGCTCCCTGTAATGGGTTGTAGTGACACCGTACACCCCTTACCCATCTGATCTGTTTTCGATTTTTTCAGCCATAAGGATAGTCCGCCCTCCGAGACCTGTACATCCTGCATCTGCAAATATCTTGAACCCTTTGCGCCCTTGTTCTCTGGGATCAATTCGCTTACCCTAAAGGCCCCAAAGAAGGCTAGCGAGAAGGCTGCTTTGAACAATGTTACTTCGAAATCCCCGTGACAGATGAACCTTAGGATGGCCACCACCCTCTGCAGTTTGACGTAATCAATGGGGCGCCTCTCGTCTCCTTTTGGTATTACTTGCCTGGCCCATCCTTACATGGCCATGGAAATATAATGCTCTTTAGTGGGATCGGGCTCCCCTTGTAATTTGGAAAAATGGGCGATGGCCGCCAGGTGATGAGACATTCATGACCTGGACTTGCCTGCTTGCCATCCCCAACCCACAAATGCCCTTACAGGCATTTCCAACATGGTATTTCCCAGCCCCTCCTGTTTGAAGCTTAGATACCGTTTCCAGCATGCTTGTTACTTTGTGTTCGTGCCTGGAGCTAACGCCGTCTGGATCAGGGCACTTAGATCCCCCAAATCATGTCCCACCACTTTGCATCGAATGGTGTCATCCCTCTCTCTGCTCCCGGGCAACACTCTCGAAATTTTCCCCACTGTAAACGAGAGAGAGCATCAGCAGCTGTGTTACGTTCCCCTGGGATGTGTCTAGCGCGCACCTCAATATTCCACTTTAGCATGCACCTGTTGAGCTCTCTCAGTAATCGTAACACCCTGGAGCCCCTAGCTGAACCGTGATTAATTATCTGAACCACCGCTAGATTATCTGACCACAATATGACTTTGCTGTTTCCCAGCTGCTCACCCCATAATTTGAATGCTACCACAATCGGGAAGAGCTCCAACAGGGTGATGGCTTTGGTGACCCCTCGGTCATGCCATTCGGCCGGCCATGCCGCCCCGCACCATTGTGTACCAATAATTGCACCAAACCCCAGACGCCCTGCTGCATCTGTGAACAATTTACGCTTCTCTTCGCTGTTGTAGGCAGATCTCCACAAGCAGACCCCGTTAAAGTTATCCAAGAACTCATCCCACATGGCCAAGTCCTCCTGAATATCTGACCCCAACCTGACATGTTGACCAGCATGTTTCAATCCAATCATTTTCAACTCAATGCCCCTGGCAAACGTCTTCCCCACTGGGATGACCTTGCCTGCAAAAATCAGATTGCCTGCCATGACCTGGAGTTCCCTCAAGGTTGCCTTCTTCTTGGACCTCAAACTTGCGATAGCTGTCCTCATCTTGTTTACCTTGTGCTGTGGAAGCCTGCAAAGCCCTTGCACTGAATCAATCTCAATCCCCAGGAAGGTTAAGCACGTCACGGGGCCCACTGTCTTGTCTTTGGCCAATGGTACCCCCATCATCCCCATCAGTTCCTGAAAGAACTGCATGATTTCGTGACATTCATCTGTTCCATCTCTCCCAATGAATAAAAAATCATCCAAATAATGTAACAGTGCCCCTTTGTGACATTCTTCTCTGACCACAAATTCCAAAAACGAGCTAAAGGCGTCAAAATAAGAACAGGAAATGGCACACCCCATCGGTAAGCATTTGTCAAAATAATATTTTCCTTGGACCTTGAAACCCAACAGGTGCTGACTTTCTTGATGAATGGGCAGCAGCCTGAACGCTGACTCAATGTCCGCTTTCCCCAAGAGGGCGCTTTTACCTGCTGCCCTTACCATGTCAACCGCATCATCAAAGGAGGCATACTGAACCCTGCATTCGTCCTCTTTGATCCCATCATTCACTGACTCCCCCTCAGGAAAGGATAAATGATGAATCAAGCGGTATTGGCCCAGCTCTTTTTTGGGGACCAGCCCCAGCAGAGATATGATTAAATTCGGAAATGGGGGTTGTGCGAAAGGACCAGCTACCCTGCCCAGGTCCACCTCTTTAGCTACCTTCTGGCTCACTACTCCCGGCATTTTTAAAAGCTTCCGCAAATTGCGCTACTCTGCGCCCTTTTTCCTCTCCACACATGGGATCTTAAAACCCCACCTAAACCCCTCCCACAGCAGTTTAGCATGCTCAAAGTTGTGATACACATTTAACCATGGAGTCATAGCCTGGATGTTAACTGGGGTTGGCAGCCCACTTTTAATAGATGCCTTACAAATTTGTAGTGGCGCAAATTTTGGCAACAAGACATGTACTTCATTCTTTTTTGCCCTTACTCTTTTCTTTAGGACTGGGCCTGTGCTTGCTTTCGCTGACAGAGGCGTTGTGTTCCCTATAGTTCCCTCCCCTTGGGTGTTTGAATCTGCAAGATTTGCCAAAAGGGCAACCTTCTTCAGAGTTGACCCTCCAGCATTCTGCCTGCTCCCCTTGGTAGCTGGTTCTGTTATACCAGGAGGAGTGCCCGCGAAAGGACGCCCTTCCCCTCCTGAGAAGCCACCTCTGCCCCTCCATAGAACTTCGGTCTTTTCCCCAGTGGGCTGTTCACCCCCCTCCTTTGTCAGTACCAGCTTATCCACCACTCCCCCTACATCCATCTCATCCCAGGCTAGTGCTGGCCATACTTGCATCTTTAAACGAAATGCCCTGTCATATTTAAGCCAGCCCCCCCCCCTTTTCAAATAAATATCCTGAATGTAGTGGCAGTATGCTAACATTGCAGAGGCATCCTGTGGGTGTTTCTCAATCATTACAGAGGTATAAATTAGAAAGGCTTTAATCCAATTGTGTATGGTCGCCTCAGTTTTAGGGGTCTCCTTCTCTTTCTTCTCCTTCTCCTTTTCTGATAACTCTTTTAAACCGCTCCCCATTGGCTCCATATCTATAAATTCAAAAATCTCCACAAATTTCTTTTTCCACACCCTTTCTTTCACTGAGGCGGGTATGTGCCAGGACAAAGAATGCACTGACACCCTTGCCGGAGCGAAACCAGGCATGGTCCTACTATATGCAGTCATACCACCCCCTATTCCTCCTTGTCCATTGCCGGTGACCTGAGGTATCCCCATACTAGCCATCCAAGTTGATGCATCACCCAATGGACCACCTCCTACTAGACCCAGCCCCCCTATAGGGCTTCCAGAATCCCCTGCCGCAGCCTGCTGACATAAGGAGACCCGTAAAGCTGCAGGGTTCCCAGCGTTGTTACTGTAATTAGCCCCGACAGCCCCTTGACATACTACCGGCTGGCCCCCGCTCCCTGCCGGCGCGTTAAGCCATCCACTTGGCCATTGCACCCCTGTGCTAGATCCCCCGGCCAACAAAGAGCCTCCACTTGATTGACCCATGGCTCCACCCGATGGACTCGGCGGTATTTCCCTCTGTACTACATTAGCCCCATGCCCCAACTGATTAAAAGCATTCACATTTCCACTCAAGAGTGGCCCATTACCCCCATTCCCCAAGGCTTGCATGCATTGCAACACTATACATCTCACCACCTCCATGGAAGGTGATCCCATCTCCTTCACCGCCGCCGGTCTGGCCTCAAGCGTGTTGGCTGCCCCTTGGTTTCTGGGCACAGGGGTAGGTGCAGGTGCCGGTACGGCCTCAACCTGTTGTGCACGTCTTTTACCCTGGTCGTTGCCTGCTTTCCCTTTCTTTCCGCTCGCGGCCTGATCTCTGCTAGCTTTGGCCTTCTCTGTCATCACTCTTTTCCTTTTCCTCGTAGGTTCCTCTTCTTCCACCAATATCTCCTCCTGTTCTTCCACGAGGTTCTCCTCGTCCTCTTGAAACATAAGAGGGGAATCAACTCTCTCCCCAGCACCTGCGTGGCTTCCTCCTGCTTGACTGGTCAGCGCCTCCATCCAGTTAGTGCCATGTTTAGCCGTGACCATTTTGGCCATAGCTATGAAAGCCTCCATGTCCATGCTCCCTGCTGTTTGTGTAGCGGGCGAACGCTTTCAAACTGAGTCCGTTCCCTGCTAGCGTTTGCCTGCACCGTCCACGCTGTCGCGTCGTTCACCGCCGGCCAAGCTCTCTTCCCGCTGTACGGCTCACCGCTCTGCTGTGTACCGCACCCCGGACCTGGGCTCCAACCCAGAGTCCGTTTCTACAGACCGTGTAGCCGGAGACGCGGCTCTCAGCTGCTCCTCGGCTGGGTCTTGCGCACCGCTCCCCTGAGCTCCACGGACCCGAGCTCCAGCCCCGCCTTCCTCCTTCGGTCCGTGTAGGCGGCGACGCGGCTATCGGATGCTCTCGGCTGTTTCCTCTTGCTGCTCCGCTGCGCTCTCCGAACCAGGGCTGCGCACCGCCTCCCTGTGCTCCACGGACCCGAGCTCCAGCCCCCCCTTCCTCCTTCGGTCCGTGCAGGCGGCGACGCGGCTATCGGATGCTCTCGGCTGCTTCCTCTTGCTGCTCCGCTGTGCTCTCTGAACCAGGGCTTCCGTCCCACCTTCCTTCTCCAGTCCGAGTGGGTGGCAAGGCGGCTATCAGCTGCTCCTTGGCTGGCTCTTCTTACCGCTCGGGTAGGAGCTCCCGCCCCGCCTTCCTTCTCCAGTCGGACCAGACAGCGACGCGGCTCACAGACTGCTCCTCAGCTGGGTCCTGACTCTCCGCTCGGACCTGGGCTCCCGCCCCTCGCCTTCCTTCCGTAGGTCGTGTAGCAGCGTCGCGGCTCTCAGCCAAAACAAAAACCTTCCCCTGCAGTCCTGTGCACAGAGCACGGGTGTCCCTCGGCTGCAGTTGTTGGTGTGCCACTGTTGGGCGCTCCGCTCCTTATGAAGGGGGAACCACGCCCCTTTCCTTTGTTGCCCTTCGCCACGCTTCCCTTTCGCGGGCAACTCCTGCTTTTGCCGCGCGTTACCTTTCGCGGGCTTTCCACTTTGCTGCCCTGACCCAGCGGCCCCCCTCCCCCTTACAAGGGAGAGAGGGGGCTGGAAACCGAGAAGGACGCCGCCCGGGTTATCGGGGGTGCCTCCTCCATTTCGCCTGGCTCCGTGTTGTTGGACCTGGCATTGTGGCAGTGTTCTGAGAGAGTTCAGGTAATGTATTGTGTAGGAGAGAGTGGTACCTGCAGAGTGTAGAGGGGTGGGCAGGGTGAAAGGTGAGACAGGGAAACAGAGAGAGGGTGAGAGAAGTGTAGGGTGATTCTGAGAGGGAATGAGAGCGAGTGGATGTGGAGTGTGCAAGGCGCCGGTAGCGGGAGTAGTGGCGAGGGTGGGTGAATCAGGAAGGCAGGAGGAATGTAGTTGGGAGAGAGTCTGGGAGAGTGTATAAGAACGAGAGAGATGCGGGTGCATGCAGATAGTGCAAGTGGGGAGAGGTGAGAAGGAGAGGGGGAGGGGAGAGAAGTCAGAGGAGAAGGGAAGAGGCACAGACAGAGAGAGAGAGATCACAGAGGGAGGAGATGAATATAGAGGTGGAAAGAGAGCGCAGGAGAGAGAAAGAACATATGAATGGGGAGAGACTGGCGGAGAAGCCCTGGTGCAATTAATCTGCTGACCCCATTTAGAAGCTCCCTGAGGGAGTGAGACAGAGAAGACAGAGAAGACAACGGCAGCAGGGGCGACCTGGCTTAATGATACTTTGGTGCTGTCATGGCTGCCAGGGTGGCTGGAGCCCACGTGAGGTCAAGGGAGCAAATGGGGACCCCCGTCATCTCATTCGGCCCCAGTCTCCCCAACAAATGCAATTAAAATGCCACCAGAGCACAACAAACCTGACCTCTGTGTCCATGGATTATCGAGGCCATCTTTGACAGGGGGAAAAGGGAGGGAGAAGGAACTGAATGCAAATGTGAAATGGGACAGGGGAGAGAGGCGGAAGAGCCTGGGGGAAAGCGAATGCCAGGGACCAGAGCACAGACATTGAGAGTGGAAGAAGAGAGAGAAAACAGGAGCTAAAGATAGAGAGCCAGGGTGGAGAAGAAAGAACAGGAGAGAGAGAGAGAGATCGAGAGAGGGCGAGACGGAGAGATAGAGAGAGAAAGAGATAGCGAGAGAGGGCGAGATCGAGAGAGGGCGAGACGGAGAGGGAGAGAGAAAGAGATCGAGATAGAGGGAGAGAGCGGGAGAGAGAGAGAGATAAATAACATGGAAAGGAGCGAGAATGGGGAGAGAGAGAGGCATGGGTGAGAGAGAGATGAGAGACAGCAAGTAAGCACAGAGGGAGCGGAGGAAGTGGTGGGAGACAGAATGGGATTTAGGCCAGTGTAAGAGAGAAAGACACAAAAACTGGGAAGAACAAAAAGAGGCATAATGAGGAACAGGAGGAAGTGATGGAATTAGCGTAGCGAGAGAAAGGAGAGCCTGAATTAGAGGCAGAGAAAGAAAGGGGGGATAGAGAGATAAAACAAGAGGGTGAAGCTGAAGACAAGGAAGAGCAAAAAGAAAGAACGGGAAAGAGATAGAAAAGGAGTTAAAAGGAAGCCAGGAGACCTCACAAGAGATGGTGAGAGAACACCAGAGGGAGATCAACGAGGGGAGTCAGACGAGAGACAGGGTTTGTGAGGAAGGAGGAGAGAATAGGTAGACAGAACAGCCCTGGGAGAGTGTAGAGGGGAAAAGGAGCGACAGGTGATGTAGATTTAGGAATGGCTGTAGAGAAGCAAGAGGAATGAAAGTGAGGACGGGCGTGGGATACCAAGAAAGAGGGACCATACTGCGCAGATAGTAGTGGGGCTGTGGTCTCTGGAGAGGAGTGTTGGAGCGCAGCCCGGGCATTGAAGACCACTAGACAGACATTTCATTTTTCGATTGTCTGCGCGTGGCCCTGTCTTCACAGTGTCTACTCCTGCACAGTGCACAGTGCAGTGCTACAGCGTGGCCCTGTCTTTGCAGTGTCTACTCCTGCACATTGCAGTGCTACAGCGTGGCCCGTGTCTTCGCAGTGTCTACTCCTGCACAGTGCAGTGCTACAGCGTGGCCCGTGTCTTCGCAGTGTCTACTCCTGCACAGTGCACAGTGCAGTGCTACAGCGTGGCCCTGTCTTCACAGTGTCTACTCCTGCACAGTGCAGTGCTACAGTGTGGCCCTGTCTTTGCAGTGTCTACTCCTGCACACAATGCAGTGCTACAGCGTGGCCCTGCCTTCACAGTGTCTACTCCTGCACAGTGCAGTGCTACAGCGTGGCTCTGTGTTAGGGAGAATTCTCTCTTTAGGCTGAATTTCCTAACCTAGTGAGTCCCCCAGCAGCTTTGCTGGATTTCTGGAGTTTGTTTTTTTCTCCTGCCAAGAGTGAGACTCTTTTTCTCCCACTCTTGGACATGATTTATGGTGTTCCTTTGACTGTTAATGTGTTTTATATGGGCTATGGGGTCCTTTACTCCATAGGGTCTCATGTGTTTTTCTTATGTGTGTTACACAGCACTCTCTGTGCAGTAACACAGGGGTGTCATAGTGACACCCCACCATAGACTCCATACCCTGGGACTGACTACTGTCTCCCAGGGCATGTAAAGTCACCATTGGCTTTACTAGTCCCAAATTATGAACAGAAACCAGTACAAACCATCATATTGTGGATGTACTGGTCGGGGCAATTCAATTGCCCTGGGGTCTGTTAGTCGAGGGGGCACGTCTCCGTCCCCCCTGATCGAGTTTTGGCTGGTGGCAGTGGATAGTACTTTTTATATTCGACCGCAAATATGTCCCTATGGGATTTTCCCATTGTTCGAGGCTACCAACTTTAATTATTTAATTCTCATAGCCTCGAACATACCGCCGGTTTATTTATTTAATATTAATTCTCCGGTTGGTATTTTTTGCCAGGACTCGATTCTAAAATGGCGTTTGTGTTCTCTTCTGTGACTCCAACCCAAGTCGAGCCCTTTGTTCCACTTTTCGGCGGGCTTCTCCACAGGAGCCTCCAAAAGTGGTGCCACTCTGTCTGGGTACCACAGGGAGTGTGGGAGGGGGGTTAGGCACCCTTGGATTGAGTTACTTGGGTAACTCAAGTCGCACTCTTGTGTGATTGGCCCAAGTGGTGAGCCGGCCGGCTCACCAATTAGCATGTTTGATTGACAGCTAGGCTGGGTGAATGGGGGTGTGCTGCATAAAAGCAGGGCTTTGGGGACTGGAACTTCAGAAGTCACCACAGGACCTGAGAATCCGACGAGGGAGAAGATGAACCGACCTACCACGACGACATCACCGGTGGAGCCCTGCGGAACCGACTCACCGCTTCCCGACGACAGAGAAGATCTCCTAGCTGGAGAGGCTTCTTCCCCTGACTGGTGGGCACAACCAGTTTACCTTCTTCTCTTCGCATCTCAGGCCGTCTTGGGGTCGAATTGCCTGTGCCAAGCACCCCGGCAACTGGATAGCCACTTACCACTAGACCGTGAATAAAAGGACCGCTCCTTTTACCTGAGAACTCCGCGGCTGGTTTCTTCCCTGGCAGTGCAACGGACTCCTGTTTTCCTCCCCGACGAGATCCTCTCTTCCCCTGGACGAAGCACTGACTTGCATCCGCCGCCCGGAACAACTGCCCCCTCTGGAGTATTCTCACCAGTTTAAGGTACCGTGTCCGCCAGGCCTCCCTTTCTAAAGATTGCTCCAAGATAATAATAATCCCTTAACCTTCTGGACTGGGCTGGCCGCCTTGACCTTATAACTGGTCCCTTTCTTTTGGTCCAACACTTTTTTGAACCTTTGCAAGACTCTTGTGCACTTCAACCGTGTGACCTTGCACACATTTCGTTCTGATCCCCTTAAAGTGGATCTGGCCTTCTGAACTCTAACTTCACGGTTTTACTTGCCTTTCCCTCTTGTGTTGTTCTTATGAAAGTGTTGGGATCTGTTTCATATTATACTCTGCTTTTCTCTCCCTTTTAAAAATGAATTATTAGAGTGCCATCTGTGTTAAGCGCTCACGCTGTCTGAAAATAAGTGGGGCTTTACTTAAGACTTGTCTACAATTCTTCTAAGGGAGTGTATATCTTTTGGTGACCGTGTTTTTGAATTGCTTACTATTAGTGCCTGTGTGTTTTTCTAGATGTGGTTTTAAATAAATAATTATATCTCTTTTACACCGAGCTCTGGTCAGTGTTTACTTGTTCTACTGTGTTCTTTTGACCTATTGTGAATACTCTGTATACTGCCTAACTCTTCTTGAGGGAAGTCTGACTGCTCAGCCACAGCTACCAAGTGAATCTGTGTGGTACAGACTGCTACCAAGTGGGTTCACTGTCAAACACCTGTAGTCTTAAATCTTTTGCAGTGGTCCCAGAGGGAACTGCACAGGTTTCTGCCTAACACCCTGTCTTCGCAGTGTCTACTCCTGCACAGTGCAGTGCTACAGCGTGGCCCTGTCTTCACAGTGTCTACTCCTGCACAGTGCAGTGCTAGAGTGTGGCCCTGTCTTTGCAGTGTCTACTCCTGCACAGTGCAGTGCTACTGTGTGGCCCTGTCTTTGCAGTGCCTACTCCTGCACAGTGCAGTGCTACAGCGTGGCCCTGTCTTCATAATGTCTACTCTTGCACAGTGCAGTGCTACAGTGTGGCCCTGTCTTTGCAGTGCGCCGCTGCAGCAGAACAAAGCCGGGCTGTTGATCCTCATCTTTTCATGTTACTTTGTAACAGTGGCTGCAGAAAGACTCGTTCTGAAATGGCTGTTCACGGGAGCCAATCCCTGGGGTCATTTGGGGGCTAAATTACACCAGACAATTTCCCTAACCCAAGATGCCTCTGAAGATTAATGCAACGTTTGAAAAGAACGCGTATGCACAATACCACTTCTTTTTAACGGGAGAAGTTCTCATTGTTACATCCTTAATCGCTACTTTTACATTTCCGGAAACCTTTTCTTCGCGCACGTGGGCTGGCTTTACACTCCCGTTCCCAGTCCTCCGAATCCTCGCCCTGCTGCTCCTGGGTAGAGATCAGAACACACTATACGCTATAACCTGGACCGGAAGTGCATGGCGTCAGATCCCTGTGTCAGGGCTCAAGCATCCCAGGAATGTGAAGAGGTCAGGGGCAAGGAGAAGCAGCTACCGGCTCAAAGGGGGGCGCCGTGGGGGGAGGCAGCACCCTTTGTCCTAGCCCCCAGAGACTTCATGAGAAGGGGCCCCTCTGCCGGACCTTAAAACACCCCTGCAGCGCAGGAGGATCCGCATGAGAGCCCCTCTCTCTGCTGTGTTACCCCCTCCTCCGCTGTGAAATTCTACTACTAGCGCCCTCCCCCCCTCCTAGTCCCATGCTGTGTGCTCCTAGGATTTGTGAGGCCCTGTGTGGCAAGAGATACAGGTGTACACTCATGTAAATGGCACCAGAGGCAGTGATATCCGTCTTTGATGCTAAAATGTATATTGAGAAATTGCATTAACAAAACATTGACATGAGAAAGCCAAGAGACACAGGGCTTTGTGACACGAATGGTCACTATTATTTAAATATAGAACCGCACTGCAGTCAATTAAACTAGGATAGAGTTTGCTTGTGTTATAGTGTCCACCATAAACGGAATCACTTCCATGGACTTGCAATTTTGATAGGTAAGGCCGAGTAAAAGACAATGATTTGCCCAAGGCCACACACTTTAGTTAAGTGGCAAAGCTGGGAGGGATTTCAGCCTTGCGTAGAAAGTACACTCTGGACCAGCGCTAGTTGGTCAAACTATATAATAAAACAGCCTGACAAATATATAATTCATCATATCAATATGTTGAAAACAAGAGTCTGACTGTGCGCAGTGTAAGGAACATGTCAAGTTGCGAAAGGTCACATAGGCACCAGAGAAATGTAAACAAGCAGCGAGCTCTGCAAAGGCCTTTAGAGCAGACCCAGGTTTCAGGAGACATCTGGAGCTGTGTGAGGTTTGCAGAGGCAGTCTCCATCAATTCCTATCACCCAAACATTCCTGTAAATGTGGGACACCCCTTGCAGTAGTTCTCCACACAAAAGCCTACTGCTGCCAAACCTGAGCAGCACCCGCCTACATCAATGCCTCTTGTTGCCCGCCTGTATCGCACCTCGGCGGCCATCCCAGGATGCGACCTGCAATCAAACCAGCCCTCCCCATACGCCTCCTGTCAGGATAGGCAGCCCTTCCCGGCCTCCTGTCAGGATAGGCAGCCCTCCCCATACGCCTCCTGTCAGGATAGGCAGCCCTTCCCGGCCTCCTGTCAGGATAGGCAGCCCTTCCCGGCCTCCTTGAAGGATACATCTCTCTCATCTTTCTTACAGGATGGTCACCTGCTTCCCACCCACCTTGAGCACCCATGACTAGCCTCATTACAGAATAGACCCCTGCCTCCCGCTGCCCACCCACCTTGAGCACCCATGACTAGTCTCATTACAGAAATAGACCCCTGCCGCCCACTGTCCACCCACCTTGAGCACCCATGACTAGTCTCATTACAGAATAGGCCACTGCCTCCCGCTGTCCACCCACCACTAGCAGCCATGACTAGTCTCATTACAGAAATAGACCCTTGCCTCCCGCTGTCCACCCACCTTGAGCACCCATGACTAGTCTCATTATAGAATAGGCCACTGCCTCCCGCTGTCCACCCACCACTAGCAACCATGACTAGTCTCATTACAGAAATAGACCCTTGCCTCCCGCTGCCCACCCACCTTGAGCACCCATGACTAGTCTCATTATAGAATAGGCCACTGCCTCCCGCTGTCCACCCACCACTAGCACCCATGACTAGTCTCATTACAGAATAGACCCCTGCCTCCCGCTGCCCACCCACCTTGAGCACCCATGACTAGTCTCATTAGAGTAATAGACCCCTGCCGCCCGCTTTCCGCCCACCATGAGCACCCATAACTAGTCTCATTACAGAAATAGACCCTTGCCTCCCACTGTCCACCCACCTTGAGCACCCATGACTAGTCTCATTATAGAATAGGCCACTGCCTCCGGCTGTCCACCCACCACTAGCACCCATGACTAGTCTCATTACAGAATGGACCCTGCCTCCCGCTGTCCACCCACCTTGAGTACCCATGACTAGTCTCATTACAGAAATAGACCCCTGCATCCCGCTTTCCGCCCACCATGAGCAGCCATTACAAGTCTCATTACAAAGTAGACCCCTGCCTCCCGCTGTCCACCCACCACTAGCACTCATGACTAGTCTCATTACAGAATAGACCCCTGCCACCGGCTGTCCACCCACCACTAGCACCCATGACTAGTCCCATTACAGAATAGACCCCTGCCACCGGCTGTCCACCCACCTTGAGCACCCATGACATCTCATTACAGAATAGACCCCTGCCTCCCGCTGTCCACCACCATAAGCACCCATGACTAGTCTCTTTACAGAAATAGACCCCTGCATCCCGGTTTCCGCCCACCATGAGCAGCCATTACAAGTCTCATTACAAAATAGACCCCTGCCTCCCGCTGTCCACCCACCACTAGCACTCATGACTAGTCTCATTACAGAATAGACCCCTGCCACCGGCTGTCCTCCCACCTTGAGCACCCATGACATCCCATTACAGAATAGACCCCTGCCTCCCGCTGTCCACCACCATAAGCACCCATGACTAGTCTCATTACAAAATAGACCCCTGCCGACCGCTGTCCACCCATCACGAGCACCCATGACTAGCCTCATTACAGAATAGACCCCTGCCTCCCGCTCTCCACCCACCATGAGCACCCATGACATCGCATTACAGAATAGACCACTGCCTGCCGCTGTTTCCCCATCATGAACACCCATGACTAGCCTCATTACAGAAATAGACCCCTGCCTCCTGCTATCCACCCACCATGAGAACCCATGACTTGTCTCATTACAGAATAGGTCCCTTGCTCCTGCTGTCCAGCCACCACCAGCACCCATGACTAGTCTCATTACAAAATAGACCCTGCCTCCCGCTGTCTACCCACCATGAGCACCCATGACTAGTCTCATTACAGAATAGACCCCTGCCTCCTGCTACCCACCCACCATGAGAACCCATGACTTGTCTCATTACAGACTAGGTCCCTTGCTCCTCCTGTCCACCCACCACCAGCACCCATGACTAGTCTTATTACAAAATAGACCCTGCCTCCGGCTGTCCACCCACCATGAGCACACATGACTAGTCTCATTACAGAATAGACCCCTTGCTCCTGCTGTCCACCCACCTTGAGCACCCATGAGTAGTCTCATTACAGAATAGACCCCTTGCTCCTTCTGTCCACCCACCATGAGCACCCATGACTCGTCTCATTACAGAATAGACACCTTACTCCCGCTGTACACCCACCATGAGCACCCATGACTAGTCTCATTACAGAATAGACCCCTTGCTCCTGCTGTCCACCCACCATGAGCACCCATGACTAGTCTCATTACAGAATAGATCCCTTGCTCCTGCTGTCCACCCACCATGAGCACCCATGACTTGTCTCATTACAGAATAGATCCCTGCCTTCTGCTGTCCGCCCACCACAAGCACACATGCCCTACTTCCTAGCAGGAGAATCCACTCTCCCTTGCTTGCTTGCCAGACTTGGTACCCCTTGCATCCATTTGTCATTTTAGAGCTATGTTCTAGAAAATACTTTATATCAGAGGACTGACGAGCCAATCACAATCGGACACAGACAAATATATCCCCGTCTCTAACAACTTATATGCAACCCCCTCCTAGCTAATCTTTGCGAAATTACTTCATCTTATGATGATCTGACAACCCTGCTCTGAGTGTTGGAAGACAGGCATGGTATCAAGAGAGACACAGACTGAAAGATGCTTGTTTCAAAACCTTTATTTACTAAGGTTCCTGGGTTGGTGTAATGCTCAACTGGCCCTGGTTCCCTTAACTGATGTTTCTAAGGGCCATCGAAATCTGAAAGTCCAAAGTAAAAATCTGTCTGTGTCTAAACCTATGCTTGCCCTCATTCTTTACAAAAATGTGTTAGGAAGTCTTAACAAGGAAAAATAGTGGTTCAGCAGAAAATAGGAAACCAAGGTTGGTTTCAGGTGGCTTTCTCATCAGGTGTAGTTTGGTCAATGTCAGAAAAATGAGTTCAATCAACAAGGGATGTTCGTAAGACCCAGTGGCGGCTGCTATGATAGGGTGGCCGGCGCCGCCCCCCCAAAAAAAGAAAGAAGCCTAAAGAGATTCAATCAGAGAACTTCTATTTTAGCTTTAGTGCTGCATTTCCTTTGCCAACAGCACGGGGACGCTGTGGCAAGGAAACAATAGTGTGTATAGGCCAGCCCGGCTTTCACAGCGGGGCGCGTCACAATTTAGTATATTTTTTTTCTATAGTAGAGTGCGTGGAGCTCGTAGCTCCACGCACTCTACGTAGCCCCTTTAATTAGAAGCCTGGCGGGGCGCTTCAGGGGTGGCCCTGCCAGTATAAAATGTGCACAAATAGCGCACTTATTCGATTCCTTCCCCTCCCCTGCCATGGATACAGTAATGTCATTGGCTGGCAAACAGCCAATAAAATATGAAACGACACAATTAGCATGATGCATGGTCGCGGGCCGCGGCTGGTCATGGGGCCTACCTGGTTACGAAAGGGTTAACAGCTGGCAAATGGCAAACAGCCAATGGCATTACAGCCAATGGTATCTATGACTGGCGGCGCAGGGTGTGTGCGTGCGCCTGCGCCGCCTTCACACGTCGGTCTGTTTCTCTTTCTTTCAGGAGTACGAGACGTCGAGTGAACAACACACGACTCCAGCCCAGCGGTGCTGCGGTAAGTACTCCCCATCCCCATGTTTGTTTAACATTTATTCTCTGTTTGGGCCCGGGGACTCGGGAGTGTTACACTTACACTCCCCTCCCTGGGCCCAAACTATGTGGTCCACCACGGCCCCACGGCCCAGGCCCAGTCAACACTGAACGACGTGTAGGCCAGGGCTGCCGTCAACTTGGGGCGAGCCTTGGTAGCTGCGGGCCGCCCGCTACCACCAAGTCGGTGTCATGATGCCTACTCCGGGGCATCAGGACCAAGCCCATCAGCTCCGGGAGCAGGCATCCAGATACTTATTAAAACCCCAACACCCCCGGCTGGGGGCTGTTTGGGTCCAGTCCAGGCTCATCATAGAAAGCAGTCCTGGCGCCAAAGGCGCCAGGCTCATAGACTTTACTTACCTGATGCAGACCATGCCGCAAGTGAGTCCAAGCCAACGTGAGGCCTGGATGGGACTATTTTATTACAGGGACTATTTTTTACTCGGGCGTGGTTCTGGGGAACTTCTTACCTGGAACTACTTTGAAGACTATTTAAACCACGCCCGAACAGCAGCACACGATTCACGTTATTCTGCATCCAGCAGCGTAATGCTCACCGTGCCTGCAGTCAGCATCCAGTCTTCTGCCACGCCCGCCTCGAATCTGGAGCTCCTTAAACAAAGAGGAAAGAAAGGACAAGGTTAGAAAACAAACTATTTTTGAATTTCTCACCTGATTCCGAATCCATCTCGCCTCCGGACCTGGAAAGAACATCATTTCAGTATGCGTCGCATCTCCAGCTGCAGCGCCGCGCCATACTCACCAGTCCTCGCAGCATCTTTCGATTCGGCACTGCCTCCATCATTTCTTCGCCGAACTCCGGCACCTGGGGGACAAAAGAAAACAACAAGGTGAGCGGAGAAAACCAACAAATATAACTCTTATCACCATAGACTTACCTGATTTACCACTGCAGGCATTATTTTATAACTCGCCACATCTTCATGTGCCATACCTGCAAAGAGAGAGAAAACAACACGTTAAACACGTGCAACATTTACCGGACAGCGTCGGGTAATAAAGACTCTTACCTGAGCGTCACCAGCTACCTCAAGAGCATCTTCTCATGAACTCAGCTGCAAGACAAGGAAGGAAGGGGGAACAAGAGTGAACATCGGATATATTGAACTCTATGAACTTGATACTTACTGGTCCTCGCCAGGAACCCCAGAGTCAATACTCTCCGGAACTCATGCAGGATGGAGAGCTCATCTTTCAAGAGTATAAGGTGAGATTGCTGAGAGGGCACTTCGGAGGGGATTAGTGGGGAGGACTGTGGGGGGTGCCATCACTTGAATCCACGGGTGGCTAAATCCATCCCTCCGCTTGCAGGACAATACTTCTACGGGTCAAACAGACAAGATTAGGAGGGCCAGTCCAGTCAGTCATCTCTGCACTACGCATCACGTTGGTGGAGACCACAGCCGTCCGAATCCGACCGACGCCCCTGTGGGAGCCAGGTGTGCGTAACAGGCGGGGGCCGCCTGGGCCTACTTTGTTTAACCCCGGTCCGTGCCGTGGCACAAGGGCCTTGCCTTGGGCCACGTCGGACCAGTACGCAAAGCCCAGGGGGGCCAGGGCAGGCAGGTGTGCGCTGCTGCTGCCCATACTGCAGCCGCGGCCCGTGGCCCGCGACCACTCCCGCATCATGCCAATTGTGCCGTTTTATATTTTCGGCATTTTTCCCCAAAAAATGGCGAAAATATAAAACGGCACAATTAGCATGATGCGTGGTCGTGGGCCACGACTGATCATGGGGCCTACCTGGTCACGAAAGGGTTAACAGCTGGCAAATGGTGTTGGCTCCTAGCAAATGCCTATAAAGATCCAACACGGTTGGTTTTGAACATGCTATTGTTACCAGTAATTCAGTGAGAGTTTCACTAGTAATTCAATGCTAGTTCACACATACTGCTTATGAAATGAAGTGGCTGAAGGCACACTTCGCTAAGACATTTTTAATTACACCAGAAGCTGTAATTTTGACAGTGCAAATAGAGCAAACCTAGCCATAAACTTGGGGGGGGGGGTAGTATCTGCAATCAAGCCATTATCTTCAGAAAGAAGCACAGAAAGCCAAGATCTAGCTTAAAACGATCGCAGGTGTGTGTGTTTTGGGCAGGTATAGGGTGTGACCATGGAGACTAGTATGGCCATTTGCTTTTTACCCACCTGCCCAACACCCAAAGGCTGTGTATCCCCCTCACATCCCCTTCTCCCTCAGACCTTCACTTGCCATGACAATAGTATGCTTTAGAAGCACCATCTAATAGGCAAAACAAAACACAGGAAACATTCACAGTAACTGCAGGACAAAACGGAGCACATTCTAAAAACTGACACCCCAACGACCCCGCCCCAAATAGTGCCGCCCTTAATCGGGAGATTCCTTCCCAGGATCAAGGCGCGTGGAGATCCTGTGGAGCACATTTCTGACAGAACAAGGGACCGTGTAATTTTCAATTTGGGGAGCGAGCTAATAGTAGACTCGCCTTTTTGAAAGAAATCGCACGGTAGCAGAGTAGCTTTGCACAGTGTGGGGCGCGTTCACATTATGAAGTGAAGGTTTTCGAATAAGGAATCTTGATGGGCAGTGAATACCAAACGACCTCAATGACGAGGGACACAAAGGAGGAGCATATACATTCACGTGCACTGCAAATGACCCACTTGCTACATTGCTGGGTGACATGGCACAGAGCCTTGCGCTATACCACTCTGCAAGAAGATGAGTCCTAGGGCATCATTAGGTATATGGTGGTTTAAAATGCAACCAATTAGTTGCAGCCACGTGAAATATTTACAGCACATGGAGTAAATACGGGTTATTTGTTCAGTCCATCCAGTACTTTCCATGTACCCCATGAACATGTAAATATCCCATGTGTTGCCAACTCATAGGGTGATTTAAGAAACCACATCTGTACAATAACCATCATATTCACAGTGAGGCTCATAGGCACAACGTCTTAGAAGGAACAGAAAAAAAAAACAGTTCTGCTTGGTAAAAGTTAGAGGACGTACAAAAGAGCTGGCATCTTGGGTACACTGCAGCTGCTTGCAAAGTTGAGCAAAGTTGTGTACTGAGCAGCGCGAGGCAGACAGCCCACTGTGTACCGCATGCAATGGCCCCCTGTACTTTTTGCTGGCTTTCCTGGGTTTGTGACTAGTTTTTTACCCAGCCAGGCTTAATCTCAAGCATAACCAGAGGCAATGCTGGGTGGGGGGGCTTAGGGGGCCATAGCCCCGGGTCTTTTGGTTCTAGCCCCGGATAGAATCTCAGGAGCTACAACCAAAAGGCTGGCTAGACCAGAGTCTCGACAGTCCCAACATTAGTTTAGCCCCAGATCTTTTCCAGTCCTAGCAACACCCCTGAGCACAACAGATTGTGGGTCTGCATTTGTGCTGTGCCCTACCGCCATTATGACTCCTAAGGTAGGGATACCCCTTAGTCTGCTAGAGAGAGGTCCTTCTCGGTTAGTCATGTGGCTAGGCTGGTGATGGGTCTTCGCCAGTGTAAAGGGTTCCTCGAAGACTTGTTAGATCACTTGACTATCCTTTGTCTCTCTTTGTGTATGTGAGAGAAGGGGGCCATCTTTGGACACAAGGAGGTAGTGTTCGTCTCCTAGGCCTGGGGGCTGTAGTCAGTCTGAAACCAGTTCTGACTGGCACATTCAGATGTATGTCTGGAACAGTGTAGATGAATTCCTTTGCAAGCAAGGCCTTTCTAGAATGCATAGGTGTTCTTGGTGGGGTGGTCTAGCCTTTGGTAGGCCACCCCTTAGTTTGAATTCCATTTGAGGGTGTGGTATTCACTCATTGATTTCTGAAGGAGTAAATAACTGACCACTCACTTGGTCTACAGCTGGACTGCCTAAACTGCACTCTGGAAGGCTGTAGCAGAATTAACTACCCGTTGTTATAGAAGCAGAAACATGGTGCAAGTTCCTGGCCATCATGATCTAATAGCAGTGCCTGGCAGAAGCTTACACCGTATGCACAAGGCCAAAATGTTGGCTTTGTCAATGCTTGTGTTTGAACAAGATCTCAGTGGCTTTGCCAATACTGTTTTAACAGGATTGCCAATGCTGTTTTTAACAGGACTTCAGCGAAGGACACGCAGGGTGCTTATAAATCGGGTGCCTGAAGGGCTGCAGCAAATTAATTTTGTAATGTGAGCTCTGCAAAGCGTACTTTTAAAGCCCCAGAACGAAAACATTACAAAAATGTATATATTGCAGCGTTATACAACTGATAACTGGCACATGGTGGTAGTTGCTGGTACTTTCTTTACAAATTGTACTAATGATTATTCTGGTGCAGCTTCAATGTTACAAACAGTTAACTCTCTCCTTCATGTGTGAAAACCATTTTAATACTGCTCTGAGCCTATGTTGCCCTTTCTCAGATCAGTCTCTCGCTTTCTCTTTACAGACCATAAGCAACACCTTACATCAGGGGTGCACAACTGATTTTGACAGAGGGCGAAAGTACCTTACATGAAGGCTATAGTGGGCTGAAAAGTAAATGTGGGCGGGGCGGTAGGCGGGGCGTGGGAGGAGGCTTTTTAAACCCCCAATTTGTACTAAACACATGGAAAAAGAATGTTTTTCAGGGGTAACAATTTTTATTTGCATTTCAAACTTACATTTTGTACTACACATTTTCCATTGTTATAATTTACTTCTATTTAGTTATTGTATCTCGCCTGTTTAATTAAAAATATTTAATTGACCCTAGATTGGACATGCCGTTATTTTGGACTGCTACAGTTTGCTATTTGGGTTGCCCAAGAGGAGTATGGCCTTCGTTGAGTCAGGTTTCCTCAAAAAGCCAAAGATGAACATCTCCTAATTGTGCCTGTTTTAGCTTTATTATTGGGTTCACTCTTCGAGTGCAACACTATGTCCCATGGCCCCCTCACCCCCAACCAAACACTATGCCCCATGGCACCCTCACCCCCAACCAAACACTATGCCCCAGGGCACCCTTACCCACAACCAAACACTATGCCCCATGGCCTCCTTACCCCCAACCAAACACAATGCCCCATGGCCCCCTCGCCCCCAACCAAACACTATGCCCCATGGCCCCCTCACCCCCAACCAAACACTATGCCCCATGGCCCCCTCACCCCCAACCAAACACTATGCCCCATGTCCCTTACCCCCAACCAAACACGATGCCCCATGGCCCCCTCACCCCCAACCAAACACTATGCCCCATGGCCCCCTTACCCCCAACCAAACACTATGCCCCAGGGCCCCCTTACCCCCAACCAAACACTATGCCTCGTGGCCCCCTCACCCCCAGCCAAACACTATGCCCCATGTCCCTCACCCCCAACCAAACACTATGCCCCATGGCCCCCTCACACCCAACCAAACATTATGCCCCATGGCACCCTCACCCCCAACCAAACACTATGCCCCATGGCCCCCTTATCCCAACCAAACACCATGCCCCAGGGCCCCCTCACACCCAACCAAACACTATGCCCCATGTCCCTCACCTCCATCCAAACACTATGCCCCATGGCCCCCTCACACCCAACCAAACATTATGCCCCATGGAACCGGAACCCTCACCCCCAACCAAACAATATGCCCCATGGCCCCCTCACCCCCAACCAAACACTATGCCCCATGGCCCCCTCACACCCAACCAAACATTATGCCCCATGGAACCCTCACCCCCAACCAAACACTATGCCCCATGGCCCCCTCACCCCCAACCAAACACTATGCCCCATGGCCCCCTCAACCCCAACCAAACACTATGCCCCATGTCCCTCACCCCCAACCAAACATTATGCCCCATGTCCCTCACCCCCAACCAAACACTATGCACCCATACAGACCCGAACCCCCACCTCCAACTCAGCACACACACAAACATGCACCCATATAGACCCCAACCCCCCACACCGCCAAATCAGCACACTCTCAAACAAGCACCCATACAGACCCGAACCCCCCACCTCCCCAACTCCAAACCCCCACCCCCCAAATCAGCACACACACAAACCAGCACCCATACAGACCCGAACCCCCACCCCCCAACTCAGCACACACACAAACATGCACCCATACAGACCCGAACCCCCCACCCCTCCACCCAACTCCAAATCCCCCACTCCAAATCAGCACACACAAACCAGCACCCATACAGACCCAAACCCCCACCCCCCACACACACAAACATGCACCCATAAAGACCCGAACCCCCCACCCCCCAACTCCAAACCCCCCAGCCCCCAACTCAGCACACACACTCTCAAGCATGCACCCATACAGACCCGAACCCCCCACCCCCCAACTCAGCACACACACAAGCATGCACCCATACAGACCCAAACCCCACCCCCCTACTCAGCACACACACAAACATGCACCCATACAGACCCGAACCCCCCATCCCGCCACCCAACTCCAAACCCCCACCCTCCAAATCAGCACACACAAACCAGCACCCATACAGACCCGAACCCCCACCCCCTACTCAGCACACACACAAACATGCACCCATAAAGACACAAACCCCCCCATCCCCCAACCCCAAACCCCCCACCCCCAACTCAGCACACATACTCTCAAGCATGCACCCATACAGACCCGAACCCCCAACCCCCAACTCAGCACACACACAAATATGCACCCATACAGACCCGAACCCCCCACGCCCCCCCAACTCCAAACCCCCCACCACCCAAATCAGCACACACACAAACCAGCACCCATACAGACCCGAACGCCCACCCCCCAACTCAGCACACACACAAACATGCACCCATACAAACCCGAACCCCCCACACCCCCAACTCCAAACCCCCCACTCCCGAAATCAGCACACACACACACAAGCACCTATACAGACCCGAACCCCCACCCCCAACTCAGCACACACACAAACATGCACCCATACAGACCCGAACCCCCCCGCCCCCAACTCTGCACACACACAAACATGCACCCATACAGACCCGAACCCCCACCCCAGCACACACACAAACATGTATCCATACAGACCCGAACCCCCATCACACCCCCAACTCCAAGCCCCCCACCCCCCAACTCAGCACACCCACAAACATGCACCCATACAGACCAGAACCCCCCACCCCCCAACTCCAAACCCCCACCCCCCAAATCAGCACACACACAAACCAGCACCCATACAGACCCAAACCCCCCACCCCCCAACTCAGCACACACAAACATGCACCCATACAGACCCGAACCCCCCACCCCCCAACTCAGCACACACACAAACATGCACCCATACAGACCTGAACCCCCACCCCCCAAATCAGCACACACACAGACCCGAACCCTCCACCCCCCAACTCAGCACACACACAAACATGCATCCATACAGACCCGAACCCCCCACCCCCCAACTCAGCACACAAAAAACATTCAAATCAAAACATTCATACACATCCGACACCCCTCCCCCACCCCCGCATCTCAACATTCACACAAAATACATTCAAATCAAACATTCATACACATCCGACACCCTCCCACCCCCGCATCTCAACATACACACAAAAAACATTAAAATCCAAACATTCATACACATCCGACACCCCCCCGCATCTCAACAAACACACAAAAAACATTCAAATCCAAACATTCATACATATCCGACACCCCCCTGCCCCCGCATCTCAACATACACACAAAATACATTCAAATCCGAACATTCATACACATCCGACACCCCCCACCCTCGCATCTCAATATACACACAAAATACATTCAAATCCAAACATTCATACACATCCGACACAGATCCGACCCCCCCCCCCATTGCAACATACACACAGAAACATAAAGCAAAACAGACCCGACACACAAACACAAACAGACCACTTACCGGAGACGTGCTGGAAGGCAGGTAAGCGGCAGGTAAGCTGGAACGCTGGAATCGTACTACGGCTGGCGTGGTCCAAGGCTGAAATGCCTTCCGGCATCAAGCCTTATGGACCACGCCAGCCGTAGTGCTGGCCCTCCATTGGTGCAGCACACACGCATTACGTGGCTCGTAGGAGCGTCGTGGTGCGTGTGTGCGCGGAGCCAATGAGGGCCAGTGTTTTGTCCGGCCCGGAAGACAAGAAAGACTTTCCTAATGGAGGGCGGCCGTGGGCCGCCCTCCATTAGGAAAGTCTTTGTGCCTCGCGGGCCGAACAAAAGAGCATGGTGGGCTGCAACTGGCCCGCGGGCCGTATGTTGTGCACCCATGCCTTACATGAACAAATCCAACCAATCCAGGGCAATTGTGCAACTAAAAATATCGGACTTCAACCTCCACAGTGCACCTTCCAGGATTTGGATTTCCCATAGCCTGCAAAGGAGTTCATTGCAGTGACCATTCTCCAGAACGAGGTGAGCTAGCATGAGTCTTTTGTAGGGTTTGGTGCTCAGGGCACTCCAACTCTATTTGTGTTCATCTGTAGTAAAGAAGGCACACAGCTATCTTGTTTACATTTTTTTTTTAAAGAAGCCCATGTTTGTGGGGATCAATGAGGTGGGGGAAATCTGATGAACAGTACAGACTACAGAATGGCATCTATGAGAGGGTGGCATGTGAAAATGGAAAGTCATACATATAATGCAAAAAGGCCTGCTTATGGTTCAATGGAAGCAAACCTGTCCATTTGGAAACTGTTTTTCGAAGGATAGGATTGGGTGGTGGTTCCCACTTACCTCATGATGTCCTGGTATCTTCCAGTTGAATGGTATACAGTAATTTGTTTTACTGCTGTAAAATCCCACAGTCTTTCAAACATCAGAATACCTTCTTTCTAATCTTCACCATTGCTCCCACAGTGCTTGGGCGGGGTTGGGGTTGTGTCATGCAGTCAGAAAAATCTCCCTACATTCTAAACAATGTTTTTTTTAGAACAGTATTAACAGAACAAACTTGCCTCATTTCTTCCATAAGTACTAATTTGCCAAACAAGCTGCAATACGTACTGTGTGACTGGTGTCACATTTGCTATTGGACACGTGTGTTAACGCATGCATAGATAACATCGGCAATTATACTCAACTGTACTGGTCGATGATAAGTACAGCAGAGTTGTGTATAATTGCAGACGCTATCTGTGTCTAGTACCGACTAATTATACTTATGTGCTATTGAAGAGCATACCTAACAATGACTACATGATCCCATCTACATATACACATATACATGTACATAATCATTTTGCTTATTAACAGGTGTCACTGTTGCCGAAAATGAATTCAGTGGACCAATTACTCTCAAAACCATTTTCCGGACTCGCACACAGTGAAAAACTGGAGGTGAAAAGACTAGGGCCTGATCGGCCAGAAGTAAAAATTGAACAGTCCACCAAAGATAGGGGAAAGGCTTACACACACACATTTTGCATGGTATGGTATGAAAAGAAGACAGGGCTCACTGGTAGCATTGCTAAGCGGTCTTTGTTCTGCTTACCTTGCCTGCTGTTTGGAGGTGAAACGGCCTGGACAAAAACAGGAGTAACTGACTTAAAGCATTTGTCAGAAAAAAGCAAGAGACATGAATCGTGCAAATCTCATATTGAGAATATATTACAGCTGCGCATGTTGGGAAGTGTAAACATTGCAACACAGTCGGATGATGCCTATCGCCGGAGCGTGATGAGGCATAATGAGGACGTGGATAAAAACCGATACATCTTGTCAAAGTTAATAGACTGTGTGCGTTTTTGTGGTGCGTTTGAATTGGCTTTACGTGGCCATGATGAAAATGAAGACTCTTTAAATCCTGGTGTATTTAGAGGCCTGGTGGATTTTGTATCCAGCATAGACAGTGCAATGGAACTACACTTAAAAAATGCAAGGTGTATTCAAGGGCACTTCAAAACAATTCAGAATGAACTGCTGGACTGCATGCTCACAGTCACCAGAGAGATCATTGTAGAGCAGTTAAAATGCACTGATTATGTGGCTATTCAGGCAGACGATACAACTGATGTTTCCACTAAGACTCATTCTGTGCTAGTCTATCGCAAACATTGATGAACGATACAGATTTGTTGAAAGGTTTTATGGATTCTCTCATCTGAAAGACTCTAGTGCGCAGACCATTGCTACTTCCATAATGGAAAAATTGGACAAAGTATTCCCTGAAGATTGCCACACAAAAAAAGTAATTGCGCAAACATATGATGGTGCGAGTGTAATGAGGGGGGTGTCTGGTGGTGTCCAAAAGAAAGTAGCTGAAGTGTATCCAAATGCACATTATGTACATTGCTATGCACACCAGCCTAACCTCATCATTGAACAGGCTGTTTCAAAAATCTCAGAAGCTCGAGTTTTCTTTTGTGATATCTCTGGCTTCTGTCCATTTTTTTCTCATTTTCCAAAAAGAACCGCAGTTCTAGATGAGGTATCAGATCACAGACTTCCAAAACCATCTCGCACTCGCTGGAGCTACTATATTCGGGTAGTGGAAGCCATGTATCAGCACAGGGAAGTACTCTGTACATGCTTTGAGCTCATTATTGAAAGACAGACTGATTTTGAGGGGGTTACTGTGCATGAGGCCCAGGGATTCATTCGAACTCTGAAAGAGAAGGAGTTCCTTTTCTTCCTTTTTTTGTTCAATGACATAATGCCCCATGTCGACATTCTATATTACCAGCTTCAGAAGCGAGACATTGACTCTGTGTATGTGCAGAAAGCTACTGCAACTTTTATCAAGTGCATTGGCAGAGTACATGTAAGCACTGACAATCTGGAAGCTAAACTTCCATCATAAGCAACTTTTTCAGGTCGCAATGCAAATAAGAACACTTTGAATCTTTTGGCTAAAGAAGTATGCGATATTATAGTTACACAAGCCCAAGAACACTTTGCATTTACTAACCACTTGGAGGGGGCCAAATTGTTGCAGAGTGACCTATTTCAAACACATGGACAGTCTTTTCCCAATGATGCACTGAATGCAACTGTCCAAGCGTACCCCATGTTAAACAAGGAAAGACTGCGCACTGAGCTTTCAATTGTTCATGAGAGACCAGAATCTGTAGTTCAAGTGGGGCAATTTCTTTATTAAAATTGTTCGTTGAAAACAATCTCGAAGAAGCATTTAGTGAGACAATGTAGTTATTAAAAATTCTGATTACTACACCCATGACAACAGCTGAGTCTGAGCGCTGTTTCTCCACCCTGAAGTGAATTAAAACATTCTTGAGAAACACAATGGCCCTCATTACAACCTTGGCGGAGGACCATGGTGCTATTAGCACCATGGTCCATGCCGCTAAGGTTGCAATTCCGCCATGGTGGATGGCGGAATTACAGCCTCATTCCAAGGTGAGTGGGGCGGTAATTCCCCATTCACCAATGGCCCCTTCCCCATTCCCATTTTTGCCCCATAGGGCATAATGGGAATGGGGAAAGGCGATAATTACGGCACCGTAAATTACGGTGCCGTAATTATCGCCAAGGTCCCTTTGCGGCATGGCTTTTAACGCCTGCAAAAAGCAGGCGTTAAACAGCCATCCCGCAAAGGGAACCTTGTAATCAGGTGTTAAGGGTCGGCGCCATTTGCGGCGCCGTAAACCCCTTAACGCCTGTGTCGGAATGAGGCCCAATGACTGAGGATTGTCTGAATGCTTTGGCCATGCTGTCCATGTCAAAACAACGAATTCAAGAGATCCCTGACTTCAATACACAAACTATTGATAATTTTGCCTCTCTAAAAAATAGACATGCACAATTTGTGTACAAACTTTCAAAATGATTGACCCGTGAATGTTCTGTTACAAACAAGCTATTTGCAGTTATTTTGTGGGTTACCTTGAATTCTTTGTTTCAATGGCCTTATATATGTTAGGATTTTGTGTAAGGTTGCAGTGATCTATTTGACAGAACAGTGAGAAATGTGAAGTATGTTTGGATGTTATGGTTGTTGGTTGATTATAAAGCACTCAACATAATAAACTTAGTAAACTATTTCTGTTGCATTTTTCTCCATGCAATATGTATGTGCTATTTCTGAGACCTGTGCATTCCACGTGTTGCAACTTTGAGCAACTGAAGCAATGGCAACTCAGCGAGGCAGACAGCCATTAGAGGTAGGACAAATGTTGCATTAATTAAGTGGTTAAAAACTAAAGTAATATTTTAGCTTAGTTTCCCCCTTTCAGAAAATGCCTATAATCCCACCTTAGTAGGAGGATGAACGCATGTGAATGCCAGTAACAGCATGACAAACATATGTTTCCATCATTACTGACTATATAATGAATTTCTTTATGCATACACCATAGTACCAGCTATTCTCAATACAAGCTGCTGTAAAATACACCATCACACTTGCACACGTAAGACTAGTGTACCACCATTAATATATAAAACCGAATGCTTTTTTCATATTTTGGTGGGTTTTTTGGACAGTAAATTGCACATTTTGTAGGCCATTTTTCCAAACATTTCCCGGGGGGAGAACCCCCCCGCAGACCCCTTGGGGGAGGTGGGCTTGTGCGCTGCGCGCGCTCGCTACTAAATTCACCCTGGAAAATGTACGCCCAAGTTTTCAAACTCACCAGCCGCCACTGGTAAGACCTTCTTCACAGGCCCCTTGCAGTATTCTCAAATACTTTCAGTGTCTCCGATACTTTCAATGTATCTAGTTCTTTGGTATTCCCTTCCCCAAGCTTCAACTTGTACAAGTTCCAAACATCACAAAAGAAATATAACACAGTTCCTTTTGAAGCTTCTCTGGGTTCCCTTCCCCAAGCTTCAATCCTTTCCATACCACAAAACAATAAGGGCTTGATTCATGGAATATTTGCCCGGTTCAAAAGTGAATTTGCACTGCTGAAAAGTGACTTTGCACTGCCGACACAAACCCTGATTCATGGAACTGTGCAAAGTGTATTTTTGCCATGCAAAGTCCGGGCAAGTCATTTTGTACCGCAAAAATCACTATGCACTGACTTTGCCCGGACGTTGCACTGCAAAAATACACTTTGCACGGTTCCATGAATCAGGGTTTGTGTCGGCAGTGCAAAGTCACTTTTCAGCTGTGCAAATTCACTTTGAACCAGGCAAATATTTCATGAATCAGGCCCCAAGTATCCAACTTTAATTGGCCTCCCAGGGTTCCCATCCCCAAGAGCAGGCCCCTTTCAGTTTCCAACACAACTTCAGTTTTGTCAGTACGCATTTTTCTTTTCATACACAGTTCTTTCACATTTTTGGGGTTCCCTTCCCCTTTTGGTTTCAAACACAAGTTCAGTTTATCAGGATGTACCTTTCCTTTTATATACAGTTCTTTCACACATACTTCACTTGTGGGGTACCATCAGAGACTTTGGAAACCGCCAGGTTCTTTGCTTCTCCTAGGCTTGATCGCTCTGATCTGTAACCCCTCTCTTTATTCCTTGCTCTTCCTTTTTAACCTTTCACCATCAGGTGCTTTCAGCTCTCCTTCTTGTTCTCCTTTGCTTCTTTCTCGTGCGCACTTTCACCTTCCCTTTTCTGTTCCGTTTATTTCACAGTGCACACTTGCACCTTCCTTTGCTTTCTTTCTCGTGCTTCCTGCACACTTAACACACTGTGCTCTCTTTAACGTGCACGCTTCGCGCTATTCAAAAGTATTTATTCCACATTTACTTCTTTGCACTCTTCAAATGCTTTTCTTTAATTTTTACTTTTCTTCTGTGCCGTTAGCACAACTCCCTTTTTTCTATTTCTCTCATTCTGCTTATTTCTTACACTTGCTGTCATTCATACACTTCGTCTCACTTTCCGCTCCATGACCGCTTTAAAATGGTGTCTTTCTCTCGCTCCGCTCCAGTGCAATGCACGCTCCCGAGCTTCTCTCTCCTACTCACCAGGCAGCGTCGCATTGACAAGCAGTATCTCTGGATACATGGGGTTGAGGTCAGGGTCTCACTACCTGCCCCTCAGCCTCCCTTGGGACCGGCACATGCCCCAAGGGAACAAGCATTTTACCGAATGCCACCAGCAGAATATAGGCTGCCTTACTCTGGCTCCTTCGAGGTACAGCTCCCTAGCCAAGCTGCAGCCCCTTTCAAACACTGGGCTAGCGTCTCGGCACACAGTTTTCCTACATGCTTCGCCTCCTGTTGCTCTCTGCTCCTTGGCTTCTGTGGTACGGACAGCCTGCCCAGCTCGCTCTCTCCCTTGTGAAAAACCACACCTTTTATAGTGGAAACAACAGTCAAGTGGAGTCAGGTGTGAGCAGCGATTATTAAATGCCTGACCCTGCCTGACTCTATTAGTGGGACAACTTGAGTTCTTTCTACAGTGGATTGCCCTTACTTTCCCCACGTTGTTTCTGTAAGTAATATTCCCTGCTCCTAGTTTCTTCTTCCATGTCTCAGTAGTTGCTGGAAATGGGGAGGGGAAGATGGGGTGAGATTGAAAATACCCCATGAAGGCTGAGGGACAGTGGGTTTGAGTATTATTGGGAATGGGGGAATACCATGTCTCGCTCTTGGGTATCCTCCTCCCAATCCCTCATGACCCTCCACTAAGCTCATCTTCCCTCGCTTGTCCACCGTCAGGGTCAGGATCCAAAAGTGAAGGCCCTTGCCTGGGCACCGGAATGGACGATCACGAGGGAGTAGGTGGGAGAATATTGTCATTTTCCTTACAGTGTCCGTACTTTCTCTCTAGCTTTCAGATGAATGGATTTTAAATGCCTTGCAAATGTGACACCCAAACACAGGCCGCGATGCATTTCATACTACTCTGTGCCTGCCACTTTAGCTCTGCAACCTTTTTCTGACCTATTCCCAAAACATCCTTATTCACCATATAGGGGGGGTCACCAAAAAATAAACAAATATTGCCAAAGCCAATATTATGAACTTATGTGTAGGCAGATAATTAGAACAGCAATGCCAGATTCCATATTGCTCACTTAACAAAGTAAGGCATGTTGTCAAACTTGGGCCCAGTTGACACAGTATTCCCTGACTCCATTATGCCCAGTTAACACAGTATGCCATTCCATTGTGCCCACTTAGCACAGTGTGCCCACATTCTATTATGCCCACTTAGCACAGTATGCCCAGATTCCATTATGCCCAGTTAGCACAGCATGCCCAGATTCCATTATGCCCATTTAGCACAGTGTGCCCAAATTCAATTATGTCAAGTTACTACTGTAGTACCAGCTACCGTTAGGTGCACTCTGCATAGAATTGCCAAGTTTTGCAATAGTGAACAAACAAGAATGAGAAACAGGAGTGGCAAAAGGAGAGTTATACAGAGCGAAGTAAGGGTGCTGTTTACACGCAGGCTGGTGGTCAACATTGAATGTTTTCATCTCTGTTTGCGCAGCAGGGGATCACTGCTAACTGTTGGACCATATCTGTAAACAGGAAATACTTCCCATTTGCAGATGTTCGTGTGGTATTTGTACACAAAAAACGATTCCACGTCACATGTGTTTGTGATTGCTGCACAGAGTCAGCGGAATCCGCCTTCGTTCCCACACTCCCCTGCCTCACACGACAGTATCATTGATACTCCCTGCTCAAGTGGCTGCCCCATGGAAAGCAAAGCACTGCGCCCACACATGGCGTGAAGGATGCAGAAAAGGAGCAGCCATTTTGTTATATTAATTCTCCTGTTATTGATTTGCACTTGAAAGGTGCTGCTAGGATCCCAGTTCAATGCTACCCATTCAAATGCCCTTAAAAATATTAGGTTCATTGATCCTGACCGATAGGACTCCAATCCAGGGTCGGACTGGGGCAACACATGGGCTGGGGCACCAATGAAGAAGTGTCCCACATTCATTTATTTTGTGACAGCCTATTTGACTGGTATCCAAAGGGGAGTTTATTTAGGAAAAATGTGTTGCAAATTCTACATTTTAAAGAATAATTGTTCAGTGACACTGGTCAAAAGTAGCTGCACAGTGAAGTAACTCATCAACATGGCCCCCTAAAACAAAAGACTGCCCACTTGAGCTAACAAACTGGCCCACTCAAGCAGGTTGGTCCTGAATGTAGGGCATTGCCCATTGGCCTTCAATGCAGCTGGAGGCTGAATGTGGATAAGAATGAGATCTCTGCATCAGCTGCACACATCCTAAAACATCTACCTGGGTTTTGTATACGTACTCACAGTGCTCAGCCCTACAGGTAAACGTTGTAGCAGCCAATCCCATTCCCTAAAATAGGCAAATACACCCAAAATGAAAAAATATGGATTCGGACTAGGAAGCCACAGACACAGAGGATGCTGCCCCTGCCTCTCCCCACGCAGATTCACAGACATATTCAGAGCAGCGGCACCAGCAGAGTAGTTTCACTGGCCAGAGATCTAATATTACTGCCTGGTCTGAAGAAAGACTTTTAATCTGCACAAACTACTAGGTGCAAAAACGAATTGATTCCAAAAAGAAACCTGTTTTAGATTTCAAATATATTTGCATTCTCCTATAAGTACCCCCATTTTGAATGGGAATACAAGTCTAGATTAGTCAGTGCTCATCACTCAAATATTAACTCATGTAAGGGGACTTTTAAAGACAATGGCTGTCCCAATAACCCACTAATGATAACAAGTTTCCAATTTAGATAGAGAGAAGCACACTGCTCCACAACATTTGGGGGTGGCTATGGGGCTAAATGAAAGGACTATCCCACTCACTGGGAGGCCAGAGGCACCCCACATTCAGCTTCAGACTACCATGTTTGTATGTCCTGCGTAGCGCTGTATCGCACTCCTGGCATCCTAGCAAACTACCTAGCATACTCTATATTTAAATGGTGGGCACAGTAGCTGGCATCCCAAAAGATAGAAGTATCAACATGCCGTCAGTGAATATATTGTTTATAGAAGGGCCGGCTGAAAAAGTGTCAGGGCTGGTGGGGGCCCATTCAACATGACATTCATCCCCTTATACCCATTTGCCTTGCAACTAGGAAAAGCAGTCTGAGGCAACAGAGAGGTGCTTCACTTATAATTAAATCAAAGGAATACAGCAAGGTGGGTAATAGCTGCTGATTGTCTCTGGCCAGGCAGCCAGCTGTAAGCTGGAACACTGAATGTCTACTGAAAAGCTACCAATTGCTCTATGACAGTAGGGTACTAATGCCGGGGAACCAGAGTCAAAAGGCAACGAAGTGATAAGAATGTTACTAGATAAGGCAAAAGGGAGCTAATGGCCTGAGTGCGCCGGTAACGTGTGTGCTGAGCATGTTTAAAGACATATGTTTCTGGGTCATAAGACTGCCAACATGGGGCAGCTGTTCGGGCTCCCCTGAGAGGCCCAGGGCCCATTTCACCTGGAAAAGTTGAAAGTCCCTGAAGCTGTCCCAGATTTATACCCATTGACTTTGGTTGGGAGTGTCTTGTGTTCCATTCTGGCAAAGCAGCTCAGTGAGTTAAGCACTTGCACTGACATCTGAGTGAGTTAGTCTTGCTGTGGCATGGAGGATGAAGAGCTGGTAGAGTCAACCCTTCATCCTTCTATGGTCGATACATTCAAAACCATTAAATTGGACATTAATGACACCTATTGTTACAGTGCTTAGAACCATAAGGAATCCAGCATCAAGCGCTACATAAACAAGTGGTAATACTACATGATATTATTGTGTGAGGAAACCCTGCTCCCATACATCTCTAAATCTCATCACTCTGGCATTGGAATCATACACAAAACATAATCCCTTGGAGGGCAGCTCAGAGGCCAAGAGGTCACAGTCACATACGTCCTTTATAAAGATGGGTGCCCACCTATCTACAGTCATCAGTTCATGGCAGGGCAGGTAAGGGGTTAATATTTCCAGAAAGGTTGCACCTGGCACCTAATTTAACTGTCCAAAGAATGACCAATGCTGAGGTGAACTGTGCAGTGCCTGGAAACTACTCAGTGTGCATAAATGTGTTGCCCGCCTATGGAGGCCCAGGGAACATTGTCTCATGGAGCTCTGGCAATGCTGAGTGAGCCTAGACACTTAAGGAGGCTATTGGACAGTGGCCCATCGTTTGGCTTGGCAGCTTTAGATTCCTGATAACTAGGGCAGGAGCAAGTCAAAGTCCTGAGAGCTCGTCTACTGTGACTGAGGGCAGGGCCGGCCCTCGAATTTGCGGGGCCAAGTGCAGCAGATTAAGTGTGGGGCCCCTTAATTTGATGTGATAACATCACTGGAAGTGACATCACAAGATGATGACCACTACGTATGTAGGCAGCAGCGATACATGGTAATCCAAGAGGAACATTTCCAATAATTACATTAGCAAAGTATAAAAGGTACCCACCTTTTAAGCCCAACAATTTATAATGAAATATTCAAAAGAAAATAAAATGAAAACATAATGTGTGAGCTTTAATGACACTTTTATGTGTTCTTGTGGGTAAGCATATGCATTAGAAACATGGGTGATAGAAAATCTGAGAACTCACATATGAGGGTACTTTATAAAAAGTGATAATTGCATGCATGTTGTCACCAATGTTAGTAAGGGGTACCCTGCATGCATTTCTAAACATTTTAAATGAATGTGTAAAAGAAGGCAAAATGGCCTTTTACTCTTTCTTGTTAAACTCTGTTTATTAGCAAATGTAAATTCCACCTACAAATTACGCTTTGCAGATAGCATTTACTGATGGTATCAACCTGCGTTTAGCAGATGCAAAATGGAGGCAAATTCCAAAGGAATCCATTTGTTTTGCGAATGCATGAAAATCTCATGCAGGGTTAAAACAAACTGTACTTTGAAGACAGAGGAGAAAAGCACAGGGGAAATGGTAGTTACAGTACCTCAATACAGGACCAATGGAAATAGGAGGAATGCCAGGATGCAGGGAACAACCACAAATGCTAGTACATGGCCAAGTACACACAGCAGATGGGTGGAAGGAAGGGGTGGTTGGGAGCAAAGCACATGCCCTCCTAACAGTTCCAGTGGAAGCAGTGCAAAAGGAAAACAACATTTGCCTCAAGGAATGGAAACAAGTCTGAAACTGCTCACATGAGTGGAAAAAATCAGAGCCCATGCCATTCATACCACCTGAAGGCGCTTCCTTATGTTTCCATAATGATAGTCCAGTAAAGGTTGGAGAGAATAAGGGGTGTAAGCAGGTCTTGGAGGTACCAGGCATGAAGGATGCAACCGCAGTGCTTGTGGACCGCTACTGGTCCTGCAGGTTGAGGTCATACCTGCAACTGTCACCTGACTGGGGAGGAATATGTTCACTCATACAGTTTAACACGCCAGCATTTGTAGTGCCCTAGCAGGACATACAAGCAGACCGATTCTCCAAAATGGATACTAGCCAAAGGAAGAAGAGATCTGTAAGTGTGAACAGAGGGAAAAGAGGGAACTATGCATCATCAAAAATGGAAGAGGCCCTGGATGCGATACCACCAGAGCGCAGACTGTTCAGCAGAACGGAAATGTTCTTTGCGTCCATTGTTCCAGCAGGCTAAACTAGCATGAACACCAAAGGGCTCCAAATAACGCGTCGGGTGCTGATACAGATGATAAATTCAACCGTCAAGGGGTTCAAACCCATCAAGGAAGAGCTGCAAGCAGTGAGGTTAATGGCTCTCCAGAACAGATAGGTTCTAGACCTTCTCGAGGCCATGGAAGGGGGCGTTTGCGCCAAGATCGGATCTTCTTGCTGTACATTTATTCCTGACCGTGATGAAGACAATGGGACCCTGACAGAGACTATTGCCGATTATCAGAGCTGCATGCTAAGATGTAGGCAGAAGCAAATACTGTAGGAAAAGACGAAGGATGGCTGTCATATATTTTTTCATGGATACCCACATGGATGGCCAACGGACTGAAAGTATTGTTGGCACCCCTGGTACTAGCGTTGTTCGCTTTTTGTGTCATCAGAATAGCCTTCACGCAATGCGAAAAGACCACTGAAAAGACCATTGGGATGAAAGTATTAGTATTAGTAGACTTAGAGACTGAAGGAGATGACGTTACTGTCTTAGACAGCCATTCAGTCCATACCCAGTCCACGATCAGGAGGAGATGGAGATACCATCAATCGAACAAGTCGTATGGCCGCAAATCTTGAAATCAATGACGCCATCACTGGCATCACAACGTAGCCTCATTTAGCCATCCATTCATGAAGTTACACGAACATGCATTAGCTAATTGCATATAGACACGAACCACGTGCTTATGACTCACGCAGGTAGATGTCAGACACACATACATATCTCTATATAAAGTAACATTCTTCGCCAAAGTGGAACCACAAGAAGCCTAAATATACTTATACCAAGCTTGCATATGCTTGACTGCAACTAACATGGAAAAGCTATAAGGACACATAGGGAAGCTATAGGCCCACTGAATTGAATGAAGAAGGGGAGACAAGATTTAAGTACATGGAAGGGCTGGCATGATTGCTTCAGCCAGAGACAAGCAGAACGATGCACCCAGCCAAGGACGAGTGGAGACGGAAAGTTTCTGGTTACCAAGCTGATAAGCCATCTGCAAGAAATTCAGACTAAAATCCTCATAATTACAGGCAAGAGAGCTCCAATGTGTTGTCTCAACACACGTGACCCAGTGAAATAAAGTGCAGAGGCGAGGTGAGTGAACAGGGAGCTTTATTGTGCGGCCCCCGGAGACGAGGGCTGCCAGTTGGGGAATGGCTTGTAAAGTTCCGAGGTGGAACAAGGGGAAAGGAGCATTCTCATTCCAGGTGTAATGAAGAGATGCTTGACATTACAACATCTCCTTACCTAAGGGAACGAAGGGAAAGGAGGGGGGGGGACAAGGAGAGTGGGGTGGGAATGTTGGCTAAAAGAATTTAACAGGTAGGCATAGTGGTCAGTAGTAGATTAAATCATTGCTGAAGTTCCGGATGATCTTGCGATTCCTTTTCGACAGACTCTTGGCCGGTCTTTGCTCATACGGGTGGCAAAGTTCGTAGTTTCTTGTGTGTCTGGGGTGGTATGTCTCTTCAAAAGAAAGTTCATTTCTTGATTTTACGCCATCATGTTGTCTGTAGATGTGCTGTGTCTGCATGTGTCGTAGGTTGTTCTCTTGACGTTCTCTCTTGACCAAACGTCTTTGAGGTGGTTTTCAGAAGTGCTGGGTCTGCAGGTGTCATTGGTTATTTTCACAAGGTCATCGTGTGACCATCTCTTTCCATCATCCAATGTGACAGATTTGTCGTGACAACGTATCACTTTTTGTGGAGATCTGAATTTAGATTCACCATTGAGTATTTTCTTGGGTTCTCTAACGCATACCCAGTCTCCTTCCTGAAGGAGCATCTGTTTTGCTCCGTTCTTCTGGTCATAGTATGTTTTGTACTTCTTTTGCTTCTCCCTTATAGTTTTGTGGATTTGTTCCATGTCCACTTTTGGTTACATGTTCATTCTTGCCTCACCGGTGTCTAAGAAGATCCACGCTGGTCTCAGTTGATCGGTTGCGGTTCTGCCCTGCATTAAGGTGAAGGGCTCTGAGTTGGTGGTGGAGTGTGGCGTTGTTCTATATGCGTACAAGGCTTCCTTGAGGGTTTCTCTCCAAGGCATAGCGTTGGCAGTGGCTAGTTGAATGACACTTTTTATCAGTCTGTTCATTCTTTCCACCAAGCCGTTGGACATTGGGTGGTACAGTGACGTAGTGATGTGGTTGATGGATTTTCTATCGAGGAATTATCTAAATTCCAAAGAGGTGAACTGGGACCCGTTGTCTGAGACTATGTCTCTGGGGTCACCTTCCCTGTTAAATATTTCAGTTAGGAAGTCAATGACCTTCTTTGTAGTTGCACTGGTTTCCACCACACCCCATTCCGTACATTTGGAGGTGTAGTCAACGATTACGATGATGAATATTTTTGCTTCCTCCGGATTTTCGAAGGGGCCCATAATGTCTATTGCCAGCTTTGACCATACATGTTTGGGTGTTTCTACAGGCTGAAGTGGTGTTTTCCTTAAGATTTTCGATTTGTCACTGGGAGCACAGGCACTGCAGTTTTTTACTGTCTCGTCTGCCTCTTTCCACATATTGGGCCACCAGTAGTTGTTCCTCATTCTGTTCTTTGTCAAACTTCTTCCTAGATGTCCTTCGTGGGCTAGGTCAAGTAGTTTCTTTCTGAGTGCCACGGCTGGAATTACTCTGCTTCCCCTGAAGATGTGGTTTTTGTTCATGGATATCTCATCTTTAAATGGTGTGAAGTTCGCCAAATTTTGTCCAACACTGATCCAATCGTTTATCACAGCTCTTCTAATTTCTTGTTGTTCTGTGTCGGCTTTGGTGATGCGTGTCCATTCATCGGAGGGAATGGCAGGATTTATGGTGGCTATAATGTCCTCGTCTTGATCTTCATTTTCAATGTCTTGTTTGTTTTCAATGGTGGTTAGTCTGGAAAGACAATCTGCTACTTGATTCTGTGGACCAGGATTGTAGTAAACTTCGACATTGTATTGCATGATGTCCAGAAACCATATATCTCATACAGGGGTAGCCGCCTGACGATAATTAATGCATATTTTTAATGCTGTATGCCATTATTCAAAACAAAAGGGGATTAGTTGGTGTTTGCAAAGGTCACCACTATTCTGAACTTGTGTCAAAGTCTAAAGGATCCCAACAGGGAAAGGGGTTCAATGCACATTCATTCGTACATGTAGACACAAAATTTGTACATGGTGTAAGTTTATTACAACAAATATATTCACCAGGGTTTAATCAAGGTAAAAGAATTGGATGCTTACAAGGGCCATCAAGTAATATTTTCTAGGAACAAAAGCCCTAAAAAGCCTTCTGCAGCGAAAAGTTTACAGAAGTATAGGTCGTTCACATATATATATATATATTCCATCAAAACATCACATTAGTTGTAAACTGATGAGTATAAATGCAAAATAGAAAAAACAAACAATTAAATACAAAAGAAAACATAACATTCATTTACAAAAAGTTAAGTGCAGTGAGGTATGGTGATAGACTGTAGTAAAGCAAGAACATGTCTAATGGGCGCTTTTCTTTAGTGCAAGCGCAAGCATATAGAAAAGGTGCTTGTCCTTATATAATCAGGGCAAAACCTATATGTATCTGGATATTAGTCTATTAGCTATAGGTGACCAATCCCAGAAACCAGCATCTTATTCTCAGTGAAATAAGGTGTGGTGATTTTGATTGCAGGATGTTGACTAGAGGTTTGTGATTGGTCTTTAGGAGGATGGGTAAACCCCAAATCAGATTTCTGAAGTGTTGTAAGACCCACTTGACAGCCAAAGCCTCTCTCTCGATGGTGGAATAGTTCAATTCAGCACCTCTTAGTACTCTGGAAGCGAACGTCTTTGTTGGTGCGTTCAGCTAAACTCAATATTGTGTCCAGGAGTTTTTTTTTGGGACGGATGCCCTTGGCGTCAATGGAATGTCGAAAATATGAAACTTGACTGCACTTTATGTTACATTTCTCTAGTTTGAGGGTGAGTCCACTTCTTTGGATTATTCGTAATACGCCCATTAACTTGGCATCGTGTTCCTCCTCAGTTTTGGCTGATATGAGAATATCATCCTGGAAGCATTGTACTCCATCGAGGCCTCCGAAAAGATGCAACATGAGTCTCTGGAAGACTGCTGCGGCAGAGGCGAGCCCGAATGGCATTCTATTGAACATGTATGCTCCCAAAGGTGTGACAAAGGAGGTGAGGGCTTTAGAGCTGTCATCTAGAGCAATCTGGTGGTATGCTGAGGAGAGGTCCAAGGTGCTAAAGAAACTTGCCGGTTCCATGGTCGAGAGAAGTTGTGGGTGTCTGTCGACCCATATGTTCTTGTTTAAGTCCCTCAGGTCAACACACATCCGTATGGAATTGTCGAGTTTCTTTACCAGAACGATAGGGGCCAGCCATTCAGAACTTTCTATGGGTTGTATGATGTTCTCATTGCATAGACGTGTGAGTTCGTCTTTAAGCGCTGCTTTGGTTCCAAAGGGAACTCCACGTACTCGATGGACTACAGGGACAGCACTTCTTTTCAATATGATTCTGTGTTGGAAACCTTTAAGTAGTCCGATTTTGTTGCAGAACACTTTGGCAAATTGCTCAGCCAAGTTGGACTTAATGTCAGTGTTATTCTTTAACACACTCAATACAGGGATATCTTCCCTGGGATGAATTCTCACTTGGAAAGCTGCTTGTTCTTCCCATCCTACGACAGAGGACCCGTTCTTGGCTACAAACAGCTTGCAGTATGTTTGCCTGTCATGAAACTTGAGCTTGATCCATGTGTACCCAATGATGTCAATTGGGGTCTTTCCGTACCCCATGGCTCTCACCAGAGAGTTTCGTAGATTATGGACTTTGCCAGAGAGAACCTTCACAAAGGTTTCAAGGTCTACCATGGTATAGGGGGACCCTGTGTCCACCATTACTTTCAAAGGTATGTCGTTGACGTACATTTTGACCCATGGACCGCTTAATTCTTGGAAGGAAGTGACCGTGAGGATTTGCACTTGTGGATGTGTCAGATTGACGGATAACATGTTGTCTGACATTTGATCATAGTCCACTGTCTTCACAGACCCGTGTCTGTTGTCAGGTCGTCTACTGCCGTTGCCGGATCTACCTGGTCTTCCTGGGTTGTTTAGGCAGACTTTGGCAAAATGGCCCAACTGGCCACATTTGTAGCATTCAACATTATTAGCCGGGCACATTTTCCCAGCATCATGGCGTTTATACCACCCGCATTTCTGGCAGCGCGTGGGGTTTTGGTTGTCATAGGCCGATGTTCTCCCTCTTCTGGAATTTCCTCTAGTGTTTTGGGGTACCCGTCTCACAGTCGCTACTAATGTGCCATCTTGATCATAGTCAGAGCTGCCTTCCACATATTTTACTTCAACACCTTCTTTAAGGGCCAGTCTCTCTTTCATGCAATGATCCCCAAATTCCATACTCCTCACTATTTCAGTGGCCTGGTCCAACGAGGGATTCTTTGTCTGCCACAGTTTTTGCTGTATGCGGGGATCAGCAACATTGAGCACAAGCTAGTCTCTTAAGTACTCGTCACCAACGCCCGTGAATTCACAAGTGGACATCAGTACTCTGAGGGAAGCTAGGTAAGTATCGACTGACTCACCCTTAGCTTGCTTTCGAGAAAAGAATTTGTACCTTTCCAGCACCACATTTGTCTTGCTGCCGAAATGTTTGGTGAGTTTGGTCAAGGCAGTGTCAAATTTTCGATTGCTGTCTCCACTTGCACCATCTGGTTCCGGACGCGCCCTGAATAACCTTAGGCCCTCGCTTCCTAAGCAGTTCAGGAGGGTTGCTTCTTTGAGGTTGTCGTTAAATTTACTCCCACCTATGGCCCTGAGGTATATTTGGAAGCTGTCAAGCCATTGCTCCCAAGGGCAGGTTGGTGTTCCAGGGCAGGGGAGAAACTTGGTCGGATGTGGCACGTTCTGCATGACTGGCTGGTGAGGATGGTGAAAGCTTTGTGGCTTGAGCTGCGTTGCGGTGGTGGGCTATGGCACTGTGAGTGTTCTCAGTGGCGCGCTTAGTTGCTGTGAATGGCAGACTGAAGATGTGTGGCAGTCTGGTGTACTGTCAGCTCATTCAGTAGTGTTGATTGTTTTAAATATGTCACACATTTTTTTTATTTTTTTTTATGTGAAGCACTATCAATTCATAAATTCCAGAGGTTCCTTTTTTTTTTTTTTTAAATGTGAAACACTATCATCCCATTAGTTCTCTGATGCACAGTCAATCCAGAGGTTCTGGAGATTAAGTAGTGCCCAATCAGTCTATCAAATCTGATGATTCATTCCTTTCCAGGATGAACAGCTGTGATTCGTTGTGTCGAGCACAGCTGTAGCTCAGCGGCGTCGTCGCTGTGGCAACAAGGTCGGGTCTGCCCCAAAATGGCGGCACGCACAGCACGCAGAGAGGTCCTTTCCTCTGACTGCCGTTGGTCGGCGAGTCAAAGGATGCACGCTTGTGCAAGTCTATGCCCCAAATAAGAAAATTGGTACCTTTTGTTTACTGTGGCTGAGTTGCTGCCGGCGGCCTGGCCCCTTCTCTTTCAGGGTGGAAGCAACGGGGGGGCCTCGATGAAGGAGGGCCGCCTGGGGGGGGGGGGGGGGCCCGCCAAGGATGCCGCCGTGGATACCGCCAGAAACGTGGCGGAGGAGCTCCGGGGGCCGGTGTCGCTCACTGGGGAACTGGGATAGATGTGCCTCGTTGCCAAATGAAATAAAGTACGGAGTCGAGGTGAGTGAACAGGGAGCTTTATTGTGCAGCCCCCGGAGACGAGGGCTGCCAGTTGGGGAATGGCTTGTAAAGTTCCGAGGTGGAACAAGGGGAAAGGAGCATTCTCATTCCAGGTGGAATGAAGAGATGCTTGACATTACAACACCCAGCAGAGCAAGGCAATGCTCATTCAATCAAGGTAGACAGAGAGAAGCTGTTCCCACCAAATCAGAGGTGGAAAGATACAAGTGTTGCACACAAACTGCCAACTGAATACACTCTCCCAGGCATAGCTGATCACAGATGGCAACATTAGAAAACACACAGCCCACCCATGTTCATTATCTTGAAAAGGTACACTCAGCCTGGAAAACTCCAGTGTCCCGGGGCTGGGAGGATCCATTCTGCCTAATCCAAAGTCCCGTTTCACGTGGAGATATAATATGTTGGAGGAGCCAATGGTCTCCCTGTGGCCTGCAACATTGTAGATTAAAGCATGCAGGGGTGTTCCCAGGAGGAGCCACCAGATATGGCTATCCAATAGTAGAATTAACCTTTATAGAACATATACTTAGTTTGTCTAAACTGACTAATATGAATGCTCTATAGGTTTCGAGGACAGAGCTCGGTTTTGTGACATCACACCTGGATGAAACCGAGTGACACACACTTAGAGAACGAGAACCATGGAGAACTCATGGTTTTCTAGTGTCATCCCTGTAATTTAGTTAGATAATAAAGACAGTAAATGTCCCATGGCTGAGTCTTCCGTTCTTGCAGTGGCGAGTTTTTGATCAGCCAGAGTGTCTCTCTGCTGGTAACTGGGGTGACTGCTATAGAGCCCTGTCTCTTTTCAACAATGTAGCCTACACTTCCAATTACCCACCATTGACACCTCTTAAGGGACAATCCCACGACTATAGCCACACATACACCCCTCCCATGACCTACAAGCACCACTGCCAAACGCAGATTTCTGCAGAGCTGTGTTTTTTGGCTGCTTGGGAATGGGTTTTATGTCCAAGCAGTCAATTGAAATTAACAAAGTCAATCCAGCACCTGTGCGATAGTGCAGTGAGCTATGACACTGGATTGTTATGGGCAGGGCTCAGGTTTGATTCCTCAGCAGGGTAAAAGCAAAACAAAGTGGCCTTGCCTGCTGTCCCGGAATGATACTCCAGGTCACATGAAGTAATGGAACGATGACAGTGGTGTAATACAAAACTTGGGGACCCCCCTGTGAGCCATGCTGAGGCCCCCAAATGTTCTGCTTCTGCTTGGCCACATGGGGAGAACGTTAGACTTACCTTTCCCCTGCTCCTGGTAAAACAAGTTATTGGACTCAGATAGGCAAAAAAATCACACATAGACCATGAGTTATGGTAAAAAATGTAAATGGCTCGTTATAGGCCCTTTATTCACTCCTTATATATGGACACATCATACACAAAATAAACATATAGGGCTTCATTACGAGTTTGGCGCCAGCCATGGAGCTATTAGCTCCATGGCTGCCGCCAAACCAGGCTCCTTTACCGGGTTCCCAGAATGGGGAATTACCGGGCCATTCTGAGTTCGGAGGGCCCGGTAATTCCTCCCTCTGGGAACCCGGGACCGGACCTTCCCCATTCCCCTCTAAGCCCCCATAGAGCTCAATGGGAATGGGAATGGGAGAGGGAGCTAACAACGGCCGATTACGACCGGTCCGTTGTTAGCTCCCTCTTCCCCTCGCGGGACCCGGTAACGATGCCTGGTTTTACCAGGTGTCCCTACCGGGTCCCGCGAGGGGACCTCGTAATTTCGCGGAACGGGTTTAACGGGTCCACCTCCATAAGCACAGCCCGTTAACCCGTTCCGCGAAGGTCGTAATGAGGCCCATAGTCGGTTATAATAAAACATAGAAAAAGAGAGCATCACCGTTGTCAATGTTGCAGAAGACACCTTCATCTTGGCCACTATGACACCGCTTAGTCCCAAAGCAGGTAGGCAAAGAGATCACACGTAATAACGGGGTCTGGAGTGGAGCGTCCTCCCTCTCAGCGAGACTGCATAACCCGGGGGTCCAGATTCTAACTGCCTTTTTCAAAGGAAAACGTCTTCTTTTAATGGGGGCATGGCCCCGCCCTTCTCAGTTATCACTGCACTCGGTCGAAGAGGAGATCACAAGTGGAAGGGGGCAAAGAGTGGAAAAAAAAACAGCCAGAAGTGGAAAAAATCCACTTCCCTCTCCTTGCATTCTCCCTGGACCCCTCATCACTGCACCTGCAGAGCGATCCGATTCCCTCTCTGGCTCGTCCTTCAGTGGACAATACAATAACTATTCCCTACAGTAAGTCCACTCAGCAACAATATTTAGGTGACCTTGCTTTTCCTTCACTGCCGGGATTCACGCTTACTCTGCTGAGCCCATGAAAAACGTAGGCTTTCATTACGGTGATGGGAGATGAGTGTCCTAGATGGCTGCGCACCGACGCCATGTTATTTTAGCTTGCATTTCTCATAAGCATTACACCCCCCCAACTCAGCAACAAATCACAGGTTGCGCCACACTCTGAGCCCGTCTAGATTACCACGCTTGCGCAATATGCACAAACATGCTGCTGCAGGAGTACGCTGCACACTGCACTAGGAGAAAGATATAAATATGTGTTTCAATGCATTATACAGTAAACTTTCTGAGAAAAATTGGCTAAATGACCAGAGGGTTTGCAATTGTTTTGTAGGGTAACACCAATCCAAAAATCCAATAGATGCAAGTCGCCAACAGGGCACAGGAACATGAATGCTTTAATTAATTTAATGCTTTGCTAGTAAAAATGCCATGCCACAATGAAAACATGTCCAAATGGCTGCACAATGTAGACCAGTCTAGACACCTAATAACATATTACAGTAAAGCATGCCAGGCCACATTTAGACATACCTAGACTGGTTGCACCAAAATGGCAGTCGAAGTAATAACACTTATCATGGTTATTTTATCACAGATGTCCAGAAAAATATACAATACTGCAGTAAGAAATGGCTAGACTGGCAGCACCCAAATGCCAGTCCCACCAGGTAATTACACTTAGCAAGACTGCTTTATCAGAGATGTCCAGTTAAACAAAAAGTCAAGCCAAACTAAGAAATGACTAGACTGGCTGCACCAAAATGCCTCTCTAGCCACTAATACCACATATTATGCCTGCTTAGCCTGGACATGGACGACCATTATGATTTATCGCACAATCCCGCCCCACCCCCAACACATCGCCTCTCCCTCCCACCCCCAAAATCAGCTTCTCGGCCCAGAATTACCTCCACGTCCCTTTTCCTTGTCCCAGTGTTTACGTATGAGGCTCCTTGCCTCATGGGTAAGTACTGGGATGAGGAAGAGTGGGACTAGGAGTAGAAGATTACATGTAACTGAGCCAAGCATTACCTGCATGTTCCTCTACCTCACCCGAGTACTTGTGTATGAGACAAAGTGCCTCATACACAAGTACTGGGAAGAGGAAGAATAGGTCCATGAGTAATGAAGATTTCCAATAAATAACCAAGGGATAAAACACAAGTAGTGGCACCACACCATTGAGCTGGCTGGGCTTCAGCCCCCATCCCCCCTCTTGAAATTTAGGGCTATGTTGACTCGACCTGGTTGACCTACAGAGCCGTTGCCGGACAGAACAGGACACAGATGTTAAACCGCACCTGGGTTTCGCTGTTAACAAAGAACCAGCAATTACTAGCGTAAAGCATTTCACGGTAAGTACCTGCATTCAAATGCATAATTCGTTAGGCAATTGAAATCTTGATGTTGTTTTAGTATTTGCATGCCAGGAAAGTGAGTGGAAAGGTGGAGAGGGTACAGAAGATCGCTTATTCTCACAGCAGTCCATAAGTGGGCCTTTTCAGACATAAAGGAGAGAGTTAACTGCTTGTAACATTGAAGCTGCACTAGAATAGTTTCATTATAATGCATAAAGTTAGATGCCCCACGCAAATATGTTGTGCCCCTCCCCCACCACCATGAAGTTAGCACCTCTTCCAACATTTGAAGGGTGAGCCCCACCCCTCCCCTGAAATTTAGATTTCATTGCACCCCTGAACACAAGCACGCACACAATTCGCCATACAAACACATGAACATCCAGATACCCATACATTAAAGTGTGTACCCTTTCACCATACAGGCATATCCAGGCAGACACTCATACATTTAAGTGTGCATCCTTTCACCATAAAGGCCCACCCAGGCAGCCACCCATACATTTAAGTGTTCACCCTTTCACCATAGAGGCACGCCCAGGTAGCCACCCATACATTTAAGTGTGCACCCTTTCACCATACTGGCGCACACACACCCAGGCAGCCACCTATACATTTAAGTGTGCACCCTTTCACCATACACTCACACAGGCAGACACCTATAGATTTATGAGTGCATCCTTTCACCATACACTCACACAGGCAGCCACCTATACAATTAGGTGTGCACACTTTCATCATTCAGGCACACCCAGGCAGCCACCCATACATTTAAGTGTGCACCCTTTCACCATACACCCGACATGTACACCCAGCCACCCATACATTTAATTGTGCACCCTTTCACCATACACTCACACAGGCAGCCCCCTATACATTTAAGTGTGCACACTTTCACCATACAGGCACACCCAGACAGCCACCAATACATTTAAATATGCACCCTTTTACCATACACTCGACATAGACACCCAGCCACCCATACATTTAAGTGTGCACCATTTCACCATACACTCACACACGCACGCATTATGGGGTTCAGGGGAGCCCTATCACTTCAAAAGGAAATGGTTTCTTTTTGAAGTCACTCCGACTTCATAAAGAAATTATTTCCATTAAGGACCAAACCATAATGAAAATAATTTCTTTATGAAGGCAGAGTGACTTCAAAAAGAAACTATTTCTTTTGATGTCATAGAGCTCCCCCACCTCATGGCATGGAGGCCTCCAGCCCAGAGCTTTTCATGTCATGGGGCGGGGGGAGCCCTCGGACTTCAAAAAGAAATAGTTTATTTTTGTAGTCACTCTGCCTTCATAAAGGAATGATTTATGTTACCCTGTAACATAAATTATTTTTTATGGAGGCAGAGTGAATTAAATTAAAACGTTTTTTGTTTTTTTTCAAGGGGGCCCCCTCTTAGGACATGTGGTGGCGGGACCCCCCAGCATTGCAGGGGGGGGGGGTGCCCCTGTTACCTCAGTAAACGATGAAGGATTTCCCTGAAAACTAAGGGAACGTTGTACTCTTTAGTTCATCCATCACTTCGACCTCTGGTATAAACATTCGCCTGCAAAATCTGTTCCAACGTGTATACTGAAAATCAGATGGCAAAGCCATGGAACAAATGGCTTATCCAGAAACAGAATCCCTCTTTGGTTTCAATGTGAAAACACATCTTGCGCACACGTATTATATAACTCTAACCACGTGGTCACTCGCTATGCCATATTATGCGACGGAGCTGCCATTGCAAAAGCAACTAACAGAGGAATTATAACTATACTATACTACCCTCTGCATTGTCCACAAGCTTTCTGGGGCCTGGGTCCAAAATACCTTCAGCTATCCCTCCGCAAATACCTCCCCTCTCGAGCTCTTCGCTCCTCTACCTCCAACTCACTCAGGATCAGTCGTTTTTCTAAGAAACGAGCTGGGGGTAGATCTCTGTCTTCGGCTGGGGCCTCCCTCTGGAACAGCCTCCCTGCCACTCTAAAACTTGAGGGGAACCATCTCCGGTTCCGGAAGCGCCTCAAGACCTTCCTCTTTTCTTCTGGCTTCGCTCCCTCTCTCTCCTGCTGATCTGTTCTCTCTTGGCACCGTGCACCTGGCCACCCTCTGTCTTTTGGGCCCAGGTACCTGCTCATCCTGCCACCCTCCCGCACTGCCTCCGGGCCACCCCTTGCACTGGGGTCTGTATCTGTACCCAAACAACCCCCCCTTTTTCTTCCTGCACTTATCAGACCTACCCTGTCTGCTGCCTTAAGTCTAGCACTTGCAAATTGCTGGCTGCATTACCACTGTTTGTTGCCTTTATTATTTATTTATTGTTATTTATCTGTTTCTCCTCTGCTTCGCACTTTCCACCTCTCCCCCCTTCCATGCACTTTTCCCCTCCCCCCCTCCCATGCACTTGCGCGTTCTCAATGTCACTGGGCCTAGTAAGATCACTGTTTTGTTCTCCCCTGTTCCCCTCCCTTGCCTTGTCGCGCTCTGAAACACTTGTGTACGAGCGCGATAGAAATAAAATATCAATCAATCAATCAATATACCCTGAAAATTAACCAACAGAAAATGTTACAACTCTCCAAAATAATATAATTTCTTGTAGATTTTAGCAATCGATTGCAGAACAATCATTCAATAGGCTGTTCTATCCACCGCCAGACTATAGATAGGTGATGTACCTTTACATCTTCATTAATTGTTGATGTATCAAGGTCTAGCCAGTGAAATGCAATTACTCAAAAATTAATACGAAAATAAATTTCCCAACAAGAATGAGCAAAACAGCTAAGAGGAGTAAAGCTGAAGGTTTTACTGTCCTCCAAAAAAGGCAGGACATTGTTTAAAACAAGCACAAATAATGTGGATCCAAAGGAATCTATGGAGGGAAAGGTGGAAAAAGAAAATCTTTCCCAACACTCGCCCTGCCCCTCCCCAGACTAGGAACAGGGGGATCTAATCCACCCCTGAATGGGTTTCCTGTTGCAGTCGGTAATACATCCTGAATAGCCAATCAGCATTGCAATGCTGAGTACCTGGCCTATGCTCAATAGTGAAGTTGAAGCCCTGAAAGCTTATGGGCCACCTGAGCAACTTAGGATTCTCTCCCTTCATGTTCATCAGCCATTGTAAAGGCTTGCAGTCAGTCTGTACAGTAAGGTGAGTCACAAAGAGATAAAGAGATAGGGTCTCAGCTTCCTAGGGCTCGCGATGGAAAAACCCTCCTTTTCCACTGCGGCCCACCTTAACCCTCTGTTCTTAAGATGATGACTGATGAAACACATAGGGTGCCCCTACCTTTGTCATATAGCTGAGAGGGGACTCCTCCTATTTCAGTGTCAGAGGCAACAGTTTGTACTTTGAAAGGTCTGTGGTAATCAGGTTCCCGGAGAACCGGTACATGGCAAGAGGAATCATTCAAGCCCTGAAGGGCCTCCTCATACTCCACTGACCAAATAACCTGTTTATGTTTCTTTGTAGACGTAAGTGCAGTCAAAGAGCAGCAGCTATTTTCCATAGTCTGCCATGACATTTCTGTAGCACTCAGTGAGGCCTAGGAAAGTTCTCACCTGGGTTTGGGTGGTGGGAGTTGCCGAGTCTTTTACTTTACCAGGTAGTGACTGTATTTTGCCCACCAGCCCCATGCCAAATGTAGGTCACTAAACCTTGACCAATATGGAATTTGGTAGTCTTTATGGTCAAGTGGACCTGCTGAAGAGCCTGCAACACAGGTGTTTAAATGTTCTTCCCAAGTAGGGCTGAAGACTGCAATATCATCAAGATATACCAAGCAGAATTCATGTAACCCATTCAGGACATGGCTAACCAACCTTTGAAAAGTGGCAGGTTCATTCCTTAAGCTAAAGGGCATTACCCTGAACTGGTAATGTCCCTCAGGTGTTGAGAATGCAGTATTCTCCTTGGCATTTAAGGATATTTGCCCATACCCTGCAGTAAGGTCAACGGTACTGAGATACTTTGCAGGACCCAGTTTGTGCACTAACTCATCCCTTTGTGGAAGTGGTTGAGCATCTGCCTTGGTGACAGCATTAGGAGCTCTTGAGTGCACGCAGAATCTCAAACCTTTGGTGCCTGCCTTTGGTACAATGCTGGACTGGACCATAGACTGCTAGAGGACTCTATCAACCCCTATATCCAACATCGTGTTGCCCTCAGACTTGATGTGTGATCTAATTGTGTCTGACATCTTGTAATTCCTACCCTGGTAGGTTCACTCTCTCCAATGCCAGGCTTGTAACAAGGTGTCAAGTCTGCATTAGAGAAAACAGGGGGGGGGATTGAGTAAGTAATGTTTTCACCCCCTCCTGTTGTTGCAGAGTCAGTTTCAGGGGAAAGTTAACATCCTCAATGGAGCCGACTGAAGGATTGCCTTGGAACAGATCAGAAATAGGTTCAGATTTGTATTCTTGCCTATCTGAGGCCAGAAGCACGGTTCTGATTTCAACCCTAGGGATGAATGCCTTCACTCTATTTACATGAAACACTTTTGGAGATTGACTAGGTCTACCAAGATCAACTAAATAGTTCAACTCACCTCGTCTTTCAACTATCTGGGAAGGACCAGACAATTTGTCTTGTAAAGCTCTAGGCCTTATTGGATTCATGATCAGTATTTCTTGGCCTGGGGAAAAATGAACAAGTGAAACGTTCTGGACAAATCAATGTTTCACCATTGTTTGTCCCCCAGCTTGTCATTGGCCTGAGCCATCAGTAGCGCCATCCTCTTTCTTAACTCCAGCACATTATCTACTACATTTGTAGTAACAGGAGGAGTGGGGGACACACATTCTTCCTCGGCTATATCTAAGGAGCCCCCTCACAGGGTCACCAAAAAGAAGTTAAATGGGGCTAAAGCTAACCCCTCCTTGAGGCCTCTCCATAGGCAAAAAGTAAGCATGATAGGCAAAGGTCACACTTCCTTTTCTTGGCCTCCTCAAGAGCTCCAATCAGGCGTTTGAGAGTTCTGTTAAATCTCTCAACAAGACCATTTTTCTGTGAATGATATTTGGATGAAAATGTATATGATACCCCTCATTCCTTCCACATGGCCTGCTTTAAGGTAGACAGAGTTAGTTCCACTGTCTGACAAAACTTCTTTAGGGAAGTCAAACCTAAGAAAAATGTATACCAATGCTTTAGCAACTGTCTTGGCAGACTGTATTTTCAGTTGAATGGCTTCAGGGTATCTGATAGAATGATGTTAATGTTAAAGGATATTTGTACCGCGCACTATCACCACCGGAGGGGTCCCCTGGCACTCTGGCGGCTCTGAAACAGGGAGAGGAGTGGGATGAGTTAGTGGGAATTAGATGGAAAAGTGCAAGAGAGCAGTGATGTGCTGTTGGCAGCCTCAGCCCGGTGGGTCCGTTGACTGGGCTTGGGGTGTTTTACGGTTGGTAGTCGTTGTGTACTGTTGTGCAAGTCTATGTGCGGTTTGTTTTGTTGTTGCAGTGTAGTGAAGTTTGTGCGGATTGCTGCATTTTAGACTTGTGGTTGTGTTTGGTTAGAGTTTGAGAGGTGTATGCAGAGGGATGAAATTGTTAGTGGATTGATTAGTTGGCCTTGCTGTCCCTGCAATTATGTCTAGGTGTGATGCTTGCCATCATTCACCATTCCATCGGAGTGTGGCACTTGCCAATTTCAATATTCCGTCTAGATGTGAGGAAGGCTAGTGATCATGATTCCATTCAGGTGTTGCACTAGTCATCATTCACAGTTTCATCTAAGTGTGGTGCATGCTAACATTCACATTTCTATCTAGATGTAACGCAAGCTAGAGTCAAGGATTCCATCTAAGTGTGGTACATGCTAACATTCATAATCCTGTCTAGATGCGACACAGGCTAAAGTTGAGAATTCCATCCAAGTGTGGTACAGGCTAACATTCATAATCCTGATCAACAACCACCAGGATAAACCTGCTGCCAGAGGATGCAGAAGGTTCAAGGGGACCAGCCACTTCAATCCCTACCCTCTTAAATGGTACACCCGCTACAGGTAATGGTACCAATGGAGCCTGAATCTTTGTTCCACTTTTGCCAGATAACTCCTGCAGTGACTTTCAACTTGGACCCCCATCTTAGGCCAGTAGAAATGCAGTAGAAATGCATGGATAAACTCTCCTTAGTTGTTTTGACTCCGAACTGGTGTGAAAGGGAGACTTCATGTGCCAACTGCAGGAGGAAGGGCCTCACATTCTGAGGGACCACAAACCTCCTATGGTTGCCTCCTATGGACTCTATGGGCTCATTGTACAGTAACCCTTCTTCTCTATAGATGCTATTGAACCGTTAGGTCCTATTTAAATGAGAAAGTGTGTCATACATGGATGGGGGTACAGAATAGCTCTCACACCAATAACCAAACCGACTCAGGAAGTTGGCAAACAAAAGCTGTTTTATTGTCAATTGTCTAAAACAGGGAGTACAACGGACGTCTCACAGCATAATCTCGAAGCATCGTATGAAAAAACATCCTTATATAGCAAAAACATGTCATTCATGACGTCATACCACGTGGCAAACTAAGAAAACCTACTTGGGATTGTGATCGGTCTGCGGGGAACATCTGGGTATACTTTCTGTAGGGGATTGGATTGTGATTGGGTATCTACTGTCAGATGTACAACTTGTGCCCACCTGTGCAAGTCATCCTCAATATTTGTTAGATACACAACACACCATTGGCTATCAAACGATAGGGCTCTTCAATATATGGCCTTCTATAATTGGTTGGCACACTTGTACCCTTCTTGAATATTCGACTCGCTAGCAGCATGCAAGCTGGTACCCCAAGTGCTTGTGGGTGGACTTGACCATGCCACCCCTCCCCAACCAATTAGCCTACCATCCATCATCGCTCATGCTGTCTGCCATTCGAATTGTCTTTGAATTTGGCCTTGCAAAGTATCACTGCACCTGAGAATATAAGGGAGTGTGAGCATGTTCTTATCTTCAAGTCTCGATGCAGCTTGCCCATTTTCTATTTCCATCTATACCATGTGACAGGAGACCACGTTTGAGCTCCTCTCTTTGCATTTAATTATATTAAATGAACAAAACGTGGCATTCATAATGTCTTTCCATTGCACCTTAACAGGAGCTCGCCTTGTTTCTCACGTTCTTTGTATCTCCTTGAATAGATAACCAGTTATTGGTTGCCCCAACCCTTGACACTGGGCCGGACAGCCTTCATGATTTTCTGCTATTTTGCTCTGCTGCGCCACACGTTCAGCCCTTCTTTTTCACAGGTTCTCGCCTACTAAAGTAGCGACATTGAATATCCAGACTCTATACATTTATATATATATATATGTATTGGCAGCAGCGATTGCAGGCTATTCACTACGTATAGCCAGCCTTCATGATTACTTAGTCTACTTGCGTTGCAGCATCTGTACAGTTACCTCCCCTATAAGGCTGTCATCTCTCTGAGGTATATCGTATAGGGCCTTCTCAATGGATACCTTGTTTCAAAGACCTTTCACGATATCAGGATCATTATCGGCGTTGTGCATGTTGAAATTTCCAGCTTCCAACCTATAGGCAGAGTAGGGGCGGGATTTCCAGTAGAGGCATTTGGCTCCTCCTTTACACTCCTCCCTCTGGTTGATTCATCAACCACTCTCCCATCATTCTTCACATCTAAACATCCTCGTCTGAAAAAGTGCTTCTTTGGAGTCCATATCTTCATTACTCCTTTCAGAGATCCTGCTGATTTTACATGGTCATCAACACTTCAGGTCATGTGGCTACGTTGTCCATTCGGACTGCAGTAGATCCATCATCCCACATACTTCTTGTGGTATCTCGGATATAGGAACTTCATTCCCTCAGGTGCTAGAATGCTTGCTTCTATATATTTTCTGATTTCTTCATCTGTCAGCTCGTGGGGCCAAACCCAGATTCAAAATTGATCATGAGCTTCATTCCTACTGCTTTCTTTGCTGTTTTCTTGCACTGTTTAATTATTATCCTGATCACATAGAATCCAAACATTATCATCACCAGTAGTGCTCCAAGAAATTTGAAAATATTCGCCATGCATTGTGGAACCCAGGAGAAGATTGATGCAAACCAGCCGTCATCTGCAATATCTTATGTCTTCTCCTCCATCTTAATATGCAAGTTTGTTAGCAACGTTATGGCCTCTGTCAAGGTCCCATTCTCGTCACTGTGAGACAGTATGAATGTGCAACATGATTCCCTGATTTTGGCACAAACACCTCCATCCATTGCCATAATCATGTCCAGGACATATCTATTCTGGAGAGTCAACAGTCTTATGGCTCACAGTTCTTCTTTGATCGCGTTGAATCCCTTTATGGTAGTGTTGGTCATCTGCAGGAGCTCCCAGCGGATGATTTGCAACCACTTTGCATTCGTCATTGTCTGGATCCCTGGCATAAAGATAGTCGTGAATACTGCAGCAGTCCGACTGAACAACCTGTGTTCATATGGAATAGAATTGAATGCTTCTATTGACTTAGCTGAAAAGTAATTCTTCCTTCTTGTCCGATTGAGAAATCCAGATGATCTCCTCTTCCTCATGTGAGCATTTGCTTTTGGAAATTCTCCAATGTTCAGGTCACTCCATGGAATCACCAATGCTGGAACATGAATAAGTACTATGGAACACAACCCTCCCAAGCCTTTGGGCAACCTCATATAACCTCTGGATCCACAGGCCCAGTAGTGGTCCATTAACATTACTGTTTCATCCTTCATTCCTGGTACATCGAAAATTTGACCACACTGATGATTCATTCCAACTTTTCTTGTGCCATTGTTTCTGAAACACAAGGATGCACTAGGTAGAGGTACTATCTGCAAAGGTCCTCCTTTATCTTCAACCCACGTCAGCAATTTCACAATTTCTGACCAATGATGCTTGTATTCATTCTATGCAGTATCTATGACTGGTTCATAATATCCTGTTAGTGCTAATGCGTTACATTCAATCAGGCCTCCAGCCCATCCTTCTGGAGTCAGCACCCTTCCCTTGATTTGCAGCTGACCTCTCTCCTTGAATCTTCCTGACTCTTTCCTTGACAATTGAACATATTGTTTTCCTCCCTTCTGATTCCTGCTCCATTTATTCCAGGCTGTTCATATCTGATCACTTGATTCCTTGTCTCTCATTTCTCTCTTGTCTTTAAATCTCGCACATAGTCATCTTCTCTTCGAGACGTCTTCTCAGTCACCCATATCAAGGATGCTGTTCGACTCTGGAACTGACCTCTCGTCTGGCAGAGTGGAAGGTGCATCAGGCAATGAACCTTTTGGACTGCTACTTCTATAGTTATGAATAACTTAGAAGTCCCCATAGCATACGTTAGGAGAGCACAAACATAGCAACTCTCTTTAGATGTTCTCTCTCCTATGTTTTTCATGTGCTAATACCACATATTATTACCCAAGTGTGCTGTACTGTCTAGATAATTGTTTAATTCATAATCATCTTCCCTTGTGCTTCTCTTGTGTCTCCCTCTCGCAAAGTGAGGGCTTGCATAATACTCAAGAAGCATATCAGTAATGATCCTTCCTATAGGGAAGATCATAGGAACATTCGTTTTTAACAATAGGCAACCCTACACAAGCTACTGGATTGGGGAAAATCACAAATGGTCTTCGCCTCTCAGTAATGGTCAATTCTGCATGAGTCACTGGAGTGGGAAGAACCAAAGGGACTTCTGCCTTTGCTTTTCTTGGACCAATGAAATAACTCACCATACCATAATAATATGGATCAAAAGAACCAGGAAGACAAGAATAAATGCTGAGCATACATATATTATACAACAATACATTAATCCCCACCATTTACGATTCTCTGAACATCGTTGGACTTGCTCACTTTCTAAAACTGTACCATTTTCAATGTTCCTCATTATGCCTGTGTACTACTTTAAGGAAGGAAAAAAACGTTTTAATCAGGCAATTCTGGTATATCAGGTAGCTGCAGGATCTGCTCAACCATTGCCAAAAGTAGCCTCGTTATTGCATGGCCATTGTTAGGATCATGCAGAAAACTAGGTATGTTGACACTACGCCCAACAAGAGCAGTATAAGCTCTAAGAATAAATATGAAAACATCTATAAGGATCCTATGGGCATCGTCGTTTGACAAAACCATGGAGTCAACCCAACAATTGCGTTGTATAAAAAGAATCAGCGTATTTCTCACACTTCCAATCTCTGATTAGTTGTTGTCACTCAGACATATCCACAATATGTCAACACTTTCTAAAGTTCAATTTTAAAAGATTCCTGCGGCTCAAGAACTGAGTTTGCACTCCTTCTATTATACCTATAAAGAGTGACCGGAGTGAGCCACAGTCCAAATGCACACTTGCATTTATTTAATTAGCAACCTTAGCGTCCTTCTTCCTTGTCATTGATCGGGTGTGCACGTGCTGAACTTCTTCTCCTTGTCTTGCTTCCGAATCGATTGTTGGGGGTGTGTCGGCCTCCCCAGTATATCATTCTACGTCGTTCAAATGGATCTAAGCACGTCTCCATTGGACTTTCACTGCTGAGGGAGTAATGTCCTCCACTAGATAAGGTCCACTAAACCGTGGCTCGTGCCACTTTCTGGTAAGGTTCTGTATTAAAATTGCATCTCCAATAAAAAGTCTAGGCACAGATAGTCATTCTGAAATTCTGGTTGCTGAATGCTCTCCATCTGTGTCCTGAGACTGACCCCTCTGGCGCTTGAGTTGATATGAAATGACAGAGATACTAGTGGTCATATATGTAAAATACGCACATAACTAATTTCCTAACATTTCTGCAGTCTTCTGGGCATCACTTCTGCTCCTAGATGGAGGAGACAAAGGCACTCTCATTCGCCTCCCTTTTACTAACTGTACAAATTGCTTTCTTCAATTCTTCAAACCCTCCTTCCATTTCTTCAGATCATTTTATTTTCTCATTGTTTACCTGTGCTTCCTTTAGAGCTTGCAATAGAGGCCTTGTGTATGAACTATAATCAAACACCCATGCTCTAGCATAATTACATAGTCCCAAAAACTGCTGTATTTGCTTCACTGTGTGCGGTTTCACTGTTTTCATAATCGCCTCAGCTCTCTCAGATGTGATACTCTTTCCCTCATGTGAGATCAACTGGACTATGTACAACAACTCTTCTTGACAATACTGTAACTTTTCTTTGTCTACCCTCATATCCTTTGTCTGCTAGGATAGTCATTAACTGAATTGAGTCTTGCCTGCACTCATCTTCTGTAGTGCTGCAAATTAGAATGTCATATACGTACTGTATCACAATGCTCTTCAAATCAATGTTTCCTAGGTCCATCTGAAGGATCCTATTAAAGATCATTGGAGACTCACAGTACCCTCGGGGCAGTCTAGTATGTTTCACACGATTCTGGCAGAACGAAAAGGAAGTCAAGTATTGTGAGTCCTTGTTCAACAGGATTGAGAAAAACACATTTTTTAAGTCAATCACCCTGAAATATTGCACCTCTACTGGGATACTACATAGTATCGTTGCTGGATTAGGAACTAAAGGAAACTCTGCCTCTACAATATGGTTATTCAGTCTCATATCTTGTAGGAATCTCCACAACCCCCCCTTTAATTTCTTGATAGGATACACTGCGATATTGCACGATAATTCTGACGATACCAGAATATCTTGTTCTATCAGTGCTGAAATAGTCTTAAAAATCCCTTAATCCACCTCTCGAGACATGGGGTACTGTCTTGCTCGAGGTAGAATTGCTCCTGGCTTCAACTTTATCTAAGCCTCCTCTAGCCCCTTCAACAAGCCTACGTCATAGGGGCATGTAGTGCATAAAGCGCTTGGCACCTTTTCCAAGTCTTCATCAAAAAATGTTGGGCGCTGCTGCACTATTGCCATTCGCTGTGGGATCTCTCTTTTTTCTATTCTAGTCCAATATGTAATACTTATCTCGAATATTACTTCATCATCTGTTGGATCATCTCTAAACATATCATTGTCAGTGACGTCAGTCAGTCTACACCCTTCCCCAATAGCAATCACTGTTCTCCATGGTCTGCCCTCGTCATCTGTTCCTTCCAGCATTGCCATTTCCCCTCGTACTATGGCTGCATTTAACTCTAGGGGAATGGTCTGTCCCCTCTCTTCGTCCATAGGTATCTGTGGCCTAAACAAGAATTCATTAGGTATTCTCATAATTTTTTACACTAAGCCGGGTAGCCATGTCAAAAGAATGTGTACCATAAAGAAAGACTTCTGGCTCTAGTGGGATTCCTCGCAGAGCCAATTGCCCTGTATATGCCAATATAAATGTGCCCACATTCATATAATGTATCCCTGGAGTAGAGCATACTATGCCTTCATCAGTGAAAGAAATCATCATGTTTAGCTTCGTCATTAAATCTCATTCTAGAATATTAACTGGTTTCTGCTTTTAATTCAATAATTGAACAGACATATCACACTCTCCTATGGAGACTGGTAATTTATCAGTAAAAGGAACTTGACTCGTATCTCCATTCATGGCAGTCCACGACATCAGTATTTTCCCTCTCGTATGCATGAACGATTAACCCCAGTGTCTACTAGAAAAGAAAAAGATTTCCCTCCTATCGTCACATCAAACCTTGGTTCCTCTTGAGGGTCTGGTGTCACTGATAGTACTGAACACATCAAGTTGCCCTGTGAGCTGTCCTATTGTGGATAAATGCATACCCCTGTACCTGTGAAAGGACTTCCTCCCAGCACAGTGACACCCCCTTTTCTAGGTGTCAGTAATTGTCCTGTGTTTGCGTTCTGCTGAATCTGCATGGGTGCATGCTGGGACTGCCCTTGCAGTGGGTTCAATGGTGCTTGCTGTGGCTGTAATGCTTGTTGTATTTGCGGTGCTTGTGCCTGATCCACTGTCTGATCCTGGGCAAACCCATCCCTAGCTTGTGAGCTATATGCTGGAGGATAAATTGTCCCCTCTCTTGAGAATTGCCCATTCTGTACATACCCTTGGCTTCTGCATGCGTGCACAATGTGCCTTGTCATCCCATAAGTCCAATATATTGGAGGAGTCCTTCTGACTAGTCCACCTTGGTTAAATCCTCCTTGCGCATTCTGATTATCATTCTGCATAGTCTGAAAACCACCCCTTTCTCCATAACCCATTCCTCTGCCCCGTGGCACAAACCCATTCCCTCATTGATCCATTTGGCACTGATTATTCACCTACGACGTGCCCACTATTTGCTGTATTCCCAATCCCTTTCCGCTTGTCAATACCACCCCTTCCATGGCATACTTTGACAATTTCTTCTGGACTAACTTGGCTTCCTCAAGTTTTCAAGCATCTTCCTTCTTTCTATTCTTCTCCTGGAACAGCCGACAGTGATGCACTATGGTCAACTGTATCTCTGCCCATGGTTTCGCTTCCATTTCCACTCGTTTCTTGAGTTGCCTGTGTACCGGATCGGGTAAAGTGGTAAAATACTGCCACTGTTTTTCCGCACGGCCCTCGAGTTTCAAGAGTCCACCATTCCTGGATGTCCTGAATGTAAGCAAGCGGATCCTCGTCTTCTTTCATCTTACGTGACATATTTTCACCCATATCTGATGTGTCAGGATTCTGCACTCTGAGAGCTCCCCAGAAGTCTGCTCTACAATTATTAAATGGTGCTCCATTATGCGCTGTGTTCTGTGCCGTGACACTTGAATAGCCTGTTCATGTCCAAATGTCATCAGCTCTTTCCCCTAGAATGACTGCTAAGTGACCTTTAATGTCCCCTATTGTCAATATATTTCCCCCTGTCATTTTCCCTAGTTCATGAATCCATTTCCCTGCACCCGCCGTCAAACTAGGACATTTGCATCTTAAATTATCCCTATCCATTTGTGGCCAAGGAATATACTGCGGTCTGGCCTCTCCTTTCTCCAATAAAGGGAACTGTGTGAATCCCAACCCGCAATCAGCTCCCATCGTCTGCCTATCCATAGTGGGGACAATGGTTCCTGATCACTTTCTACCTGGCAATGACCTCAGCCTGCTCACATATGGCAGTGATTCCACTTTCTCGCTATATGATCGTCCTCTAGGATGATCTGGATATGCTACAGGATCTGGCATGCTATCCTTAGGTTGCTCAAAATCAGACCATCTCACTTCCTTGTCTGTCTGCAGACATCCCTCGGGCTGCATGCACCTCCTCCCTCTTCCCCATGGAAGGTTTCTCTTTCTTCGTCTGACATATCTAGCCCCACCTGGCATGGCTCTCATCCACTTCATCTTTGTCTAATGTCAGCCTGCCTAAGGACAAGGTTCTATGCTCAAGACTAAATGGGTCTCTTTCTTCGCTTCATGATTGGAAGACCAGGGATTGATCTTCCTTCCTTCGGCTTCCCGATTTGCTACCTTCTCTCAGTAATTGATAGGCTTCGCCGATCCTATCTCCGATGCTCCCTATATCAGAATTCCCGTCTATGGCTACTCTAGATGGCTCTGGCATTGCCTCCTTTAATGGAAGAAACTCCTCTATATTGCCCCATGATATCACTGGACTTGGTTCCATTAACTCCTTCTGAATGCGATCAATGTCATGTTCCCACTGTCTATTTTTTCGTTCCAATTCTTTGTCTAATTCTTTTCGCTTTCTCGCTTCCCATCTAACTCTTACCTCTTTTTTTCTTTTCTCCTCTCTTCTTTTGTTTGCTGTTCGCTCTTTCTCTTCCCTTCGTCTTTGTATCCTTTTATCCCTTAATTTCTGCTCTTCTTCCTCTTCTCTTTTCATTCTTCAATTGCTCTCTGCCTGGTGTCATACTTCCTTTGCTCCTCTGCCCTTTCTTCTTTCTTTTGTTGCTCTTCCTGATACATCTGTTCTCGCCTGTGTCTGCTCTTTCTTTTATGTTCAGCCTCTTTCAATCTCTTTTCTCGTTCTGTCTTTTCGGTCCTGTTGGTCTTGATCTTCCCTTTGTCTAACCTCCTAAAAAATTTTCCCATCGAGCTTGAGCAATATCTGTCCTCCCATCCCTTTGTTCTGTACGAGTGTTAGCTTGTAGCTTTATCCTTCTCTCCCTTCCATCTCTTAATCTCTCTTCTTATATTTGTTGTCTTATTCGATCGCTCACTTTTCTCCTCTTTGTTCTGCACGATCTTAAAGATCTCCTCCTTCCTTCTGGTCTCTTCTGAACTATCGTTACTGCTATAAGCAGGCGGTTTGTATCTCGGATTACTATATGTTGTCACTGATTTTAGTTCCTTCAACTGATACAATCATACATCTTCTGTACTTTTGCCATTCACTTCAGGTGAGGTAATGGGAGCAGAAGGTTCAACACCTTCCTCCCTACACTGAGTAAGCATCCACTCCTCAGACAGTGGATCTTCTCTCTCCTCTTGGTACATTTTCCCGAGCACTAAAATAGCTAACCTCTTTTCCAATTATTCCCCAGTGTACACAGCGTGCAAGTATGTGGTCATGTGTTGTAATACCGTTTTTGATAGTGATCCCCCTTGTGGCCATGGCATGAACATTTTGTTTGCTGTGCCCTTTAGGCATGAGCTTTGGCAGCGTTTTGCACAGGGGCATCAGTGGAGTAATATCTCCCATTGTGACGAGTCTGAATTGACTGTCAATACTTACCAGCGTTTACACAGATATGTTCATGAAAACAACAAATATGAGCGCACTCCAACACTCGCCGCCGAAAACCTTTGTTTTTCAACAATCTCAACCTACCTTTTGGGGATGATCCATCCCACTACCCTTTACATACTCTCCAGGCGGCTCACTCCCCTTTTTAAACTTTTCGTCTGCCTTATGGGATGCAGAGCGTTCAGTAGACCCGCCGACTTTCTCTTTTTGCGTTTTCCCATCGTGCTTACCAGAAGCAGGGTTGTCCTTATGGGACACTATAAGGGATATCTAAAGATCAGCAGCAATGTTACATTTCCTAGGAACTAACTAATTTCAATCATTCCAAATGCTATTTCTGCGCACGGGGACATGAAGCACAAATGTGTTCAAACATAACAAAATTAATCATGCCATCAAAAGCGTTTACTTTATGACCTTCAACCCAGCCACTCAAGTTCTTCAAAGAGTCATTCACATAAGTCACCCAAGCGTTATTTTGTTTCTTCTTGTGGTCTCTAAACTTGGTTAAGTATTGGGCCGGAGTCTTCCCAAACTTTAAGAGCAGAGCCTGCTTTAATTTGTCAAAGTATTTTCTCTCAGGTCTAGACAACTCCATAATAGTCTGCAAAAATCATGCAATTTTATCAGACTCATTCACCTCTTGTACTTCACAGGCATACTCAAATTCAGTCAATCATTAATGTCATTCTTTTCATCAGAAACATTTAACAGATCCTTAGGAAATGTTGGATGAGAGGAGGACCCAGAACCATCACCCAGACCCTCTGGAGGAGCCTGAAGACCCTTGTATTCTGGCCAACTCCAAATGGAATGCTCTGTTCTTCTCTTTCTCAGCCTTATCATACTCCATCTTAGCAATATTATAATTGAGTTATTTTTCCTTGGGCCTCAGCTCCTCCCTTCTCAGATCAAAAATAATGTAATCATTTATGCTCCAGATTTGTTTACTGAGGCTAGAGAAACCCTCTTGTCTTCCACGTTAGTGCCATCTGTATTTTCCAGAACAACAGGACCCTTATATTGCTAGGTCCTGCATCAGAATCTTTCACACAATTTGCATCAGGTAAGGACTTCATCCTAGGTTTCTAGTTATCTATCCATTTCTTCCCAAGATCAGCTTTAACACCCGAGTTAGGTAAACCCTTCTCTGAACACAATGGGCCTCATTATAACCTTACCGGTTCGGAAACAACGGTCCCGGTAAGCTTACCAGCACTGTTATTTCTGGCCCGGCAAAGGACAAGTCTGGTGGTTGGGAGCCCTCCCGCACGGCAGGTCTGCCTTGTTGGGCGGTATGGCACCCGCCCACAGACTTTCACGGAAGCACCGGCACCATTATTAATGTTGCTGGTGTTTCCGTGGTCCCCATTCCCATAGAGTCCTCTGGGACTCTATGGGAATGGGGAACAACATATTACCGGCACCTGCCTTTCCAGCCGCCGGGGTTGTAATACCCTGGTGTTACTGGCGCGCTAGGCGCTGGTAACTGTTTACGGGTCTGCCAGCTACCTGACGCTTTTACTCGCATGGATACTGCCAGACCCGTAATGAGGCCCAACACCAGAGGAGGTGGGCTAGCCCTCATTGCTAAAACAAACCTTGCAATAAGACTAGTCCCATCACCCTCAACTAAATCTTGTGAAATTCTTACTGCCAAAGTACCCATCTCCAAATCTCGCACCTTAACTATCTACTTAGTATATACACCTCCACGACCTATTGGCACCTTTGAGGACGATATCTCTAGCATCCTTGTAAACAACACTAAAGACGCATCACAATTACTATTATTGGGAGACTTTAATCTCAGATTCAATGATCCTGCTGACAAACAGGCTCAGACACTAGCTAATATTCTTGCAGAACAGGGACTCACCCATAGAATGACCCAGCCGACTCATGTCAAAGGGAGGACGCTAGACTGGGTAGACGACATGAACTGCAAAACATCTATCACCTCTATAACACCCCAACCTTGGACAGACAACCTGCTGATTGCCTTCACCTTAGCAATAAATAGACAAATGCCCAAAGACAAAGTTATAGCTCCACCTCTCCCTACCAGGATCAAAAGAAATATCACAGTGGATAGGACACTACCTTAAATCTTTCCTTCCTTAAACTCACTCCCAAGAGCCTCTGACATTAACCTTCTAGTCGAGGCATATAATAGTACCATGTCTAAAGCTCTAGACACTATAGCTCCTATCAAAATGCTTAAAGTAAACAGGGAGCACATCTGAATGCCTGGTTTACGCCACAACTAAAAGCCCTTAGATAAGAAAAAAGAAATTTGGAAGCCACATGGCAACGCTCCACATTTGAAGAAAATAAGACTTACTTGTCTAACTTCGCTGAAAACTATAAAAAAGAAATAATCTGTACTAAAAAAGATGTATACTATGAAAGAATCTCTAAAGCAAGTTCAAATACTAAGGAATTATTTGTGATTCTACAAGAAATGGAAGCAGCCATTCCTCCCACAGACAAAATTGCTAAGGACAAACTCTGGTGCACAAACATACAGAACGCCTTAGCAAATAAAATAACATCACTCCAAAACAAGTTTGCTGATAAAAGAGCTACCTTGACTAGCTTGGATACGCAATCTACAAGTCCTAATGATTCACCTAACATGGGAGATCAATTCAGATTCTCAAAAGTATCCATTCTTGAAGTTGAAAAAATGATCTCCAGCTTGAAACTGTCAAGAGGCCAGGGCGACAACTGCACTGCCCAGATAATTAAATATGCAGCTGGAGACCTAGCGCCATTTATATCTAAACTAATTAATGCCTCCTTCTCAACAAATATTGTCCCAAGTACCCTAAAAGAGTCATGGGTCTTACCATTGCTAAAAAAGCAAACGTTGGACCCCTCTATTCCAACCAACTATAGGCCACTTACAACGGTGCCTTTCCTACTTAAAATACTTGACAAAGCAGCTCTCCAAATCAAACTGTATCATCCTAGCTAACACCCTTATACTCTCGAAATTGGATTACTGCAATGCCCTCTGGGTGCAAGTAAGTACATTCTAGACAAAATTCAAATTTTACAGAATAATGCTCTAAGAACTGCTCTAAATATTTCAAACAGAGAACAGATATCTGAGCTAAGGAGAGAAAATCACTGGTTGAAGATCAACGACAGAATCTTGCACAAAACAGTTTCTCTCACATTCAAGTGTCTCAACAAAGCTGCACCTCCTTACCTAATGGAGAGAATAGTCAGGAAATCCTCCATTCGCCCAGCCAGAAATGCCAATTCTTTTTGCCTAAACATACCTATATTTAAGATAAATAAAATTGGGCGGTAGTAGCTTCCCTGTCAAAGCTGCACAGACATGGAATGCACTCCCACTCTCGCTTAGAGTGGATCAATCCTACCTCAGCTTCAGACGCAATACTTTGAAATGGCTAAGAACCAATGATATCTGACTTTATGCGTACCACCTCGCATAAGTACTATGCTACAGAACTAATATTTGCTGACAACCACTCCTGACTACCGACTTGTATTCACCACTATTGCATGTAAGTATGTATCTTTCACTATGTCATCTGTATGTATTATTCACTATGTTACCTATGCATCTTTTACCATGTCATCTACATGTATCATTCACTATGGTACGTTGTTTTCCTGTTTGTATAACACTATGTACGCTGTAACCCAAGCCTAAAGTAATCTTGTCTTCGTTGCGCCCAGTTACCTCCGGGTTTGTTGCGCCTTACAAATAAAATAAACAAACAATATCTTTAAGTATTCATATTTCCTAATAATAATCGTCCATTTTGGGTGGGGAAAAAGAACACTAAAGTCTTCCTCTTTCTGTCTAACATATGTCTATAAGGATTCACATATTTCTACATATACGTTATCATGATTTGTTTGGAGCAGAGTACTAGTGAAAGGCAAGCACTGAGGTGAGGTGGGGAAAGCAGGAGAGAACAAGCGAGTCGTGATGATTTGCCAGGGATGTGGAAAGAGAAATTGCTGGCATGGAGAATGGATCATTGTTTTCCCTGGCCCTGGCTGCGCGCTGATTTTGTTAAGATTTGAAGACCTGCAGAATTGCTTGCTCTTGCTGTCTCAAGCCCTCCTTGGTAAATAGGCTTTACTCCCCTCGCACTACAAGGCAATCCTGCAGTAGAGGCGCCTTGCCTACTCTGCCCTAAGCCCAGGTCTGCCCGGAAGTCATTAGAACCTGCAGTACCAGTAGGAGACATTCCTTAGGTATCTATCTCACCTTATGTTTTGAAAAAAATAAAACCATCGCTTGGAGATTCATTTCGTTTGACAGTAAAAAATAATCCTTATCTGTAGCTTCCGAATTAAATGCAGATTGCTAATTTGACCAAAATCACCAAATAAAAATACTATAAAAATAATAGCAATCGTGAAACTGCTGAAAAAGCAGCACTTCACGCCAGTTAGCAAAACACAGCCACATTTTTTTCGCCCACTGTCAGATGGTTTTTTTAAGCCATAATTGCAAAAAAGACTTGTCACAAACAACATTTCTGCCAACTGCAGCTGGAAAGATACCTTTTCAAGGGCCTCAGTTGCAGACTGATCTCAAATCCTGGCTTTGCCACTGAACAAAAGTATGTGCTTCTGGGCAAAATGCTTTATTTGAGGCTTATCTGCCAACATTCAAAGTCACTAAAACTGATCCAGCTCTCTGCTTCTACAAAAACGCCTCACTCACGATAGCACTGCCTATGTAAAAATAACAGTGAGCATTCATATATCCGACATCACAAAGTGTGGCCTTTGGCTTACTTCTGGCGACTTCTTTAAATGTAAGTTCCCATGATCCCATCAATTTCCAAATGTGATAATGTGTTGCCAAAATATGGACCTAAAACATCTGCTGATGGCCTGCAACATCTGGAGCCACGTTATAGAGAGAAACAAGCTACAGGGGCACTAACTGAAATGGCGGCAGAGGTTGAAGCTTCTCAAGATGGCCGACAGCCTGACAAAAGAAAACAAGCCCCTGGAAGCTCTCCTGGAAAACGCAGAAACTTTGGACAAAAGCTGAAGCGTGTTGGTTTGGCCTTAGATATTGCAGTGGAGTGCACTGCTATACTGTTCCCATGCTGGTTTGGTGCCAGGCAGTCAGTCGGGGGCACTCGCAGTAGTGCTTAACCAAGTGCATGTAATAGGAACAGGTGGCACTGCAATAGGATTCTTCCATTTTGACTTCACGCCAATAAAAGAAAATCCCAAGCCACAGATACTGATATAGGCCAAAAATCCAAAGCGCAAATACAACTTCAAACAGCTTTATGTTTCATCTGATTTGTAGTTTACAACTACCAGAAACCGGAAATTACAAAATGCTTTTCTGGAGCAAATTAATTTTAATAAGGGGCAAAGGCTACATATTTCTTTCCAACCAAACTCTCCGGGATGTGCCAAGACGTGTGGTTTGGAACAGTTCCCATGCAGGCTCGGTGCCCATTCCCTGTGGAGGAGGGAGGCGCTCCTCTACAGCTCTCAGGGCATTCAAGCTGTGGTTCCTCACATGTTCTATGAACGTGCACTGCATTCCCACTATGTGGACGCCTGACATTCTGGAGGATACGGGTCAAGTGCACCTTGGCGAAGGTCTAATTGACAAATGCGTGGTCACCCTGTTCCACGCATTGAACCGTGTCCCCTGTTCCTGCCAAGTAACGAAAACAGGGCCATCTTTCATAGCTGAGAGGGTGCTGTATAGAGCAACACATCATAGCTCTGACCCCTTCCTGCAGACCTGTGACTGCGTGACACATATTGGCAAGAGCAGAATCTTTAAACGCTAGGTCTGTGCTGACTTGGGAGCTTCCGGTCTCTTCCTTTGCTCTTTGGACTAGGGTCCCTCTTGGCAGCGGTAACCAGCTCACGTGGTGAGTTACCAACATGGCAGTCTGGCTGGAGGTGGCATAGCCTAGGGGCTTGTATTGCTTAGCCTCTTAGGATAGCAGTCTATCCTGTGCCACAGCATGGGAGAACCCATCCTGAAATATTGCACTTTTGAAGCTCACTGGAGAGAAACGCACTATGAGAGAGTTTAAGGGTTCCCTGATTGTGCTGTTTGCTGTGGTGTCTTTGGTGGTGAGAATGGACTGGGAATTGCTGTGCCAGAAATGAGACACCCTACACCAGACCTGCCAACCCCACATGGAATTCAGGCAAATGCTGGGGTAACAGAAAATAAACTAGTAGGGGGGAGAGACTGCAGAGGGACCGGAGAGGCACGGAAAACATCCTAAAACTCAATTGGCAACAAATCTCACCATCGCCTGAGGAAAGCTACAGACAGAATGAGCCGCCTGAGCTCCCAGCTGGTACCACAACATCAAAGACTGTTTCTAAAATCTTGTTGGGAAATGGGGAGGGATTAGAGGTGGTTTTAAAGCCTTCCACCTATGCAACACAGCCCCGGAGGAAAGGACAGGCACAGCTTGGTTCCTAGAGTAAGGTGGGCACTACAGTCAATGGAAGGGGAAGACAGAACCACAGGACCACAATATAAAATACAACATGAGAGATTTGTCATAGAGAGTGGTACCAGTTGTGTGTGTGTGTGTGTGTGTGTGTGTGTAGTGTGGTGTGAGGCGGCTGTGTAAAAGCGGTATTAGCGAAATTGACCTAAAAACATTTGACCTAAAACATTTGACCAATTCTTTTTTGACCTTTTGTTTCAGTCACATTTAATTAAATATATACGGGGGTGGCTAAAGGTATAGATTAGGTTGAGGGGAAGTGGAGTGGTCCGGGGGTCCCCCCACACTTAAGACTGAAGAAAAGGTCAAATAAATTCGATCAAAATGTGAATAGGTCAAATGTTTAGGTCAAATAGACCCAAACCGTAAAAGGTGAGGGAGAGAGACAGAAAAAAAAGAGATTGAGGGAGAGAATGTTTCGCAGGAATTACAGAGAGAGACAGAATCCTATATAAAGTGATAATAGGGGTGGATAGAGTGCAAATCAGTAGTGGGAGTGGGGGTGTGTGGGCAGAGTGAAGTAGGATGGGTGTGAAGGTAGTGGTAAGAGATAGGCAGAGAGAGTGGGGTAAGGTGTGTATACAGAAGGGTGCAGTGAGAGGTGAGTAGAGGGGCGAAATGAGAAGAGGGGAGTAGTGAGCGGTGAGCAGTGGGGTGTAGTGTGAGGTGAGAAAAAGGGTGCAGTGAGAGGTGAGAAGAAGGGTGTTGTAGGTGGTGAAAGGAGTGACAGGTAGGGAGAGGGAGAAAGGTGAAAGGAGAGAGAGAGGGTGTAGGAAGACCGAGGGAGTAGGAAGAGATTGGAGACAGAGGGCGAAAGGAACTAAAGGAGGTGGTGAGATCAGGGCGAAGAGTGAAAGGGGATGACTGAGGGTGAGACTGAAGCAGAGCATTTGAGATTGGCACTTTTCCTTCAAGCTCCATTGACAATCCTGGACAGTATTAGGATAGGACATCTCTAGAAAATTCCCAGAGGGAGGCAAATAGATAAGTCTGTTGCCTTTAGGCCCTCATTATCAGCTAGACGTAGACAGTAGGTGTTTCTGATCACTAGTCGGGAGCCCTGGGTTTTAGAGAGGGAAAGCCCACGGGAGAGAGAGACGTCCATTAGGGTATTATTCCCACCACTTCTCAGACCGGTATGTTACCTTAAAAACTGCAATAACATTGAACGACCTGAACAGTAGTAGTAAATAGTCTATGCAATTTCTGTTGTTAAAAATTAAAAGTCCTTGATATCGCTCGGAGACTCAGTGAATTCTTAAGGCCAGCCATCTGTGACATGGCCTGTGTTGGTTCTGCTTGATCTAACCCTGTGATATCATGACTCTGCCTAGTCTTTTAGCCTGCTTTAGTAATTATTTTGTACTATGTTGTTCTCAAGCCTATTTCTTTAAATTTTCCTATAGCACATGAAACAAAATAAATTGTGATGGTAGGATGATCAAGATGCATAAAGAACAATAGAACATAGGTAAAGGGGAAGAAAGATTGACTAATGAAAGTGTATCAGGCTAGGGGGACTAGAAAGGTCCTTAGGAGTTTTCTGACCTGGAGCTGGGATGTTCTAGGAATGAAGAGTGGAAGATAGTTCCAAAGAGTTGAGCCTGAAACTGGGAATCTTCCATCACCTCTGCCATAGTAATTGCATATGGGATATTTCAGGAGCAGTTGAAGTTTAGAGGATTAAGTGGTCTGGCTGAGGGATTGAGAACTGTAAAGGCATTTGCATGTCAGACAAAATAGCTTGGAAGTGATACTTTTTTTACTTGGATTCAGTGGATTTCTCTTAGGAAGTGGGGAATCAGACGTATTTTATGAATGTTAGTGTCGTGATGGCCTGCTGTGTTTGGAACCACCTGGAGATTTAGCTTTTTTACATCTGTCCATACCCACGATGAAAGCAGAGTCAATAGCCATGCAATGCAATATTGTTTCATATTTTTAATTTCACAAATGTGCATTTATAAAAAAGATAGTTTCTCCTTTAAATATAAGGATTTTCCCATAGCCCTTGTTGACTTTAACGTCCCTTCCCTTACAATTCACTCGAACATCTTTTCTCTTCATATTTATTTGGGGGATTTTCATTTTTGCTCATGAATTGCATTTTCATTGGTCAGTGAGATTTCACTCCTTGTTCGTAAAACTGTTTTTCCGGAAAAGCTCCTACAGCCGAGACATCATCTGCAGGGCTGTGCATTGGTCCAGCCTAGATGACACCTCTGGAATAGCCTGTCCAGTTCTGGATCTTCATTCAGATTGCTGGGTCCAGGTCTAAAGCCTCGCCTGGAGCATTGTTCCCAATTATGAAATTCCTGGAGGCCACATCTGGATTATTGTACCCAGTTCCAAATGTCATACCTAGAGTACTATTCCAGATTTCTGGTGCCCCATGTAGAGTATTGGGTTCAGGTCTGGTGGTCCCACCGGAAGTATTATTCCAAGTTCCAAAAGGCCATTTTTAGAGTGTTGATTGCAGCAGTGCATCCCCTCTCTGGCGTTGTGTGGCCCGTTCTTGGTCCAAAATGTGGATTATTGTGCCAAGTTCCAGATCTCACAACTAGAAAATTGTATCAATGTATTTATTTATTGTGTATTTATTAGGTGCTTATACAGTATGTCAATTCTGTTTCAAAGTGCTCACAGAACAACAGGAAGGGAACATGGGATTGAAACAATAATACAGAGGAGGATAAAGACGAACCTACTATGCCTTGCAAGTGTTCAGAACATGTAAGTGCAGCAAGAATTGGGAAGTGGGAGTGAGGGTAGGTGCTAGAGTGTCCATGCTCGTGTGTGAGCAGCAGATGAGGTGCATAGTATGGTAAGTGCTATGCGGCCAGGATTGGGTAGATGAGTGCAAGCCTACATGACAAAGGCCGGTGGGTGCCGAGGCAAGTGCTGCTAGGTAGGCAGAGGCTGGGGCAATTGGGTGTGGAAGGCCAGGACCCGAAGGATACATAAGGGCCCTGGTCACCAATCACAACAACTGTGAGATTAGGAGAGGAGGGAAGAAGTGAAGAGGAATGTCTTGAGGAGCTTCCAGAATTTGAGGAAGTCTTGCTCAAGATGAAGAGGAAATGGGGAGGCTGTTCCATAAGAGGGAGCCAGCTGAAGAAAGGGATTGGCTTCCAGCTCTCTGTTTAGCGAAACATTTTACACACAGAGTTGCTGCCAGAGCAGCGTAGAGGTCTAGAGGGAGAGTATTTAGTAGGATAAAGTTGCAGATAGTGTGGTCCTCGGCCCCAGACAGCCTTGTGGATGATGCAGAGGGATTTGAATTTGATCTGTGCAGCAACCGAGAGCAAGAGAAGAGTTTTTCGGGTAGGAGAGATGCGGTCCCTGGGCTTAAGGCCAAGGATAAGTCTTGCTGTCCTTTTCTGGATTAGCCTGAGGGGTCGTGGAGTGGAAGAAGGTAGATTCAGGAGAAGGTTATTGCAGTAGTGAAGCCTAGAGAGAACCACGGCTCGGCTAACATTGAGCTTCTGGGGGAAAGTGAGTAAAGGGAGAATTCCTTTGAGAAGGAAGAGTTGAAAGTGGGTCTTCTTGGCAATGTGCTGAGTGTGAGGGAGGAAGGAGAGAGAGGAGTCAAAGATGAAGCCAGGGTTTCTGGCTTCAGAAGAAGGAGCAGGGGGAGAACCCATAGAGGATGGCCAGAGTGAGGGGAAGAAAGAGGGAGCAGGGGTCCAATGTGAAGGATCTCAGTCTTGCTGGCATTGTGGCAGAGATCGTTGGAGGTGCACCAGGACTGGATGGCAGATAGGCAGTCAGGGATGATAGAAGATGCAAGTGGGTCAGCAGGAAGTTTGAAGAAGAGTTTTTTTTTATTATTTTCCAACATGACAACCATACAGTGCAACAAACCGCCATACAAATTAACTTTCACGTACAGTTTCATGTTTCATTTTCACCCTCCCCAACCCCACCCCCTTCATCCCCCGAGTTTGAAGAAAAGTTGTATGTCATCTGCATAACACTGGAAATTGGAGGAGAAGGAGTGTTAAAGAGGTTAGATCCCTGGGGGACACCACAGGTGGAGAAGTAGGTGAGGAGAAGGTGGCCAAAATTACTTGGGACGAGCAGTCAGTTAGGAAGGAGGTCAGCCAGTCCAGTGCCCGCTCCGAGATACCAAGGGTAGCATGGAGCCGATTATGAGGATAGAATGGTTGACCGTGTCAAAAGCAGAGGAGAGATTGAGTAGGATGAGGACAGCTGGAGAGTCCAGAGATGCGAGAAGTTCTTCACGGGTATTCAGAAGAGCAGTTTCCGTGCCTCTGGATGCTCAGAATCCAAACTGATGGTCGTGGAGACCACCAACAAGTTCAATGTGTGAGATAAGTTGTGGAAAGGCCAGCTTCTCTGCAGTTTCCCAAGAAAGGGGGTGATAGAAATGGGGTGGTAGTTGCCTGGACAGGTAGGGTCTGCTGAAGTTTTTTTCAGGAGGGGGCGAACAAGGGAGTGCTTGAGGGAGGAGGGGAAGATCTAGTGGCAAAAGAGTGGCTGCAGAGATCAGTGAGTGCAGAGGCAAGGGAGCCAATGTTGGCCTTGATGGTTCTGCAGGAGCTAGGGGAAACCTGTTTGGAGGATACCTTCGTGGAGCGGACAACTATGGTGACTTCTTCAGGTGCAACAAGTAAGAAGGACAAGAGGAAGAAGGGGGGTGAGAAGCCATAGGAGGCAAGGGAGTGAGGGAAGGGTTGGGCGGGAGGGTAGAAAAGGAGCTCAAGATGTCCAAGGATTAAGTGGTGAAGTGGGTGGCCAGTGCGTTGCAGGCGGCCTGGAACCGAAGAGGGGAGGAGGGGACTGCGGAAGGGTTGGCTAGTTCCCTGCAGATTTTAAAGAGTTCAGCAGTGTTGGTGGATGCACCAGATACCTGTGTCTGGATGTGGGCCCTTTTCCTGGCACGAATGGAGTCTGTATTGCTTTTGGAGCTGGCGGCAGGCCAGTTTGTTAGAGGGTGAGCCTGAGGTTTGCCACTTCCGTTCGGCATTTGCGTTTCAGGGCTGCAAGATCGGAGTCGTAAGGTATTACGCTTGGTGGCGGGTTTCAGACGGACCCTCATGACTGGGACAAGAATATCAAGGGTGTGGGTAATGGCCAAATTGAGATTGCTGAGAGCAGATTCGGTGGTAGATTCTGGGGTGGGGGAGAGGATGGGATGAAGGTGGATGCGAAGGCAGCAGCTGACACTCGTTTCATCAGACGAATGTTTGTGAACGAGGTTGGCAGGGCTGGAGGAGGTGCAGTCAGAGGGTCGTGGAGACCCAGGTGAAAGGAGAGAATGGTCTGTCCAAGAGAGTGGAGTGACCAGAGGGGGGAAAGAGAGAGGTCAGAATGGATGATGACGTCCAGAGTGTGTCCAGCCAAGTGGGTTGGACCAGAATGGAGAATGGAGAGGGATAGAGAAGTGCAGAGGTCAAGGAAGAGTGTAGATGCTGTGAAAGGGAAGTCCAATTGGATGTTGAAATCACCCAAGAGGAGGAGATTGGAAGTGGTTGAGAGAAGAGAGAAACAGAACTCAGCCCATTCAGAGAGGAACATGGTGGTAGTGCCGGGAGGCCTGTAAATAGTAGCAATGGTCAGAGAAAAGGAGGGAGAGATGACCAACTTGCAGACCGTGCTTTCAAAGAAAGAGTAGCAGTGAGTGGGTAAGATGCAGGTCGTAGCTTCGAGATGATCTTTAAGCCATCAGGAAGCAAGGAGTCTAAAGCAGTGACTGAGCTGGCATTGAACCATGTCTCGGCAAGAGCGAGAATGTTGAGGTCAGTGGGCCTCATTACACGGAAGGCGGTAATCCAGGGTGCTATTAGCACCCTGGACCATGCCGGTAAATTACCGGCACCGCCTTGGCGGAAAGGGGATTTACCGCCCCATTCCAAGGTTGGAGGGGCGGTAAATCCCCTTTCCGCCATTGCCCTTCCCCATTCCCATTTCTGCCCCATAGGGCTCTATGGGAATGGGGAAGGCGCTAATTACGGCACCGCAATTTTGCGGTGCCGTAATTAGCTCCGAGGTCCCTTAGCGGGTTGGTACTTAACGCCTGCAAGAAGCAGGCGTTAATTCCTCCAACCCGCAAAGGGACCTCGTAGTACGGCGGTAAGGGTTAACGGTCACCGTTGCCATTAACGGTGACCGTTAACCCTTACCGCCGTCCGTGTAATGAGGCCCAGTGTCTTCAAGAAGGAGGCAGATGTCGGCAGAGTGTTTGTTGACTGAGCGGGTGTTAAGAGTAGCCAGGTGAAGGAGGTTGCTGCCTTTGAAGGTTTTCTGAGGTGGAGTACAGGGGCGTTGTCCACCAGTCAGAGGGGGAGGGACAGAGAGAGTGGTAGGGGGAGAGGCAGGTGAAGGGAGGAAGTTAATGAAGGATGCAGGCGTCGGTCAAAGTGGAGGAGCTTGGGTTGAGGACCCTGCACCAAGATAGTGCCTGTGTGGTAGACATTAATGATGCAGCGTGATGATGAGAAGCCGGCCAAGAGGACTTTGCACATGGTGCCACCATTAATGGGAGAGGGTGTGAAAGGGAGGAGAGTGGAAATGAGATGCGGAGTCCATAGATCTGGAGAAGGGACAGAGAAAAGGATATTGGTGAAGACCTCTCTGGAAGTTGCACTGACATAGATGTCTGCAATGGGTAGGCCAGGTCTGAGCTGGGGGTAAATCTGCCAGACTTGTGATAGGGCCAGCCCTTAAATGCGCTGGTAATACTGTTAGCGCTGCATTTAAGTACTACCGCCCAACTCGTGATGAGGCCCATGCCCTCTTCCAGATCTGGGACACACGCATCCCTCTCTGACACATAGCCCCTTCCAGATCTGGGACACACACATCCCTCTCTGACATTTAGCCCCTCGTGGGACACACACATCCCTTTCTGACACATAGCCTCTTCTAGATCTTGGACACACGCATCCTTCTCTGACACATAGCCCCTTCCAGATCTGGGACATATGCATCCCTCTCTGACACATAGGGCCTCATTACACGGATCGCAGTAAGGGATGACCGGCACCGGTAAGGGCACCAGTGCCGGTAATCCCCTACCGCCCTACTACGAGGTCCCTCAGCGGGTCCCATCCTTAACGTGTGGTCAGACCACACGGTAAGGAAGGGACCTGCTGAGGGACTTCAGAGCAAATAATGGTACCGCAAATTGCGGTACCGTTATTAGCTCTTTCCCCATTCCCATTGAGCCCTATGGGGGGCTCAAATGGGAATGGGGAATGGTATTTGGCATGGGGACTTACCGGGTCCCCAAGGGTCGGAATGACCCGGTAAATCCCCATACCGCCAACCCGGACCCAGAAGGCAGTAAGGGTAGCCATGGTGCTAATAGCACTATGGCTACCGCCTACCGTGTAATGAGGCCCATAGTCCCTTCCAGATCTGGGGGACACACATCCCTCTCTGACACATAGACTCTTCCAGATCTGGGACATATGCATCCCTCTCTGACACAGACTCTTCCAGATCTGGGACATACGCATCCCTCTCTGACCCATAGCCTCTTCCAGATCTGGGGGACACGCTTCTCTCTCTGACATATAGCCCCTTCCAGATCTGGGACACACACATCCATCTCTGACACATAGCCCCTCCCAGATCTGGGACACACACATGCCTCACTGATAAGCCCCTCCCAGATCTGGGACACACACATCCCACTCTGACACATAGCCTCTTCCAGATCTGGGAAACACACTTCCCTCTCTGACACATAGCCGCTCCCAGATCTGGGACACACACATCCCTCTCTGACACATAGCCCTTCCCAGATCTGGGACACACACATCCCTCTCTGATACACAGACTCCTCCAGACCTGGGACACACACATTCCTCTCTGACACATAGGGCCTCAATACACGGTAGGCGGAGGACCAAGGTGCTATTAGCACCTTGGTCCATGCCGGTAAAATACCGGCACCGCCTTGGTGGAAAGGGGAATTACCGCCCCATTCCAAGGTTGGCAGGGCAGTAATTCCCCCTTCCCCCATTGCCCTTCTCCATTCCCATTTTTGCCCCATAGGGCTCTATGGGAATGGGAAAGGCACTAATTACGGTGCCGCAAATTGCGGTACCGTAATTAGCACCCTTGTTCCTTTGCGGGTTGGTTTTTAACGCCTGCTAAACAGCAGGCGTTAAAGTACCTACCCGCAAAGGGACCTCGTAGTAAGGCGGTAAGGGTTTACCGGTACCGGTGCCCTTACCGGTACCGGTAAACCCTTACCGCCGTCCGTGTAATGAGGCCCATAGTCTCTTCCAGATCTGGGACATATGCATTCCCTCTCTGACCCATAGCATCTTCCAGATCTGGGGGACACACATCTCTCTCTGACACATAGCCCCTTCCAGATCTGGGACACACACATCCCTCTCTGACACATAGCCCCTCCCAGATCTGGGACCCACACATCCCTCTCTGACACATAGCCCCTCCCAGATCTGGGACACACACATCCCTCTCTGACACACAGACTCCCCCAGATCCAGGACACACACATCCCTCTCTGAAACATAGCCACTTCCAGATCTGGGACACCCACATCCCTCTCTGACACATAGCCCCTCCCAGATCTGGGAAACGCACATCCCTCACTGACAAGCCCCTCCCAGATCTGGGACACACACATCCCTCTCTGACACATAGCCTCTTCCAGATCTGATACACACACTTCCCTCTCTGATACACAGACTCCTCCAGACCTGGGACACACACATTCCTCTCTGACACATAGGGCCTCATTACATGGTAGGCGGAGGACCAAGGTGCTATTAGCACCTTGGTCCATGCTGGTAAAATACCGGCACCGCCTTGGTGGAAAGGGGAATTACCGCCCTATTCCAAGGTTGGCGGGGCGGTAATTCCCCCTTCCCCCATTGCCCTTCTCCATTCCCATTTTTGCCCCATAGGGCTCTATGGGAATGGGGAAGGCGCTAATTACGGTGCCGCAAATTGCGGTACCGTAATTAGCACCTTTGTTCCTTTGCGGGTTGGTTTTTAACGCCTGCTAAACAGCAGGCGTTAAAGTACCTACCCGCAAAGGGACCTCGTAGTAAGGCGGTAAGGGTTTACCGGTACTGGTGCCCTTACCGGTACCGGTAAACCCTTACCGCCGTCCGTGTAATGAGGCCCATAGTCTCTTCCAGATCTGGGACATATGCATTCCCTATCTGACACATAGACTCTTCCAGATGTGGGACATAGCGCATCCCTCTCGGACCCATAGCATCTTCCAGATCTGGGGGACACACATCTCTCTCTGACACATAGCCCCTTCCAGATCTGGGACACACACATCCCTCTCTGACACATAGCCCCTTCCAGATCTGGGACACACACATCCCTCTCTGACACATAGCCCCTCCCAGATCTGGGACCCACACATCCCTCTCTGACACATATCCCCTCCCAGATCTGGGACACACACATCCCTCTCTGACACACAGACTCCCCCAGATCCAGGACACACACAACCCTCTCTGAAACATAGCCACTTCCAGATCTGGGACACCCACATCCCTCTCTGACACATAGCCCCTCCCAGATCTGGGAAACACACATCCCTCACTGACAAGCCCCTCCCAGATCTGGGACACACACATCCCTCTCTGACACATAGCCTCTTCCAGATCTGATACACACACTTCCCTCTCTGACAGATAGCCCCTCCCAGATCTGGGACCCACACATCCCTCTCTGACACATATCCCCTCCCAGATCTGGGACACACACATCCCTCTCTGACACACAGACATCTCCAGATCCAGGACGCACACATCCCTCTCTGACACACAGACTCCTCCAGATCCAGGACACACACATCCCTCTCTGACACATAGACTCTTCCAGATCTGGGACATATGCATCCCTCTCTGACCCATAGCCTCTTCTAGATCTGGGGGACACACATCCCTACTGACAAGCCACTCCCAGACCTGGGACACACACATCCCTCTCTGACACATAACCTCTTCCCGATCTGGGACACACACTTCCCTCTCTGACATAAAGCCGCTCCCAGATCTGGGGGACACACATCTCTCTCTGACACATAGCCCCTTCCAGATCGGGGACACACACATCCCTCCCTGACACATATCCCCTTCCAGATCTGGGACACACACATCCCTCTCTGACACATAGCCCCTCCCAGATCTGGGAAACACATATCAATTGACAAGCCCCTCCCAGATCTGGGACACACACATCCCTCTCTGACACATAGCCTCTTCCAGATCTAGGACACACACATCCCTCTCTGACGCATAGCCTCTTTCAGATCTGATACAAACACTTCCCTCTCTGACACATAGCCCCTGCCAGATCTGGGACCCCCACATCCCTCTCCGACACATAGCCCCTCCCAGATCTGGGACACACACATCCCTCTCTGACACACAGACTCCTCCAGATCCAGGACACACACTACCTCCTTGACACATAGACTCTTCCAGATCTGGGACATATGCATCCCTCTCTGACCCATAGCCTCTTCCAGATCTGGGGGACACACATAGCTCTCTGCCACATAGCCCCTTCCAGATCTCGGACACACACATCCCTCTCTGACACATAGCCCCTCCCAGATCTGGGACACACATATCCCTCTCTGACACATAGCCCCTCCCACATCTGGTCTGTTTTAGATTTCACCTGCCTAACTCCAATTAATCTGAAATTAGCCCTCCTCTCATCCATTTCTACCTCGAGAAGTTGACCCTTTTAAATGTCTATTTTTGACCTAGGCCCTACTGGACAAGAACATAGGGGGAAACAGACTGTTCGAGAAATCTACGAACTGAAGCGATTGGCTGCATCTCTGCCAAGAATATGTTAAAGGTTCAAGGAAACGAAAATATGAGCCTCGGCCTTGAGCCCTTAAGGACTCTGCCAATGGCTAAAGTGAAATAAACCTTTAAGTTTCGCTGGTCACATTGACTATACATAGCTATTCTTGCAGAGACCATTTGTGTATCATTTTATGTTAATTAACTGTTTTCTTTCTTTTCTGTGGCCGAGCTGCCCGAACTTGTCACAATTCTGTGCTTGAGGGGAGATGAGTCTGGAGACCTGGTGCTCTCGGCAGCCCGCAGGATGCCTGGCAAAAAAATGGAAATCGCAAAGCCTCCGCACATGTTCCTTTTGCCACCTGCAAGGCACTCTGCATTTAATTCGGCTGCAGAAAGTGTGGAGAAAGACGCCCCGACTAGAAACTAAAGGTGCGCTAATGTTTGTCCGCTTGCGTGTGCGTGTGATCACGCGCAGCAAGAGTTTGAATGAGTGTGTCTATGTGCATGCATTTATGTATGCTGTGTGCAGGTGTGTGTGTGGCTGTGTGTGTCTGTGCGAGGGTAACTGTCCTGCATGTCTCGTGCCATCTCTATTTAGGTAAGGACTGGTACTGCTTGAAAATGCTTTAAATGCAAGCTTTACCGGGACTGCACGTGTTCAATGGGACCCCCTAAAATTAACAGTCTTTCACCCCTTATTTCGCTTAAGCCCCGCTTCACCAGGTGCTACACAAAGGAATTTACCAAGGGCATTGACTTTAAAGCCACTGTTTGGTGCATTCTGGTACACGCAGTCCTCCTTAAGTACTGTTTTGGAATGTGCATAAACATGTTATTCAAGAACATACTCTGCAAGCACTTTAGAAAACTCTGTGACATCAAGGAAATTCCCTTGCCCTCAGGAAGGAAATCTGGAAGCGCTTCCGGGGTTTATTGCAGAGGCAGAGGGCGGCTTCATACATGCTCATGTGTTCTGGGCCAGGTGAGCTTTAACAGGTGTTCCCGATTCCCAAGAGCATCCCCTAGGCTCCCCCTGTCCCGTCTTGAGCAGGTCTAGCCCACTTTAGCTAGTTATAGGCTTCCGACTTGCACAAGTTCAAGTTATGTTAAAAAGGAGCAATATTTTGCAAGGGCCCATCAGAGTATTCAAACGGCAAAGAACCCGGGTGTTCTGAATGACTTATTTTAGTCAAAACTGAGATAAACTCTTCAAAATTGCAATGCATGTGGTCCGTTGTGTATATGACACGAGCACCCAAGACTACATTTTCAAAAAGGCACGACGTATTAAGATGAAGCAGCTTATTTATATGTATTTTCTCACAAAAAATACCCTCGAGTTGAGTGACAATACAGACCTGGATAACCTTGAGATGGGGGTTAGTTATACACCAGAAAGTACCGTTGCACCGCTCGGAGGGGCGCACTGCGATTTTAGTATACAGCGTACTTGTTCAACAAAGATATCATATTGTAATTTGAAATACACCCCTCAACACTTTAAGATGGGCACATTGCCAAAGTAAGATTTGCTCTGTGTTCAACCAGCGCAATGCGCATATGTAATTTACCTTTTCATTAACCCCTCCACTCTTATTAACGTATATCATATACCTGCATGCAATTAGCCTAATTGTGTAAGGTAGCCATATTCTGCATTTAGACTTATTGTGTAAGGTAGCCAGACTCTGCATTTAGCCTAATTGTGTAAGGGGTTAATGGTCATTCCATCGAATGACCATTCCATCTAAAAAAAATGCATCAAAAAAATTACCATTGAATGCATGTTTTTTCCTTTTTTTAAAATGGGAACCCCCAACCCCCTGTTTTTTTACCCTTTAAAACCCATTATAAATAACACTAAACCCTTTACCTTGAAAAAACATGCATTCAATGCATATTTTTTCGATGCAATTTTGTCGATGGAATGGCATTCGATGGTAAAGCTTTAGATGAAATGACTAGATACCGTGTAAGGTAACCATCTTCGGCATTTGGCCTAATTGTGTAAGGTAGCCATATTCTGCATGTAGCTTATTGTGTAAGGTAGCCATACTCTGCATTTAGCCTAATTGTGTAAGGTAGCCATATCCTGCATGTAGCTTATTGTGTAAGGTAGCCATACTCTGCATTTAGCCTAATTGTGTAAGGTAGCCATATTATGCATTTAGCCTTATGGCACAAGGTAACCATATTCTGCATTTAGCCTAATTGTGTAAGGTAGCCATATTATGCATTTAGCCTTATGGCACAAGGTAACCATATTCTGCATTTAGCCTAATTGTGTAAGGTAGCCATATTATGCATTTAGCCTAATTGTGTAAGGTAGCCATATTATGCATTTAGCCTTATGGCGCAAGGTAACCATATTCTGCATTTAGCCTAGCTGTGTAAGGTAGCAACATTCTGCATTTAACAACTGCAAGGAATAGCCACGTGTCACACTTAGACAGAATGTGAAGATTAGCCAAGCGTCACACTTAGATTTGTGAACATTAACCGTGCATCAGACTTCGATAGATTGTGAAATTAACCATGAGTATCACTAGATAGAATTGTGAAGATTAATTATGTTTCACATTAGAAATAATTGTGTACATTAGGCACATAGAAGAACTTAGAGCAGCCAACGTACTAACCACTTCGCCCCTACTCCCTCCAACACATCACCCAAGTACTGTACACACCCACTGGGCTAGCCAACCTATACATAAACGCACACCCAACATAAGTAACACTCGCATAGAACAACACCTAATATTGGACCTTACTATCTATCTATCTATCTGCATTTTTATATAGCGCCACTAACCCATGGGTCTCAGGGTGCTCACAAAGAACACACGAAAGACGAAGAAAAAATCCTAAAGCAAAATGTCTGAAAGAGAAAGGACAGGCTAGGAGTGGAGTGGGTGGTCATACAGTAAAAGTAGGGTCATTGATCCTTTAGCCAAGCTCTACATCGAAAAGAAACATCTTCAGGTGTTTCTTAAAGAGGATAGTTGAGTCACTATCAACTAGATGTTTGGGGAGAGCATTCCACAGGGCCGGAGCCCAGGAATTAAAACTAGCTCCTCCAATCTTCTTAAAGTTGATACGTGGTTGACGAAGCTGAAGAGTATCATTTGATTGAAGGGTGCGTTTGATAGGGTTCTTTGTTATTCTGGTTTTTAGATAGAACGGTGCCTCTTCGTGGAGGCATTTGAAAACGGTAACTAGGCCCTTGAAATGTAGCCTCTGTCGAATAGGTAGCCAATGTATGATCCTACGAGCCTATGTGACATTTACGCATCAGGCTGCAGACGGCGCAACCTGCCTCACACCAATACAACAAGCCAGTGCGCATAACCTCAAATACCAGCCATTCTACACATAAAACACATAGACATCCCCCCAACCTAACAAACATTCACATAGATAAACAACCCAGGCATTGGGCCTTACCCATACAGATACAACAAGCCAGTGCACTCAATCAACCATCTGCAAGCCAACACACACAGATACCAGTTTCTCCTGGTTCTTGTCAAGATACCCAAGCCCTCCTTATTCACATCCAAGCCATTATCAGCTTCAAGGGCTATTCCACGTTTACGCCCCGCTTTTGGGCCTCAACACTCTTTTCCTACATCTCCCAGACGTCCATGCAGAGGGAGAGCTCCTCCTCCATTGTGGTCCGCTTCCGGGTTCCTTACGAGGTCTCTGGCTCGGAGATTCAAGTTGGGTTCCAGCTGGGGTTTCCAGGGAAACGCTGGAATGCAGACTGCTGAAACAGGAAGTCCCAGAGGCGTGTGTTGCAGCGTTACGTCTCGTCGGCTCCTTAAATGTTGCTCATGACTTTTCGCACTTGCTTCTGAATACTTATTTAAAGTATTGTGTGTTTCGTTTGTTTATTGACCTTCTTGGAATCTCGACCTCATGCTTAGACTCTCAACCTCCCTTTGTCATACCCCCTTATCTTGTATGTGATTACCCGAGCCTGAATTTCTGCTTCGTTACCTTGGACAGCCTCTGCTCATTGTTTTCTGGATCCTGGCTTCGCTCCCACAGTACTGACCTCCTACTGTCCTTGGCTTTGCTCGCGTTACCGACCTCGGCGACGTTCTACGGACTGCTCCTGCACACCGTTTTGTCCTTGGCGCTGCTCCCACATTACCGACCTTGCAGATTCTACGGACTGGCTTCAACCACCTCAATCTACAGATACGTCTTCCATTGTCCTGCACTTACCATCACTCACTTGAACTGTTCATCTACTCCATCCTCGCCTGATTGAACTAGAGACTCTGCCCACGGAATTAGGCGTACGCGTGCCGGCGGGAACAGGTTTCCTTTGGATTGTGTTTGGACTTGGTGACATGTTATTCTTTTGGAATTAGACGTACGTGTGCCATCGGGAATAGGGTTCATTTGGAATAGTCTTTGGACTTGGTGAACTCCCTTCAACCACAACAGTACACGCGGGTAAGGAACTCCCTTATTTCTTTTGGGGTTTATTGTTGTATTGTTTAGTTATTAATCGGCCATTCACTTTTTTTTTTTTCTCTGTTTTAAGGGGAACTTCTGACCGCTTCAGCCTCATATTGTCATCATTCCCGACCATGTTACTTGAGGTGAGCTCCCACTAACTGACTTACGTATTAGCTAGTCTGTTATATCATTTTGATGCACTAATCTGTGGCCTTTTTTTCAGTCAGCGGTGTTCCAGTTGTGTCCCTGCACATCTCCATTAATTGACTGCTCTGCTGTACTGTTGTATTCAGAGTGGTACATTACTAGGAAGAATTCTTCCTCTACACGACTACTTCAAGATTCCTGGATCTAGTCAAACCTTGGCATGCAGAGGGCGTTCTGACAAATTCAGAAGCCTCTAATATGGACACAACTGACCCCCTGGCGGCTCTGGCCCAGTTAGTTGCCGACCTAAGGACCGACATGTTAGCCGCTCATGCGGCCACACATCGGCAAATCACTGAATTACAGTCCGGTATGCAGCCTCCGGTTTCACAACCCATAGCCACGGCGCTGGTTGCTGGTCCCAGTCCAGGGGCACCTAGAAAGGACTCCGGAACTGTCTATATGGCAGGCCAGTTTCCGTTAGCACCACCAGAGCGTCTTACTGGGGATCCTAAGACCTTCCGCACCTTTATTAATCAATGCCGCCTGCACTTTTATTGTGTAGGCCCGCCTCATTCCCCGACTCCACGACCAAGGCGGCATTTGTCATCATATTTGGGAGGCACAGCCGCTATTTGGGCTAATCCATTGTTAGAGCATGGCAGCCACCTGTTGTATGATTGCAACGCTCTTATTATGGCGTTGGGAAGAGTTTCACCAGTTGGTATCCGAGAGTGGCTGGCCGGAAGAGAAAAGAGCTGCTCTGTTTTACAAAGGACTCTCTGATGAACTTAAAGATATTTTGTCCACGGTTCCTGTGGTTCCCACAGTGTTTCTGGAATTACTGGACCTTGTCTTACAGATTGATGCACGTAAGACTGAAAGAAAAGGTGAACACACGGGAACGTCACCACATCCTCTGGCTGTTTCATCGCTGTCTGCAGGGAACGGGGAACCCATGCAGATAGGGGCTTTACTTGGTCCATTGTCACTTGATGAACGGGACCTAAGAAAAAAGAATAATCTATGTTTCTATTGCGGCTCAGCCGAACATTTCCTGCGTTCATGCCCAAAGAGACCGGTAAAGAGGCCGGGAAATGCCAAAGCCCAGCAATGAGTGGAGTCCAGTTGCCAGGCCTTCTACCTCTTGACTCCTGTCTCTCAAGACCGTTTGCTTTTGCTGTTGTATTTTCCACCCCTATGGGCAATGAAAGAACAGCACAAGCTATACTTGATTCCGGTGCCACAGGCAACTATATTGATTCTACGTTTGCCAATGACAAAGGAATACAGTTGATCCCTAAGCCTTGTCCAGAACTAGTCAATGCGGTCGATGGCACGACCTTGCTCTCGGGACTGGTCACGGAACAAACCATTGCCATGCATATGACTACTAACGGGCACCATACTGAGTCCATCACCTTTGATGTGATCACTGCACCTCAGTATCGCCTTATTTCGGGTCTTCCTTGGCTTCGCCTACACAACCCCTTGGTGGATTGGAGTACTGGGGTATTGGAGTTTCACTCCTCGCAGTGTCATAGACATTGTTTGGTGCAGCCATGCCAGCTACAAGGTCCGTGCCAAGCTATACTGGATCCAGTTGGTACCATTGGTGTTCTAGCATCCGTCACGTTACCTAAGGAATATGCAGCATTCCAGGATGTTTTTGATAAAGGGGGTGCAGATATCCTTCCTCCGCATCGTCCCTATGACTGCCCCATTGAATTGGTGTCAGGAGCCAAGATTCCTTCTGGTAGGGTCTACTCTCTTACTCAGAAAGAGGATGTAGTATTGAAGGAATATATTGACAAGTCTCTTAAAACTGGCTTTATTCGTCCGTCAAAATCTCCAGCGGCATCCCCCATTTTCTTTGTCCCGAAAAAAGAGGGGGACTTAAGACCCTGTATTGATTATAGGGAACTCAACGCCATTACAGTTTGTAACCAATACCCAATTCCACTCATTTCAGTTCTACTGGATCAACTGGGTTCCCTGGTTATAGTTACCAAGTTAGATCTGCGATGGGCCTATAACCTTGTTCGTATTCGTCAAGGGGATGAGTGGAAAACAGCCTTTAAGACTAAGTACGGACTGTTTGAGTATTTGGTCATGCTGTTTGGACTCTGTAACACTCCAGCTATGTTTCAGAGTTTCTTGAATGACGTTTTCAGCGACATGTTGGACCAGTTCATCATAGTCTACCTTGATGACATCTTAATATTCTCACCATCCTATGAGGCTCATGTAGAACACGTTACCACTGTTTTACAATGTTTGAGGGAAAACCACCTCTATGCCAAATTAGAGAAATGCATCTTTCACACAAAACCGGTGAGTTTCTCAGCTATGGAATCACTGATCATGGTGTACATATGAGTCCATCTAAGGTCCGAGCGGCTTTAGATTGGCCTGTTCCTACCAATCGGAAGGCCTTACAGTCATTCCTTGGATTTGCAAACTTTTATTGCAGATTCATACAGTCATTTTCCGCTATTGTCACCCCGCTTACTGCCCTTACCAGTAGTAAGCATGATTTTCTCTAGAATCAGGAATCACAACAGTCTTTTGATAAACGAAAGGAGGCCTTCACATCAGCACCTGTTTTGCAGCATCCGGATGCGGCCTTGCCCTTTGTTGTCGAGACGATGCCTCTGACACTGCCGTGGGGGCTATTCTATCTCAGCATTGTAAAGATACAGTGTTTGTACACCCTATAGCTTACCATTCACGTAATTTATCCCCTTACGAGAAAAATTATACAATAACTGAACGTGAACTCTTTCTAGCATGGTACCACCACTTACTAGGAAATCCGCTTCCTGTACAAGTGTATACAGACCACAGGAATCTTTTGGCCTTACAATCTGTGAATTGTTCTACGGCTCGTCATGCAAGGAGGCACGAGTTCTTCACCATGTTCAATTTCACAATTACTTACCGGCCAGGTCATCTGCACTCCAAACCAGATGTGCTCTCTCGTATACATGGCCCCTCAGATCCACGTCCTTCAGATGGAACCTTGCTATTGCCCAACCAAGTTATTTGTGCCTGCTCTATGCAACCCTCACTTAAATCTTTGGTGCAAGAATGGGTCCTTTCTACACCACAGGAACCAACTGATTATAACATGGATGTGGTACAAGGTCTTCCATACGTTCAAGGAAAGATTTATATTCCTAATGCACTCACCAGGAAGATAGCTATACAGTGGTGCCACAACTCAACTGTGGCCGCACATACAGGTAGGAGGAAGACTTTCGACCTCCTTCGGTGTTCGTGGCCAGCCATGTATAAAGACTTGGTACAATACTTGTCCTCATGTGGCATCTGTGCGCAAAGCAAAACCACGAAGGCTAAGCCTATGGGTCTACTTCAACCACTACCTGTCCTGGAACGCCCATGGGTGATGATCTCCATGGATTTTATTGTGGAGCTCCAAACGGTTTGTGGTTTTGACACCATATGGGTAGTAATAGACTACTTCACAAAAGTTGCTCTTTTCGTCCCGTGTAAAGGCCTGCCATCTGCTCCACAATTGGCCGATATGTTTTTTCACCATGTGTTCTGATTATTCGGCCTTCCTGATATTATCATCACCGACAGAGTGTCCCAATTTACCTTGAGATTTTGGAGAGTGCTTACTTCAGCATTGGGTATTGATGAAAGGTACTCCAGTGCTTATCATCCACAGACTGATGGCCAGACAGAGAGACTGAATGCCACGTTTTAGCAATATCTACGATGTATGGCTCTGCAACATCAGGAATCATGGTACTCTGTTCTGACTTTAGCTGAGTTTGCTTATAAGAACTCTCTTCATACTGCCACAGCTACTACTCCGTTTTTTGCTTTGTATGGCCAACACCCACGCTCTCTTCCGTTGGAAGCGGTCTCTGCTTCGGAGAGTCCGGCGGCTCAATCTTGTCTACGTGACTTAGGTGATATTCATAAGTCGGTCCAACAATAGCTCACGGAGGCACGTGACCGTACTAAGTTCTTTGCTGATAAACATAGACAGTCGGCCCCGGAATATCGAGTGGGAATGAAGGTCTGGTTATCTTCACAAAACCTACATCTAGGGGGTTGCCGTTCTTTGTTACAGAAGTTTGTTGCTCCCTACACAGTCCTCGACCTGATCAGTCCTGTGGTGTCACGCAAGCCCCAAAAGCAAGGTTCACACACAGTTCTGCCAAACATGCTCCATCACGTTTAGGTAGTGCCCCAAACGTACTTAAAACATGGTCCTCACTCAGGAGTAAACGCCCCGTTACCTCACAGGTACGGCATTTGCTGTACCCCAAGTGGTGCCTGCCATGGCGTTTGGGTAGCCATGGGTACCCTCCTAGGAAGCGAGAACCACGTTTTCCGCTGGACAAAACAGCCTCCCAGTCCCTTGCGCCAGCTTGTTCGCGGTCACGTGACACGTGGTCACATTCCGTAACCCAGCACTCGTCCGGTTCGATAGCCGTTCTCACTTCCGGGTCCCGTGACACTAGACTCGGGACACGGGACGGATCTTGCGGCCAACCAGGCATTACGGTTGCTGACACGTGATGCACGTATACAGTATCACATGAAACAGGACCCGTAGCAGGACGTTTAAATCAACCGAGCTTCCGATGTTCTGTGCTTCTCAGCTGCTTTACTCAGCGTCTAGCGTCATGGTAACTACAGCTCTTGTTGCTTTTCTTGACCTCGGACCTTTTGTATCACGGACTACCTCCTGCCTTATCCTACTCGGCTCAAGTTTTGACCTCAGATTCTGTATCACGGACTGCCTCCTGCCTCATCCTACTCTGCTCCAGCTTTGACCTCGGATTTAGCACCACAGACTGCCTCTTACCTCATCCTGCTCGGCTCAAGCTTTGATCTCATTACTCCTCCTCCTGACTATGGATCTTTTCTCACGGACTGTGTTTGGTTTTCCCTTTGGCATTGTCGCTTGGTTTTTGATCACGCTCTGCAACAACCTCTGGATTCAAGTAATTTGGTTGTTCTCTGCTTTGTTCAAGGTGCTTCCAGTAGGTTCCTTAAACCAGCCTGTTCTTTGCCATCCTGCCGGTTGTCTCCTGAACCTGCTGAGGGAACAGGCTTTACTCCTGATACATCACCTCACTACAGTGCTCCTCCCACATTTACACAAACTGCACAATACCACTCTGGTAGGTGTTCCCCTCTTTGTTATTTCTGGTTCATTTGTCTATATTGTCTAAATCATTTCTGCATTCATCTAACCTGCACCTTGCCTTTACAGCAGCTATTTGGGGGACCTGGCGTTCCTGTTCCCGCCACCTGTGGCCCTAATCCTCGAACAGCAAGTATATTCCTATCTTGCTGATGGTTGCTTAGGGACGGAGGTATTCATACTCCTCGCAAGCCTCAAGTCTCAAATCTCGGCAATCCTTGACATGTGGCTCTTCGTTTAGACATACCGCTCAGTTGGAACATTCACCAGTATTTCATGTATCCTTGGTCAAACCCTGCCCCTCTGATATCAGGTTGGCAGCTCGTCCATGTGCGTTATCTGTCCAGGGCTCTGACGAATATGAGGTCCAAGACATTCTTGATACTAGAATTAGGAGGGGTGTTCACCAGTTCCTCATTGATTGGAAGGGCTACGGGCCCGAAGATCGCACGTGGGAGCCTGCTAGTAACATACCTGCCCCTATTCTGATGTCCCGTTTTTAGCTGCCTGTGGGGTGAGGGCTTCTTTGGGGGAGGGAACTGTCAGGATACCCAAGCCCTCCTTATTCACATCCAAGCCATTATCGGCTTCAAGGGCTATTCCACGTTACACCCCGCTTTTTGGCCTCAACACTCTTTTCCTACATCTCCCAGGCGTCCATGCAGAGGGAGAGCTCCTCCTCCGTTGTGGTCCGCTTCCTGGTTCCCTACGAGGTCTCTGGCTCGGAGATTCATGTTGCGTTCCAGCTGGGAGTTGCCAGTTAAACGCTGGAATGCAGACTGCTGAAACAGGAAATCCCGGAGGCGTGTGTTGCAGCGTTACATCTCGCTGGCTCCTTAAATGTTGCTCATGACTTTTCGCACTTGCTTCTGAATACTGAAGGCAAGCGTCCCCAGCCAGCACGATCCTCCCCGCAATGAGAGACAATGACGGACTCTCCCAAGTCGGGAATAAAGCCAAGACAGAGTGCGGGTGAGCTTAAATGGGAGTTTATCAATCAGAATAGGGCATGCAAAGAACTCTGCAAACTCCGAGAGCGCTCTGTCTAACAATAGCAAAGACAGGCAAATTTATTTACAAAAAACGTCATCAGTACCTATGTACTATAAGGGGCACAAGTTCAATGGGATTGGGTGGCGATGACTAGCTATAGGTGCTGCTGCGATGTGGTTGGCCTTGGCTGGAGGACGTCACTGGTCAACCTTGTGGGTTGGGCTGGGCCTGGCAGGTCAGCTGAGTTCATCCGGGCAGTGTTGCTGTGCCATTGTGGCCAGTGTCAGAGATGAATGTCTTTTCCTGACTTATTTGCCCTATGCCATGCACACCGCAGTCATTCAGTCATTGCAATGTTATCTTCTTTAGTAAATCTATCAATAGGTTATTCTACAGGTTAATGCAACACAGGAGGAATGCACCTTGTGAGGGGTTTGATGGTGATTTATCCGTGCATGGTTACCAGTGTCCTGTTTGACCGGTACCATAGGTCGCGGGGCTAAGTCTCCGGGCCTGGGGCGGGCGGTACATGTCTTTCTGTCTCGTTAGAAGTTATTATGAATGGGCTGTTGTGTGTTACCACAGTATTGGGTGTCTTCGTTGCACCGGGTCATAAGTCTGAGGTGTTCCGGGGGGTTGTGGGTTTTACGAGGGGGCGCCTTGGATTTGTGTATTCAAGCGGAGGTTTACTGCTGGGCTGTAAATAACGCAGGTGGCAGGCCGTAGCTCTCTTATTTGGCAGACTTTGCAGGTTGGGGGGGGGAATGGCCTTGCACATATTCACAAAGGTCATTTTCTCGTGTGTTGCCGACTTTCGATGAGAACATCATAAACATTTGAACATCCTTATAATACTCATTTGGATCACTTGAAAACATACATTTCAATTCACTACATGTCTCTCGAATATAGCCAGTCTAAGCACCTTACTAGTACATTATATTTTAACAACTACAGCATTTAGTAATATACATATATATTTGCATTACGTGAGGTAGTAGTGTAGTTGGTGGAGCATAGAGGACGAGACCCGCCATTGTACGCGGCGGTAATGACATATAAGGGCTGTAGATATGTACACATGACTGGCGCATTTGTCCGCGTCTTTTCACACGAGCCTTATGTATAGTTGTATTCGTCCTCCCCTGCACTCTAGCAGCATTAGTTCAGTTATGGCGCGGGACCGCGTGGTGTACGGTTTTCAATGATACATATAGAGAATAATCCCCCAGAATGCTTTTTATCATTTGCACACCCCTGCAGGGGTGTGGGTCCTCCATTGCTGGTTTCATGTAAACATGTAAACATGCGTTTCATACAATGATTACACAATTTTACAGGTTTCTTTAGTAGAAGTAGAAGTAGTTTTATGGAAAGGATACACGTATTACAAGTAGTTTTTGACATTCGTATTTGGGTATTTTTCTGCTTTCATCGGATGACCATTCTACAGTTCTCCCCATCACCCAGGCCTTGCTGACCGGGTCATGCTGGGAGCAGTGATACACTGTGGACGGTGAAATGTTACAGTGTTAGTATCTTATGCTAGCTCATGTCCGTTTTGTTCGTGGGAACGGGCTCACAGCGGATCTGCCAGGGTGCTGCGACGACAGGGATAATTGAAACTCTCCAAGGGTGGGGGCCGCGCTACAGTGCGCTGAGCTCACACCATCTTTGATAGGCAAAATGGTTTCTGGGCCTAGCTAAATTCAATACGTGTGGGCAATGTCTTCAGCAGGTGAACCCTCCACCACCTGGGCCCGGGTGGTCTGAGGGGATGCCCAATGAGCCATGGCCCTCACCTGGGGAGGGGATGTAGGCAAGGAGGGTTTTTTGGACCACTCCTCCCCTACATTTCCCCCCTTTCGTTACTTAAGTAACGAATTCTTTAACTCATTCAATCTCCTACACTCTTCTTCGTCCATAACTGCCTCATCCCATGCTGGTGTGCCTTTTATCGGCATCCAGGCTCTGCACACCCGCCTTAAGCTCTCACCCCTCCTAGCATATTCATCTGGGGTACAGGTTAGGTATATACATCCGCTCTCTCCTTCCAAGTCTACCCACACCTCCTGATACCATTCTAGTATACGGGGCTCTCTGATGGTGGTGTGCCATAATTTGTCTATGATATCCTTGTCATGATACCTGGGCACTAGCTGATACCTGGGTGTATCATCAGTTCCGGTTTGTACCTGCACTTCCTGCATAGTTTGCATTGTCCCACGGGTGTCGCCCATTGTCACCATCATCATTGCACCATTAGGTACTGCGTTAGCACAACATCGAAGACCCACCTGGCACATGCAAAAAATTAAAAGGAGGAACACCACAGCTGGCATCAAAAATTTCACAGTCGTTCCAAGCCATGAGGGGACCCAGGAGAAGATGTTGTCGAACCACGTACTGTCTTCGGCTCCACCTTCCATTTTCATTTTTTCTCCTAGGTTGTGTACTGCTTCGATCACATGGGACAGGGAGCCGTTTTCTGCATCTTCGGAAGGTACGAAAGTACAGCAGGCACTTCCAATTTTTTTCGGCAAACACCTCCATCCATCGCCGTCAACAGGTCCAAGACATACCTGTTTTGCATTGTCATCAGCCGTAAAGCCCTTAGTTCCACTTTTATTACGTTGAACCCTTCTTCAGTGTCATTTGCCAGCTGAATCAATTCCCAGCGTGTTATCTGGAGCCATTTTGCGTTCGCCCTTGCTTGGACACTTGAGATGAGTGAGGCAAAGAATGTTTCTGCTGAGCTGAATAATCGGTATCTGTCTGGGATCTGAGCCAACAGTTCTGATGATGCCTTTGATATATAGTTCGATGCCCGTTTGTTACGGGTCAGCACCTCTTCCTTGCTCCCGGAAGACAGGACATACATCCGTGAGTCCGCAGTCGGCTGGGCTGCACTCTGTTGTATGCGTTCCTGTGTCTTTTTGCTCCCCTCGATGTGGCTTTCTGGTATTACCATTAGGGCTGAATGCAGAGTGGCCATTGAGCAGCTGCCACTCCACGACGGGGGAAGGTGCAGGTATGCCTGGTTGCCGCATACCCAGTACGTGTCCATCAGGGCCGCTGTCCCTTTTCTCAGATCTGGGATGGTGAGGGTCTTGTTACAGTTCTTGTTTGTCCCCATGGAGGTTTTCCCTTCTCCTTTAAAACATAGTTCATAGTCTATTTCGTTCTGCAGTTTGAAGGGTTTTTCAATGGCGGTCACCCAAGTTAGTTTTGAAATGTGTTCCTTCCATACTGGTGTGCATGTTTCTTCTATCCATTGCAATTTCTCTGGTGCCACACCTCTTAGTGCTTCAGCTTTACACATTACTTCTTCATCTTTCCACTTGTTGTCCGAAAAAAGTGTCCCTTGTATTACAAAAAATGGTTCCTCCAGACATACCACCCCTGCCGCCTTCGGGTAGCAAGTTTTCTCGTTCTGCAGCATTCTAAAAGTAACTTCATGTGCCTGGAAGGTGTTCTTAATCCTGCATAACGTAAGATGAAGGAGACACTGGGCATCTATAATTGGCAACTCTTTGGGTAGCAATACTTTGGGTGTACCTGAAGCATGGGGAATGAGGGAGCAGACATAGCAGCTCTCGTTTGTTGTTTGTTTAGCTGTTGCACTCATATCCGCATACAATTTATTCGTCTGGTGGGGGTGTCGTGGGTCTTCCATTCTATCTAATCCTAACCCATAGTACTCATCATACTTCCTCCTTTCCGCTCCCCTTTTCTTTCTGTTATTTATTTTCCTAATGTACTTCCCGGCTTCAAGGGTGACAGACACAGTAGACCCCCCTTTCTCCTTCCCGCCCCCCTTCACCCAATCATCATATAATATTTCATGTGTTGCTTTCATCCTTCCATTTTCTTCCATCCTATTAGTTGACAATGTGTCTGTAGCTATGGGGGCAGGTTGGCGGGTAGCAGTGTTATACAACCAGGATATGGCGGAGGGGTTTCGGTCGTTTAAACTGTGAGCATTGTAATTAGATAACTTTGGCGAGGACACTGTGTTATTTTGCATTTCACCCTGTAGCTCTTCGTTTTTTATCATGACAGCATTGGATGGTGTTGTATAGTAACCCCATACAAGTTTCGTCCCGTCCCATACCAAGAAGTCACCTTCCTTAATATTTACACTCGTGGTTGCATTATTTACAGTAGTGCTGTTAGTCCCTCCCCCCTCGTTTATCTCGATAGAGATAAACGCTATTAACCAGTATGTAACCAGGCCAAACATTAGTGTAAAAAACAATGTAATACACACTGATAGTCCACATTCATACGAATATCTGCATTTCTCAGTTAACCACTCTCTAACTCTAGTAAGTGTATCCGTTGCAGGCTGCCCGTTAGATGCCATGGTAGTTCCTGTTTGAGATATAAAAGTGCATTAAGTGCATGAATGTAAACATTTTGTGGGCACTACCAGTGCCAGTCATATATTGACGAGGAATGGAAGCGGGTAGGGTTGCGGGGAAGGGTATTCACAGACAAGGGTGTAAACACGTCATAATTTGATCACTTCATTAATTACATATAAGTCCACAAGATAAAAAAAGGAAAAACGTTTTTTTTTTTTTTTCCAGTAACATCTTAAAAAGAATGCAAGTATATTTATCAGTCATTTTCCCATTCAGGTCCGTTACTGTCACACATACACAAGTTCATATTCAGACATTCTGCTCAGCTGCATCGTTTGCTGTTGTCTGTGCCTCCTCATCTACCTCCTCTTGCACATTACTATATGCTTTTCGTACATCTGTCAAGTGTACCCAGTATTTTAGGCCCTTTACTTTTACTGCCGTGGGCATGCAGAACACTACCTCGTATGGGCCATGGAACCGTGGTGCATTCCATCGACGCACAAAACTCCTGACATAAATGAATTCGCCCGGCATCAGCTGTAGCTGTTGCTCAGGCTCCGTGACAGACCCTGTTATGTTTCCCTCCTCTCTCGTGAAGGGTGGAGAGAGCTGCTTTGATATTGCGCGCGCTGCCCTTGTCAATTTCTGCAAATAGTCGGTGAATTCTTCTCCCAATATCGCGGCGCTCCTGTGTGCATCTGAGTGTTCGCGCAGTGGAGAGTGTGCTGTGCTCATTCGTCTCCCAGTCACGATCTCGTGCGGGGACAAATGGTGGTCCTTGCTTGGCTGATTTCTCAGCTCAAATAGCGCAAGGGGTAGACAGTAAATCCAATTCTTTTTCAATGAAAAGCATAGTTTTGATAACCTGCCTTTTAAAAGTCCATTCATCTTTTCCACTACGCCATTACTTTGAGGATGATAAATCGAACACAATTTATGTTTTATTCCCAATAATGTAGTAACTTCCTTGAAAAGCTCATTTACGAAGTGAGTGCCATTATCTGAGCGAATAATGTCACAAATTCCCCAGCGCGGGAACACTTCCCTCACTAGGAACTTTGCAGCGCTCTTGGCATCAGGTCGTGCACATGGTCCTGCTTCTACCCAGCTTGAGAATGGGCATACAACCACGATCATATACCGTGCTCCATTACACCTTTCCCCCATGTCCGCGTAATCAATATGTAGCTCTCTGAATGGGCCAATGGGTTTTGGAATTGTTCCCCGTAGCGTGCGTAATGTCATTCCTGAATTGTATATCTGACATGTTGTGCATTCCATCGCTAATCGAGATACGTGCTCCTGGAGACAGGGCACGAACCATTCTTCCTGTATTTCTACTGCGATGTGCTGTTTGCTATTGTGTGCAGGGAAGTGTAGTTGTTGAAACGCAATTTCCAATAACTTGATTGGCATTACCACTTTCCCTGAGTTATTTTGCCGCCACAGTAAGTCTGTCGCCGACTTGCTGCACCCTCGTTTTGTCCACATCAATTTTTCGTCTGCACTGGCTCCTTCCTGTAATTCTAGTATTTGTGATATAGGCATCATGTTGTACCCTTCTGGGAGCTCTTCGGTTGTCTTGTGCTGCAGCATGTACTCACCTGCTTCATATTTCTGAAAATAGGAAGCCTCCTTGGCGGCAGCGTCCGCTGCCGCGTTTCCCAAAGACACAACGTCTGTGTTGGATGTATGTGCTTGGCACTTCACTATTGCTACCGCAGTTGGGTTTTGTAGGGCCTCAATTAACTCTTTCAACAATTCTGCATGCTGTACTGGTGTTCCGTCTGCCCGTCGAAATCCCCTCCGCCCCCCTCTTGCTAGACCTCCATGTACTGTCGTTGTCATGTAAGCTGAGTCTGTATATATTGTCACTGCGCAACCCTTTGCTGCATGTAGTGCTTCTATGAGGGCAATCAGTTCTGCTGCTTGTGCAGAGTAATGTGATGGGAGGCGGTACTGTACTAGTGTTTCATATTCTTCTAACCTCACCACTGCCATGCCAACATGTTTTTCTCCCCTGTCCACATCAATCGATGCAGACCCATCCACAAAGTATACTTCCCCCTCACTCAGGGCGTTCTCACACACCACTGTGTCCTCCCCTCGTTCTCCTGTGTAAGTTGCACAATCGTGGTCCTGCATGTCCTCTAGTGTGCATGCTTCTGTAATGAATGTTGCGGGGTTCACTGTCTTGCATCTCACCACATGGATATTGGCGCTAGACAATATGATCTCGTAGGCTGTTGCCCGCTGTGTCGTCAGTGTGCTTTTTGACCTCTCAAGTATTGCAAATAGTGAATGTTCCACAAACAATGTCACAGGGCATCCCATTACTATTGTGGCACTTTTCTCAATCGCGAACCCGGCTGCAGCAAGTGATTGCTCGCACGCGAAATGGCCTTGCATCACGGCATCTAAAGTACCACTATAGTAAACCAAAGGCTTGTGTCCTAGGGACGTCTTTTGTGTCAGAACAGCTGTCATGAGTGTTCCCTTGCAGTGCGAGAATAGGTAAAATTTGCGTCCATAATCAGGATTTGCTAGTACTGGAGCGCTTGAAATTAACTTTTTTAATGATTTGAATGACGCGCTCATTTCTTCTGACCATTCTATTTTTTTATTTTCCTGTTGTGCTTCTTTGAGTGCTTGTAGTAGGGGTCTCGTGTATGCTGCATAATCTAATATCCATGCTCGGCAATAGTTGCACATTTCCAGGAACGTCTGCATGTCTTTCACTGTTGTGGGTTCTCCTACTGATTTTATCGCTTCTACCCTGTCGGGGATTATTCTTTTTCCATCTTTTGATATCAGCTGTCCCAAGTATAAGACCTCTGTCAGACAGTACTGTAGCTTTTCCTTGTCTACCTTGTACCCCCTATTGGCCAATAGAGTCAGGAGCGTTGTTGAATCCTTTCTACATGTTTCTTCGTCTTGTGCACACACTAGTAAATCGTCTACGTACTGAATGATCGTACTCTCAACTGATAGGTTTCCCAAGTCTTCATGCAATATGCGGTTGAATATGCTTGGGCTCTCACAGTATCCCTGCGGTAATCTGCAGTGTTCATATCTCTTTCCCCCCAGTGTGAATGCTGTCAGGTATCTACTCTCTTCAGCCAGGGGGATTGAGAAAAATGCGTTTTTCAAGTCGACTACTGTGAAGTGTGATGCCGCTTTTGGGATGCTGCATAATATTGATGCAGGGTTCGGGACCAAAGGGAACTCTTTCTGAATTACATCATTTAGGGGGCGTAAATCCTGTATCATCCTCCAAGACCCTCCTTTCGCTTTTTTGATTGGATAAATACACGTGTTACATGGGGAGTTCGAAGGCACTATTATCCCTTGTGCTAGTAGTGCATCTATTGTCTCTTTTATCCCTTGCTCAGCTTCACGGGACAATGGATACTGTTTCACTCGGGGTAGAATTGCTCCTTGCTTTAGTCTTATTATTACAGGTTGTACTCCATGCAACAGGCCTACATCATGGGGGCCTGTTGTCCACAAATTATTTGGTACGAGTCTCATGTCATCATCAAAGAATGACGGCGGTGCTCCTACCACTGCCATCAGTTGAGCGGGGATTTCCCTAGCTTGAATCAAAATGTCACAGGGCATCGCTATTTCCATTACAATTTCACCATCCCCCTCTGCATCTGAAAAGAGGTCCTCATCTGTTAAGTCTCTTAGGGCGATGTTGGCATTCGTGCACAGTACTGCACGCCACTCGCATCCTTCCATATCTATTCCAATTACCGGAATCCTTTTTGCTGACACCTGTACAGCGTGCAAGTCTGATGATACCACTGACCCTGGTGCTGTGTCGGGGCACACTATGGGGCGGAAGAGGAATTCTGCTGGAATCCTCCAATCCATCTTCCTCAGCTCTGGAACTATGAGGGCCAATGTCTTTAGCCCTTCAATAAACATTTCCTCGTTTTCCGGCAAACCTTGTACTTCTTGTGTGGTCGTGTGGGCATGTACTACCAACATTGCACGCAATGGGCATATTCCAGGTGTTGAACACACTATACCTCTCTCAGTGAATGATATGGTCATGTTGAGTTTACTCAGGAGATCCCTTCCTAGTAAATTTATTGGTGAGTGTTCATAATACAGCAAGGGTGTCTTTACAGTCTTCCCCCCCACTGTTACATCCAATGCTTCTGTGTAAGGAACTTCAATTACAGCCCCAGAGAACCCCTGCGTCTCTAACTTCCGGTTAGACAACGGGAACCGGCCCTCCCTGATACATGATTTCTCCGCTCCCGAATCCACCATGAATATGAACTGCTTGTCTCCTATCTGCGCCCCTACCAATGGTTCCTCTGCTGCATCGTAGGTGGTAGATAGAACTGGACACGCAAGTGTTCTCTGTGGGCTGTCCTATGCAGGGTGTCTCATCGCCCCCCCTTCATTAAAGACACTTCCTGAAACTACTGACATGCCGTTGTAAGGTGCTGGTGCGGGGGCCCCGTTTGCTGCTGTCGCAAAAGGGTTGCCTGGCGTGTACTGCAAGTTGTCATTGTTTTGTGGGTGGTTCGGTGTTCTATACTGGTGTCCCTGTTGTTCCTCCTTATTACCTTGGCCTGGGTTTCTCGGTTGTTGTTGTCCCATTGGAAGACCATATGGGATCCCCGGGTGGGGATGGCCATACTGTTCTGCCTCTTGGAACCCGTTGTTGGGTCTGGCTCTGCACTCCCTAGAGTAATGCCCCCATCTTCCGCAGTTCCAGCAACTCCCTTGTGCACTCTAGGGCCCTGCCATCCATTTCCTCCCATTCCCCCGTACCCCGGTCCACCTCCTCTTCGGCCCCTGTACCCACCTCGTCCCCCTCGAGGGGTCCACTCTTGCCACTGCGGACCTCCGCCTTGCTCTTGCTCGTTCCACTGCCGCTGTCCTGCTCCAGCCCAATTAGTTGCCATCCTTCCTTGTATTGCTATCAGCCCCTCCTCCTCCTCATCTCCCTCCCTGCTGTGGGGGAGTGCGGCTACAGCCGCTGCGACCTTCACCAACTTTGTCTGCACTAGTTTTGCTTCGTCTGCCAATCTCTTCTGCGCCACCTCCTTCTCCCTTTCCTTTATTCTCTTACAATGGTGTACTATTATGCTCTGGATCTCAGGCCATCCCTTTGCTTCAATACCTGCTATCTTGTCGAGCGCCTTTTGCACTTCCTTTGGGAGCCCTCTTTTTATAATGAAGTAAAATAAAGATGTCGATTGATACCAGGGCGTGCCCGTTTCTGTTCTCCACATCTCTTGGACCCGAAAAATGTAATCCATAGCCTCCTCCCCGTCATTCATTGTACACTGCATTACTGACTGTAAGTCTGGTGTATCTGGAAACGTTTCTCGCAAGGCATCCCACACCCTTGCACGCACTGTGTTAAAGGAGGCCCCGTCATGGCGGTCGCAGTCTAATGTTACTCCCGGGAAACCGGCCTTGACCCATACTCTATCAGCCTGATCCCCAACTGCTGATACAAGCAAGCTCTTCACATCTCCTATTGCTAGGGGTACCCCGGCAGTGTGTTTCTCGAAGGCGTATATCCACTTACTTGCCCCTCCCGATAACGGGGGCAATAGTTTTAATAAATTGGCTTTATCCATCTGAGCCCATGGGAAATAATTCGGCCTCCCTCCTCCCCTATGTATCAATGGGAGCTGCAGCCTTCCGTTTGTCGTCGCATCTACACCCGTTTTGGCTGCCGATGTTTCCAGTGATGCCATTTTCCCCACCCTGTTCCTTAATCGCCCAGCCCACTCATCATCCAGTGTTCTCAGTGAACATGTACCATCCACCCCTTCACTTCCCCCTCCCATTGCCATGCTCAACCTGTCGCTTTCTTCTAAATCGTCCCTTATATCACATAGTAGTTCCTCTCTGTCCCCTATAGGCCTTTCTTCATTATCAATACCTCCCTCTCGTGTCCCTACTTCGATTATTCGTGTCGGTTCTTCCTCAATTCTGAACAGTATCTCACCTTTTTTCCACCCGTCTTCAAGTGTTCTATTCTCACTCGGCGCTCTAGACGTGCGCCCTGATCTTGCTGCATTAAGTGCTGTTTGTTCACATATGTCTTTTATCCTTGCGAGCTCATCTTTCGCTATTGAGAGCCTTGATTGTAAATCATCTGTTAGCTTTTCTATGTCCACCCTTTGTGTACATGCCTGGGCTCGCTCCCTTGTACTTTCATATGGCGGGGGTGCCGTTGGCTGGTGGGGTGTAGTAGTTGTCAGGGGAGGAGGGACATAAGTGGGGTCACTGTACCCTTCTGCGGGCACAGGCTTGTTTAATATCGGGTACAAGCTTATTACCTCTACTTGTGGCTCTACATTTGACGATTCTTTACCATCTTTCTGTATCATCAGTGGATTATCAGTGGTGGAGGGTAGGTCAGGATTTAATGCTGGTGCTTTAGGCGGTGGTATATCTTCAAATAACCTCCAGAGATCTAATATTTCCCTCCTATTGTGCAACTGCTTCCCCTTGTATTTCAAACAAATGCATGTGGCCACCATATCCAGAACACTTTTGTCAAATGACCCTCCCTCGGGCCATATCTGGGGTAACCCCTCTCCCTTCAGCTCTGTTATCCACTGGTCGTGATATTTCTTAATTCGCTCCGCGTACCCTGGTAGGTTCTTACAGATATGTGATAAGGGTGTTTCGGCCCCCATCTTTGTGTTTTCCTAGTACTTGTCTATCTCTGTGTGTCCACAATTACAATGTAAACCTATTACCAATATGGGTTTCGTCTTCTACTTCACATTCAATAATGGGCTCCCCTGTGCTCTTCCCCCTGCCTGCGAAATGCAAAACTGGCTGTACACAGGCTCTATGTTATTCTCTTGGGGGGGCACATACAAGAGCAAACCATCAGTGATTTTGACAATATTAACCCGGAAATCAAAAAGGTACACACTCACTTCACCTTGTCATTTTTGTCTTCAAGAAGCTTTATCCGGCCACACTTACCATGACCATTCAATTACCATACATTTATAACCATCTTACACACCCACAGCACCAAATTGTCTTCCGATGCATACGAGGTGCACACACCTCTCTGTAACACTCTATTCACAATTCAAGCTGCCCTCCCTTTCCTCCCTAGCCGGCTGTCCCTGTCCGTCTTATTCAGATATATGGATGCGCATATATATATATTGGTCTGCTCTTCCCTCTTGTAGTAGGACTCTCTCTCTCTTTTACTTCCTCCCTAACGTTTTGTACTGATCTCACTTTTAATTTCCCCCAACCCTAAAGAAAAGAATAGAAAGAAGAAATAGCAGTCACTAATATATTCTCCGTGTCCCCCTTTGCCAGACACTTTTATCTTATTATCCTCTTCTTCATATATTCCCAGTACTAGTCAAGATAGCACTATGCGGCGCCGCCTTCCACCCCCTTTCGGAGCTAGGTTCCCGTCACTTTTATCTCTTATTCACCTCTTAATCCTAATGGCCATATGCAAAGAAAAAGCAAAGAAAGTTTAGGATGATCCTTAGTAGATCTGCGTACCCCCCTTTTCTACCCCTCTTCGTTCTCTGTCCTAAATTTCTTCCTCCACTCCCTTTACGATCGCTCGCACTCAATACTCACGTGCCCGTCTTGAACCGATAGTCTCCGAAACTGGGTCCGTCCAGGCAGTGTTGCCGTCCGCTCAACAGTCAGCCCCGGCTCCGGCGAGCGGTACTCAAAGGGGATTTTTCAATCGGGATCCCGTACCCTCTCTCTATTGAGTGCGCACTTCTTAGTGTACCGGTCGCCGTTGGCGGGCAGCCTCCCGGAGCCGGCGCACCGTCCGTATCCCTTTTCGACCGGAGATTCTCGTGCCAAAAGGGGACGGTAATGTTAGGTTGGGAAAAAATAATAATAATAATAATCACGCTTTCGGGGTCACCACTGAAGGCAAGCGTCCCCAGCCAGCACGATCCTCCCCGCAATGAGAGACAATGACGGACTCTCCCAAGTCGGGAATAAAGCCAAGACAGAGTGCGGGTGAGCTTAAATGAGAGTTTATCAATCAGAATAGGGCATGCAAAGAACTCTGCAAACTCCGAGAGCGCTCTGTCTAACAACAGCAAAGACAGGCGTATTTATTTACAAAAAACGTCATCAGTACCTATGTACTATAAGGGGCACAAGTTCAATGAGATTGGGTGGCGATGACTAGCTATAGGTGCTGCTGCGATGTGGTTGGCCTTGGCTGGAGGACGTCACTGGTCAACCTTGTGGGTTGGGCTGGGCCTGGCAGGTCAGCTGAGTTCATCCGGGCGGTGTTGTTGTGCCATTGTGGCCAGTGTCAGAGATGAATGTCTTTTCCTGACTTATTTGCCCTATGCCATGCACACCGCAGTCATTCAGTCATTGCAATGTTATCTTCTTTAGTAAATCTATCAATAGGTTATTCTACAGGTTAATGCAACACAGGAGGAATGCACCTTGTGAGGGGTTTGATGGTGATTTATCCGTGCATGGTTACCAGTGTCCTGTTTGACCGGTACCATAGGTCGCGGGGCTAAGTCTCCGGGCCTGGGGCGGGCGGTACATGTCTTTCTGTCTCGTTAGAAGTTATTATGAATGGGCTGTTGTGTGTTACCACAGTATTGGGTGTCTTCGTTGCACCGGGTCATAAGTCTGAGGTGTTCCGGGGGGTTGTGGGGTTTACGAGGGGGCGCCTTGTATTTGTGTATTCAAGCGGAGGTTTACTGCTGGGCTGTAAATAATGCAGGTGGCAGGCCGTGGCCTTGGGTGCTGTAGCGGGGACTACAAATCTTTGAAGCGGCTCCAGCCTAGTTGGGGGAGGTGGAGCAGCGTGGCGCAGGCCTTAGCTCTCTTATTTGGCAGACTTTGCAGGTTGGGGGGGGAATGGCCTTGCACATATTCACAAAGGTATTTTTCTCGTGTGTTGCCGACTTTCGATGAGAACATCATAAACATTTGAACATCCTTATAATACTCATTTGGATCACTTGAAAACATACATTTCAATTCACTACATGTCTCTCGAATATAGCCAGTCTAAGCACCTTACTAGTACATTATATTTTAACAACTACAGCATTTAGTAATATACATATATATTTGCATTACGTGAGGTAGTAGTGTAGTTGGTGGAGCATAGAGGACGAGACCCGCCATTGTACGCGGCGGTAATGGCATATAAGGGCTGTAGATATGTACACATGACTGGCGCATTTGTCCGCGTCTTTTCACACGAGCCTTATGTATAGTTGTATTCGTCCTCCCCTGCACTCTAGCAGCATTAGTTCAGTTATGGCGCGGGACCGCGGGGTGTACGGTTTTCAATGATACATATAGAGAATAATCCCCCGGAATGCTTTTTATCATTTGCACACCCCTGCAGGGGTGTGGGTCCTCCATTGCTGGTGTCATGTAAACATGCGTTTCATACAATGATTACACAATTTTACAGGTTTCTTTAGTAGAAGTAGTTTTATGGAAAGGATACAAGTAGTTTTTGACATTCGTATTTGGGTATTTTTCTGCTTTCATCGGATGACCATTCTACAGTTCTCCCCATCACCCAGGCCTTGCTGACCGGGTCATGCTGGGAGCAGTGATACACTGTGGACGGTGAAATGTTACAGTGTTAGTATCTTATGCTAGCTCATGTCCGTTTTGTTCGTGGGAACGGGCTCACAGCGGATCTGCCAGGGTGCTGCGGCGACAGGGATAATTGAAACTCTCCGAGGGTGGGGGCCACGCTACAGTGCGCTGAGCTCACACCATCTTTGATAGGCAAAATGGTTTCTGGGCCTAGCTAAATTCAATACGTGTGGGCAATGTCTTCAGCAGGTGAACCCTCCACCACCTGGGCCCGGGTGGTCTGAGGGGACGCCCAATGAGCCATGGCCCTCACCTGGGGAGGGGATGTAGGCAAGGAGGGTTTTTTGGACCACTCCTCCCCTACAATACTTATTTCAAGTATTGTGCTTTTCGTTTGTTTATTGACCTTCTTGGAATAATCTCAACCTCGTGCTTAGACTCTCAACCTCCCTTTGTCATACCTCCTTATCTTGTATGTGATTACCCGAGCCTGAATTTCTGCTTTGTTACCTTGGACTGCCTCTGCTCATTGTTTTCTGGACCCTGGCTTCGCTCCCACAGTACTGACCTCGGCTACGCCCTACGGACTGATTTTGCCTACCGCTTGTCCTTGGCTTTGCTCGCTAGTTACCGACCTTGCAGATTCTACGGACTGGCTTCAGCCACCTCAATCTACAGATACCTGTCTTCCATTACCCAGCACTTACCATCGCTCACTGGAACTGTTCATCTACTCCACCCTTGCCTGATTGAACTTGAGACTCTGCCCACGGAATTAGGCGTACGTGTGCCGGTGGGAACAGGTTTCCTTTGGATTGTGTTTGGACTTGGTGACATTTTATTCTTTTGGAAATAGACGTACGTGTGCCGTCGGAAATAGGGTTCATTTGGAATTGTCTTTGGACTTGGTGAACTCCCTTCAACCACAACAACAGTACACATGGGTAAGGAACTCCCTTATTTCTTTTGGGGTTTATTGTTGTATTGTTTAGTTATTAAGCAGTCATTCTCTCTAGGGTTTTTTTCAGTTTTAAGGGGAACTTCTGAACGCTTCAACCTCATATTGTCATCATTCCTGACCCTGTTACTTGAGGTGAGCTCTCACTAACTGATGTATTAGCCAGTCTGTTATATCATTTTGATGCACTAATCTGTGGCCTTTTTTGCAGTCAGCGTTGTTCCAGTTGTGTCCCTCAACGTCTTTCCATTAATTGACTGCTCTGCTGTACTGTTGTATTCAGCAGAATGGTACATTACTAGGAAGAATTCTTCCTCTACACGACTAGTTCAAGATTCCTGGATCTAGTCAGACCTTGGCATGCAGAGGGCGTTCTGACAGTTCTGGACCTATCTTATCACTCTAACCTCACTAACCAACCCTGTCCTCTTTCTCCTGGGTGTTAGTGGTGCACGGTATACATCAAAATAACATAACATTAAACTGGTAGGCGATTATCTTGAAGCTTTCCGTTTTGGAGTAAATGGTGTGCAATCATGTATATATAGAGGACAACAACAAAATCACCCTGCATTAGAACACTGCATGATTAATGTACCTTCCGGCCTCCTCTTCTGGTCTCCAACAATCCCGAATGTGGATGCTTTAAGCAATAGGATATAATGACCTGCACAAAATGCACTTAGGACGAACTAACATCTACTTTACGAGACAACCCCGTCCTTAGCCCTCTAAAAAGGCACATGACTTTGTGTTATATGTTTCTGTTTACTAAAAGCCCCCAAGCAGAAACGGTCCTTGCACAGCAGGGATCAAGCCACGTGGTTTCCTTGCCCACTGGGTGGAGGTTTGCAGAGTGCATCCTGAGAACTGAAGAACGCGACCTGCAAGAAGACAATCCCATTCACTATACGTAATGACGTATCAACTAAATGAAGACAGTGACAGTTTATGTTGTTCCACTGAAAGAAATATTAGTGCAACTTGGTGAAGCACAGCGCACCTTTCATGGTTCTAAGATATTGCAACACTCAAGAAGACCCCACATGGACACCTTCATCAATTTGAGACCTTTCGCAAGACGATGGTGATGCAGTGATTTAAGGCTTAACAGATAACCCCACAATGTAATAGGAGAGACAAAGACACTTCATACTTGATGAGAACACACTTACCATGAACCTTCAAGAAACAGGGTGATGCTGTAGAGGCATCGCCAGAAATAGTAGCATCTTTTCAATCAGTTTTCATTGCGATCTGGACTCCAGTTGCTGGTGCGAATGTTAAATCCACCGTATCGGCCAATAAAGTACTTGTGGCATGTGCAAAACATTCCAAGAAAAAGCCTCCTCCATTTCTGCAGTAGTGCCTTTCCAGGTTCTCAATCTAAGTGAAGCCTCAGTGAGGTCCCATGCTGTCCCACCTGCTCGTCTAAGGAAAAACTATACAATTTAAAAAGTCATATCAAATATAAATATCCATTCATCAACCTTCATATCACAACCACGCAAGGGAACCTTAATTAGAAAGCTTCCATATTGGTAGAGATAGTGTACAGTCTATCTACAAGAGAGGACTAATACTAATTAACAAAGGGTAAGTGCCTAGTCTACCCACAAGAGAGTATATAATACCATTATTAAAAGGAAATTAAAATAAACATATATTTCCAAAGGTAATATCTATATTACAGATAGTGAGATATCGTACGTTTGACGGTTGTTTTTCAGGTGCACGTTCGTTGGCAAAGGAGCTTGTCCTGAGACCCGAAAAGCCTCGTTGAGCGTTTGCTTTTATCAGCTCGCCCACCCAGCCTCAATCAATTGTGGTGCCAGCACAGGAGGCTGCACAGTTTCTACGACCCCGGCAGCGAAGGTCCAACCAAATCTTTGAGGAAACCAAGCAGGGCCACTTGGAGCGTGAATGCGTGGAGGAGAGGTGCAGTCGAGAGGAGGCTAGGGAGGTCTTCGAGAACGACCCAGAGACGGAATATTTTTATGACCGGTATTTAGAATGTATTAGAGTATTTGGGTCGCCATACGCAAGAAATCCTGATCTCATTACTTGCGTACACAATTTGCCAAATCAGTGTTCCCCGAATCCATGCCATAAAGCGGGATCTGCGTTTTGTGAAGATCGAAAAGGAGATTTTTACTGTCAATGCAAACCCGGATGGACAGGCAAAAAATGTGAAACTGATAAAGATGAGTGTTTTGCGAATAATGGAGGCTGTAACCAAGTCTGTCTGAACAAACCTGGTAGCTACCATTGTTCATGCATCAGCGGCTATGTGCTTCAGTCAAATAACAGAATATGTGAAGGAAGTGAACAGAAAGTGACTGTTTGCTGTTAGTCACTCTGCCCGTGTGGACTCTGTTCGTTTTTTGCCCTGGGGGAAGGACTTTAAAGTGACACACACGGTGTCTTGGACCCTCCCCTGAACTCCGCTCTCCCATTGGCTACGGCGTTGGAAACACGCCCCCACTCCACCAGGAAGTGCTCCTAAATACTCGAGCACTAGCGCACCAGCGCGCGCACCAGGAAGTGAACAGAAAGTGACTGTTTGCTGTTAGTCACTCTGCCCGTGTGGACTCCGTTCGTTTTTTGCCCTGGAGGAAGGACTTTAACGTGACACACACAGTGTCTTGGACCCTCCCCTTAAGTAATTCTCCTCCCCGCCTCTCCCGCACACACCCTCATTCCCTGTGCACTCCCCCCCGTCACCTTACCCCCCTCTCCCCCCTCAGCTGCTGTGCTAGCGTTAACTCCCGCCTCCTAGAGCGGCGCTTGTAACTTAGGTCTTCTTCTCTTTCTGTCTCCCGCCTAGCTCAGCTCTCCCATTGGCTACGGCGTTGGAAACACGCCCCCACTCCACCAGGAAGTGCTCCTAAATACTCGAGCACTAGCGCACCAGCGCGCGCACCAGGAAGTGAACAGAAAGTGACTGTTTGCTGTTCGCTGGTCGCGGCGCGTGGTGCGCTGCCCGTTATTAGATCTCCCGTATTCTGAGGCCCTAATCCTAATTAGTACCTTTATTTCTTGTGCTATCAGCCATGGATTTAAGGTCATCTAAATCGGCCCTATTAGTGCATGACACCAATGGAGATAAATTTAAGTCAGCTAAGCAGCAGGAACCTGTAAAAATTAGCCGGGCATGTAAAAGAAAGACCATCACACAGCCCGGCTTACTATCCGAAGGTAAGCTAGCTAAAATGACTTCCTTCTTTGATCAGGTTGAAAATATGCATTCTTCATCACTAATTACTCCCAAATATAGAATGACTGCAAATGATGTTGATAATTCTGTGACTGAAATTATGAAAGACCTGGTAGAGGCATTTACGTGTATAAATAGCAAATTATTTTCACAAATGCTGATGCCCACCATACCTGAATCAGCCTGTATAAGCGGCAGCGAAGAATATGACCACCATATGACCAAGCCCCAAATTCTAACACCTCCGAGAAATAGTTATAGTAATGATTCTCAAAATGAACAAACTAGAATTAGTAAGCTATCAACTAGCCAAGACGAAATGTTGTCTGAACATACCAATGGGGAGGCTATCACAGTACCACATGTAGTAGCCATAGATAAATATGAACCACTTAATCCTGGTGAAAGGTTTGAAATTGACCCTACATCTGGTCTGATTGTAATAGGGAAAGCACATTTGGCTATTGACAACAATGCAAAAATTGATCCGATAATCCCTATCATAGCTAACAAAGCTAGTACCCATATACATGATATCTCACAGGATACTAGCTTTGTAAGCATGAACACAGAAGAATTATTTCAGGCCTTAGAAAATGCGCTAGTCTCCTTGGTTGAAAAATGTGAAGCAATAGATAGCAAACTAGCTATCCATTCGTTATTACTGTATGATCTCAGTAAAATAAATAATCTAAAATTGTGTGATAGTAGCACGAACACAGACATGAAAATGCACATAGAGCAAGATAAGCATCAACTTAAAAATGACCAAAGTCAGATGACAGGAAGCAATCTAGTGAATACTAACATTGAATACAATATAACAGAAAATAACAATAAAGATTTGAATATAGAAACAAATGGTAAATACAAACCCAAAAAAAAGCAGAAAATGTCCAACAGGAAAAAGAAAGTCAGCCAAGCAGTCATGTACACTACGAACAAAGATAAAGCACCAAAAAATGGGTGTATAGTTGACAGTAATAGACTGATCGAATTGAAAAAAATTGGCCCCACTGAAACAGAATATAAACAGCAAGTAAAAAGTAGAGATTCTAAAAGTATATCAATGTATAAGGAAGCCAACTATGTCGGCACACATGATGTTGATATACATGAACCACTTAGTAAAAAAGGAAATTGTCTAAAAACCGAAAAGCAAGCTAAGCTGCCAGACACTGACATAAGAGATTTTATGATACCATCTAAGAAGCTGAAAAAGACACAAGCCAAAAAGAATAAAAAAAGAGTGAATCATGTTGATGATATCATTGAAGATGTGCGAACACTCTATGAAGGTGTAACCAATGAAGAGGAAAACAACACACAACATGAAATATCATGTAATTGAGTAAAAGCAAAACATCCAAATGAGGGCGAAACCATCGACACAGAAATCCCTAATGAGAGAGATACTATTAAGGCACTGCAAATCGAAAAAATAGACATAAATAAGAAGTTAGTCCTAAATCGTAAGCATGTGCTAAAAATTTGTGCATCAATAGTACCCTTAAGGATGATAGTCTCTGAAGACTTTAAAGTTGTAGATCAAGTAGTAAGTGCTACTAAAATCATAACCAACCTATGGTGTCGGGATGACATAATCCACGACTACATATTTAGCCATAAACGCCAACTTGAACTTATCGGATATACATGCAAAGAGATATATATACCGAAAGTAAAATATGAAAATAATACAGAGAAAAGACCAGGCATAAATATGAGGGAACAAACTAAAATTAAAAATCACCCAAATCTGAAGGAAATAAATAGAAATGACAAACCAGAGAAACCCACTCGTCAAGAGACTGTCGATGGATACTGGCAGTGGCTCCCTACAGCGTTCAAAGCTCACTTTGATAAAAGTTCCTGATGCTCCTGACATCATTATGTCCTGGAACACCCGGGGAAATTCACACTACAATAGCGACGAAGGATTGCTAGAGAATATAAAAATGTTTAGAATCATAGCCCTTCAAGAGACATGGCTGACCTCTGATTGCGAAATAGATGGCCGTAACAACTATGTAAGCCCCGCCACCCAAGGGATGCGAGGCAGACCTAAAGGAGGGCTTTTAATCTCTATCAAGCAACCATGGGAAGGCGTCAAGCACCCTGAATCCACTAAGATGGTATTAGCATTATTGGTATCATGTAAGACACTTGTAATTGATACCTTTGTCCTTATAAATATTTACAATCCTCCTGAAGCCAAATATAGTAAGGAAAACATTGCTACACTTTCCAAAATCCTGACTGAAGTAGGTAACACCCTACCGTTGATCATTGTAGGTGATCTTAATGTAAAAATAAATCATAAAACTGAGGTAGACATGGAAGAAATGATGTCAGAACCCATTACCCAGAACTTTGATAAAAATGCAAAAGATTGGATAAAGTTGCTAAACAAATTTGCACTGACTGTACTAAATGGCAACACGCCCGGAGACTGGGAGATGAATGCGACACGAATAACGGGATTGAGTATGAGCACTATAGACTATATGATAGTAAACAAAAGGGCACGGACATGGGTTAAAGACATGGCAGTCGGATGCAGAGAAGAAAGCGACCATCTCCCACTGTACCTCTTATTAACTAGTAAAACACCACAGAGTGAAAAATATCAACATAATGGGCAGATTGGCCTTAATACAGCAGGTAACAGAATAAAATGGAATCCCAAAAATATCGAGAAGGGTAATGAAATAGCTGAACCCCTGTTAGACCTATTTGTTGAAATAGCTGGTACAAGTGAAGTACATCAAAATAACAACAAAAACATATTAAATATGTTTGATCAAATAACAGAAACGGTCAGAGCAGCCATTGGCGATAAACGAATATATAAGACAAATAATGAAAGATGGAATCTAGATCATAAGAAGAAATTTGATAAAATAATCCAACTAAAAAGGAAAAACTTACGAAAAGACATACGAAGATGTATTGCAGAGAAAGATGAACAAGCAACAAACAAGATACGTCACCTTAAGACTGAATACAGAAGATGGCTGAAATTTCATAACAAAGAAAAAAAAGTAGAGACGTGGCGCTCGCTTGCTGATGCAGCTAACCTAAAGAACAGTAAAAAGATGTGGGATATCATTAATGAGAAAAAAGACAGGAGCATCCCGATTAATTGTGCATCTGAAAACAAGTGGCTCACCTATGTCACAAATACAATTGGTAGACTAGCACAAGATGAAACTGACTATAAATCTGTAAAAACTGAATGGAAAGGCAACTTTACTGTCGAATCGCTAACTAAAATAATTAAAAAATTTCCCAAATCCAGAGCAGCCGGCCCAGATAACACCTGTAATGCTTTACTACAGAAATCACCTGAAAAATGGGCAAAGGTCCTATACATTGTTTATCAATGGATAGGAATACATGGGATGATCCCCATTTCATGGAAAAAAAGCATCATACTTACTATACACAAAAAAGGAGATCGTAAAGAACCCAGTAATTACAGGATGCTAGCGATGCTTGACATTCCTGGTAAAATCTTTGGTAAAGTCTTACTAGAAGAATTAAACCAGTGGATAACCAGGTGTAAAATCTTGCCTGAATACCAATCAGGATTCAGATGTGGGTCCTCCACAGCTCACAATATAGCCATCCTAGTAAACGCAGTTGAATATTCTTGGAAAAATCGAAAGCTGCCTATGTATGTTGCATACATAGATTTCTCTGCTGCCTTCGATACCATAGCACGCAGCAAACTATGGGCCAAATTAGAACAATGGAAGATACCAAGAGGCCTTCTTTATATGATCCAACAACTATATAAAGATACTACGGTCAGAGGACAACTCTCAGAAAACATTCAGACTTTACGTGGCGTAAAGCAAGGGTGCACTTTAGCAGCCACTCTGTTTAATTTATATCTTGCCGATTTCCTCCAAAATGTGACAAGCACTAACATGAATGACATCAAGTTAGGCAAATTTATGCTAAAATGGCTGGGTTATGCTGACGATCTGATTTTGCTCGATTATACACCCAAAGGACTACAAGCAAAACTTAACGAGCTCGAAAAATACGCAAATATTAATAATCTTGTTGTGAATATTAGCAAGACTAAAATCATGAAGTTCGAAACTCAACCAGCTAAGAAGAAGAGCTATACAAGAGGTTGGAAATTAAATAAACAACAGATCGAAGTAGTACACGCATACAAATACTTAGGAGTGGTCATAGACGACAAGCTTACATGGAAGACACATTGGATAGAAACTAAAAAGAAATGTATGACTGCAATTATGGCACTGAGCAATTTTATAGGTAACCAGGGTACTTATTCTATTGCAACAGTCATGAAACTATATGCAGCTAAAATTGTTTCATGTCTGACTTATAGTGCGGAAATCTGGAGCAGTAATTATGGCAACAATATTGATAAATTTGAAGCCAAGGTGCTAAGAATACTACTGCGAATGCCGTAAACATTGCCATACGAATACATGTTACTCGAATGTGATATACTGAGTATAAGAAGCAAAATACAATTGTCCTCAGCGATTTTGTATGTGAAACTCACGCGACTTACAAATGATACCTTTATGGTACGAATGATGGAGCAATACAAGAGACTAGATCGTAAAATGGATTTCATAACAATAGATAGATGGAGACTAAATTACCTTAAACTGATCAAAAATGAGACTCACTGTTGGTTGCTATATTCTGTAGCTCAGATAAAAAATAAATTGAAAAAACTGATCTGTGAAATAGACAGAGAACAAAAAATAGTAAATTTGGCAACTAAGTCGAACAGTGGAATTTTCATAGAATCTATCAGAATGAGGATGGTCAAACCAAAATATCAGATATCCTACCCTAATTGCTCCACCATTCGATGGTATTTGTTGTTTAAATTCAATTCATGTGAGGTCTTAGAAATCCTTGGGGCGCGACTGGGAATACCGCGCAATCTTAGATTCTGCCGATTCTGTGGTGTGAACGTTATCGAATCAGCATACCATATTATATGTGAGTGTGAAAGTCTACAAACAATACGTACCCAATTTTTAATGAAATACGATAATTCGATGATTATGTGCAATATGAATAACATATGGGTGATGCTAATGGAAGGTCACAACGTAAATCTGATGTTCTACTTAATGACATTTTATGTGAGGATTTTAGCAATTTTAAAAGAACTGTCTCAGGACATTTTATATTATTAATTGCGTATAGAACTTGTGATATGTATTTTTTTTTTTTTTTTAAAAGATACACCTAAGTGAAATATAGATTTTAATAATGTGATCTTATGTGATGTTTTGACGCAAAATATGTAAAACTAAACTGTTATATACATATTATTAATAAAGTAAAGATAGTGAGATAACTTCCCAGCCCAGTTCACCCTGATAAAAACTAACTAAATGATACGTTTGACTCGAAATATGTTACAAGTCGGTGATATCTACGTGATTTATGTTAGCCAGTATATGATGTTTCACCTGATTCACGTAGACACACTTTACACATAATACATTGCTTTCTGTGATTGTGAACTTGGAATTATGTACATGATGTTTGTACATTTAGAATTATGAATTAAATATTTAGGATGAATCAGCGTTAAAGATTAGGGATAATGTTATTTGTTCATATAGGTTCTTGCTCTGTAAAACAAGACATATATTGTGGTACCAGCACAATGAAAGTTGTCTAGAGTGGCATGATGGCAAACATTTTGGGCAAAAGCATCATGAAATTGTTGTATGGTGGAATTGCTATACTGGCATATACTGTAGGTGCATGTCACAGGGAAGGTCCCTAAAGGGGGAAAGCAGTTGCTTCTGCATAACCTGGTACTTTCTGTATGCTCTACATCGATTCAGAACACCTATTAAACCTGAATCAGTTTCAGAAACAGATCATACATACATCTATTAAACTAGCATATTTTATTCAAATAACATTCTGTTTAGGTAAACTAATGGTCAAGGTGAAGTGTTATGTAAAACCGTTAAACACAACACGACAGGCCATATTACCTATGAAGGGTGCCTTTTCAAATCCATCCAATCGCCTAATATGTCAGAGGAAACATTAGTCATCTATTAAAATATCGAAATACTAATAACAGTCTAATAAATGAAACAATGCACGCTTTATACAACAACCATATTTTCTTCAGTCTGTGTGACTAACCGGTTTCGATCACCTAATTGCACGCTTTTATATAAATTAGGATGGAACATTCATCACAATTATAACATTAAAGTGAATGGAATTTTAATAAACAAACATATCCCCTTGTACGCTTGTACTATTTCAAATGTGTCAATTTCCTGCTGCATGAGCACTGTTAATCAAAGCTGGATTCAATGTGCAGCAGCGTAACACATCCAGAGAATGGAAGAGTGAATCCCATATCTATGCCTGGCAAAGAGAAGAAAAGAGAAACACAGTCACCAGTGATACTGTATTCCTGCTAAATAAGCTCGCATTAAGCTTTGTAAAGAAGGAAACATATCATCTTTGTTACCTCAGTAAGGAGCGTGAAGTACTGGTGGACTAACCTTCGGAACACATCTTCGGGCAGACCTCCATGTTATCTTAATCTTTAACCTACTACAATCTAGTACCATCATATTTCCACATCTCATGTTGATTCCAAACCCAGCTGTAGGGATAGATTTAAAAGCCTCTTTCTCATAATCCGAAGTATACTAATTGACAACCGCTCACTAAAGCAAGACGCAATACAGGGATTCACAACCACATGGCTGAGTTGCATAATGTTGAAGTTACGATAAACACTAAGACCACCAACCACTGATGTCACTGCAAGTAGTCTGTGAAAAAATGAAGACATGCAAGAAACACTATGGTCAGTAATTGGTAAAGACAATTACAAAAGTGAAATCCTAGGCATTCTCAATGGATCTATACACATAGATATATGCATATGAAAGTCCATGCACTGGCTGATCTCATGAGGAAATGACAGTGCTGTAATTCAAATTGGAATTCTTATATACTTACCAGTGGGTTTCCCCTTTATCATGAGCTATGGGATCATGTACATTTCTAAGAAAGGATGATTTGCCCCTGATTAAATGTAAATAAATAATGTATTCAACTTACTTCTAAGTACCTCAATGAAAGATTAAAAAAAGAAAATAGTCAATTAAAATCATTTTGTATAAATTCATCTAAATCATTTACTTAGAGAACATAAGTCATCTCAAAACAGTATACATTTACTCTACACTACAGATACCAGAATTCCTTTCTGCTACAGACTGGTATTTCCCAGAGGGATTCAAACCTGAATACCTGAAACCAATCAGCCTCCCTGATGATTGCTGAGGAATGAAAGTGTGCTAGGAGGATACAATCTATGGATTGTTGAGCAGATTGCAGCTGGGACCCAGAGTTGCGCCCTTACCACACCTCTTTTTGCTTGCAGATGTAACTGGAGACTAGGGCTCCAGAGGGGCTGCACCCGGGCTACATATGCCTGACTTTGGAGTGCCACACTGTGGTAACCACCCCCCTCTCCCTATTGAGGGCTGACATTGAAAATTGGGGGAGAGTTGGATACTGGCTGGCTCTACACTACAGATACCAGAATTCCTTGCTGCTACAGACTGGTACTTCCCAGAGGGATTCAACCCTGAACACCTGAAACCAATCAGCTTCCCTGATGATTGCTGAGGCATGAAAGCACGCTAGGAGGAGATCTTTGGACTGTTGAGCAGATTGCAGCTGGGGCCCAGAGTTGCACCCCACCATCCCTTTATTTGCTTGCACATGTAACTGGAGACTGGGGATCCAGAGGGGCTGATCCGGGCTACACATGCCTGACTTTGGAGTGCCACACTGTTGGTAACTCCTACCCCCCTCCCTACTTAGGGCTGACATTGAAAATTGGGGGACAGTTGGATCCTGGCTGGCTCTACACTACAGTTACCAGAATTCCTTGCTGCTACAGACTGGTACTTCCAAGAGGGATTCAACCCTGAACACCTGAAACCAATTAGCCTCCCGATGATTGCTGAGGCATGAAAGCGCACTAGGAGGAGATCTTTGGACTGTTGAGAAGATTGCAGCTGGGACTCAGAGTTGCACCCCTACAGCCCCTCTTTTTGCTTGCACATGTAACTGGAGACTGGGGCTCCAGAGGGGCTGCACCCGGGCTACACATGCCTGACATTGGAGTGCCACACTGTGGTAACCACCCCACCCCCCTCCCCCTATTAAGGGCTGACATTGAAATTTGGGGGAGAGTTGGATACTGGCTAGCTCTGCACTACAGATACCATAATTCCTTGCTGCTACAGACTGGTACTTTCAAGAGGGATTCAACCCTGAACACCTGAAACCAATTAGCCTCCCTGATGATTGCTGAGGCATGGAAGCGCACTAGGAGGAGATCTTTGGACTGTTGAGAAGATTGCAGCTGGGACCCAGGGTTGCACCCCTACACCCCTTTTTTTGCTTGCACATGTAAATGGAGACTGGGGCTCCAGAGGGGCATGTCACATTCATCCAACACAACCGATAATTATAGAACCACAATGATAGAATCTTTTAAAACAACTGAATAGAACTATTCTTTTTGTTCATCTGGGTCATCACTGGTTCAGTCTAGATGACACAGTTTCCAAGTGGAATCCTCAAAGACTTATGTAGTGAGTACTTGTCCGCTGGTCTTGGTTCCTTTGACTAGTCTTCAGGGGGTCCCCTGGCACTGGGAGTTTGGGGTGTTGCAAGTCCCCCTATCAGATAAGAGCCTCATCTGTCTTCTTGTCCATAGTCGAGAGATGACGTAAGGCTGAATCACTTTGGAAGCCACCATGCCCCAGGTGAGTAAACAACAGTGAGCAAGGTGACCACCAAAATAAATCTCCTGAGGCAAAAGACCATACGGGGAAACAAGACTCTTCAGTAGCGAATCAACACCAGATCTTCACTTGCTGAAGACGATATACAGTTCCCAGGTCTTGACTGGTGCAGCGGGGAATCCTCTTCAGTATGAAGGTAGCAAAGGGGAATTAGAGGCGAAGGCCAGTCAGGAACCAGGAAAGCATGGATGAAAATGGAAAAGGAAAGGGGAGACACAAAGCGTGCAAAGAGCAACTGAGCAACTTGGAAAACAAGCATCCGGCAGCAGGCAAGGGCTCATCTGAAGTGTTGCAATACAATGGAGCTCCTCAGAGGGTCGTTGAAGTTCCAGGGATCCGGAAGTGTTCCCGAGTGGCGATCACCCACTTGGGAGCAGTATGGACCACTCAATCCAGTTACTAAGAATGCAGAGATAGGCACTGAGGGTTAAGTGGCAAATCAGTCTGCAGCAGTTTACTATCGGCGCGGACAGCACCATCTGTGTCAGAGGGACCGCCTTGATGATTCAGGAACATGGATCATGACACCGCCTCTGTTGTGAATCACCATTGACTTACATTGACCCAAATTCCGCTTGATATCCCTCCTTCTCTGGCTGGCTGGTTTGCAAACCTGTAAAAGGAGCTCCTCAACTGGTATTCCCTCCAGGTTGCTTCTTTGGCCGCACCTGTGGGATATTACAATCTATTTCCTGCATTAACCCATATCCGCGGCTTGCATATAGACTTAGTCCTGTTATTTCCTATGGGGATATTTTTACAAACTTTTATACTCCTCCTAAATTGACTAATAAGGGTACTTACCTTAAATTCGAAATCTTTTTCATGAGTCGCCCTTGGGTCCCTGGGTAAATACTGGATTGTTAACTGATACTTGTGATTGATTAGGGACTTTAAAGTACTAAATCACTGCACTGCAATCCTGTCAATGGAAATATATATGGTTACTGTATCTAACTTTAGTTATATCAAATCCGCCAATTTCCCAGTGTATTGATACAATGTAGCCTGGTATTAGAGGTCTTAACTATATTCTGACTATTGGTGGTCCTTTGGGCGTTGTTTAAATTGGTTAACCCCTTCATTACCTCTAGGTATAATGCTTAAGTACATGGTTTACCAGTGGTTATCTTCTCTACTGTGTATTAGAGGCTGGATGGAAATACTGTGACTGTTCATGCATTGCCTTTTGTGGGTCCTGATGTGATGTATCAACTTCTGGGGCACCAGTGGTCCAGGGATGAATATGGGTTTCTAAACCATCAATCAGCCCCACATCTTTAGTACACCAGAAGCGATCAGAACAGATTGGAAACACAAGTCAATTATAAACCTGCTTGTCCAATTTTGGTAATGAGGACAGAACGGAAGGCTTATCTCTGCAAGGTCATGGATTGTTGCTTAATTGCAACACAGCAAAAATACAATTATTACCCAATGATAAAAGGGACTGTCCAGTCAAGGTTGTATAAAAATATCTACTTTATTATTATTCTATAGACAGTTCTAGCACTCTACAAAATACAACCCACCCTGTAAAGGAATGCAGAGGACAGAAAGTTTCAAGAAGGAAAAGGGATGCACTCTTCATACTGACAAGAGGCTAGTTGGTAAAGTAATTACTCGCAATAGTTCAATAATACTTGGTTTCAGCACAAAGGGAGCAATGGGTCATAAAATGTCACTAGTGGCCTTCGGAGAAGGAACAGGGTGACAGACCCACAATGTACCTTGTGCTTGTAGAGGTTATTGGTGCTCGACAGCGTCAAGTCAGTTTCAGGGTGCTTTGCCGCTTCTGCAACAGAGTTCAAGATGGGAGACAGCTGCGGGTATCAGGCGGCAGGCAGTTCGGTGAGCGAAGCTGGACAGATGGGTGCAGGCTGGCCTACATGGCGGCTTGGGTCAGGAATCGCCTCAGTGCTGGTTGATCAGTCAGAAGCACTGGTTGAGGCATCTCGGACAAGGTGAGCGAGTGCGGCATGACAACAGTCAGGGGTGCAGTCGGTTGCAGCCCGAAGGGCTCAACTGTCTTGACATTTTCCTTTCAAGCGGATGCTGGTTGATGCTTGTAGGTGCACTCCTCCTAGCTTCTCCGCTTGGCTCGTATCGTCCTTTAAGATGGACAGCCCAAAGCTGAGGAGAGTGTCCTCTTCAGTTCAGAGACTCGTTTTTTTTGTTGTTGCAATAATCCGTCTTTGATTGGTTAAAATGCTGAAATGATGATTAGCATTCAGTAGTGCACCTAAGAAGGATGTGATAATAAGGGAGGGGTAACCAGTCTCCTATTTGGTTAAAGAGTCCTTGATATAGCTTCCCTGTTCGAGACTGGTCCCCCATAAACAAAAACAGGGAAGGACCCAATTATGCATACAAGCGTTAGGACAACCCTTCGGTTGGTGGGTTTAACTGAGTTCTTAACTCAGAAAATTGTCAATTGATATCTGCTATCATGGAAAATGTAAATACAGTGTCATTTTCAGAAGAACATTTTCAAAGGCTATTATGCCTTTCATCGTCAATCCCAACAGCAATGATTTAGGCCCATTGACCCAAAAAAAGAATAAATTAGTGAGGACGGAATCTCACGGTCAATTGATGTTGGAAACCTCAAAGCTGGTGTCATTCCCGAAGGCCTATGGCTATGTAATATACCACGGGTCTTCATAGATAACCCAAAGTTCAAGACCAACTTTAGCAGTGTAGGAAATAAATGTTCCTGCGACTGGGTAATACTGATAATTGAAATAGTTGAAAAGGAAGCCAAAAAGCAGAAAGAAGAAATAGAGACTCTTGATAATAAAATTCAACAAGACAATACAAGATATTAAAATAAAATTGGAAAAGATTAATGAAGAAATTAGGAAATTCAAACAATTCACCTTGGATAAAAAGAATTGGAAACTTAAAAAAGATATTGAAAGCTATAAAGAAGAAAAACATATCCGTATCTTGTTGAACATTATTACGAGGAACAAAATAAAGTCTTGTACAATAGAAATAGATTAAATTCTACACCATTCACAAAAAGAAGATGTGTGACTTTCTCAGACCTCCCACAGCTCAATAAGTAGTGACTCTGATACCAACAATGGAGGTACAGTTGTGACTATCACGGCCCCCTCCACACAACAGCCCCAGTTTTTTCGGGGAGGGGGGAGACGAGGCAGAAACAGACAATAAGGACCACCGAGAATGAGAACTCGACAGCGGAAAAGCAGCCAACAACCGGAATAGTGATACCTGTCTTTAATTTAACTGACCATGTGCTGTCTTCACACGAAATTAATGTCTTAAGCAAAGGACTTGGTTGTGCCAACCACCAGAGTAGACCCATTCCAAACAGAAGTGGAACGTCAACCCTTCTTCAGACTCTAAAGTCTGAAATACTTTTTTAGAGACTCTGCATCGGAAAGGCAAAAGAAAGTAGCACAACTGTTTTAAAACCCCCTTCTTCCTTTACGCCCTCCACTGATATGGTGAGCCCAACCATAGTGGCCTTTGAAAATAAAATCTTGTCTGAGTCAAAAACACTGGTAACATCTAAAAATAACCATTGAGACAATTTGGGAAAATGTGAAAGAGACGCTTTAAAAAGCTTACAAAACAATCCCAATTTTGTAATAAAATCAGCAGACAAAGGAGGGGGAATAGTCCTATGGTCTAGAGAGGCACATAGACAAGAGGCTCTGAAACATCTTGATAATCCCCTGTTTTATAGAAAAAACTTGACAGAGGTCCCACACAGCAACTCAAAAAAGAAATTGAGAGTCTAACGTCTCACGCTCTATTGGAAGGTTGGATTGATTCAGATGAAAAAATCGTTCTTACTAAATCAAACCCCACCCCGCCAGCTTTCTATATTCTTCCGAAGATTCATAAAAATAGCACCTGTCCAACTGCTAGACCCAGTGTATCAGCCATCGGTTCTTTCTTAGAACTGCTATCCATCTACTCAGATTTCATTTTAAGACCCTTCGTAAGAGAGGTGAGATCTTTTGTGAAAGACACCATGGAAATTATTAACATACTTGCACTTATGAAAATTGGCCAAGGAAACCTTTTAGTCTCCCTTGACGTACAGGCTTTATATACAAGTATTCTGCCGATGGAATGTATCACAGTAATGAGAAAATACCTTGACAAAAGGGTGGAAACTCTTAATATGCTTCCCACAGCCTTTATTTTCAAATGCATTAAGATTGAAAATGTCTTTCTTTTTGAGGTACAATTTTACAACCAAACACATGGCACAAGTATGGGGGCCACTTTTGCCCCCGATATAGCCTACTTACATATGGATCACCTGGAACAAAAATCCGTTTACAATGAAAACAACCCGTTTAAGTCCATGATCAGTGGGTGGCATCGGTACATTGATGATGTTTTTTTCGTCTGGAACGATACAGTGACACAACTGAAGGCCTTTTTAGTGTGGCTAAATACCCAGGATCAGTTTATCAACTTTACTATGGCATATGACTCAAATAACATGGCGTTCCTAGACCTTATGATCCAGAAATCAGACCAGGGAACTTTGAACACCACCTTATTCAGAAAACAGACGACAAGAACACCCTACTCCAATATCATAGTTCACATCCCTTAAGTTTAAAGAACAACCTACCTGTTGGACAATTTCTGGGAGTATGCAGAAATTGCACATTGCCCACTGAATTCGAAAAACACAGTCAAGATTTGAAAAGGCACCTTACTGATCGGGGTTACCCGGAAAAAATAGTATGCAAAGCCCAGAAACGAGCACGTCATACACCCCGTGAAAGATGCCTCACACCACAGGACAAAACCAAGCTAGATAAAATAATGTGTTTAACCACATCCAGTCCAATTAGCAATGGTCTAAGGAAATCGATTCGAAAGAACTGGCATATACTACAAACCACAGATTTTGCACCAGCCAAAGCCTAGATTTTCCTTTAAAGGGCAAAAAACCCTCAAAGACACCCTTGTACACACCTATGAAGACCATAGGAAGACAAGCAGGCAACAAATGACACTCTGGGATCTACCCTCTGTAGCGGGCCATTTCAAATGTGGGAGATGCTCAGAGTGCCAATTAACAAAGGACATGAAAACAGTTGACCTGTATGGCCTCACATGGAATCTAACATCTTTCACTAATTGCAAGACCAATTCGGCCATTTACGGAATGAAATGCACCTGTAATTTAATTTACAATGGAAAAACTAAGCGCCAAGTGAGACAACTGATATGTGAACACAGGTGACAAACCCCTAGTAGTGCATTTTTTGCGAGACTGAAACACAAACCCTCAGAATTAACATGGTTCGTCATTCAAACCATTGCAGCACCTGCTAGAAGGGGAGACCGAGACCTTCTTTTAAGGAAGACGGAACAAAGATGGATATTTAAGTTGGACACAGTTAGAAACAGTCTCAAGGCAAGTGTTGAATGGGGCCTGTTCACACATTAACCATCTAAAAAATGTGGTGGTAACAGATGTACCGCTTGAACAGCCTATAAACCACTTGACGCACATCCTCGTTTAGAAGCACTATTGATGTAATGCTAGTACCTATGCTTCACCTGTACTACAAAATACTTGCTCAAATAGGACCAATAAAATGAAATTTATTTGATAGAAACATATTCATGGCGGTCCCCTTTTGGGAGATTCGCTGAATTAGATAATGCAAAAAAAAAAAAAAACTGCAGCTATCAAGGATTTTAGCTGTTTGTTTTCCCGTCATGTTAAAATAAAATAAAATGTAATTAATCGTGCTCAAAAACATCTGATTCCGTGTCCCCCATATTGTTGGCATTACATTAACCCAGACAGAGGCAATAACCAACTAATGCATGAGCATCGATCACAATATAATGTTTAGCATTCAGCCACCTCACGTGCTGTACAACTAGAAGTATCTGACACTCTCAAGATGGCCTCCAAAATTACGCAACTAGGTCTTCAGACTGAGCGCTCTAGTGGAGGGAAATAATAACGGTCTAACCGTTGCTGCCAATAGAACGACCACACTCAGCGTTGGACGGTCCGCGCGAACGTGTGGTACCCGCAAAGTAAGTACTTTACAAGTCCCCTAATTTAAAAAGCTGTTTTAGACATGCGAGCACAGCACTAAAAGTTGTAAATCTTGGAAACTGAGACACGTGTATAAAAATAAGATAACTTACACCTGATAAAAAAGAAGGCACGAGAGGTGTCCATACTAAGGAAAGGGAGCGATCTGCTTTCTGTGTTTTCACGATAAGAAAGAGAAATAGTGTAATAACTTGAAACACCAGAAAACACTACAGCTGAAACCACTGTATCTTTTCCTTTATAGGAACGAAAAAGATGGAAATATATATGACACCTGAGCTCAGTTCTCAAGAAAATGAAAAAGGTAGAGCCACAGCTCATCAATCAAGAAATACGCATATAAAAGTCTGCGTACCGAGAAGGTGAGTGCAAGAGAGCTCGACATGCTGCATACGTTATATAAGCAGCAAAAAACAAAATAAAGACAAAAATAAACACGAAAATAAATGTGAGTTACAGTACTAATATGAAGCCTTCTTGCTCATACCTAGGTTAATTCCACTGAAAGTAACATTATGCCCCCAGACAGAAGAGATCTGCTGGTGATAGCAAATGCCCATTATCATATGCCTTAGACAAAGGTTAGTAAGATGCACTATAGGACAACCCATTATTCTGGTAATAACCCAACCAAGCCTTTTTAGAGTTTACAGTGCCCTCTTTGCCGTTTTTATTTCAGAGCATAACCATTGAGGTATACATCGATTTAATCTAACATTAACTCAGGCCGGTCCTGAAGAAGGCCCTTCCAACAACTGTCTAAGAACATTTGGAAAAAAGTAATGTGACACAGGGGCCGAAACACATGTAGACATCTTTATGGTCATATTTATCAACCCTATTTTCCATCGTCTTGGTTTCCAGTCAAAGAAAAAACTGGGTTTAGTGGTTCTTGAAAACCTCATGTGCACCACACACAGTGTTGTAATGTGTTTAAATAGAATTGTAGTCACATCATACTAACCCCACGAAAGAAACTGTTAATACAAAAAAAATGTTTTATCTGTTTGATTGAAACAAGTTATAAATATCATGTAATGTATTTTAGAGAAATGATTAATACATTGAATATATTTTCTTTTTGCAATAATCAGTCTTTGATTGGTTAAAATGCTGAAATGATGATTAGCATTGAGTAGTGCACCTAAGAAGGGTGTGATAATAGAGGGGTAACCTGTCTCCTCTTTAGTTAAAAAGTCTTTGATTTAGCTTCCATGTTCGAGCCTGGTCCCCATAAACAAAAAACAGGGAAGGAGCCAATTGTGCATACAAGTTAATGAGGCTGGCCATGGCACGAGGAAGGTTTTGTCTTCACCCTTCTTGAGATGCTTTGATGTACCCGTGTCCGGCCCTCCAGATAAGGTGCGTATCAGGTCTTTTTACACACAGAAATCTTATCAATAGGCCCTTTTAATTCTTCCATGCGCACAACTTACACTGGCTATTTATGGCAGCACCCCATTAATCATGGAGCTCACTGGTGACATGTGTATACGGTAGGTCAAACCCTTATTTTCTGTTTATCGAGTGTCTGCATCCTTCCTTACGGGGGTTCCACCGCCCGTCTCTGATGAGTGAAACCAGAAAAGGAATATTCTATTTTATTCCAACATCTGTGAATTGAAATAGGGAGCGAAAGCTGTAGGAGGCAACAGTCCCGCAGTGAAATGCCTTTCCCTTTTTTGCTAATGTATAAGATTGGTGTGAATAAAGTTTGGGGTTAGAAGACGGAAGATTATTTGTAACCACAAAGATTTTTGTCCTGACGAAGGCCTGTATGAAATTGATTAAGGAAGCCCACCTGGGATGGGGTCTACCTTTAGATGTTTAGGCCGAAACGCACTGCGTCAACACAACAACAATAGTTTCAATCATTCAATCAACAGTGATTGGGATGATGGACAATAATATATCCCACATAGATTAAAAAACAAGAGATAAGCAGATGGACAACAGTATAAGGTGTAGTGACCTTTAAGTGGACAATTTAGTCAACGTTATAATTAATAACATACTGTGTGTGATCAGAAGACCAAAATAGAGCATTGTGATTCTGTTTTCTCTTGTTTAAAAGCTCTGCATGTAGACGTTCAGATACCAAGTGAACCTCCATCAACCTTTTTTTCTGCCGGGTAATATGTGAACCTGTGGTCCAATAATTATGCCATGTCTTTTGGTTTTGTACTAACCCAATATGAATGTGTTTAATTGATGTTTAATTGACCTTTGTGAATTTGGAATATATGAAACAACACATAACCTTTTTTTTAATATTATTACATTCTCCAGAAGAGAGAATTGTGATTAATCAATAAAAATGGTTTTTGATAAAGGCGTAGAAGAAAAGTAGAAGTTTGTTGAGACCATGTGCAGTGTGTTTAACAGTTGAAATCATAGTTGACCGTTTCTTTAGTCAGTGCGAGTCCTTAGCAAAGAAAATACAGGAGAAGGAGGTAGTCTGTGATCCTTGTTTGTTTGACAGTGCTCACTGGTGACGGCCTGGCTAGCAGCAGCTTGCAAATCCACTCTTTATTTTAGTTATCAACACAGTTACTTGAAAGAAGCAACTGGGATGAGTCCTGGTCTGTTTAATTCTTTTTAACACACTCCTCTGTTAATGATTCTATCAAGATAATACTTTCTGAGCAATGTAAAAGGGAATTTGTGTTTTGTTCACTTTGATCAACTGCCTGCATTTTGTAGGTTACAGTGTTATTAAAGAATCTTGAATTATGAACATGCTTTTCACTTTGCTTTAGGACACAGGTAGTATTGTGTAAAATGAAAATTGTCTTAAACAAGGGCTACATTTCTGCTTAGTTGTCTTTAATAGAGGGAGAGCTGTTGCAGCAGCATGGGCATTTCATACTTTGTTTTCTTCATCACAGAAGCACACCTATTGCATAGATAGGCATGTGGGCTAACCTTTAATTCCCTTTCTGACCACCCACTGCAAGTAGGTATAATGGATACAGGTAGAAGCAGTGCTGTCAATATTTTCATTGGCACAGATGGTACCTGTACCTCTCAACAGGACTGTTATATATTCAGGGAAAGTAGCTTAATTTATCAACAGAGCTGATATACCATATGCATGTCACCGCACAATGCCAAATATTCACAGCAGGGCTGATTGCATCATGCCGACAATTCTTAGCAGGGCTTCTATGTTTTGGGGCAGTACCTGAATTTCTTAACAGAGCTGCTGTTAAGAAAGCATGAACATGTGTTGGCATTTTCTGCAGCGAGCTAAAGTACAGAGCAAGAACAGTGTTTGAGCTCTTCCCACCAACCTCCGACAGTGTGAGAAGATGGCATTGCTGTCATATACTTCAATCCCTTCTACTCTGTCTTGCTTTTCAAAACTTCTGCTTCTCCCATGACCGATTACTGAGTCCCACTGCCAAAAATCTAGCACATTTCAAAGCCTCATTATGAATCTCCTGAGTGATGTGGGATAGTCCAAACAGGTTTAGAGCTTTTGACAAGCCATTTATGTCAGGCAAGCCTCACATGGAACTGCCAGTGCCCTAACCCTAAGTGCCTTTCAGTGTCAACAACCTGTAGGGAAAGGCAGCTCAGTGGGTCAATAACCCTGCTGCAGAGATTATTGTGTAATCTGTTAGTTAAAATCCTGTTAACAGGTGAGTTAATGTGTCTGCATCAGAGATATGCATTTAAGATGCAGGTAACATTCATTTGTAGCACAGTTGGCTTAACTTTCGACTTATCAAAAGGACTACTAAATGTTCAGTGAATCTGAACACACACATTTCATCCGGGATGCTCTACTTGTAATGGCTCATAACACACAACTCTTCAGGGCTGCTATGCTTGTGATGGCTCAGAACACAACCCTCATCAGGTCTGCTATACCTGTGATGGCTCAGAACACACAGCTATTCAGGGCTGCTATACTTGTAATGGCTCAGAAAACAAATCATCAGGGCTGCTATACCTGTGATTGCTCAGAACACAACTCTTCAGGGCCGCTGTGCTTGTAATGGCTCAGAACACACACCTCATCGCGGCTGCTATACCTTTGATGGCTCAGAAAAGACATCTCATTTGGGCTGCTATACTTGTAATGGCTCAGAAAAGCACATCCCATGAGGACTGCTATATGTGTAATGTCTCAGAACAGACATCTTATTTGGGCTACTATACTTGTAATGGCTCAGAAGAAGCACATCCCATGAGGACTGCTATATGTGTAATGTCTCAGAACAGACATCTTATTTGGGCTACTATACTTGTAATGGCTCAGAAGAAGCACATCTCATGAGGACTGCTATACTTGTAATGGCTCAGAACAGACACAACTCTTCAGGGCTGCTATACTTGTAATGGCTCAGAATACACACCTCATTGAGGCTGCTATACCTGTAATGGCGCAGAACACACATCTCATATGGGCTCTTGTACTTGTAATGGCATATAGTATTGGTAAAGCATCTGCATTCAAGCAAGTGCTGCATCTGGTCAGACAAACCTCTAACTCTATAATTCCCAGCCTAATGGCCAAAACAAGGTTTGCACACATCTAAAAAGGAGCACCCAATGGTAAAACTGCACTAGATTTTTAAATAGAAAAGGCATTTTCAGCTTTTTGGATATTTATTGGTGCTATGTTAAAAGACAAACAGAAAAACAGGAGAGGAAGAGCAACGCTGAACCTAAGCAATATAGAAGAACAAAGGTGTGGCGGGGAGGGGGGCAAAGGGACAGAGAACATACTAGACAAACCAAAACAGGAATGTCGAGCAACAGGAAGACAGACCAATGAGCTGCATGATAGGACAACAAAGAAAGTGAGAAGGGAAACAGAGTTAATAATAGGACAAACACGCAATAGGAGTCAGGGATAGAAGCAGAGCAAAAGAGACATTTGGAGACAGTAAAATAAAACACAGATCACCAGCAGCTGGGGAGAGATGGAAATAGAAAAGCAAGACTAGAAAAGGGCAGGTCAATAACATAAGAGACAGTGCATGAAAGATAATCAAAAGGAAAAGCAACCACAACCGAGAAAATGATAAAACAGATATAGCCAGAGTAATGACATGAGAGAGGAAGAGGAGTTATATCACCCGATACAGCGAGATATAGGAGGGGGGAAAAAGCAACAATAGAATGCAGAAATGGGAGAGGCAAAGTGACAGAAACAGACCCCAAAATGTGGCATCTCAATACTTAAGGGGAAGACACAGAGTGTCAGAAAGTGAGAGACAGGGAAAACAAAGTAGCAAAGGGAAGGAGAGATGGAGAAAACTCATGGAGCCGCTGTGAAGCAGGTAGTGCCAGGCAGCAAAAGCAGGTTCGAGAGGCAGAGAAGGGATGCTGGTAGAGTGAGAGACTTGATTTATGAATCACCCGATGTAACTAGCTGGCATTCGTAGTAACTCTTAACAGAGTTTGTGCCCAAGTATAATGAAGATGATTCTGGGTAGTATGCATTTACATGGTTCTTGTGTGGGGAAAATGTTTTCCACAGGTGCAATAAATTATTTAGAACCACTTTGAAATACATCTGTTTTGTCACTTATGTTTTCGAACAATGTTTGAATTTTACGCACAAATTAGATAGTTGTCAGACACTTTTTACTCTCTTGCAAAGGAGGAAAATCACTTTTTCCTGTCTTGAAATTGGATTTACTATCTAATTCAAAAAATTGGGAGTAAAATACTCTCACTCCAAAATCCTATCTGGGGCGCTGCCCATGGCTGTCACATTCCAGCTGAACAGGACAGGAGGACTGCGCTTGTAGGCTGTGTCCACCCAGAGTACACATATGTGTTTGTTGTGCTGTGAACATAGGAAAATGTGTGAGGATTAGCCCCACACATTTTCCGAGGTTGATCTCCCATCATTCAGTTTCTTAAAAAATATCAAAAAAGCCCAGTCGAGTGCACACTCGCCATGCGGATGGTCGAATCCCTTGCACCTGATCATAATAAGGCTGCAGGTTGTACAGTATTTATTTTTCAATATTTTTATTTGTATTTCTCCATACTTATTTTTAAGTCATATGTATTTTTCCACAATTATATTTGCTCAGTAAAAAAATGTGCAACTTATTCAATGAGAAATGTAGCATTTTGATGCCTGCAATGGGAAGCTCCTGGGGATGGATTCTTGCACATCAAGTCAAAACCCTTTTTGAGGAGAGGACAGGAATTGAGGCCCTCTCAGCAGCTACTGCCCCCCTCTGTGGTAGGACTGGCACTGGATTTCTCCCTGGCAGGTCTCCCATCCCGGGCTGAGAAGGGTTCCTATCCCCTCTTGACAAGGTCAGGGCAGTGACCTTGTTCCTGTATGGAAGGCAAAGTGAGTTGGAAACTACATCTTGAAAATGACTAAATGTGTGGGTATTTCCCGGGCCATTAACTTCAGAAGTAGGGGACTGTAGCAAGACACAGAGCACACTCATCACTCCTTCTCTCTCTCAGCCCACTGCCCGACACTTGCTCCGACCTGTGACCTAAAGGCCTGAGTTGATAATTACCTTTCCCTCCCAGAATCTATCTCCATATCAGATTCCTCTCTCACGCCAGCATCCTCTCTGCCATAATTCCACAGAACGCTATGTTCGCCTGGTCTTCTCACGCCGAATTAGTACAATAATGCACTCTGCCACTTGTGTACTTATGCAAGCACTCTACAAGACTCCACCTTTTGTTTTGCTCCACCCCAGGATCAGACACACTTTCCTGTCCCTTCCTCACAAACAACCCTTTGTAAGTCATGGTTTGTACACACCACTATTAATACCAACCCTGCATATGAGCAAGCCCGAAGGATTGGGGGTACTGGTCCCCAGAAATGGTTTTAAGGAACGGGGTAAAATTGAGGATATTTCATCACAATTTTCAAAAGCAATAAGACAAATGGTCTTAGAATGTACAGGTAGTTCCGAAGGGGACTATATGAGGTATTGCAATACTTCAGGTGCCATGTCTGCCATAGCACACAAGTGCATGTCTATCCAGAAAATCAATTGGGTACCCCTAAGAAATGTGTGCACCCAACAGAAACATTCGGTACACGACAACCATATTTATGGCACATAACTGAAGCAGTGCCCTTATTTCATTTAAGTGGACGTCACTTACAGGGCTCTTAAATCCTCCCTCTACTACAATTTCAGGAAAGTAATGTGAGGAAATTATAAACCTTGCTGTCACTGTGGCTGGTGGCCTCCTGACCTTGGGGGCACGTGCAGGGACGTCATTTCATCAAAATGCCAGGGGTAGCGGAAGTGACATCACAATGCCACCCCCCAAGTGTGACATTACAGGAAGTGAGGTCAGTTGGCCACGCCCCGTGTGACATCACATGACGTGATGTCATTTGACCACGCCCCCGCGTGACATCACAGGAAGTGGCATCACACATCATTATCCCTCAGTACATATGGTTACGATATTACTGTATTGTGACATTTCATACAAGAATGGATCATAATATGTAGCAGTGTGTCAAGGTCCATGTTGCCATGGGAAGTGTATGAACCCAATCCCCCTTTATGTGTGCAGTTAAGATGGCTGGCGTTACCAAGTGAGTTTGCATGTGCTCGGTGCCTAACTCACAAATTCTGCTTGATTCAGTTTTACCACCTGTTGGGTTATGCATTGTAACAACAGCTCTGAGGCTTTTGGAAAATAGCAGATGGAAGATAAGATTCTCCGTCTGAGCCAGGAGTGTGTTGGGCAGGCCAGGCAGGCCTATAGCTAGCAAGTGATTAACGCAACATTTTCTCGGAAAATGTATGAAACCCTGGATGTTTTATTGACTGTTTCTGCCTGATCTGAAGAAAAGTGGCACATCCGTGCATTGCAATCTCATTATTGAAATGCATGCTCACTTCTTGCTATGCCTATTTCTCCCAAGCTTTTTTTACTCTCTGCAGCCCATTTTCTGCAGGGCCGGGGGCATACCGTTAATGGTAGATATATTGGGATGGATAGGCTCCAAAAGAGTACGTGCTTGTGTCGCAGAAAACAGGGGCTGCACCGTGAATTGCGCAAACTCCCCTGGAATGACCACATCCTCTCCTGATGCCCATGCAGCGTTCTGGGTACATGGGCAAAGCAGCATAGGGCGTGAAGGCGGCACGGGCCACGGCACACCCGAGGGCGAGGCACAGTTGGAATGGGTGAGAGTAGAGTTAATTGTAGGAAGGGGAGGGGCAGTAAAGTTAGTCAGCCGCAGGCGAGTGCAAATCGCCTGTGACCGCGGCAGGTCCAGGCAGGCTGACCTGTGTGCTTCAACTGAACTCGCTCACTTGAAGCACACAGGTGAGGTCAGCCTGGGCCTGCCGTGGTCGCAGGCGAGCGGCTGACTTGCGTGACTGGCTCTTGGAATTGCCAGTGGGCCTGGGCCAGCTGGCCAGGCAAGGTGCCTGCTGCAGCACCGCAGCCAACTCGGGAGAATTCCATGGGGCGAAGCCATGAAGGAAGCACACAGCCCACACCCGCTGCACCCGACGTGTATTCAAGATGCCCTTAATCCTCCTTGAAATGACGCGTTTCTCTGCAGAAAAATAAGCTCTATGGGCTTTTTTTTTTAACGATTTTGCTTATTTTGCGAAGTTAAAGCGAACGGTTTCATCTTCATGAATCTACCTCACTTCTTTGTTACTTCACCTTTAAGGGGGTATATGTATACCCTAGCTCACATTTTGTCCCATATCTCTCTGAAGATAACATTCTTTACCGTTTCTGAGTGTAAAGTGTCGCGCAGACTAAACTGGATGTGAACTTTTAAGGTTGTCATATAGTGCTTTGTGCTGGATTCCTGGCACTTCCAAGCACTGTAACATTAGCTGTTAAGCACTGAGTCCATGAGAATCACAGCTAGGCACAGTGCCAGCCCAGCTTCTAGGGGCTGCCAGCCATCAAGTGCACCACCGCAGCAAGCATATTTTAAAATATTTTTTTTTAACAGGACCCCATTTATCTAAAATGTGATTTTAGTACAGACAACACGGTGAAGAAGCAATTTAAAATATTGTTTATTTATACAATACTCGCACAGCACATTCTCACACAACACATTGTGCAAAATAGCACGTTGCTTGCAATACGGTACTCACAAAATGAAGGCGTTTTGCAAAAAGATGTTTGAGCGTAGGGCCCACTGAGCAGATACAGCCGGCCCCTCTCTGCAGCCGACTGCTAAGCCCCTGGGTTTCCTCCTGGACCTCTCTTTGATATTTCATAGATGGCGCATTACCAACTTTCTACGAGCAAGAGCATGAAACCCTTTCTCGCATCAGGATCTGCTCAGCCAGGCCTGGGCCTGCAGCAGCGCCATGGCCGCAGGCGAGGGCAGGCACCACCCCCATCCGACCTCACACGCCGCAGCAGCAACTCACCGGGCACACGCCCCCGCCCCGGGCCCCGACCTCAGTCAGACACACGAAAAAGGCTGAGACTAGCCGCTACTAACTTGTTTAGAAGTTGAGTTGGCCTTCAGTTCTAAGCCCTTCTTGGACACAGGAGGAGCGTCGCGCACCCAAGTCAGTTTTGCAACCAAAAAAACACGTACAAACTAGAGGACCAAGCACGCAGTACGACGCATGATCACAGCTTTGGCCACGCCCCCTCCTCTGATTGGACAATGCCAGAGGTCGCAAGAGATTGACAGAGGTCGCTGGCCAATCGGCAGCGGTCGCTCTTGCGACCTCTGGCGACCCCCACATGACGTCCCTGGGCACGTGAGCACATGGCTCGTGTGCAATACCGCAATGCTCTTCCTGGGTACAGAAGTGGTGTTATTGTTGTTGCTTTATATCAGGCTTAATGCCAGACTCCTCCAGCTTCTAGGCGCCAGGTGGAGATCGAACCCATGTTGCAGGGTATGGGATTGCTCCCTAGACCAGCATGTTGCCCCTGAGCTATCTTTGCGCCTTTTACTCGACTTTCTTTTCCTGGAATCACACAGCCAGCCAGGTCTTTGGCAGAGGCACCCTTGGCTCTCCATCGTTCTCTCGTCTTGCCCATTTGGTGCATTAGAGTTTTTTCTCTGCCAGTGGCCTTTGCCCGTAGTCCAGATTGCATTGCTCCTCGGGCCTTGGCCATACATGCCAACCCTCCCGATTTAGGCGGGAGACTCCCGTTTCACAGTGTGAAAAATATTGCTATTTTTGACATTCTCCCGCCTAAAATGACTGTAGGCCCAATGCATTCCTATGGGGAAATGTAGGTCTCCCGATTTCCCAGTGGAAATCTCCCTCCCAGGTGGATCTGGATGTTGGCATGTATGCTTGGCTAGGCTGGTTTCCCTAAACTTAAGTGGACTTCTGTGCCTGCGGAAGTCGTCCCTCTCTCACCCACCCCCAGTTCCCTCTTGCTCATGGGGCCTGGGCGCTGACAGACTTCCCACTCTCCCACTGACTTATTTCTGTGCATGGGCGGGCTCAGATTTTCCTATGGCGCGGCACCACCCTCTTGCCTGTGTTCCCGTGCACTGCGCAGTATCAGACTCACCTCTCTCCCGCCGGTTTCCTGGCCCTCCTGTGGGCGTGGGAGACACAGACTTCCGCCTGTCGCACCCATTCTCTTCCTGTGGCCTGCGCCGCGTCGCAGACTTCCTTCTGCCTCACCGGAGCCTGGGCTGTACCATCGTGTATTTCCTGACTGGCCCCCTTTCCGCCCCTCTAGGTGAGCCTCTGCCATGCTCGGCCTTGGTTACTTGAGGCAGACTTTCCTGAGCGTGTTGCGGGCTGGCAGCCCGCCGCTCTCTGCCTCGCGTGGGTAGATGCTAGGCCTCTCGGTTACCTCTGGTGTGCGGTTGGCCTCCGGGCGGCTGGCTGGCTCTTTCCAGAGGGAGCCGGGCAGTTATGCGTGCGAAGAAGGCGCTTTCCTCTCCTCTGACTGCACCGCGCTTGCTGTCGCAGACTGAGGAAAATGCAGCGCTGGAAAGACAGGGTGGGGGTGATGGGGGGAGGTGTCGGTATGCAGTTTCGCCTTATTTCTGCAGAGCCAGAGCCTGCCATCTGATCTGTGGACGTCTCTGCAGCCTGCCCATATCCCACAGTGGGCAAATCTCAATGTCACCCACCATGCAGCGTGCCATATCCACGAGGTCTCCCTGCCCATCTCAGCACCCTGCTCATCTCAAGGCAGTCTGCCATTCAGCCTATCCCCCCAACCCCCCCTGGTCTCTAGGGAGTATACAATAAAATAGGTTGCAGGTTCTAGCCTCCTCTGCCGTCACTATCTAAAGCTACAGTGCATATCATTGCATTATTAAAAATAACTCGGTGGCATTGGGCAGCATCCCTGCCCCAACCATGGACCTTGTACCCTGTGCTTGGTAAAGGACTCAGTAAAGGCAGCTGAGCCAGGTGGGCTTGGGCCAACTCGAGCAAAGAGGCTACTTACTGTCCTAGGAAAATCTGAGCTTCTCAGCTTACCCCCCTACCTGCTCGCCTTGGAAACACGTGGGCATGTCCCAGTGTAGGAACTGTCTCCCTATGCTGCCCCGCTGACTAGCACAGAGCCTCGTTCCTGGCAGGTTTGCATGTCGCCAGCTTTGCAATGAAAGGATGCCTGGCTTTTTAGCCTTGCAAAAAACAGGTCGCTGTCAGAGCCATGGCCTCCTAATAAGTCTGAGCACTAGGCGATAAGCACTGGCTGGGCACTTTTGTACCTGAAAGCCACTCACTCTCTGTCAACCCCAGTTAGCTACCCAATATGTCCCTTCTTTCAAGACAAACTGACTCACAAAATTCCATGAAGTCTGCTGGTTGGACATGCACAGAAAGGGTTTGCTTTTTTTTCTGGAGCGTCACGTTTTCTTCCCATCGCAAAAAATAACACGATTGGAGGTCTTAGTGAAACAATTTGGTAATCGTGTGTCTTTGGCACTAGAAAGTATAGTAGCAAACCCCAGAGCGTGTTTGGGTTAACATTATTTTGCATTCTGGCAATTCCCTCTCCGTATGATGAAAAAGCGCACTTGTACATTTTTTGCATAATATAAAGGCTATATATTAGTCAATTTGGCTTATAATGCGATTTCTACACGTTTGAAGTAATTTTTAAAAACACACTGTTATTTCAGAACTTTAAAGCCATATGTTAATACATATGTGTGTCAGAGCTGAGAAGATATGTGGTCAAGTATCCATGCAGACTGAGCTCAAATCATGGCTTAACCTCTTAAACAAAGTGTGTGATCCTGCTCAAAGCAATAGATCTCACTGTGCCATGTCTGCCAAAACTGAGAGTTTGGCTTTTGTGTTGTGGGAGGTTGGGAGCAGGACGCCAAGTAAACTATGGGCTTGCTCTGCTCATGTTTGTCTCTTAGAGCCCAGGCGGACACCCTGGCTCGGCGCTACGTGTTTATTCTGTGGCTCCCCCTTTTCTATGACTCACTGCGCAGCTCACTTATGGTGTCGCATCAGTCCACAAGAATGGCAAAACATGACGCTGGCTTGAGTCTGCACGGAACAGCAACCAGAGCGTTCATAGAAAGGTGCGTGATGCTTACTAGCCAATCAGAGAAGCCCTAAGGATCCGAGAACACGTTAGAAGCATTAGAAGGTGCTATGAAAACAGCCACCGTGATCTTCTCACCCTGCAAATCTAATCAATACGAGCGTCCCTTATGGAAGAGGCGTGGAATGCTGGCCAGATGTGCTGTAACCCTTTCCCTCTCAGTCTTTTGGAAGTTAAAGAATTCAGCCCAAACTCTCAGCATCGTGTTTTGGCTCGATTCCTGTTTACGAATCGCTTGGCAGGTGTGATCATTTGGGAAGGGGTGTCTAAATGAATTACCAAGCAATATTGGCCAATGGGACCCAGGAAGCACAAGTAACTTAGAAACCTTTAAAAGAGGGCTGGCCTAAGTAACTAATGGTGTGCCCTAACAGGTGCAGCTGAGTTGTTCATCGGTCGCACCATACACTTGGCATGTAACAGAACAAACCCTTAGCAACAACATATATTCACTGTAATCAGTTCTGAAAAAAATCGAATCGACTAAAATAAATGTATTCAAAGAATAAAAACAAAATCAAATCTAAATAGGGGAGTGAGGTTAAAGTGCCTGAAAGAGAGTTCAGGGTGTTAAAGTGCAGGCTGCCTTCCATAATGTACCAATGTACTTCAGGAGGGGCCCACCCAAACCCGCTTTTCTTATTCTTTTTTTAATTTATTATATTGTTTATTTATACGCCGCTTATACATAGGTGGAGTGCTTCAAAGCGCTTCAAGGCGGGAAGGCAACAAGGGAATACTGTAGTCATTCTTAGGCCTTGAAGTTTCTAAATGATCTAACAAAAAACTAGCATACTAGGCCTGAGGCATATCTCCTAGTGCAAGTGCATGAGTGTTACAGCAGTGACCAAGCTAGGGAGGGGGGCAAAAAAGGGTTCCTGCAGGGATAGGACAGACGAACTAACTAGTCCTAGTACGTTTAGGTCATGCATGCGCACAGACAGAGGTGAGAGGAAGGGGACGTGGGGGGAACGAGTCCCGTCCAGCAGGGCCCTGGGTTAAGTGCAGAGAGATTGCCCTGCTCATGGAGCGTAAGCTGAAAGTGCAGTGATGGTAAACATAGTGCAGTGGGTGGAGGCAAGTGCAAAGACTGGCGGGGGAACCTGGGACCTGTAAGGCTCACTATTTTCTTTCTTTTCATTCTGGTTGTTGTATTTTTGCCTTTCCCATAATGCATTGGCTTATTCACTCTATGCAAAATGTAGGCTTTGTATTAAGTGAAAGGTTTATACTTTTGTCTGAACCATAACACTTAAATAAAAAATAAAATAAAATGTAGTCCCTTTTTCAAAATTGCATTTAGTTCAGGATTAATAGAAATGACTGCAGGACTGCAAGTGCCAGAGTGCAAATAAAGGAAAGGAGACTGGATGAACATCTACCAAATGACAAAGTGCATGCTGTGATGTATGTTTGCTTCAGAGGTGTGTTATGTTGTGTTGTTGGGTTTTATACTGCGCTCGGCTGCCACTTGTAGGGTCTCTTGGTGCTCTGGCATCTGTAAAAGGGGCACTTTGGGCTTGGTTATTAGGGACGGAGGTAAAATGCAGCATAGCTTAGCAATTGTGTTGGCACTTTCAGGCAAGAAGAATCCGGGATCACCGTGCCTATTGCTTTCTAGGTGATTTGTGTGGAGTGCACTCGAGTTACTTCAGAAAGGAGCCTCGTGTGCCAATATGGTAAGGGTGTATTGGCTGGGAATGTTATACAAGGTGGTTGGAGAAATGCAGTGTGTGTTATGAAGGGGTGTTAAGTTGTGCGTGGGTGGCCTAGTCAATGTGTGTAGTAGTATAAGGTGTGATGTAGAATTTGAGTGTGTTAGCCGTGAGATACGCGGATGGGCATTTGGAGTATGCTATATGGTGTAGCCATGCAGGGGTCCTAGTAGTTGTGCGCCTGGAAGTAATGTCACTGTGGGGAACACTGACCCGCTCACCACAATTGGAGAAGTACCCAGGGCAGGTGACAGGGGACGACCACTACAAACGTTGCACCCTTCAGGGCAGAGAGTCCCCTGCCAGTGCGATCGCTGACACTGCTAGGCTGCCTGCCTGCCTCAGGGATCTGTGGCCCCATTCTCACTATACAGCCCCAGCCTATTCCTCCCAAAAAACCTTGCCAAATATATTTTCCAATGTGCTGTCATAAACATGTGAACATATCTTGTTTTGGAATGAAGGGCATGATTTAACCAAACACATGTTTTCCCCTAGCGCCATTCTGGTGGGATCACGCAGGTGTCAATGTGTACACATTTCTGTTAACCACCGTCTCCCATTGCTGGTAACAGAATAGTTCCAGTTTACAAAAAGCTGTATAATAAAGTTTAGAAGCCAGATCCCGCTATGTCTGATGGTAGAGTGCCATTAAACACAGAACACGTCCAGTACGTTTTGTTATCCGCCCTCTTTGCTCCACCAAAGTAGCCTACATTTACGCTTTGCCTGACTCCTGCTTGCGCACCCAGGGATCCTTTGACTAAGTGACTCTCCTTTCACTGTGGAGCTGCTGTCACCTCAAAGAAAGAACCACAGATTACCTCTGTTTTGGGCCTGTTAACTGCCTGTTGGTCTCCTATAGCTCTTTTGAAGCCCAACTCAGAACTTTCACTTGTTCCTTCACAGCCAACTTTTCCCCCTTCCCTTTCCAATCACCCGTCTATCCTTTCCCTCTCGGCTGCACCCTTCCTTCACTTGCCTATATCGTCTACCCTCCGTCATGCATCTTGACTTTGCTCCACTCTTCCTTGCACTCTCTTCTCTTCCCCTTCCCTTGTAATCTTCAGCCACAAGTTGGTCTAACTTCTACCTCACTCTCTCCCCCCCCCCCCCCCCCCATCTCCCTCCACACCCCTGGCAGCCTCGCCCCTTAACCTGATGCTCTCGTTCTCCCAGCACATCCAAGCTCATCTATCACCTCATCAACCACACAAAGGGGCCATTACGAGTTGGGCGGTATTCCGGCGGTAAATCTGCTGGAATACCGCCCAGTGGAATTTCCGTTACTGACACTTGGTCTGGCGGTATTGGCGCCATTCTTAATTGCATCATGGGGCATTTTTGGCAGCATTACCACAGTGGTAATTATGTGGCGGTAATTCTGCTGAAAATGGGCAGAAAGTCTGCGGATTAACCTCCAGCTCAGAGTTGGAGGTGAATTCTCCAACTTTCCACCAAGGCCATAGTTGGGCGGTGCAGTGATGCTGTGGCATATGGCAATGCTGCCGCATTTGACCCACACTGCCCAATGCGTAATAACCCCCAAAGCCTGCTCAACTCTCCCACATCCTATCAGTCTCTCACTTGGCCTCCGCATTGCGCAATTTCTCTGCAGCAAGCCTTCCTACATAACTGCCCAACTCATCACTGATTGCCCTGCACTTTATAATCCTTCTCTCACAGGAACCTGGATCTCCTCTCATGACGCGTTCAGTTAGACAATAATGGTACTCTTTCTAATTTGATTAGGACTGTGCCCTTGCCCCAGATCTTTTCTACCTGTATGTCGCAGATGTAAATGAGGTCCTAGCAGGTGCCCAAGCATTTCCACCAAACATAGGTCACAACAGCGCCCCCTGGCTGGGATACTTTGGCGATATTGTTCTAATGGATCACAGGGCTATTGGCCTGCGACACTCACTAAACGCGCTGGCCGACTACGCCATTATAAATGGCCTATTGGTAAATCGTGTAAAAACTAAAATCATGGTTGTGAGTAAAAATCATAGGATATCAAAAAGAAACTTGTGGCATATTAATTTACAAAACATTGAAACTGTAAGCATCTTCAAGAATTTGGATGTTAAGTAATCAAAACAGAGAGGTTAATGTGAATGTTGAAAGCGAGGTGTCTTGTAGTGCCATGAGCAAATTCCTGGCAGCCAAAAAGTGAACCAGTGATGTGGGCGGTCGTTCTGTGCTCGTCTTACTTGAATTATTAAACACCTGTATTATACCAAGTATTTTATGTGGCACGGAAACTTTCCTGGTTGGATCAGCTAGATAGAAGGTTATGGAGAACGGCCCTGGGTGTACCAGTGTGCTGCCCTACCCAGGCAATAAGGATGGAATTGGGCATCATATCATTAAACGCATGTAAGGAGAAATACAATACTCTGTATATTAAGATGCTTTTCCCACAAAATAATCCCATAATATATCTATTTGGTTACTTGGATAGTATAGCTCTGTCGCAACGTGCTCACCTTGGAAGCAAAATGACGCAGAGCAACACAGGCTCGAATCCTCTTCGTATGAAATGCGTTATAAAAACAATTATAATTATATTAATAATCCTATAAAATGAAGGCATTACATGAATTTGCTCAGGCCTGTGATGGATATCATGCAGACATCAATTGTGATGTGTCTTGGAGTCTTAGACACTGGGCCTCATTACGAGTTTGGCGGTAGCCATTTAGCTATTAGCACCATGGCTGCCTCCAAACCGGGCTCCATTACCAGGTTCCTGCAATGGGGACTTACCGGGTCATTCCAACATTGGAGGACCCGATAATTCCTCCTTGAAGGAACCATTCCCCATTCCCACTGGAGCCCCCATAGGGCTCAATGGGAATGGGGAGGGAGGTAATAATGGGCACATTACAAATGGCCCGTTATTACCTCCCTCTTCCCCTCGCGGGACCCAGAGTGGACGTCTGGTTTTACCAGACGTCTGGTCCAGGTCCCGTAAAGGGAACCTCATAATCGGTGCTCACGTAATGAAGCGTGCCGGTCCTGTACCGGCACCCTTCATTACGTGAGTGCCAGGGTCGTAATGAGGCCCTCTGTGTCTGCAACTAAAAGAGAACGCATTTTTGTGGCACAGAGTTAAGAATATAAACCATGTAGCTAAAAAATCACTCCTTGGGCCTCATTACGGCTTTGGCGGTAGCCATGCCGCTATTGGTGGTATGGCTGCCTCCAAAACCGGGTCCGGATTCCCTGAATGGGGAATTACCAGGCCATTCCGAGTTTGGAGGGCCCGGTAACTCCTCCCTCAGGGAACCGGGCCCGGACCTTCCCCATTCCCATTCGAGCCCCCATAGGGCTCAATGGGAATGGGTGCAGGCACCTACCTAACAACGAGCCGATTACGACCAGCCTGTTGTTAGCTCCCAGGTCCCGCGAGGGGACCTCATAATCAGGCGGAATGGGTTTAACGGGTCCGCATCCATTAGCGGCACCCGTTAACCCATTCCGCCAAGATTGTAATGAGGCCCCTTGAATGTTTTTGCGGAAGTTTTTTTTCTCCAAGTATTTTTATTGTGGTTTTCCAATAGTGATGAAAAACAATAACCAAACACACCCCCTGAGTTATAGTGCCACTGAAACATCGATTTATACCAAGCTTCCCTGATCTGTATCTCCCGAGCCGGCTTGGGTATATTACCCCACAAAAGCTCCCAGTGCTCATTAGGTATTTCGCACTCGAGCTACCAATCACACGTTCTTCATATATGCCCATTTTGGGAATGAACCCTGAGCCACAAAAATTTTGTATATAGAACAGATATGCCTTTCTTCTCCCCAAGTGGGTGGTTATAAACATCTCGAATACCATTAGCCCTCTGGAAGCAGCCTCCCTCACTGCTGGATTAGAAATCCAATGCCTAAGCTGCGCGTACCGGAGCCTTTCTCCTTCCCCACCCCAAAGAACCTTTTGCAGTCCTCAAAGGATCTAACCACCACCCCTTCATCATGTCCCTCTCCTTAAGACATTCTGCCTCTGCCACTGCTGCACAAATGCCCTGTGTTCTATTCCTGGAGAAAACTGAGGATTCCAATAACAATCAGATGTAGGGAGCAAGATGAGTAGAGGGATAAATAACCCTGAGAGACTATCCGATCACACACATCTAGACACTGTGAAAGGACGCTGCTAAATTGAATTTTCGACAGTCAATCGCCCCTGCCCAACCACAATATCCCCTCGAGGGGGGTCAGCCACATCGCCCTGTCCATTTCCACTCAAAGTTTAGACTGTACCCCAGACAGCCACCCCTGAATCACCCGAAGCGGAGCAGCTTTGTAGTACTTTATAAAGTTACAGAGGCTCAATCCTCCTCTATGGCAAAGGGCCATAAGTGTATACAAAGCCACGCAAGGGTTCCTATTGCACAATATAAATCTAGTAAGTTCTCAGAGCCCAAAAAAAGGACCTGGGAACCAGCACGGGGAGAGCTTGAAAACAATAGAGAACACTTGGCAAAATCACCTTTTAGACGTGGCTATACAGCCCAACCACGTGATGGAGAGTGGGATCCATTGTCGTAGCTCCGCTGTTACAGATGTCCGGAACAAGGTTTTGATTATATAAAACCTCCCTGCTATCTTACTGTAACATTTTACAACTTGGATTAAATGTATTGTCCTCATTGATGATATTGGGTCCCAGGCGCGGAATACCATGACTTGAGCAGTTGTGTGGGCTCTGTAAGTCACAAGGTAATATGGAACCCACACGACATTTGTTAACACAATGTCCCACTTTGTACAATGTATACATAAAGACATATCGTAAATCTGCACACAGCATGGAACAAATCGGCACAGATACATTTCGGTTTGTATGCACATCCGGGTCACCACTTGCATTGATGTCTTTGGACAGCTATTATCCGTAAATTAGATAATCAACACATTATAAATAGCTGAAGTAGTTGTATAATTTAGGAATGTTAACAACAATAACGTCCAGCAAGAAGATATCTTAAAACATTATTTGGAATGGAATGCTCTATGTAGACTAATTGATTGATGTAGTGACAGAATGGGCCTCATTATAAGGTTTGCGCTGAAGGGCTGAAGGGGGCCGGTACGGGACCGGCCTCCTTCATTCCGTCAGGGCTTATTACAGGGTTCCCGTCGCGGGACCCGGATCGCACACCTGGTAAAACCAGGCGTGCTTTCCGGGTCCCGCGAGGGGAAGAAGGAGGTAACAACGGGACACTCATGATGTGCCCGTTGTTACCTCCCTAACAATTCCCATTTGAGCCCTATGGGGGCTCAAATGGGAATGGTGAATGGTTCCTGCAAGGAGGGTTTACCGGGTCCTCCTATGTCGGAGTAACCCGGTAATTCCCATTGCAGGAACCCAGTAAAGGAGGCCAGTTTGGAGGCAGCCATGGAGCTAATAGCTCCATGGCTACCTCGAAACTCGTAATGAGGCCCCGTGTATTTTAACATAATTAACGTAGTCATGACTACTTAGTACATGGTTTGTAATGTTTATATGCTAGTGTGGAAAGTTATTTTGAACTGTAGCACACTTCCATAATAAAGTACACTACTGGCTCTCCACACTGACTGCTACCTCCTACCACTCCCCCTGACCTGTTGAGAGGAATAGAGGAGTGGGGATCTTTGTAAATAACGTCCTCACCACTGTCCTCCTGCTACCCTTCTGACATCATCTGTTCCTGTTTTGAATGTGCCATTATTCAACCCCTCCCTCCTACTTGTCTCGCTGTTCTGGCTATCTGTTGACCCTCTGGTCCTCTCAATTCCTTCTATTCTGACCCAAACCTTCTCCTTGAGTCATTTCCCAGTGACATCCTTATTGTCATGCTGAGGAACTTTAACCTTCCCAAGCCCTCCACAGCCACGTGCCTGGAACTTAACTGCCTTGTATCTGACCACTCCCTCTGATCCTTCTGTGGCCAGCCTAACCACTCTGGTGGGAACTCTCTTGACCATACCTTTCTCTCTACTTCACTCTCCTGCTTTTACCTCTCCATTCACCCATTTACCTTTGTACCTCTGACCACTTCATTGTTCATTTTAACAACTATGTCCTGCCAGCCTCTACTCCTTCTCCCCCATCTTCAACGACCAAGGAAATTCAATCAGGACTCTCTTGCCCCCTTACTTTGATGATGTGAGGACCTCCCCCTGTCTCTCAACCCTATACAAGTCGCTTCCATTGACCATACTTTTTCTGACTTCCTCTATGCACTCATGACTCTGTTTGACCAACACTAGCCTGCAAGGACATTACACCTTTCCTTCTCTGTCCTCAGTCCTAGATTACCTCTGAGAGCCATAACCCCAAAACAAACATGGATCATGACCACCAATGCTGTGTAAATCAGAGACACCCACCCTTTTCTCTGCCAAATCCTACTAATGCACACACCTAAACTCCTCCCTTCTTATTCACCTAGACACACTTTCATCTACTCTCCAAGCTTTTCTCACAACTCCCAAGCCGATATCCATTGCCTCTTCCGTCTCAGCTAATTACTTTGCTCACTACCTTTCTTAAAACATCTCTATAATTCATGACACTCTCACTACCCTCCCACCCTCCTTCTGCCCACCAACCCTCCCCTAACCCTTCTGCTCTCAACTCCTCCTCCCCTACCTCTCATACCAAATTGGCACCCTTCTTTCGCAGCGCTAAGCCATCGTTCAATCCTCAAATAGTCAAAGACTTAATCTCAATACCCTTCCCATACCTCTGTGAGCACTTTAACCTCTTTCACTCCGCTCGACTCTTCCCTGTGTCCTGCAACTGTACTACCTACCCCTTTTGAAGAAATCTTCTGCTTACCCAAACGTCACTGTGAACCATCACTCAGTTTCTCTCTTTCCCCATTAGTCAAAGGTACCTGAGTAGGTGGTCTGCAACCAGATCACTTAGTGCTTTGAGGATAATGGCCTTGGTGATACACTATAATCTGGCTTCTGTAGTAAACACTCAATTGAGACCGCACTCATACAGGTTTCTAACTTTCTCTCTGATTCTCAGCACTCCAAATTCTCTTTAATACTCTTTTTGGACGGCTCTACTGCTTTTGACCCTGTCTACCACACCACTCACTTTCTCACTTGCCAAGACCTTACATTTTGCAAATCTTCTCTCACCTAGATTGCCTCCTGCCTGGAACGCTGCTCATGTAAAATCTCCTGGAACTCGCAAACTTCCAACACCATCCCTGTCCCTTTCATCGTCCCCTAAGGGTCAATCCTTGGATTTCTCCGCTTCATCCTTTATACCTCTGCTCTAGGAAGACCTATCTCGTCCTTTGGCTTTCTATATCACCTCTTTGCTGAATGTACTCAAATCTTTTTCTCCCTTTCCTCCTCCACTCCAGCCATCTCAAAACGAATTACCAACCGTCTTTCTACAATCTGTCGCAGGGTAGCGTTCAATTTATTTATTTGTTTATATAGCGCACCGAGCCCTGGGGCATCTGGGCACATTTCTTACAGGTACATGTGATACAAGATACATTGGGCCTCATTCCGAGGCTGCAGCAAAGGGATTACCGGCACCGGTAAGGACACCGGTGCCGGTAATCCCTTTGTGCCCTATTCCGAGGTCCCTTTGCGGGTCCCTCTAAGACCAGCTGGTTTTACCAGGCAGCCTTAGCGGGAGCCGCAAATGGTCCAGGGAGCAAATAACGGTACTGCAAATTGACGTACCTTTATTTGCACCTTCCCCATTCCCATTGAGCCCTATGGGGGCTCAAATGGGAATGGGGAATGGTATATGGTATTTTCAATGGGGATTTACCGGTCCCGCAAAGGTCCGACTAAACCGGTAAATGAGGGCGGACTCGATACCGTTTATATTAGCGCCATGGCTACCTCCAATCTCGGAATGAGGCCCATTGATTACAGTTACAATGGCACATTACTGACAGGTATAACTGATGCAAGACACAGTAATACAGATACACATGACACATATGTTTCAGTTATGTTATTACAAACAAGTGAGGCGGAGGTAAAGTTAGTAGGTATGGTCATATAGGTCTTAGTCTTTCTTACTAGATTTAGCTTTGCTAATTCGTTCATTTTATAGGTGTTTTTTTGTTTTGTTTGGAGAATAGCTTCTTTATAGTTATTGGATGCTATTATAAAATTGTTCTTGTTAGTGGCTGAGAGGGAGTTTTTCCAGGATGATTCTGCGCTTCTCTTGTCCTTACATAGGGTTTTTAGTTCAGGGGTAAACCATGAGTTTAGATGCGCGCGGGGTTTGGGTTTGCACATTTTGAGTGGTGCTATGGTGTTGATAGCGTCGAGCAAGGTATGGTTATACAGGTCTACTAAGGCCGTAGGGTCAGAATTGGTAGACGTGCAGTCAATGATCGGCTGTAGTAAGGGGAGTAATTTCTCCACTGTTATGTTTCGATTGTTTCTCATGCATGCTGGTGGGGCAATGGGCGTTTGCTGGTCAAGCCGGTTATCTTTTTTGATGGTGAATGTGATAAGGTGGTGGTCCGTCCATGCGCAAGATGTGTTGGAAATTATATTAATGTCACAGTTTAGGTTCAACTATCTCATGTTGAACTGTTCAAAAACAGAAGTCCTCTTTCTCCTAGCTTCCAATTTTCACAGATGGCACAGAAAATCAAGGACAGTTAAAAGGTCTTTATTGAATTTTGTATGAGCGTTCTGTCCATTCCTCTATTTCTGACATTGCCACAAACCTCCCTAACACAGATGTCCATAACGCTGGTTAGCTCTATAGATTGTTGACCCCCTACTGTCTATGTTCTGGCCTAAACTAATGATGTTTCCCCTAAAAGCAAGCTCACTGACTCCCTCACGGCCCTCCTAACTTTCTCTACTGTCACCATAGGATAGTGTTCTAAATGGGAAGGCTTGTTCCTTGAAATTGCTCTGTAAGATGTAACTGGTTCCACTCTTGTCCACCGTTGCCTTACCCTTCTACTCTACCTACTTCCTCTTCCCTGACTCTTCCACACCAACCTTCTGTCCCTCTGATGTTTCGCTCCTCCTTTTTCCTCCCTTCACCCATCAATGTAAACTTTTCTTCCACTCCTCCCACTCTACTACCTCCACTCCTCTTCAACTACTACTGTTCCTCCTCTCACACTGCTAGTATTCCTTTATGTAACAACTACTTATTTTCTCACACTACTACTTCACTACTATACTACTATTCCTCCTCCTCCCACACTATTACTCGTCTTTCTATGTTGCTACACCTCTCAGACCACTACTCAAACACCCTTCTTTCACTATGTACCTGCCTTCACACATTCTTAACTTACACTGCCCTTTCTACATACTTGTCTCACACATGCACACTCACACAGCAGAACCACAATCACCCCTAAGCCAATCACTCACCTGATCCAAAACTCTTTTCCATATGCCGCTGCTCTCTCCCTCCTCCTGCTGGTCTTTTGGTCGCCTTCCATCTGCTCCTCTGGCCCCACTCAATACACCTAAACCTCCTGTTTCCTGGTCCCCACTTAAGTATCACTCTCTCTGTGCTGGTTGGCCAGTTGTCCTTAACCAATCTACCTTCTTCTTCCCCTCCTAGGGCATGCAAGTGCAGGGAAAAGCTTCAAAAGGGGGCTTAGCCCCATCCACTTTCTTTACACAGGCTTGCCATTTCGCCGGCATGCTCTATGATAGTCTGTGGTTTTGCGACTATTGTCAGCGATACCCTCAGTAAGTTTGCGGGACTTCCTCATTTTCAGTCCTGGGTGCTCTAGTGGATTGTCCATTTCAAAGGCGGGTTGTCCAGCAAACTCTGCCGGTCTCGCTCAGTGTCTTTCTGCTATGCACAGCTGCATTGTTGCAGATGGTGGCTGTCTCTCATCCACCGATCGGCAGCAACAATCAGGTCTGTGCGGTGCTGGAGTTTCATTTGTGCAGGTAACTCTGTGTTTTCCGGCTTCTCTTTTCCTTGTTTCTTGCTGACAGTGTTTGCAATAAAAAAAAGAACACTGGCGAGTATACACACTCAGCGACAAGGCTGCACAGATACATATTGGCACACGGAAAAGGCAAATAATGTATGGCCTCCTCCCCTTTCTTTTCCCATCTAAGGGGAAGAGCTGGCCCTGGATTCTCCCCTACACCTCCCATCTCCTCCTACAAAAAGGCTTTTCCACCCCTATGGACAAGGTCAAAGATTTGGCCTTGTAACACAATGCAATCACTCCCTTGCCCTCCCCTATCTCCTTCCTGCCTCACCTCCGTACTCCCTTGCCTAAGGCACGCAACCTTGGGGTCCTCTTTGATAGCAACTGGAATAATGAATGCTAGTATGTACCTTCTCAACATTTGGAATATGTGTCTATTTGTTACTTACCAATCTATGGGCCTCATTACAAGTTTGGTGGTCCGGAAATACTGGTGCCGGTAGCAACGTATCGGCACCCTTTCCGGACCGCCAAACTATGAGTTTACCGGTAGGGGCATGGAACTCCCGGCAGGCCTGACCTGCTGGGAATTAGGCCCCTACCAGCAGTGTTTTCATTGAAGCACCGGCACCGTTAACAACGGTGCTTGTGCTTTAGTGACCCCATTCCCGTGGAATCCTATTGGACTCCACGGGAAAGGGGATTTACTGTTCCGCTGCTGCTCATGATATCCCGCTGGCACCAGGATATCGGGCGGCAGAGACAGTGTTACGGGGTCGGTGGTAGCCCGCTGCCTAATAGTGGGTTTTACCACAGACCTCGTAATGAAGTCCTATATAAAGTTTAATCTCCACCCTTGTGCTTAGCAAACTCCACTACTGGTTGTTCGTACTCTTTGGTCTTCCTCTCTACTCCTTCTCCCTCTAAACAAAGAGCGCAACTTTACTACCTGCACTCTCTACAACCTACCCAGATTCTCCCAAACATCTATCTACCGACAACATGCTGGTTGGCTCTCCATACACAACCGTAGCCGTTTCAAGTTCCTTCTCCCAGTCTGCTAGTCTACAAAGCGATCGATGGTCTTGCTCCTCACTACCTGTCTGACTGCATTTGTGTCTGCCCGCCATCTCATTCCCTCTTCTCCTCCTCCTGAGCCCAGCCTCGCTGTCCCAAGCACCTGTGGCTCCTCTTTTTCCTTCTCCCTAATCACCCTGCTCCGCTGGAGTCCACTGCCCATCAAAATCAAATCCAGCTCGACTATGGATCTGTTCAAAGCTCTGTTTAAGCATCACTTACTTGGCCACAAGGGAGCTCTCCCTCAGCATCCTCCCTACCGGACCCCACCACTCCTTCCAGTGCTGTGTAATAATGTAATTTTGTATATTTGACAAGTGCTCCTCTTTCATTTGAATCACTTCCCCACTAGGTTAATGTTACCTTTTCTTATATTTGTTGTGTTTCTTTTGTCCAGGGTCTACTCCCCGCTTCGTTCACACCCACATACTCCATGCATCAAATCTCAGAAGATTGCTTAAAAAAAAAACATTGCAAGGCCCTGTACACCTGTACAATACAAACCTTTATGTTACTATATGATAATATGATATGCTATGGTTTACTCTGATGAGCTCTTCATCCATATATCTAGATTTATGTATTAGACTTTGGTTTGTAAGTATGAGATGGTGTTCATACGATATGTTTCAGAAAGATATTTCAGGATACTGCTACCTTGTCATTGCCACTGATATATTGCCAGCCCTTTATACATATCCTCATATGCAACTGTGATTTGTCTACTGAGTACATCTGGGTGTCCACCCGTTGAGTGGACGTGTGTTGCAATGTGTCGCGGATGTGGCTACCAAGTGTGCATGTTGATTTTGTGTTATTGTGCTTGCGGTTTAGCGTTAGACTTGTGGGGGAGCAAGAGAGATTACAGTGTCCCAAGAGGAACATAATATGTCACTAGAATTTCTACTGGCCCAAGGTCAGGTGCACAGGACTCCTCTGGGCAGGGAAAAGAATATTCAGGGACTCTGGTGGTGGGAGGGTTTGAGTGTTTCTAGAGAACCTGAAGTCTTGGAGATTAGTGATCTCATAGAGGAAGAGGTGGTATTTTTCTCTACAGACCGCCATCACGTTTGGATGCAGTTTGTACTGCAATAACCCAATGGGGCAGACAAGAGGACATGCATTGAGTGTATCTTTGACATATCTGACAATTATGGAGGTAACTATATCCCTCCACTGTAGACAGCTGCCATAGGGGTTGATAGACTATTTATGATACCCATTGCCCCTCTTGCCCTGCAACCGATAGAATACAGCTGAGTCCCCTGATAAATTTGGTCCTTCTGTCACATAGTCACTGACATAGCAGTTATCTCTGCACCAGACACAATGATCTCCGTTATTTTTGTAACATTTTCAACTAGCCATCTCTGCTAGTATTGAATATTGAATAATTCTAATTACTATTTGTATGCAATGTAATGCTCTTTTTATTTTCATGTTTGCACAGACTACGGTCTTCCGAAGGGCCTGCCACTGAGTGCTTCGAAGCCATGCAAATGCCAGCAGGCGCTATACAAATATTAAATAACAAACAAATAACATAACATAAACTGGCTCACTGCTTGTTCTCGTCTTTGTGTTATTTTACAGGCACCATTCCGGGGAATGGTACCGCCTCTACACAATTCTAAGTGAGGTGACGGCTGAAGGAGGGAAAGAGATCTCTCCATGTGCATGGTGCGCCTTCCTTGCTGCTGGGGCATTGGTCGCTGAGTAAGCAGAGGGAGGCTGAGAGATGACCTTGCTTCACAGGCTTGCAGAGGTCTGCGGCAAACATGTACTATTACCTCACGGGTTACTTTTCATTAGCAACGTGTTCTCAAGTCAGCAACTTTTCTGAGCCGCCTACAAGTAAAAGAATGCTTAATGCAAAGATGGATGTTTCCTTTAGCTTATATGTTAAAGAATTGTGTGGCCCCTGAAGGTATTTATTAGGAAACTGCGCACCTCCTCCCCTGCCAACCATTTCATAAAGTGTACTCTGTGGGGTGGCATAGTGGCAGTCACCCCCATGCGCCCCTCCGCAAGTCCCAATGTATATCCCTGTTGAGCTCTGGGCTGGCACTTGCTTCTGTGCTTTAGTTAAAAAATAAGTACAAATTGCTAGCAGAAAATGGCGACCACATAGAGGCTGCTCGATGCAGCCCAAGCGCAGCTGCCTTCTTGTTGCCCCGCCGGACCCTAAATAGAAGAGAACAGTGACGTGTGAAAAGTGTATGCGAGTTTCAAATGACATGTGTGGATGTGTGTTGTGTTTATTCGCCTACCCCTATGCATGCTCATGTTTGTGTGAGTCTGACAAACCTTTTTTTAATGCAAATTCTTTTATTGTTTTCATCAAAAAGACAAAAAATAAAAATAACCATCATTGCTTGACGCAACAGCATAGGCAAATTGACAAAAAATAAATTGCTGGGTGCTGAAGTCAGGTGAGAATGTCAGTGACAGTAGTTTCCGGCATCACTACCCATCCAGTGAACACCCCCTTTCCCACTAATCCCTCCTCCCGTTTACCCCAAACCTTCAGAACCTTTTCAGGACACCCCCTAGCATTATACACACGTCTTTCCAGGGCCAAACACATGTCCATCTCGGCCAACCAGTGAGCCATCTGAGGGCGGTCCGGGGACCCCCACAACATGGCAATAGCTTTCTTTATTAGTGCCAGAGCAACGGCCAGAAAGGGCTTCTCATGGATATTTTCGTAGATTAGGTCCTTAGACGCTGCATGTCACCGGATAATCCCACCTAGTGCTCGAGGGAGTTACATAACAGAGGTATGTCTGTGCACGTCCGGTTCTCGTCAGTGGATGAAGTGTACGAAAAGAAGTAGTGGAACTATGTTCCCCACTGGCCTGTCCCGCTCCCCATAAACCCCATCCCCGAGCCCCCTTCCACACACAATCCAAACCCCCAAACAAACACACCTGCTATTTATGGGAATGTGCAGTGCACTCAAGTGCAAGCTTCAACTTCTTCCTACACTTTTATTTTAAAACTAAACCATTCCAGAACGGTTTCTTTTTAAAATAAAGCTATAGGAACGGTGAAACTTAAAAATAAAAAGTATGGGAGCACCGCTCCCGACCGCTCCCGCCCACTTCGACCTCTGGTTCTCGTGTTTTTTTGTTTTGTTTTTTTACACGAGAAGCCAACGCTCACGGACATACCTCTGTTATGTAACTCAACCAAGCACCCGGTGACATGCAGCGTTTAGTGACCTAATCTATGAAAATATCCATATGTTACTAATCACTCGTTCATAAAATTATTGCCCAGGTTTGACAAAGGCATCAGTTGCCGAAACACGTGTTATCGAAATGGGCTCATCCACAAAAGTGGACCAAACTGCGGCAAAGCTGTTTTGAGAGACAATTCAACTATCATTTTAAATAGGGCCGTCTTGCCCATCAGGCCCAATGGAAGAGACTACCAGTGTGTGACATCCAACTTGAATTTATCAATGATCTGGTTTAAATTGAAGTCGAGGAACTTCGAGAGATGTTTTCCCAATTGAATACTGAGATACCGAACGCCTGACATAGATACCTGGTACGGGCAATCCTGCAGGAGCACCGCATCCCTACCTTGTGCGGGGAAAAGGACCGATTTCTGCCAGAAGACCTTGAGGTCACTGGCACCCCGATAGCCAAGCTGTATGTTAGTCACAGCCTGACAGGATACGGACAGGTTATCCATAATCTTAGATCAAACAACACCTCCCAACTGCAAATTCCAGCTTGCAAATTATCACAAGTTAAGAAAGGAGCTTTCTTTGCGGTAGCCCCCCAAATCTAAGGGAGGAATCCTCAACACCTGCCTTTAGGAAAACATTAAAGACATACCTGTTCAGCTAATTCCTGATTCTTATTTTGTGGCTTGTTCCCTGATCCCTGAGCCTGACGCTTTGCCCCATATACTGTCTGTCCTCTTTTTCTCTTTGTTGGCGCCCTTTAGCCACCAGGTCAGTGGTGCGCGCTATACATTTCAAAAAGTAAAGATCAGTAGGTCGTCCATGTATAAAGATATCCTCTCCTCCCATCTCCAGGGCCCCTTGAAGTCCACCCACTCCATACTATATCTAAGCCTTACTGCCACCGATTCCACTCGTAGGGTGAAGAGCAAGTGCGAGAGGGGACAGCCCTGCCTCGTTCCCCGCCCCAGGGGAAAAGTCTTAGAGCAAAACCCACACTTCAGCTACTGGCGATTTGTAAAGTAGGTGCTCCCAGCCCAGAAAATTCTCCCCAAAACCCATACTTTCCATAGTTCCCAGCACCGAATCCCATTGCACAGAATCAAACGCCTTTGCAAAATCCACTGACAGCAAGGCTAGTGAACCCACGATTTTGGTGACTTGACCCCTGCAGAGGTTCATGCGAGTAGATTTAGATGGCATAAACCTGCACTGATCCCGGTGGATAAAGCAGCCTATAACTGTCAGTAACCGATTTGCCAAGACCCTTGCCAGGATTTTCACTTCCACATTTATTAGCAATATTGGCCTGTAGGAGGCACGAAATTCCAGTGGCTTGCCCGGTTTGGGAAGAACCACTATGTACGCCTTCCTCAGATCATCTGGCAATATACCATCCCTCCTGCACTGCCGAAATAGCCTGTGGAGTGGCCCAACCACGCCTCCCCAGTCTCTGTCAGACTTCAACTGGGAAGACATTCAGACCCTCGGACCTGGAGCCCAACCCAATCAGGAGGCGGAGGGACCCCCAGGTGTTGCACCACTCACTCTCCCAGGTGGCTGCTGCTCCCTTTGCGCGGAGGGCCCGCCGTCTTTGAAATGCTCCAACAAGTTTAAGCAGCCCACGCTACTAGTGCGCACCGCCAGGCTCTGGGCTCACCCTCTTGCTCCAGCTTGCTGTCGCTGGGGTGACCTTATGTGTCCTTGCAAGCCTTGCTGCGGGTGTGCACCACCGGCCTCCGGGCTTCCCTTCGTGCCACTCCATTACTCTCCACCGGCAGTCTCTGCTGCCAATAGCCAGGCAGCATGTGCCTGTTTCCCGGCACCTGCCTCTCCGGTATGCACACAGTCCTTTGCCCAGGATATTACTGTGAAGGCCGGCGGGTTCACCATGCTCCCAGTCACACAGCAGCAATATGGCTACCGCAGCACCAGGGCCTCCTTCGGCTGCAGCTGCGGTTGCCTCTTTTCTCCATTTCCCGGTCTCAATTCGCTCCAGGAATGCTTGATGAGTGAATGAGTGTGTATGCATGTGCACAAATGTGAATGATGCATGCAGGTTTTGTTTTGCTGGGAGGGGGCCAGATGGAAATCTTCAAAGTGATTTATAGTTGCAACGCCAGCATATATTGTGCATTCAACATCACTAAAGTGATTCACAATGGGAAAACTGGCCAATTATGTAGGCACAACATCATCAAACTCTTACAGTAGGAATGCTGGCATATATTAATGAAACAGTGTCATGAAAGGGATTTAAAGTGTCAGTAATGTCATATATTGTGAGCGCAGATTCATGAAAGTGATTTACAATGTCAATGCTGGCATATATTGTATGCAAAACATTAGGAAAGTGGTTTGCATGTGTTACTGGAATATATTGTGGGCACAAAGTATTCAAAGTTATTTTGGAATGGCAATTCTGGTATATACTGTGGGTGTAGCATTATGCACAATTATTTACAGTCGCAATGCTGCCTGATGTCACGGTCTAACCATTATGAAAGGGATTTTGATGTGGGAATGCTGGCATATACTGTGTGCGCAGCATCATGAAAGAAGAATTTTCTGTTTCAATATTGGCATATATTGTGGGCGCCGTATCATGAAAATGATTTACAGGGGCAATACTGGAATATATTGATGGCATAGGATCATGAAAATAATGTACACTGTCAATGCTGCCCTTTATTGTGAGTATAACATCAAAATGACTTACAGTGCCCATGCTGACATATATTTTGGGAGCTGCATCATGAACGTGTTTTACCATGGCAATGCTGGCATATATTGTGGCTGTTGAATTGTGTTACACTGGCAATGTTGGCATATATTGAGAAGACTGGGCCTCATTACGACCCAGGCGGAATGGGTTTAACGGCGCCGGTAAAGGTGCCGGTGGCGTTAAACCCATTCTGCCCTATCACGAGGTTCCCTTGCGGGACCCGCTCTGGACGTCTGGTCAGACCAGACGTCCAGAGCTGGTCCCGCGAGTGGACCAGGGAGCTAACAACTGGCCCATTATTAACGGGCCCGTTTTTAGCTCCCTCCCCATTCCCATTGAGCCCTATGGGGGCTCAAACGGGAATGAGGATGTGTTCCCTGAATGGAGAAATACCGGGTCCTCCAAGATTGGAATGGCCCCGTATTTCCCCATTCAGGGACCATGGACCCGGACCCAAGTTTGGAGGCAGCCATGCCCTTATTAAGGGCATGGCTGCCTCCAAACGCGTAATGAGGCCCTATATCTTGGTTTTATTTTGGCAATTCTGGCATATATTTGGCCACAGACATCATGAACATTTAAAATGCTCATGTGTACTGTTGGTGACCTGCATTCATTTTATATAATCACATGGGAGAATCACCCAAATCCTCCTACATTGCCTAGGGCTCACATGCTATGTTCAGCCAGTCGTGCAAAACCTGCCCTCCACTATGAATGGCCACTAGCCAACACTGACATTTACTTATTTAGAACGCTGGTGCCCAATCAGGAGCTGCATCCCCCACCCCTTGAAATCAAAAGCTGCCCCTGCCACCGGGTGACAGGAGTGCTCAGAGCACAGCAACGGATGGGCAGCTTCTAGGACCCTTCAGCAGTCTCTGCAGCATGTACTGTGAAGATGTATGGCTTGATTCTTATATCTGTGGTAACAATGTAAACTGTAGTTTGCCACTTGCGCAGTGATGGAAGAGGCTTGCTCAAAAATCACCTTACTATGGGCACATGGGACGGTAAACCCTTTTAACTCACTAACACCAGGGGAACTGAACATAGACAGAAAACTGCAGACTGGTGGCACATGAGGACTGATGGACATAGCCTAATTTCCAAAAATAGCAATGGTCCAGCCACCAATTATACTCCTCACCCGCTGATGTACCCGCTCGAAGCTCATGAAGTCTGAACACAACATTTAACTCATTTGTTTTTATTATTATACTTTTATCATACATTACAATTAATATGTTGGTAGCATATTTTTCTATTTACCACACAAGAAAAAAAGTGCATATGTTATGTTATGTTGATTTACACCGCGGACCGCTACCACACAGAGGCATTCTCAAGGTGCTATATGTGCTAACATTATGGCATCATCTCTCACACTATAATTCTATCATCCAACATCACTCTCACTCATTCAGCTTCAGTCAAACTGGTAATCTCTCCTATAAAAGTGCTAGTGCTTTACCACATTACAGGACAAATAGAAAGTGCATACAATTCATCAAGCATTGATTGAATCACCTTACAGTTTGGAAAGATGCTTGGTTACCAAGACATTCATATATCCTATGTTTAGCTACTACTCCCTGCAGATACTGTATTGTTATGACCAGTAAAGAGATGCAATATTACAGTAACAGGCAGTAGACAGTTTCTGATGAGAACCATGGTTGCAATGGGTCGTGCAAACTAATCCTGTAGTCCATGCTGGAATTTTGCAAAGGCATTTTAGCTGCGGGTGTGCAGTACAGAAGCATCCTATCACTGCTGACATTTTTTTTTTAAAGGCTGTGTCTGTGCACGGTGTTCATTATTTACCGAATTTGGAATGAAATATCAAATGTGGTGTAAAATAAGAAAATCGTGCTAATGCTATTAAAGAAATGGGATAGACAAAAGAAGGAAGAGGTATTGAGGGGTAAGATCACAGCTCTACAGCCGGGAGTTCTGGGCACACATTATATCAATCCAGCCATTTCAAAAGAGTTTAAAACTATAAAGCTGAGTTGAGGGCTTTATTAATACATGAAAAGGACAGGGAGCTACAATTCCTTGAACAAAGATATCACAAAAAGGGAGAAAAGGCAGACAGGATATTGTCCTGGAATTTGAGAGCGCAGAGGAAATACAAAATGGTCACCTCAGTCCATACCCCAGACTCCAGGGTAATCTACGATAACTACAATGTTGGTATGGAATTTAGAGAATACTATGCAAGCGTATATGCCGCTGAGTATGAAGGAGATGGGTGACTGATAACCCGATTTCTGGAAGGGCTAGATCTGCCCAGAATCTTTCAAGAGACTGTGGGACCATAGGATTCGCCTATCACGGAGGACGAAGTAGTGACAACTATGAAGAATAAGAAAGGGGTAACACTCCAGGTGACAATGGTGTCACATTTTAATTGTTTTTAAATGTTCTGTATAACCCTTGCTCTGATTCTATTTAAAGTATTTAATGGAATATAAGAGGGGGTAAACTACCATACTCTATGATGGGTGCCATTACTGTGGTCATCTCTAAGCAAAGGAAAGATGCCAATTTATGTTCAGTTTGTAGACATATCTCTCTCCTAAACACTGATGTAAAATGTTATAACATTTTGGGCAATAGGTTAGAAGGGGTTCTCTCCTCCATTGTCCACTAGGACCAGGTCGGGTTTATAAGAGGTAGGCAGGTATCTAATAATATTAGAAAGACTTTGGACGTAATTTACTTAGCACAGGTACAGGGGGTAGATGCATGCTTCGTCTCTCTGGACTCGGAGAAAGTCTCTCTGGACTCTGAGAAAGCATTCGACCGAGTGGAATGTCAGTTCCTGGGAAAGTTACTTGAGAGTGGTGTCCTGGGCCCAGACATCCAGAGGTGGGTGGCTGCAGTATATAGTTTGCTGACCACCAGAGTTCAGGTAAAAAGTACTTTAACAGGTCCATTTAGGTTGTCTCATGGTGCAAGACAAGGGTGTCCACTGTCTGTGCTCCTCTACTCTTTAGCAGTAGCTATTAGAAGCAATTCCAACATTAGAGAGATTAAGTGTGGGAAAGCCAAATTCAAATTATCCCTATTTGCGGATGACATTCTGGCATACCTGGCTGATACCGATGAGTCTCTGCGGGAATTGATGGAAACTATGAGAAGGTTTGGGGCATTTGCAGGCTTAAGGATTAATGTGCTCAAATCGCATATTTTGCTAATTCGGCTCACTAGGTGAAGCCTGACGGATAAGAGAACGGTGCATGAGATGAAGGTGGAGAAAGAGGTGATTACATACTTGAATGTACAAATACCTAACAACCTAACTAAATTATGCACCTTAAAGTATGACCCCCTTATCAAAACCCTGAGAAAGGACCTTAAGAGGGTGTCAGCACTTACTATCTCATGGTCTGGTAGGATGACCTCAGTGAAGATTAATGTTCTTCCCCACCTGCTCTTTCTATTCACTGTGATTCCCTCCCCTGTTCCTGAGAGCTTTTGTCAGGGAAGTGGATTTTATGATATATAAATGTATATGGCAAGGGAAAAAAATCTCAGATTAAGAGGGCTACGCTTACCCTCGGGTATGATCGTGGAGGATTTGGTTTTCCCAACCTATTCAATTATTGTAGGTGTTGGTATGCTCGTCCAGACCCCGGACCATATTAAAGTATAGAAAAGAGCATGAGACGGTGTAGAGTGGAGGGGGATTTGTTATGGGTGGGGATAATTGGCGGGAGTGGGAAATCATAAAGGAAGAAGTTAATCAGTAGTGTTGCAATTTAACTATGTAGGAGGTAGTATATATGTATACACAACAGTTATAACACAAACTAACACTGCATCTACGATTAGGCCTGAATCTTCGCAGACCGTATTTTCACAGAAGTACAGAATAACAAGGCCTTATCCCTCGAATCATCATGGCATCCCCAAGTCCCAGGCATGGCAAAGAACACACATATGCCCCCACATTAGCTAGGGCTTTGAACTAATTAGGTAGGAATGTGCACAGCCGAAGAAGTGAAGGGACCCGGCCTAGTACCAAGGTCGTATTCCTGGGAGCAAAGGCAGAGGTCTGGGGATGCCAAACATGAACCAAGATTTAAGTCACTAGCGCCCCCGAGGATTATGGTCACTCTATGTGAACTACCAGATGTGCAGTGAAATGGGCTCTAAACCTTTGTGAACGGGATTGATTAGTGGAACACTAGGTTTACTCTTGGGGAGGAGAACTGATAAAGGGGAAAGCAGAGAATGACATGATCTATGTTTTGTGACAAGGAGAGCTAAGAAGGATGCCCGTACAGTGGGGAGGGCATGATGAGGGCACCAACATATCTGGGATGAGAAAAGGGCTGCTTTGCCCGCAAGGACCAGGCCGACCTTGAAGTTACCCACTGAGTTCCAATTGATAACCAGGTGCATGCCATGTGGTAAGCATTAAAGGTAGGGAGGTGCCAGTTTATGTTAACCAATTGCTTTGCAGCATTCCATGATCGTCAAGGACGTTACTCACTTGTGGTGGAGATGAGCGAGAAGACAGCGGAACCAATCGGAGGATGAGCTATATGTAATCAGCATGTATGATATGATAGGTTATTTATAATGCGCTTAATACCCAGAGGTTTCTAAGCGCGGACTCAGGGATCGAACCTGTGGTGCTCCGTGTCGTCTTGCTTCCAAGGCAAGCATGTTGCCCCTGAGCTATCCTCCCGAGACAATGTATATAGGCGGTAGCCATTGAGGGTGGGGGGTTAACACTGTATATCAAGTGCGTCATGAGTGACAATTTGTGTGCTTATAATCATGTACAAAAGACATCAGAGAGCTCTTTGGCAGTGGATTAGAAATACCCTGTTTCCTCATTGTTTTGTATACAAAATAAAAGCTCTTGTCTTTCTCAAAAGAGGGTGCACCTAGCCTTTTTCCCTGGCGGGTTCTATTTTCTTAGTTTGATTGCTGGGAGTTGCCCTATAGTTTTGGTGACGCTGACGTGATTCCAGTGACCCCCGTGAACAAAGAGGATTCCTGGCTGCTCATCCAGAGGGGCCGCGCCCTCCTGCCACAACCAGTCCCTCTTGTGCACAATCTTTGAGAGGTTTACAGGAGCCGTGTTATCAAAATTCCTGTCTGTTCTTTGGAGCAGGGAGCTGTCCCCGAATTGTGCAGGCCGTTGACGGGACCCTGTGATTGAGGACTTCGGGTGAACACGCAGACTTAAGTGCGCCCCCTTTTGGAGAAGAATGAGGGGGGTATGAGAGGAGTGTGTGAGTGTTCGGAAGTGTAAGGAAAGGGTGCACCTAGCCTTTTTCCCTAGCGGTATGTATTTTCTTGGTCTGATCGCTGGGAGTTGCCCTACATAGGGCAGCCGAACTGAGATTCGTCCTGGAACACTTGAGGGACGACCTTGACACATATTGCTCCTTTTTTGAGGCCTGGGTAGCACCCCAAAAAGGTAAGGAACCTGCTGTTGTCTCCAGTGAAGATGGTTCCCAATAGGGTGCTCTCACATCCCACTATAGAGGTTCTCTGGACAGTTTGGAGAAAATGGGTAGGACTGAGAAATGTACCTTGTGGCCCTCTGCTTTAAGTTCATTGTGGGGGATGCCTATTGACCTGTTTAGTTTTTCGCAAATCTCAAGACTGGTCCGATAGGGGCTTAGAAAGAGTGGGTCAATTGTTTATGAATGGCAAGTGTAAGGGGTATGATGAAATATGCAAGATGATGGGACAGGAAGGAATCAGTGTTTTTGAACATCTACATTTGAAGGGACATTTGACAGAGCCAGGATGCATCTTTAACCTTGAGTGGGACCTTACAGCTTTTGGGATGGTTTTAAACGTATCGATCACAAAGAAAGGGATCATCTCGAAAATGTACAGGGTTCTTATTAGAAAGGATTAAGAAGGGAGACAACATTTTTTAAAGTATTGGGACTCAGTGGCTGTGGAGGAGATTCCTGAGACTCTATGGGAAAAGATATACAAGTTCATATTTCATGGCAATCTTGCCACCCACGCAATCAAACACAACTTCAAGGTATTGCACGGGTGGCATAGAGACCCACTGAAGTTATCTAAAAGGCTTGTAGGGGCATCCCCCTTATGTGTTAGGGGCTATGTACAAGTAGGGTCCTCGATCCATGTGTGGTGGTCCTATCCTCTTATTCAAATATACTGGGCAGAGTTACTAAACTGGATAAAAAAGGTGACGGTAGTTCAGCTGGAATGTAATCCTCTGCAAGTATAATTGGGTATTCCCCAGCAGGACAATGCCGTGTATCGCTTCCCAAGGATGTGGCCAGCCTTACATAGGACAGGCAGAATGGCAGTAGCTAAAAAACAGAGAAAACAGTGCCTGATAGGCAGGAATGGCTAAACAAAGTGTGGGACATCCACGTAATGGAGAAACTGACATACTTGGTACACAACGATATGGGATCCTCTGAGGTAGAATGGGGTCACTAATGGAGAAATGCAGAACTCAATGAGGTTCTTGGGAAGTGGAGTCATCGAGGGGACTAGGAATGAAGGCAGGCAGGGGAGTCGAGAATTGTGGGGGGAGGTCTGGAATTGAAGGGAGGTGAGGTTAGGGAAGCAGTCGTTAATGCAATATTAGGGAATGGACATTCTTCCATGAGCCATATTGACTTTGATGTAAGATACTATGGAGAATAGGCTGTTGACTAAAGGGCTAATCTGTCAAAATCCAGAAAAAATTAACCCTGCAAGTTTCATTTGTTCCACCAGCAATTTCGATATTTGGATGTTTTACTTTGATTATTTTGGTTTGGCGTAAGGGTGGGAAAGTGTGGGTCTTCAATGTATGAGAACATTTAATGAAAATAGATTTAAAAAAAAAATAGAACCAAGTGAGCCTTCTGCCACTTAATTTATATCACTGACCTTGGCTCTTCTATTTTAGGAGCGGTAAGTGATTCACAGATATCCTTGCAACTGCCACCCAGCCCACTAGGTTGAGAGAGTCTCTGTGAGCTTAGAGGAATCTTTTCCCAGCCAGTTATGTTTATTTATTTATTTATTGTAAGATTTACACAAAGATAACCAAGCAAATCAAATAATACAATTAATACAAAACAGTGAATTACATGCAGAATACGATATACATATAACCAACAAAGAACTAGTATATACTCAGAAAGTCATCCCAAATCTTTCCATGCAATCTTAACTTCTCTTGTCTCTTATAAATCATCCTTTCCATATTTGGAATACCAGATATCCCCTCTATCCAATCCTCGACAGCAGGTGCAATCTGTTTTTTCCAGCCCCTCAAAACCAACTTCTTGGCCAAACTAGCACCACGGAGCAGACATTTTTTCCAAGAGACAGAGAGATCCGCAAGCAACTCACCACCTCCCAAAATCATCATCTTGAAATCCAATTCAACATCCAAGTTCAAAACACGCAAACAGATACAACAAATATCATGCCAAAATCCCTGTACACGCACACAGTCCCATAGCAGATGTTCCAAACTACCCAGTCCATTTCCACAACACCAGCACTCATCCGAATCCACCATCCCTCTCTTGAACATTCGTTCCGGGCTCCAAAACACCCTATTGAGGATCTTTATCTGCCTCAACCGTTTCTCCAAATTAATAGCACAAAGCCTAACATTCACACACATATCCACCACATCTCGGGCGAAATCTCACAACCCAATCTCCGTCCCCACTCATCCTTTTCCACAGGTAACTGTAATTTCCACAATTTAAGCCATGGCGGCTTATTATCCCAAAGAAAGGACTGTAACAAACCATCAATCTTCTTCCAATAGAATTAACCAATCTTCACCGGGAGCATACCCAGAATGTAATTAATTTTCGGAGCTGCATTAATTTTTAGAGCGTTCATCTTTCCCCAGAGAGACAAATGAAGCAGAGACCACCTCAAAATGCTCATTTTCAAATCACTACACACTTCGCTCTTATTCACCCCCGCCATCTCATCCACCAGTGGGGTCAGCCATATATCCAGATATTTTAGTTTCCTTTCACACCACTGAAATCCAAGTCGGTCCAGTAACCAAATTCTTATCACAGTATCCTGATACCGGCAACACCTCGGATTTAGACCAATTGACCTTAAAACCTGCCACAGCATGAAATCTATCTAAAGCATCCAACAAGGCTGGAAGGGACACTGTCAAATTCTGCAATACTAGTAGCATATCATCCGCATAAAACCATAACTTTTGATCTGCACCATGAAAGTTCAGGCCCTGTATTCCCACATCACTCCTCAAGGCAATTGCCAATGGTTCCATGGCCAAAACAAATATCAGAGGGGACAAAGGGCATCCCTGTCTTGTACCCCTCTGCATAACAAAAGAGTCTGATAATTGTCCATTAGTTCTGACAGTGGCCGTTGGACAAGCATATAGCAGGGCAACCCATGAAATAAATTCCTCATCCAAGTTCATAGCACGCAATACTGAAAAAAGATACTTCCAATCAACACGATCAAACGCTTTTTCCGCGTCTAAAGATAAAATGGCCACATCATCATCCAGCCAGTTATGTTTTTGTCATGAGGATTCTTTTTTGGATTGGTCATTTGCTGCTGTAAGGTCTGTCAGCTTCCCCATGTATTTGTTAACTGAAAGGCCACTCAACGCTACTGCAACCAGCCTCGTGCCTTACAGCTCATGAGACCCCTCACTCAGTGGCGCAGCCAGGTTTTAGTGCCGGGGGGGGCGAAGTGCTGCTCAGGGGACAGAGGGAGGTGCCACACCCCATCTTGCGGTCGGGTCAGAGAGGGGTCAGGCCAGGGGTCACTACCATTTACATAATTTTGCGGGTATAACTAGAAACTGTTGATGCTTAATATTCAAGGAAAAACTGGCAGATATTTTTTGTACCCGATAAATATTTAATTTATAAAACATTACACTCTAAGCCACATCTATTATCAGTTACACACCACACATTTGTTATGGGGGGGAACGTCCAATTAAAAGTTTATTTCAATTTGACAATGAAATCTAGAGATCTGAATCAAATCCATCCATCAGCAAGGCAAAAAAGAACAATTCAATACACATTTGCAAGCAAGCAATATACCATACCGTGCTGGTGGTAACCGGGACAAACAATACAAAACCACAGACTGCAATGTAAACATGTTTTCATAATTTTCCTAGATTCGCTGACACATTACACAAGGTTGTCTGCCTGGCACAAGCCACGTGTCCAGACATTTGAGTTTAAATTAAAATACCCTTATGATATAAATACCAATATAATACCAGATTGGGAGTGGAACCCAAAATAACCTTTTGTCCCTGCAATAGACATATGGTTCCTCCTGCAACAAAGTTAAACATTAGCAAACAACTTAAGTACAATTGTATTCCTCTTTTAATTGCCATTATTCCCTGAGTGCATCACTGCAATATCTTTTGTAAAAATGTATTAGTACCAAAAAGCCAACATGTGGCCAAGCATTTGAACTGAAAATACATATCCCTAATATTAAATGCTTGTTGCATAACAATGACTCAATAAATACACACAACCACATACAATACATGTAATGAGATGAAACTGTTCCTTCAAATGCAATGGGAGAATGAGATTGTCTCCCATGCAGCGGTAGGCAACGGAAGACTAATGTGCTCGAAGATGTTTTGCTGTGACAGATTAGGACCAAGAAGCCCTCTGCCGCAGCAAAAAACCTATGGAGCATCTGCACTACAAGGCCTTTCTGCATGGTTTCATTGAAGCAAATGTCTGTATTACTTTATCAAAGTCCACAGTGTGAGTCAGGTGCCTTTCAATACTTGGGAAGGCTACATTTGAAAGTCTCTCTTCACCCATTGTTGAATGTAAGTAACTTTTGATCAACTCCAGCCTGCTAAAACTTTGTTCTGCGACTGCACTACTTACAGGCAAAGAGAGAAATATTCTGTAAAAATCTGAAAGGTTTGGGTATGAAAGGCAACACATTGTTTATTATTAACTGCTTGTTGTCAGGGAATATTTCCCCATACAGTGTGTTGTATGTGGCTTGCCTGGGCAAGAAGGAGTGTTGTGATGTCATGTTGATTGTTGATGTCTGAGTGTTGGAATGTGCGGGTGAAGGTTCTAGCCTGGTCAGTTGGTTAGCCCTCTGTCTGGGTGATGGGCCGCCAGTGTTTTTATTGTCCTTTATGTAACTTGATTGACTGCCTGTAAAGATACCAAAGAAGCATGTAATAAACCTGGCAAGTCAACCTAAGAAGGCTGGGAGCTGCTTCATTGCATTGGCGACGAGCTGGTCTTAAGAAGAAGAATCCTTGCGTGGATAAATTGATGAATCTGCTGCGGGGGGTGCAGAAGGAAAGGAAAGAGGACACACTGCCCCCAAAGACAAACAAGTGAGGCCCATCACCCAGTGCGGAAAAAGGGGGAGGTGGAGTGCAGATTCCAGGTTCGAAGTGTCCATCATTGGAGTTATAGCTCCCCAAGTAATGCAGGAAGAGCTGTATCCTGGGTCTGGAAGGTGTATGTGACTCATCTGGGGAGAAAAGCAAGTTATTACATCAGCAAGGGAAAGCAGGAAGCTGCATCCCATAAGCGGGTGATGGTGCAATGGTCTGCTCTCGTTGGGAGCAACATATTGGCCGTGGGGAGGCTTATGCTCTGGAGACAGCATAACCCGGAGTGATCTCTGCTATGTTAATGGTTAAAAGCATCTAGAACTGTGCGGAGCGGAATTCCCTGGTAACGTTTCTGATGACTGTGATGTGCCTTTATAAGGGTATGGCATGTGGTGGGGCTGCTAGTGCTTAACCCTGTAAGCTCGTAGCACGCTCCTGGCTGGCGGTTAGAAGAGGCATGGTCCGCATAGTCCGCTCTAGCCGGAGGTTCCCCTTGTCATGGTGACGTCATGGCCATACGGTGGGAGTTGGTGGAACCTTGGAACACCCGCAGCACACCTGGTTCCTTTGCCTGTTGATAAATTGGACCAGTGAGCGGTTCGATGTTGGTTGAATGAGCACTGCGATGACACACAAAGGAATGGCAACTGTAGAAAAAAGGACCACGCCGTGTCCACGACGTAAGCATGAGGTTTGTGGTGGTGTAGCCGGACTGGGTTAGATATTCATCGCAGCCAACACAGAGCCTTGTCTGATGAACCAGGAGGGGGATACACAAGAAGTGGTTGTGTGGTAATTCCCCCAAACTGCGTCATAGTGTGGATCAATAGGCAGCTGTGCTTCTCGATTTCAACGGTTGTACTGGATCTATGGGAACATTGGAACTGGCCAGGATATGGTATGCTGTGAGGCTGACCAGTGTTTTCCTTCAGGTAACGGGATGACTTTTAACAGGGTACGGCGTGGGACAAATCCATTTGGTTGGAAACTGGGCGAGATGGTGTCAGGGTATTTCTCCTAGAATCCGAGGAGAATGGACTCATGTATCCTTTTGTGTCTTATCCATGCCTATATCTGCTCATTGTGCATGGGTGGTGTTCAGCGTTATCTGGTGTTTCAAGTGTGGATGGTGTCAGGTACGGCTTGGATAGGGTGTGAGGTTTCTAGCTTTAATCATGTTGGAGGATTTGCAGCTTATGGTCACACGTTTTGGCATGAATTTCAAGCATTTATGCATTCATCATCAGTGCTGTTCATCATTGAGTGTGCATTTGATGCATGGTTTAAGCTGGATGGGTGTATGGGGAGCATATGGGTCATGTGTGAAGACTATAATTAACCTCTTGAGGATTTTCAGCATTTAGGTCGCTAATTGTGACATGGGCTTTTGGACTTTAGGATTGGACTTGGATTGGGGCTCACGACATCAATGGGTGTAGAGACTAGAATTAACCTCTTGAGGATTTTCAGCATTTAGGTCGCTAAATTGCGACATGGAGGTTTAGGATTGGGGTTCTTGACATCTATCGTTGTAGAGCATGTACTTAGATGAATAGATGTTTAGAGCGTTGAAACATAAATTGCTCTTTTCGGGGTATGTCATGTGAGTTGTAAGGTCTGGAGTGTGTGTATCGTGCTGGGGGATAAGCCAGGAAGGGGGGGGTAGCGCCTCAAATGTGTTCGGTGAGCTTGGGAGAAGTCTAAGCCAAAGTCGTAAGTATGGTTTTGCTGATGGTGTGAGGTTATGGATGTGGATCTTCAGTATGGATGTGGAGCATGGGGTAGTGCCTCCAGTTAAGTATGGGCATGACTGTGGTAGAAGTCGCGCATGGTAAAAACCATGCATGTTTGTTTTTGGTGGTAGCGCCACCAGTTTTGTCAGGCGTGACTCTGGTTGAAGTTATGCATGGGTAGCCTACGTGTGGCTGTTTGTGGTGGTAGCACCACCAGTTCTGTCGGGCGTGACTCTAGTTGAAGTTACGCATGGTTAGCCTATGTAAGTTTGTTTGTGGTGGTAGCGCCACCAGTTCTGTCGGGGCGTGACTCTAGTTGAAGTTACGCATGGTTAGCCTACGTAAGTTTGTTTGGGGTGGTAGCACCACCAAGTCAGTCGAGGCATGACTGAGGTAGTCATGCTAGGTGAAAGGTTTGGTATCTGGGTGGTAGCGCCCCCAGTAGGTGTAGGGGTGTGACTGCAGCATAAATCACGCATGGTTAGGGGTATGTGTGTACAGGTGGTAGCGCCCCTGGTTTTGGTATGGGCGTGTCTGTGGTATTAGGTATTGCGTGGTCACACATTACCACAAACAATTTTTTTTCCTCTCTGTGCACATGCAGCTGTGTTTAGCTGTACGGTGTGCGCTTCTATGACTCTTTCCACCCTCATCAGGGTCCGGAGTGTGACAGTGATATTGGTTGTTGGTCTCGATGTGACTGGCCAGTGCATCGGGTATGAGGTGAGTGGTAGAGTGTCAGAGCATGTGTTGTGTGCTAGCCCTGATGATGCGAGTCGGTGTGAATGTGGTGCGTTGTTGTGGGTGGAGTATGTCCTCTAGTGCTGGTGTGTTGTGTGTGTGATGCGAAGAGGGGAGGTGTGTTGGGTTATGCCTCGTGTGTGGTGGGTTAGTGCAAAATGTAAAGGGGGAGATGTGTTGTATGTGGCTTGCCTGAGCAAGAAGGAATGTTGTGATGTCATGTGGAGTGTTGATGTCTGAGTATTGGAATGTGCGGGTGAAGGTTCTAGCCTGGTCACTTGGTTAGCCCTCTGTCTGGGTGATGGGCCGCCAGTGTTTAACTTGATTGACTGCCTGTTAAGATACCTAAGAAGCATGTAATAAACCTGGCAAGTCAACCTAAGAAGGCTGGGAGCTGCTTCATTTCACAGTGCACAAAAAGAATACTCTTCCACAGCGTTGGACACAGAGACATCACCTACATAACATGTAGCTAACTCTTTCAATGCGTCAGAATTATCTGAACTAGTAAAATGTTTAGGATCCAGTGCTGAGAATGTATGCACAGTATTTCTAAAGTCTTGAAACCTCACTGTCATCTGAGCAACAAAGGTATCAACAAGAACATGGAAGATTTCTACTTTGAACGCCTGCCTCCCACTCTCTAAAGGATTATCATCAGCTGCTTCATCATAAGCTTTTCTTAGCCCTCTTCCCTTTTTCTTGTAAGTGTGTTCATGTCCTACACTCTTCAGCCACGTTTCTAGCATCTGTTTCAAACCAACCAAATATATCAACTGACCGAAGCTTCTCTAGTTCCTTACAGCATGTCACAACCATGCGTTCTGCAGTAACTATGTCCACTTTGCAAATATGTTGACAGTGTATGCACAGTTTGCAGTACTATGTGCCAAAAACCTATTAGGAATATAAACTCTAAGGTTTCCGTTGTGTTCCAGAGCCCCTCTGCATCCCAAAGTGCTTTTCCATTTGCTTTTTGGATGCATCCAGTGGATATTCAGCGCAATGTTGTGCTAATTGTTAGAATGTTTTGTTTCACAGAATCCACTGCCCTTTTATGACTAGCCCATCTAGCGTCAGATAGCATTTTTAATGTCAGGACTGTTTCCTGTAGGTTATGCTCCTGTTTCTCTTCCTGCAGAACTTTCAAGCGCGGCAGACTGCGAGTAAGGAGAGTGTACAGTGCCTAAAGTATACCAAAAAATAACTTTCCTTTTATAAATGACTGTGCAGCATCAATCAGCACAAGGTTTAAATTGTGCGCACAACATTGAACATATATAGCTCTGGGAGAAACTTCTTTCACAAGTGCTTGCAATCCAGCAGTAGATCCGGACATAGTGCTTGCACCATCCTACCACTGCCCACAGATGAAAGAAACATTTGGTTCCAGGGACTCTAAAGTCGATGCCAATAGTTTATAAAGGTTTGCCGATCCTGCTCCAGGGAGTTCAGCAAATGTTAAAAAATGTTCAGCTGCATGACCAGATAAAGAGATAAAGAAAATTGATCAACTCTGCTGACATCTATTGTAAAGTCAACAATGTCACTATTGAATTTGGCTGTTAACTTCTTCAAGGATAACACGCATTGTCTCTTTCACTGGTGCCCTAATGAAATCATTCTGAACGTCATGGCTCAAGTAGATTTCATTCTGCTTACCATGAGCAATATGCTGTGCTAAAATATGGTCATACTTGGACATCATCTTGATTAACTCCAAAAAAAGTCCTCTATTAGACGTACTTCCCAATCCTGCATGTTCTCTGTGTTCACTGAGAGGCATCCTTGCTTGGCGAGATACAATATAGCCTCAAGCAGTTGCCTTAGAATACCACTGTTTTCTCTGTCTGTTCCCTTTCAGCTATTAGCTCAGAAACAATAGTTCTATCTTGGCTAATTCTAAATTTGACTATTTGTAGCTGTTTTTCAGCTTCACTGTGTATATTGGAATGTTAACCATTACAATATTTTCTGTTTCTTTTTTAAAATTGGAAAAACCACAGCTGGGATTAGACCAAACCTTTGAACAGTGCTATTTGTTTCTATCATACCCAGCATGCAAAGCAAAAAAGACAGTGGGCCTCATTACACGGTAGGTGGTAGCCATGGCGCTACTAGCGACATGGCTACCCCCTTACCGCATTCCGGGTCCGTGTTCCCGGAATAGGGACTTACTAGGTAATTCCGACCCTGGAGAACCCGGTAAGTCCCCATTCCAGGAACCATTCCCCATTCCCATTTGAGCCCCCATAGGGCCCCCATAGGGCTCAATGGGAATGGGGAAGGAGCTAATAACGGTACAGCAATTTGCGGGTCCGTTATTTGCTCTGAAGTCCCTTAGCGGGTCCCTTCCATAATGCCTGGTAAAACCAGGCGTTAGGGGAGAGACCCGCTAAGGGACCTCGTAGTAGGGCGGTAAGGGATTACTGGCACCGGTTCCCTTACCGTTGCCGGTAATCTCTTACCACCTACTGTGTAATGAGGCCCAGTTACTTCTAGAATACACTACCACTGCCTTACTATATATAATCCACCTGCAACCTTTTTTTATACCAATCTGGGCTAAATCTTTGGACATTGGAGTCGTATGGGCATTTCTTATAGCCATCTATTAATCCAGGCCGACATTAACCAGCTGCAAGAAGTGCTCATACTAAAGGTGTAGACATTGCCCTCCTCTGAAAGAGGTATGTATCTGTTGGGTATTCTCGCTGCATGTCAAGTTTGACCTGCATTTGTACGTTCCCACTGCATTCCCCAATGTCCTCATTATCCATGTCTTGTGCTACTTGTGTGCCAACATTGGTATCTTCAACAGTTTCAGTGCAATCAGCAGTTGTGCGACCCAATGTAACTTCAGGCTGGGACTGGGTAACAGGGTCTGTTGAGTGATGAGGACCCTCGAAAGATTCCGTAGAGCATTGTGGACTCCCCTCAGAATGTCAGTGCATGATGGGTGATCTGTGGAATGTATTGTTGTGATAGGGGGAGAAGCAGTAGGCAGATGTTCATCACCAGAAGCATGAGGGGCAGAATGAAGGGGGGCTTCCGGCTGAGTTCTGAAAGCAAGGATTGAAAGAATCTTGTAACTACAATAACATCATTCAGCGGTTAAAAAACGTTGGAATTAATTGAATGGGCAATAGCTTACCTTTGCTCCTGCTTGTCAGTGGAACCGTTGGGCTGGATTTTGTGGCACCAGACATTTTTGGTTTAGCAGCTGATGATGACTCTAGATTCTTGATGTGGGTCTATACCCTACTTCTGCAGAAAGAGAAAGAAAACAACAGAGGTTAGTGCATGTTTTAATTACGTTCACACAGCTAACTTACCAATGATTCAGGTTCAACTGCAACAAGACTGTCTCTCTCTAATAAAGTAATCAGCTAAACAGAATGTTAAATTCATTATTGAGCCATCATTGCCCATCATGTGGGGAAATGGAACATCTGTCAAAGACAACGTTTTCATGTTTCATGCTAATGCATTAGTACAAATCAATTTACATGGTAAATAATGAAAACCAACAAGCTCTAGGCAATGTTGGTTTGCTGTGGTGTGGGCCCACACACTCACTGCTTTCCGAAACCCTGCTATGCGAACCATGCCTAACGCAGGACAGTTAAGCTGATTAATTCAGAACACTTTAAACCGACTCCAGTCACTTCATTTTTGAACGTGCATCACTAGGAAACCAGCACATGTGGTTGGTGCCGCTACCTGCCTCATGCTGGATTGTAAGGCTTGCATATTTATTAACCCTAGCTATTACGAGAGAGAGAAGCTAATGGCCCCCTGCTACTTCAGCACCTGCAAAGCAGGTGTGGCCTGCCAGGGCCCAGTTGCCCACCCCTCCAAACAAAGGCCACTGGTCCATTAATGAGGCTCCTTCCAATTTTGAAATGAGCAGCAGTGGGTCATTTTGCTGGATGCCTTTAATAATACGTTGAGAAAGAAGGCTGAACCCAGCAGGAGAGGATAAAGAAACCCTGCCACAACCACAGTGATTTGGATGAGTGAGCATGGCAGCTCCCATATACTCTGAGGGCCTTTACTAATGTTTTTTTTTTTAGGACTTCAGCCCTGTTCACTTAGTTAACATTTGAAGACCTGACAAATGCTTACTTCTCTTAAGACCTCCCAGGTAATAGGGTGGATCACAGTACAAGGCTCCCAGTCTGGGACAGTTTTTTGGAGGAAAGTGAGTCACTTATTTGTGGGCAAGTTTGATAAGTTACTTCACCATGCGGCTAGTAGTTTTGAACAGTATTACTGAATAAATATTCTTTAAACTGCATAATTTGCATCACATCGCATGAACAAAAACCTCCCCCTTGGGTACTATTCCAACAGTCTTTCACAAAAGGAATGAATTGCCATTTGCTTGGCAAATACATCGCCGCACCAACCATATGAGCAAGTGAGGCATGTGCACCAATCTGTACAGTAATCGTGAAACACTCAATTCAAACACTGTGCAGTCAGTGTGCCCCTGGTTACTACAAGTTTGAGTTGAACTCCAAGACAGTATACCCCCAATAAAGAAGGCATAAACCCAGAGAGGGTGTGACACCACCTGACCTCATCAGCACGGTGACTGCACCATCATAAGCCCGCTGCCGGAGCCCGCCTCGCCTTGTAAAAATGATTTATTTTGGTAGTGGTACAACTTGATGAAACACGACATGCACATACATTGCATGCCACACATGCATGGGCAGGCCGGGCACATGCCGCAACTGTGCCACACTCACACTGCTACCACCAGGAGCTTGAGCGCCTCAATATGTATTTTGACGCGAAGGGGGAACTGGAAGATTGGGTCAAGAAATAATGTATTTGGCTTGTCTGGCAGTTTGCAAGATCTTTAAGACACTACGGCCCTCATTACAACTCAGGTGTTAAGGGTTTAACGGTGCCGTCGGCGCCGTTAACCCTTAACGCCTGATTACAAGTGTCCCTTTGCGGGTTGGTGTTTAACGCCTGCTTTTAGCAGCCGTTAAAAATCCAACCCGCAAAGGGACTTTGGAGCTAATTACGGCACCGTAATTTACGGTGCCGTAATTAGCGCCTTCCCCATTCCCATTATGCCCTATGGGGGCAAAAATGGGAATGGGGAAGGGCAAATGGTGAATGGGGAATTACCGCCCCACTCACCTTGGAATGGGGCGGTAATTCCGCCATCCACCATGGCGGAATCGTAACCTTAGCGGCATGGACCATGGTGCTAATAGCACCATGGTCCTCCGCCAAGGTTGTAATGAGGGCCTACGTCCGGCTGATAACTCCTATGCAGCCTCTGTCACTGCGCTGAATGAGTACTTTGCCCCCATGTTGAATACGTACTATGAGAAATTTGTCAAGAGGTTGACCACGCAGAAGGCCGGTGAGAGTTAAGTCTTCCCATGGGCACTTGTGCCAACTCACGTCCACGTGCACGTAGGCCAATGAAGATGAGCCAACAACTCATTCAAGGTTCCCTCTCAGTCAAGATGAGGCAGCAAATACTCTGTGAGCCTTGCATTTATCTGGCACGCATTCTGGAGATTGGCTGCTCGCATGAACTGGCAGATCTGCGGGCGTCCAAGATGGAATCAGCTCCCAGGTCGATAAAGCTGAAAGACGTGTGTGGTGGGCAAGCAGCATGCTGGGAGAGCTAGTAGGAAGCCAGGCGGGCAGAAGGAGTCTAAGCCTGGTTCCAACAGTGCATGCCCTCAGTGTGGCTATGATCTGTCTCATTCAAGTGAATGCCTGGGCAAGTGACACACATGTGGTTGGTGTGGCATTCAAAATCATTTTGCTCGTGTGGGCAAAGCGTCAGCCACTCATTGGAAGGGAGAAGAACGCCCGATGGTGCCGTTCCAGAAGCGGTCTTCCCAGGTGGCGACCGTCGAGCCGGCGGAGTGATGGTGACCCTCCTCCTGACGAAGAGGAAGATGTATTTTTCATATCAACTGTGATGAGCATTGGGGAGAAGACGTTTAACCAAGGTGTATGGTGGAAATATTAAACACGAGGCTGATCATCACGAGCATCTGGGGACTGTCCTGGAAGGATTCCCTCGCTTGGGTTGACGCTCCTTTAAGAGCAATGCGAGTTTGTGAAGAGGAAAATTAAGTTTTTTGGTTTTATATTTCAAGATGGAGGCATATCGGCAGTTCCTGCAAAGGTGAGCGACAGCCGTGAGGCCAAGGCCCCTGAACCTGTCTGCGAGGTCCAGAGTGTTATGGGCATGGTCACGTATTGTGGCCATTTCATCAAGGACCTTGCCACCATCTTTTGAGGACATAAAGGCGGCCCTGTTGGCCGAGTGCACTTTGGCATTTTTTTACCCCAGTTTGGACACAGAAATGATTGTGGACATGAGCCCTTTTGGTCTGGGGGCAGTTCTCGCGCAGTACAATCGGAAAGGGGGGTCTAGCGGGTTGCATGCGCAAGCAGCGCTTTGTCCATGACGGAACAACGGTAGTCCCAGAATGAGTGGTATGCGTTGGCCTGTCCTATGGGTCTGTTGTCACTATCACTTGTACATATTCTGAAAACCTGTGCATGTAGTGACTGACCACAGCCCCCTCCTTCCCACCATGACAGGGGCATTGGCGAAACCACTTGCCCGGATTGAAAAATGGCTCCTTGCCTTACAAGAATACAATGTGACTTTGGTGTACCGACCCGGAACTTGTAACGCTGTGGATTATCTGTCCAGGCACCCGGTGGGAAGGACAAAAGACATGTGTGGGGAGGAAGATAAAATGGAAGAATGGAAGAGGCAAGGATGACGTTGGAGCAGCTGTGGCATGTAAAACACAAACTCGCATTCACAGACAAGGGTTACCTGCGGAGAGGATCATGAATGGTGGTTCCTGCCTCCCTGGTGCAGAAGTCATCGAATTGGCTCACCAAGGACATCACGGTGTTGCCAAGACCAAGGCTTGTTTGCACCTTAAAGTTTGGTTTCCAGCGCTAAAGGAGAAGGTAAAGGACTTTGTGAAGGCCTGTGTATGGTGCCAGGTGGCCGCCCGTAGCACAAGGAGCCCAGAATTAAGTGCATAACCCGGAGTGAAATGATGTGGGCGTGCATGCACATGGACTTTGGGTCTACTCACTGAGACTCACACTTCATGGTCATGGTGGACCAATGGTACCATTATCCAGAGGTGGAGTTTCTTCCATCAACCACCCTCCATGATGTCATACCGGCAATGGAGAATGTTTTCACCACACACGGTTTCCCCAAAGTCGTGTGTTCAGACAATAGCCCTCCTTTCCAAAGTGCAGGGTTCTCGGAGTTCCTGCATGAATGGGGAGTGCGCCACCGGAAGATCACCCTGTTGTGGCTTTGAGCAAATGGCGAGGTGGAATGTTTTATGCGCACGTTAAATAAGGTCTTCCGGATCGCGCATGGCCAGGGGATGTGCGAGAGAAGGATGCTGTTTCAATTTCTCTTCGAGTATACCTCACTGCTACACTGGTGTGGCTCCGGCAGAGGCCCTAATTTCAAAGATATCACAGGGGACTCATCCCCAATTATGAGAGAGTGCCTGGGATGATTGATAATGATGAGGTGCGAGAGGGACGAGAAAGAGCCATTGAATGTGAGAACTGCTGAAGAGGCCTCCAGGACTACGCATTGGCACTGGGAGATGTGGTGCTAGTGCGATTAAGGTATACTGCTGGGAAGACGGTCCAGGTGGTTGATGTCAAGGGGTCCATTGTAATGGCGTGAGATGGACAGGGGACAATTACCTGGAATTCAAGTTTCTTCCAGATGCTCGCAGGCTCTCTTGCCCCTGGGGAAGGCAGGGTCCAGTGAAGGGAGAACAGGCAAATGCCAAGTGTGGAGATGCGAGACAGCGAAGAAAATGACGACCAGAGGTGGTTGATGCAGAGCGAGACTGTAAGTGAAAACACTGGCTCGGAGAGCCGGAGAAAGGACTCCCAGAACTGGTGAGCGAGAGGAGGTATCCTGCTCGTGAGTCCAGGTGCCGGCCGGCATACATGGAATACTATGTGGTTGATGGCTAATGGTCGGGGTGTGTTGGTGTCAGACGGGGAATATGCATAATATGCCTATAATATGCATTTATGGTTGCGTTTTGGTTATGCCCTTTCTGTTTCTGTTTGTTATGAAAAAGGAGTGTGGTGTGGTGTGGTGGTACGTCATCGCGGTGTGTTAATAAATAAGGCCCGCCCCGGAACGTAAGGCATTGCACGAGCAGGGACCTAACACAGCGCAACTGTGTCAGTGTCTCTGTTCGGGGCGGGAAGGGCATCTGTGCACCCCATGCCCTCTGGTCCTATCGGGGCACCACATCTATGTCATAAAAACAAAAAATGTAGGTTAACTAACCATGCATACCACTGAGTGCGAGTATCAATACATGATAGATTATACTGTACTAAACAGAAAATGGGGTTCCAGGTCTTTGCATCAAATGTATTTACTTCCCTGGTCTCTCTCGCATCGTAAATACATTGATGCTCTCACCTGGTCGCGCATTCCCTCTGCAACCTTCCTACCCAAAGGGGGGGGGGGGTTCCACCTTCACTCCTCGCCCTCTGTCTCAAAAACTACAAAGTGGGGTTCCAACTGCCCATCCCTGTCCCAAAGAACACCTCCTTTCCCCCACACTTACCTTGATACTCAGCCGCTGCACTTTGCTCTTTCTTAGCACAGGACGTACACCGTCCCTGCCTTCCTAAATGCCCCTTTTCTGCCCCAATATCTTCCCCCTACCTGTGCCCTGACACACACCTGTCTGGACCCCCATAGTTCACTGATGCACAACACGTTTCTGCGCTGGAAGTGAAGCATGGTAAAGACCTAAATAGTTAATAATCCCAACTCATAACGGTTGTAAGTACATGGAATAAGAAAACTGGCTTATTTTACACAAAAGAAATATATAACATACAATACCCTGCTCCCCCTGCCCCCTCCAGCCTACTTCTGCAGGAGTCTGTCGTGATACATTCTGGTTTCACCATCACCGTCTTGTGGCCAATGCTGGATTTGACTTTCATGGACTTCATTGATTCACGGCGCGTCACACTTTCTCAACTCTCATGCTGGACTTCCTTTGCATCCTGTACTCATGGTGGCCCTGAATCATGCTGTTCCCATCTTCATCTTGTATCCTGGCTTGCAACATTATGTGTTACTACCGACTTCTGCAATTGTATTTGCTCTCCCCTCTTGCTTCTCATGATAGCAACCTCGTCTGTCTCCTCCCCTCTCCCCTTACTTGTCCCTCCAATCCCCCACCCCCCAGCACTATCTGAAATGTCATCAGGTCTAGTACGATAGTCGCTTGTTTTGTTCCTCCCCTCCCTTTCGGCATCCCTCTCCCTCACCTTTTGTTTTCCGCCAGCTCTACCAGAAATGTCGTCAGGCCTAGTACGGTAGTCACCTGTCTGTTTCCATTTCCTCCCCACTCTCCCCCTCCCTTCCTTATCTATGTCTTAGCTCTTGCACTATCTGAAATGTCGTCAGGCCGAGTACGATAGTTAATTTCACATCCTTACTGTTCATGGCCTGTAAGAATATTGTATTCTCCCTTGTTCCCTCCCTTGCCTTGAAGCGCTTTGAAACACGTTGTGTATAGGCGCTATATAAATAAACTATCATCATATCATATCATACAACTTGTAATGTAACAAGAACATAAGGGGAAGGCGATTGGAGCTGTGTAGGACAGAAGGAAGAAAGCATTCACAACTCTAATGTAAGGGTACCAAAGTCCATGTCAAACTAAACCCTGTCACAGGGTCAATATATAGGATGTATGATTGCCCAAAACCCCCTGTCCCCCCAAACTTAATCAACTTCTTTAGTGTGTTGCAGTGCTTGAACATTGTTTTTTCCAATGTGGCTCGACTACAAGTGTCATGCTGCTAAACATTGCCATCAGATCCCGGCCAGCAATCAATTTAGCACGAGTAACCCCTTCATGCCAACATCCTGTTCCCCGTTCACATATGCAAAGCAGATGGCAGAGAGATCCAATAGCCTTCTGGCAAGCTTGCCGCTGTTCCTTCTCATTCAATCATAGCCGTTGCAGTACATTACTGGTATAAAAAGGATTTTTTGTTGTTGTTGAATTCTTAGTAGCAGTGGTGGATCGTTTGTTAGGGTGTAAGGGCAGCACCCCCTTTGTATTGGGCACTAGGTGAATGTTGTAAGCTTTGAATCAACACTTTACGTCTTTCACACCTACATGAGATTGCAGGCTGAGGAGAGGCAGTGTCTGGCAGGAGGCAGACTGTTCCAGTGGGCAAATGTGCATGAGTGATGGTGGCCTAGGCAGGACAAGTCATTCCCTAACCAGCCTCACTACACGAGCCTCGGCCCCCGGTAGCGTGAAGGTAGGTAGTGACTGTGCCCAGGGTCCAGGCACCACAGCGGCCACTTGCAGGGAGAGGCCACGCAGGACTCCATGTCCACATTTCGTTGAATGGCTGCCGGTTTCGAGGGACTTGGAGCAGAATCAGTTAACTGCACGTGAAATCATCTCTGCGATTGGAACATTGGGCACCATGTAGTATTTGTGTCTGCTCGTTATACATACACCTGCACACAGATCATGCACAGTTGTGCCTAATCGTCAAGGGCCTACAACGTATCGCTCGCCTTCTTTCATTCCTTGCCGCCTTTCAAACGTGGATGATACGTACCTTCTAAAACGCACCAAGTCCATATTCGTATTCCTGGGCAACCCCTCCAAGTAGGAACACTGTAGACGGCAATCTAACCATCCAACAACACATTGTGAAAAAGGATCAAACCGCTCGGTATCCAATCGCAGTACTCCACAGGTTCAAGCCCGTCCTCTTGCTCCAGGATTCCGACCGTTGGTTCAGACCCTGGTGATCTGGTATGTTGACATGGGTAAGGCCTTCCTCACAGGCCTAGCGGCTGCTCACCTGTCCCTCCTCAAAGCACCGCATCACACTGTGGCTTACCTCCTCATTGGCTGTTGGAAATGTAAACACACCACCCCCACTTTGCACAAATTACGCAAGCTCCCCATCCTGGCTAGAATCTGATTCAACACCACATGCCTCACCTACAAGGCAACCACTGCCAATATGCCAGCCTACCTGATGGCCAAACTGAAAACATTTGGCAGCACAGGATCATCTTGCAGTAAAACCAACACCAGACTGGAAACTAGACTGGCTCGCAAGGAGGAAACTAGGAAACAGTCGTTCTCATGCTATGCTACTGTCATTTGGAAGTCCATCCTGGTGGCATTGCAGGCTGCTCCAAGTCTCCTTCAGTTTAGGAAAGAACTGAAGACCTGGCTCTTCCACAAACACCTTGGTGTAATCTAGATGCTGGCTATCTTCTGCACACCCCCTGCACATATCGTTCTGTGATGATCACTACTCATCTTTACTTGGTGACTCGCTGAATTCTTGCTACCAATTCTTTGCTCTATTCCCTGTACAGTGCTCCGTTGACCCCTAACTAGTTTTTGCAATAATATACACTAATATATGTCATTTTGTGTTATTTTTTCATCCTCTTTTTTAAGAACAGAAAAAATGTGCAGCTGTTAATGGGCAGTTTTGTTGGTCGATAACATAGCTCAGTGGGTTCTGGTTGAGGTATATAGTTTGGATGCATGTTTGCAACCTACTGGGGCCAGTTGTGAATTCTTGTGGGGCCACTCCGCCTCTCAGCCTTACTTGATCCACTAAATGAGGACCATTGAGTTGGTCAACTGCAACATCTGTTCTTCTTCAAAAGTATATTTGGATTAGATCATCCATCAAACACAAGCATCATCACATACAAATAAAAGTCATAATTGTGATAGTAAGTGCATAATATTAAAAAGGACTTTTAAAACCGTCTAACTCTAGACAGTTAAAATCCCCTTCCTCAGGTGCATTGCTCTTTTCAAATACTGCAGGAGGGCCCAAGCAGTCGTTTCCGTTTCTACCATCAGGAGTAGCGATAATGCCGGTTTAGAGAGGTGAATATTGTTCATCTTTACTACCTGCAAAATAGTACTCCTTCTGATCTCCCCAAACGCAGGGCAAAACAATAAAAAGTGCTTGAGGTCGCACACATTGATCAGCTTGCATCATTGGGGCAGCCTGGCCGCATTTCTGTGTTGCCCCTTAGCTGTAGACAGTTGAGCCTGGCGCTCATTAGAGCCATCTACCCACACGAGATACGGCTGGATCACATCGCCCCTGCTTATCGACAGATGTTGGTTTTCAGAGTGGGATGATTGTTCCGTGCTGGCCTGTTTTACACGTATCCCTTGATTCTAAGCCTGTTTGTGTGCTCTTAATTACTTGGGAGACAGCAGTGCGTTGGGGAAGGGGGGGACTCAACCATGGAATTTTACACCAGTTTTCCCTGCACATGGTAGATCTAATGATAAAATGACATAGAGTAGCATGCTTATTCGCCCATAGGTGTAACCAAAAACTACATGGGGGAACTGCCCGTTCATCTTCCCAATACTCCATGCCTTACTCCCTGTGAACGGATGCACAGGGGGATGCGCCGGGGAGGCCCAAAAGCTGTTTAAAGAACTTTATTTTCTTTCCCCTGGAGTTCCAGGGCCTTTTGTATAACCCCATAATGGGGCTTCATACAGAGTAGCCGCCTTGGTCTGAGTGGCACAGACCTTCAGGACAGGTTTCAGGGGCTGTCGCTTGCAAACTAGTTAAGAAACAGGAAATGCCTGCTATTTGCTGACTCCTTTTTGCAGACTTTTTCTTCAGACAGATAAACAGTGCAAGTAACAGTCTCCGAGAATCTGACTCCGAGTCTAATTCTGTTACTCTCTGGGTGATTTCCCCATTGCACAACATAGGTAGCATCTTTGCTGGCCGCTTCCTCCCTACACAGCCCATTACTGCAGACTTGGTGGCATTCATTTTTAGGCCCAGCCCCTTCGTAAAGGCTGCATAGGTATCCACTAAAGCCTGCAGAGCCCATGGGGTTCTGGCCATGAGAACTGTATCGTCGGCATAGGCCAGAACCGGAAAGGCCCTACCACCCAGGCCCAAGTAGTCCACGCATGTGTCCACCAGGGCCTTCAGAAGGCCATTGATGCAGAGTGTGAACAATATAGGCGTAAGCACACACCCCTGCTGAACCCCCACTCCAACACTGAAACACTCGTGCACTGGCCCCCCGGTCCAATACAAACGCTGGCCCTGTTTTCTGAGTGGATCTCAGGCAGGACCATCAATATTTCCTCTGGGCACCCCAGCGACCCAAGAACGGGCCATAGCTTAGGTCTATCGACATTGTCAAAGGCTGTGCTTAGGTCCATAAAGGCAAGATAAACCACCTCTCCCTTACAAAACACAAAGTTAGAGATGAGGGGATACACATTGAGCCCTGTTCCATGGTTCTCAATCCTGGTTGGAAACCAAATTGAATGTCTATCAGGACTAATTGTTCCTCAAGCCAGGACTCTATGTAGCCCAACAGGACCCTTCCAAATATTTTAAATGAAGTGTCTAGTAATGATATGGGACGGTAGGACATTTGGGTAGTGGGGTTTCCTTGTGTGAAGATCGTAAAAATGATAGCAGATTTCCAGGCGGGTGGATATTGGCCGGAAGTCAAACCGGCATTAAAGGCTAGGGTCAATACCGGTCCTCATAGTTCGATTTGATCCAAAAATAAATCGTACGGTATCGCATCATGGCCTGGGGCTCTGTTGTGTGCCTGTGCCCTGATCGCTAGCAAGATATCTGTTGGTTTAATTGAAGTGAAGACAAAAAGCTTGCGGCAGCAAGTGCTACATAAAAGAAAAGATCCAATTTTGTAATAATAAGGTGTGCTGTGCTCAATGCCTCTCAATGGATACCAAAGAAAATCTAATTGTTTTGTAAGATAAACAGTTTTACTTTCATTTGTTAAGAGCCCCCCTTATTTCTCTATTGCTTTAATTGATGTGGCAAGCACTACCATTCACTCCAGTGCCTTCAAGCTAATAGAGGCCATTTGTTGCGGTCAAGTATGAAAAACCCCATTCTGTATACTGCTTGCTACATTAGGTTTTTCCTTTGTGCAGTATGTGACGGGTGTTCCTGGTAGCCAGTTCACTGGTTACACCTGGGACCTACAGGTTAAAGTAAACACCCGTCACCTACAGGCAGTGCTTTAAGTGGGGTGGTACATTGAGGGAGGCCCTCGCTACAGGGCATGGCCTAAGTACTAGTATTTAGCCCTTGTCCCCCAACAGGAGCCCCCCCCCTTGAGCTCTTGCATTCAAGGAGCTGTGTTTAAAGAAATGCCTGCAGGGGTCGCTGACCCTCCCAGGCAACCATTTAACCAAACGGCTCATTGAATGCAACGGGCTGCCTGCTGCTGCATGGTGGCCAGCCCAGCCCTCCTCCTGTTTCTGAATAAAGAGAAACCACGCATCAGGTTTAGCCGAAGCGCTGCTCGTTACACGGCTGACTTCAGGTGTCAGCATTTTAGATTAGAAAAAAGAAAAGCCTGGCACCTGCAGGCAGCCGTGTAGCCGTGCAGTGCTAGAGTAAACGGCTGCCTGGGAGGTCGGCGTGGCTGGGGCTAGTCGGGGTGAGCGCCAGCAGGGCTCCTGCTCGAAGCCAATCTCAGAGACTGCCGGGGCTTGGCCCTGACTAGCCCCAGCCCACTTAAAGCCCTGCCTAGGGGTGATGTTAAATTGGTAGGGATGCATTATTGACTGGTTGAATGTCTAACCTGTTCTTTTGGAAGTGATCGCGTGGTCATGTGTGCTTTTACCAGATTCACTCACCAACTCTCCTTGCAGGTGATCCTGTCTTCGAGCTTATGACACCTCACTCACCCATTTGCTTGCTTACTGTCTTTCATAGATCAACAGTTGGCCCTTTTCAGTAGCTCATGCAGTGCTGTTGTTTTATTTACATGCTGGTGTTTGTAGTTCTCTGTTTATAATGCGTCAAACGAAACTGTAAGTCCCAGAATGCAAAGAAGAAAAAAGCAGGTGAGGAGGGGTTGCTCGGAAATGACATGGAACAGAGCTCTGTCCTTTCCAGTGATTTTGTTTGTATCACGCAGTCCAAAGAAACAATGTGGGTGTTGCCAAAGTTCACTTGCTCTCTGTGTGGGAAATTGTGAGTTTCAGACACTGCAGATCCTGGACGCTGGAGCTCGGCGCAGCAGCGTCTCATGTCCTCTTATTAACCAAGGTTAGAAAAGTTGTAATGACGAGTTTAGCAGAAACATGAGTGAGGATGTATATTTTTTCACACTTGCTATATATTCTACCAGATGTTAAGGTTTTTCTTTTTTTTTTAAAGTGTTATGTAGTTTCAATGCTGCATGTTGTTATTGAGAGTCCAAAACGTGCCTGCTGCCTAAGGTGAGATGTTAAGTCAGTTTTGGCTATTAAGCACTACCTATAAGCCAAAACGATTGAGTTGGAGTACAGATAGAAGGGGGATGTGATGTGAGGATGGACACAAAGCCTTTCAGCGTTGTTTTGGTTATTTACCCACTTATTGAGGCCCATGGCCATGCTAAATTCAATCACCATACCTACCCACTACCTGCCCCTAGCTCACTCTCCTGTAGTTACTTTTAGCTAGCTATTTTGCACAATAACATCAAACTTTGTGCTGCATAGGGCCTTCCAGTATTATTTCTAAGAAGTCGTATGAGCGTTAATGGCTTAATTGCTGCCTTAAATGAGTTCCCGTTGTAAAGAAAAAATCCTAACCAAGTGTGCCTTCAGTCACTTGATTTATAGGCAATATGTGTACCCTCCCATCTGTTCCTTGCACTGAAGTTCTGCTAAAAACAGCCATTAGCAAACCAAACTGCTTTGACTTATTTATAGGTATTGGATAGGCCTTTGCCAGACACTGACTTCATATGCCCAGTTATTGACACCATTTTCCAGTTGTTGCCATCTTATTGGTGGGTAGTAACATTACAGCAGTGTGTGGGAAATGTCTATCCAATAAATTTGACATGTGCAGCACTCTTTATTTAAATCTCCCTGCGCACTTGGCAATGCTAGCAGTGTTATAGCTCAACAAACTTTTAAGAGCAGCGCAATTCTTTTCTACTTCACCCCTATGCAATGAACAATCTCTCTTCTATCAGGAGTCACTTCCTCACTTTCTGCAGAGATGTGCTTTTAAATCAGTGACTTCACTCTGTTTAATTTTTGGAAGACACTATTCTGCTCCAGCACAACCCAGATTTTCATTTTAGATTGAAACCCCTCTGCACAGTTGGGATTTCATTTTTATGCACCCCTCCTTTTAGGAAAATTTGGGGTTGGCAAAAAGAAATAGGAGTATTCAATTACTTTAACAGACTATATTTGTATCCAGACTGGAAGCAATGTTGTTGATTTCGAATTTCAACAAAATCACCCTGTGTCAGTTGGCTATAGGGGAAATCATTACTTGGTAAGAAAATACTAGGTGGTCTACTTGGTCTGCCCACCAATCAATAAGGGAAGATGTTAAATCAAACAGATCCCCCCAAGACTTGGTTTGGTGGGACAGGTTACATACATAGAATATCTCTGAGTTTTGTGCTCTGGAAAATACACCACCTCCTGGATCATCTCATGGGGAAAGGATGGAGATCTGGTTAGGTGGCCTCTCCAGGTTCAGTCATGGATACCTCCAGAATTCATCCCTTTATTCGCCTCCACAGGTTCCCTCTAGGTTTTAGTCTTCCTACTGGTCGAATTCACCTCCCAGGCAATGTTGGTCCACCAGCAGTTTTTTCAGCAGTTCCAACTCAGATGACTTCAGACACCTCTCCCACTTCCCCACTGTGTGTCTCCTTATAAATCCTTAACCACTCCCTAAATTATCTAAATTATCAGGTGCCAGTTTATTGGCTCTTGATGGGATTGAACATCTACAGTCCTCCCCTTTTCTCTGATTAGTCCCTTTTAGTTACTGGGCTCCATTCTTGGGAGTTTGACTCTACCCTCTTGAAATTTCATTTGGACCACTTCAATTAAAAACTACAACATGACAAAAACATGTAATGTACAAATACGAGTCACAAACTATATGTTTCCGAAATGGTCTAATCCTAGTGGATTTAATGAAATCTGACTCATTTTGACACAATGTTGCAGGTTTGAATAACAGATTTTTGTAAATTAATCAACAAAGATGACAGCTATCAACATAAGATTTTCTATACAGATAGCTAACTCAACAAGCTATCATCTCCCCATATCTCCGCTTCATGATATTTTCTGGGAAGCTATCTTCACATTTAAGCATATAACTTCAGTTCCCATGGTTGGATTCTTATGAAAGTTGGATCAACAGATAGGTCTTCACATAAGCCTTTTAATGGTATTCGTACCATTGCTGTGCAAATTATGGTTCACATGATAATAGCCAAAGTATGATCCTCCATACACACCTATGTAAAAATTATTGACATGCATATATTTCCCTTCAATTAACTGCCATATTTTTGTTCCCAAGATATGTGTGCACGTCTGGCCTTTGGCCTTTGTTGACCCAAGCCTGCCATTAAAGCATTTAACATTTCTTCTCCCAGGGCTAATGCCCATCTGTTCCTTATCTTTGCGAGCAGAGAACTACAACCCCAACCCCTGACTCATGTGACCCCTCTGCGGTCTGTCAAATGTCGTTAGCTCAGTGAGAGAGACCACACATTTGAGTTTAAATTCAACTATTTTCCAAAGTTCCACACATTAAGGGCTGCCTCTCCATTTATACAGTTATTAGCACCCCACCCCCATAAATTCCTTCTTGGGCACATCTGCATCTTCAAAGATATTCACAGATTCTGATATGGTTAGGGGGAGGTGAGTCTTTCTTAGCATTCGAATCTCATGAGGAAATGTCTCTTTGGGCTGAGCCCAGCTTTTCTTTATGCATAGAAAACTGGTATTTTTGAATTTTGCGACTCCTTTTCACATGAGGCCTTTTTAAATCTATCGCATTAGGCCAACAATGTCCATCTTTAAATTATACTTTAGATTAAACTTGCACAGGCACTGGAGTTTCACGCATGAATCACCTTCAAGTTCAGTTACATCATCCAAAAGGCAGTCATCCTAAAGTCACCCAGCTACCTTGCAGAGAAACTCACCATCTCCCATGGATAGTGCACCACCAGAAGCCAGGACATGTGCAAACTTGAAATCCACCGCTGCAAAAAGGAAAGGACCAGAAAACAAGCCTTCTCTGCCTATGCCCCAAGACTATGGAACATCCTCCCCGTCAGCATCAGACTCACCCCCACGCTTCTACAATTCAGAAAAGAACTCAAGAACCACCTCTTCAAGGAATCTCTTTGCCTCAACACCTAGGCCATCACGTCACCCCTTGTGCCACCTGACTCGCTAGACGCCACCCACCCCTCCTCCCCACCACCTGGTACAACTATACACCTCCTGTGTCCCTCTGTATCCCACCCCCCACTGTATATCTGTTCTGTTGTTACTTCTGAAAAGCGCTCCGTTATGCATCTGTACTGTTGTTTACCTCTGTAAAGCGCTCCGTTATGCATCTGTACTGTTGTTTACCTCTGTAAAGTGCTCTGTTATGTCTCTGTACTGTTGTTTACCTCTGTAAAGCGCACTGTTATGTATCTGTATTGTTGAAAACATCTGTAATGCGCTCCGTTTCTTTTCACAGCTAGGTCCGGACTCAATAAATACCATAATGATAATAATAATTTGTCTTAATTGTTCCATGCTTCAGAAGAGTTTGTTTCTATTCTTTTTATGAAAAGTGCCTTTAATTTTTTCATAATGTAGTGAAAGGTAGGCCTCTGATTTTGGTTCTTTGTCATTCATATACAGGCCGCTTAATTTTGTTTTTCTTTTTCTGACAACACTGTTGGGGTATTTGGCAGTGTTGAAATTTGCATCCTGGCCTTTCAATCTGCCAGTCAAAAAGTGTGCTTTCAAATCACAGTAAAGTATTTCTACATATTTTCTACATATTTCAGCCCCTGTCACCCTGACACAGTTTCCTTTTGTCTTTGTGGCTACAATTAAACCCCACAACAGAGGGCACCTAGGCACACACTCTTGTGTCTTCGGTCATCATGTGGGCTACACAGACACAGAGTCGCCTCGGACTCGGATGGATTTCGCAGCTATTGTTATTCCCTGCCACCCTCTTCAGGGCAGCAGCAGACATTTTATGATGTGGGACTGAAACTATTGCATTGGAGTACAGATAGGGAGGAATGACATATGAGGAGGGACACAGAGTCTGTAGGTGTTGGTTGGTTGTGCCCACCCATTGCCTGCCCATGGGCGTACTTCTCCCTATGGCCATTCCCACGCATTCCTGCCTCTGCCCGCCCAAAACACCTACTCATGGGAACTCTTTGAGCTCACTTTAATGAAGCCTTACCATCAGATTTTGCACTCGAAGTGGCTGCCAGTGTTTGTTCAAAGCAGTCTTCTGAGCATTAATGACTTCATTGGATTTGTAAACAAGCTAACGGTGTAATAAAAATGTCTTGCCAGGCCTGCCTTCAGCCACTTGATTTATAAGCACTCTGCATGTGCTTCACTGAAGTCCTGTTAAAAGCAAGCATTGCCAAAGCCACTGAAGTCCTGTTTAAAACAGGCATTGGCAAAGCCAATATTTTGGCTTGTTCATACGTTTTAAGCTTTTGCCGGGCACTGCTATTAGATGCCCAGGTACTCACACCATTGTGCACCTGCTACCAACAATCGGTAGTTAATACCACTATGACTGTGCCTGGCAAGTGCCTTTCCCATGCCTACACAAAAGCCCAAACTGTTGCCACTGCCCATGCTTGTTTCTCCTGTACTGTTTGCTGCCACGTTGGAACAGTGAAGTGGGGAGAAAGCTCTCCTGGAGGAGAGTGCAGAGCTGCAGAAGTACCACTAGGTCTAGAGCATGCCTTGAACCTGGCTGACAAGACCACAAATGACGGGAGCCCACTACAGGGCAGTCCATTCAGATCTCCCCCAACATTTCGGCAGCCAACTCAATGTATGCACAGTCAAGGAACTGCACCTGCCATGTAGTCACCAGACTCATACCAGGTCCATTATAACATGCTTTGCAGACTAGGTCCAGTGTCTACCTACTGGGAAACACCAAATACAAGAGCAGCCATTTGGAGACACAAGGCCAATCAGATGAGTGGGAGTGTTCTAAAATTGCATCTAGTGTGTGTTCCCAAAAGATTAAGTGAGTATAATGTTTTAAACAGGTAAAGTATACAGTAAGGACTTGACTTACTGATAAAACAATCATTGTGAAACATTCAGGGGCTCGTTTTCATATGAGCTGTAACATCAATGTAAGGTGTAAAAGTCTTACGTAAGGCTTTTTTACGCCTTCTATTGATGCCAAGGCTCAATTTCATCCATTTGTATGGCGGGGAGGAGGTTTCCTCCACCTCCCTTCCTCTACCCCATACAAATGCTACAGTTTTTCTGGCTGCATGCATTTTCATGACGCCTCAAATAGTGGGGATCCCTATGGAGCATGTCTGCTTTATTCACCAGTGCTTTAAGTGGCATGTGTACTGGAGGGGGTGGCTCTATGAAGGAGCAAGGCATAGAGGGAGTGTGGCCCAACGTGCGGCAGGTAAGTGCCAGTGATCCCCGGCAGGCATCCCTTTGCAGCAATTATCACCCCCTCACCTGGGGCGCAAGGGTGATGTTCCCTGCATCTTTTAGCTGATGGGATGCTTGAAGGGGGTCAGTGTTACATCTTTTCTTCATTAATGGTGGTGCTGACGTTTGCCAGGCATCCCTTTAACTAAGAGATGCAGCAATCACCCCCGGGGTGAAAAGGCAATGCCACCGGAAGCAGAGGCCTTTTTTTCCTAAAGCCCGAAACTTTCGAGTGAGCAGCATTAAGGCAGTCTTTAATAGGAGTTAAGCCTTATTTGAACTAGTCAAGCAATGCTCCAAGTCCACACCTGCCCCCAAAGTGCCGGCTTCAGATGAGAAATGCAAAGGAATCAGCACCTTCTTCATTAACAAAATGTGCCTCAAAACCAGACACAGCCCTTCTACCCCCTTCCCCCTGGGCGTTGCCCTCCTGACCGGACTTCACCCTCCTCTCTCCTAAGGATCTCTCAGACACACTCGCTGCTCTTAAACCTACTGCTTATAGGGACGCCAACCCTAAATAACTCATTGGCCCAGCGTTCAACACACTCCTCGGGTTGTGAACGCCTCCGTCATCGAAGGTGCATTCTCAGACATGTTGAAGACATGTCCAAGAGGACCCACCTAAAGAAAAGCCTGTTGTTTCCAACGGGTAACCGATATGCACTCCTAATGGACTAGAGTCCTTCAATAAATTCTTCACTGAATCGTATTACCAACAGCCTTAAGATTGTAATCAAAAAGCTAACAAAACAAAAAGATTACTACAATGTAAACTAAATTCCCAATCTTGGGGTTCATGTATTTTATAATGTAAGCAGTTGTTGGTAATACGATTTAGTGAAGAATTTCTGGAAGGACGTTAGTCCATTAGGAGTGCATGTGGGTTACCCATTGGAAAAAGTACAGCAGTTCAACCCATTATATTTACAATGGCTTGTTACGTGCAGAGCTTGGATTTGAAGACTATCAGCAATCAATACAGTTCCTTGCAGAGCTTGGATTTGAAGACTATCAGCAATCAATACAGTTCCTTGCAGAGCTTGGATTTGAAGACTATTAGCAATCAATACAGTTCCTTGCAGAGCTTGGATTTGAAGACTATCAGCAATCAATGCAGTTCCTTGCAGAGCTTGGATTTGAAGACTATCAGCAATCAATGCAGTTCCTTGCAGAGCTTGGATTTGAAGCCTATCAGCAATCAATGCAGTTCCTTGCAGAGCTTGGATTTGAAGACTATCAGCAATCAATGCAGTTCCTTGCAGAGCTTGGATTTGAAGACTATCAGCAATCAATGCAGTTTCTTCAACCATCTGTTTCATATTTACGTGACATGAGTAACTGGACGATCTGATCAATTTTAAGGTGATTTGCTGACCAGCATGTTGAACTGTATTGTCGTTTTAATGATATAGTAAGTTAAAATGCCCATGTAATTGATTTTGGGACCGAACTGATATCCCTCAGTGGTTGAATAAGGAAGATGAGGAAAATATATAGTTACTAAGAAAATGGTCCCCCATCATTATATGATTGTTTTAAACAATGATTATATGTACACCTTTATGGGTGCACACTCGAAATAAAGTGTGATTGATTTTCTACATAACGATCAGAGAGCAAAGTTGTTATTTTTTCCAACAGAACGAGGGGAAAGTCTAATCAGGATTTGAGCGTCATTGGCATTAGTTAAAAATGTCCATTTTGCTGTATGGCTCTCAATGTTCCATTAATGGAAGAATGTAAATGTTAAAAAGCAATGGGGACGGGCCTAACTTTTGATACTCGGCAAAAGATCTTTTTGAAAAACAAACAGAATGGTGAAGTAGTGAAAGCGTGTTCTCTGTCACGAGGAAATGACTTCATCCAGTTCTGTGCAAATCCAGTTGCTCCAATCTGATGTAATCTATTTAGAAGGATATTGTAAATCATGGTATCGAATGACGCGGACAAATTCAGTATGATGATGGAATCTGTTCCACCTTCGCTCTTATCTCATCTGCAACAGAAATGTTCACAGATTCTGTGTTATAGAGTGACTGACAATCAGCTTCTTGAGAGTGTAGAATGTTGTTTTCCAGGCCCATTGAGTAATCATTGAGTTGAGCTACATTTTCTATTTTATTAATTTAGCAATCTAGGGGAAGTTACAGATAGGTCAAAATCTGGTTAAAACCTATGGTTTCTTTAATAGCTAAGCTAATTGTCAAATGCTTCCTTAAATCTTTTGGGAGGAATGTTGTGCGCAACGTTAGAGTAATACTCTTATGTAGCGAATTAGCAATTGAGGTGTTTAAAATAAGTTTAACAATTAATGGCAAACAGGGGTCTCTCTGAGATCCCCTTGTTTTACCCTAAGGGACAACAGAGTGCAATTCTGATAGTGATGGTGGAGGGTAGAGCAATAGTCGATGGTTGTTTCTGATCCATTAGATTTCATTCCCATTTGAAATCTTGGCTGCTGACTAACCTGCTGTTTTTTTCCTTTAGATACTCTTCATGTTACCAATTGGGCTATTTCACGTATATTTATTTTTCCTATCAGTGATCGACCAACCTCCTGCAAATATACAGAACCAACTGTGTTTAAGCGGTCTACCAGGATGTGGAACTTGACTGAACTCAAACTGTGCATGTCAACACATTGGTTCATCTCTATTTTTGTGTCCCTGCCAGAAGAAGCCAGAACAGGATTTGGCTCCGACAATGCCCGAGCAGCGTCCCCCACCCACTGCTCTATCCTGGTGGACACCAGGACATGACTCCATTTGCCATTTGATTGCATGGCTTCTTTGATTGGAGCTTGGCAAAATAGTTTTATGGCATTTAGACTCATTTGGAGTTAACGCGATATATTAGGCACATACTTTAATGCATGAACTATTCACCATCCCAGAAGTGTTTGTGACTGTGAAGGGGTGACAGTTCTACTTTTACTTTTTTATTTTGTATTAAGCTTGTAGGGTTTGTATTAAACCTTTATACTTCACAACATTAAGTACAAAAAAGAGCTATAAATGCTCTTTTTTCAATGTAAAACCATACAGATAACATCATAAATCAATTCCTCTGTCATTTCATCATACATATGACAAATCATCTAATAATTAATCTAAAAATAATCTAATTCGTAGAACATCATACACAGTCACAATTCATTTTATAATTCATCTACAAGATCTAATTCGTAACGCATCAATTTTAAACTTGCGACACTTAGCTTTCGAGCGCTGTTCTATTTTTTCCCCTTTGAGTCTCTCATAAAACCTATGTATAAAGTGTACTACTCAAAAACAAAGAGGTGATGGCTGATAGGTTTAGAATGACTCTTAACCTCGGACATTGCCCTGGGCAACCCTCCAGACCATCCTTCTTCACCTGCCAACCATTACAGAAGGGGAAAGACCATATGCAAATCAGGCTTGGTCCCACCCAAAAAGGGGCAGCCCAGCCCGAACTGCTAGGAGCCATCCCTTCTGCACAAGACCACAGGCATCTCCAAACGGTTACCAGACATTTTGTCGAAAAAAAATGGTCGACAGGACATTTGGTCGAAACCATTTGGTCGAAAGACAAATGGTCGAATTTTCTTTTTTTTTTCTTTTCTTTTCTTTTTATTTTTTTTTGGGGGGGGGCCCCAACCCCCTTTTTTTTCTAAAAAAACCCTTTTTTCCCTAAACTAAAACCTGAAAAATATATATATAAATAAAAAACAAAATTCGACCGTTTGGTTTTTGACCAAATTCCGTCGACCAAATGTCTTTCGACCAAATGTCTTTCGACCAAATGTCCGGACACCTCTCCAAACATGTTTCGGCCTTGTTGGGCCTCATCAGTGAGGAGTAGCTTGGGTCTCTAGGCCTAAGGAGCGAAACAGAGCGTTCATCAAGGAGGCTGCTAACACTGTCCATGCAGTAAGACTATGAATGTTCTGGCAGTCAAGTGGCCCATCAGGATAGTCTCAGCACAGACAGTAGGCATAGTGGTTTCAGAGTGAAGAGGCGTGTGGCTAGCAGCCGAGTCATGTTGCCGCATTTCAATGAAGCTCTGCTCCATGCTCAGTGAGATCCTGTCTGATGGAAAATCCTCGGTATCTAGAAGCTGTTTTTTTCACACTGTTAGGTGGAGGACCAGCTTATCCACGAGAGACGCTGAAAGAATGGAACTTGCGGTGCCGGATCATCAAGAAAATAATGATTTCTGAGCTGTCAAGTGTACCTAAGAAGGTAGCATGACCTCCACCGTAGTGTCAGGCCTCCACTGGCCCTTGTGAGGAATATTACCCCAGACTTGCTACAGTTTCCTCACAGGGGTTTCCGGGTGCAGGGGCCCCCACTTTGCAGTTGCTGCATGCTTCACCTTGGCCTTCAGAGTCACCTCTGCGAGGAACTATGTGGGCAAGGGTGGATGGGTGCCGGTGGAGTGGTGAGCACTTTGCGCTGCACAGTCCAGGAGAAGTGGTGGCATTCTGAGAAAAAGGCGAACAAGTAGCGAAGCATTGATTGAAGCAAACAGCTGCTTGACATCTGCTGCGGGCCAGGAGCCTATCTTCCTGACACCAGAGGAGGGGGCAGAGTACAGAAAGCTGCAGGCCCCTGTCTCAGCGTCATTGTAGAGTCCTCCCATCACAGCGGTGGTGGCATGTTGAACAAACTCGCAAGGTACCAGGGGAGCCAATTTATGAACTTCCCAGGTGGACGCCGCTGCCCGGATTTTAGGGCAGTGGCTTTGAAAGGGTATTAACATTGTTCCATATTGGTTTTCCCAGGGACGGGCTGTGGGGGGAGGGGGGGCACCAGGCCCCGGTCACCCATGTTCCTGGCTCCTCTGCCTTGCGCCACTGCCCTGTACACTCCCTTTAGAAATCTGCGCTGTGGAGAGGGAAGTGATCATTTCTGGCCCTTCAGGTGCGAGCCAATCATTGCAGACCCTGATGACGCTGCCCTTCCTTTCCCTTATGGCCTACTGTGCTGATGTGCTGTGTGGACATGCTGTTCTAGCTAGGGATTCTATGTGCATGCACTCCCAGCCCTCTGGGAGATCGCCTATAGACATGGAAGAATGTGCACAGTCCCTGCAGGGATATATATATGTGACAGAGTAAGTTCCTAGCTCTAAAAACAAGATAGTGTGAAGTGTCAACTGGTGCTACACTTACACGCCCTCTCTCCCCAGCGGTATCTTTCTTCTTCGATCCGATCGGCTGCACCTGAGGCTCTTTATTTCTGAGGTACTTTCAGGAACAGGACCCTTTCATTTTCAGAAGAGGTCTTCATGCTCCTGAGGAGACCACCCGGTAGGGCGCAGTTTTAATTTGGCTAACGTGGCCAAAGGCAGGTCTGCATGGAGCAGCAAAGGAGAAAGATGGACGCATGTACTCATCCCATGTATGTGAGACATGATCCACAAATACGTCTCACTGGGTCCTCCACCGACACCGCCTCAAGAAATCTTGTGCGGCACCAGAAGAGAAGGTCCGGGGAATTGGAAGAGACGTTTCCCTGGTTAGGCGTGACCAGCAGGAAATCACTGACACTAAGGGGGCAATCCTTGCGGACACAACCAAATCGATTAAAGCAGAGATACCCTCCCTGTCTGAACAGGTGCAGGAGCTTCAGGGGGGAGCAGAAGACGCAGGGACGTGGACCTGCCATTGCAGCATGAAAGTGGTGGGGTGGGCAGAGGGTGGCAAGAAGTGTGCTGCTCCAAGTGTTCTAAGAGAGAGAAGTGGGTCCCTCTAAACGTGTGCCATTTCTTAGAGTGGAACCAGCAAATCCTCGGGGGCTCCCTCTTTTCTTTTTTTTCAAACTTTCTTTTTATTGGTTTTATGCACACAGCTTTCTAGATAGCATCAAAGCTGGGCTTCTTAAGAGCTTTAGTTTAGTAAAATAAGAAAGAAAAAAAACAATAATAATCGAACCAAACATCATCTCAAACTATGGGAGGGGGGAGAGAGAGGGGAGACACAAGGGCACAGCAGCATACAAATTACGCCAAGTCAGGAGTCCTGTTTTTAGTGCGGTTGATTAGATGGGGCCTTTTCTTTGGCTTGAGTTCATCTGGCGGCGTCTGGGGCTCTCTCTTGAGCCCCCTCAGTCCCGAGGCGTAGGAGGGCATCTCTGCTTTGCTTTCCTCCTCAGTCTCAGGACAGCAATGGGCTTTACGCCTAGCATGAGATTTTCATGCAGGCCTAAAACGAATGGATTCCAGTGGAATACGCCCCACATTAACACCTGCGAATGGGCAGGCCCGTTCCATTGGTACCCATTATAAAATACCAGCTGCAAAGCGTATTTGCAGGCATTGCTTTATTTCTCTCAAAGCAAAGAGTAAAAGTAAAGTTTAAAGGAAGTTCGCCTCGCTTTACTCTTTCCTTCTCCACTCCGCGTTGATAGTGTTGAAAAGTGCATGCATGGGACCAGCAACACGTAAGTGTAAGGATTGATGACCCCCTGCATGCAATTACCATTTTTTACAAAATGGCCTCCTCTGTGTTTCTTTTGTCCCGAGTATGCCAACATGCCAGAAACTCGTTTTCCTCTGTGAAACAGGCTCTTTAAGACCATCGTATCAGATCTATGCTTCTGTGCCAGCATAAAAACAAGGTCATCGATAACCGCAGTCACTGTTCTGCCACACCCGCCACAGCACAGTACAGGAGTGAGTCTCCGCGGCTTCACGAAGCTCCCAACACAAACCCATAGAAAGATAGGCAAAGACCCTTTCCAGCATCGGCCCACCACTAGTGATTGCAGAGGGTTGCTCAGTCACAGTCTTCAGAATCATCAGACACGTAAGTATCCACCTCCAACCTTGACAGACACACTTGTAGTGACCCAACAACACTGCCCGAACTGACACCCGCCAATGAACAAGAAATTGGACCAGACACCCAAGAACAGGCAGGCTGAACATTGATTCTGTCGTTCACCGGGGCCTACCCTGTTTGCAAGTTCGCAATATGATTTTCATTGTCACCTTTATGTTTAATTGAGTGGATGACATAAAGGATCTCGTCCACATGCTCCTTTAGAGTCAGAACACACTCTAGGATTCTTCTCTTTATTACACACAATGTATCCAAACCCAATACTAATAGTAATAATACTATAGGCTGGGTGAGCATTAGTGGACTGCAGTCTCTTTGGGGCACTTCCGGTGACGGGTGAGGGAAACCTATGGGGTTTGTTGGGTATTAGTTTGCGTTTTCCATATTCTTCTCTTCTCTTGAGGTTGGGAATGGACTAGAGGTAGGCCATGTCTGGGAGCAAGGTAGCGTGTGGAGGTACCGTTATTCCCATCAGAAAGACATGCTGGGGTCCCTACATGGGTGGTGCTTGGATTCACACGAGGGAAGTTTGCAAAGAGTTATGGATTCCATGTTTCTGTTGTTCGTGCAATGCATTGCTGATCAGAGGATAGTCACTGGATGACTGGACAATGGGTGGCACATTGGTCGTGCCACGGAATGTCAGCACTCTGATCAGTTACACAAAGGAGCATAGGGTGGGCTCTTATTTGCAGAGGTATGGATTACAAGAAACCTTTCTCGTTTCTAAAGACCTTGGTTTAGGGAATAGGAAGTGCGGGTAGATGGGGGCTCGGGAGGGTGGGGGGGGCACAGGGAGGTCAGGTCTATGACTCAGCTTGCTTCCAATATGCATGATTTGGGATAGTGGCAATTCACTTCAAGTATTATAAGTAATTCCAGATATAAATTGCATGTTTACAATGGCATCGGGCAGATTTGATGGCCTGTGTATATGTTTCATTAATATGTATGCACCAAATGTGGCTGATTCTGCTTTAATGTTGTATTCAAAAGTACAGAATTTTTCGACCATGTGTGGATCTGTGGACGAGATTTCAACTTTACGATAGATCCTCGTTTAGATAGATCAAAATTTGCCAAAGCCACTAGAGAAAGGGCGGGAGGTTTGTTAGGCGGGCTTATCAGACAGTTAAAGTTGGTAGACATTGGGCACTCCCAGGATCCCCTTGCCAAAATGTTCTGCTTCTAGGTGTTGCCAGTACATGACGCACACTAGACTGGATAACATTTTCAACCAAGAGGGTCATTTTCCGAAATGCGTGATTTTGCAGTACTATGTGAGGGTGGTATCCGACCACTCCCCGTTATGCTGTTCTATGACACGACACCCAATACCCCAGTGGAAACTACTGCGACAGGTGCTAGTGGGTCCCACTTTCAGGGAAGGGAGAGGAAAAGAGAAGAAACGCTTTTTTTAACGAGATGGTTGATAGTAGGAAGGGACCACTATTGCATGCCTTCATGGACATAATAAGGGCTTGTCTCTCTGTGAATCACGGTGTCCATAGAGCACTGCACCACAAACTATGCAGACGCAGCGATGTCAGAAAACCTATAGGTGCACACACAGAACCTATTCCACAATCAGTCACTAACACTTTGCAAGGCCACAATGCACCATGTTGAGGTCCTGGATCCCAAAAGAAAGGGAGGTAAGGGCGGACACCGCTGGATTTGTCTCGAGTTCAAATAACTGTTCGTTATTTAGAGCATGCGGTTAATGGCGTCACCAAGTAAACCAGTATCCACTATACCGGGCAAAAAGGAAATATCACAAATGTCTGATGAGAAGAAATTATCATCAGACCTTGGGTCGCCAATTGTAGTAAAAACTACTGATGGATGTTAGGTTCATTTATATTTTGTAGATAAGTGTGTTATCAGATATTAATAAAAAGAAGAAAATATCCAAAGCGGAGCTTTTAATAAGTGACTTCTTTACTTTATCAATTTAGAAGAAGCAGAAACAATATGCCAATGCATTTCGGACCTATGCCTGGTCCTTCATCAGGGCGAATTTCTGTAGTACAAGAAAAAAACACAAGCAAAAGTAAACAAGAAAAGACAGTCATGTGGAGTACTTACATAAACACATTAAGCTGATTGCCACAAGTAACTATATCAAGAAGAGCTATTACCTGCAATTGTGTTGTCCTTATCACTTATTCATCATAGTGATGTTTCCATTATCCTCATAATTTTTCATTCATTCACATCAAGCAATAAGTTGCGCCATTATTTCAAGAGTTGAGATATGTCAAAGGTATCCTGTTAGTTCCCGTATGCAATCTCGAGTAAACTGATAATACACAGCTTTGCATCTATGAAACATTTAAATGTGATCATATAAATGAGACTCAAACTATTTGGTCAACATCCAACTGATAACCATCCCGTGGTTGGAATACACGTACCTGATTGTGTGTATAAGTGTATGGAAAATTCGTTGCTAGTCTTGTGGCATGTACTGCTTATTTAAAGACTTCCCTCCAAAGTGAATCCACTATAACAATCCTATCTGCAAGACAGGTTAAATGGATAAAGTGCTTAGTTTTCTTTATAGGCCTGATGTTTCTAAAGGAGACTGACATGAATATTAAAAAGCTTACCTCATAGAATATTCAAACTTTCCTCATTCTTTTACAAGGTGGCAAATGGAAGCCATTGGAACTGTAAGTAATGTGCCTGTTAATTAGATGCGTGTATACCTTCACACTGTGGAAAAAGTGCCAGAACTCTAATGTGCCCGCCTGTCAAACAAAGGAGATCTATGTATCAGGAAACGAATTTGCTAACTTATCATTCAAAAGTCTGTGGACATCAATATACATTAATTATCAGCCTACCTAATGGCATGGTGATAATAGCGAAGACGCAGCTTGTCGCGGTCTTAATCTGGCCGCGAGCTGTTCTGGTAGAGTGCGAGTGTTGTCATAGAAACGCTTTTGTTCAGAGCGTTACGTGATTACGTGATGTTATGCTGATGTTGGTGGAAGTCATGGCAACAAGCCTTCGTAGTCTACTGCTGAATGGACGTGACTACAAGTTTTCTTAAATCTAATTACGGCTGCTAAATGCTAAAGACACTGGGCTGCTGTCAAGATGTGAGCAGGCACAGAATTGCAAATAAAAATAAACTACTGTATTGTACAGGTAAAATCCGAGCGTTATCATGGAAACGCTTGTATATGAAACGTTGCTTAGTAACGTGACGATACACTACTGCTGATGTGTATGATAGCAACAAGACTCCATGGCCTACTGTCATTGCGAATATATGAACGTGACCGTGAGTCTCTCTAATGTACTGACGGTTGCCGGTTACTGGAATGACTATGCTGCTGGTTTGGTATAGGCAGGTACAAAGGTACAATAAATGATAAAAAAAACTACAATCCTTTGCAGCTGTACCTAATGCATCCAGTCCAACTGAAGGTTTAGTCTGAGGGTGTTACTTAATCTGCCCTTCTGTTATAGAAAAAACATCTATTAGATACATTGGGCTATAGGTTAGAAAGATTATAGAAAATGCAGATCAATTAGTAAATATTGCAGGGCTTATTACAGTCATCTGCAAAAACGTAAGTACCAAACCTACTTGTGCAAAACAACAATGGTAAAGTGCAGATAATAGACCTTAAAACCTAATTGTTTAGCTGCAATATGGAAAATAGATATCCATCAAACACAGATCAAGTTCCCAAATCTGGGAACTCCCGTCCTCTGCACTCTATGGGTGGCTCAATAATGAGTCCTATTATTAATTGAGATTAACAGGAAAATGATCAATAATAATTGTTCAATTGCATATGTACACATATACACAGTGACATACACATATACACAGTGACAAAATGTACATTAGTTTAAATCCAATGATTTATTTAGAAGCCCAACGCGTTTCGTGAAATGATTCACTTCTTCAGGGGCAATTTTCATAATTTTTCAAACAATCTCTGAAAAACATGACATTCAAATAAATCCACATTAGAACCAATTATCTCAATGCAGAGTATCTTATATACCTTTACAAAGGTCATCATATTAGTCATATAATAACGCCTAATTTTGTGGATGTAGATCCAAATAGATAAACGCAAATTACGCTCATGCATTTGTTTCTTACTAATAGTCATAGACACACTGTGTCTTGTGTGTACAAAAAAGTCCATCACAAGGTGAATCACATAAAATGTCTAATTTGGTATGTTGAGCTTTAACCCCAATAATCAATTAAGTAATTGCTGTCAAAAGTAGGGCATGTCAGTAAAAAAGAAAAATTACCTATGGTTTTGATTGCATCAGTCATCAAAGAGATAGTTTTACATCATAGAGTAGGTGGGAGGTAGATCATCTGTCTATTCCCGTCAGAATATGCTGAGATCCTATTCGAGAAGTATGCAAAAAAAATATTATTGAAATGGATAGATAGGTGAGAAGAAATAAGAATAGTAAAGGCTATGGCATAGCTGTATCTTACCAGAAAGGGTCTAAGCACAATTAAAAAGTAACTACTGAAGAGGGATCCAGTTTAGTAGTGTGGTCAGCCATTTTGTTCAGCAAAGAATGGGCCAGGGAAACCCCTCATCTGGAAAGAAATCCGAAAAAAAGGGAGGAATTTAATGACCCTAGTGAGCTTAAAGGCAAACAAGTATTAAGGGTCTAAGTATATGTACGTTGTACAAAATAGTGTAGAAGAAAAGAAGAAGAACACTGTCTTCCGGGGAGAGCTGTCTTCTGGCAGGATCCGCTACCAAGGAAGTGACTGGAAGCGGTCCTTAAATACTCGGAAGTGTAGCGATGCAAATCAACGTATTGCGTCGAAAGAACGTGTGACGTCACGGTGTAAACACTGTGACGTCATCACGCGCAAGCGCAATTGCCGTCAATATTGAAATAAGTATGAAGAAAGAAGGGTTGTTGGGGAATGTCCTTGGAAAAGATCCAATTAAAAATTAATGAAAAAATAGGGGGCGATCCTGTGTGTTTAGCAGGAACATGTATATCCCGATGTAAAGTGTCTCGGTAAAAACAAAAGAATTTGTAAACGAATATTTGTTAATGGATGCTAGAAGCAAACTTGACTAGCAGAAAAACATCTGAATGATGTTTAACGAGTAAAAGCATCTAAAAAAGAACCAATAAAACCGGATGATGCGCATAAAAAATATTTTGGGATAATAGTAAGAGTTAATAAATGTGATCCACAGCGTAAGAGTGGTCAAAATATGTGTAAAAACAGGAGGAAATAGTCCAAAATAGAATACATAGAATAATAACAAAGATAAATAGTGTAAAAAAGTCCTGTTGTGTGGGGTACCTCTCAGAAAAATCAGTCGTTGTCATAGTTTGAATTCACACGTCCCATGTACTAAATCTATCTAATCTGTGATGAAAAAATGACAATAATGAAATAAATCACAACATAATCAGAACCAACAATTTTTCACAATTGTTTACAGGGAGATATGATGGAGAAAGACCATTAGTAACAGTGAGGCTGTCTTAACAAAGGCTCACAATATCAAAAACATATCATGAGGGAGTCATCATCAGAAACAGCAGGGTTGTTTAAACTAGAGATTAAGTCTCTGAATAACAGGAACAAGAATCATAGACCTGGGAGGTTGTAAAAAGGTCTGCAAAATATTTAGGGAGGGTTATTATCACCTAGATTCGTCTTACCTCTGGTAAGACCTATAAGAAAGGACCCATTTAGAAGTCTTCGTTAGACCCAATGGGGCGAATGCATCAAGTTTGTGGATCCAGTATTATTCTCTTTGAGCAAGTCTTTTTGCAATGTTTCCTCCCCTGGGTAAGTATTTCATAAAATTCCAGGACCACCCATCGGATCTGTGAGATATTATGTCGGTTCTCCTTGAAATGCCTAAATACTGGTGACTTCTGATTGCCTGTTCTTATATTAGATTTGAGCTTGGTAAGTCTTTCCTTTATTTTTCTTGTGGTCTTGCCTACATAGTATTTGCCACAAGGGCATTTCAAGGCGTAAATTAGATTTTTATTGTCGCAAGTTGCAAAATCTTTTAGAGGAATTTTCTTGCCACTGTTGGGATGTCGGATGTGGTCCCCTTTCAAAATGTTAGAACAATGTTGACAATTAAGACAGGCAAATGTGCCGTGTTTTGGTTTAGCCAGAAAGATTTGCTGTTGACTTTTTTGTTTTTCAGCTCTGATCAATGAGTCTCTAAAGTTCTTGCCCCTTTTGAAGGCCAACATCGGGGGTTCCGGGAATAGTTTGTTGAGATTGCTATCAGACTTTATAATGTCCCAATTCTTTAGAATAATCTTTTTGATCTGAAAGCTTTGGCTTGAAAATTTGAGTGCGTGTATCAGTCTCATGTTTTCATTTCTTGGCTTCTCTTTCAACAGTTCTTTTCTCTCCAAGGTTGCGGTACGTTCAATAGCCAAATTAATAGTATGCTCCGGGAATCCTCTTGTCTTGAATCTTGTTCGCATTTTTTCAAATTCATGTGTCAATTGGGTTGCATCTGACGTGATTCTTTTAGCCCTTAGGCATTGGCTGTAAGGTAGGTTCTGTTTCATATGTGATGGGTGAAAACATGCGTAATGCAGGGTACTATTGGCATCCGTAGGTTTTCTATAGATTTTTGTGATAAACATATTGTTTAGTCTGGCGATGTCAACATCCAGAAAATGTATTTGTGGATTGCCTATTTCCAATGTGAACTGAATCTTTCTATGACACCCATTAAGGTAGACAACAAATTGTTGCAATTCATCCTGTGTCCCATTCCAGATACCAAAAATGTCATCAATAAATCTTTTCCAGAAAATCAGGTTCTTGTTCCAAGGTTCTTTGTTTAGAATAAATCTTTTCTCAAAATGGTACATAAAAATATTTGCATATGCAGGGGCCAACGAGGAGCCCATTGATGTGCCCGAAATCTGGAGGTCGAATTTGTTGTTGAAATGAAAGTAATTATTGTAAAGAATGATATTGATGATTTCAATCGCAAATTGTTTATGTATCAGAACGTCATCATGTTGTAACAAGAACCATTCCAATGAGGCTATACCTTCTGCATGTGGAATTGACGTATAAAGACTGGTAACGTCTAGTGTGAACAAAATGACCTGGGCTTCATTTAAATGTAGTTTATCCAACAGGTTCAAGAAATGCGAAGTGTCTTTTAAGTAGGTTTCCGTCTTTTGTATCAAGGGCTGGAGTGCCTTGTCCAAATATATAGCCAGTGGGTGCAATATGCTTTCCGTACTCGCTACAATGGGTCTGAATGGTGGATCCTGCATATTCTTATGAATTTTAGGTAATGCGTATAGTACTGGAATGACCGGGAACGTCTTGAACAGAAATCCACCAGTGTGATCTGAGATCCAGTCATGATCAACTACTTTGTCAATGGTCTTTTTGATTACCTCTTTAATTGCTGTAGTAGGGTCATTATCCAACAGCATGTATGTTTCTCCATCTCTTAGTAACTTCATACATCCTTCGTTGTACATTGTAGTATCCATCATAACCAAAGCTCCGCCTTTATCCGCTGGCTTCAGAGTGATAGTGTTGTCCTCTGCAAGTTGTTTAATTAGTTTCAGTTGATGCTTCCTTATGTTGATTTTACTGCTGGGGACATATTTGGGGCGTTTAAGATCTTTAGTGGTTTTATGTTTGAATAAATTGATTGCTGCATGGTTTAGTTGAGGGTGAAATGTGCTTTTGTTCTTCATTTCAAGGAACTCATGTTGGTTACGTCGAATGGGAGGTTCAGGTATTGAGTCGAAGAAGACTTTAAGTTCCATTTTACGAATTAGTTTAAAGAGGTTAACTTCTTCTTCGAAAAGAGTTGTATAGGTTGTGTGAATAAAAGAAATTCACAAGTTAAGAGTATCTTCTTGTGCTTTGGTGAGTTGTTTAGAGGAAATATTGAAGATAATACAATCCTTTACTTGTTTTTCTGTCTTTGTTTTCTTTTGCCCTCTGCGGGTCTTTCGCCTCCTTCTAAAAAAGGAGGTGGATCACTGATAGGTACTGTGGGTGTAATTATGTTAGCTGTTTGTGCTTCACTGGGTGGTGTTTGATTTTCACTGGTGCTAGTACTTGGATTGTCGCACTCTCCACTGGTCACGTCTGAACTGTCAGTGTTGTCCTGTTGGTTTGAATGTCTTGATGGTCTTGTTGGTGGTTTTTGAGGTCTTAGATTATTGTAATACTCCTGCCAGGAGTATACAATGTCTCTAGCATAGTCCAAGGTATCCCTTCTGAATTTATGTATCTTCCTCTGTTCGATCTCTTGTTTGTATGACATAAGTTTTTGATTTGAATCTTCAAGAATTTGTTTCAATTCCTCCTGTGTTTTAAGTTTTGAAAGCTGTGATGTGATTTCTTCAATTTCCACATTGATAGAATTCAAAGATTTTGACAGTTCCTCAATTGTTAATAGGATTAAATCCAATGAGCATTTATTTAGTATCTGCTCCCATCTTTTGACGAAAGCCTGGTTTTCTCTACACAATGTAGGCTTAAGATAGACTCTGAGACCTCTGGGTATTTTCTTGCTTTTAAAATATTGGGCTAATGTGGTAGCATGAGGTTTTTGTGAAATTTCACGTCTTATTAATTTTTCCAATTTGAATATTAGCCTTTCAGGGTTGTCATCACTAGCATAAGTGGTCTCTGTGTCTTTAATGAGACCTAGAATTCGATTAGCTTCTTCTTCGCTAAATGCTAAAGTAGTAGCTGATTTGTCAGTTAGTAGATTGATTTTGGAAAATTACATACTTATAGTGATTAATATGTGTGCGATTGATTGGATATGCCAACCCAATAGGATCAAATATATACAAACAATATGTGTGGATCAATCGGCACACCTGATTTTTGTGTGAATATAATAAGTGGATTTTATACAAGGAGATAATGGGCCTCATTACACGGTAGGCGGTGGACCAAGGTGCTATTAGCACCTTGGTCCATGCCGGTAAAATACCGGCACCGCCTTGGCGGAAAGGGGATTTACCGCCCCATTCCAAGGTTGGAGGGGCGGTAAATCCCCTTTCCGCCATTGCCCTTCCCCATTCCCATTTCTGCCCCATAGGGCTCTATGGAAATGGGGAAGGCGCTAATTACGGCACCGCAATTTTGCGGTGCCGTAATTAGCTCCGAGGTCCCTTAGCGGGTTGGATTTTAACGCCTGCAAGAAGCAGGCGTTAAATCCTCCAACCCGCAAAGGGACCTCGTAGTACGGCGGTAAGGGTTAACGGTCACCGTTGCCATTAACGGTGACCGTTAACCCTTACCGCCGTCCGTGTAATGAGGCCCAATGCATTTTAAGGTGCGGAGGAGAAAGATGACACCCCTGGCATATGGGCTGCAAAGACATAAAACACAGATCAAGTTCCCAAATCTGGGAACTCCCGTCCTCTGCACTCTATAGGTGGCTCAATAATGAGTCCTTTAGGTAATATATTCAATTGAGATTAACAGGAAAATGATCAATAATAATTGTTCAATTGCATATGTTCACATATACACAGTGACAAAATGTACATTAGTTTATATCCAATGATTTATTTAGAAGCCCAACTTAGGTAATAATACCTTAGGAAATGATTCACTTCTTCAGGGGCAATTTTCATAATTTTTCAAACTTTTAAAACAATCTCTGAAAAACATAACGTTCAAATAAATCCACATTAGAACCAATCATCTCAATGCAGAGTATCTTATATACCTTTACAAAGGTCATCATATTAGTCATATAATAACGCCTAAAATTGTGGATGTAGGTCCAAATAGATAAACACATATTACGCTCATACATTTGTTTCTTACTAATCGTCATAGACACACTGTGAAACCATCTTGGTTTCCATAGACTGTTCGCGCATGTGCACTGTAGGCTGGTCTCTGTACTGCATGGGTGAAGCAGTGTCTGGCTGTTGTGACTCACTCTTGTGGTCACCATGTGAGTCTGCATTTAGGAGTGAGCCCCATTGCAGGTTTACAACTCATTCTTGGGGACGTTGTGAGTGACTGGTTTCAATGCATGGAACGAGCATTCCTTGAAAGGTCTGTGCACCTCCCAAGCTACACATTGCCGCCTATGGCAGCCATTCAGATATCACACCTTAAAGTGGTGTCGGGTGTTTCCGTACACATGTAGCTCAGCCTTGCCTTCTGGCCAAGTTGTGGGAGTGATAAGGGAATCCACCCCCACTCCACCCGGGTCCATGTATCGTGGTGGCACACAGTACCAACGATCATCCCCCACCCCTGCATACCCCAAGGGTCCCGCACGCAACATTGGCACAAGTTCTATTGGAAAATGGTGCTAGACCCAAACTATCCACGGGTGAACACCATGCCATGTGTGAAGAAAGATCCTTTTCACATCTAAAAATCCACGGCAGGTGGGAACATGACTTGGGCAGAGAACTGTAATTCTATAAAGGAGATAGGTCCAAACTATGCACCAATTATCTCAACCACACATCCAAGGTCCCTGATTACCCAGCACACTACGTCCGTAAAAATAGACTGTATGCTTTGATGTATCAAAAAAAGATCATATAAATGTATTCAAAACAATATATATTCAATGTAAAAACATAAATTGACCCAAAACACAGAACACAGTGAATACTAAAACTAATACCTAAAAAATGTGTCTAAAACATCCTAACACAATTTGACAGACACAAATGACAATACACTAATACATTCAACATTCTAAATGTGTCGTAAAAATGATTCCCGACATGTTTATGTTCTTCCAATTCCTCAAAGGGTGAACATTCCTCAGGGGAAACTTCTGTAAAAATTGTAGACTGCTTCAACACTGTGTAAAGGGGGTCATTTCACACATCACATAAATGGTTGTCAATGCACCTTCACTGGGAATTCTCATCAACGGCGTGCTCTTGGTAGACGCTACACAACATGCACCAATTGCCAGATGCATCTACTTCCACCATGGACGCAAACTGTCGCCTCAATATTCCATTAGAGACACTTCAAATGAGTCTGAATCCAGATGCCCAATTCAAAATTCAAAGGTGCCCAGGGTCAACATATAGCTCAATGTAACATCAAGTCAACATCCAAAACACCATAAATGCGGCGACATCCCAAAACTCCATACGTCAAACGGGGGAGAACTCACAGATCCAAATGACAAAAACCATCCTTCCTGCAACACCAGATTCAAACAAGACTGACAGAACATCCCCCACAGGACGTATATGGCACCTCACTTGCCGCACAAAAGCAACACCCCTACCCAATATGCCTGCCTAAAGTGCTGGCACCAAGACGCCATCTTGAATCACCTGCTCTGGACATACTCGTCACTAGGGGCTGTCTGGGGTAAGTCATGTCTGAAGTGGAATAAGTAACCAGCGCGGCTGGTTTAATGGACCTAGAATTGAATCTACTGAACATTGCTCCTCGTTCTTAGAAAGACATATTCATGTGTACACTTTGGAAGCATGTTAGCTAAACAGGCGATGGTATGCAGTGATAGAATTGCGGCAAAAATGTCACCTGTACAAATAATTGCAGCAGAAATGCTGTGGTTTGACCCGTTAAAGGTGTATGCCATTACACCATTAGAGGGGAGCCGGGGTGTCCCCACTCCCCTTAAATGGTATAATGGGTCCAGGGATTGCAGGGGTGTCCCCCGCATCCTTTACATGGATTGAGGCGGCAAAACCACAACCTTTTTGCCACAATAATTTGTGTCCACAGCCATTTCTGCCGCGATTTTAACACATGGAACCCAGGCAATTGCTTTAACGTGGATGGCATCCCAGGAGCCAAACACTTGGATAAAGGAGATGAAGACACAGGTTATGTGAGGACATGAGGTGTCCCAACGGGCAGGGATGGCGGAGGGTGGTAGTACAATGGACTGGGGACTGTTTCTTCTGCTTGGAATCTATCGCCTATACAGTGCTATGGTTTTCATACATTTCCTATGACAGTGGCAAATGCTGTGTGAATAGCTTTTAATTACGAGGACAGTGTGCAAATATACCAAGTGAGTAATCAAGTGTAGACACCCCCCAGGACTCCCTACAATGGCTACTCTGCCGTCTCTGCCTTATTCGTCACTTTAACTGTCGGCTAGTTTGAAGTTTGCATAAAAGACTATCTTTGCCTTTTTCTTGATTATAATGAGAAATGCATTGCCTGAACAAGTTTATTCTATGCCATGGAATGGAGGCTACTATTATGTACTCCTCTTTTCTTGCTTATTTTATGGCAGCAAGAAAGAAACATCAAACATATTTTAAAAAAATAAGCCTTCCACAATCCTCATGTACACAACTCCTCCCCTTTAGCATTTGCGCACCATCGACTCAGGGTGTTGTGAGAAACTCATGGTGACAACAAGTAAGACAGACACAAGTGAATACAGTTCAAGGGTGTTTATTGAACAATTAATTATGTATGCTGGTTGGAAAAATGCCTATTCTAAACCTAAATCTAAGATGGGTGCAAGTGTCGACCATCAAGTGAAAAGTAAGGTAGTCCTAGTGGCGTTCTGTCAAAATAAAAAGGGACTATACTAAGAAACCTTTTGCCAAATCTCACAACTAATACAAAAAGCAGTGTGGGATAGTTCTTAAGAAAAGAAAGAAGTGTTCTCAAATAATATGTTGGGATGAGGTAGCCGGGGCATCCCTTCCCCACGTTTTGTGCATGGGGTAAAATGGGAGTCTGGAGCACAGTACAGTTTCGGGCTTCTTCAGCATGAGACAACAGTTCCAATGGCAGCTCTTAAGACATACTTGCGAGCTTTCAGCTATTAGGGCTGTCGATGGCCAAGTCTCGTTTCACTTGAAAGTCTCTTGCCTTCGAAGACCTGACGTGTTCAAATGACAAAAACAAAAAGTTCATTTAAACAATGAAAGTTTGTTTCCAATATTTGCTGTTTGATGGGTTTGCCCCTGGGCCCCCCTCTTCTGGGTGCTGAACCTTCTCAATTGCATTCCTCAGTTCACATGGGATGACGACTTCACCCCTGGGTCCCCCTCTTCTGGGCGCTGACCCTTCTCAATTGTAGTCCTCAACCCATCTCAATTCTAGTCCTCAATTTATATGTCAGTTCTTTTCTTAATTGAAGTTTGGATGATAGCTTCACCCCTGGATCTCCCTCTGCCGGGCTCGGACCACTCTGAACTGTCAGTACTCGGGTGATAGCTTCACCCCTAGATCTCCCTCTGCCGGGCTCAGACCCCTCTTCTCTGGCATCCCTCCTTCGGGTTCACTCTTGCCGTTTCTTAGCTTTTGCTTTCACTTTTCTTAATCTTGGGGTAACACCTTTTAACCCTTGGATCCCCCTCTGTCGGGCTCTGACCCCTCTCGATTTTTAGCCTCCCCTCACCGGGTCGATCATGGTGATTGTGGCTCACCTCTGGGTCCCCTTCTTCTGGGCACTGATACTGTAAAGTATAGTGAGCGGGGTGTTGCGGGGGACACCCCTGAAGCCCCCGGTTTTTATTTTATTTATTTATTTTTCTCTGGTGTGCTGCCAGGGTGTCCCCCGCAATACCCCACTCACTTTACTATACTGTAAAGTATAGTGAGCGGGGTATTGCGGGGGACACACCCGCAGCCGCTGGCTTTTTTTTTTTCTTCATTTGGCGGGATTGTCCCTCGCAACACCACGCTCACTACAGTGAGCGGGGTTTGCGGGGCCAATCCCCCAGCCCCAAGTCCAACCCCACCCAAACACCTAAACTCACACCATGAAAAGTTCTGACTTTTGGTAGTCCGAACTTTTCGTGGTGTTTGTTTTAGGTATTTTGGTGGGGTTGGACTTTTAAATTCAGTCAATTCGTCCTATATCGCTCTTCACAGATGTTCAGGAGAGCAGTTTCCCTGTTTCTGGCAGATTTGAAGTCAGATTGGTGGTCATGGAGGGAGCCAACAGAATCGGAATGATTTCTAGCCAGAAAAGATCGATCAGCTGTGGGTTTCTTGAGGAGAGGATGCACAAAGGAGTTCTTCAGAGGAGAGGGGAAAGATCCAGAGGCAAAGGAGAGGTTGCAGAAATCGTCAAGGGCCAGAGCAAGGGTATCTATGTGGTCCATGGTTTTAGAGGAACAGGGATGGGCCTGTTTTGATTAGGCTTTCATAGATCAGACTTGTCTAGCGACCTCATCAGGGGAGAAAAGAGGAAAGAGAAAGAGGGAGGGGGGTAGCTGAGGGAGGGTCAGTAAGCAGAGAAGGAGAGGGAAGAGAAGGGGGAGCAGAGGAGAGGGTGGACAAGATGTCCTGGGTTTTAGAGATAAAGTGAAAGGCAAGGGCATTACAGAGCATCTGAGAGGCAAGAGGAGGGGTGGAGGCTGCAGCAGGGTTGGCCAGCTACTTGCAGATTTAAAAGAGTTTGGCTGAGTTGTTTGATGCCGCAGAGGCTCAGGCTTGAATGTGGACTCTCTTCTTGGTGCGGACAGAGAGCCGGTATTGCCTTTGGAGCAGGCCGAAGGGCCAGTTTGTAAGAGCATGAGCAAGAAGCCCTCCATTTCCTATCAGCCACCCTACACTTAAGTTTAAGTGTAGCAAGGTCAGAGTCATACCAAGAATTGCAGTTGGCTTTGGACTTCAAACAGATCCTCATGACAGGGGCAAGAGCATCGAGAGTAGCAGAAATAGAGGAGTAGAGCAGGGACAGGGCTGTGTCAGGGTGTGAGTCAGCCGCTGTGGAGGAGGAGGGGAGAAGATGGTAGCAAAAGCCTCGACTGACACACGCTTCATGGGCCGGATGTCCGAGAAGGTGTGTGGCAATCTTGGGGTAGTCTTTGCTTGAGGGGAGGAGAGGGAAAGATGATAGGAGAGAAGGCAGTGATCACTCCAGGAGAGAGGAGTGGTGAGGGGGGTAGAGAGCGGGAGCCCAGAGGAGGTCAAGATATCAAGTGTGTGACCAGCAGAATGAGTCAGGCCGGAGGGGAGAATAGAGAGGGAGAGTGAATAACAGAGGTCGCGAAAGAGCATAGATGAGGAACAGGTACAATCAAGATGGATGTTGAGGAGGTCACCAAGGAGGAGGAGTTGGGTGGTTGAGGCCAGGAGGGAGGAGGAGAGGTCTGCCCACTCGGAGAGAAAAGAGGTGATTTGACTAGGGGCCGGTGAAGGGTAGCAATAGTATGAGAGTGGTTAGGAGAGAGAGAGAGCCTGCAGACAAGGCATTCGAAAGAGGAGCAAGTCTGAGTGGGAATGATAGAGGCAGGAATCCACTCAGGGAAGATCAGGGCTGCACCCTTGCGGGCCGGGTGGATCTAAGGGCAGAGAGGATCTTGTAGCCATCAGGGAGGAGAGTGTCAAAGCTTGTGACAAAGCTGGCTGTGAACCATGTCTCAGTAAGAACGAGGACATCAAGGTCAAGCTCTTCTAGGAGGTGGCAGATGTCAGAGGAGTGCTTGACAGCAGAGCGAGAGTTGAGAGTGGCAAGATGAAGACGGTTGCTAGCCTTAAAGACCTTCCGGGGAGGGGTAAAAATCAGAGGTACGCCCTGCGAAGATGAGGAGGGAGCGTGGGAAGGGCCAGAGGAGGAAGGAAAAGAGGGCAAGGTAGCCAGGGGAGGAGAATAGGGGACAGTTGGAGATGAGAGAAAGTTGATGAGGTGAGGGAATCGCCTAACAAAGAGGAGTAGGTTGGCCTGAGAGCCTTGCACCAGGACAGTGCCATTTAGGTAGACATTAATGATGACTCTGAATGAGTCAAAGGAATCCATGAGGACTTCCCAACGTGTTTTGTGCGACACCTTTGGCTATACCTGGTTTTAAGATTGGCTATTTAAACTGCATTGATTTTGATAAAATGTTGTTTCTAGTAACATTTGTTATTTAGATATATGATTTATTTGGCTTGTTTTCACAGAATGTATTTTGGTCAACTGTTGCCCTTTACTACCATCAAATGAGAGTTTTATACACGATATGGCAGACGGAGTGCATTCACTGTTTATGTCTCAACTCAACTGGCTTTGTGTATGCGTAGCATTCAGTGAAACTAAAATAGTCCCGTTACCTAGAAGCTAGTTAGTAAACAGGAACTCGATGTGCACGCACGCCGCATTACGAGCAGTGAGAGAAGCAGGTAAGCGCTCGAGAACAACTAGTGATTCTAGTGATTACATATATTTAAACATGCGGTTACATGTATAACCTAGTACCTCATTTACATTCATTTTCACGACTGCCTAGATTTTCTGGCTCGCATAGCGAAATGAAAGCGGAGATTTCGGCATTTTACAGATCCGCTTACACAACTTTGTAACCATGCATGGTTCAACACGAGACAGGTAACGTGTGCTTCAAGTGGATCTAAGGGCTCAATGGTGATGGAATGCTTATGGAGAGCATGTATTTTATTTGTTTATTCATTGTGTTTTTCCATATCTTTTTAAATTACATGTGCTGACCTAAACTGATAACACCACCAACATGGTATGTTTTCCATTCCATTTCTACGAATACTGTTTATAAACTGCAGATTGACATTACTTATTTTTGTATTCACACGTTGAATATGTTTTGAACTATTTTGGTTCGCCCTGACGAAGGAAATTTTTCCGAAATGCATTGGCTAATGAATCATTATGTGAAAGATGTGTACATGTTGATTGTCGCCTCACTAAGAAACGATTAGTGAACTGAATTCAATATATAAACTATGAAGATAAAATATGACTCTGGCTTAAGAGTTTTATTACAGAAGTGTACTCTGAAAATGTATTTATAAGAGGAAGTATTTTTTTTAATCTTTTTGTATTTACATAACCCAGTTTTGGGTGAACACAGAGAGCAACTGCAGAGCCTGGCATGGTTACCAAGTTTTTTGCTCCACAGACTTCCCAGCATTAATGGGAGAGGGGGAGACAGGACAGATCACAGAGATCATATGAGGGGTCCAGAGATCTGGTGAAGGACCGACAAAGAGGTGTCAGTGAGGGTTTGTCTGGGAGAGGCAGTGGAATAGGTATCAGCGATGGGGAGACCTGGGTTGGAGGCCAGGATATCCTTTTTAAATTTCTTACTACCAGACTTAGTGAGAAGGGAAGTATAGTTTGTAGAGAAGCAATTGGAGTAGATAGGAGAAACAGATAAGGCCACGGGCAGGTAGAGAGAGGAGGAAGTAGGAGAAATATGCAATCACAGTGGTATGGTCACTGGGCTAGCAGGTTGCAATTGAGGACCAAAGTGAAATAAAGAAGAAAATACACCCAAATTTGACTTACTAAAAGACACCCAAATTTGACTTTCAAAAACACACCAAAATTTGACTATGAAAAACACACCTGACTTTCAAAAAACACCCAAATTTGACTTTCAAAAACAGACCCAAATTTTACTTACAGGGTTAAATGAAAAACACACCCAAATTTGACTTACAAAGGCAAATGCTAATGCACAGTAGGTAAAAGAAGTGAGGTATGAATTATAGATGAGTGCTGAAACAAGAGCATAAGCGAGCATAGCAAGGAGAACAGTTGGAACAGGCAGAGGGGAGACTGAAGGTCCATGAAGGGAAAAGAAATTGTAAACGGAAGGAGGGAACTAACCCATGGAAAGGGATGTAGGAGAGTCTTGGTAGTCCAGTTTCATAGCTGAGTGAGCTGGCAGGCCCAGGGAGGGTCAGTTTACGGTAGTAGGCACATTTAGCATCCCGGTAGCGGACAGGGAGTAGACAGGGTCCTTAGAAGTGCTCCTTTGTCCAGTGGGTCGGCTCCTGCCTCCCAGTCCCACCAATTGGCTATTTCAGACAAAGGTAGCCAATGGAGTGGGGACCACGTAGAGCTATGTAGGCAGCATCAAAAACAGCCGGACATTTTAGAAGGGAGTGAGAGATTTCCCAGAATGCCCAAGTCTCAATTGATTTCTTTGCAGAATACAAACCATTCCTTGAACTTGGTTCAAACTTGTCACTTTGCGATTCTCTCTCAACACAGCCTGGTTCTTATCGGTTCTCCCCTCGACTCACCGGCTGTGATAAACTGCTTGGCTTTTGGCTTCTCTGGAGTCAGGGCGAATACCACGGGCGTGGGAGCTTCACTCACTCCTGCTTATCAGCGTAAGCTTGCTCCATGTACCGTTGACATCTGCTGCAAGACACTGGTGCTATTGTTTGTGGTCTTAGGCTCTCGTCCACGAAGGTTCAGCGGGTCTGGGACAAAAAGGGCAAGGTTACTTCTCTCCTTGCCACCCTCTCGATTCCTACTGCCTTCCTCCTTCTCTTGAACTGCCATGCCTGATTACCCGTCTCGTCATACTGTCTGCCGTGCTTGTACTGTGCTCTCTAGCTCCCCCTTTTATCCCTGTGGGGAAAGGAAAGGGCCATCAGGTGTGTGCGATTCTGATTAATTGCCTGACTTTGCCTGACCCTTGTATGGGGACATGTCAGGTAAATGGCTCTGGTGTTAGTCTGTTGTCCTTTGTCTCGTGCGAAAGTGTTCATGTTGGAAAAGGGGGGGGCAGTGGTGTAGAATGTCCTACGTGAGAGGATGGGAAAAAGGTGTCAAAGGAAGGGGGATACTGCGTCTCACCTGTTGGTGTCCCGCTCCCACTCCAGAGGACCCCCTATCCAGGTAATCCTCCCTCACTAGTCCACCCCCAGGAACTGGATCCAATAGCGATGACCATGTCCTGGCAACCTGGATGACAGATCCCTCGGGACTAGCTAGGGAGACACCTTCAGGTTTCTCACAGTGTCCATCTCGCACCCAAATCCTTGCTAAGGGCTGACTGCAATTCCTCCTCTTCTGGCTCCTTCCTGTCCTTGCAGATAAGTATTGCTAATCGGATCTGTGGTTTCAACTACAGAATTACTTTGAGCTTATTTACTTCGAAGTAATTACTTTGAAATTACTTTGAATAATTTATGTATTTGTGGGTTAAGTGGTAAAACGGGGGTGGGAAGGGGTTTGGCATAGCGATAGTAATGAAAGGCCCCCCAATTAAAAAAACAGTCAAATAAAAATGTTGAAGTAATTACCTCGAAGTAAATTACCTCCAAGTAATTACTGTTGGCGAAATGACATGGAACCAGAAGATATAATGTCACAACAATATTGGAATGCGCCCCCATGTGTGGCGGCTCTCTGATCGGATTTCTCTTTGGAAGCAAACTCAGGTTGCTCACCAACCCAAGATGGCACTTGCACGTTTCTGTCGTGTGATGACGTCAACATGTGTATGGGCCTCCTCTCATTCAGACATCCGGAAATAAATAGTCACCAGCCTGGGACTCGGTGCGTTGCCATTCGGTTCGTTTTGCTGTGCGCTTTGTGCTTTGGTTAATTCTTGCTTCGGCGCTCCTCAACGTACTGTCCTTTTCCTGGTTTCCGTCCTTCCTTGGTTCTCACGGTAACCTGCCCGCTCCTCCCCTTCCCCGCTGGCTGTCAGCTGTTTTCCCTTCCCGGTTCCTGCTCCCTAGATGCTTTCAAAGGCTTGCCCGCATTAGCGTCCTGCTCCTCTCCGCTGATCTCCGTGTCAGCTGCTTTTTCCTGGAATTCTCACAGGTTTGCCCGCTTCTGCTTACCAAAGTCTCCCGCTGGTTCTCCCATTTTACAGCCATCATCCTTCCATCTACACGGAGCCTTCCTTGGAATTCTCTGCAGCTGTACCTCCGTGTTATCTTCCAGGAAACTCGCTTCAGCTGGAGTCATCACTTGAAACATCTTTCTTCCTGCGAGGCTTCTTCTTTCACCTTGGGGTTTTTTCCCCCACAAGGGGGATTTTCCCTGGGACCTGGCTCTCTGGGTGGCCCCAGTGCCCACCTGATATCTAACATTTGGGCTGCACGGTGGCTACCTGGAAGGACAGACCTTACCTCTTCACGTCCAAGGATTCCAAGTCTAAAGAGGTAAGGGCTGCCACTGACAGATACCTTGATATATGGAGATGTGTTGAGATTGCTCTAAATCTAAACCCAAGCGCATTTCATTTGTACCCAGGGTTTGTCTCAGTTTCTCCTCACCACGTTCCAGAGAGATTCCCGAGGACTACAACAATGCAGTCATTTATTTTTTGTATTCATATATTGGTTTAACGAAAAGTACATACAACTTCATAAGACAAATAACCTCATACACTCATTCAAATGATAAGACATAAAGTGCATAGTAATAGAAGTATATAAAAAAACATTAAAGTGCAAGAGCATGAAGTTTAAAATTTGATTAAAACACAATTAGCTTACTTGACAGAGATGGATTGGGAGTCTTCAAACTAAAATATAAGCGGCACTCTTGTTAGCGCCACACTTTCACCTAATAGAAGGCAAGAGGTTACAAGCACCAGGTCAAATATCACCTATTATTCCGACTAGCGCCTTAGCAGCGTTTCACCCAAATGTTTATGACATACTTTTATGACGTTAACTGCCAACAAGTAGATATTCTGTTGTTTTCCACTTAACACTCTGCCCCAAAGTACCTAATCAACTGACATATGTGTACCTCTCTGGAATTGTGTAGAAAAACAGAGGGTGGGTGAGGTGCGCACTCTGGTCCCAGTGTTAGACCTGCTGCATTTCAAGTTGCTGTTCTCCTCCAAGTGCTTTCATGTCTCTAACAATCACCAGGGAGGCTGTCTTTTCAGGTGTTACAAATTTGTCTCAATAGGTCTCAAGGAATTGTGGTAGCTGTAGTCTGTTTAAGGTAACCAGGAACCAACTCCCCTCCAAAAGCACCATTTTTTTCCTGGTGGGGCATGGTGACCCCAGTGCCGCTGCCTCTAACCACTGCCTCTAAAGCCCAGGACTTCTGAACCAATTTTGTAGAAAAACAGAGGGTGGAAAAACCTCTCTGGAATTGGCCTAGAAACTTGTTATGCAGTCATTGCGCCCGTTGGCGGCACACACGTAGGGTCTCATTTTGGAGTTCCCAGTAAATTGCGCAGCAGGTGACCTGCTACGTTTGCACGTTTGCGTAGGCAGGTCCCCTCCACTAAAATGTCAACATTTGCACAGCAGAGTGCAAAATTGAAGAGCAGAAATGTGATGTACACGCTTGTACACCGCCCTTTCACACTCTACCGTGCAAGTTGAGTGAACGCTGCCTGCCATATACGCATGGCAGATAACGTTATAATCAATTCCTATGGAATATGCCTGCTTTTTCTTGCATAACATGCATGTTGATTCCATAGGAATCGAAGCATTTGCACAAGCATGAAAATACACGCGGCGCAAATGCGTGGAGCATTTGTATGGGGGAGAGGTAAGGGGAGGGGAATCATAACTTAAATCCATGACTCCTCTCCACCATTAAAATGAATGAAAATGAGCCATGATGGAAATGCTTAAAAGCCCTTGGTGGGCCGTAGTGTATATCAGAGATCACTTTGCTGCAACAGCGGGTAGAAGGGCAGTCCTGAGCCACATTTCTATTTCCAAAGCATAATTAAATAAAAAGTACAGATTTAGTATGAAGTTCATTCAGGAGCAGGAAGAGGATCAAGAGCCCATACTGGTGGACCCAGAGAGAGAGAGAGATGAGGTGGATACCTGCCAATAGAATCTGGTCCACTTTACTGGTGAAACAGTGTTCCATGCTATAACATCCTCAGTTGGACCCTCAGTAGCAAAGGTAATTAATTCCTCCATGAGTGCTGTGGCAGTCAGCATCGATCACTCCGTATCAGAAGCAGTAACTAAAGGACTGGCAAGGGGCTCTAATAGAAGTGGTGATGTGGGCATTTTGGACGACATCCTATAGGGTATATCCTTTGATGAACAGTCCAGCTCTGCCAGGACTGGGGCCCTGCAGAGAGTGTCCTTGACAGGTGATCAAGGTTCACCCCAATCCCCCTTGATGGAGGGGAAGCCCAATATCTAGTTAAGAGGGCAAGATATGGCCAACCCCTTCTCTCAACACCAGGAGACAAGTGGTGGAAACTCCCGACTTGGAAACAGGCCATAAATACACCCCCTCTAGCAAGTATCCTTACATGTTCCCACACAAATACCTGACATTCCTGATGACATTCCAAGCACCCCGGGAGTGGTTGACCCCACGAGGGAACCTGGGCTAAACCCTTTTGACTTTGCCCATTCCCACTCCTCAAAATGGTTTCCACTCCAGCATATGGAAAGGTTTGCTAATCTAAAAAGTTGTTTAATATTTCCCATAAGAAGATGAATGTCTTCAACCTTCTATGGCAGGGAACCAACATGTTAATGCCATTCTTGACTCAAAACGGACAATGTTTTTTTCCCACTCTGGGAAGGATGCATCCAGGCTTATAAGGGTAGTGCTACCTGCCAATGCTGATTACTTAATACATTAGGTGTTTTATTAAATATCCTGGATTTAGCAGAATAAGACAGGGAAACTGAGGAGCCATAAGATCCAGATTTCATTAGTGGCTGGGCTCAAAGGGCATTTAATTTTCTTGGAACGCTAATGCACCCATAGCACAAGAAAGGAAGAAGGGTTTATTGATGAAAATCAAGCCCAAATGTGTAGGATTAGTAGATTCACAGTCTAGACAATGGACCCTATATGCGAGTTATTTTTTGGCAATAATACTTTAAAAGGAATTGAGAAATTTGTATCCACAATCACAGCTCTGAATAAGTCACAGGGATCACTTAAACAGAGTTTTCAGACTATGGTCTCTGGAAGAGCACAGCACTACAGGGGACGCCCATCGGGCCGGGTACAGCAATCCAGACCTCTTGGTAATGCAAGATCCTTTGGTCAAAAGGTTTAATGCAATCCTCCTATCCCAGAAGTAGTCAATATTTTGTTAGCAGTGGGGATGTCATACTAGGAGAGGAGACAGTATACCCAACTTTCGATGTGAGAAACCCTTGGGATTCCACATAGAGTGCACACACCTTCCATTCCAGAAGAGAATGCCATGCTTCCATCAGTTGACTCAGGAGTAGCATTGCCTTATTTCTCAGGACATACAGCAGTTGTGTCTCATGAAAGCAATAGAGCAAGGGAACAGGTCAAAATTAATTAGGGATTTTGTCCTATCTTCAGTCCGAAATGTCTCAGGTGTGTACTGTGAGGGGTCAGTAATCAAATGCTCAGACCAACTTTTCTCTGAATCTGCCTCAGTTTGATCGGAATCTACTAAATACATTGTGGATCCCCAGTTTGTATCAGCGGATTCCGATCCCACCCTGACACCATATGTGAGGGCTCACTCACTGCAAGGCCCATGAATGTAAGGCTAACGTCTGTCACGAGCCTGCCCTGAGACTTGCCTGAGGCCGAGGACGGATCCCCTGCCCATTTCGACCCTCAACCCCTCCTAAGAGCCCCACTACAATCCGTCCAGAGTCCGGAGCTGCGGCGCTTCATTGAGACCCTGATCAGCGGTAAGCCCTGCTCGAACGTGGATGCACTGCGCACTAATTTGCTTTCCGACTATAATTGTGTGCTCCAGATTTCACAATGCTGTAGTGCAAAACCCTTGCTGACTCTATTACTTATGTAATACCCTGCATCCTACTGTCCTTCAACCCAACGTGACTACTTCTTTGACAATGTAACCACATCCTACGGGTGTCCTAAGTACCACCTGTTGCAACCAGTCTGTTGTATGTCGTTTCCAGCCCACTCTTTCTGGGTTTCTACCGCATAGCGCCCAAGCAATCTACGGCCCCTGTATCTTTGTTTGCAAACTATAGTCACTGCCGGAAACTGGTCTACTGTACTCTTGCATATGATAACTGCCACTTTGATCCTTACACTTGGCGCAAATGTTTACTGCCTCGCCAGCCCATAGCGTGTAACTTTGATCCTCTAAATCCTCCTTTGCCAATGTATGCTTTTACAGTTAGTAAACTTAGTCTTGCATTTGTGATACCACATAGTCTGCCATTTGTATGCTAAATTTACTGTATTTTACCATATTTCCACACCCTCTTGCACCCTTGCTCACGTATACTTGAACCTACATTGAACAAGTCCGTTGAATTGCATTGCTAGGCTTTGATGTTGGCCTATTGCCGAAATTAGCTTACTGTGCTGCCAGGAACACTTGATTTGTGCTGTTATTCACCTGTTAAACCAACCTAACTAGCCTATAATTACAATGTTACAGTCTGCACACTTGTACTATGTTGGTATACCTATCCGAACAAACTAACTGAGCAGCTGTGCCTATATGATTTAGTCCAAAGTGTCCTTATGCCCATTCATTTGATCCAGCCTACTGCCGACCAGTGGCTATCTTGAATTCTCTATTGCTGCTCGAAGGACCCTTCGACGAACCCCCCGTCTGCTAAACATGCACACCATTACTTATAGCCTTTGCGCAACCAGTTTACTTTGCATAACCAGCCTCCTTGCTGCCGTACAACCCTTACCCAATCCGACCACAATGGCAGTAAATAACATTCCTTTCATCAGTCATCCTGACTATCTAACCATCTTAAGACCTGACGGAAGAATCCCTTGCACCATAATACACAGAAACCTTAGACTCCGAGCCAGACTAACTAAATTACACAAACCACTTACAAGATCATTACCCCCGACCAATAAGAAAACCAACCTCCCGACCAATAAAAAGTCTAACACTACCAAACATGCCACTATCTTGCCTCCTCTGCACGCCAATTCTAAGCAGCAGTCTGGGCATTTATCAAAGATAGTTGATTGCATACAACCAACTCTTCGCCAGGCCACAGCCTTATTGGAGACACACCCTCTTAAAGGAGCCCTCATAAATGCCAGATCCCTGGTTGCCCACGCAACAGATATCTTTGACAAGATACTAGCAAGATACTAGCAAACAATCTGGTTACATGACGCTGCAGGACCATTGCTATCGTTAGCCATCCCAGATGGCTACACAATACTGAAACAGGACAGAGATGAAACCTGAGGTGGCAGTATCGCCATCATATCGAGATCAAACCTCTCTCTGAGATCGACCCCTCCACTAATCTTACAATCCTGCAAAGACCTTACAGCTAAACTCCCCCTAATCAACTCTCAGACCCTTACCATTCACTTAATTTACAGACCACCCGGTCCACTCGGGACCTTTGAGGAGGACCTCCATGCCCTCCTCTCCAACAACCTCAAACTACCACCCAACTACTCGTACTAGGGGACTTTAATCTAGGCTTCAAGGACCCAGCAGACAAAAACGCTACCACCATAGCCAAAAGTTTATCAGAATTAGGCCCTTCCCAAAAAATCAACATACCCACCCATAATAAAGGGAGAGCCGTAGACCGGGTGGCTGATCATAACTGCTCTGCCACCATCACTTCTATCTCTCCGCAACTGTGGACAGACCATTTCCTTGTGTCTCTCACACTAGCCACAACTAGACCACTCCCAACGGTCTCACCTCCTACCGTCCCACCTTGCCTAACAAGGAATCAAAAGAATATTACAGTGGAGAAAGTGATGCCTGCCATTCTCCCCACTCTTAACTCTCTGGCTGACAGCCTAGACCCAGGTACATTGGTCCACGAGTACAAAAAGATTATGCTTCGTACTCTCGATAAAATTGCTCCTCTCAAACTCAGACCCAGCAAACCTAAAGCTCATCTAAATAAGTGGTTCACCCCCCAGCTAAAGGATTTATGACTCCTCAAAAGGAAATGTGAAACCACCTGGAGACTATTCCCATCAGATGACAACAAAACAAAGTTAACTAAGATCTCCTCACAATATAAAAATGATATCTGCTTGGCTAAACGTAACTCATACAACAAACATATTTCCAACGCCAATTCCAGTATGAGGGAATTATTCTCCATATTAAAAGAGCTAGAGTCTCCCATTCCCACACCAGCTACTTGTACCAAAAATAAAAAAAACATGGTGCTCTGACATTCAACAGGCACTATCCAATACAGTAATCACTCTCTAGAACAAAATAGCCCCAAAAAAAGCTGCCCTCAATATGCCACAACAATCTCACAAACTCACACCTCTGACTAATGAAATACTATCAGGCCGTCCCGCTAGATTCCACTTCACCAAAACAACCACACTAGAGGTAGAAAAAGTTATTCTTTCACTCAAACCGTCCAACTGCCCAGGAAACCTTTGCCCAGCTCAGATTATAAAAGATGCTGCAAGGGGCGTGGCTACGAGGGCCATGTAGGAGGACGTGATCTGGAGGAGCTCCCGAGATCCTGAAATGATCCGGGCGTAAAAGTGCGCAACGATGGGCCGATGACTACTGAAAATATACATGTCGGTGTGTGAATGAGTGGACCACGCTTGGTGAACTTTTGGACGGTGTAGGAGGAACGGCGACAGAGTTCTGTGTGGAAAATACAAGGAACGCCGGAGACAAAAGACGACACAAAATGGCCGACCAATGTCCGGAACAAAGGAAGGAGCAGGCCGCACGGCGATAGAGCGAAAGAGGCGTACTGGGTGCGCATTTGTCACTTGTGCAGAATACAGGTCCTCTGGGTCATGTCTAATAGAACGGTGAGGCCAAAGGTGAAGCAGCCCACCCTGGACGACTTCGCTAAGTCGTCACCTGGTCAAGAAAATACCAAGAGCAAGGATAAGTCGCCTGCAGGCAGCATGACGGCAACAGGCACCAACCAAGAAGTCCTAGCTGCGATTGCAGACTTAAAGACGGCCTGGGAAGCCAAACTCAAACTGGCCGTCACTGAGCTGAAAACGGCACTGGACCTTAAGGTCGGAGAGGTGCAGGCGGAAGTTAATCTACTCCGGCAGGACGTTAGGGCCTTGGCGGAGCGTACGGAGACCCTTGAGAAGGAAGTGAGCCCGAATACCGCGGATTGACCTCCCATAAGGCCACATTGCATGCCCTGATACAGAGAGTGGGCAACTTGGAGAGCAGAGCGGAGGAGGCAGAGGGACGCGCCCGACGAAACAACATCCGTATCATGGGCCTGCCGGAGGGATTGGAGGGCCACGATCCCACAGAGTTCATTGAGTCCATGCTACTGCAAGAGATACCCGGAAGTGCCCTATCTCAAGGATTTGCGGTGGCGCGGGCACATAGAGCTCTAACAAGGAGGACGCCGCCAGGAAACCCACCTAGGCTGGTGATAGCCAAAATTCTTAATTACCGGGACCGGGAGAGGATATTGGAACACTTCCGCAAGGGAGGGACGATTATACGAGGAGCGGCAAACATCACGGCCTACCCGGACTATACCCTGTCGGTGCAGCGTGGCCGCATGAACTTTGGGACGGTAAACCGGAGACTGAGAGAGGCGGGCCACAAATACATGTTGCTGTATCCGGCAAAACCAAAAGTTATACATAAACACAAAACTTTGTTTTTTGAGACCCCGGAGGATGCCATGGGATGCCTCGATGCGTAGGGATGTCCCCAGGAATCTGGAGTTCGGATGGAGAAAGAGCATGGAAGAGATAAGTAATGCACGAGGAGGATGTCACAAGATGGCGCGGCATGGACCCATGGGACTTGAATATAGTCATTTGCGCAACCTTCAGCAGAGGAGGTTAGACTGTTGCACTAGAGCACTGTAATTATTATTGAATTAATGGGAGCCTTGCAGAGCGGATCTCTTTACCTCACAGTATTCTTAGCTAAGTGGCTATTAGGGCGACTTCACCCTACTGGGCTCTGGGCATTGTTTGGTGCTTTCAGGACTAGATGTGGGGGTGCCTGAGTTCCGAGAACGGAGCTGGGCAACAGTTGGGGTGTGTGGAGTGGGGGAAGGGAGGGCGGGAGGGTGGGGAGGGAAGTTGGGAATTTGTTGTGTACATAGTTATGGGTAGTTTGAGCTTGTACAAGAAGCTACAAGTAAATGTGGAGAGCTGTATCTGTATCACGTGGGCGAAGGTGATTCGCTACACGGAAGGGAAGAGGACACTCATGAGCTATGGGGGACCTTAAGATCATGACATGGAATGTCAGGGGACTCAACAGTTACTTAAAAACAAACAAAGTCATGATGTACTTGAAAAGACAGAAAATTGATATTGCGTTGTTGCAGGAAACACATCTGACCCAGCAAAAACTGGAACTGGTGGGGAAGAAGTGAGAGGTACTGTAGTAGGCTCTCCGTATTCTGCCTATGCTAGGGGAGTGCTGGTCTGGGTAGCACCGCACGTTCCGCTCCAACTTACACGAGAGCTGGTGGACACGGAGGGGAGGTTGGTCATATTAAAGGCTCTGGTGGAGAATAGAGAGGTGTGCATTATAAATACGTATGCCCCCAACCAAAATACTGCAGCATATTTTAGAACCCTGTGTACTCATCTGGGCGCATGTATGGGAGGGGCGGTTATTTGGGGAGGGGATTTCAACTACGTGCTCAACCCCAAGGTAGATAGATCTGATGATAAGATTGGTAGGCCCACCCCAGCAGCCAGGGTATTGCAGACATTACTCGACGACTTCGGGCTGGCAGATGTTTGGAGGCTGAAACACCCTAATGAAACACAGTACTCGCATTACTCAGCCCCGCAACAACTGCATACGAGACTTGATAATTTTTTTGCCACGCCGGATGTGGTGATAGAGACCACCCAAATAGATTACAGAGCGAGGGTCCTGTCGGACCACTCGCCTCTGGTTCTGAGCTGGCAGCACTGCCGCCCCAGGGCGCGGATACCGACGTGGCGCCTCCGGGCGGAGGCGCTCCGGGACCCGGTCTTCAGGCAAGATATCAGGGAAGCGATCACACAGTACTTTGAGGAAAACACAGGTAGTGTGGACTCAGCGTGCACGCTCTGGGAAGCCTTCAAGGTGGTGTTGCGGGGAGCTGCTATTGCTAAATTAAATTGCCTACAGGGTGGGGTCCTAACGGAATTAGAGAAAGCGGAAGTGAAATTGGAACAGGAAAGCAACAAGGCAGGAGGTGATGCGGAACTTGTACTCGAACTACAGCAGCGGTGTGCAGAGCTTTGGGAAAGGCTCTGCAACCTTAATTATAAAAAGTATGTTGAGAGGCAACATGCAAGTGGGGATAAAACTGGCCGCTTGCTGGCATGGTTATATAAGAGCGAAACCCCCAGGCCCCCGATTAGGACGATAACTAGAGAAGACGGGGAGGTAGTTGACACCCAAGAGGGAGTCAACGAGGCATTCTTAGACTATTATAGGACATTATATGATATGAGGACAGAAGAGGGGACAACCGTGAGGAGATCAGAGAAACTCTAAAAGACATGGAATTACCTAAGATTAGTGCTGAAGAAAGGGAGTAGCTGGACGCACCGATTACCTTAGAGGAATTGGATGAGGTGGTGAAGCAGCTGCCCACCTGTAAGACCCCGGGCGCGGACGGATTCCCTAGCGAGTTTTATAAAACATATAGAGAGGAAGTACTCCCCCCTATGCTAGAGATGCTCAATGAGTCTTTTGAGATGGGCCGGCTGCCGGAATCGCTTAGAGAAGCGTTAATTGTGCCACTTCCTAAGCCCAACAAACCAGGGCATAGCTGCGGCTCCTATAGGCCTTTGTCAATGTTGAACCAGGATAGCAAGATATTGACATCGGTCCTGGCCAATAGGCTGCGTAGAGTTATTAGCAAACTGATACACCCGGACCAGACAGGTTATGTCCCCAGCAGAAATATAACCCACAACCATAGGCGACTCCACCGGGTGATTGAAGAGGGGAACAGGAGCGAGGGGGAAATGGCGGTTGTGTCCCTAGATGCAGTCAAAGCTTTTGACTCAGTGAGGTGGCCATGGTTGCTGGAGGCCCTGAGGGAATACGGGTTGGGGCCGGGCTATGTTAGGTGGGCAAAATTGCTATACAGTGAACCACTGGCCAGGGTGCGCACAGGATCGGTGATATCTGAGAGATGGCAACTTAGCAGGGGCACCAGACAAGGGTGCCCCTGGTCCCCGATGTTATACATTCTAGCCCTGGAGCCCCTGGCAGTGTACCTCAGACAACAATATGACATGATAGGTATTGAGGTAGGGGGAGAGAAACATTTAATATCCTTGTATGCTGACGATTTGCTACTATATCTGAAATATCCGGAAGAAAATCTTCAATATATTCTAGAGGTTATGGAAAGGTATGCAGAACTGTCCGGCATAGCGGTGAAACCCCAAAATTCGCGCATGTTCCCATTGGGGAGCTACAGAGGAGCCCCTCTGGAGCGGTTGCCAATGTTCTCTGTACCATGGGCGGCTGATTCCTTCCGCTACCTCGGAATAAATGTGTATCACACGATAGAGGAGGAACACTTGCATAATACCGGGGTGGCTGTGGGAAAAACCCGAACAAGTATGAAGTTTTGGGAGAAGTTGCCGCTGGGGATGATGGGACGGGGGGCGATGCTCAAAATGGTGGTCCTGCCCAGGCTGTTACATTTCTTCAGTAATATACCGTACTTGATACCCAAAAAAGTTTTTTGCCAAACTGAATAGCATGTGCAGAGACTTCCTGTGGCATGGCACTCAAAATAGAGTATCGCTATGGAAGCTGCAGAACTTTTATGACAGAGGGGGCATTAAGCTGCCAAATTTTGAGGCATATTATGTGGCTGGTCAGTTGCAATATGTAACCAAATGGCTTTCAGATGAGGTAATTCCTGAACTTAGGCTGTTTGGACAGGACTGCACTCCGTTTTACCTAAAGGAGATTATTTGGTTGCCCAGACCTGAAATGAAAGAACGCCTGGGTATGATGTCGCTTGGGTGGAAGATGTGGCGTAGAGTATGCCGACTGATGGAGAACCCGTACCCGTGTTCCCCACAAGTGCCGCTAGTGGCCTTAGCAGGGGAAGACAACCAACTAAGAATGATAATCAGGACCTGTTGGGAATCGGTCAGGCTGGTCACATTGGGAGATGTGTGGCAAGAGGGGACCATTAAGGAGTTCAAAGAACTGGGGGAAGAGGCAGGCTTGCACAGAGGCCAATATGTCACGTATCTTAGGCTAGTCCAGATTATTCGTAAAACCTGGCAGGAGACTGTACTGGCGGAGGAGCCAGACGCCATTATGGGGACAATATATGACACACCAGAAGGAGGTCACGAGATCTCTAGATTATATGAGATGGTGATGACCCCGGTGGGGAAGGATTTGACGCATTTGAGGCTGGACTGGGAAGCGGAGGTGGGGGCACAGATGACTGATGGGATGTGGGAGCGTGCTATGGGATACCACAAGAAAGTGTCCAGAAACGCCAGATTGCAACAAATACAGTTATACATAACGCATAGAGCCTATATGACCCGGAAGAGAATATCTAAGTTTGTAAATGCAGGAAGACAAGCATGCCCAAAATGCGATAAAGAAGACGCTGATATGACACACATGTTCTGGTCCTGCCCAGTGATTGAAGGTTTTTGGGGGGAAGTGGCACAAAAACTAGCAGATAAAGGGGTCACCCTCAATATAGATACGGCCTGGGCCTGCCTGTTGGAAGGGTTTCCCAGACCACGGAATACTAAACATGTTGGGAAACTGAGGGACCTGGCATATGTGCTTGCAAAAAGAAGGATTGCCATGGGCTGGAAGCAGCGCCACAAGCCACGGGTTGTGGTATGGTGGCGGGATTTGCAAAAATGGGCGGAGGCTGAAACGGTAGTATGGCAGGAGGCATGTAGCAAGTGCGGGGAAGAAGAAGTGGATAACCTGATGGCATGGAGAGTATTAGTAACAGGACTGTTTGGCACAGTAATGGACTCCGGAGCTTCGGAAGAAAGTGATACCCGGCCGCATGCAGCAGATACAGAATGAGAAACGCAAACAAGCTCTTGAGGGGGGAGGGATTGGGGGAGCAGTAGTGCGTATTAATTGATGTTCATGTGTCTGTCGCAGATAATAATGCTGCTAGTTTGGTTTGTATTGTTTATTTGTTTCTAAAATAATAAAAACTTTTTATTAAAAAAAAAGATGCTGCAAGAGATCTTGCCCCTTTTATCTCTAAATTGATCAATGCTTCCTTTACAACTGGCACTATTCCCACCAATCTGAAACAATCCTGGGTACTGCCACTGCTAAAGAAACAAACACTAGACCCTGTCATAACCACTATCGTCCCATCACGATGGTACCATTTCTGCCCAAGATACTTGACAAGATTGCCTACACCCAGATCCAAAAATATTTGGAACCCCACAAGCACCTGGGAGCAAGACAATCTGGATTCCGTCCCGTCATGGGGCGGGAACCGCTCTCATCGACTTAAAAAGTCGATGAGCTAAGAGACAAAGGTAAAACAGCCCTCCTCCTACTGTTAGACCTCTCAGCCACATTTGACCTGCTGGATCACAAGGTCTTATGCAGCCACCTGAACTCAGCAGCCAACTTTTCCACAGAGGCTATCATATGGATAGAATAATTTCTGATTGATAGAACCATGAGGGTCTTCTCCCCCTCAGCAGCGGCCGACCCTGCCCCTATCATGTGCGGTGTCCCCCAGGGTTCCTCTGTCTCCCCGACATTGTACAATATATTCACCAAGCCCCTATTCGACGATCTGGACCTTCTGGGTATCACCTACACTAATTATGCAGATGATAATCAGATTCTCCTCCCACTTTCTGGAGATTACAACAAGGATTTGGCAATAGTGAATAGAGTGTATCTCATCCTCCAGGCATGGATGGCCACTCACGGTCTATGCCTGAATGATGACAAGACGGAGCTCATCATCCTGGGCACCCACCTTAACCTCAAATAATTAGGCCAGGAATATTCCTCATTTTCCATTTATGGGAACCTTTATTAAAGTGGCCAAGGAAGTAAAAACCCTTGGTTTCTATGTTGACTCCACCCTCTCCCTTGATAAACAAGTGAAATCCATGGCCTCTACTACTGCCTACACGTGCAAGCTCATTAGGACCGGCAAACCCTTCCTATCGAACGAAAGCTGCATGATCTTGGCCAGAGCTCTAATACTCTCTAGGCTGGATTACTGTAACGCTCTTTACATTGGCGCCAACAAAGACATTATCCAAAGGATACAAATCCTCCAAAATAATGCATTAAGATCCGCTCTAGGTATTAATAGACGAGTACACATCTCTGTGACTAGACGCCAAAACTATTGGCTTTCGACACGTAACAAAATCCTTCTAAAAACTGCATCCCTGACTCATAAAGCATTAAATAACGCTGCCCCTGGCTATCTTGCAGATAGATTACATAGAAAAACATGCACCAGACCCATGTGAACCAACAGCGCCAATTGCCTCACTGTACCTAAATTTAGACTCACCAAGGTTGGCGGTAGTAGCTTTCCCGTAAAAGCAGCCAAACTTTGGAACTCCCTGCCACACCATCTTAGAGAAGACCAACCCTACCTGAACTTCAGACAAAATTACTCCAACCTACTCAAATCCACTGACCTTTAGGATGGATCTCTGCACTCTATACCTAGGATGTATAAATATTTGTATTGGAATGCTTGTATTACCTGTTTACTAGGCTTATGTATCCTACCTGTTCACAATTTGTATATATGTACTACCTGACCTTGCCTCCTGATACCATGTAACTCTGTAACCTTGTAAGCTTTGCACTGTCTTTCTGCTGCGCCCTGATAGCCTGGGTCTGGTGTGCATTAGAAATAAATAAACAAACACACAAAACAAACACCTGCTTGTGTTTTTCTCAGAGTTGAACATTTTATTAAAAGAAAAACAATACAAATAAATCCTCACTACTCTATCAGCGAGTTCCCTACCTAGTCTAAGAACTAAGAGGATCACTCCCAACATAAACCAGACTGGCCTCGCGCTAAACAACAAACCATTAAGATAAATCATATATAACATTAATGAGGAAATACCAAACCACCAGTAATTTGGATGACTTTTAGCTGCCTTGGGTAAATCCCTTCCGCAGGATTGTTCAGAGTCATTTTTCCCAAATGTTCAATACATGAACAACTTCTTCTTCAACAACGTTCCAAGTGTTTATGACCTCTGCAGTGTCTTTGGTATAATTGTCAGAGTGTCTCATCTTATGGGGTTGCTGTCCTCCTGACAAGCACCCTTCTACCACTGTTACTGTGGGAACAGACTCCTGTGCTCCACAGTATGCCACTGCGTCAGCCAGCTTTAATGTAACTTCCACTGACAGTATCATACACAACACAGTTCTGGTATTTCTGCTTCTGCTTTGTAGGTTATGAATATTACGCAATTTAAAAGACAAGACACTTTGACCTCCACAAGTAGGCAAGGCACTCTTCTTTCCTATGCTGTAAGAAAACAGCAGTCTCTTTGCCTCGTCTATCTGCCTTACTGCCACCAGTATAATCTGCCCTTGCTTTCAGACTGCCTTTCTCTCAACTTCAACAGCCTCGGCATTACAGATTGTTAACTTAATCTTCTTACAAGCACCCAGCTCCCTTCCCCAGCTTCATTCACACCTTCTTGGTTCCAGTAGATGTGTTGCCACACTTCCAGCTTTGAATAACAATATCACATTTGTATTAGAGGACACTGGACGTTTAACAACTTTAACAACCTGAAAATGGAGGTGGATAGATTTTAACAGGGCGGATTTCACTATATAAAGGGTTCTCCGCTTGGCTTGGGTAATGCGTGTTCTTCTCATCAGTTTAATAACTTCCTCATTTAATGAATACTTGTTCTTGATGTTACAAGATTCAATCTTCAAAAGAGAATTAAATGTAGGCACAGCAACCACTCTTTGAGGAAGATCTTTAACTTTAAAGAAACATCATTAATTGTATTCCCACGTAGTAACGCAGAGATTGGCTTTGACTCCGGTCAGGAACTACAAGTGTTCACAATCAACCTCTCTTTGATGTGATAAGTCTTGTAACAATTTGTGAGTCAGCTTTAAAGTTTCTGAGTGATTTGGAAAAGTGTTTCCCTTCTTTATTGGAGACACGTGACCACTCCGGTAATATTTTATAGTTTAACAAGAGGAAATAAAAAGCTTTTCATTATACGTGAGCACCCTGACTTGCATTACAAGTGCCTGTGATATATTTCCATTGTTAACAGGACTCTTCACAATGATGAATAGTTTCTACTCACTCCTACTCTTACGTGAGTTAATATAGAGCTGGTAACAGTTAACAGCAAGATTTTCAGAGTGAACGTAAAAACGGAGCTTCACTCACTCGCTCCAGGAACACTGCCGTTGCGGGGTGTTTCCACTTCCCAACTTCTTCTCCTTCTGCTACTGAATTAGGCACACTTGGGGCCCACACCCCTCGGCAGCATGGGTGTCTCCCATCCGGCTTTGTCAAAAGGGAGTCTCCTTCCCACTCTGTCCCTCGGCTTGCTTCTGCACACGGGCATCGGGTTGCAGCACAATCACGGCTCTGCAATTACAGCCACAAGGCGCACCTGGAAGACCTTAAACTTCAGCACATCTCTCAGTGCAGCCACAGCAATGCAGGGTTTGTGAACACAGGACCCTCTCAGAACTTGCAGTTGAAATCTGCTTTCCTCTTATCCCGGGATCCCTCAAGCGATCACACTTCCTCATGAACTTCCAGCCTTGTGCTCTTCTCTTTCTGAAGCTCCTGCCAGCCTTCCAGCTCCTGCTCCATCTCCATCTATCCTCCCCCTCCCGCTGCAGCATTTTTTGATTCTTAGGTGGGGCAATTGATTTCAGGTGTAGGTCATTATTGCCAATTGCCCGAACGTGACTAAGGCTGTTAGGCCTACTTGGCTGCCCTTTGCTCCTACATGCCACTTCAGTCCTCCTCCTCGTCTCAGTCCCTACGGGATTCCAGGACATGTAGTTAATTTTAGAAAAGTTAGATTCTTCAACTTCTGATATAATTTTAAGGGTAGATTTAAGTCCCTTAGTATTTTTAAAAGGGGGAATGTAGGTTTCAACCTTGTTAGGGGAAGAAGGTGCAGAGAAGACAATATTTCGACCATTCCTTGTAGTAGACCTTTGGTATTGAGGAGGGTATTTGTTTGCAGGGATACAAAAGATGATTTCTTTCGGGATTACAGGTTCGGATGTTACAACCTTAGAATGTACCACCTTAGTTTTAACAGGAGGTTGAGAGATATTAAAATGACAAGTAAGCCATGGCACACTGATAGAAATATTCCCTTCAGAGGAAAAATACTGTGTCTCATCCCACGGCATCTCTTCACTACCATGGGTTCTGTCTCCACCCAGGTGATCCTCCCACAGTACACCCCCCCCAGGATTGGACAAGGAAGTGTCTGCCCTCTCCTGGCCGCCTGGGTGGAGACTCTAGGCATGGTTTTAGTTAGAGTACTTTACAGACATTTTAAGATAGAGACACTTGTGTTTTTGAGAGAGATGTTAAGGTCAGGAGATTGCTTAATGAGACTGGATCTCAAAGACGCCTATTTGGCTATGCCGATTGCTCTGGTACAGAGACTTTGTCTTGGATTTCTCTGACTACACCAATCTTTTTTGTTCTGTTCTTTACGCTTTGGCATTTCCTCAGCTGCCTGATGCTTCACAAAGTGAGCGTTCTGAAGGCAAAAGGGGATGCGTTTATTAATCTACATCGATGTTATGTTAATGATGCCATGAGATCAGAACACAGTACAGAACTACGTACTGGGAGTAGTAACTCTTACTGGATTTGGGGTTATTAATCAATTCAGAAAAATCAGAATTACGACCAACCCAAAAACTTTTAATTCATGAGGTTCATATTACATTGTGATTCAGTCATGTGGCAACTCCCTAAGAACAAAATGGTCACCATCAACTAAAATGTGTCGGGTTGCAGCGGTCCAGCGAATAAAATTGAGGCATTTGTCCATGGTCATTGGACTCCTATCTGCATCCATCCAGGCAGTTTTTCTGGGCCCTCTACACTACATAGAGCTCTACAAAGATTAGGAAATCCCTGTCTGTATGAACGCTTAGACTATTCAGATTGGGGTTCCACTTTCTTCAGAAATAAGAACAGAATTGCAATTGTGGATAAAACACATGGAAGCCTGGAGCAGCAGAGCCATTTTAGGTTCCTACCCCGGTCTATTAGGGTGGGGGCAGGATGCAACCTACAATCCACTGGAGGGAGATGGTGTCAGCAGGAGTCTTGACTGAATATAAGCTCTTTCGAGATGCCTGCAGGCTCCTTTTCAGTTTATATTTTGTCTAAAGTCATGCATGACTGCACGATCCAGCTGCAGATGGACAACATGTCAGCAGTCAGAGCCATAAACAAATGAAGGGACACAAAATGCAAACATGTGTTGGACCTAGCAATGGCATTTTGGGAGTTTTCTCTTCCTTAGCAGTTGAAGGCAACAGTGTGGCAGACTGGTGTTCCTGACATTGGCAGGCTATGGCAAACTGGTCACTTCCCATGGGGCTACTTCTAAGCATACAAAACGTTCAACATAGACCTTTCTGCTTCCCAGAAACAATACGCAGCTTTCCAGGTTTTTCAGCTGGAGAGGGGATACTCATGAAGTTGCAGCAGATGCTTTCTTCCAACACTGTCTGGGTCATTACGAGCTGGGCGGCAAGGGGTTAACGGCGCTGGTAATGGTGCCGGCGCCGTTAACCCCTTACCACCCTATTACAAGTCTGCTCGTGGGATCCGCAAAGGGCGCCTGGTAAAACCAGGTGCCCTTAGCGGGTCCCGCTAGCAGACCAGGGAGCTAACAACAGGCCCCGTTATTAACGGGCCTGTTGTTAGCTCCCTCCCCATTCCCATTGAGCCCTATGGGGGCTTGAATGGGAATGGAGATGTACTGGGTCCGGGTTCCTCGAATGAGGAATTACCGGGTCCTCCAAGGTTGGAATGGCCCAGTAAGTTCTCATTTGAGGAACCCGGACCCGGTAAGGAGGTAACCATGCCGCAAATTGTGGCATGGTTACCTCCAACCTCGTAATGACCCCCTGTGTCCCAGGAGTCCATTATGCCTTCCTCTTTTTGCCATGATTCACAGGTTGTTTTGGTTCTATGTCATTTTTTCAATTTTTGTAGGTCACCTAACAACAAGGCTGCGTTTTTTGGCCAATTGTAGGCAGCCTACAAAAATCGAACAATTGCATTCCTTCGCCCCCACACCCACCCTCTCTTGCAGGATTTCTTACAAATCGGGCTGTTTCAGCCACTGAACCTCCCCTCCCTCAGCCCCCACCGCCTCTTTCCCCATCCAAGACTCCCCCACACCAGAACACACACAAACACGCAACACACAAACACTTACCTGTTCTCTGCCGACTGCACTTCCAAGTCCTGGAGTGCCTATAATCTCTTGCGTGCACTTGTGTGCGTTGCTGGGGCTGACAGTTCAATTTAAATCGTTTTCTTTTTGGGTTTGTTTATTTTTTAATTTTTTTGAAGGTCTTATGACCCCAGGCTTGTAACTATCACCCCGTGGGCATTACCAGACCAGTAATGCCCCACTCCTCGGGTTTTATTGCTTCAGTAAGTAACATCTGTAAGAGCCCAGAAGTGGAAAACGTGCAGAGTGGATCTGACGCACCCTCTTAATATCTAGGAAGTCAGAATTCCTTAAAGTACGAGGAGGAACAGACACCCAAAAAAAGAAATACTTCTGTGCTCTACTATAAGCAGGAGACTAGGTGTTACACCAGCAGAGTAGCTATAGTCGAGCAATCAATTGTCCCAAGCTCTGTAGCACAGGATGTTGTTTGGTTACACCAGACACAGAAAAACAAAGATAGTGTATTACTAAAGTTCAGAAGCATGACGATCATGTCATCAAAGTTTACTTTAAAAGGACATGGCTATTTTATCATGCAACAGAATTTAAGGGGAATTAAACTGGGGATCTTGGGAGAAAAACACAAGCCTCTAGCCCTCACCGTAAACAAATATGACCCCAAAGAGAGACAGCTACAAAGATGGGTGGCACCATCATAGAAAAACCATGAGGTCAATTTTATTTATTTATTTATTTCTAACGCGCATCAGGGATAAGTCAAAACCTAAGAGAATAAGAAGGTCTTCAAAGCTTTTTTAAATGCCGGTAAGCTTCTTTCACAGCGCAGATTTACAGGCAGTTTGTTCCATGCAGTAGCCGCTTTTACAGGGTATGACCTTTCTTTTCCCCTAACTCGCCGGGCTCTGGGGCATATCAATCGCATGGAGTCCTTTGATCTGGTATCTCTGATTGAATCCTGGACAATGATACAGGTTTTCAGGTATCTCGGGGCATCACCAAATAGACATGTATGAGTGATGGTGTTCATTTTTAACTCTATTCTTGCTTCTACAGGGATCCAGTGTAGTTCTCTTCCATACTGTCATACACGGTCCTGTCTCGAAACATTTTTAATGATTCTCACAACGTCATTTTGCAGAATCTGTAATCTTTTAGTACAACGTTTGCTTGCTCCTCCTAATAACGTGTTACAATAATCTAATCTTGACATGAGAGTGGCACAGTTTGCTACTGAAACAAAGGGTGTTATCAGGCGTAATAGCCTGAGATACTATTGTATGTTTTTTATCCAATGTGGTAATGCTTTCCTATCCTGGTTCCTGAGGTCAGTTGTATCCAATGTGCTAATGCTTTCCTAGACTGGTTAAGCACTATGGTGAGCACATTTTGCTGTCATTTTTCCTTAAATTCTAGAGGTTTAAGTAGTCTGCAGCAGTTTATGGAGGCACTGTCTACAAAGCTTGTTGGCTGGGTTATCGGACTCTCCCTGTCTTTTGGGGGGGCTCAGGCTTTCATGTTTCACTTTTCCTCGGCCCCTAGCAAATAATTTAAGGCAGTGACCTTCAGATTGGTTAAAGAAGGCTTTTTTGGACCAAGGCCCTGCTGCCCTTTTCTTTGTGATGTCGCCTGGCATTATTTTCCAGGATGTCAAGCTTCTGTAATCTCGTGGAAGGGCGGGAGCCTCGCAGTCGCTTTTTTGTGTGTTTCCACTTTCGATCTCGGAGCATGCTAGTTTCCAGGTTTCCTGGCTATGTCTTGTGGAATATCACTAACAGTTCATGGTAAACCACCCGAAAGGTGTCCAAAGGAAGGAATGAGTGGGCACAACCAATTTTCTTAACTTTTGTGTTAAATTGCTCATATTTGAAAAAAGTTATTTGGTCCTATCGCCAGATACCTCCCCGTTTTCAAGGGGTGGTAGGAAATAATGATACACAAATGGCTGGATCGGTTTGTCCAGTCTGCTGGAAGGACCTGCGTGGGCAACCCCACTAAATGTTACTTACATTTGTTAGGTTATATATTGATATTCGTTAAAGAGTCTTGACAAACTAGATTGATTCAAATGTAGGTATATTTATTATTTAATTGCGCTTTCTAGTAGGCCTCTTGCAAGAATTGTATTGTCCAATGCATTTCGGTCTATTCAAGACCTTCTTCAGGGACTGTTGTTAACAAAACAATAAAAGTAAATAATGATAATACGTAACAATCAAAATATTAGTTTAGAAGTAAATCAAACATGTACAAAAACTGTTCATAAATGTACCTGTGTTCATGATTCTTTAAATCCTTGGCCTTATATATGCATTCTTTCTTATGGAAAAAATTCCCAAATTTTTGTCTATTCAAACTGTTTCACTTTTTTATAGCCATTATGTATCAGATATATTCCTCATATGACAGTTCATATTAGGAAATCTAAATGGTAAAAAGTATATATTTTCGTGGGATTCTGACATTTAATTCAATATTATGACCAATTGTTAAAGATTCACGTCCCCAAATGGGGAGTTTTACCTGATTAATTGAAGTCTTGAAGCAGCAGAGCAACCCGCTCGCGTAGACACGCGTTGCTGGTTGCCCTAGCTGCTTTTAGGTATACAAAATGGCGTTGGCATGTAACGTGATGATGTCATCAATGTGATGACGTCATCGCGTGCCGGCGGACATTTTGGAATCGCTTGCTGAGTCGGCAAATGTACTTAGGTTATTAGAGCTGTCAGTGATAAATATGTCCAGTAGATTTATGTGGATAAATCATTGAGCATCATTATTGGTATCATGTCCATTGTAGATGGTGCAATAATATAATTGACCCTGTTGGTGATAATTAATAGAAGTACATTACCCATTATTTTTGTTTCCAAAATGTGAAAACATATTTTTGGAAAAAGATGGGTTAGACAATACTGAGGATAATTCTAGATATCAAAAGCAAAATGAGTGGCATGTTTTTCTGAGGTCTACCAATGCGACATTATTCACAAAAATATCAGAATACATATTTCTGTATGATTTCTTATATGTTACTTATACATACAATTGTTTTGTCTGCTTCTCAATGTCCAACTTATTACAATAAAGTAAGTTAAAGGAAACATGCATAGTTACATTTCTCGTTGAGACCCCCTGGATGTAAAGAGTTCAACTTTTCTATCCAAAAGGTTTCTTTTTGACTTAGAAGTCTGTTAATGTTCACATTGACTCCTTGTGTTACTTCTAGCACATCAAGAAAGTGGAATTTAATTTGTGCTATGCGATGATTTGCTTCTTTGAAGTGTCTTGATACAGGAGATTTGATGTTGCCTGTTCGTATGTTCGATCAGTGTTCATTCCACCTTACTTTGGCCTTGCGTGTTGTTTGACCTACATAGTATTTGCCGCATGGCATTTGATACTATATATGACGTTCATAGTGTCACATGTTGCACATTTCTTCAGAAAGATTTTTTTGCATGAGTTTGGGTGAAATACAATGTCTCCTTTCTTGACCATGTGGCAATTTGAGCAGTTCAGACACGGATAAGTGCCTTTCCTCTTTGATCTTTGTTTTTGAACTTGGACATCACTACGTATTAGCATATCTCTGATACTCCGGCTTCTGGTGTACGCAAACATAGGTGGAGTTGTGTACAGATTTCCCGAAGATCTGTCTTCTGACAAAAAGTGACAATATTTCAAGATTATTTTTTTGATTTTATTGCTTTCTGTAGAGTATTTGGTCACGTAAATCAGTGGTGTTTCTTTGACGTTTATTACTTTCTCCAATATCTCTTTCCTGTCCATTGTTTCCACCTTAGATATTGAGTTATTGATCTCTTGTGGTGAGTAGCCTCTTTGTAGAAATCTTGTTGCCATCTCTTGTGTTTGTTTTCTGCATTCAATTTCATCTTGTACTATTTTTTTGACCCTTAGTAGTAGACTATATGAGAGACTTTTGAGAGTATTAGGTGGGTGAAAACTTAAACGATGTAGAAGATTGCTACGATCACTTGGTTTGCGATAGAGTGGTGGTAAATTTTGAGTCTGTATACATCACAGTGACATCTAAAAAGTTTACTTCTTTCTTGCTGTGAGTCATGGTGAATTGTATGTGTTCATCTATCATGTTCAAGAATTCTGTGAATTGATTAAACTGGTCTTCAGTTCCCTTCCAAATTCCAAATACATCATCGATGTATCTCCCCCAGTACTGGAGGTGTTGTTTCCAAGTATTATGATTCAAGATATTCTCCATTTCGAATATGTACATAAAGCTTTTGGCATAGCTTGGTGCCATAGTCACCCCCATTGAGGTACCGCTTGTCTGCAAATAATATTGTTCTTGGTATCTGAAATAGGAATTATGTGCAATGCATTCTAATAGAATCATTACAAATTCTTTTGATGCTCCTCTGTCTCCTGTGTTTAGTAGAAGCCATTCCACGGATTCCTGGCCTTGATTGTGTGGGATTGAAGTGTATAAACTCTGTACATCTGCGGTAAAGAGTATTATGTTATCCTTAGTTGTTATAGTAGTTAGAATGTTAAGGAAATGAGTAGTATCTTTGATGTAAGTCTTTGTGTTTTGTATAATAGGCTGAAGAAAATAGTCCAAATACGTTCCTAATGGTTGCAGAATACCATTTGTTGCAGACACAATGGGTCTGCCCGGGGGTTTGGATAGTGTTTTGTGAATTTTGGGAATAGTGTAGAATACGGGTACTCTTGGATTTGTTGTTTAGAACCGGCGAGTTTGTTTCTGTTATCCAGTCGTTCTTCTGAGCTAAATCCAATATATATTCCAAGTTTTGTTTTATTTCATTGGTAGGATCTCTATTTGTGGGATTGTATATGGATGTGTCCATAAATTGCTTTGAACATTCTAGGTGATAATCTTTGGTGTCTTGTATGACCATAGCTCCCCCTTTATCAGCTGGTTTGAATGTGATGTTACTTTGGACATTGTTACTTTTGTTTGCACCAAAGAGTGGAGGCACGCTAACTACCAAAACCGTATTAACAATGTCATATAAAGACTTGAGCAGTTTAACAGATAAGAAAGCAGAAACTCTGGGATTTACCCCAGAAGAGGCCAATGCAATCCTAGATTCAATAAGAGACATCGGAGGCAGTCCAAACATTACTGATCCCAATACCAAAAATCAAAACACTGGAATGACTCATTCGCAAGGAAATTAATAGAAAATTGCATGCTGTTACCCTAACAAAGTACTATAGATGACAAAGGATCCCGCAAGGTTTAAGGATTCCATTCAGACCTACCTTATGTAAAGAGAGCCGAGAGTTTGTCAAGAAGTGGGAATAAATTCTGAACAAGTGTTCCTTAGATTTAATATTATTAACTGTTCAAGAACTTTCAAAAGAACTGGATAAACGCACAGCAGACATTTCTGAAATACAAGCTGAACTAACAACAGCACTACCTGTAACAGATCTAGAGAAAATTCTGGAAGATATAAATACCAATCTCACAGAATATCGGATGAATACATATAGCCAGAAACCAACAACTAGGAATTCAACAAGCTCTTCAGATCCCGATACCAGTGGACCAGAGTCAACAAGTACCGAACAACAAGACGCAGGAGAAGGAACCAGCACTAACATCAGACGCCCCATGGGAAGAGGATTCAACTCAACCAGCACTTTTTTGGGCAGAGGCCCAAGAGGAAAAGGATCAGGAGGGGACGAAGACAGAAACCAACAGCGCCCGAACAACCGACAGAACCCTTTATATATAAATACTTGTGGTCACCCCCTGACCATGTGAGAGAGGGAGTATTCAAAGGGGTAGTTTGCCTTTAGTAAGGTTGACATCACATTCAAACTAGCTGATCAAGGGGGAGCTATGGTCATACAAGACACCAAAGATTATCACCTAGAATGTTCACAGCAACTTATGGACACTTCCATATACAATCCCATAAATAGAGATCCTGCCAATGAAATAAAACAAAACTTGGAATACATATTGGATTTAGCTCAGAAGAACAACTGGATAATAGAAAAAAACTTGCTGGTTCTTAACAACAACAAATCCAAGAGTACCCGTATTCTACACTATTCCCAAAATTCACAAAACACTATCCAAACCCCCGGGCAGACCCATTGTGTCTGCAACTAATGGTATTCTACAACCATTAGAAACGTATTTGGACTATTTTCTTCAGCCTATTATACAAAACACAAAGACTTACATCAAAGATACTACTCATTTCCTTAACATTCTAACTACTATAACAACTAAGGATAACATAATACTCTTTACCGCAGATGTACAGAGTTTATACACTTCAATCCCACACAATCAAGGCCAGGAATCCGTGGAATGGCTTCTACTAAACACAGGAGACATAGGAGCATCAAAAGAATTTGCAATGATTCTATTAGAATGCATTGCACATAATTCCTATTTCAGATACCAAGAACAATATCATTTGCAGACGAGCGGTACCTCAATGGGGGCGACTATGGCGCCAAGCTATGCCAAAAGCTTTATGTACAAATTCGAAATGGAGAATATCTTGAATCATAATACTTGGAAACAACACCTCCAGTACTGGGGGCGATACATTGATGATGTATTTGGAATTTGGAAGGGAACTGAAGACCAGTTTAATCAATTCACAGAATTCTTGAACATGATAGATGAACACATACAATTCACCATGACTCACAGCAAGAAAGAAGTAAACTTTTTAGATGTCACTGTGATGTATACAGACTCAAAACTTACCACCACTCTGTATAACACACCAAGCGATTGTAACAATCTTCTACATCGTTTAAGTTTTCACCCACCTAATACTCTCAAAAGTCTCCCATATAGTCAACTACTAAGGGTCAAAAACATAGTACAAGATGAAGCTGAATGCAGAAAACAAACACGAGATGGCAACGAGATTTCTACAAAGAGGCTACTCACCACAAGAGATCAATAACTCAATATCTAAGGTGGAAACAATGGAAAGGAAAGAGATATTGGAGAAAGTCACAATTGTCAAAGAAACACCACTGATTTACATGACCAAATACTCTACATATAGCAATAAAACCAAAAAAATCATCTTGAAACATTGGCACTTTTTGTCAGAAGACAGAACTTTGGGAAATCTATACACAACTCCACCTATGTTTGCGTACACCAGGAGCTGGAATATTAGAGATATGCTAATACATATTGATGTCCAAGTTCAAAAACAAAGATCAAAAAGGAAAGGCACTTATCCGTGACTGAACTTCTCAAATTGCCACATGGTCCAGAAAGGAGACATCGTATTTCACCCAAACTCAGGCAAAAAAATCTTTCTGAAAAAATGTGCAACATGTGACACTATGAACGTCATATATAGTATCAAATGCCCATGCAGCAAATACTATGTAGGTCAAACAACACGCAAGGCCAAAGTAAGGTGGAATGAACACCGATCGAACATAAGAACAGGCAACATCAAATCTCCTGTATCAAGACACTTCAAAGAGGCGAATCATCACATAGCACAAATTAAATTCCAAATTCTTGATGTGCTAGAAGTAACACAGGGAGTCAATGTGGACATTAACAGACCTCTAAGTCAAAAAGAAACTTTTTGGATAGAAAAGTTGAACTCTTTACATCCAGGGGGTCTCAACGAGGAATGTAACTATGCATGTTTCCTTTAACTTACTTTATTGTAATAAGTTGGACGTTGAGAAGCAGACAAAACAATTGTATGTATAAGTAACATATAAGAAATCATACAGAAATATGTATTCTGATATTTATGTGAATAATGTCGCATTGATAGACCTCGGAAAACATGCCACTCATTTTGCTTTTAATATCTAGAATCATCCTCAGTATTGTCTAACCCATCTTTTTCCAAAAATATGTTTTCACATTTTGGAAACAAAAATAACAGGTAATGTACTTCTAATAATTATCACCAACAGGGTCAATTATATTATTGCACCATCTACAATGGACATGATACCAAAAATGATGCTCAATGATTTATCCACATAAATCTACTGGACATATTTATCACTGACAGCTCTAATAACCTAAGTACATTTGCCGACTCAGCAAGCGATTCCAAAATGTCCGCCGGCACGCGATGACGTCATCACATCGATGACATCATCACGTTACATGCCAACGCCATTTTGTATACCTAAAAGCAGCTAGGGCAACCAGCAACGCGTGTCTACGCGAGCGGGTTGCTCTGCTGCTTCAAGACTTCAATTAATCAGGTAAAACTCCCCATTTGGGGACGTGAATCTTTAACAATTGGTCATAATATTGAATTAAATGTCAGAATCCCACGAAAATATATACTTTTTACCATTTATATTTCCTAACATGAACGGCCATTTGAGGAATCTATCTGATATATAACGGCTATCAAAGGTGAAACTGCTTGAGTGGACAAAAATTAGGGAATTCTTTCCATAAGAAAGAATGCATATATAAGGCCAAGGATTTAAAGAATCATGAACACAGGTACAATTATGAACAGTTTTTGTACTATGAATACTGCATAATGCATAAAACATGTTTGATTTACTTCTAAACTATTATGTTGATGTTGATTGTTTGTTTGTTTGTTTATTTATTTATAATGCGCGCCAGACCCTTAGGTAACCGGGCGCAGCAGAAAAAGAATATGCAAAACTTACAATGTTACAATAATCTGGACATTACAATGTTACAAATTTACAAAAGTGCAGAGATATCCAGTTTACATATTTACACAGATAAGGTAAGGGCAAAAAGGTGAATAGAAATGAATATACAGGATGCAGAGAGGTTTACCATCTATGTTAGGTTATATACAAATAAAGATCGAATACTAATACAGCATATATACAGTAGTCTAAGGGTAGGTGTGAGGGATTGTTACCATATTTTCATTTTTTACTTTTATAGTTTTGTTAACAACAGTCCCTGAAGAAGGTCTTGAATAGACCGAAATGCATTGGACAATACAATTCTTGCAAGAGGCCTACTAGAAAGCGCAATTAAATAATAAATATAACTACATTTGAATCAATCGAGTTTGTCAAGACTCTTTAAGGAATATCAATATATAACCTAACGAACTTAAGTAACATTTAGTGGGGGTGCCCAGGTAGGTCCTTCCAGCAGACTGGACAAACCAATCCAGCCATTTGTGTATCAAAGCACCCGAAAGAAACACAGTAGTGCCAGATCTTCTTATGATCCAGTTTTGGTGACAGTACTGGACCTTCGGAGGCCCAGAGATAATGGCACATGGCAGATGTACATGATCGGAGAGGGTGCCACTGGATACTTATGATGGACCTGGGTTGTGGAGCTGAGGTATATTCAGGTGGTGGTGGTGGTGGGACTGGAGCAGGTCACTTTACAGCAGAAAAGATTCTGCGGTAAAGGATTTTGCATCCTGTTAAAAAAAAACAGGGGTCACAGGGGCATCCCTGTGCAATGGGAGGGAGAACTGGCAGGCAACCCCTCCCCCCCACCCAAACACACACACACATAGTAAAGGAGGTGTGAGGGAAGGCATGCAGAGTTGTAGTTGCAGAAAAGTGTGCTGCAAAATAGTGCCCCCAATAACGGGGGCATACCGAGGTAGGGAGACACAGAAAAGGAAGGTCACAACCTGGTACTTGATGGCCTCAAGGCTGAGTAGAGAGTAGGGTGCAGCCCAGGGAGCAGCTGCAACAGTGAGAGTAGAATACAGTGGGCACTAGCTCTTGGATCTTGGGATACAGCCTGGGGCGGTCTTGCCAGGCAGAGTTGACACTCCTGTGTGCTTAGTTTGCGTTTGTTTGGGTTTGTTGAGGTGAGTGGGTGATTCCACAGATTTAGATTCGGCCCACTACTCTCCTTTGCTTTATATCATAGCTACTGATATCCCGGAGTGGCCTCCAAAGTGGAACTGCTGGACTTTATACCTTGACAGTCTGGCGGCGACAGGCAGAGGGCAATGGCAACAAGTCTCGGCTCAAGGTCCACTGAATGATCGCATGATTGAACAGGAAAGAAGACAGTCCACGCCTCCTAGCATCAAGATGCTCATGTACCAGAGCTGTCCCCACTGGCTAGGAAAGTGAGTGTTTTTTTCAAACTTCACTTTCGAATGCTGTTATCACAGATCCTAACCCATCTCCATACATTCTTTCAAGTACTACTTCAAAGCTTAGAAAGTGAGTGTTGGATTCCCACGGTATTGGCGCTTTGTACACAGTTGATAGGATTATTAAGAAGTTCCATTGTCGTATTGGATCCAAGTTTATTTGAGAAAGGACGTCCACTAATTCTGTAGTTATGCCATAAGGTCCTTATTATCACTGTGGGTGCCGACACGTGTTTCAACCACTCAATGGTCTTTATCAAGGCTGTGGTAGTCATCCCTCATATAATGGTTGTCAACATATTCCTAGGATGTGATATTAAACACAAGTGTGGCAAGTGCAGGGTGATTTTGTGCCAGGTGCATGTTGTGATCAGCCCAATTGGTTTAAGCTAATAAATGTTACTGTTAGGTAAGCTTAACAAGCTGTGACTTTCCTTGGACATATAATTGGCTGGGCATGTGGCCAGGAGTAGTTGAGTGCACTGAGCAGTGCTTCTGGGGAAAAGAAACTGAGAATGGGAGGCCTTGCGAGCCTGATAACTATATTGCAGTGATACTATAGCTACACATAAGTAATAGAAGTGACCACATACTGGTTACTCCAGGGTTTTTGTGAACTGTGATTTAAGCATATGCGTCCAGTACCGGGTACGCGTTTCAATCATTGGAGTCACTGTCAATGTCACCAGGGTTGTGTGGTGTGTATTAGGCGGTCAGCCAGATTAAGACAGTTGCTAAGGAATGGCAGATTGCCAGATGCGTGCCTAGTGCTTGGCTTCTGAGACCAGGGAACCTGGTGGTTGATTGTCGTGATCCGCTCATGACACACAAATACAATCGTACTAGGATGACAGTGTCCCTTTATCATGGATCAATGCCATATACACAATAGAGATGAGTTGCCGTGGTGCCTGAGATTTGTCAGGTGAGGCGCATGTGGGCTACACCTGGTGGGAGGCAATGGGGTGTTGTGAGGTGGCCTCCCCGATCCGTACGTGCGGTGTGCGAGTGGGCCCTGTGCCCCTGCAGCTGCGTGATCAGTCCATGTGCTTACCCATGAATACGCGTGTGATAGATACTGCTAAAAATGAAAGGCGTCGTTGAAAGGATCAGAGTACAGTACTCGATTACTATGTATCTTAGATACCTTGCCAAACTACTGACCAAGGGCCTCTGCCGCAGCTATATTGAAACAACAAAATTCGGGTCAGATCTGGCCAACACCATCCAACAGACAACACTAATAAGCAATTGCAAACCCACCAAGACACAGGGAGGACCTAGCCTAATAGCCGAACCCTAAGGGAGCTACCATCACCTGTACAGGCACTGGAAACTCGTCAGGAACAAGGTCTGCCTCAAATCCACACAAATACTCCAACACAACAATATGCTAACTCTTCCCTCTGCACCAACAAACAAACGAATGCAGCCATACCATACCCCTCGATTACCTCGGCCTAGCTGCACACTTATTGATGCACCCCCATCACTGCAACAGTCTTTAGCAGCTATACCCCACGAAAAATTGGTTGTATGAGGAGGGGTCCTTCGTCTAGCCTTATTCCATTTGGAAAAATTGGCCTAGCTGCACACATGATCCTTTTCACAGGCGTAATAGCAATGCCCAATAACATGACAAACGTTGGTATGCCACCAGGTGGTCTGGGGAGTAATCAGTAGCTCTGGAAAGCTAGTCCCTGGTTCCCAGAAGTAGCTCCTTTATATACTATCAAGATAGCGGGTGTCACCACGTGGCCTGGGAAGCAATAATGAGCTCAGGGTAGGAAGTGCCCCGTTCCCAGAAGTAGAGCCTGCTTGTAATTGGTGTCCAGATACCCAGAAGCTGCTTCTAACGCCTGGGCTGGCATTCTTCATGCTGATGCCAGCGTGTTGGCACCTCCCCGGTAGCCGAGGCAGCCCGAATGGACATAATCTCCTGGTGCTCGCGGGACTGCTGGGCTGCCACATTCTCATGCCAATCGGCTGTTCCAGTAACCCTGTTAATCCGCCTATTTACTTACATAACGTTTAGGTATGCCCCCAGCCGGGCGCACGCCATCTTCATGAGCTGGAGATCCTGGCCCCAGGGGTGCACATTGCCCCCTGCATCGCCACGGTGCTGTTTTAGATCGCAGGACCCATGCTTTGCTCGTTCTAACTGCCATGTAAGAGGCGGCCGACGGCATGTATAGACTTCCCTTTACATGCATTGGCCGTCAAGTAACTACGAGGGAGAGAGGGAGGGAAGGAAGGAAGGAAGGAAGGAAGGAAGGAAGGAAGGAAGGAAGGAAGGAAGGAAGGAAGGAAGGAAGGAAGGAAGGAAGGAAGGAAGGAAGGAAGGAAGGAAGGAAGGAAGGAAGGAAGGAAGGAAGGAAGGAAGGAAGGAAGGAAGGAAGGAAGGAAGGAAGGAAGGAAGGAAGGAAGGAAGGAAGGAAGGAAGGAAGGAAGGAAGGAAGGAAGGAAGGAAGGAAGGAAGGAAGGAAGGAAGGAAGGAAGGAAGGAAGGAAGGAAGGAAGGAAGGAAGGAAGGAAGGAAGGAAGGAAGGAAGGAAGGAAGGAAGGGAGGGAGGGAGGGAGGGAGGGAGGGAGGGAGGGAGGGAGGGAGGGAGGGAGGGAGGGAGGGAGGGAGGGAGGGAGGGAGGGAGGGAGGGAGGGAGGGAGGGAGGGAGGGAGTTCCACTGACAACCTATTAAGATTTCTTAGTGAGGAAAGTGCTAATGTAGTAAAAAGCGGATAAAAAGGCAAAATGGGGTTAAAAATGCTGCTATATGTTGCAAGGCCCGAGGGTGTGATGGCCTGAGGGCACTTGCAAAGGAAGGCTTAGGGTGCGCACAGCAAAGTGCACTTTTAATGTACTGAATTAAAGAAGTATTTTGCTTTGTGATAAGACTGCCAACATGGGGGAAGCAGCTTGGTGGCCATCTGTGGCTCGAGACCCAGTTCAACCGAAAAAACTGAAAGGCCCTGGCACCGTACCTGCGCTTGAGGCCAGAGGTCGAGAGATCTTAGAAAATGACAGGATGTAAACATTCCACATGTAAACTACTAGCCTGCCATAAAAGTGAGACGCCATGACATGAATGCCAGTCCTGCCCATGCACACAGCACACCATGTGTTACTTGGCAAGAGCGATTTATCACTCACAAAGATAACCAGTCTTTTCATTCTTGGGGCATGCCTGGATTTTAGTGGGGTGTCGGTAAGTGTCACATTTGAGTACAGTGCACACAGCTCATTAGGCGAAGGTACTCTTCTGTGTCGATGAGGTCTTTTAAACAATCACTGTTCACAGAAATCTAGGACTCAGGCCTTTAAGTGGGCCATGGCTAGCCGGAGCTCGGACCTGACAGAGTGCAAACAGTGCCCTTGAACCTAATTTCCCCATACGAAGCCTATGAAAAGAGGATGACGTTCAATACTAACCTTCCCCAGAAGATGACACGTTCTCCCATGATGAGAAGCACACCACCAGTTTCAAAGGTTTAGAGTTTCTTCGTGTATGTGATACTCAAGGGAAAACATAACATGGCGAACACATAGTTTGACTTTTGCAGCAAATTAGATTGAACTCTTGTCGTTAGCATAATTAAATTCAGTGAATACATGAGAATCACGAATCACGATTTGGTTTTTCGTTTCGTATGTGATTATTATTTTATTCGATTGTTTAACTGCCGATCAATTGCATTGCATTTAACACACATTTTAACATAGATGGCACTCCTTTCGTGCGAGGTGCACACACTCATGCAATTCTGTTAGGCCACTGCATTGACTCTCAGTCCACATGTGCTTCGTGTAAGCCCTGGCAGAACGTGCTGCTGGGCATGTGAGGGTGGATCGCTGGATGGGGGGGAGGGGGTCCAAGCGGTGTGATGTCGTCAGACGCCACTGGGGGCTGCAATTAGCCGCGCTAGGTGGGAGAGGGGACAGACCTTTTGGGATTTATACGTGGTGCCTTTGGAGCCAATGATGCTGTCCCCCCGCAGGTCGGCGTAGGGGCCACATAGACAGTTACACGTTTGCCCCTAGCGGTGAACCGGTAAAGGCCGCAGGGGAGCGGGTTTGGGAGCCGCTGTTTCAGAAGTGGTTCCGGCGTCTCCTGGGGTTTCTGCCAGGGCACGGGGCTGCCCAGGGTGCGGGCACCTCCCCATGCCCAAATGATGTACTTAGGGTTGAATTGACGTGGTTTGCAGTGATTTTGTGGTGTCTTTTTGCGTAGTATAGCGCCTTCGCCGTTGTTAGAATGTTAGTTAGGAAACGCTATTTGATGTATTGTTGGGGAATATGTGTTGCTTGGTGTAATACATGCGACAGAGTAACTGCCAAATAACCGGTGTTGTTGCCGCCTTGGGCCCTGCCCTTTGCACGCTCCATTAGCTATTTGCGATTCGCAGGCAATTCTTAAGACACCCACCATCCCAGTTATTGCCTTGCGGTTCATCAAAGCCACCAAAGCACCCGTTCGATTTCGTGTCTCACTTAAAGCACTGGCAGGGCTTCTGGGAGCAAAACTCCGGATGCAGGTGAATCAGAAGCTAGGAATGGAAAGCACGCACAGGTGTGCTGTGAGTGAGGGCTGGGGAATGTCCGTCACACACGCGCTGCCGACCCTTCCTGAAACCGCGCTCTGGGGCTGCAACAGGGAAGACTAAGGAAAGGGCGCGTGTGAAACTCGGTTCAGATCACAAACGCCTAAGAGCCGTCACGTGTGCCCTCCAGACAAAGCCAGGACACTTTCCCTTATCAAAAATATCCCGAGTCTCCCGCAAGCGTGTACAGAAAGTCAATTAAAACCAAGGGGCAAAGTGAAGCCCTTCCCGCCACCCTAATTCAAACCCATACCTGGGTCCTTCCTCCACTCCACTCCACAATGCGGTGTTTAACAACAGTACTACCAAGACTGACCAAAACGCAATGAAAGAAAATGCATTCAAATGACCATTTGACTTGTATTTATTTGTATTGCTTAAAGCACGGACCTAGTTCGAGAGCGGTGGAGCGCGTTACAGAGTGTGGGAAGCCGCGGTACAGAGTGTGGGAAGCCACGGTACAGAGCGTGGGAAGCCGCGGCAGAGTGTGGGAAGCCGCGGTACAGAGCGTGGGGCCGCCATCTTTTAACAGTAGCGCAGGACTGTCAGCTGAGTGTGTCCATAAGCTGAGGAGCAGCGAGACCTATGGGAAGCAACTTCTATTTGTATTTGTCCTATAACAGTGGTAAACATAAACATCACTCAGAAAGGTGTTTTGTTGTGACAATAAAAAGCCTGTGGTTTTTTATTGTACATAATATTAATCAACATAACAGAGTATTATGGATATTCCCAAACAAACAGTTGTTCAGTGTCTTATTTGTTATGTACTTTTGGGCACTTGGGCCAGGAAACGGAAGTTACCCTTCCTTGTCTACAGGGTGCCACCAGCGTGACCTCACCAGCGTGACCTCCCAGGTCTGTGCCATTGGCACCTGCATATTGGCTGGTGCTGCACTCCTGTGCCTGATGGCAGTTTCCTTCCTAGCCCATGCCGCCATCTCTGTCCCATGACTTTGTGACAATGTCCGTTGTCTTGTGCTTTCCCAAAATGTACCTTCTCCGAGGGCGGATGGGATCTGGGCAAAAGAATAGTTTTTTACGTTCGCAGAAGACTTGTTGCACTCCGTTCAGAGTGTTTTGTTTTTCTGCAGCACTGGTCCCGTAGCCCTGCATATATAGTGAACATATGGCCTGGGGCCATGCATTTATCTGCCCTCTTGTGTCGCCAACTGGCCGGCCGAAACCGACAGCCACTTCACACCGAGGTATGTGGCTCCATACCGCCTTTCCTATTTGTTCTCTTTCCCCTTTAAAGAGGGGAAGAGATGGATGTGGTTTTGGTGCTGGTGGCAACTACCCATTAGCACCTATTTGTTTCCCTCCCCAACCCATTGTTACCTGCCCTGACCTGGGAGACAGCAAAGAAAGGGGGGAAAGGCGTGTTTTTCTGATGCCTGCTGCCCTCCTTCCCTCCGTGTCCCGGGGTCAACTTCCCTAGCTTAAGGGTCTGTGCCTTCTAGCTACATGGCTGCCCCATTCCGCAGCACCGGGCATTGGGATTAGTCCTTGGTCAGGTGTTTTTGAAAAAGCCATGTTTTGAGAGATTTGCGAAATTGGAGAACTTCTGGGGAATTCAGAGCAGATACCGGGATTGAGTTCCAGAGGGCAGGTGAGCGACAAGAGAAGGATTGTGTTGTAGTTACCTGTATTAGTTACATGTGATGATAATGTTATTGTTCTAATAGACTGTAGATTACAACATTCGCGACGAGTGGACATTGAGACCCCATGGCCGCAGACTGACGTCATGGTGGTGGTACAAGACCAGCTCATCTGAGCCAGGCATTGATGGCAGACAAGTCGCCCCGCAACTGTAAGCATGCTTGGCAACGTGGGGCGACACCCTGCAGGACAAGATGGTGTAGTTGTTAATGGTGTATTATAATCATGTGAAATGCTAGAGGAAAGGACCTCTAAGCATAGTTGGAGACAGTGCGCAGGTGGCGGTTGGTAGTGCGAGAGCCGCTAGAGGTACTGAGGTCCCTAATAGCCATGTGCTCATTTACAGGGGTGTTAGATGAATACATTAGGAATCTGGTAGTGATGGGGGCATGCAACACCATGATATGGGAAAGACTATGCATTGATAAAGATCCGCCCTTTGATAGGGCACTTGAGATGGGAAGGGCAATTGAAGAATCATGCACAAGTGTACAAGAAGTAACTGAAAAAGTACTCAAGGGGAAACATTACGAGAGGTGTTGACTGTGAAAAGACCTGATGCAAGTAGCAGGTCAGAAGGACCATGGGGTAGGAATTCCCAAAACACTGTGGACCAATAGGAATAGACAAATATGAAAAAGCTACGTGTGGTCCAATTATGTCACTGTTCCCAAGGAGTGTCCTGCTGTTGTTGACTGTAGGAGGTCTACTGATAAAGGGCATTTTGCCAGGATGTGTAGAACTGTCAAAATAGGTGGGGGTGGGGGGGGGGGGAGGGCAGACAATAATTTCAATCCCAAGCAAAGAATCAGAAAGATTGAATGTGAAGCGTGCACAAGGGTCATAGAGGGAGCTTTCCACGTGCCAAGGGAGAAACGGTGATTGTAAATGGTGTAAGACTGGAAATGTTAGTCAATTCTGGATGCCCTTACACAATGATTTCACTGGAATTGTAGTTCTAGCAAGAAGGTAGCAGAGCTTAGGTCTCCCGAAGATAGAGTTCAAGGGACGTTGCACCACAGGAAAACTGTATGTTGTGCACAAGGGTGCAAGTGTTTTAGGTAGGGGGGAACAAGCAGCCTTAGACATCCACATTTGTCCCGGTAAAAAAGGGCCGGTAATATGTATAAATTATGGGGATGAAACTTGCGTAATAAAAGTTGTGTCTGCAGATTATCTGAAAGAAATGTACCCCTTGGTATTCACTGACAATTTAGGAAACCTGCAGGGATTTTCTCACAAAAATGTGTCAGAAATGTGCCAGTGTTGTCCAGGGAGGCCCTTAAAGCAGAATTAAAAACATTAAACGAAGCATGTATAATTGAAAAAAACTGAGTCCTCTGAGTGGTTAATCCCTGTAGTGCGTGTGGTAAACATGATGGTGGCCTTAGGATGTGTGTGGATTTAAGAGAGCTTAATGCAAGCATATGGGTAGATAGACATTCCCTCCCAAAAACAAAAGTTATCGGCTTTATACATCTGGCAGGATGATTCTCAACTTTTGAGTTGTCATTTGCATGCCACCAGATTAATTTACATGAGGAATCTTATCCCCTTACATCGTCTGTGACCCCATTTGGTGTGTACAGATTTTGTCGTATGCCGTTCAGTTTGGGATCAGACTTTGCTGTTTTTCACCAGTTAATGCAAGCACTATTTGGAGATTTGCAAGGTGTGAGCAACTTCCAAGATGCCATATTGGTCTGGGAACGGAATGCACATGAACATAATCAGAGCATGCACGCGGTTTGGGGCTGACAATTAAACTAACAAAATGTCAGGTAGGGGCCACAGTGTCACATATTTGGGACATAAAATAGATACAAATGGAATAAGGCTAGACGAAGGACCCTTCCTCATCCAACCAAAGAAAAGCTTATGTTGATTTTAGGGATGACCGAGAATAATGTCACATTTATTTTGAACTGCAGAAAAAGATGAACATGAGTGAGTTATTAAAAAAACAAGTGTTATTTGTGTGGTTGCAGCAGTGTCAAGAGGAATTTCAGGGATTGAAGGTGGATGTGTGCAAGGCACAGTCTCTGGCCTCATTTGATGTCAGATTAAAACCCCTCCTCACAAAGGATGCTAGTCAAGTGGGAATAGGGGCGGTTTTAACTCAGTGGTAATGAGGACGGTATCAGCCTGTTGCATTTGCTTCTAGTGTTCTCACAGATGCAGACAAAAGATATACAGTTAAGACAGAAGCTTTGGTTGTATGTTGGCTATCCAAACATTTCAGAACGTTCCTGTGGGGTATTCCATATGTAACAAGGACAGTTCATAAACCGATCACGTACATAATGACAATGAAGGGTTTGTATTTAATGTTTCACAGGAATGCCAGGTGGATGGTGGACCTTCAGGAATGCAATTTGTTTGTAGATTATGTTCCAGGCCGGAAGAATATAGTTAATAATAATAATAATAATACTTTAATGTGATACAGATTGAAAATAATTCAAACTTTACACATATTACAAATTACATAGAAAAATATACTCTTTAAAATAAGGCATAAATATACATCAATACATAGTTCCTTTACATACATAGAAAATACTCAGGAGAGAAAGAAAAAGTAAAATACAGAATGATATATGGCAAATTGTCCTTGGCTACAGATTAGCACATGCATAGTGGTGGTTATGCAAGAGTTATACACCCCTACAAGAGACGCCATGCCTCAAAACCCATTAACTGTGTAGGAGAAGTAGGACCTCTTCCTGATCAGAGTAACTCAGTTAATAGTTAACCCACCCTATTAAGACGTTTCAAATCAAGGCACCCATAACTTTTTCAGTCTGTAGCCACACATTATACAGCGCAATGAACAGATGCATGTTGGAAGTATTAGTACAATAGAGCCAGAATGATCGGTCTCCAGGCATTCAGGAAGTTTGCATAAACGACATACTCGCTCAGTAGCAGGGATCTTTTTCCTGGCTCCTAAATTATACAGAGTGGGTAATTGCTCCAGACGGAACAGAGTAATAAAACGTCTGAGCCTTATGGTAGGGCAGAGGTACAGATAGGCTTGGGGTTTCATAAAATTATAAAGTCTATATTTAACAAAGGAAAAAGACTTTAAACTACTCAAGTGTGAGAAGTTCTCTAACCAATCCCAGAGGTCTACCTTTTTACCAAGCGCTATTAAGACGTCCTGGGAGACAGTTACCCCTCTATGAGTCCAACCTATGTCTCTAAGAAATTTGGTCATATCTTTCTGGAGGGGGGAAGTGGTGTGTTTATTACTCACTTCTTGATGTATAACAGCCAATAACGGGTTGGGAGAACTGCTCTTCATTTTGAGATAGAAACCCGCCCTCTTTTTAAGTACCAGTGCTTTAAGTGATGGAAGGCCCAACTCAAGCCTAATCAGGGCCAATGGGACACTCGGAGGTAATCCCAGTATCCGTCGCCAGAATTTACCCTCCATCACTTGTAGCCAGGCCAGATCGAATGAAGTAAGGGCCTCAAGCCCATACGTAATCATGGGCACAAACACTTGAATGTATAAGTGTCTCGTCCCCCATAGGGTAAAACCGGCCTGCTTGCAGGTAAATGACGTAATTAATGCTGTTACTTGCTGCGCCCTAGTTATACGCCCTTATCGGCACAGGGAATAGTCGCCCAGCGGTTCAATTTCAACACCTAGATACCGATAGGATGGTGCATATAGTATATTGTTATTATACACCCACAGCTCGACTCGGGATACTCTTTTCTTCGTAAATCTGAGCACCTTTGTCTTGTCTAGGTTAATCATGAAACCATTGATCTTGGCGTATTCCCATAAAGTCATCGCAGAGTGCCTAATACCAGCTATGGTGTTATCAAAAACGACCAGGTCGTCTGCGTATGCTAAGACAGTGCACGGTGCTTCCCCAATTTTAGGTGGGCAGTTGTTCGCCTCGGCCAGTACTGTTGGAATATAATAAATGTATAGATTGTAAACCAGGGGTGCCGTTACGCATCCTTGCTTAACCCCCCTGTTCTGTCTCACCTGTCTACTCATACTGCCCTCTTGGTTTAATCTGAGGCACACCGTGGTATTGTAATGCAACTGTCTTAGATAGTATAGGAGACCTGGCGGACAGCCCATGGTTTCTAGCTTAGTCCACAGCCTAACTCTTGGGATGGAGTCAAAGGCAGCCTTGAAATCAATGTATAGCGCATAAAGCGGGGGCTGCTCCTTGCTAAGCGCCCGCGTTCGGAGCGTATCCATCACCCAGAGATTATGAGTGGTAGAGAAGCCACGGCGAAAACCACATTGGAATTTGCTAAGTACGTTGCTCTGTTCTACCCACTTCTGCAGTTCAATAAGCAGAAATGCTGCAAAAAGTTTTCCCGTGGTATCAAGCATGGAGAGGAGCCTATAGTTATTTGGATCAATGCGGCTACCCTTTTTGAACACCGGCACCAAAATAGCCGTTTGCCTTGAGCGGGGAGTCGTCCCCTGGGCTAAGACCTTTTTGAAAAGAATAGAGAGGAGGTGTGCCCAAAAAGCAGGGTGGTTCTTAATTACTGCATTGGCCAGCCCATTAGGGCCAGGGGCTCTGGAAGCTTTCAGTGTGGCTATTTTATTATATATGGCCTCCTCTGAGACATCAAGAGGCGGGGAAAGGGAGCCTTCACTACAGGTATATTAGGATCATCCGCCTCTCCAGAATTACGACCTAATAAAAATTTAACCCATGCTTCCGCACCAATTGGATTGACTAAATGGCCCTTAACCTTCTCTCTATTCTCATTTAAAAGTAGCCATATAGTTTCTAGAGCAGATGGTTTTGACAAGCCTTTGATTTCTATTATTCCTCTCTGTTGTTTTGATGTTCCTAATACAAGCTCTGTATCTATTTTTGGCTTTTCTGACTTTCTCATAATAAGTGGCTCCCACTATGTGCAAGTGCTTGAGGCCCCGAATCTCTGCTCTTAGCCCTCTCTTGGCATCACGTATACCCTTATTGTAAGGGAGTGTTGTACCTCCCAATTTTAGCATATGCCTCTTTTTTATAGTGGCATGTAAACCCGAGAATCCCAGGATCCATTCTTCTATTTCATTAGCAGTCATCTGTTCGAAGTGAGGAAGAGTCCAATGAGCGACAGATTTAAGTGCTTCTGTGGCTGCTCTAATACTCCTCTTCGACCAGACTATTCTGGATCCTGAGCAATTGGTTTGAATACTGCCAATGTTCAAATGAGAGGCAGAGGGGAGAGGGAGGCGGAGTGAGCAAAGAAGTAACGCATGGTCGCTCCAATTATTGGGCATTACACTCATATCAGTAACTCTGGACTGCATTTCAGGGCACATAAATATGTAGTCTAAAGTGCTGAACGATGTGCCATTAGTCCATGTGTGTTTCCCAGGCCGATCACCTAATGTTCGACTGTTAATCATGGTTAATTCCCAAGTATCGAACAGTTGTAACCACCCTAACCCTTCGCTCTACCTTCTCCCATGGGTCATCAAGCATATTTCACTCAAGACGGGGTTAGGAGAAACTAGGTGATCGCCCATCATATGACAATTAAAGTCCCCCATAACCACTACCGCTATATTGCCAGACCTTTGTGTCCAAGATGACAATGGAGGTCATTACGACCCAGGCGGTAAGTACACCAACTTTACCACCATGGTGTAAACTACGTTTACACCATGGTGGATGGCGGATTTACCGCCCCATTCCAAGGTGAGTGGGGCGGTAAATCCCCATTTCCTATTTACCCTTCCCCATTCCCATTTTTGCCCCATAGGGCATAATGGGAGTGGGGAAGGCGCTAATTACGGCACCGTAAATTACGGTGCCGTAATTAGCACCAAGGCGGTTTAGCGCCATGGATTTTAACGCCTGCTAAAAGCAGCCGTTAAAATTGGAATCAGGCGTTAAGGGTTAACAACGGCGTTAACCCTTAACGCCTGGGTCGTAATGACCTCCAATAACTCCTGAATAGCCTCTTGTAGTGGTTCTCTTGACAATGCTCCAGGGGGATTATAGAGGTTGATCAATAGGAATCTGCTTTGTCCATATTCATTTGGATAGTCCACCTCTACCGCCAGAAGATAATCAGCGGCTTTGGACTGTATCTTCCGTGAGTTGACCGTGTTAACCACCCCTGTGAGTAAACCCCCAAATGGGCGATCCTTATCCCCCCTTTTGGCAGGTGATTGGTATATTACAAAACCATCAAGCAGTAGTGGATTCAATGTCCATGTTTCCTGGAGACATATGCAACTGTGCTTAGACAGCAAATCCACTGATCCCTTTGGCCTCAAGAGATGAACAAAGCCTCGACAGTTCCACGAAATAAGAGAAAAACTTCAATGGTTCTGTGTAATTCGCGGGAGAGCTTCCAATAGTGTTTTAAGAGCTTGTTGTATTTCAGTCACCGCAGAATTTTCCAGTGCCACCGTTTTGGGTTCTTTGGCAGTGGGGGCTTGTGTATCAATAGCCTCTGTTTCCTCATTTGAGTCCCTCTCCTGTGGATCAACGTCAATGGAAATATCTACCGCTATCCGTTCTTCTTTAAATTTTCTAATCATTTGCGCAGAAGCCAAAAAGGTGCAATGTATGGCAGAGACATGGGAATTAGGCACCTGTAGGGGTTCAATAAACAAGAAATCATCAGATTTCATAACTCGAAGTTGAGGAATATAGTGGAGTCTGGTTACGAACTCTGAACGTGACAGCCAGGGATTTTTTCCACTAGGATAGACATTCTTAATATAACAGATGCGATTCAAATTACGTTCCTCATCTGAGCTTCTTTGTACGGGCCGCGTAGGCTCAGGTGATTCTCCTACTACCCCCGACCCTAAGAGATCCTCAGGATATAGTGTAGCACTGAAGTCTAGGCCTTGCTCAGAATCCACCCGTGAGACTTCTTCTAGATCCACCACACTAGACGTCTCTCCCGGTACTAGCCAGTCTGACAGAGGCCCCTTTGCCTTTGTAGCTCTAGCCGCCGCTCGTGCCAGTCTTTTTCTAGCTTTTTTGGAGCGAGTCTCAGGGGCAGACTGGGGTCTCGCGATAGGAAGTGGGGCGCTCGTTGACGCTTTCTTGTTTTTGAGTGCCCTTTTGGCTAGTCTACGTTGTTTCCGTGTGGGAAAGGTCCCAGGACTTTGTGCTATCTCTAGATCTTCTACATTTGCTACTGAAGGTTCCTCATCTAGGGCATTACCACTAGGAACAGGATACTCAGCGGCTTCCACAATAATCTTTTCCGGCTCTTTCATCTCTTCCACAATATGAACTGCATCCGAAAGATTCACTTCCACCTCGTCTCGAGGGAAGTCCTTAAGCTCCAGTGCCCTCGTGATGGTATTAGTGTTTGTCAATATGCGCCCTGACATTTGCAGAAGTATTTTGAGTGCAAATTGTAAAGAGGCTACTGACGATTGGAGCTCAGCTATCACCGTAATACTGGTGTGCAGACTATTTTCCTCCTCGGCCTAGTTTTCAGGGCTGTCCACCATGGAGGCCATCGCTAGATTTGGAGAGGCAGATAGACGACCACTGCTGCCCTCGGGATTAAATACCTCCAATGTTGTACTGACACTTTCTTTCTGGAGAGTTAAATTGTTAGCTGCCCTCTGTGGATTCTGTGATGCCATTCCTCTCTGAATACTCAAACAGAGATCAAGTAATGAATTATTATCAATATCCTCAAAGTTCGTGGAGTTTAATGAGATGCTGCCATTTATGCCTGGTACAGCTGTTTCCTCATTAATTGTTGAATTTATTTCCGGTGGTGGATTCACACCAAAAAAGTCTGTCATAGCTCCTTGTGCCACAGGCACAGGATTTATTGAATTCTTCTTGCATTTTTTGCCTTTCTTATTGTTCTCCTTGCCTTCCTTCAAAGGTTGTGCCTTGCCTTTCCGCAGGTTGTAATTCGACTGGGGAACTCTTTTCCCCCGCTGCATATCCGCAAAGTGACAACACAAACCGTAGGAGGTTCCTTTATCAGAATCCTACCTCAGTGGGAGAAGTACTACTCGGGGCAAACTATGAGGACACAAAGAAGTTATTCCCTGCAATCACTCACTTGAAGGTTGATTGAGTGATATGTCCTGTTGTTACTTATACAGCGTTTGTTTTCTTCTCTACCCGGATCCAAGGCCTAAGGTCCACAGTCTCCGGGCAGCCAGAACACTGTACTGGTACTCTGCAGGTAACCCCTGCGTGCAAAGAGCTAATGGTGCCCCGGTGTGGGGGAGAGGGACCCTTGATGTAATCCTGAGAATCAGTTGCCGTCTGAGAGGTTACCAACACCCCAAAGCGGTCGCTTCCAGGACCAATGCCGGGTGTGCAAACAGACAATGCAGTTCCTGTACCAGCCACGCTGAACCCCTACAGCTCCCCACACTCGCCTTCGATAAGTATTCCTTTTCCCTAAGGGAGTGGATACCAAGGGATACTTGCCCCACCTAATCCGACCTCCAAGCTCCCGATCCCCACTCCTCGCGGTCACTCCCGCGCTGACCCACCTGTCCTCCCGGCAGGTACCACGGCAGCTCAGTGTTGAGCGGGCAAGTCAGAAGGAATACATGGGAGGGCATGGGATACCGGAGGCCAATACGGGGGGCCACCGAGGGCCACCTAGTAGGTGTATTGCTGGGCAGCTGAGCTGAGTGCAAGGTGCAGGGAGCCTCCTTGCCTCCCTGCTAGCTTGCTTACCCACGGGCGCGTTCCTCGCGATCAGCGTTCCTCGCGGCGTTCCTCGCGGCGTTCCTCGCGTTCCTCCACACGCTCGCAATCTCGCCAGCCGATCCGAGCCGAGGATTAGAGGAAAGCACCTACGAGCGCGATCCTACGTGCTCCAGGTCACTGTGTCAAGCCGCACCTCGCTTTCCACTACACACACAGAGAGGCTGCTTCCGACACTTCTTATAGTGGCTGATTGTCTATCAAAGTTGCCGTCTGGCACTACCGGGGTGATGATGCTGTGAGAAGCACGCAAGCAGCAAGCATTGTCAATCTGGAAAAGTGAATACCCTTCATTTGAATGACAGACGTAACTTGATGGCCGTAGGCCAACCGTTTTATGCACCGAATTATAGAAATATAGACTGTTATGCTTGACCAACAAGCGGCCATTTTAAACGTAGCAAGAATCGCCATTTTGCTTGTTAACCATTGCTCATTGCTTTCTGTCTAAAACTGCTTTGCAGCTTGCAATTCTTGCGGTTTCTGCTTACTCTGCTCAACTGTTAACATTGTTGTCTGAATATGAAAAGGGCAAGGTCGTGGGACTGAGGAGTTCGTTGAAAACTCCTCATGAGTAGCCTAGAAAGGAATGCCCACGCTCCCTCTCAGTAGCCTTGAGGGAGAGCTGCAGGGCATTTAATCACTTCAAAGCTGCTAGCCAGTCTCGTACGACGGTAGAATATCTTAGAATAAAACAGCTAAAGGCTTGAATTATGCTCTTCCTACGGCCCCCCTTCGCAAAACCCTTTAGAGCGTGTCGGCTCCCAGGACATGAATAGTACCTCATAGATAGCAAAGCATGGAATGTGGCTCTTCCCCCATGTGCAGCTTGCTTCCAAGAACAGAACCACTGTGTTCTGTTCAACAACTAAGAGATGCCTCCGCACTTTCCAAATTGACGTTGTTACTAGAATAGACATCGAAAGTGTCATAATTGTCATACCCGTCGGAAATGTCCATCGTCATCCCGAGTTCAAAGAAACTTAATAAAGGAGGGTGTTAAACATGACATAGCTGATTGTATGATATGCATTTTGTATATATGTAACTGATGTACGTAATTCGCTCTATTGCGTCCCTCGAGGTCTAAGAAACTCACGTCGCGGGGCGTGAGACCAGAATTGGCCAATTGGGACTATTTTTGCTTGCAATAAACCCTAGCATTGGGAATTGGAACCTCGTGTCTGGCGCATCTTTTCGTGTATGGTTATTGCCTTGTTTCCATAGCACGAGGGAGCCCTAGGGGCCCTTTTCAAGATGGCGCCCGAATAGGGACCCTCCCCCACTTGCCCCATCGTATACGTTGTAACGGAGTAAAGGCAGAAGAACAGCGAGGACGGCCTGTAGAAGTGCAATGCTCCGATTTAGGAGTAGAGAGAAGCATGCGCATTGGCACAAAACGAAGCTTGAGGTAGCAGAAGAAAAGGAAGAGGAGGAGTGGACGGCAAGTCTAAGACGGGAAGGGAGACGTGACCAAATGAACATAGAAGGAATATACCCGCAGCGGGAACTACACATAGCAGACAAATTAATGGAACATGTGTTAACTAACACGGGTCGAGGCCCAAAACCAGAATCAAAACCAAACACGCCAGTAGTGACTGCGCAGGCCCAACCAGTAGCTCTCGTACCCCCTCCCGTAGCCCAAGCACTTCCCCTCACGCAAGCATTAACCCAAGCCCCACCCACAGCTCGAGCCCTCCCACAAGCGCAGACCGCGGACACACAATTTCCCAGCACCCAGGAAGGCCCTTCACAGATGCCACCTGTGTCACTTGTCCCATCCGCACCTCCCGCTCTAGAGACAGATTCAGCACCATCCGCCCCTCCCGAAGTCGAAATTGAGACCGGGGAGGCGAGAGGCAGGGCTGAAGGAACAGGATTTGGACGGGTAACTCGAAGCGCGATCAGCAAAGAAAGAAAGATTGAATTACGGCAAAAGGCAGAAATGTACATAGAAGGAAACGATGGGACGGCAGCATTGGCCTCATTGTATGGGTACCGAAGAAGCGACGAGAGACAGGTAGTGTTGGAATGCATGGGGGAAATTTTGGTGGGAGAATGGAAAAAGATACTTGGGAATTTGCTGCCACAGCGATTGTTAGATTTGAATAAGTTAGCACGTAGTGAGCAAAAAGATGAGGATGTAAGAAAACATGTGCACAGACTCATTGAAGTGAAAAATGAAATGGAAGACAGATATGCTGAGATGTTCGCTACACCTGAATATAGTAGTGAGTGTATTAAGACAGGTAGGAAGGAGGCGTCGAGGTTGTATATGCAAAAATCGTGGCCGAGAGTTTTTTCAGGTGGTACAGAGCATTTGCCAGTACCGGGACAAATAGGTGATAAAGATTGCAGGTATGGGTAGGGGAAACAATGCGATGGATGTCGAACAAAAGAACGTCAGTGAATGAAGTAAGTGAGATATGTAATGGGTACCCATTGGAGATGAGAAAAGAAGCGATGCAAATGATAGTTACTGCAGCAGGTCATTGGATACAATAGAGGTAGAGGAAACGCACAAGGCAGGGGAAATTTGAATAATATGCATTGGGTGTCATTGGGATTAAATCAATGTGCGTACTGTAAGGAGGAAGGACACTGGCGAGCGCAATGCCCGCACCTACAGAATAGAGGTGGGTTTGGTCAGAGAAGGCCTCATAGAGGACATCAGGGGTCGAACGGCCCAAGCAGAAGTAACATGCAGCAGCAGCAGGGATATACCAATGGAGGTACTCAAAACCAATCCTATGGTCAAAACCAAGCGCAACAGAACCAGGCATTGAACCAAAGTGTTTCGAACCAAAGTCAGGGCGGGCAGGGCCAACAGAGAAATGATCAGAGTAGAGGACACCAAGGGGGAAATGGGAATATTTTTGATACACAGCCAAACACGTATTATAGCAGCAGCGGTGACTACACATTGGACGATGTGTTATTTTCGCGATAGGACAGCCCACGACAGGGGTCGGAACCAGTGTCTATTCCCGTGAATCAGAGAGGACCCTACGTAGAAATGATAGTCGGGAATAAGGAGCACCGTTTCCTTGTAGATACAGGGGCACAGAAGTGCTCGATAGACCACCACTTGGTACCGGAGATCCCACTGTCGGGGCAAAAGAATATTTCTGTAGGGTTCGCAGGTACACCAGTAATTAACCCCATGTCTGAAGCTGTCCCAATTACAATAGGACCATTTACGGAACAGTGTCCATTTCTTTTGACAGAAAATTGTGGAGAGAACTTGCTAGGATTAAATTTGTTGAGGAAATTGGGGGCAGTCATACATTGTACGGCAGATGGTGTGTTCCTCACGATGTGGCCTCACGATGCACCAGTGACGGAATTTATGTCAAAAGCGTTACCAGAAGAGCTAAGTAGAGTACCAACCTGTCTGTGGGCAATGCATGATAACGATGTAGGATGCTTGAAAATAGAGCCAGCAAAAATAACTTTGAAAGAAGGTGTCACACTACCACAAATTCCCCAGTATAAAATTTCTGTTGAAGGTGACAAGGGGTTACAAAGTATTGTTACTGACCTGGTGAGATTGAGGGTGGTTGAAGAAATTGCAGGTAGCACGTGTAACAGCCCGATTCTTCCAGTTTACAAGAAAGGAGGCAATGAAGTACCCTATCATTTCATAATTGATCTGCGCGCATTAAACAAAGTGGTAGACCCACAATTCCCTTTAGTCCCAGATGTCACAACGATACTGACAATGATACCGGCCACTGCAGAATACTTTAGTGCAGTTGATCTGAAGATCGCGTTCTTTAGCATCCCAGTGGATAAAAGCAGTAGATATCTGTTCGCGTTCACTCTAGGAGGTCGATCATTCACATTCACACGCATTCCACAAGGATACACAGAAAGCTCAAGCATTTACAGCAGAGCGCTAAAAGAGCAGCTAGACATGCTAGATTTACCCAAAGGTTGCGTACTCTTGCAGTACATAGATGACTTATTACTAGCTGCTGACACAAAAGAGATCTGCAAAGAAAGTACTATATTACTATTGACACACTTAGCGACCCATGGTCACAAAGCAAGTTTGAAGAAATTCCAGTATAATCAGAAGGAGGTGTCTTATTCGGGATACCTACTTTCGAAAGAAGGGAGAAGATTAACACCAGAACGCATAGAAAGAATTTCTAGTATGCCTATTCCAAAAACTCAAAAAGGAGTGAGAGCTGTAATAGGCATGGCCTCTTATTGTCGGCAGTGGATCAGTAATTTTGCGTTGATTGTGAAGCCGATAATAAAGTTAACTAAAAAGGATGCAGTGATGCCTTTACAGTGGAATGAGGAATGTCAGAAAGCGTTTGAGCAATTGAAAGCTGCATTGTGTGCTGCGCCAGTTTTAGGCACTCCCAACTATAAAAAGATCTTCAGACTATTCGTGTGTGAGAGTGAAGGATGTGCATTGGCGGTTTTGACACAGGAACAAGGTGGAAGAAATAGGCCGTGCGGCTATTATTCTTCCGCGCTGGACCCTGTAGCACGCGCACTACCATGATGTTTGCGATCCGTCGCAGCGGCTGGTGCGTCAGTGAAACAAACGGAAGGGATGGTATTGGGGCACACTTTAATTCTGATGGTGCCACATGCCATAGACGTTCTATTAAATAGGACACAGGCGCAACACCTCACCTCAGCTAGACTGACAAGATATGAGCTCATCTTGTTAGCACCCCACATCCTCATTATGAGGTGTAGCGCATTGAATCCTGCAGAATTAATGCCACTGCCCATAGCAGAAATTGGTGACAACGAATCACCACCCCATGATTGTTTAATGGTCACTGAAGAAGAAATAAAGGGAAGAATTGACTTGAGCGACATCCCACGGAAAGAGCCAGATGGGGAGTTATTTTGTGACGGCTCTTGTTTTAAATTACCTGCTGGCACATCAACGGCCGCATATGCAATTACTACCCTAGAGAGTGTTGTAGAAAGCAGAAGAATCCCCTACAATTTGGCACAAGCTGCAGAAATAATAGCACTGACCCGAGCCTGTGAACTCTCTGAGAATTTGAACGTGAATATTTATACTGACAGCCAGTACGCCTTTGGCGTGGTTCATAACTTTGGCCGACTTTGGGCTGAGAGGGGTTTCTTGACATCACATGGGGCCAGGATTCAGCATGGTCCTTTGATTGTGCGATTGTTGTCTGCACTCAGGTTTCCAAAGCGCCTAGCTATAGTGAAGTGCGAGGTGCATAAAAGGTAACATGTAAAGTGGGAGAGGGAAACGCATTTGCAGACAGGATTGTGAAGCAAACAGCCACAGATTTGGGAAATAAAATGATGACAGTACAGACTGAGGAAGTACCTTGTATGATAGAGAATGGAGTTGCCACAGTCAAAGAAATGCAGGCTGAGGCCACGACCAAAGAGATTCAGGGGTGGGCTGAGGGCTCTGCTGAGTTAGATTTGGAGGGATGTTGGGTGGACAAAGAGACCAAGAACTGGATGTTGCCAAATTGTTACGTAACCGCAATGGTTACAATGGCGCATAGCCCTACCCACATTTGCGCGAAGAAGATGGTACAGCATTTATCCACAGTATGGAAGAATGAGCACATAAAAAAGATTGCAGAAAGGCTAGTGCAGAATTGTATCACGTGCCTGCAACACAATGTAGGAAAGGGAACCGTGACTCCAGCAGGTAGTTTCGGCCCACCCTCTATGCCGTTTGAGGTGATCCATTTTGATTTCATAGAAATGGAAAGGTGCCAGAACTACAAATATGTGTTAGTGGTGATTTGTGCATTCAGCAATTGGGTGGAGGCAAATCCTTTAAAAGACTGTACTGCCATGTCAACGGCAAAAGTAATGTTGAAGGAATATTTCTCCCGGTTTGGGTTGCCCCGTGTCCTGTGGTCAGACAACGGCCCACACTTTGTGGGCGCAGTAGTGCTACAGATCTGTGCAGGTCTGCAGATAGAGAGGAGATTCCACAGTTCCAGTCATCCCAGTTCTGCCGGGCTTGTGGAGAGACTAAAAGGAATCTTAAAGTCAAAGATAGCTAAAATCTGCGCTGGGAGCAAGTTGAGTTGGGTGGATGCATTACCCCTAGCGCTATTGTGCATGCGCACGTCTGTGCAGGCTAAAACTGGGCTCTCCCCCTATGAGATTATAATGGGGAGACCGGCAAATGTGTGGTGCGCACCGCAGCCCAAAAGATTATGTGAGGTCGAGCATCCTATGTTAAGCACGTACTGTGGCCTTTTAATGCAGAAGTTGCGTTTGATTCATCAGCAGGAGGCGTTACCAGTGCAATATACCGGACCGGGGCACTCGCTGGAGCCTGGAAGTTGGGTCTTAATAAAGAACTTTGAGCGGAAGACAGCATTAGCACCCAGGTGGCGCGGCCGCTACCAAGTACTTTGGGCAATGCTAACGGCCATCCGAGTAGAAGGACGGAAGGCATGGATCCACGCGACACATGCCAAAAGATTCCCAGGACTGCTGACAACTTCCGACGACCAGAGAAAGGAAACAGTCTCCGAAACGAAAAAAATCGTTGCCAGTCCATTGCCACAGCATCAGCCTGAGCGAGACGTGAAAGTTGAAACAAAGCCCAAGCGAGAAGTGAAACTCGAAACAGAGCCTGAGGAGGCTGCCAGTAAGGGGAGAGGGCAAAAAGTGCCCCAACGTTGCCCAGCAGAAACAACATCACTGCCGAGCGACACAAACCCTGCATTGCAAACACGAGCAGAAACAACGCGTGTACCCCTTTGGCACCCGCCAGTTTCTACAAATGCACCAAAGCCAAAGAAAGAAACTACATCATTGCCACAGCGCTCATCGCTACCCATCATTGTGCCACAGGCTGACACTGAGCCTGATACTGGAAGTGCAACGGCACTATTCACGGATCATACAATACCAGGAGTGAACCGGTATAATTTGCGGCCTCGACAGGCAAAGTGATCCACAGATCTTTGGTGCTTTTCTTTTGTCTTTGGTTCCACTCACAGACGGAGTAGGAGCCAGGGGCGTAGAGGAGAGAAGTGTGAGAGTTGTGTAAGTGGACAATTCAAGACTCACGGCTCCTCGGTGTGCTTATAAAAGTACATGTGTCAGGAGCCAGAGCAGGACAAGCTGGACGCACATAAGTACTAAGGCTGATAGAGTACATGTGTCCTAAGCCAGAGCGGGACAAGCTGGATGCACATAGTACTCTATCAATAAAGAACTGCTCAGAAATCGTCTGAGCAGTGGGAGAAAGAACAACTAATCTTGCTCGGAGTGGTTAAGTGATCTAGGCTGTGAAAGGGCTGGCAGAATTGAACTGTGACATTTTTCGTTGAACTTTTCTGGCATCAAGAACGAGAGACATTTGCGACGAACTTTGCCAGCAAGAAGAAGGACGATGAAGAACAAATCAAGACCGGTTTCAGCCTCCTCCTGCACCCCTGCTGAAAAGATGATAGATTTAGAGACTGTAAATTTAGGGAAAAAGCATGCTAAAAGGAATAAGGTACTGATTTGGACATTGGTCCTGTGTTTCTTAAGTATGGTAGTACCAACAATAACAGCTATTACACTATGGTTCCTGGAGTACGTGCACCATTAAAAACATTTTTGCCAAAAGCAGCTACTGAAAGCCCTGTTCATGTAATCACTGGTACTTTGCCCCCAATGGAAGAAAGACATAGAGAAGGATACGGCAACAATACATTGTTGCTCATCATGAACATGACCCATGCGGTTTTAAAGAAAAAAGATTGTTGGGTTTGTGCCCATTTACCACAGCACGGTGGGAAAGGGATAGGCTGGTATGTACAACCGTTACCATTGGTTTATTCATGTGAAGTATCATTGAGTGCAATGTTCTTTGGGAAATGGAACAAGAGTAATACGGGTCAGCTAGATGAGACCAATATGAATGAATTTGAGGAAGTGATCATGAGACCTGTGGGTTGTTCCATATTCCATAAAGCTTGCGTGTTTTCACCAGATCCCATAAGGAAGAATACACGAAAGACAACAAGACTAGATAGATTACATAGGCAAAATAGACCAACCCCGCCAGCAGAAGAAACATCAGTAATGACATTTCGGATGAGGGATGAATGGAATAAAGATGCTGTGCCCCCTGCCTATACAGTGGATCACAGCCCCAAAACTGCTCCCCTATGTCTACAGAAAAAGGGTTCCTATAAAGTAGGAACATTTAGCAACTGCCTGAACACAGTGGTTCTAAAGCACGAAATAGAACCCGTGTAGATAGGAACCCTGTTTACTTTATATGTGGAAAAAAAGCATATCCATGGTTACCTAGGAACTGGGGAGTTACATGCTACCTAGGTCTACTATTTCCAGGAGTGTTCCTCTTGGAGACAGCAGAAGTAGCCAGACGAACAAAAGGTAGAACTCAAAGGAGTGGCGAGGATGGAATGATAGCAATATTTATAGCCAAATCATTTATACCATTCTTGTCCCAAATAGAAAATTCTTACAATATAAGAAAACTGTCTAGGATTTTAAAAATACAATAGATTCAACAACGGATATCTTATCGAATATGACGTTAGAAGAAAAAGGAATAAGACTAATGGCTCTCCAAAACAGGATGGCTCTCGATATAATATTAGTTGATCGTGGGGGAGTTTGCAAACTCGTAAAAACTGCCTGCTGTGTGTATATAGATGATTACTCCCCTACGATATTTAAAGCAATCCGGAAATTACATGTCCTAAGGTCCACACTCTCTACTGAAGAAGGGGTTTGGGGGATAGGATCCCGGTTTTGGGGATTATTGCGGTCTTGGGGATGGAAGTTAATTTCGATACTAATGATGGTACTTGGTATATTCATAACATGTTGCTGTTGCATACAATGCTTACCAATAGTTTGCACTGAAATAACTGATGGATGTACTAAGGGATGTGTGCACATGGTGTCGAGAGGAAAACAAACGCATGGCCAAAATAACAGAGACACTGATGAAACAAAAACAGTAAAACAATTCATGGCTATAGACATTAATGATGAAGATGATGCTGATAATAGCATGAAAGGTTCAGACATAGATACCCCAGACTTATCCTTATCGGAGGAGGATAAATTGAATGAATAAGACATACGGCCAAAAGGAGGGTTTGTCAATCTGGAAAAGTGAATACCCTTCATTTGAATGACAGACGTAACTTGATGGCCGTAGGCCAACCGTCTTATGCACCGAATTATAGAACTATAGACTGTTATGCTTGACCAACAAGCGGCCATTTTAAACGTAGCAAGAATCGCCATTTTGCTTGTTAACCATTGCTCATTGCTTTCTGTCTAAAACTGCTTTGCAGCTTGCAATTCTTGCGGTTTCTGCTTACTCTGCTCAACTGTTAACATTGTTGTCTGAATATGAAAAGGGCAAGGTCGCGGGACTGAGGAGTTCGTTGAAAACTCCTCATGAGTAGCCTAGAAAGGAATGCCCACGCTCCCTCTCTGTAGCCTTGAGGGAGAGCTGCAGGGCATTTAATCACTTCAAAGCTGCCAGCCAGTCTCGTACGACGGTAGAATATGTTGGAATAAAACAGCTAAAGGCTTGAATTATGCTCTTCCTACGGCCCCCCTTCGCAAAACCCTTTAGAGCGTATCGGCTCCCAGGACACGAATAGTACCTCATAGATAGCAAAGCATGGAATGTGGCTCTTCCCCCGTGTGCAGCTTTCTTCCAAGAACAGAACCACCGTGTTCTGTTCAACAACTAAGAGATGCCTCCGCACTTTCCAAATTGCACGTTGTTACTAGAATAGACATCGAAAGTGTCATAATTGTCATACCCATCGGAAATGTCCATCGTCATCCCGAGTTCAAAGAAACTTAATAAAGGAGGGTGTTAAACATGACATAGCTGATTGTATGATATGCATTTTGTATATATGTAACTGATGTACGTAATTCGCTCTCTTGCGTCCCTCGAGGTCTAGGAAACTCACGTCGCGGGGCGTGAAACCAGAATTGGCCAATTGGGACTATTTTTGCTTGCAAAAAACCCTAGCATTGGGAATTTGAACCTCGTGTCCAGCGCATCTTTTCGTGTATGGTTATTGCCTTGTTTCCATAGCACGAGGGACCCCTAGGGGCCCCTTTCAGCATCATTCCTGCTTTGGAAAAATCAGAGTGGTTGAGGGAATGTGAAAGGTCTATTGAGTTAAATGGGATTAGAAAAGGTTTGCACGAGGTTGGGGAAATGTTGTACAAGCAAGTCAAGGCAAGAATTATCTTCAGTTGTTGGACGAATTGACAGAAGCTCCTTGGGGTGTTGGCACGGGTGACAGATCCCTCCGGTGTCATGGAGCATGAGGTTGGTAGAATTGGCACATGAAGGACATTTGAGAACATTATTAACTAAGAGAAAACTCAGGGCGTCATGCTGGTGGCCGAGAACGCACAGCAATGTGGAGGGAGGATGGCTCAGCGGCAACATGCTCGCCTTGGAAACAAGAAGATACGAAGCAACACAGGTTCGATCCCCGGGTCCGCACTTAGAAACCTCCAGGTATTAAGCGTGTTATAAAATTTGCAACTAAGAGACATATTCCTGTACCTGCGCCTCGATGCCCCCAGGCTGTGTGAGCGCTTTAAAAATGCAAAATACAATGTTGAAGTGATGGTGAAGGATTGTGCAGTATGTGTGGCAAGTGGCAAAAGTCAGGTGATTTTGGATCAGCCAGTGATCCTGGTCGAGGTACCAGGGGAGGTCTGGACCAAAGTGGCTCTTCATATTATGGGACCAGTTAAAGTACTTAGGGGAGGATTAAGGTTTATAGTGGTACTTTGAGATGGGTGGAAGCAACAGCATTGGAGTCGGTGACAACCGTTGAAGGTATTGCATTTTTGATAAAGAAGGGGTGCCTTAGAGTTTAGTCATGGATAATGGAGTACAATTTGTATTGCATCAAATGATTACATACTTAGATTAATTAGACTTCAGACATAACAGCACAGCTTTGTACAGTCCGACTGCCACTGGCTTGAAAATGCATTTAAATGAGCACCATTTTACTTGTATTTAATTGTATTGTTTAAATCGCGTACCTAGTTCGAGAGCGGTGGAGCATGATACAGAGTGTGGGAAGCCGCGTTACAGAGCGTGGGAAGCCGCGGTACAGAGCGTGGGAAGCCACGGCACAGAGTGTGGGAAGCCGCGTTACAGAGCGTGGGGCCGCCATCTTTTAACAGTAGCGCAGGACTGTCAGCTGAGTGTGTCCATAAGCTGAGGAGCAGCGAGACCTATGGGACGCAACCTCTGTTTGTATTTGTCCTATAACAGTGGTAAACATAAACATCACTCAGAAACTTGCTTTGTGATGACAATAAAAAGCCTTTGGTTTTTTATTACACATAATATTAATCAACATAACAGAGTATTATGGATATTCCCAAACAAACAGTTGTTCAGTGTCTGATTTGTTCTGTACTTTTGGGCACTTGGGCCAGGAAACGGAAATTACCCTTCCTTGTCTACAGGGTGCCACCAGCGTGACCTCCCAGGTATGCGTCATTGGCAATGTAAATTGGCTGGTGATGCACTCGTGTGCCTGTTGGCAGTTTCCTTCCTAGCCCATGCCGCCATCTCTGTCCCATGACTTTGTGACAACGTCCGTTGTCTTGTGCTTCCGGCAAAAGAATAGTTTTCTGCAATCGCAGAAGACTTGTTGCACTCCGTTCAGAGTGTTTTGTTTTTCTGCAGCACTGGTCCAGTAGCCCTGCCTATATAGTGAACATATGGCCTGGGGCCATGCATTCATCTGCCGTCTTGTGTCGCCAACTGGCCGGCCGAAACCGACAGCCACTTCACACCGAGGTATGTGGCTCCATACCTGCCTTTCCTATTTGTTCTCTTTCCCCTTTTAAGAGGGGAAGAGATGGCTGTGGTTTTGGTGCTGGCGCCAACTACCCATTAGCACCTATTTGTTTCCCTCCCCAACCCATTGTTACCTGCCCTGACCTGGGAGACAGCAAAGGGGGGAAAGGTGTGTTTTTCTGATGCCCACTGCCCCCCTTCCCTCAGTGTCCCGGGGTTAACTTCCCTAGCTTAAGGGTCTGTGCCTTCTAGCTACATGGCTGCCCCATTCCGCAGCACCGGGCATTGGGATCAGTCCTTGGTCAGGTGTTTTTGAAAAAGCCATGTTTTGAGAGATTTGCGAAATTGGAGAACTGCTGGGGCATTCCGAGCAGATACCGGGATTGAGTTCCAGAGGGCAGGTGAGTGACAAGAGAAAGATTGTGTTGTAGTTACCTGTATAAGTCACATGTGATGAGACTGTTATTGTTCTATTAGACTGTAGATTACAACATTAGCGACGAGTGGACATTGAGACCCCATGGCCGCAGACTGACATCATGGTGGTGGTACAAGACCAGCTCATCTGAGCCAGGCATTGATGGCAGACAAGTTTCCCCGCAACTGTAACCATGCTTGGCAACGTGGGGCGACACCCTGGAGGACAAGATGGTGTAGTCGTTAGTGGTGTATTATAATCATGTGAAATGCTAGAGGAAAGGACCTGTAAGCATAGTTGCAGAAAGTGCGCAGGTGGCGGTTGGTAGTGCAAGAGCCGCTAGAGGTACTGAGCTCCCTAATAGCCATGTGTTCATTTACAGGGTTACTAGAGGAATACATTAGGAATCAGGTAGTGATGCGGGCATGCAACACCATGATATGGGAAAGACTATGCATTGATAAAGATCGGCCCTTTGATAAGGCACTTGAGTTGGGAAGGGCGATTGAAGAATCATGCGCAAGTGTACAAGAAGTAACTGAAAATGTACTCAAGGGGAAACATTACAAGAGGTGTTTACTGTGAAAAGACTTGGTAATACCAAGTGTTATGGTGCAAGTAGCAGGTCGGAAGGACCATGGGTTAGGAATTCCCAAAACACTGTGTGGACCAATGGGAATAGACAAATATGAAAAGGCTGTCTGTGGTCCAATGATGTCACTGTTCCCAAGGAGTGTTCTGCTGTTTTTGACTGTAGGAGGTCTACTGGTAAAGGGCATTTTGCCAGAATGTGTAGAACTGCCAAAATAGGTGGGTGGGGGACAGGCAATAATTTCAATCCCAAGCAAAGTGTCAGAATGATTGAATGTGAAGTGTATACGAGGGTCATAGAGGGAGCGTTCCACGTGCCAAGGGAGAAAAAGAAGGCACCATGGGACATAGTGATTGTAAATGGTGTCCAACTGGAGATGTTAGTCAATTCTGGATGCCCTTATACAATGATTTCACTGTAATTGTATGAAGCAAGTTCTAGCAAGAAGGTAGCAGAGCTTAGGTCTCCTGAAGATAGAGTTCAAGGGACGTTGCACTACGGGAAAACTGTATGTTGCGCACAAGGGTGCAAGTGTTTTCAGGTATGGGCGAACAAGCAGCCTTAGACATCCACACTTGTCCTAGTAAGTAAGGGCCGGTATTATGTATAAATTATGGGGATGAAACTTGTGTAATAAAAGGTGTGTCCGCAGATTATCTGAAAGAAATGTACCCCTTGGTATTCACTGACAAGTTAGAAAACCTAAAGGGATTTTCTCACAAAAATGAGTCAGAAATGTGCCAGTGTTGTCCTGGGAGGCCCTTAAAGAAGAATTAAAAACATTAAATGAAGTATGTATATTTGAAGAAACTGAGTCCTCTGAGTGGCTATCCCCTGTAGAGCGTGTGGTAAACATGATGGTGGCCTTAGGATGTGTGTGGATTTAAGAGAGCTTAATGGAAGCATATGGGTAGATAGACATCACCTCCCAAAAATAAATGAGTTATTAGCCACTATACGTCTGGCAGGATGGTTCTCAACTTTTGAGTTGTCATTTGCATGCCACCAGATTAATTTACATGAGGAATCTTATCCCCTTACATCGTCTGTGACCCCATTTGGTGTGTACAGATTTTGTCGTATGCCGTTCAGTTTGGGATCAGACTTTGCTGTTTTGCACCGGTTAATGCAAGCATTATTTGGAGATTTGCAAGGTGTGAGCAACTTCCAAGATGCCATATTGGTCTGGGGACGGAACGCACATGAACATAATCAGAGCATGCACAAGGTGTGGGGCTGACAATTAAACTAACAAAAAGTCAGGTAGGTGTCCACAGTGTCAAATATTTGGGACATACAATAGATTCATATGGAATAAGGCTAGACGAAGGAACCCTCCTCATACAACCAAAGAAAAACGTATGTTGATTTTAGCGATGACCGAGAATAATGTCAAATTTATTTTGAACTGCAGAAAAAAAGATTTACATGAGCGAGTTATTGAAAAAACAAGTGTTATTTGTGTGGTTGCAGCAGTGTCAAGAGGAATTTCAGGGATTGAAGGTAGATGTGGACAAGGCACAGTCTCTGGCCTCATTTGATGTCAGATTCAAACCCCTCCTTACAATGGATGCTAGTGAAGTGGGAATACGTGCGGTTTTAACTCAGTGGTAATGAGGACGGTATCAGCCTGTTGAATTTGCTTCCAGTGTTCTCAGAGATGCAGACAAAAGATATGCAATTGGTAAGACAGAAGCTTTGGTTGTATGTTGGCTATCCAAACATTTCAGAACGTTCCTGTGGGGTACTCCATATGTAACAAGGACAGACCATAAACCGATCACGTACATAATGACAATGAAGGGTTTGTGTTTAATGTCTCACAGGAATGCCAGGTGGATGGTGGACCTTCAGGAATGCAATTTGTTTGTAGAGTATGTTCCAGGCCATAAGAATGTAGTGGCTGATTGTCTATCAAGGTTGCCGTCTGGCACTACCGGGGTGATGATGCTGTGAGAAGCACGCAAGAAGCAAGCATAAATCCTGCTTTGGAAAAATCAGAGGGGTTGAGGGAATGTGAAAGTACTATTGAGTTAAATGGGATTAGAAAAGGTTTGCACGAGGTTGGGGAAATGTTGTACAAGCAAGAATTATCTTCATGTGTTGGACGAATTGACAGTAGCTCCTTGGGGTGTCATGGACCATGAGGTTAATATAATTGGCACATGAAGGACATTTGAGAAGATTATTAACTAAGAGAAAACTCAGGGCGTCATGCTGGTGGCCGAGAACACACAGCAATGTTGAAGTGATGGCGTAGGATTGTGCAGCATGTGCGGCAAGTGAAAAAAGTCAGGTGATTTGGGTACGAAGGAGGAAGGAATTCGGCCCAGAGGGGAAGTTGCATGCTGGGATACAGGGGTTGATAATGCTGTGGGAAGTTGAGTCGATGAGCTGTTGGATTTTGCCTATTTTTTCTGTGAAAAAAATGTTGAGTTTGTCACATTTTTCCTGACCTGCTGGTACCTCTGGGTCAGGCGAGGGTTTGGTACAATGCTTTACTACTTCAAAGATGGCTTTTCTCCTGTTAGAGGATGCTGCAATGGTGGTGGAGCAGTAGGCAGCTTTGGCCTCGTTAATCAGAATCCTGCGGTTAGCGCAGAGTGATTTGAGGTTGGTGAGGTCTCCAGGGTCATGTTTTTAGAGCCACCGTTTCTGGAGGGCTCTGATTGAGCATTTGTTGGAGGCGAGCTCAGTGGTGTACCAAGGGGCAGATGATTTGGTCTTAGTGCGGCAGATTTTTATGTGGGCACCAGGGTCCACTAGTTTCATAGCAGAGTTGTTGAATAAGTCTAATAGAACTGAGGCATTCCCTGTGGTGGGGAAGTCTGTGAAGTTTTCTTCCAGCTCATTGACCGGTGGCTCATTGGCCGGTGGCTCTTCCAGCTCAATGAGTGGCACTGAGTGAGGGGGCCATTAAGCTGACCTTTGTGGGCTGTAATCAAGTGGTTGATCGATAGTGGGATGGCAGCGTGGTCAAACCATTTGAATGGAATAGGGTCTGCACAGGTTATGATGTAAAGACAAAGTCTGGAGTGTTGCCTTTGTTGTGCGTGGGTTTGCATAAGGTCCGTGGGTCCGGTCAGTGCGAAAAGCGTGCTCGGAGTGTGGTTGTCGGCTTGGGACTCATGGATAGTAAAATCTCTGAGAAAGACATTATTAGAGTGTGCTAATTTGGCAGAGGAGAGTATGTTTGAGATGTAGGCAATAAAAGAGTCACTCCTGTGAGGAGGTCTGTGGATGAGGTGGAAGGTGATGGATCATTTGTGAGATTAAGGGAACCGGCAGATGAGGGATCCGAGCGAGCTTGTTCTGGGAGAGAGTATGACGAGCATGGCCAATCGCTCCTGTGGATGATGGCCACTCTGCCTCCTGCCCTTCCTGGCTGGTTGACAAGTTGGATACAGTAGTCTTAATGTAGGAGGATGTTAAAAACATGGGCAGAGGATGGGTTAAACCATGTTTCGGTGATGAACAGGGCATCAAGGTTGTTGTATGAGATATCAGCCATTTCCGCAGCCTGAGAGCCTGCTGAGCAAGCATTGATCAGCATGAGAGGGCGTGTGAGTGTGGGCCATTCATGTGGGATGGGGGCAAGGGTGATGTTGATGAGGTTTTCTAGGACAGCTTGCCAGCACTGCCCAGTGTGCTTGGCCATTCAAACCCTAGCAAGAGTTGGGATTGGCCATAGAAGGAGGAGACACATGGTGATGTTGTTTAGCAATTAGCAGTAGTTGTGACTACTTTGTAGGTGAAATAGAGGAGAGTGGATCTGTCCTGGGCCCTATGGGGCCCGAACAGGCACAAACAGGTGAGGTCCTTGTCTTTGTCCATCCTTTGCTGAGGACACTGGCAATGAAGACGCCTAAGGAGGACTGGTGAAATAGGTGGTGAGCTGAGCAGATGAGTGGCAGGGCCTGTTAACGTGATGAAGAGCCCATTCAATGCTGTCTGCCTGGGGCTGGCCTAGAGTCCTTAAGTAGATGGCTGGAAGGTGAGAAAACTGGTGGTGGGCCAAGCATCTGAGTGGCAGGAACTTACTCAATGTGTCTTCATGGGGCTGGCCTAGAGTCCTTAAGTAGATGCCTGGAAGGTGAGAAAACTGGTGGTGGGCCAAGCATCTGAGTGGCAGGAACTTACTCAATGTTGTCTTCCGGGGCTGGCCGAGAGTCCTTAAGTAAATACCAGAAGGTGTGAAAACTGGTGGTAGTTTGTCATTGTCCCCCACAGCATGCAGCTTTAGGCAGCCACCCCCTTGTAATCACCTACCGTTCACACATCTTAAAGGACATGCCCTCAGCGGCCACTGACACTTGCTCGCAACAGATCGCCCCAACTGTTGAACTGTCACCGTCTAATCCTGCTTGTCTAAATTTCTGTAACCCCGCTATTACCTGATCAGTCTATTGAATAGCGCCTCATTCACACTTTTGACAAAATGTTGGCTTCACTGTTGTGGTCTCTCACTGTGATTGTTACCCCCAGATTCACTGGCCCTTCACTACATGTCCGGGTCGCCGGGCAGTCTCCTACTCGGTCCACCCCCTTCCCTGATGGGCCTTGGTGGCCCGCTAAATTCTTTTCTCCCCCTGGTTCATCTCTCCTTAGGATTCTCTCTCGCTGTTAAGCTAATACGCTCCTTGGTCCAGTGGATCGGTTATACACTTTTTTTTCTCAATCCAGTTCTCTTGTTCCACCACCTGCTGCCCATTTCTCCTACCGTCACCCATGGGACCCCCCTGGGTGGGTACGGGTAATACTATTGGGCACTATGTTTATCCTTAAATTGCCTTAAAGTTCGGAGCATCGCCGCCAGGCCGGTACACAGGCCCCCCAGGCGTTGATGCCATCGTGTTTGTTTTGGTTGCTTGGGTGTGGGTTGTTCATCCCTTCGTTTGGGGGGGGGATGTGGGTGGGGGAGGGGGGATCGGGGTTAAATGTTAAAAGCAGCTTGGTATTCTCAGAAAGGGCAGAGCCCGAAGCATCATGGCCTCATCAGCGTTTTCGATTGATCCACAGTAAGCATCGCCCATGGGGAGCACATTTCCACCCGCCCGTATTTCTCTATGGCTGTCCCTAATGGGTCGAGTGGGGAAACCCTGACATTCATGAGTTGGAACGTGCGGGGATTGGGTAATCATAAGAAAATGAGATTACTACAACTTCAAGCCGAGAGACATGGGACTAAAATCCTCTTTCTTCAGGAGACACATGCCTGCAAAGAATACTGCGAAAAATTTGCTAAAACATGGGGCCCACAAAGATACTTCACCACCTATTCCACTCAGAGCCGAGGGGTTATGACCCTTATTCACAGAAGCCTCAGGTACAACCCCATAGCCACGATCATCGACCCCCTGGGCAGGTACGTTTTACTCCACGGTATCCTACAGAATAGGGAAGTAGTTCTGTTGAATATATACGGTCCCAACATTGATGATCCCGGATTTTACTCTGATCTCATAACTCTCTTAGATGGCTTCCCTCTGGTACCGATTCTCTGGGGAGGCGATTTCAACACAATATTTGACGTGGACTTGGACAGATCTGGCTCCAGACCCCGTCAACTCTCCAGAGCGGCCTACACTACACTCTCCTCTCTTCCCCGTTTATCCTTATTTGACGCATGGAGGCTTCTCTACCCTGATTCCCGCTCTTATTCCTTCTACTCTACGGTCCACGATTCCTTCTCTCGGATCGACAGATGGCTGTTGTCTGATGGGCTGATAAGGAGTGTATCGGGCATGACAATCCTCCCCAGGACCCTATCCGATCACTCCCCTGTAACCGTTACACTATGCTGGGGCCCAGACCGGGATCGATCCAGACACTGGAGAATGAAGCCGCATTCCTTACTCGATTCGATGTTTAGCTCTGAGATGGAATCGGCGATCGAGGAGTTTTTCGAGATCAATACCGACTCCGTGTCCTCGCAGGCTACCCTCTGGGAATCCTTTAAGGTCTACATCAGAGGCATAGCCCTCTCCAAGGAAAATGGCATCCTCAAAACTATTCGCAGGGAGATCGCCGAGAGCGAGGCCACGCTATCCTCGCTTGAAGCGCGGTATTCCCTAGATCCAACCCCTGTAACCCTCGCCTTAATCGGTACTGAATTGGACACCTTCCGCGCTCTCGCGGACCGCGAGCTTAAGTTTCTAGATAATCCCGGGCGGGCGAGGAAGTACGGTGAGGGCGAACGCCCTGGCCGTCTCCTAGCCAGACTCCTCCGCCATGAGTTCGGCTCCCCGCCCATCCCCGGAATTCAGAGACCCGATGGTTCCATGGCCACCTCCCCCGGAGATATCAATGCGGAATTCCTTTCCTTCTACCAATCTCTATATGCACACTCTGACAGTGCCACTGATGCAGAGATTGATGCTTATCTTAATGGTCTCCCGCTCTCGGTTCTCTCCCCCGACACCATCGGATCCCTCGAGAGTCCATTCACCCCTGAGGAGTTCTCAGACGCTATTGACTCTCTATCCTCGGGTAAGGCCCCAGGCTCGGACGGTATCCCCGTCGAGTTTTATAAACAGTTCAAATCCATCCTGCTCCCCCACCTGGTGGCTCTATGGGAGGAATCGCTTGAGGCAGGCCAGTTTCCCCCTTCACTTCGCGAAGCCACCATAACAGTCCTACTAAAACCTAACAAACCCCCGACTCAATGCGGCTCTTACCGCCCGCTCTCACTGATCAATTGTGATGTTAAAATTTTCGCAAAATTACTCGCCCTACGACTGGTCCCCTACATGCCACACATCATCCACCCTGACCAAGCGGGGTTCATCCCGGGCCGCTCCACTTCCTTAAATCTGAGACGTCTTTTCAATATTATGAGCAGAGTGAACCCTGGCGTACACGCGGTGGCCGCGACCCTAGACATGCAAAAAGCTTTTGATTCTGTCTCGTGGAGCTACCTTTGGCGGGTGCTCGATAAATGCAAATTTGGTCCCACCTTTGTATCCTGGGTCAAGCTACTTTACTCCAACCCTGTCGCCAGAGTTCGCACTGAGGATCGCTGCTCCCCCCTATTCCAAATAGCTAGGGGCACCAGACAAGGATGCCCCTTCTCGCCCTTAATCTTCGCTGTGGCAATGGAGCCGTTTGCGGACATGCTTCGCCAGAACCATGCACATAGAGGTCTACGTACGGCCGGCTCCTCAGATATAGTCTCTCTATATGCCGACGATGCTCTTCTCTATATCCGCTCCCCCGAAACTAACCTTACCCCAATACTTGCAGACATTGCTCTCTTCGGGCGGATCTCCGGTCTCACAGTGAACTGCTCTAAATCAACCCTTTTTCCTCTCACACCCAGCACGCTCCCCCCTCCCGATACCTTTGGATTCGCATGGGCCCAATCTAGATTCACTTACCTGGGCGTAGTGGTGTCACGGCATACTGAACGAGTCTTGGAAGATAATTTTCAGTCATACCTCACGAACCTTATGATTAAAATACAGACCTGGAACAAACTCCCGATCTCACTGGCAGGCAGGATAGGGGTACTGAAGATGGTGGTACTCCCCCAACTCCTGTACAGGTTTACTAATATTCCGCTGTGGCCAGGAGCTGAATTCTTCCGGACATTGACACGCTCTCTTAACTCCTTCCTCTGGCATTCCGGTGCGGTCCGCCTTAAGCTTAAGACCCTCTCTACCCCAATGGAGGCGGGTGGCTTTGGGGCACCAGACTTCCTCAAGTACTGGCTGGCGGCTCAACTCCAGCATACTGCACACTGGTTCAACATATCAGACCCCCCACCCCATGTTAGACTGGAAAGGCTGTCAGTCAGCGATCGTGACATCCGATCTCTGGTGTTCATACCAACCCCTGCGATGCCAGACTCACTGGACCCAGCGACATGCACATCCTTGGCCTTGTCCAAAGCCTGGCAAATGTTGGGCATCACCCATCCCTTTCACGGTAACTTCCCAATTTGGAATTTCCTCCCCGGGGTCCCACGAGTTCCTCCCTCCGTGGTCCGCACATGGGCCGAGGCGGGTTATGAGCTGCTACGCGATATATTCGAACAAGGTAATTTTATAGAATGGCCCGACCTCCCGGCCCCCCTTAGACAGAAACCCTCCGTCTGGCTTCAGTACTCATCCCTACGTAGAGCCCTCAAGCACAAGTACACAGGCTTCCCAACATTGCCACCAGACGAACCTGCAATCACCGAGCTTTCCTCACCTGACCCAATGAGGGGCAAAATCTCCAGATTGTACACCTTACTCCAAACCAGATCATCCCCCACATTCCCCAAACTACGGCGCTCCTGGGAGACAGATCTCGGCCTCGAGATAACCGATGAACGCTGGTCCCACATGTGTGCACGGATCCACGCGGTGTCCTTCAACTCCCGGTTCAAACTGATCCAATTTAAGGTGACCCACAGGTACCACTACACCCCGACCAGGCTACACCACATCTCTAGCGACTCCTCCCCCAGGTGCCCTAGATGCGGCTACGAGGAGGCCGATTACATCCACATGATCTGGGCATGTCCTCGTCTCGCCCAATTCTGGTCCTCAGTGTGCTCCACTACATCGACCATCCTCGAATTTCCCTTCCTTCCATCTCCAATGAAATGCCTATTTCATGATTTCCCTGAACTCCACCGCGACTCCAGGAAACTGGCCGGCCTTTGCATGCTAATAGCGGTGCGCACAATCCTACTCTGCTGGTTACGGCCTACCCCCCCCACCCACGCGCAGTGGCTCAAAGCAGTTACATGGGCCTCCGACACTGAAGAATCCTGGGCGGCCCAACAACCCGCCTGCTCCAGGCCTAGAGACATTTGGCAGAAGTTTCGCTCATTCATGTCCTCCACCGACACCGACTCAGATTCTGTATCTCCAGCTCCCTCTCCTAACTCAACCTCAGGGGGCCCCTGAGCTGTATTTCATTTACCTGTTATTTCGTTCCTCTATGGACCCCCAGGTGCTTATATCGTTACCTTTTCATTTATGTATCCCATTGATATGTATTGCATGTAATATGCCGATTACCCTGTTTTTGCTTCCAAGGCTCTATTGTAATTCACCTGTTTCTGTGTTGCCAAGCTGAATGAATAAACAAAAGTTAAAATAAAAAAAAAAAAAAAAAGGACATGCCCGGCACTGCAGCCATACACCCCACAGCCTTTACCTGTACAGACTCTGGGCCTCATTACGAGTCCGGCGGTAGCCGTGCTGGAAAAACCGGCAGGCTGCCACCGGACCTGTAATACCGTTCCACCTCCGTGATTGCCGCAATCACCGGGGCATTACAACCCTGGTGACCCGGTAATTCCGGAGGCAGAATTCTGTAAATCCCCATTCCCATGGAGTCCAATAGGATTCCATGGGGATGGGGACCATGGAAACACTGGTTCCATCTATGACAGAGCCGGTGTTTCCATGTCCGCCTGCAGGACTCTGAATCAGCCGGTCCGGAAACAACGGTGGCAGCGGTTTTACCGCCACCGTTTTTTCCAGACCGGAAGGGTCGTAATGAGGCCCACTGTGTGCCAACAATCCATGCAACACTTGCAGAAGACAAACACAAAGTGTTACCAGTAGGCCCCAGGTACGAATTCCCCAGTAGGGGAGGAGTAAAAAAAGAAATCAAAGGTGCCCATCTCTGTTGTCCTGGGTTGCTGCTTCGGTTCCCCTAGAGCAAGGGAACGATGACGGAGTTCCCTGAAATGCTGCATCCTCTAGTTCCCGCCCACTATGACCTCTGACTAAAACTAGTGTTTGCAGCCACTCAGGTGTCAAATGTATGTGCAGTCTCACTAATAGAGGCTCGTAGGTGTGTGGCGAGGAGTGTTCCTTGTGTTCCCTGTTGGAGAGTCTGACTTCCATTTCTACGATGTGCACGTTGTTACTTTCCTCAAAAGCCATAGCCGGACGAGGAGCGTCGCAGAATGTGGCGAGGAGTGTTCCTTGTGTTCGCTGTGTTCTGTGTTTTTGGTGCGTGTGCCTCATACCCACGTCGGCAGCACATTGGACTTGGATTTGGTGGACTTGGACTTGGTGATTTGTGAGAACCTTGGAAGGTTCGGAAGGTACGGAAGGCACAGACCGAAGGTAACTTTTGGGCATTGTTTCATATTGCTGTGGTGGATGTTTTATCTGCTGTGTGGAAATGCCGGGCAAAGCCCCATGCAAAACTAGGAACTACAATTTGCGGAAAGCGAAGCCGTATGGAAAATCAAACGGCTATCACAGGTCTGGGAATCATGAGGTTCAGCACCCCAGTAGAGGTGAGCAAAACTGTAACACGGAAAACGAAAATGAAATGCCCAGTGTGCCACCTCAGCCATTCCAGGCTGTTCCTGGTCAAATAACTGAATTTTTTAAACCCACCAAACCATTTCTGCAAAGGCTACAGCGGGACAAACCCCCTTGTGCGATGAAACAATTTACTCGGTGGAGGATGCGACCCTGTTGATGACCAGTCAAATGACTTAAATATGTCATTTGGAGATATTGATGACAATTCATTGTCAAAATTATGCCTATCTCTGTGCAATTCAGCACGCCCACAAATTGAGCTTGTGGCAGACTGTATGAGGCCTACGCAGACTGGCGAGAGTGTGGCGGGCCAGGCCACCGCAAGAACTTGTCTTCCTTTGGAGGGGACGCCTAGCCAACGATTGCAGGTGTCTCCAGAGATGTTCTCCTCGCTGCCATCCCCCAAAGAGAAGCTCATGGCCAACATTTAGATTATCCTATTCAGGGTGGTAGCATGGAGCCTGAAGGGGTTCATAACTTATCTCCTAATGATCAGTCCGGCCACTCAGATGCTTTGGTGTCAAGAGATGTGTTACACTGTGCAATAAACATCCTATTGAAATTGAGTGGATGAAATGAAGTTAAGAAGCAGGGAAATCAAATACACAAACTTAAATCTTACCTTAAGTCAAGCCGTTTGTGAGTACCCCCAGGGGGAAACGGGGACGGTCTTCCGGTTAAGGTATGTGACAGCACTCCAATTGACTGCTTGGACCAAGAGATTGTGGTGCAAATTGATCATGATGAGGACATAACCCAATATCCATTGTCTTACCCCACCCATAAACAAAACCGGAAGAAAGCAAAAACAAAGAAAAGAGCAGTGGTTGAAAACTCTCCTACCCCAGTATTAAGCGAAGCTTCTATCCTTCCATTAAACTCTATGATGGTAACTCCCAAAAATCATAAAGAGAAGGGCCGGACAAAAAAGAAAAAGGCTCTTCGTAAAAAGAGAAGGCAGCTGCAGTCAGCAGGAATGCTTCAAAATGATGCTCTGACACTGATGCTTCTGAAGATAACAAAAGTGCATTTCCCATAAACGCTAATATATATCAGAATGTGTGTGAAACCAGGAGCAAACAGGGGCTCCATGCACACCTTAGGTTTTGAATGTTCCGGAGAGTTTGGTTCCACACAACCCAGTCCCTGTCATGTCCACTGGCCTGGAACCCCATACCCCACAACATAGAGGGTCATGAATAAGTGTGCACTGCACACTTTTATTTTTGTGCAAGGTGCCTGCAGGGGCCTCCACGTGCATCCAGTACGGGCATGGCCGTGAGAGGGTGTTGGGCTGCACGTGCAACATCATTTAGGAGTGGCAGGCTGGGGCCATGAGTCAGAATTAATGGGCATGGCCCGAGGCAGGCTGTTTAAGCCTGCCCCGCTTGCATGCAAGCGTTTCGCGTTAATCTGCTTAAGGCAGCGTAATGCTCACCGCCGCCTGAGTGCATCCTTACTTGTTTCAGCAACCGCAGTCGGAGCGCATCCTTACCTGTTTCCAGCAACCGCAGTCACAGTGCATCCTTACCTGTTTCCAGCTACCGGACACTGCACTTACCAGAGAATCAGCTTACGGCCAGCATCCTCGTAGATCCAGGCATTCTTCATCTCCCTGCAGACCTCTGGATAGCAGCGCTCCAGCCCGACGTCGCGAAAGACGGTGCCTGCAAGAGAGAAAGACAAAGACAAGGTTAGAAACTGCTGAGACATTACGCTTAAGGTCGCGCTTAGACAAATCCTCACGCTTGACCTTAAATCAATACTCACCATCTGTGGGAACATCGTGGCCTCCATTCTCTTCCATTTGGCCTCACTTCTTGCACTGCAGCTACCGCTGGGTCACATATCACCTATTGGGAGAAAGCGGAGGAAAGACATTATTAACGGGATACGGACAATAATCAAGGAAAGACATTATTAACGGGATACGGACACTAATCAAGGAAAGACATTAGTAAAGGGATACGGACACTAATCAAGGAAAGACATTATTAAAGGGATACGGACACTAATCAAGGAAAGACATAATTAAAAGGATACCTTTAGGAGTGGTTCAGCCACAGCTGGTGTGGGCTGCCACGCACATGGAGCAGTGAAGGAACTCGGTTCATCAAAAGCGGCCCTGCAGAGAGAAGCAGGACAGAGAGCTTGCCATCATCAATAAACAGGTGAGACTATATGGGTCGGCGCATGCTCACCACATTCTGAGAAGAAGGGTTTGAGGGCGACAGCAGTCATATCGCAGCATTATCACAACCTCTCATATCCTTGCAGGGGTAGGTCCAACCACCAGCGCAGTCCACAGCGCACGACCAGGGGAAGAAGCCTGATAAGGGGAAGCCATTTCCAGGGAGGGCTGCAAGTGTGCCCCAACGTCCCCGCAGAGACCAGGTGAGCGTAACAGTCCCGATGTGCTGTTAACATTGGATATGTGTAAGGTAACAATTCAAAACAAAGGCTTTCATCATATAAATGGGGCATGTGAATAGAGCTGAACCTTTGAAAACTTTTGCTAAAATCCCGGCATTACACCTTCTTAACTCTATGGACTTTGAGTTTATTGAACCTGTGAAACTTGCATCAGGTGGTATGACATTGGTACGCTGTCATCTACAGCTGACTGCAGCCCTTATCACAGCACAAAGGGAGTCATTGGAGTTTCTGGGGTATGAACTGGACAGGGTTGCGGACCAGGGTGAGACTGTATCACTACATATTATCCCCACCAAAAATATCGCTGTATATATGGTCGTCTGGAACGGCCATAGGTGATATTTTTTGAGGGGATAATTTTGGGGGGTTTTGGGAGCTGGGGTTGCGGGGGTGTCCCCCGCTCCTTTACAAATAATCCAGGGGTTTAGGGGGTGTCCCCCGCAGGCTCCATGTCTTAATATTGCCACAGAAATATGGTGATATTTTTGCATGGCGATATTTTTGCGGGGATCTTAACACATGGAACCATTGAGACTGCATCCTGTTGTGACAACTGTAGACACTCCGTGAAACCCTCTCGTCACGGTGCCTCCAAACAAGAACCGGCACAAAGCACCCTAGAAAACGTGGCGGGATGGAGATGGTTAAAAAGTTTGCTCCCTGTCTATGATGGCCCAAGAAATTGAAAATGTATGATGGCCTCTTGGAACACCAGAGGCCATTCTCCTTCCCTTCAGAACGGCCCTTCTCTAGATTTTATTGATTAAACATTCTGTATTTCTTCTACAAGAAACATGGCTGTCTGTACCCTTTATGGTTGATGGATTTGTTGTGTACCAATGTATGGCTAAAACGGGGATTAAAGGTCGTCCGTTTGGCGGTTTGATGATAGGGGTGAACCAAGAATTAAACTCTACGTTGTTGACGCCTATGGAGGAGGAGGGGATTGTACTGGCATTGGAAATCTCGGGGAAATGGTTTGCAAAGTGAAATCGGTTGCTGGTAATCAATGTATACAATCCACCAGGGGGAAAGTTGTCTGAGGATGCTTTTGGATACATTGATTCACTAGTAACAAATTGGGTAAAAGACCCCGGAAAAGATATAATCATACTGGGTGGTGATCTAAACGCCAGATGTGGGGAGCATTGCTCTTCTGTTTCTTGTGGGAAAATTGAGCCTGACTGTAAAATGGTGATAAAGAAGTGAACAAGAGGGGGCGGCAGTGGCTTGGCTATCTTAGAGAATGGAAACTGGACATTTTAAATGGGAAAACAGAAGGGCATATCCCTGGTAGACCGAGATGGTTGTTGGGTCAAAAGGTAGCTACCCTTGACTACTTTTGTGTTAACAGATCACTGCTAGAAAGGGTGGTCAGTTTAGACATTTGCAAAAGGGGTGCGAGTGACCATGCAGCCTTACGTTTTGTATCCATCAGAGGAAGTGGTGGCCCGGTGGGATTAAAAACGAACTATGGTAACAACAAATTGTTGTGGTTTGACCACAACATTGATAAAGCTTGTGCATTGCTGCGGGAGCAGGTCTAAGTAGATACCCCTCATTGGTTAACTTAACTCCTGATAAATTTGAGGCCTGGTTATAATCCCTCGCGAAAAATACTGGTAGGGTAAGGGAGGTAATCAAAATGTATAAGAACATTATAAGAAAAACCCATACGTTTTTGATATAGAAATACTGAAGGCAAAGCGTCTCTTTCAATAAGAGTTTAGGGACCTATAAACGAAACCTATACCAATAAATATGCAAATAAATTAGTCCTGATACCTAAAAAACCAGTACATAAATTAGTTTAAGAGAAAGCGCTGGCAGGGTTTAACTGTAAATTACAAAAGCAGTGTCTAATTCTTAAGATACTCCCGTCCCCTGCACACCATATGGACTGAATCAGATAGTCAAACAATTTATGAAAAATATTCAATTTGACTTATGTTTAACATCAACTCGTGATCATCATAAATTACAGTTTCATACAGATATAGGTAACATATCGAAAATCACAAAACAATGTGACCCCTTTAGCTTACGGGGTAAATCTTAATAATACAAATTTTGAGGCTCAACGCGTTTCAGGGTATCAACCCCTTCTTCAGGAGCAAAACAAATATCTGTTGGGATACATACAAAAAAAACTATCAGTGTTCTGTTCACTTTGAAATGATCACAATGTATCAATCGACTTCAGAGGTACAAGCGCCACATTACTACATAAACATCTCTAAACAAGGTCTATAATTTTGGTAAAACAGACATCTTCATACATTATGGAAGTAAGTATACAAAAATTAAACTTGACAGAACGAATGCCATCATTCATTTAATACAACTCAGTTGGAGAAGACCCTTAGATTGTTGACCATAGTGAATAACCATATCTGCCTCAGGATTGACCCAACATGTACTCAATAAATCAAAACAAAGGTTTTTACATTGTGATTAAATGGTGCTAGAGCGACCAAGCTGAATGTTCAGTTATCATATAGAATGACAAGTACCTGTATTCTATTCCGACAGGCATATCGTTCATGGCTGTTTAGCATATAGTGGAGTCCACTATAGTTTGAGATCATGATGAGGATTGCTCGATCAGGGGGCTCTCACAGGCTATTCCCTCAGTTATGTTGTCAAATGCCCTTCGGCAATTCCAGTTGGTGGGGTACTCCTAGAGAGGAACACCAGGATTCCATTATTAAAGGCACTAGTATATAGCATGGAGCTAGTTCTATGGTGTCACCTATTATTACGAGTATGCAGCCAGCCTAGGAAGAGAGTTGTATGTAGTGACACGGACAGTGTCCTATTAAAGGTAGGTGTCCAAACACACTGAAGGTGGAGTTCGTGTGTTGTATATTCATAGATTGCGTCTGTGGAATACAAACACAGAGTTCTGTTGCAGTATATCTCTAAATTAACCTAACGAGGAGAAGGTCTACGCCGATCGAATATATTCGCCTGGAGCTGGGCCTGATATCATTAAAATCTCAAACAGAAGGCTGAACTATTCCTCTGGGCATCAATGTCTCCGTTATGCCCCCTATTGACGATGCTTGGTGAACCATATGCTAAACTTGAGAATAAAACTAGGGTTCACCCTTTCGTGGTGCTAGTTAAAGATCTGTGCACCGCGGTAAATTGGCCCCTTGACCTTAAAAGATGCTCAAATGTTGTCATTGTAAAAGGTGCGATGGAGCGCAGAGTGTTTAAATAGGACTGGCTCAATAATTATAAACATCTATATCAGTTGCATATGTACCCTATGGTGGCCCAGGGGGTCCACACATATCTGCAGCCACAACAATATCTATGACTCTGTCCGGACCCAGCGGTTCTCGGATTCCGCCTAATGGTGCGTACAAATCAGTTGCCACTAAGGGTGACATATGGGGGCAGGAGGAATCTACCCTCTGAATCTAGAGTCTATAGAATATGCACAACTCGGACTAGCGAGGAATCGGTTAAGCCCATATTGACAGAATGTCCGCGGCTGGGGCCACTTTATCTGACCACGTTGGGAAAATGTGTCTACAATTTAGATGCGATTACATCTGAGGATTTCTGGGCATTATGTCTGAACTCAGATTCGGGCGCACTGCACTTGGCACTTTATAGGGTTTGGATGGTGGCCCCCGAAATATCTGCACTCAGTTAACACCGTCATGTCTGATCTGTGTATGACCCTGAAATCAAATCATGTCAAGTATAACGTAATGGTGTGAAATGACGCAGGAATTCAACAAATTAGGAATGTTTTAAATTGTAAGATGATTTATTTGTATTTTATCTGAATGAAATAGGGCACTGGAAATGTAAATGCCTGTAGGTTTGTTTGAATGTTTATGCTTAGGTTTGGGTTAAATGTGTTGTTGTGTGTGGGAATTTGATGTTAATTAGTTGATTTAAATACATAATTTATATAAATGAATGTGTTAATTATAAAGTTCTTGATAAAACTATATACAATAAATAAATGATAATAGAAAGTTACTCTCCCTCTACCTCAAATTCTGACCAGTATCAAATGCTGCTTTTCGCGCGCTCTTCTTTCCCATGTCAGTTCTCTGATGCGTCACTAGTAGGCCTCAGGGGACGCACATGCTGCCAGAGCTTGCGGACTCACTCTATAGAGGAGACCTGTAATCTGCCGTCTCTGGCTGTATTGTAGGCGTCCAGCGATGCTGCTGTTTCTACTGCCTCTGGGTTTTCTACCCGCAGGATTTTATTTGTGCTCATCTTTGAGCTTTGTGACGCCGCTGCTCTTTCTGGGTGATTATTGACAGCGTGTTTTCCGGGTCCTCTCATATTTGGGGCAGTGCCAGAGGAAGTAGGGCTTGTTTTCCACCAGCCCTAGGGCAGATCCTGTTTTAATGTCCTTTCCGAGACTGCCTGCCTGTGCTGCCGTCTCTCCTTTTTCCAAGACTGCCTACCTGTGCTGCCGTCTCTCCGTTTTCCGAGACTGTGCCTGTGCTTCCGGTTTTTAACACTAACAAGTTAGTCAGACAGGGTCTCTCCATGTTACCTCTCCTTCTGTTCTCTCTCTCTTAGGACGGCCCTTTGCCTCTACATCGCCACATTCACTCTTTCTCTGGTCGTTTTTAGCTCTCTTCGCCTCTGCATTCTCTATCTTGAATGGCCTGTCACAGGCTCACAGCTCACTGGGCCTCATTACACGGTAGGCGGTAAGCGATTACCGGCACCGGTAAGGGCACCGGTGCTAGTAATCCCTTACCGCCCTACTACAAGGTCCCTTAGCGGGTCCCGTCCCTAACGCCTGGTTTTACCAGGTGTTATGGAAGGGACCCGTTGAGGGACTTCCGAGCTAATAAGTTGCTCCATCCCCATTCCCATTGTGCCCTATGGGGGCTCGAATGGGAATTGGGAATGGTTCCCGGAATGGGGACTTACCGGGTCCTCCAAGGTCGGAATGACCTTGTAAAGCCCTATTCCGGGAACACGGACCCGGAATGCGGTAAGGGGGTAGCCATGGTGCTAATTGTGCCATGGCTACCGCCTACCGTGTAATGAGGCCCATTGTCTTCTCTCAGTCTTGCTGGCGCCTCTCTCTTTTTCTCGCATGTCCATTTTACTCTGTATGCTGCGTCACAGATCACTCTCTTCTCTGTATGGTTCCTCGCCTCTTCCCTCTCTTTATTTGGTCTGTCCTCCCCAGGGTCGGACTGGACCATAAAGTTGTCTCGGCCGCCAATGAAATAGTGGCCCACAGTTGCAAATGGCAACTAATTCCTTTTGTGACACAGGTTGAATAGTATTCAAGGGGGAGTTTTTTGATAAAATGTGACGCAAATTGTTCATTTTAAAGAATATTTATTCAGGAACACTGGTCAAAACTACTAGCCGCACAGTGAAGTAACTCATCAAACTGGCCCATATTGGCCAAAAACTTGGCACAGTTTGACCAAAATACTGGCCGTCACCAACATTTTGTGTTTTTGGTTCTGCCCTGTGCCTATTGCACTATAGGCCAGTCCGGGACTGGTCTTCCCTCGTCCCTCTCTTTCTCCACCACTGTCTTTCCCCAGTGATATGATTACCCAATGATTACTGAACCTTTCGTGTAAGTGTTGGCAATAAAAGCCCATGGCATTGCGAATGGGTGGGCTGCTTCTACCCAGGGATAGAGTGCCCAAGAGTCGTCCACGAACCATCTAAAAAAGGAAGTGGCATAATGCGTGTAGTAGCGCCTTTTGCCCTTGTTCACTTGTTAGTTTTTGAGTTCAGTTTCCTTTTCTCGTTTTCCTTCCTCTTACTTCGTCCTTTTCTTTCCTATCGTTTGGGTTTTTTCATTTGTGTTGGTTATGTCTGGTTTATTTATGAAAAGGAGTTGAATCATGAAAGCTTGGAAGATGCTATGTTTAAAGGTTTGGGAAAAGCCTCTGGGTTATGTAATACTTTGAGTCTGTTTATCATTTTCGCTTGATGTATAATTATTGGTAACTCAAGAGGCTTTCTTTTTAGTATATATGAGACGGAACATTTGAGAAGTTGGTCCTTTCTGTGTATCTTATAGGGTAAATATTGCTTGATACGACGATGAGAAGTGTAACGTTGTAACAACATGTGTTTTTATGTGCAAAGCAGGTTATGCATGTTTTTATGGATTGAGAAATGTGTGAACTATTATTTGAAATATTATTTGTAAAGGTGATGTCACCAAAAGCAAATAAAAAAAAGGCCATGGTTTTTATTGCACGTAACAAAATTGTAGAAAACGTATTTTGTAAAGAATCACAAAATCCACGATACATAAAGAACTGTACATTTTTGGACACGAGGTCCAGGTTTGTGTCGCTCTACGTGCCACCGTCTTGTTCCCACGATGCTGTGGGCCCCGTTCGTTGCCCTGTTTTCCCTTCCTTCTCCCTTCTTCTTTTCTTGGGTGGGTGGGATCAGGAAAAAGAAAGTCTTCTGCGTGCGCAGAATAACTCTGGTGCTACCAAGGAAATGTTTTCTCCCTCCCGCGCGCCTACCTTTATTCACCTAGTTTGGCCCTAGGCCATGCATTTATTTACGGGGGGGGTGTCTTGTTAGCCCCAGCCGGCTGGCGCCGACCATTGTTAGCACCTTGGTGTGCCCCTTTGTTTTGCTCTTCCTGTTCCGCGGGCGAGGCACTTGCTTGTGCCCACACACCCCTGCCTGCAGATCTCCTATGCCAATGTAAGCGGCGGGGGGGAAGCGTGGTGCTTGCCAGCCTCCGTTCTGTCCCCCTGTTACCTTGCCCCTCTCGCCACTGCTTTTTTAGCTGCGGGGGTGCCCCCCTCCGCAGCACTGGCCATGATCAGTGGAGCCAAGAGGCAGTGACTGTTCCCCAGTTATATGATTACCCAATGATGATTTAAACTTTCGTTTAAGTGTTGGCAGTAAAAGGCTGTGGTTTTTTAGCCTAATAAGTCACTCGTAGCACTATGACAGGAATGACTCTGTCTCACTTTTGCTGCTATCTTGACTTTACGTTTTTTCTTTGCTCTTTTGACTTATCATTCAATTTCCTTCTATGCATGCTTCCCCTTCTACCCCACACCACCGCCCAGATTTGAAACCTACATGTCGTATGACTAATGAACCTGAATGGATAAGGTGTGTGTTTTACTTCATTTGCTTTTTTTGTTTATGCCTTCAATGACAACAAACAATTTTCTGTTTTATGTTTTATGCTCCTAGTACAAAATTAGTTTGTACTTTTTACATAGACTGTGTGTCTCTTTCTTCTTACTTCAAGGTATCCCATCTGTTTAGCCAATAGGACTAGATGTGATATTCACCATTGACAAAGGGTAGGGTACGGAATAATATTTACCCACCCTGTTTCTCAAAGTACAAACCCATGGCACAGCAACACTCTCCATTTTATGATTTATAGTTTTTATTGCACGTAACATAATGGTAGAAAACGTATGCTGTAAAGTATCACAAAATCCACGATACATAAACAACTGTAGACTTTTGGGCGCGAGGTCCAGGGTTGTGCCCCTGGCCCGTGCCGCCACACCTGGATGCTTTATCATTCGTCCGGGATCCCCCCAAAAGTTACTTGTCTACATCCCTTTGCTGCCATACTGTTTACCATTTCCGCATGGAAATTGTCCATTCCTTAGTCTGATAAATGTGCCCCGTCTCTGTGGAAGAGCGCGGGGTTTGCCACTGACATGGCGCTGTGCCTGATGAAGTGGATGCCTCTACTAGTGCCCATTTTTTCCACCCCTCTGTGGAACTTTTTCCTTGCTCTAGCTGTCGCTTTGTATGAGTTTGCCCCCCACCCATACCTTCCTGGGCAGTATGGCTGAGGAGAATAGCTCTGTTTCTCTCCAGTTGTGTGCAATGCCGGCCAGGGATGTGCACGTATCGGCTAGCAACGTGTTCCACCAGATCGTTGCCACCCAGGTGTATGATGAGAAGTTCGGGCGGATCCCTGAGCGCTACTAAATCTGCGAGGCGGTCATGCAGCTCAGACCATTTCATGCCCCTGTACCCCCACAATGACGCGATGGTGTTTTGGAATGCTGGCCTCTCTTTGGTTTCTTCCGAACATTTCCCTGTCCTGAAAATGAACGAGGGGCCTATTGTCCACGCAGGCTTGAAGGGGGCATCGTGATCTGTTTGTGAGAAAAGCATCATATTAGTTCTGGTCTTGTATAACGTTTGGAAGAGTCTGATTTCCAACTACCTATTGATTTGACTTTTTGGGCCCCCAGCCCTCCCTGCCAAGCAGCACTGGCCATTCTTTCCAGTCTGCCACAGCTCGCTTCCGTCTCTCTCGGTATCTTGATGCCTCCTCTGTCTCTTTTACACTTTCCACTCTGTCCGAGCTCGCTTCTTTCTCTATATGGCCCCACATCCCCCCCCTCTCTTTTTCTGGGATGTCTTTTTCTCGCACTCCCTTGTATCCCCCCAGCTCCATCTCTTTTGGTGTCTGTCAGCTGGCCGCTTTCTGTGCGCTGTTCTCGGTCCCTCTTCAGCCTGCACTCCCTTTCACCTCTCCCCCTCTTTCTTTTTCTCGCACCCCCCCTGCATTCCACCAGCTCCACCTCTTTTGGTGTCTGTCAGGTGCACTCCATTTCCCCCTCCCCCTTTCTTTTTCTGGGATGTCTTTTTCTCGCATCTCCCTGTATCCCCCCCCCCCTCTAGCTGCATCTCTGTGGGTGTCTGTCAGCTGGCCGCGTTCTATGCCCTGTTGTCGGTCCCTTTTCTGTCTGCACTCCATTACCTCTCTCCCCCTCTCTCTTTTTCTGGGATGTCTTTTTCTCGCTTCCCCCTTTATCCCCCCCCCTCGCCCCCCAGCTGCATCTCTTTTGGTGTCTGTCAGCGGCGCCCCCTTCCCCTCCCCTCTATTTTTCTGGGATGTCTTTTTCTCGCATCCCCCTTTACCCCCCTTCCCCCCCTCTCGCCCCCCAGCTGCATCTCTTTTGGTGTCTGTCAGCGGCGCCCCCCTCCCCTCTATTTTTCTGGGATGTCTTTTTCTCGCATCCCCCTGTACCCCCCCCCCCCCAGCTGCATCTCTTTTGGCGTCTGTCAGCGGCGCCCCCTTCCCCTCCCCTCTATTTTTATGGGATGTCTTTTTCTCGCATCCCCCTTTACCCCCCTTCCCCCCCCTCGCCCCCCAGCTGCATCTCTTTTGGTGTCTGTCAGCGGCGCCCCCTTCCCCTCCCCTCTATTTTTCTGGGATGTCTTTTTCTCGCATCCCCCTGTACCCCCCGCCCCAGCTGCATCTCTTTTGGCGTCTGTCAGCGGCGCCCCCTTCCCCTCCCCTCTATTTTTCTGGGATGTCTTTTCTCTCGCATCCCCCTGTACCCCCCCCCCCCCCAGCTGCATCTCTTTTGGCGTCTGTCAGCGGCGCCCCCTTCCCCTCCCCTCTATTTTTCTGGGATGTCTTTTTCTCGCATCCCCCTTTACCCCCCTTCCCCCCCCTCGCCCCCCAGCTGCATCTCTTTTGGTGTCTGTCAGCGGCGCCCCCTTCCCCTCCCCTCTATTTTTCTGGGATGTCTTTTTCTCGCATCCCCCTGTACCCCCCGCCCCAGCTGCATCTCTTTTGGCGTCTGTCAGCGGCGCCCCCTTCCCCTCCCCTCTATTTTTCTGGGATGTCTTTTTCTCGCATCCCCCTGTACCCCCCCCCCCCCAGCTGCATCTCTTTTGGTGTCTGTCAGCGGCGCCCCCTTCCCCTCCCCTCTATTTTTCTGGGATGTCTTTTTCTCGCATCCCCCTGTACCCCCCCCCCCCCCAGCTGCATCTCTTTTGGTGTCTGTCAGCGGCGCCCCCTTCCCCTCCCCTCTATTTTTCTGGGATGTCTTTTTCTCGCATCCCCCTGTACCCCCCCCCCCCAGCTGCATCTCTTTTGGTGTCTGTCAGCGGCGCCCCCTTCCCCTCCCCTCTATTTTTCTGGGATGTCTTTTTCTCGCATCCCCCTGTACCCCCCCCCCCCAGCTGCATCTCTTTTGGTGTCTGTCAGCGGCGCCCCCTTCCCCTCCCCTCTATTTTTCTGGGATGTCTTTTTCTCGCATCCCCCTTTACCCCCCCCCCCCAGCTGCATCTCTTTTGGTGTCTGTCAGCGGCGCCCCCTTCCCCTCCCCTCTATTTTTCTGGGATGTCTTTTTCTCGCATCCCCCTGTACCCCCCCCCCCCCCCCAGCTGCATCTCTTTTGGCGTCTGTCAGCTTCCCCCCCTCCCCTCAGCTCTGGTCTCCGCTTTCCCGCTGCACAGGGAGCCGGGAGTCGCATTCCTGCTGCTTTCAGAATAAATATTTTGAGTTAAGCTGATTTAATATCAGTTTATCGCTTTCCTGGCACCAGAGAGGGGTGAAATAATTGGAGAAGCCGCGGGCTCTGAGGTCACCGGCACGCACCTGCCCTCTGACCCGCTGAATAAGCCCACGGGCGGGGAGCCAGGACCGCAGCCAGCGGGCCCTCTCCTTCCCACGCCTGCCCTGCATCACTGCCCCCTTCCTCTCCCTCCCCCGGTGTGCCCAGGCTTCCTCCCCATCACCGACCCCCCGCCGCCGTCATCATCGCGGGAGTGCCCACCCCGCAGCGCGGCCCCTCCCAGGCAGCACCAGCGCTTAAGATGGACTGATGGGCAGAGCCGAGTCAGAGGCGCTCAGGACAGGGGCCCCGACGGAACCCAGGAGACCGCGGCTGCAGGCACCACACGGGGGCGCTCCCGAGAGACATCCACACACACAGAGCCCGGCTGATGCCAAGGGAACCTTCAGGGGGACTTCAGCATCTCGCGTGAGACATCCAGAGAGGCCAGCCACGCTCCAGCAGAGGCGCCGGGACCCCCACTGGGACGCCAGAGAGACACCCGGATACTAGCCACACCCCGAGAGACACTCAAGAGACCAGAGCAATCCAGCCACATTCAAGGACACACCGAGGGCGTCTTCAGGGAGCCCAGAGACACCCACGGGCGAGCTAGGACCACGGAGAGGTAAGTGCCCCGCAGAAGCGGTTCTCTGCCCAGAGCGCCCTCGTTAGATATTCACACTTGCCCTGAGACCTCGTCCAGTGGAGTAACTGCTGAAAATACTAGGGGGGGGGGGGGGGGGGGGGGGGAGATGGAATCTAAAGAAAAGATTCCCCAGCCAAATGAATGGGGACAAAATGGTGTGCCATGAAAGTTGGGGAGGGGACAAACACCCCTGTCCCCCCTAGAATTATGCCCATGACCTCGTCTCTGGCTCTCGGTGCTCCTCCTGGCTGGATACACACCTGCGCCAGAGGGCAACCCTCTGCCAGTTACAGGCCTGCCCAGGAGAGCTCGCCTCTGCCCATCAGACACCTGCCCCGGACATCTCGCTCCCGACACGTTCACACCTCCCCTGAGAGTTACCACTTACCAGAGGCCGTGCCAGGATTGCCTAGCAAGTGGGGCCTGGAGCTAAGGTGGCGGGGCCCACCGCAGTGACACTGGCATCTGTAAATGCCCACACAGTGCTGCTGAGTGGCACCTTACAGATTATGGGTGGGCCTAACCCGCTCAGGCCCGACCCTGTCTACGCCTCTGCCACTTACCTGCCTCTGAGGCACCGCTCCGGTACGTATGCACCAGAGATTTCTGCCAACATACCTCTGATATTCCTCCCGGCCCATGAGATTGCTCCTTTTACACCCCCCTCCCAACTGCCCACCCCCATCTCCCCGCAGGAAGAGCTTGCTTCTTCCAGTCACCCGCTGGTTCTAGAGCGCACCATTTGCCAAGGGCTCCCTATGACATTAACCTTCCTGCCCCGGAGACCTCCCCTCTTACGGTGACACACCTGCCCCCAAGATCTCTCCTCTAACAGTCACACAATGGCCCTTGTGATTTGAGGGCGAGGTTGGCTACATTCATTGGGTAGGCCCTGGAGCACGCGTGTGCTGCCCTCCATGAGCAATTCATACATGGCGCTGATGCCTTGGCAGGGAGGGAATGCGCCCTGCGCTTGCTTTCAGTCTGATCTGGAAGATGGTGCTGTCAGGTATCTAGTGGCGTTGCTGTACGGCCACAGAATGAGCCCTACTAGGGAGGGAACGCGCCCTGCGCTTGCTTTCAGTCTGATCTGGCGGATGGTACTGTCAGGTATCTAGTGGCGTTGCTATACGGCCACAGAATGAGCCCTACCAGGGAGGGAACGCGTCCTGCGCTTGCTTTCAGTCTGATCTGGAGGATGGTGCTGTCAGGTATCTAGTGGCATTGCTGTACGGCCACAGAATGAGCCCTACTAGGGAGGGAACGCGCCCTGCGGTTGCTTTCAGTCTGATCTGGAAGATGGTGCTGTCAGGTATCTAGTGGCGTTGCTGTACGGCCACAGAATGAGCCCTACTAGGGAGGGAACACGCCCTGCGCTTGCTTTCGGTCTGATCTGGAGGATGGTGCTGTCAGGTATCTAGTGGCGTTGCTGTACGGCCACAGAATGAGCCCTACTAGGGAGGGAACGCGCCCTGCGGTTGCTTTCGGTCTAATCTGGAGGATGGTACTGTCAGGTATCTAGTGGCGTTGCTATACGGCCACAGAATGAGCCCTAGTAGGGAGGGAACGCGTCCTGCGCTTGCTTTCAGTCTGATCTGGAGGATGGTGCTGTCAGGTATCTTGTGGCATTGCTGTACGGCCACAGAATGAGCCCTACTAGGGAGGGAACGCGCCCTGCGGTTGCTTTCGGTCTGATCTGGAATATGGTGCTGTCAGGTATCTAGTGGCGTTGCTGTACGGCCACAGAACGAGCCCTACTAGGGAGGGAACGCGCCCTGCGGTTGCTTTCGGTCTGATCTGGAAGATGGTGCTGTCAGGTATCTAGTGGCGTTGCCGTACGGCCACAGAATGAGCCCTTCTAGGGCGGGAACGCGCCCTGCGGTTGCTTTCAGTCTGATCTGGAGGATGGTACTGTCAGGTATCTAGTGGCGCTGCTGTACGGCCACAGAATGAGCCCTACTAGGGAGGGAACGCGCCCTGCGCTTGCTTTCAGTCTGATCTGGAGGATGGTGTTGTCAGGTATCTAGTGGCGTTGCTGTACGGTCCACAGAATGAGCCCTACTAGGGTGGGAACACGCTCTGCGGTTGCTTTCTGTCTGATCTGGAGGACGGTGCTGTCGGGTATCTAGTGGCATTGCTATATGGCCACAGAATGATACCTACTAGGGAGGGAACACGCCCTGCGGTTGCTTTCTGTCTGATCTGGAGGACGGTGCTGTCGGGTATCTAGTGGCATTGCTATATGGCCACAGAATGAGACCTACTAGGGAGGGAACACGCCCTGCGGTTGCTTTCGGTCTGAACTGGAGGACGGTGCTGTCGGGTATCTAGTGGCATTGCTATATGGCCACAGAATGAGACCTACTAGGGAGGGAACACGCCCTGCGGTTGCTTTCGGTCTGATCTGGAGGACGGTGCTGTCAGGTATCTAGTGGCATTGCTATATGGCCACAGAATGAGACCTACTAGGGAGGGAACACGCCCTGCGGTTGCTTTCGGTCTGATCTGGAGGACGGTGCTGTCAGGTATCTAGTGGCATTGCTATATGGCCACAGAATGATACCTACTAGGGAGGGAACACGCCCTGCGGTTGCTTTCGGTCTGATCTGGAGGACGGTGCTGTCAGGTATCTAGTGGCATTGCTATATGGCCACAGAATGAGACCTACTAGGGAGGGAACACGCCCTGCGGTTGCTTTCGGTCTGATCTGGAGGACGCTGCTGTCGGGTATCTAGTGGCATTGCTATATGGCCACAGAATGAGACCTACTAGGGAGGGAACACGCCCTGCGGTTGCTTTCGGTCTGATCTGGAGGACGGTGCTGTCAGGTATCTAGTGGCATTGCTATATGGCCACAGAATGAGACCTACTAGGGAGGGAACACGCCCTGCGGTTGCTTTCGGTCTGATCTGGAGGACGCTGCTGTCGGGTATCTAGTGTGTCTTGAAAGAGGCTACCAAGGTTCCTCTAATGCCTATAATCTTCCTGGCTCGAGTAGCGGGTCCCAGGAGCTTCTTTGTAATGAATGTTATTTGTATTCCCAGCTCATAGCTTACCTCTTACCCCATGCTCCCCCTACGCTTAGGTATGTACACATCCAACTCTTGACAGTGACACTTCTGTCCGCTGGCTTGCCAAATCCACCGCTGTCGCTTGATACAGGGCTTGTTTCTTACTAATCTGGTGAAATCCTCCACAGTACTAAGGTCCGCTTGAGCACCTCTCAAGTCCATCACGCAACCACTCATCAGCTAACTACATCTGGTGTGCAGTCTGGTGGGTGTCCCCCCACCAGACAGACTGCACACATTCAACTGATATCTTCACCACCACACCTAATGCTAGGATGCAGCTACCATCCGGCAATTACATCAGCGGCACACATACTGGTGCACCCACGCACCCTACGACACTTACTCTCTCTACTGACCTGGACTGCGGTCCCCGAGGGCGTTCAACCTACCAGCGCTTTGCGCTATATAAATGCCAAATGACATAACACAACATTACCGTGCTTCGTCAAGTCACGACAAAACCACCACAACAAATCTTTGCTCTAACCTGAGCTCTAGTCTCCTGAGTCCTTCTCGTATGTTCACGGAAAACTAGCTAGAGTTCAAAAAAACACAGATCTACTGCCATACAACCACATGCCTTCCCCATAAATCTAATCGTTTTTTCCCCCTCTGAATTTGTTGTTTTCTTATCTAATTTCTCCTTCCTATAACCCGCTCCCCCAACCCTCCTCTTCATTTCCCCAGACTAAGGCCTGACAACACCCCTGACAGGGTCACAATACGCCATCTTTCGGACAAGGCCAGGCACCGTCAGACCACTGTAGAGGTGATGGGTGCCGTAGAAATATTCTATAACATAACACATACACACCTGGGTTGAGCTCCCTCATCATCTGACATCAGGGCAGGGGTTTGTGGGTAGTCTTGCAGGACAAGACTCTTCTAAGCTTAGTGTGTTCCTGGGACGGGGTCTCGGGATAGGGGTCAGTGTGTGCCACATCTTTGCACGTTAATTTCAAGTGCAGGGAGACTTTTCCTAAGACCTCTCTTCTTGAGGTCTAGCCTTTGTGTGCTCTGAAAGGTGTCTCTCAGGTACTGAGGAGTGATCATGTTGAGTCCATATTGACTTTGTATCTTTGGCCAGCGGGCGACTGCGGGGGAGTGGGCTCTTGGCACCTATACCTGTCTATACAGGGAGACTATCTGTCAGTGCCGAATATTTTTGGCCAAAAAAACGAATGGAAATGTTTTTATTTTTATTTGGGGGGTTCCCCCAACCCCCTTCCCTATTATCTAGGACCTAGTCCCCAAACCCACCTGCCCCTTATATCCCCTTACCCACCCATATTTTTCTAGGAGTTTTTTCAGCCAAAAATGTTCAGCTATAAACTTTGTGAAAAAAAAGCCTGGCGATGTAACTACATCATACCCTAAAATCAGAGCAGATACTGATTAAAGGCCTGTCCCGCACATACCTTTTTTGAATTTCATTAATACCACATCCGTCTCCAATTGGACAGCACCATTGCTCAATTACATTTGTAGAGCCCATGTTTCTTCTCCCTTTTACACCCACAATTGGATTTTGCCCCTCCAGCAATAATTTCTGCTCTACCAATGGAATCCAGGATTATACATTATAATAAAATCGCTCAGCGGGTTGAGCGCTTGCTGCTGCGATCTGCAGGTTACAGGTTCGAATCCTGGCAAGGCCAACTCAGCCTTTCATCCTTCTGAGGGTGATAAATGAGTACCAATTTCAGTTGGGTGATATTGTATGTAAATATGGGCTCTGTAAAGCGCTTTGGATTAAGGCGCTATATAAATAACACATCATTATCATTAAAAGGCGTATGGATGGGAGTCCTGGGGGTATGTCCTTATGTGAGCCATCCTCGTAGCGAACGTTTGCTTTTAGCCATGATGACGTGAGCGCCGCGCTTAAGCGCACTTAAGCGCAGGAAGGCCTGTTCACATGCTCAGAAGGGATTGATTCACGCAGAATTTAATGCACTCTCATGTCTCCACGGGGGTCTGAAAAACATTAATGACTGTGTATGGTCGCTTCATGTGCAGCTCACCTCGGGCACGTGAACAGGATGCGGTGCCATGTCTTCCATGCGCTGAACATGGACACATGAAAGATTAATGAAGGCCGCTAAATGATACCAAAGTGCACACCAGGCCTCACCTCTTGCTTGACCCCCACATGACCCTAGGGATTGGAGTAATGAGGATTGCCATATGTAAACAAGGTGTTACCACCACCTCCCTCTTTGTGCCTAACTGGGGCAAACCTGGCACGCCATTATTGACAAGGCCATGACAGGTTTCGGACGGCCGGAAGGATAGCTCAGGGGCAATGCGCTTTTCTTGGAAGCAAGACAACGCAATATAAAATCCTGGTCCAGTGCTTAGAGACTGGTCCCCAGTATTAAGTGTGTTATAAACGATTCATTAATTTAATTACATAAAAAAACTGACAGGTTAATCGGAACAGCACACTGTTGAAATTGGCATGGCAATATCTGATTCACAGAAACATTTTATGATGGCGCAATCCCATAGGAAGACACTCTGTGAACCAGGCCCTCTATGGTTGGCAACGTGGGAATAGCCATAGGAATGTTTAAAACCTGAGGCTTGGCACATTGGGCGCCCTCGGGTATGGCAGGGCATTGAGCGCCCTTTGATTGGCAGCACCATGGAGTAACTGAGCAACGCCCTGACACGGCTGAAAGCACCCTGGGTCATTTGAGAGACCCTGGCAGCGTCTTGCACAATATTCAAAGGAGGTATCATGTAAAGTGAGGGAGGATAGCTCAGGGGCAAAGCACTCGCCTTGGGAGCAAGACGACGAGGTGTAACACAGGTTCAATCCCCGGGACCGTGCTTAGCAACCTCTGGGTTATAAATAACCAATTACAATTAGTAAAATGACTGTGGGGTAGTGGGTTCCTGGCACCTATTCCTGCCTATACAGAGAGACTGTCAGTGCCAAATATGTTTGGCCAAAAAACGAATGGAAATATTTTTATTTTTATTTGGGGGGGGTTCCCCAACCCCTTCCCTATTATGTAGGACCTAGTCCCCACAACCACGCCCCTTATATACCCTTACACACCCCATATCTTTTTCTATGAGTTTTTTTCAGCCGAAAATGTTCGCCTTAAAACTTTGCGAAAAAAAAGCCTGATGGATTTGGTTCCCAGGTGGTATCTGTGCCATGGAGGTGTACGGGCATTCCTGCCTGGTATGTTCTTATCAGACCCGACAGCCATCGCGGTGGGATATGGCACACGCCCCCATTCTGAACCACCTGTAAACCGTGCCCCCGAGTTTCTACGTGTTCTTTCAAATTCTGCCATAAACTCGACCTGTGTTCGGACCGTTATTTCATTGATGTTCTTGGGGCAAACCCCCCCAAAAGTCATTGGCAGAGGGGTCTGGGGATGCCCACATTCAGGATGAAGACACAGACCCTTGCCTGTTTCATAATTCAGCAGCCGCCCCTGCCATCAAGCGCTTGCCACTGCACCTGCGGGCACCCGTCCCTGCACACTGGGCTGCTTGGACAGCGCCAGGGGGCATATGAGGAAACTTGGCATCAGTGGACAAGGGATTAGCGCCAGTGCAAAAAGCAAGGCGTGCTTGCATCTGGGCAATGTGTGCCCGTTTCCCCATCAGTAGGGCACCTTTGCCCTGCTGCAAACATGCATTCAAGGACTGCCATTTTTCACGAGGGTCCTTTTTGCCCTGGGGGCAATTGCACTTCTACTGATGCACATTCTCTGCAATATGGCCCTAGAGTGACCAGTATCGGGGCTGTCCTGGGAAACGCTTTGGTTGCCAAAGACAAACCAGTTATTTGTATAAGGTCAACAGGCCTCGCCTCTCGGCAAATGAAATGATAGGTTATTTATAACGCGCTTAATACCCAGAGGTTTCTAACTGCGGCACCTGTGTTGCCCCGTGTCGTCTTGCTTCCAAGGCGAGCGCGTTGCCCCTGAGCTATCCTCCCGAGTAGCGGGTGTTTTCTCTACAAACACACGTGTAAAATTCTGCAGCCGTTGACTTTCTGAATTGGGGGCGCTTGATCTCTGGCCAGGACAGCTCCGCCCCACCCCCACAGCAAGTAGGCACGAGGCAAGGGCTGGATTTCAGGGGATGCAGCCAGAGCTCACGCAGATGGATGCAGCCGCAGGGGCGGGCCTCGCCCGGGGCGCAGATGAAGCCTGGTGCCCATTTCTGGCCTGCTCACTCTCTGGTGTACCCACGCGCCGGTGCCAGGCCTCTGGTGCCAGGGAGATATGCCCTATCGGGTTATCCATTCGTGCCGTGGACGCGCGTGGTGGGGTGCAGCCCGAGGTGGAACAGCGCTGCCCTCTAGAAGCTTTTATGTACTCTGACAGCTACTTTCACAGCTTTCATCTCCCATCGTCATTCTCGCCACAGGGAGGAGTGAGAGACCGAGGCGGTGTCAAGGGATCAAGGGAAGAGCGACTGTTTAACTTCAGAATAATCCCGTTTTTGTCCTCAGTATTCAAGAAAAGGCGAGTGTCTGTCAGGTGTTCGTGAAGAGTAGCAACGGCGTTTGCTCACCTAGTGAAACTCCTTAAAGTTCCGATTCTTGAGCCTGTGCTGTTGCACATTTATATAAATGCTTTATTTTTAAGTCTACTCTTCCTAAAATAATGTATTTTTATCTTGTAATCCCGCAACCAAGGATATTTGATTGCTTTGCAATTTTATGCTGAACTAGCCCGAGCCACACATGTTTCGCACCTTCAGGCGTTTTATCAAGGCTTCTTAAATGAAGCTTCCGGTAGCATGGTCATGGGCTCTGGCCAGGCTACATGACGTGTCAAACTAACCCCATGGCAACCAGGCCCAGGACAGACTTCTGTCTGCCTGGGCTACTCAGATAACATATTTATCATGTAAATGTGCGAGAAAAATATGTTTTGGATCCAACGATGACGAACGTATGTACTAACTAGAGGGTCTGGTCCCCTGCTTTGCGGGCCTGATTGGTTCATCTGCTCAGCTACGCGGGACGCCAAGGTGGAAGCTATATGATTGGACCTGTGTCTGCGCCTGATTGGTTCATCTGCTCAGCTACTCGGGACGCCAAGGTGGAAGCTATATGATTGGACCTGTGTCTGCGCCTGATTGGTTCATCTGCTCAGCTACTCGGGACGCCAAGGTGGAAGCTATGTGATTGGACCTGTGTCTGCGCCTGATTAGGTCATCTGCTCAGCTACTCGGGACGCCAAGGTGGAAGCTATGTGATTGGACCTGTGTCTGCGCCTGATTGGGTCATCTGCTCATCTACGCAGGACGCCACGATGGAAGCTATATGATTGGACCTGTGTCTGCGCCTGATTGGGTCATCTGCTCAGCTACTCGGGACGCCAAGGTGGAAGCTATATGATTGGACCTGTGTCTGCGCCTGATTGGTTCATCTGCTCAGCTACTCGGGACGCCAAGGTGGAAGCTATGTGATTGGACCTGTGTCTGCGCCTGATTGGGTCATCTGCTCATCTACGCAGGACGCCACGATGGAAGCTATATGATTGGACCTGTGTCTGCGCCTGATTGGGTCATCTGCTCAGCTATGCAGGACGCCATGATTGAAGCTATATGATTGGGCCTGTGTCTGCCTCTGATTGGGTCATCTGCTCAGCTACTCGGGACGCCACGATGGAAGCTATATGATTGGGCCTGTGTCTGCCTCTGATTGGGTCATCTGCTCATCTACGCAGGACGCCACGATGGAAGCTATATGATTGGACCTGTGTCTGCGCCTGATTGGTTCATCTGCTCAGCTACTCGGGACGCCACGATGGAAGCTATATGATTGGACCTGTGTCTGCGTCTGATTAGGTCATCTGCTCAGCTACTCGGGATGCCACGATGGAAGCTATATGATTGGACCTGTGTCTGCGCCTGATTGGTTCATCTGCTCAGCTACGCAGGACGCCATGATTGAAGCTATATGATTGGGCCTGTGTCTGCCTCTGATTGGGTCATCTGCTCATCTACGCAGGACGCCACGATGGAAGCTATATGATTGGGCCTGTGTCTGCCTCTGATTGGGTCAGCTGCTCATCTACGCAGGACGCCACGATGGAAGCTATATGATTGGACCTGTGTCTGCGCCTGATTGGTTCATCTGCTCAGCTACTCGGGACGCCACGATGGAAGCTATATGATTGGACCTGTGTCTGCGCCTGATTGGGTCATCTGCTCAGCTACTCGGGACACTACGATGGAAGCTATATGATTGGACCTGTGTCTGCGCCTGATTGGTTCATCTGCTCAGCTACTCGGGACGCCAAGGTGGAAGCTATGTGATTGGACCTGTGTCTGCGCCTGATTGGGTCATCTGCTCAGCTACTCGGGACGCCACGATGGAAGCTATGTGATTGGACCTGTGTCTGCGCCTGATTGGTTCATCTGCTCAGCTACTCGGGACGCCAAGGTGGAAGCTATGTGATTGGACCTGTGTCTGCGCCTGATTGGGTCATCTGCTCAGCTACTCGGGACGCCACGATGGAAGCTATATGATTGGACCTGTGTCTGCGCCTGATTGGTTCATCTGCTCAGCTACGCAGGACGCCACGATGGAAGCTATATGATTGGGCCTGTGTCTGCCTCTGATTGGGTCATCTGCTCAGCTACTCGGGACGCCACGATGGAAGCTATATGATTGGACCTGTGTCTGCGCCTGATTGGGTCATCTGCTCAGCTATGCAGGACGCCATGATTGAAGCTATATGATTGGGCCTGTGTCTGCCTCTGATTGGGTCATCTGCTCAGCTACTCGGGACGCCACGATGGAAGCTATATGATTGGACCTGTGTCTGCGTCTGATTAGGTCATCTGCTCAGCTACTCGGGATGCCACGATGGAAGCTATATGATTGGACCTGTGTCTGCGCCTGATTGGTTCATCTGCTCAGCTACGCAGGACGCCATGATTGAAGCTATATGATTGGGCCTGTGTCTGCCTCTGATTGGGTCATCTGCTCATCTACGCAGGACGCCACGATGGAAGCTATATGATTGGGCCTGTGTCTGCCTCTGATTGGGTCAGCTGCTCATCTACGCAGGACGCCACGATGGAAGCTATATGATTGGACCTGTGTCTGCGCCTGATTGGTTCATCTGCTCAGCTACTCGGGACGCCACGATGGAAGCTATATGATTGGACCTGTGTCTGCGCCTGATTGGGTCATCTGCTCAGCTACTCGGGACACTACGATGGAAGCTATATGATTGGACCTGTGTCTGCGCCTGATTGGGTCATCTGCTCAGCTACGCAGGACGCCAAGGTGGAAGCTATATGATTGGACCTGTGTCTGCGTCTGATTAGGTCATCTGCTCAACTACTCGGGACGCCACGGTGGAAGCTATATGATTGGACCTGTGTCTGTGTCTGATTAGGTCATCTGCTCAGCTACTCGGGACGCCACAATGGAAGCTATATGATTGGACCCGTGTCTGCGCCTGATTGGTTCATCTGCTCATCTACGCAGGACGCCACGATGGAAGCTATATTATTGGACCTGTGTCTGCGCCTGATTGGTTCATCTGCTCAGCTACTCGGGACGCCACGATGGAAGCTATATGATTGGACCTGTGTCTGCGCCTGATTGGGTCATCTGCTCAGCTACTCGGGACGCCACGATGGAAGCTATATGATTGGACCTGTGTCTGCGCCTGATTGGGTCATCTGCTCATCTACGCAGGACGCCACGATGGAAGCTATATGATTGGACCTGTGTCTGCGCCTGATTAGGTCATCTGCTCAGCTACTCTGGACGCCAAGGTGGAAGCTATATGATTGGACCTGTGTCTGCGTCTGATTAGGTCATCTACTCAGCTACTCGGGACGCCACGGTGGAAGCTATATGATTGGACCTGTGTCTGCGTCTGATTAGGTCATCTGCTCAGCTACTCGGGACGCCACGATGGAAGCTATATTATTGGACCTGTGTCTGCGCCTGATTGGGTCATCTGCTCAGCTACGCAGGACGCCACGATGGAAGTTATATGATTGGGCCTGTGTCTGCCTCTGATTGGGTCATCTGCTCATCTACGCAGGACGCCACGATGGAAGCTATATGATTGGACCTGTGTCTGCGCCTGATTGGTTCATCTGCTCAGCTACTCGGGACGCCACGGTGGAAGCTATATGATTGGACCTGTGTCTGCGCCTGATTGGTTCATCTGCTCAGCTACTCGGGACGCCACGGTGGAAGCTATATGATTGGACCTGTGTCTGCGCCTTATTGGGTCATCTGCTCAGCTACTCGGGACGCCACGATGGAAGCTATATGATTGGACCTGTGTCTGCGCCTGATTGGTTCATCTGCTCAGCTACGCAGGACGCCACGATGGAAGCTATATGATTGGACCTGTGTCTGCGCCTGATTGGGTCATCTGCTCAGGACGCCACGGTGGAAGCTATATGATTGGATCTGTGTCTGATTGGGTCATCCGCTGAGCAACGCAGCACGCCATGATTGAAGCTATATGATTGAACCTGTGGGCTGTGGCTGCTAGTCAGTATTGCTAACCTGTGGTGACTAGGCCTTTATTTGCTGTGTGCCCTGCGGCTTTTTGAGGGCATTCAAGTAGTCTGCCAGTTAAACGTTTGTGTCCAGAGAGCTTCACCATTCCTGCGAAATGGTGAAGCGAGTGCTTCTTTGGGGCCTCTTCTAAGTGCCTCCCCCTTCCCTGCTTTTCTGTTGGGAGGGGTTCAATGGACCCCCTCGCTGCAGCGAAATTGCAAAGTTAGGAGATGTTCCTCTAGTGATTATTCTAAGGGCCTCCACCTGTCGTGGTTTCTTGCTGGGATGGTTTCCGTGGACTACAGCTGCAGTGTAATTGCAAGGCTGTGGGATGGTGCACTAGTGATTATTCTAAGTGCCTCTGTCGTGGTTTCCTGTTTGGGGGGGGGGGCTCTGTGGACCCCTCGCTGCAGTGTAATTGCAAGGCTGTGGGATGGTGCACTAGTGATTTTTCTAAGTGCCTCCACCTGTCGTGGTTTCCTGCTGGGATGGTTTCCGTGGACTACAGCTGCAGTGTAATTGCAAGGCTGTGGGATGGTGCACTAGTGATTATTCTAAGTGCCTCCACCTGTCGGGGTTTCCTGTTGGGGGGAGGGGGAGGGGTCTGTGGACAGTCGCTGCAGTGTAATTGCAAGGCTGTGGGATGGTGCACTAGTGATTATTCTAAGTGCCTCCACCTGTTGGGGTTTCCTGTTGGGGGGAGGAGGAGGGGTCTGTGGACTACAGCTGCAGTGTAATTGCAAGGCTGTGGGATGGTGCTCTAGTGTTTATTCTAAGTGCCTCCACCTGTCGTGGTTTCCTGGTGGGAGGGGCCCCGTGCACTTTCGCTCCAGTGTAATTGCAAGGCTGTAGGATGCTGCACTAGGGATTATTCTAAGTGCCTCCACCTGTCGGGGTTTCCTGTTGGGGGGAGGGGTCTGTGGACAGTCGCTGCAGTGTAATTGCAAGGCTGTGGGATGGTGCACTTGTGATTATTCTAAGTGCCTCCACCTGTTGGGGTTTCCTGTTGGGGGGAGGAGGAGGGGTTTGGGGGCAGTCGCTGCAGTGCAATTGCAAGGCTGTGGGATGGTGCACTAGTGATTATTCTAAGCCCTCCACCTGTCGTGGTTTTCTGCTGGGATGGGGTCCGTGGAGTGCCAGTGCAGTGTAATGCAGTGTAATCGCAAGGCTGTGGGATGGTGCACTGGTGATTATTCTAAGTGCCTCCACCTGTCGTGGTTTCCTGTTGGGAGGGGCTCTGTGGACCCCTCGCTGCAGTGTAATTGCAAGGCTGTGGGATGGTGCACTAGTGATTATTCTAAGTGCCTCCACCTGTCGTGGTTTCCTGTGGGATGGGCTCAGTGGACCCCTCGCTGCAGTGTAATTGCAAGGCTGTGGGATGGTGCACTAGTGATTATTCTAAGTGCCTCCACCTGTCGTGGTTCCTGTTGGGAGGGGCTCCATGGACTGTCGCAGTGTAATTGCAAGGCTGTGGGATGGTGCACTAGTGATTATTCTAAGTGCCTCCACCTGTCGTGGTTTCCTGGTGGGAGGGGCTCTGTGTAGGGTGACCAGATTTAAAAAGTAAAAAACCGGGACAGGGCAACTAACATAAAAGTAGGACTAACTCTTGAAAGTGGCACTGTCAAGGCACTACACTTATGTAGCGTTTGGAGGAGAGGCGGTTTCAGTGTTACTGTTAAAATAAACACATTTTATAATCAATTTCTAACAAACGAACACTATCTTAATTTGTAAAATGCAGCATTTCTTCTTTGCGAGCTATGCCTGCCAGCTATGAAGACACACTACCAAAAACCGGGACCACTGCAGTTTCCAATGGGAACATAATCTTGAGAAAGGGGGACAGAGCAGCAAAAACCGGGACAGTCCCGGAAAAACCGGGACGTCTGGTCACCCTAGCTCTGTGGACCCCTCGCTGCAGTGTAATTGCAAGGCTGTGGGATGGTGCACTAGTGATTATTCCAAGTGCCTCCACCTGTCGTGGTTTCCTGTGGGATGGGCTTGGTGGACCCCTAACTGCAGTGTAATTGCAAGGCTGTGGGATGGTGCACTAGTGATTATTCTAAGTGCCTCCACCTGTCGTGGTTTCCTGTGGGATGGGCTCCGTGGAGTTCCTTTGCAGTGCAATTGCAAGGCTGTGGGATGGTGTGGTAGCAATTGCTGTGCAGTTTGGGCTGCTAGGTTTCTGAGGGTGTGCCACTGGAGGCGTACTTGCCTACATTTGAAAATCAAAAACCCTGAGATGTATGCCCCGCCCACAGCCACACAAGACTGCGACCATTTGCACACGGCCCCGCCCACCTGTTTAAAAAGGAAAACTCGGTTGTTGTAGCTGTCATTAGAAACACGTTTGCAGTTTGCACTTTACAGTGGAATGCAATAAATGTGAATGTCCAAGGACATGCATAACCACCCAAATTGCATAGGACTAATGGCATTCGCCTTCCATAAAAGCAACACACACACAAAACCCAAGAGAGGATGTTTTCTTCAAATAGTCTTTTTGAAAACGTTAACATGTGTCCATGTTTTATACAAAGGTTTTACCTGGGACTTGTAATACCGAAATGGGACATTGCACCTTAGTTGTTATTTTTCCTGAGGTTATATGTCCATTGGTGAGGTGTCCATCTTTCAAACCTGATGGATGTTGTAGCGCTGGCCCTTTAAGGGCGCGCACGCGACGGGGTGACGTTCACTCCGTCGCGTGTCCTGTTAAATAAACGGGGCGTGTCCGGTGGCGTCACAACCACCGGGGAGCCCACACAAGAAACATCTCTGTCTCTGTGTCACGGGGGTTGGGGGGCTCACGGGCGGCAGTGCTTGGACACTGCCAACAGTGGCGACGAGGACCGGACCACTCCCTGGGACAGGCGGAGATTATCGCGTGCAGCGCAGATGATCCCACGTGAGCGCTGCAGCGAAATCTGACCGCAGAGAGGGGAGAGGCACACGCGGCTGGCGGCCATTTTGATGAATAGGCCTCGGATGCTCACTGCTTCGTAACAAAGCCTCTGTGAGCCATCTGGACACCATTTTTGGACCATCCAGTGGCGGATAGCCACTGGAAACAGCACGTGTCAATTTTCAACGGATGAATTGGCATTTTCACTGTTTGTCACCGAGTGAATGGGTGAGACTCCATAGGAAGCCTGCCAAATCCACGTGGAGGCCTGCCCTGCTCAATTTTTGGACTCTTCATTTTCCTGCCTGCTGGCCGGAGCGGTGCATCTACGAGGGGCACATCTGAAGATTGGTGGCATTTGAGACCGCTTCAGGAAACTCCCTGCTGAGGAGAGTACTGGTGGCATCTGGTGGTGAGTTGCCGCCCCATTACTCAAATACTCTGGGGTGCCTGTGGGCTATCCACCATGAGCCAAGCTGCTGCTGCGGCTGCTGCTGCTGCTCCTGCGGTTCAGCCTCCGCCCGCCCTCCTGCCAAGACCTCTGCTTAAGCCACCTGGGTCCCTACAGCCAATGCCTGAGCTTGATATCTCGGGCACACCATCAAGCCTGGGACAGAGGTGGAAGATGTGGATAGACAGGCTCGAGATGTACTTCAGGGCCACGATGGAGACGAGTGATGACAGTAAGATGGCTACTCTCTTGTATTCGGCTGGCCCGGCTGTGCATGAGATTTTTCTGTCCCTGCAACCAGCGGATGGGTCGTTTGCGGCGGCGAAGGATGCACTCCATAATCATTTTCTGCCGATGGCTAATGCTGATTATGAACGCTTTCTCATGGGGACTGCTCGACAGAAGGATGACGAGACTCTTGACTGTTCTATGGGCGGCTGCGCAGACTGGCGGCACCATGTGCATGGAACGACCCGGAAGTCATGATTCGCAATCAGCTCATTCAGGGGTGCGCCTCTGGGAAACTGCGGCGGCAAATACTACGAGAGCCTGGCATCACCCTTCCTCGCATCCTCGAACTTGGAAGATGCCACGAGGTGTCTGAGTTGCGGGCAACTAGAATGGAAGCGAGTGTGCGCCCAGGCAAGGTCGAGGAAGTATGCGCGGTCGCTAGAGGCCGCGGAGCGAGGTGCCCCATGAACACCCAGGGCCTGCGCCCGCCAGGAATGACCTCATCGTGCCCAAAATGCGGGTACGACCTCCCGCACCTGGCTGAATGCCATGCGACGGGGGTGAAGTGTGGCTGGTGTGGAGGCGCGGATCATTTCGCCAGGATGTGCAGAGCTGCAGCTCCGAAGGTAGTGCCCAGGGGGCCTGTTCGAGCCGGTGCATTCCACCCCCAGAGGGCGTCAAACGTTGCCCAGGTTGACCAGGGTGATGAAGGGGCCCCTCAGGAGCGGGAGGAAGAGGAAGAGGATGATGAAAACATTTTCTTTGTGTCCAGTGTGAGCATGCTGAGAACTCGCTCCAAGAGACAGCCCAGATGCGACCTGCTGGTCAATGGGGACTCGATACCAATGCTAGTGGACACCGGTGCATCCGTGAATGTGATGGCCAGACAGCACTATGACACGATGCAGACCCCGCCCACGCTGGCAACGCCAAGGGCACGTATTTTCGCATTTGGAGGCGACCAGCCCATTTCTTTGGACGGTGTGTTCGTGGCAGAGGTTCAGTACGGCGACTCATCCATACGGGCCAGATTCTATGTTATGCTGGTGAGTAACAACACACTGCTGTGCTGTGCTGCGGCTGAAGCCCTGGGCATTGTGACATTCGCTTACTCGGTGTATCTGGACGACATTCAGGTGCTCCTGGCCAAATACAGCTTCCTGTTCGATGGCATTGGACAGTTGGTGGGTGAGCCGGTTCGGCTACACATCGATGAGTCCAGCCAACCACTGGCGCTGAAGCACCGGCGAGTACCTTTTCATCTCAGGGATCTGGTGGATCAAGAGCTGGACAATCTCGTAGGGTTGGACATCATTGAAAAGGTTGAAGGCCCCACCCCATGGGTTTCTCCCATTGTCATCGCACGCAAGTCCAAACAGCCCGACGTAGTGAGGATCTGCGTGGACATGCGACTCCCCAACAAGGCCATAAAGAGAGAATGGCACTTGACCCCTACCATCGATGACATTATAGCGGAGCTGCAAGGGGCGAGATTCTTTTCCAAACTGGATCTCAGAGCAGGCTATCATCAAGTGGTCCTGCACCCCGAGTCCCGCTACATCACAACGTTCACCACTCATCGGGGTCTGTACCGATACAAGAGGTTGAGTTTTGGGGTGTCTTCCGCGGCGGAGGTGTTCCAGAACATCATAAGAGGAGCACTGGCTGATCTGGATGGAGTTCTTAACATCAGCAATGACATCCTGGTGTACGCCAAGTCAGAAACAGAGCATCTGGCACGACTGGCCAAGACCTTTGAGCGCCTTTGCTCGCTGGGACTTACCCTACACAAGACAAGTGTGAGTTTCTGAAGACCACCATCGAATTCTTCGGGTTCGTATTTAAGGCGGATGGAGTGTCGCCTGAACCCCGCAAAGTGGGAGACATAAAAGAGGCGCGTCTGCCAGAATAGTGGCGGAGGTGAGGAGCTTTTTGGGCATGGTCACTTATTGTGGCCGCTTCATCCGGAACCTGGCGTCCCGCTCCGAGCTGCTGAGATCTCTGACAAAGAAAGACACCGTCTGGCAGTGGGGCCCCCTTGAGCAAGCGGCATTCGATGATATAAAGAGTGCCTTGGCGGCGGACGACACCATGGCGTTTTTCGATCCGAGCCTGCAGACGGAGATCGTAGTGGATGCCAGCCCCTATGGCCTGCGGGCAGTGTTGACTCAGGTGGGGAGCGACCAAGAGATTCGGCCCATAGCATACGCCAGCAAGGCGCTCTCTGACAGCGAGCAAAGATACTCTCAGATTGAGAGGGAAGCCTTGGCGGTGTTGTGGGGCTGCAGACATTTTCGCCTCTACATCCTGGGGCGCCCTGTGACCGTCGTCACGGACCACAAACCACTGTTGCCGATCATGGCTGGCTCATCATCCCGACCACCAGTGAGGATAGAGCGCTGGATGCTCGCACTGCTCGAGTATGGCGTATCGCTGATATATCGCCCTGGGGCCAACAATGCGGCAGACTACCTCTCCCGACACCCAAGAGGGGGCTCGCAGGAGGCCACGTCAGCGGATGAAGCCGACGAGTATGTTCGCCTGGTCGTGGAAACGGCCATCCCAAACTCCATGCAGGTGGAAGAGCTGGAGCTGGCGTCTAAGGGCGACGAGTGTTTTGCCATCCTGAGGGAGGCCATGCAGCGGGGTGCCTGGAAGACGGTGCTGGAGGCGGTGGGACGTCGAACATGTGAAGCCAGGGTGGCCCTGGAGCAGTTATGGCGAGTGAGAGACGAGCTGACGTTCTCGGAGTCGGGGCTGTTACTAAGGGGTGAGAGGATGGTATGGTGGCAGGCCGCGGCACCAGCCCAGCGAGAACCGTCCATCGAAACGATGCCAAGAGGGACTAGGCCATGGGAAGTTGTGCACGCGGACTCAGGGTCCACGTCGAGAGGCACTCACTTCCTGGTTGTGGGGGACGAATGGTCTCGGAATCCGGAGGTCGAGTTCATAGAGTCCGTCGCATTTGAGAACGTGGTGGTGGCGCTGGAGAAGATTTTCGCCACCCATGGCCTGCCCTCCGTGCTGTGCTCCGACAATGGGGCACCATTCCAGGGCGAGAGCTTCGCTGAACTCATGAAGGACTATGGTATCCAGCACCGAAGAGTCACCCCACTCTGGCCCCGGGCCAACGTTGAAGCAGAGCGCATGATGCGCACACTTAACAAAGTCTTCAGGATCGCCCAAGGAAAGGGCGAGTGCTTGCAGAGGGCACTGTATGTGTTCCTGCGGGGGTATCGAACCACACCCCACTCGTCAACGGGGGTGGCACCGGCAGAGGCTCTCTTCCAACGATGCCCGAAGGATGTGATACCAGAACTGGGCGACAGGGAGTCCGCCGTGATTGACAATGAACAGGTCGAGGAGGACAGACGAACGAGGACGCAGATGGAAAACATCAGAAGAGGGCTGAGACCCACACACATTGCTCTGGGGGATGAGGTGCTGGTGAAGAATCGCCACCCACAAGGCAAGCTGTCCCTCACGTACGAACCGGCCCCTCTGGAAGTCGTGGCGGTGAAGGGCTCTATGGTGACTGCATCTGATGGAACGTCATCTGTGACGAGAAATGCCTGCTTCTTCAAGAAGATCGGCGAGCCGAGAGTGGTTAGCCCAGACAACCGAGGAGGTGAGGAGGCGCTGGATGAAGGCGGAGGTGAAAGCCCCGCTGTGGACTCCCCTGTTCGGGGCGGGCCAGGGCAAAACACACCAGCCAGAGACGTTGGCAGGAGGTACTCCCTGAGAACAGGGCGTGGGAAACCTGCCCGTCTCACGGACTATGTGACAGACTGAGCTGGGAGGCTGACCTAGAGACATGGTCAGGCCGTGGCAAGCACCCTCGGGGGTTCCAGGGTGGCTGTTAATAAACGGGGGTTCACTGTGTGTGTATTTGGTGTGATGTGTAAACGTTTGATAGTTAGATCCTCTGTTATCCAATTTGTTGTTATGGAAAAGGAGGAGTGTGGCGCTGGCCCTTTAAGGGCGCGCACACGACGGGGTGACGTTCACTCCGTCGCGTGCCCTGTTAAATAAACGGGGCGTGTCCGGTGGCGTCACAACCACCGGGGAGCCCACACGAGAAACATCTCTGTCTCCGTGTCTCTGTGTCACGGGGGGTGGGGGGGCTCACGGACGGCAGTGCTTGGACACTGCCAACAGATGTGATGCAATCCCTGAGGTCGGCTAATTCATCAATTCAAAGAGGACCTTAGATGTTTCTCATTTTATCTGGGGGGATTGAGTCCTCCCTCTGAAAAAAGTGGGTGGACTCTGTCCACCCGCGTGTTCCCTCGACTTGAGCCCTGGCAAACTTGCCAAAAGAATGGAAGATGAAAAAACGCGGAATACTCCTTTCAATCCGGTGTCATCAATGACGTTATTTTTTTGTTGCTTCAGCTTTCATTCTTTCTCGCAAGTTTCCCTTATGTTTTAGTCACCCTTCAATTTGGGGAAACTGAAACATAAGGCGAACTGGCCAAAAAGAACGAAAGCGTAAGCAAAATAAACGCTGTAATACTGCATTTGCGCCGTTTCCGGTCCCGTCCAATCCTCCATCCGATTGGCTGCAAAAGACGGCTGCCGGTAGCCAATCGGATGGAGGATTAGACATGACCGAAAACCCCGAAACTCCAGGGTCTTCCCCAGAGATATGGCTAAAAACCCCGGAGTCTGCAGGGAAAACCCGTGTGAGTGGAGGGCATTTCCTGATGTGGCTCCAGCATTTAAAGATATGCGTTGCAAGTGGTGGAAATACTCCCAACAAAAACGCAATAAGGTGGAAAGGGACTCCCAAAAATGGGAAACAGAACCACGTTTCCCTTTGACATTAGCCCTGCCTCATCAGCTTGAAGTGTTGTCTCTGGGCTGGCTTGGCTTGTTCAGAATGGGTTGCGCATCGGCGCCCCATTACCGATTATGAATTAGCCGCCCTCCTTGGTAATAGGCTGACTAAACATCTACTTGAAACGGCCATTTTCTTTCTGCCTAGGACCTACTGATTGGGATTCGTCCAGGCAGGTGTGTGCATTTTCGGGAAAAAAGGTGCACAAGGGCAGGTTGAGTTTGCGCCCTTCATCTCAGTCCCCTTTTCTGCTTGAGAGACGCCATTTGCATGATGTCTACCTTTTGTTTGACACACCCGAGAGGTGCACATGTTTGCCCCCACTTGGCGTTCTTTGGACACGTGATTTCTCAGGTGATGTCTTTTTTTTGGGGAAGGGTGGTGACATGAGGCCTCAAGTGAAGCTCGGCTTAGAGCGTCGTATGCATACAGTAAAAAGAGTACAGGTTGTTTTAATAGTGTCGAGCGGGCACTGTTTGGGGGTGCTGAACAGCCCAAAGGGTGCAGAGTAAGGACCAACGGTTACTTTAGGCTTTTGCTGGTACCACCTTCTCCAGAAGCGGCTATACGCTTGTGTGGCCACATAACAGTAGATGGAGCCTGTGAGCACACCAGGACTACATTATCAAAAGAGTCAACTGAAACAAAAACAATGTGCTGGTCCCTATTGGGAATGGAGATTCCCGTACAACAATCGCTTCTATACCTGGGGGTATGTGTCAACTCAAGTAAGGTTGACGCAGCCTGCCTTCAAATACTAAAAAAGAAAGTAATAAACTTGACAGGCCTAGGAAAAATCATCTTGAGACATTACTGTGGCTTCAGCTTAATTCCACTAATTAAATTTTATAAAGCAAAGGTGGTTCCAATTCTCACCTACGGTGCCGAAACTTCCTTCAACTTCAAAATCAAAAATTGGGCAGCTTTAGAAGGTCATTTTTGGAAAAACACGCTCCATCTACCCAAAGCCACGCCAATACAAGCAATACACAGAGAGTTGGGTTTAACTTCCATGCTAGTCATGGTAGAGTGGAAAACACTCTCATTCTACAGAAAGTGCATAGAAGAAAACCCCAAAGGTGGCTTTCAATGCATCAAAAAAGCACTTATGGAAGAACAAGATCCGATATTGACCCAATGGCAAACAGAGTGCCGAAGCCTGCTTGCAACTACAGGAGAGCAAGCTGAAACTCTGATTAACAACCCGGATAAGGTTAAAGAAAGCTCTACTCGTGCGATTGGTTTAGAACTGAAAAAGAATGGTTAACATGTAAGACATACGGTAAACCGTGGGAGGACAACAAAAAACCAATTTCTCTGCTTAGCTATTTCAAATTGTTTCCTCATTGGTACTTTAGAGATCAATTTCTCAGATTTCGGCACAACCTAATTAAAACAAGAGAAACAATCTGGTTGTGGAACCATCCAGCTGACTTGCAGATTATGCAAAAATCCTGAGTCAATAGAAAATTTGCATCATTTGATGATGGATTGTCCAACTTTATCAGTGCAAAGGAACACTTTTATGATTCCCATTATTCCAAAATACGGATAAAGATCGCAAGATTTATGGTGGAAGATGCTGCAATCAGGAGAAAAAACGGCAATAACCTTGGCTGTCGTTAAATTCTCCATTGCTATACAGAAGCGACTGTCAGTGTTTGAAGACTTGTCAACTTTGTTTTAACAGAAAAAGCAAACTTTGGAAAAATGTTCTTAAATTGAAGAATGTGATAAAAGGTTGTCAATTGTATAACCATATATCATAAATAAAAAAATAAATAAATACATTTTAAAAAAAGGAAAGGCGCCATAAGTGAGCCTGGGGTGGGGGCTGCTGGAGGGACTTGATTCCAACTGGTAAGGTGGCATTGCCAGTGGAGAAACCCCTAGGCAATCAGCAACGTCACTTTACCAAAATGCTAGGGGTAGCGGAAGTGACATCACACAACCCCTTGACCTCTGATGACATCCCAGGAAGTGATGTAATTTGACCCCACTCTGGATTGACATCACAGGAAGCAATGGGACATGACCTTTCACTCTGTGACAAAACAGGAAGTGGCATCACATAATAATGCCCTAAGTACACTACAAACAATATGGTTACAATATCACTGTAATGTGATATACAGTTCATACAAGGATGCGTCACCATATATATCATTAATATCTGTGTGTATAGGCCCATATTGCCAAATTACTGTGAATACAAGCAGACGTCCAAGGCCAAATGATAATGATGTGTTATTATATAAGACTCGCACACTTTTTATAGAACAAATATACATACAATATCACCCAACCTGTGTTGGTACTCATTTAGCAACCTCAGTAGGATGAAAGGCTGAGTTGGCCTTGCCGGGATTCGAGCCTGCAACCTGCCGCTCACACACACATTGCTGCAGCAAGCACTTAACCCACTGAGCTATAGTAAAATGAGCAATTACACGTCTGAATGTTCACAAAGTCAGAAAGCAAATTACACTCTGTAGTGGATACCATTAAACTGGTAACATATTTGACAGCAGGCCAGTTCATTTGCAGGTCTGGTGCAAAGTTGCTACATGTCAAGCCTGCGTGCGTGGATCTACTTTTCAGGCTTTAGAGGTTGGCCTCACACGGCATCCCGTACTCTGTGCACTTGTTACCTCATACATACATACAAACAAACATCCTGAACAGCGTGCCATGCAGATAGGAAAGATAGACACATTAGAACAAGGCATTCATTGTGGCACAATGAAATCAAGGGCCACTTCATGTGCTATGGTCAAACATTTCTACACTGTACGCAAGCTTTTAGGCACAAGATTGTGTCAAGTGACCGAGCACACTGAGATGGAATGTCTTGTGATGATCGTAACAGAGACAATGGCAGAAAAAACATGCTATAACTGCAACTTTCAAAAAGCAAAATACATAGTCCGAAATGGATGCTTATTCTACTCTAAATGCTTTTTGGAAGCTTTTGTCTGCCAAGTGAATTTGAGGTGTTTAAGAACAGACTAAACCAGTGACTCCCCCCTGAAGTGTGCCTGAAATAAACCTTGAATGAGTCTTCTAGCAATTATTGTATAGAATTCCAGAATGGAAAATTATTCTTTCTCATTTAGGGTCACTGCTCAAAGTGTTACACTTGTGGAACCCCGTTTTTTTAAGAGGCCTGAACAAGAATGCCAGCCACTCCAGAAACAAAGACCCACATGGTGCTGGCCCCAGCCCAGGAGCTTCCATTTAATAAAAAAATGTTTTTTAGGGTTAGCAAGGGAGACCTCAGGGGTCCCATTTGCGACCCCTAAATGACGTCCCTGCTAGGCATCCCCTCAGGTCACCATCATCGTGGTGGCAGGTGTGATGTTTTTAGAGGATAGGTTGCCAACAGGTTGATCCTCTCTTTTAGGGGTCTGCAACCTTCACCTCTCGAGATGCTTTAGACTATAACTCCACCAGCACTCTCCAGCAAAATCAATGGTGACGGATCATGGGAGTTGTAGTCCAAAACATCTGGCGAGCCATAGGTTGTAGACGGCTGCTCTATTTAGTGTGGCACAGATCTGACCCTCCAGTCCGACGTCATTGGATGAACATTTATCTCATGACTATATAGGAAGGATGTTTTGACATTCTGACCAGCTTGCAGTCCTCAAGGACTAGAGTTGTGCACTCCTGTTCTATTTTAATAACTGACTGGTTGCCGCCATTTTGAAGTCCAAGCCGAGATGTGGCGTTATCCTTGTGTGCAGGTCCAGTTGTTTCAGCGTCTTAGTCTCTGAGTGTGGGGATGCATTATGATGGGGTGCAGGTGAGGATGGGGGTTCCCCGACTCTCCACGCAATGGGATTGCTCCAGGATTGTTGGCAAGGCATGGATTAACAGGGTTGAACAACGTTGACTCAGTTCGCACCTTTGCCTCACACCCTGTGTCTGTTTTTCAATGCAACTTTGCATGTTATTTATCTTCACCTTGTGCAGGCTGTGGGTCTGGGAGAGCGGCCAGTTAAGTAAAGTATCAAGCAGTCTCCTGGGGGCAGTGCTAGATGTAGGGGGCCCGAGAAGAACCCATGCCCAGAGTGGAACCAAGTCTCTGGTCCCCACAGTAGGGGCCGCTCTGACTGCTTCTCTGAAATGTCTCTAGGGCCTTTTTATGGGGTAAAGGCAAAACCCAGATGTTCCATGTAAAAAGGCAACATATGCAAAAGAGGTGGGCAAGGGGCAGCAAAGAAATTATATTTCCAAAGAACAGTGACTCAATTGCAGGGAAACGTTAGAGAGGGTGAAGTGCAGAGTAGGTGCATTCTGTGGCCTTTTGCTCCTGGCATGAGAATGTGTCTATACCGCTGTCCCTCCTAGCTCCACCTCCATCCACCACTGTGGTCTCATGCTCCTCTATTCTTTTCCAGTCCTCCCTCCGCCATCTCCCTTGCCCCACTCGCGCCTCCTCGTGCGCAACTTCCCTGTAACCCATCCACTCTCTGCTACTCCTTTATCCACTCCTCATCCTCCATCGCCCCTGGCACGGATCTGCATAGCGTCGGCTGGACTCCCCACCCCACCCCCCAAGGGCGTGCCTAAAGTGCTTGCGTTGCCATGTCCGCCCACATCAGCTTTCTAGCGGGCATCTGTCCTATGCAGGTATTAGTGCAATTATAATAAAGTTTACATGTTAATGTTAAAGGATATTTGTACCGTTCACTGTCACCACCGGAGTGGTCCTCAGGCGCTCTGGCGGATCTGAAAAGGGAAAAGGGTTCAGAAGGTTAGTATGATAGAGCAGGAGAAAAGCAAGAGAGCAGTGATGGGCTGTTGGCAGCCTCAGTTCGTTTTGCACCGTTCGCTAAGCTTAGGTGTGTTTTTTGTCAGTTGGGAGCGTGTCGTGTGCTGTTGTGTGAGGCTATGTTAGTATATTTTGGTGTTGCAATGTGGTGAAATGTGTGCAGTTCGTTGTGCTTTAGAGGTATGGTTGTGATTAGTTAGAGTTTGAGATGTGTATGCAGAGGGGTGAGATTGTTCAGTGGGTTGGTTAGTGGCATCGCTATTTAGAAGTGACGCATGCTAATCTTCACAATAATGTCTAGATGTGACAGAGGCTAATCTTCACAATTCTGCCTTGACGTGACGCAAGATGACATTCACAATTCTGTCTAGATGTGATGAAAGCTAATCTTCACAATTCTGTCTATATGTGATGCAAGCTAATCTTCACAATTCTGTCTAGATGTGACACAATGCTAGTTTTCACAATTCTGTTTAGATGTGGCACGAGCTTGTATTACAATTCTGTCTGGATGTGACAGAGGCTAATCTTCACAATTCTGTCTAGATATGACGCAAGCTAATCTTTACAATCATGTCTAGGTGTGTGCAAGCTGCCATTCACAATTCTCTCTAGATGTGACGCAGGCTGCCATTCACAATTCTCTCTAGATGTGACGCAGGCTGACATTCACAATTCTCTCTAGATGTGACGCAAGCTAATCTTCACAATTCGGTCTAGATATGATGCAAGGTAGTATTACAGTTCTGTCAAGATATGGTTTAATGCTAATCTTCACAATTCTGTCTAGATGTGATGCAAGCTAATCTTCACAATTCTGTCTAGATGCAACACAAGCCAATCTTTACAATCCTATCTAGGTGTGACGCAAGCTGACATTCACTATTCTGTCTAGATATTATGCAAGCTAGTATTACAGTTCTGTCTAGATATGACGTAATGCTAATCTTCACCATTCTGTCTAATTGTGACTGTGGCTAATATATGCATTTTTCTTCTGGACTATCTAGCACAGAGTATAATCTATTTAGTTGTGAGATATTTCTCACTAATAGTTATCTTGATGTGAGAGATGGCTGGGCAACTCAGTGAGTCTATGTGGGGCGACAGTTGCAGAATGGAAGTGGGTACATGCACTTTACCTTCTATTTAAGTAATAAGATAGGAGAGAGGTGGGCCAGTTTTGTGGTTGCAGAGCTAGCTATGCCCCTATTATGTTAAGTTATGTTAATTTATACTGCACCCCCAAACCACCCAACGGCAGTCTCCAGGCACTCAAGTGGATTTGCAAGAAAGAGGACGTGGTTGCTTAGTGAGGGACACAAAACCAACACCGGACGTTGCCGGCCAGTAACCCTGTGCTGCACTCCCAATTGGATATAATCCCAAAAGTGATTTCACAACCTGGTGAGACTCAAACAGTTGGTGCTGTTTAGTTATTCTCAGGCAAAAGTACTTCAGACATTTTACATGTTATCACCAAGTTAATGTTAATAAAGCATACCAATGCTCACACTTTCCTGTCTACCTGCCTAAAAACAGCCGAGTAACACCAGACTGAACGGTGGCAGGTTAGAACAGGTCCAAATAATGCTTATATGTCACACAAACAATTTACACCACACTGTTTAGTGCACAGAGTGGAATACAAATTCAGAAAAGAACATACAATGGTGCATTTCAAAAACAATAGCACAACTGAGCTGACAATGTGCTCAAATTAACCTCAAAGAATATATAATAATCAAGAAAAGATTCAATTATTTCAAATAAGGTTTGTTTTGTTTTGAGCAATATAGTACATTCTGCTCAAAAGGTCAGCAACATAAGAAAACACTCCTATGTGTTTGTAAGTGCCAACGTGTTTCGGATTGTACTAATCCATCTTCAGGGCAGGACGTGTTTAACTTTCATAATGAGTTCAAAAATAATCCTTGTGACTGTCTTTTTTTAATATAATGGTTTTTAGGCGGGTAGACAAGAAAGTGTGAGCATTGATATGCTTTATTAAGATGTGTCCTAAAAACAATAAGAATATACTAATTAGATCTCGGTACGTAACTGGGGAGTGGTTGGAGCTATAGTATGAGTAAAAGATGCACTGACCTCAAAGTCGGAGCAAAATAAATCATTGGTTACTATCCGGTCTGGAGACCACCTGCTATCCCCAAACAATGTAGAAGTCTTGGGTAGTGGCTCCCAACGTGGATATCTGGAATTAGACAAAAAGTCAAGGGAACTCGGGTCAGAATCAAGTAGCGTGTATCTTAGCTGTAGCAAATGATGCTGCCAGGCGTTTAGCTCAGGAGCCTGTAACTAGGTGCGGGAAAGGTTGAGTGCTGATTGCAAAGTTTACGTATGATCGAAGGCCATAGTTACAATAATGTGCAAGGCTACTTAATAATGTGCAAGTCTGTGCCAGTATGTGCTAATATAGGGGTGGAGATGCTGTATCCCCTCGCGGTCACTCACCTTGAGAATCAGACACGGAGCGGGTCTCGAGCAGCCCATCACCAAGACGCACTGCTCGCTTCTGCTCCATGTAAATGGTGCACGTGTGTCCCTGCCATAGACACTATCTTTGTGTGGGACTTATGAAAATTAGCTGTGAATCTGTCTCTCGTGAAGCAGATCACTACTCTGTCAGTGCCTCTATACATAAACTCCTATTCTGTCAGGTTCAGTGTGGCTCTAGTCGGTCATTCATTCAATTCCTTACTTACCTGTAATTGGGAGTGCAGCACAGGGTTACCGGCTGGCAATGTCCGGTGTTTGTTTTGTGTGCTATTTCTTGGATCCTGAGTGGCCTCGAGATCTTCCTAGCTGCACCTGAAGTATCTCCTACTAATTGACAACCGTTACCTATAAACCCCCAATATTACGCCTATTATAAGAGTTCTTGACTTTTTGTTGTGCCTCCCACCTCACAATTTGCTTAGTGAGGGAAGAATGATAGGATAAGTCCAGGACCAGGAGAAACTGGCATCTGTGTGTGCTGACTTGCAGATGTTAGGTCACGTACACTGGCTTGTATCCATATGGGTAAGGTCCCATGCCCTAGGCGTTTTCTGTGTGGCTTTTTGTCATGTTGGGGTGTGTATGTGTGTTTTATGGGTAGATTGGCAGGTGTTTAAGGTTGTGTGCACTGGTTTATTGTGTCTGTACGGATATGGTCCAGTGTTCGGGTTAGGCTGTTGTAAGTGTGTGTTGTGTGTGTTGGCTTTGTGTTACGGTATACGTTTGCTAGATCAGTGGGTATGTATAGTGTTTGCATGGTATGTTTGAGGAGGTAGAAGCGGGTGGATAGTGCTTTGGCTATTCGCTAAGTTTTTCTATGTGGCTAATCTAGACAGTCCTATTTGATGTGGCAAATGATTAATCTCCATAATTCTTATCTGAGTGTGACGCATGGCTAAACTTCACCTGGACTGAGTGTGAACTCCTAAATTGGCGGCACAACAGTAAGTTCAAAACACCTAGATTTGAGATATCTAGATAGAGGGAGGTACACAGAAGTGATAGGGGTACTCTTTACTAGCTGAGTAATTTTGGTATGCTATGCTGTGTAGGTAATATGAGAGGCAGGGATTTTTGGAGTACAGTGATTGCTGTACTCCCCACCCTAACCACTTATCTTGTCAGTCGCTGCTGGTTGACAGCTGGCTACTGGCTTCTCAGACGAACACAGGCAAATGCGGTATGGAGCTGTTTCTTTGGGAGCTGCCCTTTGCCTTGGGACTCTTAGCCGAAGGGGCTGCACGGGCAATGGTCTTCCCTAGCAGGTGTGGTTAAGTACCTACCTCCTGGAAAGAAACAGCCAATCACAGGCACGGGACAGGGGTGGTGAGGGGGCACAGGAGAGGTCACATGTGCAGCAGAAAAATGGGGAAAAACACAGCAAAATAGCCAGCAACGAAGCAGGGGAAGGGATGAAAAAACACCACGAGAAAGCAGGGGAAAGCTAGAAAAAACGAGCATGGGAAAGGATGAAAAAATTAGCATGGGAAAGCATGGGAAGGATGAAAAGAACCAGCATGGGAAAGCAGCCGAAAGGATAAAAAACGAGCATGGGAAAGCAGGGGAATGGATGAAAAAAAATAGCATGGGAAAGGATGAAAAAAACGAGCATGGGAACGCAGGGGAGAGGATGAAAAAACGAGCATGGGAAAGCAGGAAAATGATTAAAGAAAACGAGCATGGGAAAACAGGGAAAGGATGGAAAAAAAAACAGCATAGGAAAGCAGGGGAAAGGGATGAAAAATCAAGCATTGGAACGCAGGGGAAAGGACTGAAAAAACGAGCATGGGAACATGGGGGAAAGGATGAAAAAACAATCATGGGAAAGCAGGGGAAAGGATGAAAAAACAAGCATGGGAAAGCAGGGAAAGGATAGAAAAAAAGAGCATGGGAAAGCAGGGGAAAGGATGAAAAAACAAGCATGGGAAAGAAGGGAAAGGATGAAAAAACAAGCAGGGGAAAGGATGAAAAACAAGCATGGGAAAGCAGGGAAAGGATGAAAAAAAACAAGCATGGGAAAGCAGGGGAGTGGAGGAAAGGAAGGACAAGAAATCAGGGGAAAGATTACAAAATGGAGGATAATACCTGGCAATGGTGAGACCACCTGGGCTTTTGTTGGCAATTACTGGCCCTTACAATTAATACCTGCCATACCATATGATGTGATTACCAGACCTGATGCTGAAACTATCTTCTAAATGATGCTAGTACCTGGGTATATGATAGTAGTACCCGGGAAACTGTGTGAATATCTGGATATGTGATTACAATTCCTGGTAAATTCATATGCAATGCTCACACAAGGGGTGAAACTATTGACTTTGTCAATTTACCCCCTCCTGTTTCTTTTTCTCACTTCTCTGCATGCTCCTGACTGCATCTCCACCTTCTCCTTTTCTCACTCGTGCTTCCCTCTACTCTTTTCCCTACCCCCTATCTCACCACTTCTTTCTTCTATCCCGCCCCCCCCCCCCCCCCACCTCCTCACTCTCTTCTCCGTAGACTACAATACAGTACGAGATAGGCATGCTGTTTTTGGCGTGACTAATGATACAAGTGTTGCCAAAGCTGGGTTGTTCACGGGCCGTGTTTCAGATAGCCCCTCCCCTTTCCCCATACTCCAGCTCTGTGTGGGAGTCTGACTCACGCCTCTGTCACTCACCCCCATCCCTGGACACTCGGCAGCTGCAGCGCTGGTTCTGTTGAGGCAAAGGAGGTTGTCCTCCGCGCAGCAGAGACAGAGGGTGCCAGGGAGATGGGCGAGCGAGCCAGGCTGAGATACTGAGGGGGTACTGGGGGCGCCTGGCACAGCTGGTAAGACCCCTAACGTTACATCCTCCTCTGTTTAGAAAATACCGTTATGTCGCCACTTCCTAAGAGTCTTACATGCTGTGTGCTTGGCCTGCAAGAGTCTGTGTTGGGTCCCACGCCCATGTGGTTAGTTTGGGGGTGCAGCTAGATCTTGCACCTGCCCGTGGCCATATTATCTGGGTGCATGCGCTCATGGAATGTGTTCCTGTTTCACGTGTGTCCAGGACATGATATGATATGATATGATAGTTTATATAGCGCCTATACACAATGTGTTTCATGGCTTCTGGGCGCTCGCGTCTAGGGCATTTATTGGCACTGCACATCCTGGCACATGACTGTGTGCACATGTTCGGGGAATGTCTTCGTACTCAGGCCATGACGTGGGCCGGGGGAGGAGGGGACACATGCCCATGTCTTCTATGTGCATGTCTCTAGTGCATTCCAAGTACACATGTCCGGGGTATGCTTTCAGGGTGCATGTGAGTATCGAACCATTTTAGATGCACATGCCTAGGGCTTATCTTTTGGGCTCGTGTACACATGCCTAGGACTTTTTGGGATCGTGTACCGAGGGCATGTCTTTTGTCTTTACACATGCCTAGGGCTTATCTTTTGGGCTCTTGTACTGAGGGCATGTCCTTGCACGTACCTAGGGCATATCTTTTTGGGGTCGTGTACCGAGGGCGTGTCTTTGCACATGCCTAGGGCTTATCTTTTGGGCTCTTGTACTGAGGGCATGTCCTTGCACGTACCTAGGGCATATCTTTTTGGGATCGTGTACTGAGGGCGTGTCTTTGCACATGCCTAGGGCTTACCTTTTTGGGATCGTGTACCGAGGGCATGTCTTTGCACATGCCTAGGGCTTAACTTTTTGTGATAGTGTACCGAGGGCATGTCTTTGCACATGCCTAGGGCTTATCTTTTGGGCTCTTGTACTGAGGGCATGTCCTTGCACGTGCCTACGGCTTATCTTTTTGGGATCGTGTACCGAGGGCATGTCTTTCCACATGCCTAGGGCTTATCTTTTTGGGCTCCTGTACCGAAGGCATGTCTTTGCACATGCCCAGGGCTTATCTTTTGGGCTCTTGTACTGAGGGCATGTCCTTGCACGTACCTAGGGCTTATCTTTTTGTAATCGTGTACCGAGGGCATGTCTTTGCACATGCCTAGGGCTTATCTTTTGGGCTCTTGTACTGAGGGCATGTCCTTGCACGTACCTAGGGCATATCTTTTTGGGATCGTGTACTGAGGGCGTGTCTTTGCACATGCCTAGGGCTTATCTTTTGGGCTCTTGTACTGAGGGCATGTCCTTGCACGTACCTAGGGCATATCTTTTTGGGATCGTGTACTGAGGGCGTGTCTTTGCACATGCCTAGGGCTTATCTTTTGGGCTCTTGTACTGAGGGCGTGTCTTTGCACATGCCTAGGGCTTACCTTTTTGGGATCATGTACCGAGGGCATGTCTTTGCACATGCCTAGGGCTTATCTTTTTGTAATCGTGTACCGAGGGCATGTCTTTGCACATGCCTAGGGCTTATCTTTTGGGCTCTTGTACTGAGGGCATGTCCTTGCACGTGCCTACGGCTTATCTTTTTGGGATCGTGTACCGAGGGCATGTCTTTCCACATGCCTAGGGCTTATCTTTTTGGGCTCCTGTACCGAAGGCATGTCTTTGCACATGCCCAGGGCTTATCTTTTGGGCTCGTGTACTGAGGGCATGTCTTTGCACATGCCTAGGGCTTATCTTTTTGTAATCATGTACTGAGGTCATGTCTTTGCACATGTCTAGGGCTTATCTTTTGGGCTCGTGTACTGAGGGCATGTCTTTGCACGTGCCTAGGGCTTATCTTTTTGGGATCGTGTACTGAGGGCATGTCTTTGCACATGCCTTGGGCTTATCTTTTTGGGTTTGTGTACCGAGGGCATGTCTTTGCACGTGCCTAGGGCTTATCTTCTTGGGCTCCTGTGCCGAGGGCATGTCTTTGCACATGCCTAGGGCTTATCTCTTTCGGGCTCCTGTACCGAGGGTATGTCTTTGCACATGCCTAGGGCTTATCATTTTGTAATCGTGTACCGAGGGCATGTCTTTGCACATGCCTAGGGCTTATCTTTTTGGGACCGTGTACTGAGGGCATCTCTTTGCACATGCCTAGGGCTTATCTTTTGGGCTATTGTACTGAGGGCATGTCTTTGCACCTGCCTAGGGCTTATCTTTTGGGCTCTTGTACTGAGGGCATGTCTTTGCACATGCCTTGGGCTTATCTTTTTGGGTTTGTGTACCGAGGGCATGTCTTTGCACGTGCCTAGGGCTTATCTTCATGGGCTCCTGTACCGAGGGCATGTCTTTGCACACGCCTAGGGCCTATCTCTTTTGGTCTCCTGTACCGAGGGAATTTCTTTGCACATGCCTAGGGCTTATCTCTTTCGGGCTCCTGTACCAAGGGTATGTCTTTTCACATGCCTAGGGCTTATCTTTTTGTAATCGTGTACCGAGGGCATGTCTTTGCACATGCCTAGGGCTTATCTTTTTGGGATCGTGTACTGAGGGCATCTCTTCGCACATGCCTAGGGCTTATCTTGTCGGCTATTGTACTGAGGGCATGTCTTTGCACGTGCCTAGGGCTTATCTTTTGGTCTCGTGTACTGAGGGCATGTCTTTCCACATGCCTAGCGCTTATCTTTTTGGGCTCATGTACCGAAGGCATCTCTTTGCACATGCCTAGGGCTTATCTTTTAGACTCTTGTACTGAGGGCATGTCTTTGCACATGCCTAGGGCTTATCTTTTGGGCTCGTGTACTGAGGGCAATTCTTTGCACATGCCTAGGGCTTATCATTTGGGCTCTTGTACTGAGGGCATGTCTTTGCACATGCCTAGGGCTTATCTTTTGGGCTCGTGCACTGAGGGCAATTCTTTGCACATGCATAGGGCTTATCTTTTTAGGCTCATGAACCGAGGGCATGCCTTTGCACATGCCTAGGGCATATACTCCTGGGCTCATGTGCTTAGGGCATGTCTTCACACACCCCTAGGGTTTATCGGTTTAAGCTCAAGTAGCGAGAACATGTCTTCGTATTCTATGTGTCAATGACATTTCTCCGAAGCACACATGTCCATGGCATGTCTTTGGGATGCACATACACTCAGGATGTTTTTTATTGCACTTATGACCAGTGCATGTCTTTACAATGCACATGTTCACAATATGTCTTCTTTTTTTTTAACCTTTATTTATCATTTCAGCAGGAAAATACAATAAAATAAACCAACCAAATACCATGAAACAATTAAATAACCAAAACACAACATCAAATATAAAAAACAAGTGGATGAACCTATATACAATCATATAATTAAACCCCTTCCCATCCCCCAACAATAGTAAATACAAATTGCAAAATGAGACCAGTATAAATCAGTAAATGTCCCCCATCTTGCCAGGAGACACCAATTTGGTATTTCTCCTATAAATCACCAGTTCATCCTTTGCAAGTTTGTGCAGCTCATCAATACATTCATCAAGCTATGGGGCAACTTTAGATTTCTAACCCCTCGGGATTAGTCACTTTCCAACTTTATTTCTGGGAAACAGTCAATTCACTTAGCAATTCATCATCTTCCAAAATCGTTGTTTTGAAATCAAGGTCCATGCTCTCACCCAACACATCTACACAAATCTCACAAACTTTCGTCCAAAAACCACCGACTCTAGCACAGCTCCATAACATATGCTCAAGGCTACCGACCTGCTGGAAATAGCCCCAACATTCCTCTGAATCTGAAATACCACGCTTCATCAATCGTTCTGGGCACCAATAAACTCTATTCAAGATCTTAATTTGCCTAGATCTCTCCCCAAAATTTAGTGAGCAGAGCATCACATTCCTGCACATATTTTGCCAAACTGCCGGGGAAATATCGAAGTCAATCCTCCTGCTCCATTCCTCACAGAGGTCATCATTATTCTTGCAATTTGCAACGATCAATTTATATAATGTACTAGCCAACCCTCCTTCCCCCTGTTTCGGTTTAGCCAGAAAAAGATTCAAATCCAAGTTATTTGACCAATCAATTTCACCTATAGATTTCTTCAGACACCTATAATCAGCCTTCAAAAAACCTGAAATGTCCCATTTCTCTTGCACTTCATCTGCAGACATCCACCTTCCATCTCTCTCAAGATCACCGATCCATTTCACTCCACCCAAGAACCATTCTGGCCAAAACAGAATTCTTCCTTTATCTCTTATCTTCGGATTTAACCAAATTGAAGCTTGCAGTGATCTTAGAGCATCAACAACCAACAGTTCCAACAGCTTTCTCCAAGCCTCCCTTAGAAATTCCATAGTAGATAACTTCACCCATCCCAACTTTGAGTAGTCAAGAGTGCTCTCGGAGTCAGTGGGCCAGAAAAACCTGACTCTGCAATAGACCAATCACCTGGATCACCATCCAAAAATGGAACAAACGACTGGGCTGAAAACGCCAAGTGGTAGGCTCGAAAATGTGGCACTCCCAACCCACCAGGATCCACTGGCAACTGAAGCTTACACATTTTAAGCCTGGGAGGCTTGTGATCCCAAATAAACGCTTGAATTGATTGCTCTAATTCCTCCCAATAGTGCGGTTGGATCCCCAGAGGCAACATACTACGAATGTAATTCACCTTTGGGGCTGAAGTCATCTTGAGAGCATTTACCTTACCCCATAACGACAAGTTCATCGATCTTGAAGCTTTTACAAACCTTTTTCAAATTCTCATCAACCATGTCATCCACCAGTGGTGTCAACCAGATAACTGAGTAACGCATTAACATTTCACACCACCTGAAACCCATGGACAAGACCAAAGACTTATCGCATGTAAAGGTGAGAGGCATGACTTCAGATTTCATCAAGTTAATTTTGTAACCAGAGGTTTCATAGAAGCTTGTTAAAAGTCGCATTAAAACAGGAAGTGAATTACTCAAATCTTGTAAGACAAGCAGTAGACCATCTGCATAGAACCACACCTTCTGCATAACTCCCCAACAACTTACACCATGCAACTCCAAATCACTCCTAAGCACAATAGCCAGCGGTTCAATGGAAATGACAAATACAAGTGGCGAAAGCGGACATCCTTGCCTGGTACCCCTTTCTAGTTGAAAAGATTCTGATCTCAAACCGTTAGTTTTCACATCCGCTGTAGGATTTGCACACAACTTAATCCATGAGATATAATCCTTACTTATAGTCATCTCCTGTAGGACCGAATATAAGTACTCCCAATTTACCCGATCAAACGCCTTACATGGAGTAATCTATCAACTTCTTTGGGCCCCAACAGTTGTTCTGAACCTGTTTCTATAAGTCACATCAGTAGGATTGTTTATAGGGTTTGTAGACCACATCTAGAGTTGTATGTCCAGTTCTGGAAGCTGGAGCATTGAGTCTGGTTCTAGAAGACACATTTACAGCATTGCACCCATTCCTTCTCTGCAGTATTGCGTCCAGTTCAGAAAGATGCACCCGGGGGCATTGTGTCTCGTTTTAGAAGACACATTTGCAGAATTGCACCAAGTCTTCATCTGTAGTACTGTGTCCAGTTCAGGAGGCTGTGTCTCCGGCTTTGTGCCTTGTTCTAGTAGACATCCCATTTGCAGTACTGTATCCAATTCAGGAGGCTGTGTCTCGGGCATTGTGCCTTGTTCTAGTAGACACATGTGCAGTAGCGCATACAGTTCTGAAGGCCCCATCTGCAGTACTGTCCCCTATCCAGTTCAGGAGGCTGTGTCTCGGGCATTGTGCCTTGTTCTACTAGACACATGTGCAGTAGTGCAACCAGTTCTGAAGGTTCTGTCTGCAGTACTGCGTCCAGTTCAGGGGGCTGTGTCTGGGGCACTGTGCCTTGTTCTAGTAGACACATGTGCAGTAGCACATCCAGTTCTGAAGGCCCCATCTGCAGTACTCTGTCCAGTTTAGGAGGCCGTGCCTCAGGCATTGTGCCTTGTTCTAGTAGATACATGTGCAGTAGTGCATCCAGTTCAGAAGGTCCTATCTGCAGTATTGTGTCTAGTTCAGGAGGCTTTGTCTTGGACATTGTGCCTTGTTCTAGTAGACACATGTGTAGTAGCGCATCCAGTTCTGAAGGTCCCATCTGCAGTATTGTGTCCAGTTCAGGATGCTGTGTCTCAGGCAAAGCGTCTTGTTCTAGTAGACACATGTGCAGTAGTGCATCCAGTTCTGAAGGCCCCATCTGCAGTACTGTGTCCAGTTCAGGAGGCTGTGTCTCGGGCATTGCACCTTGTTCTAGTAGACACATGTGCAGTACAACATCCAGTTCTAAAGGTCCCAACTGCAGGACTGTGTCCAGTTCAGGAGACTGTCTCGGGAATTGTGCCTTGTTCTAGTAGACACATGTGCAGTAGCCCATTCAGTTCTGAAGGTCCCGTCTGCAGTCCTGTGTCCAGTTCAGGTGGCTGCATCTCGGGCATAGTGTCTTGTTCTAGTAGACACGTGTGGAGTAGCGCATCCCATTCTGACGGTCCCATCTGCAGCACTGTGTCCAGTTCAGGAGGCTGTGTCTCAGGCATTGTGCCTTGTTATAGTAGACACATGTGCAGTAGTGCATCCAGTTCTGAAAGTCCCATCTGCAGTACTGTGTCGAGTTCAGGAGGCTGTGTCTCGGGCCTTGTGCCTTGTTCTAGTAGACACAAGTGCAGTAGCGCATCCAGTTTAGAAGGTCCCACCTGCAGTATTGTGTCCAGGTCACGAGGCTTTGTCTTGGACATTGTGCCTTGTTCTAGTAGACACATGTGCAGTAGCGCATCCAGTTCTGAAGGTCCCAACTGCAGTATTGTGTCCAGTTCAGGATGCTGTGTCTCAGGCAAAGCGTCTTGTTCTAGTAGACACATGTGCAGTAGTGCATCCAGTTCTGAAGGCCCCATCTGCAGTACTGTGTCCAGTTCAGGAGGCTGTGTCTCGGGCATTGCACCTTGTTCTAGTAGACACATGTGCAGTAGCACATCCAGTTCTAAAGTTCCCAACTGCAGGACTGTGTCCAGTTCAGGAGACTGTGGCTCAGGGATTGTGCCTTGTTCTAGTAGACACATGTGCAGTAGCGCATCCAGTTCTGAAGGTCCCATCTGCAGTATTATGTCCAGTTCAGGATGCTGTGTCTCAGGCAAAGCGTCTTGTTCTAGTAGACACATGTGCAGTAGTGCATCCAGTTCTGAAGGCCCCATCTGCAGTACTGTGTCCAGTTCAGGAGGCTGTGTCTCGGGCATTGCACCTTGTTCTAGTAGACACATGTGCAGTAGCACATCCAGTTCTAAAGGTCCCAACTGCAGGACTGTGTCCAGTTCAGGAGACTGTGTCTCGGGGATTGTGCCTTGTTCTAGTAGACACATGTGCAATAGCCCATCCAGTTCTGAAGGTCCCATCTGCAGTCCTGTGTCCAGTTCAGGTGGCTGCATCTCGGGCATAGTGTCTTGTTCTAGTAGACACGTGTGGAGTAGCGCATCCCATTCTGACGGTCCCATCTGCAGCACTGTGTCCAGTTCAGGAGGCTGTGTCTCAGGCATTGTGCCTTGTTATAGTAGACACATGTGCAGTAGTGCATCCAGTTCTGAAAGTCCCATCTGCAGTACTGTGTCGATTTCAGGAGACTGTGTCTCGGGCATTGTGCCTTGTTCTAGTAGACACAAGTGCAGTAGCGCATCCAGTTTAGAAGGTCCCACCTGCAGTATTGTGTCCAGTTCAGGAGGCTTTGTCTTGGACATTGTGCCATGTTCTAGTAGACATATGTGCAGTAGCGCATCCAGTTCTGAAGGTCCCAACTGCAGTACTGTGTCCAGTTCAGGAGACTGTGTCTATGGGAGTGTGCCTTGTTCTAGTAGACACATGTGCAGTAGCACATGCAGTTCTGAAGGTCCCATCTGCAGTACTGTGTCCAGTTCAGGAGGCGGTGTCTCAGGCATTGTGCCTTGTTCTAGTAGACACATGTGCAGTAGCGCATCCAGTTCTGAAGGGCCCTTCTGCAGTACTGTTTCCATGTCAGGAGGCCGTGCCTCGCTATGAGTAATCTATCAACTTCTTTGGGCCCCAACAGTTGTTCTGAACGTGTTTCTATAAGTCACATCAGTAGGATTGTTTGTAGAGTTGTAGACCACATCTGGAGTTGTATGTCCAGTTCTGGAAGCTGGAGAATTGAGTCTGGTTCTAGAAGACACAGTTGCAGCATTGAACTCATTCCTTCTCTGCAGTATTGCGTCCAATTCAGAAAGATGCACCCGGGGGCATTGTGTCTCGTTTTAGAAGACATATTTGCAGAATTGCACCCAGTCTTCATCAGAAGTATTTTGTCCAGTTCAGGTGGTTTCATCTGGAACATTGTGTCTAATTCTAGAAGACACATTTGTAGTATTGCACTCCTTTCGGACGAAGTCCTCTGCGGTATTGCATCATATTCAGAAAGATGCATTCGCGGGCACTGTGTCTCGTTTTAGAAGACACATTTGTAGAATTGCACCCAGTCTTCATCTGAAGTATTGGGTCCAGTTCAGGTGGCTTCATCTGGAGCATTGTGTCTAATTCTGGAAGACACATTTGTAGTATTTCACTCCTTTCTGAAGAAGTCCTCTACAGTATTGCATCATATTCAGAAAGCTGCATCAGGCGCATTGTGTCTCGGTTCTGAAGATACATTTGCAGTATTGCATGCAGTTCTGATAGTCTCATCTGGAGGATTGTGCCCAGTTCAGGATGCTGGACCTGGAACACTGTGTCTAGTTCTAGAAGACACATTTGCAGTAATCCACCCATTTCTGAAGATCTCCTCTACAGCATTGCATTCAGTTTAAAAAGCTGCACCCAGGACCTTGGGTTTTGTTTTAGAAGATATACTTGCAGTATTGCATCCAGTTCTGAAGGTCTCATCTGGAGGATTGTGCCCAGTTCAGGAGATTGCATCTGGAGCATTGTGTCTAGTTCTAGTAGACACATTCGCAGTATTGCATCCAGTTCGGAAGTTGTCATCTAGTATATGCGTCCTGTTCAAGTTGCCAAAGCTGCAGTGCTGTGTCTTCTACGGGAGGACTCCACTGGGTCATGGCCTAATGTGGAGTACTGTGCCCAGTTGCCGTGGGGGTGCATCTGGAGCATTGTATTTAGTTCTAGACGACACATTTACACTATTATGTCTAGTGCTGAAGGTCTTGTCTGAAGTACTGTGTCTAGTTTTCGCAGCTTCATCTCAAGCATTGTGTCCTTTTCTAGATGCCACAGCTGAAGTAGTATGTCTTCTTCTGAGGGCCTAATCCAGGCTATTGCGCCCAGTCCTAGTTCTGGAGACATCATAATCGGGATTACCTCCAGCGGTGGGGGATACATCTTGACTATCGTGTCCATTTCTACAGGTGTCATTTGGAGTATTGCTTAAAGTTCTGGAGACCTCTTCTGGAGCATTGTGTCTAGTTCTAGAAGACACATTCACAGTATTGCATCCAGTCAGAAGTTCTCATCTAGTATATGCATCCTGTTCAAGTTGCAATAGCTGCAGTGTTGTGTCTTCTACTGGAGGACACCTTTGGGCGATGGCCTAATGTGGAGTAGTTCTAGACGACGCATTTACACTATTGTGTCTAGTGCTGAAGGTTTTGTCTGAAATAATGTGTCATGTTTTTACAGCTTTGTCTCGAGAATTGTGTCCTTTTCTAGATCCACAGCTGAAGTAGTATTGTCTTCTTCTGGGGGCCTCCTCCAGGCTATTGTGCAGAGTCCTAGTTCTGGAGACATCATATGGAGTATTGTCTCCAGCGGTTTGGATGCATCTTGACTATTGTGTCCATTTCTACAGGTGTCATCTGGAGTATTGTATGAAGTTCTGGAGGCCTCTTCTGCAGCATTGTGTCTAGTTTTAGAAGACATATTTGCAGTATTGTATCCAGTTCAGAGGTTCTCATCTAGTATATGTGTCCTGTTCAAGTTGCCATAGCTGCAGTGCTGTGTCTTTTACCGGAGGACTCCTCTGGTCGATGGCCCAATGTGGAGTACGGTGTACATATGCAGGGGGTGCATCTAGAGCATTGTGTCTAGTTCTAGATAACGCATTTACACTATTGTGTCTAGTGCTGAAGGTCTTCTCTGAAGTACTGTGTCTAGTTTATGCAGCTTCGTCTCAAGCATTGTGTCCTTTTCTAGATGCCACAGCTGAAGTGGTATGTCTTCTTCTGGGGGCCTCCTCCAGGCAATTGTGCCCAGTCCTAGTTCTGGAGACATCATAACGAGTATTGTCTCCAGCGGTGGGGGATGCATCCTGACTATTGTGTACATTTCTACAGGTGTCATCTGGAGTATTGTGTGAAGTTCTGGGAGCCTCTTCTGGAGCATTGTGTCTAGTTCTTGTGGATACATTGGGAGTGTCATATACAATTCTCAACTTCTCTGGATTTTAGTGCCCATTTCTACAGGCTCCATCTGGAGTAATATTACAGATCTGAGGGCCCCTATCTCTGGTCTGCCCTATAAATCTTCCAAAGAGAGATGAAAGGCTTGGAAACTTCCAAAGTTCTACCTATGAACTTAGAAATGTACAACATTGATACTGTAACATAACATACATCAGGATTAAATATTCTAGAACTAGAGGCGGGTGGCCATTGTTTGCATGACCTATCATAACACATTTTTCAGTGCAATTTGCTTCCCATATAGAAGCCAACGCTTGTAAGTGAAAGGTTCACCATCTGTCGAACATTGAATTACTGTAATTGCGCTCCAATAGAATAGTGAAAGTATGCTCACATGTGGAAGAATAACCACAATAGAAGGCAGCACAGTCAAGGTTTCCTCCCCATATGCTTGCCTTAAAGTGTGCAGTACTACGTCTAGGACACTGCTCTGCCTAACAGCAACATAGTGCAAACAATTAACATCAGGAGAGGGCGAGAAACTACCCCACGAGAAGGCCAAACTCTAGCACTAAGGTAAGGCACAACCCCAGAGGGAAGAGGAGAGATAAACTAGCACCAGGAGAGGAAGAGAATGTAGCACCAGAAGAGGGAGAGAATATAGCACAAGGAGAGGGAGAGAATATAGCACCAGGAGAGGGAGAGAATGTAGCACCAGGATAAGGAAAGAATGTCGCACCAGGAGGGAGAGAATGTAGCACCACGAGAGGGAGAGAATATAACACCAGGAGAAGGAGAGAATGTAGCACCAGGAGAGGGAGAGAATGTAGCACAATGAGAGGGAGAGAATATAGCACCAGGAGAGGGAGATAATGTACCACCAGGAGAGGGAGAGAATATAGCACCAGGAGAGGGAGAGAATGTAGCACCAGGAAAGGGAGAGAATGTAGCACCAGGAGAGGGAGAGAATGTAGCACCAGGTGATGGAGAGAATGTAGCAGCAGGAGAGGGAGACAATATAGCACTGGGAGAGGGAGAGAATGTAGCACCGGGAGAGGGCGAGAATGTAGCACCGGGAGAGGGAGAGAATGTAGCACCAGGAGAGGGAGAGAATGTAGCACCAAGAGAGGGAGAGAATATAGCACCAGGAGAGGGAGAGAATGTAGCACCAGGAGAGGGAGAGAATGTAGTACCCAGTGATGGAGAGAATGTAGCAGCAGCAGAGGGAGATAATATAGCTCCAGGAGAGGGAAAGAATGTAGCACCGGGAGAGGGAGAGAATGTAGCACCAGGTGGGAGAGAATATAGCAGGAGGCGAGGGAGAGAATGTAGCACCAGGAGAAGAAGAGAATATAGTACCAAGAGAGGGGGAGAGAGAGGGAGAGAATGTAGCAGCAGGAGAGGTAGAGAATATTGCACCAGGAGAGGGAGCGAATGGAGCACTAGCAGATAATGTAGCACCAGGACAGGGAGAGAATGTAGCACCCAGTGATGGAGAGTATTTAGCAGCAGGAGAGGGAGAGAATATAGCACTGGGAGAGGGAAAGAATGTAGCACGAGGAGAGGGAGAGAATGTAGCACCAGGAGAGGGAAAGAATATAGCGCCAGGAGAGGGGGAGAATGTAGCACCAGGAGAGGGATAGAATATAGCACCAGGAGAGGGAGAGAATGTAGCACTAGGAGATAATGTAGTGCCAGGAGGGGGAGAGAATATAGCACCAGGAGAGGGAGAGAATGTAGCACTGGGAGAGCGGGAGAATTTAGCAACAGGAGACAATATAGCACCAAGAGAGGGAAAGAATGTAGCACCAGGAGAGGGAGAGAATATAGCGCCAGGAGAGGGAGAGAATATAGCACTGGGAGATACTGTAACACCTGGAGAGTGAGAGAATGTAGTACCAGGAGAGGGAGAGAATGTAGCACCAGGAGAGGGAGCGAATATAGCACCAGCAGAGGGAGAGAATGTAGCACACGAAGACAGAGATGATATAGCACCAGAAGAGGGAGATAACATAGCACCAGGAAAGGGAGAGAATATAGCACCAGGAGAGGCAGAGAATGTACCACCAGGAGAGGGAGAGAATATAGCACCAGGAGAGTGAGAGGATATAGCACCAGGAGAAGAAAAGAATGTAGCACTGGGAAGGGGACAACATCTAGCACTAAGGTCAAGCAAAACAAAAGCCCCATTAGAGGGCATAAAACTAGCACCAGGAGACTGGTGAGAACATAGGCCCAGGAAAAGATAAAACCTGGTACTAAGACAAGCCGAAAAACCTAGCACCAGGAGATAAAAGAACAATTATCAGCAGGAGAGGGCAAACATTCTAGGCAAACAATCTGGCACCAGGAGAGGGGAGATGTTTTTATTTAAATTTCTAAAATTTCATGAAAGATACAAACAACAGCACAATGCAATTATTTATTCCATTCAAGAATTCAATTCATTTAACCCATAAAACACATTCAATCCATCCATGTACACAGTTGAGCTTTACATTCAATAGAACTGTATACAACCATTATAACAGAGGAAAATTGTAAATAAAGCCATGGATTCAAAATTGGAAAAACCAGTGTTTGCTTTCAAGAAAAGACGTAACTTGAAACAGAGATTGGCTAGAGCAAGTAGAAAAGAACATACACCCACGGTAACAATTGGGGATGTTGTCAAACAACCCGTGGTGGGCCATTATCCTTGCACTTTGTGCATGGCATGTAAATCCTCTTTGAAAATTCAATCATTTGAATATGGGGAAATGACTTGGGAACTGCGGACGTTCACCACACGTAAGACCAAAAACGTCATACATGGGATTTTCTGCCCATGTAATAAACTATATGTGGGAAAAACATCACGAGAAGTGCACGTTAGAATGAGCAAGCACCGTTCCAAGACCCGCAATATAGTCTACAATGCACCGCTGGTGTCACATTTTGTTGATCTTGGACATGATGTGTCAGAATTGAGATGGTTCTGTATTGAGAAAGTCCAAGGTATTACTGAAGGTGAAACAGCCAATAAATGGAACTATAAAGAACGGCTTGGGATTGTTCTGCTCAAAACACTCCAGAATGGTCTCAATTCTGTTGAGAAATGGGACTTGGGAGTCTAGAATTGATCCTGATACCCATCTCTACTGTGGTTTTTAGTTTTTATCTTTTTATATTCATTTGTATTTTTTTGTACCTTCTATTAATAAATTCTCACTGCTTCAAAACTACCTGTCCTACCGGAATGGGTGGAATCTTACTGCTTTGGGGTGTTCTTCACTTGCGCCTTGGGTCGTGTTTTCTGTCCTGTCTCGTGCTGTCTAGGTAGTACGGTATATAACCTTCCCACATTATTGAGACTTGACTGCCAACGTTGGGTGTTTGTCTGACACTTTTAGACTGGCACGAGTGAAAAGCATTTTTTCCTGCCCCGATAACACCATACCCTATGCACACATGGGAGTGAAGTCCCCTTACCAAGGGCCAGAGACCCCGTTTTGTGCATGTGCCGCTGGGCCCAGGGACAGCATTCGGCTTCTGCTCACTCCAGTCAGCCTTAGTGGCAGCAGCGCCCCTGGGAAGAAAAAGAAAAATTTGGCGTGAGCTGGCTCCCTGGGGGCTAATGGCGCCCGGGGGGACTATGCCGCCCCGGGCGGATGCCCGGCCCGCCCTGCCCTAAGGCCGGCTCTGTCAGGAAGTCTAGCAGCACTATGCAGAGACTGGTTCACAGCAAGAGTAGAGAAAAGGCAGCAGGACGCTTTTACGCCCCCATTCCATGATCCAGTCACCACCATACTATAAGATGCTGATGGAGGGGAAACTCTCCCACCAGGAGCCGGTGGGGGCTGGGCGCGCTCTCTGAAGAGAAGCCATCCCCTTTCCAGGAAGTGCAAGACAAGACATGGGAGCCCAGGGGACCAGGGGGAGAAAGAAAGCGCAAAAGAGAGTTCCTACAAAGCACTCTTTCGTGTTGGGCTCGGCTCTTTGTTGCCATGGGGCTGGCTGGATTGAGCGAGGGAGGCGGGTCGGGTTTGCGATTTTGGTTCCCCAACAAAAGAACCCATTCTTTTGAGTTGGTGACAGGTGAAGCGAAGGACAGACAGAGAAAGGCAGCAGTGTCTGGGAGTGGGGGCGGGGCCCAGAGAAAAATGCTGCGACTGCGGGGAAGTGAGTCAGGGGTAGAAAGGCAGACCCCGAGGACGAGACTCCCAGAGCCAGACCGCACGCGCTTCACTCTCTGGCTATTGTCTGAACTCAGGGAGAGGAGGGAGGGGCGGGAGGAGGACAGGAGTTCAGCCAGGCCCTGCGTGCTTAAACCACAGCATACACACCCACTCACGCGCAGTTGGCGGGTGTCACCCTCCTACTCAGCTCAACCTCACGGCACGACCGATACCCGTCCATAGACTTCAATAGGCACGGGCCACCCAAACCAAAAGCCTCTCATTGCACCCGCCCTGGCCACTCAAAAGGTTGACCACAGCGGCATCCATTCCAGACTTCCACCCCCTTCCAGACCAAAGAAGGGGAGGAGGAGACCATTGGGGGTGAGCAGAAGGGAAGGGACTGGCGAGGAGGGAGACTCCCTCTTCCCGCTAAAGAGAGCATCTGCCCCCCTTGCATTGCTGCCTCGCCGAGGGACCTCCATGGCCCTGAATGCTAGCAGCATCCAAACACGTGGAGAGTATTACACAATAATAAAGGTTACGTCATCGCCAGCCTGAGGTGTAGTGCTTGTGTGTACAATGCAAAAACCTTAGGAAACTCCGTGCGGCAACTTCAGATTTTAAAGTTACAGTCAGCAAATGAAATGCGGAGGAATAGTCAAAGCACCAGACGTCTGGGGTGTGTACTTACACAAGCATACATGGGTGATAGGGAACTAGGCCCCAATGGTTACTGCCAGTGCTTGCCACAAAGAGCCCTCTATTCCTTCATTCTTACGCTGCTGCGCCATTAAACAGGTGCAAAACAAACGAGGTGGTGGCTGGAAGGTTTGGAATTAATCTTAACCTCTGGCATTGCTCTGTGCCTGCTGGGCCGAGTGACCCAAGCTACTCCTCACTGATGAGGCCCAACAAGGCCGGAACATGTCTATGGATGCTTGTGGTCTAGTGCAGAAGGGATGGGACCTAGCAGTTTGGGATGGACTGCCACTTTTGGGGTGGAACCAAGCCTGATTTGCATATGGTCTTTCCCTTTAATGGCTTGGCAGGCAAAGAACGATGGTCTGGAGGGTTGCCCAGAGCAATGTCAGAGGTTAAGGTTCATTGTAAACCTTCCAGCCATCACCTCTTTGTTTTTGCTGTGCCATTAAACAGGGTCAGATTTAAATGCCTGCTCCTGGTTCACAAATCTATCCACTGTAAGGCCACTCGGCCTCCTCGACTACCCTTGTGGCTCCTCGCCCTCCCTATGTTTCTTCTCTTCCTCTCTTCTTGCATGGAATTCTCTTCCCCCCGGACATTGGTGGAAATGGAAAAAATGGAAATGGGCTGGAGTGGGGCAGTGTTTGGAGGCGGGGCGGAGTTCTGAGGGGGTGGAATTCAGAGGGTGGAGCTGGCAGTTGAACTCTGCTCAAAGGAAATGTTCAAAATAATAGTTTTAAAATGTCGCCATTTTTTTCATGCTGCGTCTTTCCAATAACTGTGCTGGCAAGCTATAAAAGTTGCTCACCTTTTAATCCCAGCAATCTATAGTGCAATATTCCCTGGAAAACAAAATATCCAAATGGGAGAGATGTGCTTTGATGAAATGTTTAGGTGGTCTTGTGGGTAAGCGTCACACTGGGAATGTGACAACCTGGGTGAAAACATGGTAGCCAAACACTTGAGCAAGAGTGCCCGCCTTTAAAAACCCCCAAGGAGTGCTGTGTCTGCCCACATGTATGCTTTCCTTTCCTTGTGCCCTGAAAAGCAGCACAGGACGACAATCAGGGACAGTAACTGTTCCACTCTCCAGGATTGCAAAATCTCTTGCCACACCCTGGGCACATATTCATGACTCGTCATCTCCCCTCCCCACCCACCCTGTTTGGCTTCCAACAATACTCTGCGTTATATAAAAAAAAAAATACTGTGCTTTATAAAGGTGGCTTGAAAATGGGTGTGAGGGGGCTGGGGCATGAGAAAAGGAGTGCAATAGGTTGGGGGACAAAAAGAGAGGTACAAGGGGGCTGGGGGCATGAGAAAAGGGGTGTGAGAGCTGGGGCCTAAAAAAAGGTGCATGGAGGATCAGGGCATAGACAACAGGTGTAAGGGAGCTGGAGGCTGAGAAATGTGGTGCTGTGAAAAAGAATGGGATTGGGCTGGGGGCCATGAAAAGGAGTGAGAGGGGCCTGGGGTCCAAGAAAAGAGGTTCAAGGGGGCTTGGGGATAAGAAATGCAGTGCAAGGGGGGCAGACAAAAGGAGTGAGAGGGAGCTGGGGTCCTAGAAAAGAGGTGCCATATATTTATTTATTGTTCATGTGTATAGTGCCTATACACAGAGGAGTGTTTCAAAGGGCTCAAGGGGGCTGGGAGCCAGGAAATTAGGTGCCAGGGGTCTGGGGGATGAGACATTGTAGTCATCATTTATATAGCACCATTTCTCCATTTGTATGGCCTCAATGCGCTTTGTGGTTGGAACACCCTCTGGGACCGAAATCCAGGTATGGGAAACACTCTAAGAGTAGACTTGAAGATGCGTGTGTTCATTCTCCTGAGGTTAGGATTTAGGAGGGCTGGCTAGGCTCAAGTAAGCAACCCAAGAGGTCTGGTATGTGAGCGGGTGCTTTCAGGGGTCAGAACTGCGCTAGTGCAGGAATTGATGTGTGCCCAGCTAGACAGAATTTGTTGTAGGTTGTCGCTGTGTAATAATGGCAGAGGTGTTGAGGCACACCAGGAGTTTAAGTGCGATACATTATGTGAGCCGCTAGACCAAATTTTAAATGGCTGTAGCTGCCTTCTAGAGTGCATGGACGGAGAGCCGTGCATGCGGCAGGTGTCCACAGACGTGGTGCCTTTATACATACCTTAAACTCGGACGGAGTTTATCTTCAATGTCGCTTTGTCAGATTTTTCTGGCACTGTGGTCGGGTTAACCTTAAGTATGATGGGCAGGGGTACTCAGCGTACACTACAATATTACAGGATGAGGGCAGCCTTTAAAGAATGGTCGCCTGTGTTCCCATAGGTCCCCCAGACCACGCCACTGCTGCATTACATACGAAATTCCCAAGGTTGCAGGGGAGTGGTATCGACAATATATAAAATGATATTGGCAGACACTCATCGCGGTCCCCCCCAAAGCAAAGGGCACTGGGAACGAGACAGTAGGATCACCCTTGGGGATAAGCAATGGGCAAGAATATGTGGAATCACGCATAGAGGGGCATTTAGTTCGAGGTTGCAACTGATTCAACTTAAGACACTCAATAGGGTCTATGTCTCACCTGCGCGAGCGCATAAATATGATGCAACAAAGTCTGATGCCTGCCCGAGGTGTAAGAAGGATCAGGCGGACATGTCCATATGTTATGGGAATGTGTTGCTCTGGGCCCCTTTTGGGGGGGGTATTCAAGATCATTTTGGACATTATGGGACAGAATGTTCCGCGTGCGATGCTATGTGGCATGCTGGGGTAGTCCATTGGTTTACCCATTAAGTGTTGTAAGCTCTTGGCATCCTGTATGATTATAGCTAGGAGATGCATACTCATGAAATGGACACATTCCTCCCCCCCCCAGAGGTGAAAGGGTGAACAAAGGACTTAATTCGGCTGAGAGATACCGACAAAGACTGCGCTGCCCTGTGCGGACTGCGGAATAGACCTAAGGACATGTGGGGCCCACTGACAGCGTATCTGCTGGCAAGAGATGCAGATACGGTAGATATGCTCCCACACATGGCTAACGGAGGGGCGAGGAGGTGAATAACCAGTGGGTCGTGTCGAGTAAGTCCTGAAGGTTGTTTGTTGTAGACTGCTGGTATTCAGCTGGTGGGCCTGTACTTCATTGTTGTACATGTGACATGGTTTGAGATGGTGATGTGAACCGGTTCATAAAGTTAATAAAGAGATGTTAAAAAAAAAAGTCTCCCGAGGTGATAAGGCTGGTCGTCCGAGTGCATCTTCTAGTGGGAGTCGAAGGCTACCATTGGAAAAGTCCTGGCTAGTGGGATTCTTAGAGTGCAACAAGCAAATAGATTATATAGAGCATAGCTACTATGTGTCTTCCATTTCCTAAGAAGATTAACCAGGTAAGCGAATAAGTGCAGTGCAGGGTATGCTTGCATGTAATCACCTATGACCTACGATAATATTTCCCAAAAGAAACAGCTGTCTAAGTGCGTCGTGTTTTAAACGCCCCAGGAGTGTCTTAGTGCGTCACTGTTCCTATCCCCGAATCCATTCAAGTGCATACCATGTTCTGTACCCCAATTTATACTGGCACACTTCCTCTCTACCTCTAGTGAGCCTAAGAATCAGGCGTTCTGAGTGCAGGGGTACGCCCCTTTGATAATTGGATAGGGCAATCCATAAAAGTCCATAACATGTCCTGTCCCCAAATCAAACGAGGCGCGCCCCAATTGCTACCTCTAGTGATCCGTGTAATCAAGCATTCTGCATCTTTATGGCAAGCCCCCTCGGATATTAAATGGGGGAGTGTCTGCCGGTGCAGGGCCTGTTGTTGTTGGGCCGTGGCGGGAATTTGGATGCCGCCCTGGTGGACTGCTGTCCATATGCTTTTCAGTGGCAACGTTCAGGTACTATTCGATTTTCAGGTGTTGTCCGGTAACCAGAGTGCACCAGTTAAAGTGTTGGAGGTCCGGGTTGGGTAGGGGGTGATGTGTGATCATCTGCGGGAATGGAATAGGGTGGGTTTATCACGACAGCAGCCGGCGTCTGCTGTAACGTGAATTGTTGATGTTTTGGTGGGCCTGGGCCAGTACTTGTGTGCAGGGAACTGTCAAGCATAGTGCAGAAAGGGGGATTCAGGAGGAGGAGGGGAATATCCATGTTTTGAGGGCTTTTCTAAATGTGAGGTCGTTGTTAATGTGGAGAGAGAGAGAGAGAGAGTTCCAGATGGTGGGTGCTTGGATGGCAAAGGAGGAGCCTCCCAGTCTGGTGGAGTTACAATGGGGATAACGAGGAGAAGTGCTGCGGATCTAAGGTTACTGGATGGTTGGTAGCATATCAGTTTTTCTTAGAGGCATTTGGTACCAGTGCTGTGGATGGCATAGTGAGTAATGCACATGGCTTTGAAGGTGGTCCGTAGACCAATAGGAAGACATTGTAGGACTCTTAGTGCAGGGCTGATGTGTTCTCTAGGTGGGAGGCCAATGAGAAGATGGCCCACAGCGTTTTGGATTCTTCTGAGTTTCCTAAGTTGGAAGGCTGATGCGCCTAGGTAGAGGCAGTTTGCATAATCTAAACAGAAGAGAATGATGTTGAGGATGGCAGCGATTTGGAGTGGGTAGGTAATGTACGGGAAGATTCGCCTGAGGATCCGTAGGTTGAAAATGCAGGTTCTGGATATGGAGTTGATGTGTTGGGAGAGGGATAGATGTAAGTCCAACATGCATCCGAGGTTTTTCACCGAATTGGAAGTTGTCGAGGTGGGGAGACCTAGAGAGTGAGGCCAGGGGGTAGGTTGGGGAAGGAGAGCGTTTCTACCGCATACTAGGATTTCTGTTTTTATGGGGTTAAGGAGGAGGTGGTTGGTCGTCATCCAGTGGTCAATATGAGAGTGCTATAAGGCGGGGTGTTGAGCAACCTGTCGTTTGAATTCAGAGATGATTCTGTGCAGTTCCTTGGTTAGGTTGCGAAAGTTCAAGATTCTGTTCCCATAGATGTTTTTTGGGGCTTTTCTAATGGGGTGAGAGGAGGCTAGGGCTGAGAAAAGCAGTACGAGGGGGCAAAAAATGTACCTACCTTTAAATGTGCCACAGCGCCACCGCATAACAGGAGCATGTTCCTTGTAAGTCAGGCGGCCGGGACAGGTGGGAAGTCAGGTCAACATGCTCCTTTTGTGTCATTGGCACTTCGGGAGAGTGGTTTTTAAAAACCTTTTTTTTAAAAGGAGATTTTGCGGGCAGCTGAAGGGGCTTGTGGCTGGCTGCTGCTTTGCGTAGGCACTCTGCCGAGATGAAAGGAGAAATCAGATGCCAGATCTCGGACCCGGCACGGGCCGTCCCATTGACCAGCGTTGCCTGTGGAAATCCGAGAAACAGTCCACACGGATTTGTTCAAAAACAAACTAAAAGCCTACCTCTTCGCCTTTGAGTTATCCTCTTATCCTACCTCTCACCTGCCTGCTAGCTAACATTATTCCCTGGCCTCTAACCTGCCTCTGTCCCTTACTTCCTATGCGTCCACTCTAGCACTTCACCCATCATGGTCACATCCCAAGCATAGCTGACCATACCGCCTACCTGCACTTAAAAATGTTCAATGTCTGTTGTCCTTAATCTAAGTATCTCCAGTAATGTATTGTTCCCGGTGACTTCCATTTACTCCCATTTACAACCTGGTCAGAATGTCCCTCAAACTCACCCAATTGTAAGACACTTAACGCTTTTTGTCAAGTCAATTTCTTATCTATTGTACGTTCTTTTGTGATCAAACAGGCATTGCTCCTCCTGTATATAAATCAATTAATTACAGAATTGGAAAAAACATATGCTAATCCATGAAGGTAGCTAAGGTAGCTGCAGTGGAGGTACCGCCTGCCTTCTCCTTTGCTGGATCCAACGACCGGCACACACAATAACTTGGAAACACGAATAACTTGGACTTAGAAACAACAACAGCCTTTCTTTGAAAGGCTGCATGAATATTTATTGGTAAAGGGAACCGAATTAGCAGGGGATAGCCCTTCATATAGGTCACGTGATTGAACTCACCACATAAACGGTGATCAGAGTGGCAGTGCCCTGGGGTTGTCGCCCCTGTTTAGCCTTGCCTCGTCCCCCCCCCCGTTAGTGCACCCTTATGCTGAGCACTGTGATGAGGAAAAACGGTGCCATTTCAATGTGATGCCAGCACAGTGACCGTGCAGAGTCATGGTCACGCTGCAGGGGGCGAGATGGCCATCCAACCTCTCCTCTGGCACCTCCAGCGCCCACCACACAATTCCTGCAACTGGGGCTGGGGGCACTCCAGTGATTGTATTCCTCTTGTTTGCAGACTGATCCCGTCCAAGTCTCTGGACTTGGCTTCCCACTTACACGGTGTGTGTGTGTAAGCCACTGTCAGTGTTGCCAACTCCTCAGTCAGGAAAGTAGCTAGTGGCTGTCCTAAAAGTAGCTAGAAGTAGCTAAATGATATAATTGCTTAATTTGCATAATTGCCTTTGCATGCTGTCTATTGGACTTTGTAGGAGAGAGAACCAATGACGTGGAACGGACAAAAAGTGAATAAAAAACACCCTAAATATGTTTAGAAGGCAAAAATGACCCAAAAATACACACTGGCTGAGTTGCTCTCTTTGTTTGTTTTTTATTTTATTTTTCTTATGTTTGGGTTTTAATCGTATTGGGAGCCCTGAACAAGTTACAGTAAACCATGAGCATACCATTTTTTAATACAATTTGCATTAAGTTATCTAAAATGGAAGAAAAAGACAATAGAAAAAAACTGGCAATAGAAGAAAAAAACTGGCAATTGAATAAAGCTGGCAATGTGGGAAAATAGATGGGAGTCTGGCCTTTATTCAAAGTTCATTGTTTTGTTTTCCAGACCCTCCTCCACACACACACACAAGCCACAAGCTTTGCTGGCTCACAGAAAAAGTGGGTCATCGTCATCATTTGCGTCAAGGCACGCTATGGCAGGTTCAGTAAATGATGGAGCTGACTTAAACAAGTAAGCAGCTGATGTGCCAAATTGCTGCAAAACACTGTCAGGCAGCGGGTGCTCATAGCAGGTTTCACCAGACAGCTTCAGTCCATATTGGATGTACAGGACAGAGTTAAGGGTCTGCAAGGACATCCAATTTCAAAGTTTCGTTTTTACCACACTCATCTGGCTGAATACTCTTTCGACTTCAGCATTCGAGTGTAGCAATGGCAACACAGACAAAGCAGCCATGGCAAGTTCTTGAAATGGATTGATATCCGCTGAATCCCTCAACTTCCAAAGCTCACTGCAGAACCACAGTCTGCTTTTAGTCTTCTTCTATTTACTGAGGCGGATGACAAGCCATTGCTGGACAATCTTGTCTATCTCTGCAGGGTAGTATCCAAGCAGCTTGGCTATTTTGTCTACCTCTCCAGGGCTCTCATTGTGTTTTAGCGTGTCCTGCACATTGAAAACAGACATATACGGCAATGTTGTCCGGCAGCCGCACCCTCAACTCATTGGTGAGGGAGATGGTGAAGTATGTACACCGCTTTCGGACATTGCTTTCATCCTCTGGCGCAAGGCGGAGCTCAGCTGCCTTGGACACAAAAAAGTACCCAAGGTATGGTTTTGGATAGATGTAACCAGAGGTCGAAGTGGGCGGGAGCGGTCGGGAGCGGTGCTCCCATACTTTTCATTTTTAAGTTTCACCGTTCCTATACCGTTATTTTAAAAAGGAACCGTTCTGGAATGGTTTAGTTTTAAAATAAAAGTGTAGGAAGAAGTTGAAGCTTGCACTTCAGTGCACTGCACTGCACATTCCCATAAATAGCAGGTGTGTTTGTTTGGGGGTTTGGATTGTGTGTGGAAGGGGGCACGGGGATGGGGTTTATGGGGAGCGGGACAGACCAGTGGGGAACATAGTTCCACTACTTCTTTTCGTACACTTCATCCACTGGATGTAACCATCTATTGGCCTTTTCAGTACATCAATGTTTGCCAGAGGATTGCGCACCCTTCTGCTCACAGACTTGATCAGGCTAACCAAGCTGTCAAGTGGCTTAAGAGGATCCACCTGCTCTCCCTCAAAAGCCTTGATGGCCAACTGTACCTCGCCCAGCACTGGATTTAAAAAGTCAGATATAATATGTTTTGCGGATAACTCTACATGGAGTATAACACCTCAAACATGTAGCAGTGTTCACTGGACTTGGTAACTGAGAAATGCAGCCTAAGCTCCTCCCACTGGTCAAAAATGCATGAAACTGCAGGTTCAATGGAGAGCTAACGTGTGGCACACACCTTTGTTATCTGTAAAGGTTTCTGCCCACAGTTGATGGTTTCATATACGGCCTTGTAGGCCTCCTTGCACTTGGAAGACACTGAAAACCAGTTATAAGTCTCCCGTACCAAATATTGCATGCCACAGTGTCATTGCAAGCATGAGCTACAGCAAGCTGCAGAGAGTGGTGCACACAGTGAATAAGGACCAGATCTTTCAGGTCATATTCCTCCTTCAGCACTTATCGACTCCATTGTTAACCCCCGTCATAACAGAGGCCTTGTCAGTCCGTATCCCCAGGAGTTTCTCTTTTTTGAGAGAACACTTCTCGAGGAAAGCCACAACAGCACGGGCTATAGATCTGGAATCTCCTCCCTCCAACTCAACAAGTCCCAGAAATGTTGACACAATTGTCTGCTTGGTGTCACTAAAGTACCTTATCACAACCTTCAGGTACTTAGAAACACATCTGTGGACTCATCGAGCAGGAGGCTGAAACGCTAGCTTTTTCAGAAAGTATGGTGCTAGAACACCATTAATCATTTCTGTGCACTTTGTCCGGTGCATTTTGAAATGGGTAGCTGCAGCGGAGTCTGAGAAAGCAGCTCTTCATGCTTCGCCAATGTGATCACATGCCTGCATGGAACAATGTTCAGCGATAGCTAATGCTATGATAGCCTCAGCCTTTTTAGCAGAGTCAACTTTTTGAACCCTAAATGGCAGCTTGATTTGGGTGGGACTGTAAGGCTTTGCCTTTATAGTATGCTTTTACGTCGCTATGTGTTTTTTGACATCACTTAGTTTGGCGTAGAAATCAGCCTTACAATACAGGCAGTATGCCCGCGTATCTCGCGGGCATCAGTGATATGACATCACTTGTGTGGGGCCTGGCTGCAAGGAGGGGGGTATTGGTTGGTTGGGGGTACTTCTATTGTTTTGGAGACATACACCCTTTTCTATTTGTTTGGAAACTTGCAAGTCTCCAAACCAATAGAAAAAAGTGTAAGTCTTCAAACCAATGGAAGAAAGAAGCTAGATTCGTCGCTAGTCGCTGTGCAGGTAGAAAGTCGTTAGGGGCGTGCTTTCTCGCTAAATATAGCAAGAAAGTCGCTAAATTGGCAAAACTGGCCACTGTTCCCCTAACGCACAGGCTGTGAGAGTGAGGGAGGAGAGCAGCTCTAACTTCAGTAGTCGGATGCCTCGCGAGAGCAATACTTACGGTGAACAACGAGGTCTGATTAAAAAAGTAGCACCAAGCACCTACAGTGAGTACCCTCTGCTCTCACGCAATGATCTGTGACGTTTTATGTGTGACTATTTACACTATGTGTGTATGATTGATCATTCCGAGTGCTTCTAAAGGGCAACAGCACACACATTATACGGCTAAAGCAACCAAGCAGGGGCTGGCATATAGGCCCATAGAGGAATGCCCAAAGTGCAGGCAGAACATTCTAGAGTGGGTTGAAATGGGCCAGCATGAGGAGTTACTGCTTGTTAGTTTGACCAGTCTTACTGAACACATAGGGCCTCATTAAGAGGTAGGAGGTAGCCATGGTGCTAATAGCACCATGGCTACCCCCTTACTGCATTCCGGGTCCGGGCTCCCGAAATAGGAATTTACCGGGTCATTCCAATCTTGGAGGACCCGGTAAGTCCCCATTCCGGGAACCATTCCGCATTCCCATTCTAGCCCCCATAGGGCTCAATGGGGATGGAGTAACGGTACCGCAATTTGCTGTACCGTTATTAGCTCTGAAATCCCTTAACGTAAAACCAGGCGTTAATGAAGGGACCCGCTAAGGGACCTCGGAATAGGGTGGTAAGGGATTACCTGCACCAGTGTCCTTACCGGTGCCGGTAATCCCTTACCACCTACCTCTTAATGAGGCCCATAGTCTTCTGTGTGCAAAATTTGCAACACGTATTACCAAAAAAAACTCCCCTTCAGTACTACTCCAACAGTCTGTCGCAAAAGAAATGAATCGCAAATGAATCGCCAATTGCCAACGATGGTGACTTTTTTGTTGGTCACCGAGACAATTGTATGCCCCAGACTCAGAATGACCCTGAAATCAAGTCCCCAAGCTTTCTACGTATAATGATATGAGATCTGTGATTGTTACATTATAGTGCCAAGTTTTGCACAATAGGCTATCAAGTATGCCAGTATGAGATCTGCACCTTGCATATGCTATTTTATATCTTAAAACTACTTCTTATCATGGTTATATTGCACTCTAAAGACTGTGTGTATTTATATGAGACATTCAATTTATTGGTAAAAGGAATATGCCATGCATAAAGTGATTGAGATCAGAGAACTAATGGCAGGAGACCTTCGCATATTGTCTCAATAAATGAGCCAATTGCAGTTACAAATGTTTTTATGTTTCTACGTTTCATACATGGCGCGTTGCTGCAATGGATTAGTAATTTGTTTGGAATTTGTAACAATCAGGAATATGTAAGTAGAATGCTGTATATTGACACAGGACATTCCAAGATGTCTGCCTGTACGTACATGAACCATACTCAGCCACGGCACAAATTAGTCACCAGCAGCAACAGCAACATAGGACTAACCCTGCTACAAAGGAATCGGTCTTACTGTTTGTACTCAAACCCGACGAAGCCCATTTAGGGTGAAACGCGTTTCTTCTTGCTGCCCTATTGTGAGCGAAGATTAAATAATAAAGGACTATTTTCTTGCAGCCAAATCTGTGATCCTTTCCCTTATATCACAGCCTGAGAGCTGCTGCATTTCGGACTGCCTGTCAGCCCAACTTCTTTCCATACACACATATATATATATATATATATATATTCAGTACTGTACGAACAAATGCAAGCAATTGTCGTTAGCTTTGTGGTATGAAATAAGTTGAAAGAGGCAGATTCCTGAACTGTCTACTATCCTATATGTTGTCTGAGAAAAGGACTTCAGAATAACAGTCTGACAGCTGCCATCACAAGTGTCAATGGCTGTTGTTTTTATTAAGCTGCATTCCACACTATGTGCTGGTTTTGGCAGCAGACATTGTGACACCACAAACAAAATGTAATGAGTTATTACATTTGTATAGTTATGTCATGTTCTTGCTACAGGCAAATAGTGATGTCACAACTGGACTGCAATGAGAATATGTGTTCCATATATATAAATACTAGAAAAAAGTACCCTTTATTAGGTTCTGTATACAGATATGATGACACTCTCATCAATTGTTGAAAATCTATGATCCTGTAGGTCGCTGTTCCAAGTCCCTTATCGCTTGATGGTCTTTGCACTCTGAAGTAAACTGCACTGAAAATGGGTGCGTGTGACTGGCTGACATACCCCGGAGCAGACGCGGAGGTTAGAGTCGGCATGCTGCAATATACTGGGACCTTCTGTGCACTCTCCCCACCTGTCGCCTCACCCTGGTGCGGTGCAGTGCATTGCGCTGCAAATATCTCATAAACAGTGCGTCCTAGGGCCTTGAAACATGGTTTTCGAGGGACTGTCGAGTTATGCTCCTTGCATCGAGCCGCTTGAAATGAGCTTTGTCTGGTCCTTCTACAACCACATTGATGTTTTGCTGTTTTAAGACAACCGTCCCATGTGTGAAGGGGCTGAAATCCAGGAAAGGGGCGCAGTGTCCAAATGTCATGTAGCCAGTAATGCCTGTAGGACCTTAACAGGTAATTTATACAACATTTGGTGCAGATTGGTGGAACGGTGTGGAATTGTAAAACGAACAAAGTAACAGATTTTCTGCTGTATACATACAGAGAGATTTTATTTTCAGGCTTCCATGTATTATGCAGTCTTTATGACACACTCTTTCCTTTTGATTTTCTTTGTACCAGACTCTCGGAAGAAAAAGCAGGAATCAAAATGATTTTCGTGTGGCTCCTCCTGCTGCTCACAGAGGTCTCGTCTTCCGCACACGAGGTAAGTCCCTTTCAGGACACCTTTCACACAGAGAGTGGGACAAGGGATACCCTGGCCACAGTGACTGACTGAGAAAAGTTCTCTCAGACCAGCCGTGGGCGGGAGAACCGACACCCTGGTGAATAGGCACTTCCTCCCAGGACCCTCCTGTGCCGGTACTAAACTTCCTGTGAGAGAGGGGCGGTCCTGATAACCCTGGGCCAGGGCACAGAGACCCTCAGGAGAGATGGTTTTATAGAACAGTGCAACCTGAGGGATAGCTCTTCTGCTGAGAGGCCTGAGACTCGAGACTGCATGTGACCTGAAGAAGAGCTGCTGTCTCAGGGTTTACCTGTATGATTGTATGATCGATGTAACCTGAGCACAGCCACTGTCTGAAATTGCACCTGTATGCTTGTTTAACCAACGAGACATCTGTTATCTGAGGCCTGAACCTGTATAACCTGTGTAACCATAGGTATAGCAGTTGTTTAAGGTTGTACCTTTGTGTTCTGTGTAACTTGAGGGACAGTTACTGTCTGAGGATGCACCTGTATGTTCTGTGTAACTTGAGGGTCCGCTGCTGTCGGAGGCTGCACCTTTAGAGTCTGTGTAACCAGAGGGATAGCTGTTGTTTGAGGCTGTACCTGTATGTTCTGTGTAACTTGAGGAACAGTTACTGTCTGAGACTGCACCTGTATTATCAGTGTAACCTGAGGGGCCGCTGCTGTCTGAGGCTGCCCCTGTATTATCAGTGTAACCTGAGGGACTGCTGCTGTCTGAGGCTGCACCTGTATAATCAGTGTAACCTGAGGGGCCACTGCTGTCTGAGGCTGCACCTGTATAAATAGTGTAACCTGAGGGGCCGCTGCTGTCTGAGGCTGCACCTGTATTATCGGTGTAACCTGAGGAGCCACTGCTGTCTGAGGCTGCACCTGTATTATGAGTGTAACCTGAGGAGCCGCTGCTGACTGAGGCTGCACCTGTATTATCAGTGTAACCTGAGGGGCCGCTACTGTCTGAGGCTGCACCTGTATTATCGGTGTAACCTGAGGGGCCGCTACTGTCTGAGGCTGCCCCTGTATTATCAGTGTAACCTGAGGGACTGCTGCTGTCTGAGGCTGCACCTGTATAATCAGTGTAACCTGAGGGGCCACTGCTGTCTGAGGCTGCACCTGTATAAATAGTGTAACCTGAGGGGCCGCTGCTGTCTGAGGCTGCACCTGTATTATCGGTGTAACCTGAGGAGCCACTGCTGTCTGAGGCTGCACCTGTATTATGAGTGTAACCTGAGGAGCCGCTGCTGACTGAGGCTGCACCTGTATTATCAGTGTAACCTGAGGGGCCGCTACTGTCTGAGGCTGCACCTGTATTATCGGTGTAACCTGAGGGGCTGCCACTGTCTGAGGCTGCACCGGGATGCCCCATGTAAACTGAAGGATAGCTGCTGCCCGGGGCTGTACCATTGTGATCTGTCTAATTTTAGGGTTATCTGTCATCTGAAACCTAATACTATAAGATCTGTGTAACAAGAAGTATTGTTCCTTTCTGCGGCCTGAACCTTTATGAGGTGTGTAAACAGACTTGTTGCTGTTGATTTAGCCTGTAGGATCTGTGCAACCTGAAGGGGAGCTGCTCTGTGAAGAGTGACCCAGTGGGGCCTGTAGGACCAAAAAGGTCTTGAGTCCAAACCCCAATCGAAACACCTCACTTCATCCCAGTATTTTAGCTTAATGATGAGGAAAATGTGGGAACTGCTTTAATGATGGAATCTGTGATGAGTTGTCAAAGGCTTTAAATGGCCTTGTGTGCTCTGTTGTCATGGTCATGATCTTACATATCCACTTATTCTCCTGGTCGTAGGGCTTTCATCTTCGATTGAAACGTGGAACAAGGACATACCGAGGTGAGCGGGTCTGGCGGGGCAGCAAGCATCAAACAACCGCCACACTGTGCCGTTGTGTTGGGCAGCTGTGAGTGGAGCTATCTTCTGTGGTGCAATGGGAGTGGGTGGACGGGTGGCGTTGCTATGACAAACAAGGCATTCAGAACAGTAATTGTCCTATGGGTGGAAATAAAGGCAGGAAGTAGACTGGCAAATGTTGAGAATCATGGAATGGAATAGGTCTGAGTCAGGAAGATGTTGACAGTGACTCAAACCAGAAGAACTTGAACAATGCTATGCCATACATGTCAACATTCTGGAGGGAGATTCTGCTACAGAAAGCGTGCACTGGGGTATGAATTATTTTAGGTGTCAGGTTGTAAAAAACAGCAACATTTTTGATAAAACCAGCCGGGAGTGTCCCGCCTAAATAGGGAGCGTTCGCATATGCCAGCAGTCTGGCCACCGCTGGTGTTAGAGCTGAAGCATAGAGGACACAGTAGTGACCCTGTTGGCAAAGGACAGGATGGGAAAAGAGGCCCAAGAGACCCCAACATCCTCTCAGCTAGGCCCAGACAATAGCTCCTTGTCCTTACATCTCAACCAGGCCACGCCGATAGCTTCTGCCCTTAGCTGCCAAACCCTCAGATGGCCACACCAACTCTCCTAGTTTGGTGCCCTTACACTCATGAACATGGCAACCAAGTTTCATGTCTGGCACTTCTGAACAGTCAACCAGGCAGAGCCGAAGGCTGCCATGTCAGACACCTCCAAAATCCCCACTAAGTCCCTTCAAAAGCGAGTTTTCCCTTGTTCCCAAAAGTTCCAAAGGCCATAGCAATCCTTAGCCTCTGAACTTCCAAACTAAGCTAAACTCTGAAGCTTGTTGCCCAGAGGCTCCTAGTTTGTCACCTTTGCACTAAACATTCCATGTCTGGCCCATCTGAACTATCAAAAAGCACCTCTGAAATCTTAACTGGGTGACCTCAATTGCACCTTGTCCATTGCACCTGAACTTCCCATTAGGCCATCGCAAACTCTCTGTTGTCTGCATCGTTAACCCAGACAGAGCCAACCACCCGTTTCCGGCTGTCATTGAACCATCAACAAGACTGTGCCGAATGCCCCCTCTTTACTGCCATACAAAACCACTTGAGAGTAAGAGGAAGTGCTGAGCGTTGGCAGATGCCCAGTGTGGCCGGAGGAAAGGAACACACGGAAAATAAAAACAATCCCAAAGGCCCTGTCATGGAGCACAAACAAAAACATCTCCAAGACCCTGCCATGGAATACAGTAAGGAGCAATCGTAAGGTCCAGCCATGGAGCACAATCAAAAACATTTCCAAGACCCTGCCATGGAATACAGTAAGGAACAATCGCAAGGCCCGGCCATGGCGCACAAACAAAAACATCTCCAAGACCCTGCCATGGAATACAGTAAGGAGCAATCTCAAGACCCTGCCATGGAATACAGTAAGGAACAATCGCAAAGGCCCAGCCATGGAACACAAACAAAAACATCTCCAAGAACCTGCCATGGAATACAGTAAGGAACAATCACAAGTCCCGGCGATGGAGCATGAATACCCCCTCTTTACTGCCACACAAAACCACTTAAGAGTATGAGGAAGTGCTGGGCATTGGCAGATACCCAGTGTGGCCGGAGGAAAGGAACACACGGAAAATAAGAAATAATCCCAAGGCCCTGTCATGGAGCACAAACAAAAACATCTCCAAGACCCTTCCACGGAATACAGTAAGGAACAATCGCAAGGCCCGGCCATGGAGCACAATCAAAAACATCTCCAAGACCCCGCCATGGAATACAGTAAGGAACAATCGCAAGACCCTGCCATGGAATACAGTAAGGAACAATTGCAAGTCCCTGCCATGGAATACAGTAAGGAACAATTGCAAGGACCGGCCATGGAGCACAAACAAAAACAACTCCAAGACCCTCCCATGGAATACAGTAAGGAACAATCATAAGGCCCGGCCATGGAGCACAAACAAAAACCTCTCCAAGACCCTGCAATGGAATACAGTAAGGAACAATCGCAAGGCCCGGCCATGGAGCACAAACATAAACATCTCCAAGACCCTGCCATGGAATACAGTAAAGAACAATCTCAAGGCCCTGCCATGGAACACAAACAAAAACATCTCCAAGACCCTGCCATGGAATACAGTAAGGAACAATCTCAAGGCCCTGCCATGGAACACAAACAAAAACATCTGCAAGACCCTGCCATGGAATACAGTAAGGAACAATCGCAAGGCACGGCCATGGAATACAGCAAGGAACAATCGCAAGGCCCTGCTATGGAACACAAACAAAAACATCTCCAAGACCCTGCCATGGAATACAGTAAGGAACAATCGCAAGGCTCGGCCATGGAGCACAATCAAAAACATCTCCAAGACCCTGCCATGGAATACAGTAAGGAACAATCGCAAGGCCAGGCCATGACGCACAAACAAAAACATATCCAACACCCTGCCATGGAATACAGTAAGGAACAATCGCAAAGGCCCTGCCATGGAATACAGTAAGGAACAATCGCAAGGCCCTGCCATGGAACACAAACAAAAACATCTCCAAGACCCTGCCATGGAATACAGTAACGAACAATTGAAAGGCCTGCCATGGAATACAGAAAGGAACAATCTCAAGGCTCTGCCATGGAACACAAACAAAAACATCTCCAAGACCCTCCCATGGAATACAGTAAGGAACAATCGCAAGGCCCTGCCATGGAACACAAACAAAAACATCTCCAAGACCCTGCCATGAAATACAGTAAGGAACAATCGCAAGGCCCGGCCATGGAATACAGTAAGCTACAATCGCAAGGCCCTACCATGGAACACAAACAAAAACATCTCCAAGACCCTCCCATGGAATACAGTAAGGAACAATCGCAAGGCCCTGCCATGGAACACAAACAAAAACATCTCCAAGACCCTGCCATGAAATACAGTAAGGAACAATCGCAAGTCCCGGCCATGCAATACAGCAAGGAACAATCGCAAGGCCCTGCCATGGAACACAAAAAAAAACATCTCCAAGACCCTGCCATGGAATACAGTAATGAACAATCGCAAGGCCAGGCCATGGCGCACAAACAAAAACATATCCAAGACCCTGCCATGGTATACAATAAGGAACAAACACAAGGCCCTGCCATGGAATACAGTAAGGAACAATCGCAAGGCCCTGCCATGGAACACAAACAAAAACATCTCCAAGACCCTGCCATGGAATACAGTAAGGAACAATCGCAAGGCCAGGCCATGGCGCACAAACAAAAACATATCCAAGACCCTGCCATGGAATACAATAAGGAACAAACACAAGGCCCTGCCATGGAATACAGTAAGGAACAATCGCAAGGCCCTGCCATGGAACACAAACAAAAACATCTCCAAGACCCTGCCATGGAATACAGTAAGGAACAATCGCAAGGCCCGGCCATGGAATACAGAAAGGAACAATCTCAAGGCCCTGCCATGGAGCACAAACAAAAACATCTCCAAGACCCTGCCATGCAATACAGTAAGGAACAATCGCATGGCCCGGCCATGGAATACAGAAAGGAACAATCTCAAGGCCCGGCCATGGAATAGAGAATGGAACATTCTCAAAGCCCTGCCATGGAGCACAAACAAAAACATCTCCAAGACCCTGCCATGGAATATAGTAAAGAACAATCACAAGGCCCGGCCAAAGAATATGAATAGATGTTCTGTAATTAACATGGGATACAAATAAAAAACCACAAAATATGGAGGGGAAAAAAAGTGTCTCAATGACTTTCCATTGTACGCCCAACACAACTATTCCAAACTCACTGGCTATACATTGCCAATTCACTGCGAAAGAATATCATTTTCTCTAGGGGACTCCTCTCCCATTCCAAAGACCACCCACAGTACCACCGTGACCCCAAGGACAGAGTCCTGCAACAGATGATAGGCAACATGCCTGTAACCATGGCAGATGGGCCTGGGTCTCCTAGCAGGGTCCTGGTGACAAGGGCCGTGTTTCAGGACCAGTTCAAGCTCCCGAGTCCCATGAAGTAGCTTGCAGTGGGCAGATGATCAAGGGATCTCACAGTTCACGCCTCGAGGAGCTTTCAAAGGCAAGATCCAAAGGTCTAAGTTAGGTTCTAGATTACATTCTAGATACTAGGTGCATCACTAAGTCACTATCACAAGCAAGAGATGACCGTAAGTCGACAGAGTTCCAGGTATTGGACTTTAGTGTTGCTTCAAAGATTCAACAACCTTTGGGAACCAAGCTCAGGGTGTGTAAAGGAACTTCTGTGAGAAGTCCTCCTCTACCACACAGTCACTGGAAGAACAGCATTTAGTTCATTCAGTGGTAAAGCTGGAAACTCACGAAATTAGAGCATACACATTAGGGTGTCACACACTTAAGTCAGAGAACGGACAACAATTTGAAAGGTTCTGTTTGCGATTTCAAATCTTGGGGACCTGTACATTTGTCTTTTTCGAGGTTTAGATCTATTAGCATAAACCTTTGGTTTTAAGATTGAAAGAAAATAAATTGTGTTGGAGACATGGTGTTGGAGGGCAGCATTTGATTTTGTTGGCTAGGTTGTAGTGTCAGGGTTAGATTTGACTTTGTTGGGTTTGTCTTAGGTTGTGTGGTCAGGATAAAAGGTAAGTGCCGGTTTTTGTTGGGCTGGTTGTTAGGCTGTGTTGTGAGTTTGAAGATTAGCGTTGTAATTTGTAGGACTTAATGTAAGGTTCTTGGGCTCAGTGTAGGGTTGTGGCATTTGTTTGAAAGGGGTCTTGTGGGCCTGGATTTTGATCATGGTCTTTGAATTGAAGGTTGACATTGAGTGTCTGGGGCTTGGTGTTGGCCCTGAGCGTTAAAGGTGTTATTAGCTTAGGGATGCCTGTGTGATTTGATTGTTCTCAGCGTTAGCATTGAGTGATGAGAAAGGAGTACGCACTTGACACAGCAGGAGATAGGTTAACTCGAGGGTTTTTGTTGTTAGGGCGCTAGGTTTAGACATTAGGGCCAGTTCTGTAGTGTTGGGGTGACTTTTTTCCTGTTATCCTGAAAATGTACCACTTTGTCTTCCACAGAAACCTGCAGGGACCGCTCCTCTAATCAGATTTACAAGAGAGGAGAGTCTTGGCTGCGGCCCGCAGTCCGCCGGGTGGAGTTCTGCCGATGCGATGGGCAGATCCGGTGCCATGCCATCCCAGTGACAGGTGGGTGTCTGCCCATCTGAATATGAGCCCATCCTTTCCAGAAAAGTTCAGTGTTAGAGCCCCCTGCATGCATTTCTTCGGAGCGCCCCTCGTTCCCTAGGTTTGCGCGTTGCGGGCCCATTCTACACATAGTTGGCTAAACCTGGACCCACTATCTAAAACATGTAAATGGGATCCTGACAATGAGCCTTTTAAACAATGGAAGGACAGGCATGATTGCAAACACCTAAATGGTGCAAAATCCCATTTGCCCCAACATTGGCCATAGCATCCCTCATCCCTCATCCTGACCCTACCAGACATCATGGCTCCGTACTGACCGCAGTGGATATCAGGCCACAAAATTACACTGCCCCACATAGTCCTTACTATTGACCTGGTCATGCATCCCTCGTGCAGATCCTTCCTAACACTGCACTCCATGCTGGTCCATCAAGGCGCCATTCCACGTGTTGGCCCTGCCAGACATCTGCCCCTACGTCCTGACCCTGCTGTACATCTTCTACCATACTCGCCTTGCCAGACATTGTCCTCGGTACTGGCTCGGCCAGATATCGGCCTGCGATCTGATTGCGCCAGTCATCACCCCCCCATAAAGACTGTGCTGGACATTGTCCTTCATACAGACCCCAGCAGATATAGACCTCCATGTCTTACATCGACTGACATTGCTGTCGTCTGTATTGGCCTTACCAGTTATCGTCATACGCACTGATCCTTACCAACCTTATGCTCCAAACCTGCAATGCCAAACATCTTTATATTGAGCCTCATAGACATATTGTTCTGGTGAGGATCCAGCCGAACATCAACCTCTATTCTGATCCTAAGTCCTTCATACATACCCTACCAGAAAGATACCTCTATTCTGACCCTGCTAGACATTGTCTGGCTATGTCCTTCATACATACCCTACCAGAAAGATACCTCCATTCTGACCCTGCTAGACATTGTCTGGCTATGTCCTTCATACATACCCTACCAGAAAGATACCTCCATTCTGATCCTGCTAGACATTGTCTGGCTATGACCTTCATACATAGCCTATCAGGAAGATACCTCCATTCTGACCCTGCTAGACATTGTCTGGCTATGTCCTTCATACATACCCTACCAGAAAGATACCTCCATTCTGATCCTGCTAGACATTGTCTGGCTATGTCCTTCATACATACCCTACCAGGAAGATACCTCTATTCTGACCCAGCTAGACATTGTCTGGCTATGTCCTTCATACATACCCTACCAGAAAGATACCTCCATTCTGATCCTGCTAGACATTGTCTGGCTATGTCCTTCATACATACCCTACCAGAAAGATACCTCCATTTTGACACTGTCCTCTTCATTTACCACACCAGTTACCACCAAACTCACTGCCTCTTAGAAACATCGCCCCCTATAGTTACCCTGGCAGTCATGATCCCCCACACATATTCTGACAGACATCATCCCTCGTAAACATCTTGCCCCGATATTGTTCATCACACTGACACGGCCAAATATCAGCACTTGTATTGACCATCCTAGACATACCTTCTCATACAGACCTATGTAGGCGTTGTCCTCCATACTGACCATAAAGGCAGATATTGTCCCCCATACTGACCCTTCCAGACACCATCCCCGATACTCTGCGGCAGCCCTCAAACCTTCCTCTTGTAGCCGTACCCACTCTCCTGCCACCAAATGAACAAAGTGCAGATACCTTCTGTTCTGCCCACCCTCATGCCCCAGAGAATGTCCTGCCTCCATGCCGCCCTTTCACTCCTATACCCACTCTCCCCATTTATAACGCTCCAGTTATTTAATCTCGGGAGGATAGCTCAGGAGCAGCGCGCTCACCTTGAAAGCAAGATGATACGTAGCAACACAGGTTTGATCCCCGGCTCCGCACTTAGAAACCGCTGGGTATTAAGCGCACTATAAATAACCAATTGAGTAAATAAATGCCCTCTCTTTTGCTGGCTTGATGTTGGGTTTCCTTCCATTTCAGACTGTTCTGAGCAGAAGTGCTACAATGGTGGGCGCTGTCAGCAAGCATTCTACTCCTCTGAATTCCTATGTCGGTGTCCGAGAGGCTTCGCCGGGAAGCTCTGCGAGATAGGTGAGTTCGGGGAGAGTGTGAGATGGGCCAGCGAGAGGTGGGTGGTACGCAAGAGTCGAATGCTAGGGGTGAGCAAGGGAGATTCATGTAAACATGTGAAAAAGGGAGCACCTCAGTGGGAACTGCAAGGCAGAAGATTGGCCTTTTTCAAGGGAATGAGAGACGTTTGGTGTCACGAGGGCTTTTGCCTGCCCTGATCATACCAATAACACCATGTAGGGAAACGTATGGATGCACCCACCTAACCCCATTGTACCAAAGGCATAGGTGATGCCACCACAACCTATGGTGGGAGATGAGGCGAGGGCTGGGCCAGGGAGACCGCCATTGCACAATGGACCCCACTGAGGCTCCTGTGAAGAGAGGCAGTGTGTATCCAAACTAGGGGAGTTGGGAGAAGCTGGCATGCCTCGTTTCACCAGGGCTACTGAGGGGAGCGAGGTGGCTGTCGTGCCTAGGGGATGGACGTAGCATGCATGACCTCACCATGGCTTGTAGGCGGGAATCAGGTGGCACCTGGCAGGGAGAATATAGGTGGTAAAGTATGAGTAATCTAAAATGGGCTCTTTTGGAGAGAGGAGTTGTGTGCCTGGAGAGTTAGGAGAGCGTACCAGAGACTCCTGTGGGCGCAGAGGGGTTTACTCAGCACTTAGCAAGCCTCATGTGAAGAGTTGAGGTGGGTACACGGCTTGAGCAAAGTACACAGCATGAGTGACATCATAAAGCCTCCTGAGGGGAGGGTTCTGCACTAAAAAAAATTTTTTAAAAATGTGAGTGGATGTTCCCAAAATGGGGAACTCCCGTCCCCTGCACACTATCTATAATCTGTATATACAGAAAAATAATTTGGCAGTGTGATGTACTCTTATAAGGCAATGTGTTGTAACACTGTCCTAGAGAGTCACCCAATGAGCTTCATATATTTTAGGTACATTTATATAGTCTTAATCTACTGTGAGTAAAATTGACTAACAAATTTTAGTCAAAGCAAGATATAAATGAAAAACAGTAACAAGTTTTTTAACACAAGAATTTGACTTTAATCCATAATGTGATCACCCAACGCGTTTCGAGATTTCTCTCTTCATCAGGGGTACATAAATCGAGAATTTTCATAGTTTCTATTAAAACAAAGAAATAATATCAATTTTAACAGAATGATATAAGTGTGAATTAGTTAGTAACGAACAATCAGTTCAAATTTCAGAGCATAAACTTTTGATTACTGCTGTGGCAAATATCCTTATTTTTGTGAACTCATCATCATACAGTTTCATAACATTTCCATGGAATCACAAAGTATTGATAAGGCATAATAGTTATGGTTTGCAGTTTTATAAATGCCATTGCCTGCATTTTTCAAAAAATCCAGCATTCTAAGAATCACAAATGAAGAAAATTTAGCTTGCTAACCTTTTGTGAAGTATAAAAAGGGGTCCTCTGGAGGTCTTGTCTCAAGAAGGAAGATAACATCCAGGGAGTTTGGTTAAGGAATACGGGTTCAGCAATTACACGTGGTTGCCTATACCAAGGATCATAAATTAAAAAAGAGCATATGGTGGTTTATGAGTAGTATAAATGTATATACAATAATTAGGAGCTAACAAGGTTTTAGTAATTTTCTGAGAAAAATACAGGAATGCATAAAAATGCTTAACACGTAGTTGTCTATTACAAGGATAGTGAATTTGAAGGAAGCTTATGGTTGTTTTAAATGAGCATATGTATATATCAAATGAATTGGATATATATTCTTTTCTAAAGAAAATATAAGCGTGCATAAGAGAAGCTAGCCTTGTAGGAGTGCTTAGAGGCGCCAATCAGGAAGTAGGAGTAGATTGGTTGCAGACAGACCAATGTTAATTGTAATATCTCAGGGAGAACACCTTGTAACTGTGAAGAAATCGAGCAGAGTATTGTTGTAATAAAGTGCTCTAAGTTAGATACGTGGCTAAATGAGCGTATGCCCATAGAAACTTACTTGAAAAGCGTTTTCAAACGATGTTCGGAACAAGACGCGGTAGCAGACGCCGTCGCGCTGGAACTTGATTGTCTACGGCGTTTGTTTACTATTTATAACATCATAAGAGTGACGTAGGCACGCCAATGAGTGCCCATGACAAGTAGTTCTCACGAGTAAATGCGCACGCGTAGTGCGGCATTTTTCTATAGGAAAAAAACACAAAAGCCGAACAAGATTGCCGGCACAAAGTAAAAGAGCCTAAGATTTTCGATATATTACCCATAAAAAATCGGGCCAGATCTGTTTTAAGATAATGTGGCAAACCACCATATGCATAAGATATATGCAGTGTCTATGGTGATTCGCGACGCATGCGCACGATGAAAATTGCATGATTGATCAAAGCAAAAGTAAAGGTGTTCGAGTAGGAAACCATACCAAGACAGTATTGGAGTGCATAATTTGATAATATGCCTATGGTCACAAAATGCATAGGTATTGGTAGGGAATAGTGTTTCAGTAGTATTTCAAAATTCTCAAGGAGATGTTATAAAATGGGATTATGCATAGGATAATCCAAAGTGCTGTTCCATATAGGGATTCACAGTCTGTGAGGAGTAATTATATCTCCACTAGGTATTGACATAAGATTTATACAGATATTATTGTATACATCTGGCAAAGAGACAAAGAAATGTTCTTATTCTGTACATGGTAAAACATGGTAAGAAGGGATAGCCAAAGGTAACAACAGGATGTTAATATTATGTAACATTTATGAATCTTTCCACAAAGAAATTCTCTCCACAAGGAAATTCAAATGCTGTCCCATGCAAGGATTCACAATCTGTCTATATTTGTGTATTTTTCCACCCATGTGTAGTATCTCAGATTACAGTGCAGTGATGTAGTTACTTGCTAATTAGGTGTTTACAAAAATGGTCCCAAATAATAGTCCTCATTAATACCTGGCGGGTTTAATGAGTCAAGGCGATGGATCCAATATAATTCTCTTTGGGATAGTCTTTTTTCGATATCGCCACCTCTGGGTAGAGGATGTAGAACTTCTAATACTACTACCTTCATTTGTGCAACATTGTGATTATGGTCTCTAAAATGTCTGTAGACGGGTGATTTGATGTTTTTGGTTCTGATGTTTGATTTATGTTCCGTCCATCTTTCTTTGGCTTTCCTTGCTGTTTTGCCTACGTAATATTTACCACACGGGCAACGTAGCGCATAAATTACATTTTTAGAGTCACAGTTTCATAATGCTTCAATGGAATTTTCTTGCCTGTGTGTGCATGTCTGATATGATCTCATTTGATCACATTGGAGCAGTGTTGGCAGTTGAGACATGGGAAGGTTCCTTGTTTAGGTTTACTCAAGAATGTTTGAGTGTTTTTTTTTTGTGTCTCCGCTTTGATAAGTCGGTCTCTAAAGTTGCTGCCTCTTTTAAATGTTAGCATTGGTGGGTCTGGAAAAAGGGAATTCAATTGAGGATCTGTTTTGATTAGATCCCAATTTTTATGAATTATCCGCTTGATTTGAAAGCTTTGGCTGGAATATCTCAGGGTGCGTATCAGATTTGTTTTGACTTGTTTGGTCTTTTGAGTCAAAAGTTCTTCTCGGCTTTGTACATCTGTTCTTCGAATTGCTTTGTCTAATAACTCTTCTGGAAAGCCCCTGTCTATAAATCTGTTTTTGAGAGAGGCGTATTCATCCTGCAATTTTTCAGTATCAGAGGTTATTCTTTTAAGTCTAAGCAATTGACTATAAGGTAAATTGTCCTTAAGATGTTTGGGGTGAAAACTGTGGAAGTGCAGAGAGCTGTTCACATCTGTGGGTTTTCTGTAAATCTTTGTGTTGAATCCCTGATTGGTGATTTCGATTGTCATGTGTAGGAAGTTTATTGATGATTTTCCAATTTCGATAGTGAATTGAATCCTGTTGTCACATTGGTTGAGATATGTCCAAAAGCAGATTTATGGACAGGGGCTTTCCAGACGAGTTATTGGACAAAGCAATTCGAAGAACAGATGTACAAAGCCGAGAAGAACTTTTGACTCAAAAGACCAAACAAGTCAAAACAAATCTAATACACACCTGAGGTATTCCAGCCAAAGCTTTCAAATCAAGCGGATAATTCATAAAAATTTGGATCTAATCAAAACAGACCCTCAGTTGAATTCCCCTTTTCCAGAACCACCAATGCTAGCATTTAAAAGAGGCAGCAACTTTAGAGACCGACTTATCAAAGCGGAAACACAAAAAAAACCACTCAAACATTCTTGAGTAAACCTAAACAAGGAACCTTCCCATGTCTCAACTGCCAACACTGCTCCAATGTGATCAAAGGAGATCATATCAGACATGCACACACAGGCAAGAAAATTCCATTGAAGCATTATGCAACCTGTGCCTCTAAAAATGTAATTTATGCGCTACGTTGCCCGTGTGGTAAATATTACGTAGGCAAAACAGCAAGGAAAGCCAAAGAAAGATGGACGGAGCATAAATCAAACATCAGAACCAAAAACATCAAATCACCCGTCTACAAACATTTTAGAGACCATAATCACAATGTTGCACAAATGAGGGTAGTAGTATTAGAAGTTCTACATCCTCTACCCAGAGGTGGCGATATCGAAAAAAGACTATCCCAAAGAGAATTATATTGGATCCATCGCCTTGACTCATTAAACCCGCTAGGTATTAATGAGGACTATTATTTGGGACCATTTTTGTAAACACCTAATTAGCAAGTAACTACATCATTGCACTGTAATCTGAGATACTACACATGGGTGGAAAAATACACAAATATAGACAGATTGTGAATCCTTGCATGGGACAGAATTTGAATTTCCTTGTAGAGAGAATTTCTTTGTGGAAAGATTCATAAATGTTACATAATATTAACATCCTGTTGTTACCTTTGGCTATCCCTTCTTACCATGTTTTACCATGTTCTACCATGTACAGAATAAGAACATTTCTTTGTCTCTTTGCCAGATGTATACAATAATATCTGTATAAATCTTAAGTCAATACCTAGTGGAGATATAATTACTCCTCACAGACTGTGAATCCCTAAATGGAACAGCACTTTGGATTATCCTATGCATAATCCCATTTTATAACATCTCCTTGAGAATTTTGAAATACTACTGAAACAATATTCCCTACCAATACCTATGCATTTTGTGACCATAGGTATATTATCAAATTATGCACTCCAATACCGTCTTGGTATGGTTTCCTACTCGAACACCTTTACTTTTTCTTTGATCAATCATGCAATTTTCATTGTGTGCATGCGTCGCGATTCACCATAGACACTGCATATATCTTATGCATATGGTGGTTTGTCACATTATCTTAAAACAGATCTGGCCCGATTTTATGGGTCATATATCAAAAATCTTAGGCTCTTTTACTTTGTGCCGGCAATCTTGTTCGGCTTTTGTGTTTTTTTCCTATAGAAAAATGCTGCACTACACGTGCGCATTTACTCGTGAGAACTACTTGTCATGGGCACGCATTGGCGTGCCTACGTCACTCTTATGAGGTTATAAATAGTAAACAAACGCCGTAGACAATCAAGTTCCAGCGCGACGGCGTCTGCTACCGCGTCTTGTTCCAAACATCGTTTGAAAACGCTTTTCAAGTAAGTTTCTATGGGCATACGCTCATTTAGCCACATATCTATCTCAGAGCACTTTATTACAACGATACTCTGCTCGATTTCTTCACAGTTACAAGGTGTTCTCCCCGAGATATTACAATTAACGTTGGTCTGTCTGCAACCAATCTACTTTTACTTCCTGATTGGCGCCTCTACGTACTCCTACAAGGTTAGCTTCTCTTATGCACGCTTATATTTTCTTTAGAAAAGAATATATATCCAATTCATTTGATATATACATATGCTCATTTAAAACAACCATAAACTTCCTTCAAATTCACTATCCTTGTAATAGTCAACTATGTGTTAAGCATTTTTATGCATTCCTGTATTTTTCTCAGAAAAGTACTAAAACCTTGTTAGCTCCTAATTATTGTATATACATTTATACTACTCATAAACCACCATATGCTATTTTTTAATTTATGATCCTTGGTATAGGCAACCACGTGTAATTGCTGAACCCGTATTCCTTAACCAAACTCCCTGGATGTTATCTTCCTTCTTGAGACAAGACCTCCAGAGGACCCCTTTTTATACTTCACAAAAGGTTAGCAAGCCAAATTTTCTTCATTTGTGATTCTTAGAATGCTGGATTTTTTGAAAAATGCAGGCAATGGCATTTATAAAACAGCAAACCATAACTATTATGCCATATCAATACTTTGTGATTGCATGGAAATGTTATGAAACTGTATGATGATGAGTTCACAAAAATAAGGATATTTGCCACAGCAGTAATCAAAAGTTTATGCTCTGAAATTCGGACTGATTGTTCGTTGCTAACTAATTCGCACTTATATGATTCTGTTAAAATTGATATTATTTCTTTGTTTTAATAGAAACTATGAAAATTCTCGATTTATGTACCCCTGATGAAGAGAGAAATCTCGAAACGCGTTGGGTGATCACATTATGGATTAAAGTCAAGTTCTTGTGTTAAAAAACTTGTTACTGTTTTTCATTTATATCTTGCTTTGACTAAAATTTGTTAGTCAATTTTACTCACAGTAGATTAAGACTATATAAATGTACCTAAAATATATGAAGCTCATTGGGTGACTCTATCGGACAGTGTTACAACACATTGCCTTATAAGAGTACATCACACTGCCAAATTATTTTTCTGTATATACAGATTATAGATAGTGTGCAGGGGACGGGAGTTCCCCATTTTGGGAACATCCGCCCTCTTTTTTGTTCTAGTACCAACCCAGATGCCAAGGTTGCGATTATCTCCCCTGCACCTCAAATCTCCTCAATCTAATAACCAAAGACACCTAGATTACCTTAAATCTTGATATAACAACTATTTCGAATTGCGGTGTGCATAGTGTTGAACACTTGGTTGTATTCTGGGAGGGTTCTGCACTAACATGTTACAAGTAAACGCACATAGTCTCCAGTGGGGAGCGAGCGTGTGTGCCCGGCCTGAGGGTAGCGCACCATGCGCAGGGCTTTTTGGTGGCATAAAACACAAGTGACCCCAAAAGGGCTTCTGTGGGTACCTGATGTGTACCCACAGAATTGAATTCACCAGGGGTTCCGTGGAGAGAAGATGTGCGCGGCCAGCCGGGGTACGCACATGGCATAATTGATCATGGATCTTCCCTCCCTTAGATACACAAACCACTTGCTACCAGGACTCCGGCGAGACATACAGGGGCACCTGGAGCCAGACTGAGACGGGGGTTGAGTGCCTGAACTGGAACTCGACTGCAGTGCAACAGAAACGATACAACGCCCGGAGAACAGACGCGACACTGCTGGGGCTGGGGAACCACAACTACTGCAGGTGAGTGAGTCAGCAAAGAAGATGGCCCCGGTGGCATGCAGTGGTGCTCACAGGGGCGGAGGCGGGGTAAGGCCAACCAAAATCTGTAAATTCCCACTCCGCAGCGCTGTGTGGCCATTCACAGATGGTAACATCACTGCGGTGGGCCCCACCACATTAGCTTCAGGTCCCACTTGTTAGTCAATCCTGGCTACGCCTCTGGGTGCTCACTCATAGCTACACAAAGAGTGGCTGCTGTTGAGGTGGGAAGTGAGCCACCGGGCTCTTATTGCAGGCCAATGAGCCGAAATAAACAGTAATTCCCTAGTGACGAATGGGGAAGAGCTGATAAATACAAAGGCGTATCATGCCACAACATGTGGTTTGATAAGAAGACAAAAACACAATGAGCATAGAAAGAGGGGAGACAATGTAGGCACAACGTCACATCTTGCCAGTGGCGTCACCAGAAATCAAATTTAGGAGTGGCACAGAGGGGGGCCGAAGACAAAAGTAGGGGCGCCACAGACAAAAGTGGGGGGTGGCGCCTATGAAAGGTAATGTGTGACGTCACAAGCACTCCTGCAGAGAGGCTTTTGTGCACACCAACTACCCACACCCCACTGCACCCCCGCCCCATCAGAATGCAGGAACAAAACCATTCAGTGACTAATGGCCCATCAATAGCAGTTTCGTGCTCTACATTCTGATGGGAGGGGGCTGCAAGCTGCTCTGCACACTATGGAGGTCGCTGTGCAGAAGCCATACCGATGCCAGAATGCATACCAAGATCACTGCCTTGAGACAAAAGGAGAGTATTTGCCATGTGGTATGCAGACATTTGCCTTTGTGAGTGTCACAAATAACACCACGAACGTCACTGCTCGCCTTAGTTAGGGAGGTCACAAGAGAGGGCCCAGGATTTCAGCGGGGTGGAGGGGCCAGGCCCCTCCAGACCCTCCCCAAGCGACGCCACTGCATCTTGCACAACGTAAGGTGTCATGAAGGAGACATACAAATACGAACTATCAGAAACGATGGGCTGATATGAAAAGTGTTAGCGATTTGTGAAATGTGTTGTGTAACAAGGTGTACAAATGTATGCAATTAGCAAAGCGCACTACTGAAAAGGGCAACTCGGCGCACTGAGTAGGGCTCATGGAACAGGACCGGGCTGTGCCAGCGCTAGGCGAGCACAGCTAGGGGCACACAGTCTTCCCCACAGCACATTTTCCGGCACGAGGGATGCACTTGGGTGCCCCATTGGCAGGGGACCTAGAGGAGAGGAAGGAAGCCACATGCAGAGACCCTGCTGAACCTGCATGGGGTAGCATGAAGTGCACTTTAAACCTAGCGTGACAGGAAGATTAGGACATTGCACTCGAACCCATGCCATGAATACACACAATCCACAAGCTATCGCATGTGAGTGGATCGGTGATGTCACTTACTGAAAGAATTCTGTTTGTTTGTTTGTTTGTTTTGTTATTTATAATGCGCTACGAACCCAGGGGAACTGCGCAGTTTACAGGGATATATATGCATTTTCTTAGTTACACAATGGTAATACAATAATAATGACTCGACGACATATACAATACAATATACAATGACATCAGATTCACACAGAAGAATATACAGTAATGTACAGCAATGGAATTTCAGCATTTGTATTATCTAAATGATAGTTTCATGGGTGCTTAAGTGAAGGTAATAAGAGGTGGGCACCTCAGAGGGGGTGTCTACTGTGGGGTATTTTTAGAGATGAGCCAGTGTTTAGTGTCCTTCCTGAATTTATGGAAGGACTGGTCTGCTCTTAAGGCGGTGGGCAGAGAATTCCACAGTTGAGCTGCCAATACGGGGAAACTACTGCCCCCTGCTTTTTTTTTAGTTTATACCTAGGTACTTTTACGAGGCAAGCGTTAGAGGATCTGATGTGTTGGGCGGTGTCATTCTTGGAGAATCTTTCCGCTAGGTAAGGAAGGGCTGAGTTATTAAGGTCTTTGTAGGTTAGGGATGCTGTTTTTAAGTTGTATTCTCTCGCTGATGGAGAGCCACTTATTGTCTCTTGTCATGCCAGAGATGTGTTGCCTTCTGGAGATACCCAAGGCAGTTCTAAGAGCATTGTTCGGCAGGATCTGGAGTTTGTTTGTGACGTAGTTGCTGGCACCTAGGTAAAGTGCATTGCAATAGTCGAGATTTGATAAAACTAGAACTCTGGCTATGGTGGTACAGCTCTGTGTGGAAAGGAAGGGTTTGCAGGCATAAATGAGCTTGCATGTGTATGCTGTCGCAGAGGCTGTCACACTAACCTGTTTACGCATATTCAGGGAAGAGTCTAGGCAAAAGCCTAAGGTTTTGACCTCTTTGGCCACTTTAATGTCATTTCCATCTATGTTAAATGATAGTTATTGGTTACTCATTGGCCTTTCCTTAGCATTATTGGAGCCCATAGCCAGGCTTTAGGTCAATGCCCTGTTTCTATGGTGGTTTCACTTGGAGCAGTCACCCAATATACAGAGGACTCGGCATCTTCCTATGCGGGCTACTTCTCGTTTGGACCTCTGCAGAGGCTGGGGCAAAAGGGATGCTGACTGTGGCAACCCAGCCCGTGTGACAGCACTCACCTCCTGCCCTTAGATCTCCAGGAGTGGACCTTTCATCCCAAGCCCAGACACGGTCTGTCTGTACAGTCCCCCACCACACAAGAGCGAGAATGGAGGGGAAGTTAACCCCTTACCCACATCAGGGACAGAAAAAGGTCAGCAAGGGTTTCCAGCGGGTGCAGTACCCTCTTTCCCTTGGCACTACTTCATCAGTGACTGGTTAAGCACGAATACCCACACAGGTGCACCTTGACTACAGTGGCACAGAGATTTCAAAGACTAGTTCATACAAGTAACACAATAAGTGTCCCTGAAAGAGAGGTGAATGCAAGCACAGGCGGTCGATTTAGTGGGCAAATGTGCTCTGGCAGCTGGTGGTTGCTCACTCGGTTGGTGTTTGCTGTACTGGAACTCCACCATCACAGAAGAGCTAAGTGACAGTCTGTGAGACAGTCTGTTTCTTTACCTGTCACCCTGGCATTGTGTGAATCTGTTTGTCTGTGTGCAGTGTGTCAGTTCTAACAGAACATGTACCTTCTGTGTCTTTCAGAAATCCAGACAAGGACTCAAAGCCTTGGTGTCACATTTTCAAAATGGGATCCTACACCTGGGAGTACTGTGGCACTCCGTCCTGCACCAAGGGTAGGTATCACTGCACCACCACCACTTGGCATATACACCTTGGACACGTGCCAACACACAGTCTTTATGCTATAACAGCCAACAGCGCATGGGCAGTACAGCACCCCCACACATAGTGTGGATGAGTAGTGAAGCGCAAATCTAACATTGTAACAACCGATCATAGGCCTGGGGCAAGCACTGCCCCCCGCCAGCCCCCAGATTGCACACAGGCAGGCGCAACGTCATTGAGCTGACTGGGCTGAAGGCCCGCCCCCCCAAATGTTAACTGAGGGGCAGGGCTTCCGTGCCCTTTAACAGTTCAAAGGATCAGGAACATGCTTCTGGGCGCATTTTGTTTCTTCCGAGGCAAATCTACTATCTGCTCGGAAGTCTGAGTCACAGTCCGCTGAGACACACAGGTTGCGTCCCAGGCTCTGCATAATCTTATGCATAATCTACTATCTGCTCAGCTCGGATAATCAAGCAGTGCCCGTTTCCCCGAGTCACAGTCCCGCTGAGACACACAGGCTGCGCCCCTGGCTCTGCATAATCTTATGTATAATCTACGATCTGCTCGGATAATCAAGCAGTGCCCGTTTCCCCGAGTCACAGTCCCGCTGAGACACACAGGCTGCGTCCCTGACTCTGCATAATCTTATGTATAATCTACGATCTGCTCGGATAATCAAGCAGTGCCCGTTTCCCCCGAGTCACAGTCCCGCTGAGACACATAGGCTGCATCCCAGGCTCTGCATAATCTTATGCATAATCTACTATCTGCTCGGCTCAGATAGTCAAGCACTGACCGTTTCCCCAAATCACAGTCCCGCTGAGACACACAGGCTGCGTCCCAGGCTCTGCATAATCTTATGCATAATCTACTATCTGCTCAGCTCGGATAATCAAGCAGTGCCCGTTTCCCCGAGTCACAGTCCCGCTGAGACACACAGGCTGCGCCCCTGGCTCTGCATAATCTTATGTATAATCTACGATCTGCTCGGATAATCAAGCAGTGCCCGTTTCCCCGAGTCACAGTCCCGCTGAGACACACAGGCTGCGTCCCTGACTCTGCATAATCTTATGTATAATCTACGATCTGCTCGGATAATCAAGCAGTGCCCGTTTCCCCCGAGTCACAGTCCCGCTGAGACACATAGGCTGCATCCCAGGCTCTGCATAATCTTATGCATAATCTACTATCTGCTCGGCTCAGATAGTCAAGCACTGACCGTTTCCCCAAATCACAGTCCCGCTGAGACACACAGGCTGCGTCCCAGGCTCTGCATAATCTTATGCATAATCTACTATCTGCTCAGCTCGGATAATCAAGCAGTGCCCGTTTCCCCGAGTCACAGTCCCGCTGAGACACACAGGCTGCGCCCCTGGCTCTGCATAATCTTATGTATAATCTACGATCTGCTCGGATAATCAAGCAGTGCCCGTTTCCCCGAGTCACAGTCCCGCTGAGACACACAGGCTGCGTCCCTGACTCTGCATAATCTTATGTATAATCTACGATCTGCTCGGATAATCAAGCAGTGCCCGTTTCCCCCGAGTCACAGTCCCGCTGAGACACATAGGCTGCATCCCAGGCTCTGCATAATCTTATGCATAATCTACTATCTGCTCGGCTCAGATAGTCAAGCACTGACCGTTTCCCCAAATCACAGTCCCGCTGAGACACACAGGCTGCGTCCCTGGCTCAGCTGCCAGTGCCGTAATGTACTCGACAACAGCTTTCTTTTGTCATCATCAGCATAGCCTTTCTTATGCATGAAGGTGAATTTCCAATTTAAAGACCACCAGTCACCTTGCAAATCTGTGACAGTTAAAGCGAGCAACACAATAAAGCACCCTTTGAAAAGGGGCTAATACCCATAATGTCTAATCGCTTGATATGCTAAAAAGTCAAGTTTGTTTTCATGTCCTTAGTTGAATGTTCCTAAAACCATACATAACAACACGCTGGAGGTTTGTGACGAATCTCCAAACCTAAGTGAGTTTATGGCACAACTTATTTCATTGTGCGTCTTAAAGCGCTGAAAATAAAGTGGGTAAATAGATATTTTGCCTTTTGCATCTTCTAGTTTTCCATCCAGGGTGTGGAAAATAAAGGTGCACTGATATTATTTTGGCCCAACATGCTGCTGCTAGAAGGATTTATGCAATGTGTGTATTTTGCATGTAAACTCTATAGGACAGTATTATTGTAGGTATTGACACCCAAAACTACTTAGATATGTGTTCCAAGTAAAGCATGGAAGAAGGTGGTCGTGCCCAAAATGCAGAGTTGGTTAAAATCCCTGCTTCGCTGTTTAGCGTGAGTGTGTTATCCCGGGCAAATGATGTCATCTCACCATGACTTCAACTGCAAAAATTGGAGCGCGTGTAAGTGATTACATTTACACCCTCACATTAGGACAGTTCTAATTAAGTGTAGGGACAAATTGGTGTTCCCTTGTGCTCCTCTGCTGGTGGCTCCAATACTGTCACATAGAATTGCATTATTGCTGCACTGGCCCTCCCCCAGTCTCGTAACACGTGATTTGACAGGCAGACATAGTCTCACCAGCCAGTCAGTGCACCAGAGATTCTAGTATAGCCGACTAACTGTGGTGAAACCAACATTAAATGTTCTCCCCTGTTGCTACCAGCCGCTGAAGTTGCTTGCGCCTCTAGAGTACTGACCCAGACTCTGCAATGTCCTGTTAAACTATGAGATGGAGTCTTTCATTGCACACCATCAGCCATTTTCACACTTTCTAGGGCCTTCAGGATCTGCAAGAAGTGGGTGTTTTCAGACTTAAAGGAGAGAGTTAACTGATTGTAACATTGAAGCTGCACTAGAATCGTCTCATTACAATGAGTAATGAAGTTAGATGCCCCTACACAAGTAGGTCTGCCACTCCTCCACTGTCTGTGAAGTTAGCACCTCTCCCAACATTTGAAGGGTTAGCCCCCGCCTAAATTTTAGCCTGGGTGTACCCCTGCATGTGCGTACTTGCATTTTGGTAGGCAGAGAGGTGAGGGAAGCCTATCACCAAAACTGGCAGTGTTAAAGTTTTACTGTCTTTGTTCAGGAAAATGTACTTGAACAAACGCAGTAAAACTTTAAAGCTGCTACTTTCAAGAAAGACTTCCATCGCCTCTGTATATTGCGCATTAAATTATACTATTTGATAGTTGGTCCCCACACCAGACCATGGGGGCTGGGGGCGGGGTAAGTGGCCCCTCCCATCACCACTTAGCCCCCCGAACCCCCAAAATGTAGGTTTTGTTGCGCCCCCGCACACAGGCAACCACTGGTACAAGTAGTAAGCACAAAGAACACAAGGGGTTATTTCCAAAAATAAAAATGCAATCAATTCTTAGGGAACATCACCGTATCCCATATTAGAACCCTGGGCCGGTGAATACCCCTTTCCTATTGGTCAATTTGCAGGCCATAACAAACGGTATAGCTGGCAGTTTCATTATAGCCTGCAAATTTGCCCTTTGCTTTCTTGTAGCTCGGAATGTCGAGCACTAACAGTGCTTCACCACCCTCTAGTGGACTTCTTTAAAATAACATTTGCCTACAAATGCCATGCTTTTTTTGTTTTGTTTAAATGCATGACGGCTGGGGGCCGCAGTGCGCAGTGAAGTCAGAGAGGAACCCTTTACTTGTCAGTCACTCCCCCATTCTGTGAACCCGAGCACTCGCCTCAGGCTGTGTTCCCTCACTTACCTCCCGTGTGCCCCCTTCCTCCTCCCTGTGCACTCACTCATGGGAGTTGCTAGGTCTGGAAAAGACTGGGGCTAAGCTGATGTCGGAACTGTTGGGACTGGGGGCTAGCTAGTCTTTTGGCTGTAGCTCCTGAGATTCTATCCGGGGCTACAACCAAAAGATCAGGGGCTGTAGCCCCCCCCTTAGCAACGCCCCTGCACTCACTCAACCCCCTCAACTATCCTTTCTCTGCTATCCCTCACTCTTCCATGGTCCTCGCTTGCCTTCCCTGTACTCCTCCGCTCACCCCTTCATGTGCTCTGTCCCACACTCGCACCTGCTAACTCCCTCCTACTGTGCCCCTTTACTGACCCTCTGTGTGCCCACTCACTACTTACTGAGTATCCCCTCTCTCATCACCCAACTCCCGTCTTCGCTAACTAGCTCCTCTCTGTGCCCACCCACTGCTCACTCTGTGTCCCACTCCCACCACCTCACTCACCTCTTTCTGTGCCCACTTTATCCCCACTGTCTCCCTTCACTCCCCCTGTCTCTGGCCCTCCCACCTATCGGGAGCTCCAGGATGAAGGAAGCGAATCTTATACTTATCAATAAGAATTGAAGTCCCCAAAAAAACAATAGTAAAACACATATTTTTAAATGAACTCTTTTCTCTTTAGCCATGGGTTCTAATAGCTTTTTGTCATGTTGGTTTTCATGTTTTTTATAAACTTAAATATTCCACGTGGAATATTTAAGCTCCCCCCCAAAAAATAAAATATTTTAAAAAATATATATTTTTACATAAATATTTTGTGTGTTTTCCCATGGGTTCTAATAACTTTATAGACTTCGGCGTCGGGCCGTACCGTTGTTATGGGCCCTCATACCTTGTTAAAGGCCCTTGCTTTGCTCGGGCCATTAACTCGCAGGAGCACTACACCGCACGCAGCGCCGTAGCCGTGGCACTGACACCACCAGAATGCCGGTAGGGCCCACGGTCCACGGAGCAGCTCTACCTATAATCATGCGAGCTCCACTCTGGGAGCCTCATAATTACAGTGCCACTGGCATGGCGAGACTGCCTCATGGAGTGGCACTCCACAAGACCCGCTGGCAACAACACTGCGTGTAACAAAGGGGGGCTCAGAGCAGAGCGCAACGCTTCCCTTTAACATGGAAGCACTGCAGCGATCCTCCCTGTCTACTACGATTAGAAAGATCACCTGGGTTGCACAAAAGTAAGGCGACCCGGGTGAAATAAAATTTTGAGTAAAATAAAAAATAAACCCCACTGCCCACGCTTCAACACGCAGACCCGGGTCGTTCCTGAAATACGCGACCCAGTTCTTCACAAAATTACACCCTTTGTGTTGTCCCTGACAAGCTCCTCACAGAAGGGCACCGCCATTTTGAAATAATGGAAAACATTACTACAGGGTGCGCCTGCTATGAGGAGAACCCTAGAAAATGTATGAAAATAAATACTTGGCCAAAACACCATGCATGGCAAATTGTTTCGACAATTTTCCGTTAAGCACTTCATCAAGAAAGTGCCTCATTTCCTGCCTCTTAAACAAACAATTCAGGAACAGGGTATGTCCAGCCCCCAAGCGAGTGACATTTCCTTCAAACTATTTGGAAACACAAGCGTCCATGAATAGATAGAAAAGCCTAGGGGAAAATAAACTGAAATACAAAACTAAGACACCACCTAGAGTCCCCTCCAAAGCACCTGGACACCATTCTATAAATTATTCTGAACTAGAAACATTAGACATTAAATATCAGAAGCTAACACACCCAAAATGTCACTAAATAGGCTACAGCCATTTTCTGTACTTGATCAGCTGAGAGACGACCGGGTCTGAATATCGACCTGCCACTGTCCTCGATAGCTGCCTACAATGCTTTTCTGCAGGAGTGAGAGCCTCCTCTGGCGGTGAGTATCTACCTGCCACTGCCCTCGATAGCCCTCCTCTGGCGGTGAGTATCGCCCTGCCACTGCCCTCGATAGCCGCCTGCGGCGCTTTTCTGCAGGAGTGAGAGCCTCCTCTGGCGGTGAGTATCTACCTGCCACTGCCCTCGATAGCCGCCTACGAGGCTTCCCTGCAGGAGTGACAGCCTCCTCTGGCGGTGAGTATCTACCTGCCACTGCCCTCGATAGCCCTCCTCTGGCGGTGAGTATCGCCCTGCCACTGCCCTCGATAGCCTTCCTCTGGCGGTGAGTATCTACCTGCCACTGCCCTCGATAGCCACCTACGAGGCTTTTCTGCATGAGAGTATCTACCTGCCACTGCCCTCGATAGCCGCCTACAATGCTTTTCTGCAGGAGTGAGAGCCTCCTCTGGCGGTGAGTATCTACCTGCCACTGCCCTCGATAGCCCTCCTCTGGCGGTGAGTATCGCCCTGCCACTGCCCTCGATAGCCGCCTGCGGCGCTTTTCTGCAGGAGTGAGAGCCTCCTCTGGCGGTGAGTATCAACCTGCCACTGCCCTCGATAGCCGCCTACGAGGCTTCCCTGCAGGAGTGACAGCCTCCTCTGGCGGTGAGTATCTACCTGCCACTGCCCTCGATAGCCCTCCTCTGGCGGTGAGTATCGCCCTGCCACTGCCCTCGATAGCCTTCCTCTGGCGGTGAGTATCTACCTGCCACTGCCCTCGATAGCCACCTACGAGGCTTTTCTGCATGAGAGTATCTACCTGCCACTGCCCTCGATAGCCGCCTACGAGGCTTTTCTGCAGGAGTGAGAGCCTCTTCTGGCGGCGAATATAGACCTGCCACTGCCCTCGATAGCCGCCTACGAGGCTGTTCTGCAGGAGTGAGAGCCTCCTCTGGCGGTGAATATAGACCTGCCACTGCCCTCGATAGCCGCCTACGAGGCTGTTCTGCAGGAGTGACAGCCTCCTCTGGCGGTGAGTATCTACCTGCCACTGCCCTCGATAGCCCTCCTCTGGCGGTGAGTATCGCCCTGCCACTGCCCTCGATAGCCTTCCTCTGGCGGTGAGTATCTACCTGCCACTGCCCTCGATAGCCACCTACGAGGCTTTTCTGCATGAGAGTATCTACCTGCCACTGCCCTCGATAGCCGCCTACGAGGCTTTTCTGCAGGAGTGAGAGCCTCTTCTGGCGGCGAATATCTACCTGCCACTGCCCTCGATAGCCGCCTACGAGGCTTTTCTGCAGGAGTGAGCGCCTCCTCTGGCGGTGAATATAGACCTGCCACTGCCCTCGATAGCCGCCTACGAGGCTGTTCTGCAGGAGTGAGAGCCTCCTCTGGCGGTGAATATAGACCTGCCACTGCCCTCGATAGCCGCCTACGAGGCTGTTCTGCAGGAGTGAGAGCCTCCTCTGGCGGTGAATATAGACCTGCCACTGCCCTCGATAGCCGCCTACGAGGCTGTTCTGCAGGAGTGAGATCCTCCTCTGGCAGTGAGTATCAACCTGCCACTGCCCTCGATAGCCGCATACGAGGCTTTTCTGCAGGAGTGAGTGCCGCCTCTGGCGCTGAGTATCTACCTGCCACTGCCCTCGATAGCCGCCTACGAGGCTTCCCTGCAGATGTGAGAGCCTCGTCTGGCGGTGCGTATCAAGCTGCGATCAGGGTCACATCGAAAGCTCAGCAACCCTCCGTTCTCAGGCACTCTTAGTCTCATGAAAAGAGAGCAACCCCCAGAGCGTAATCATGTATTCATCCCAGTGATCCAATAACTCAGAAACCACATAACCTGCCGACAATAAAAGCCTCGGGTATTTTCCAAACAATTCACCCCTCCATCTTGCAATTCAGGGTGTGGTACGATGACGAGGGTCAACGCGCACAGCTAGATAATGCCTTCACAGTAAGCCCAGATGAAGATGCCGGCTGATATGCCACAAAAATCCCCTTCATGTCAGTGACAGAAAGCCTGACAACCCAGGTGCAGCAATGCGTGAGCAGCCCAACCATGAAATGTGCCCGGCCCAATCTCTCGAACACATCAGCAAACTGCCAAGCGATGCAACTTGTTTCCTTCTACTGTAAAACAACTGAAGAAGTAACGTTTGAAAGAATCTGGTACACCAATCTGCCACTGGGCAACAACATGCCCACGATCAGCAAAAAAGACCTTTCCAAAACATACACAACCCGCCCCCTCTGTGTTACGGCAATCCCAACATTAGCCAACACCAGCCTAGAAGCCTGTGAAATAATGACAGTAACTGGGCACAGGAAGGAGTCCTCTATCCAAGGCTACTGGGAACCCCCAGACAACCACAAAAATATCCATGCTCCACAATCTTGCACAAAAGAGCAAGCAACCAGAATCCCAGAAAGATGACGAACAGCATGGTTCAGTCCCCATTGCCAATGCGTGAAACCCTAATCCCGCCACCCTCATTCCTGCCTGGACAATTGAAAAACTGCACACTCAATTTCCATGGCAATCTGCAGTTTAACCTGAAATAATTATCATTCTTTTCTTTTTTCCTCTGCACCCACTGCATGGTTTGTTCCTTAAATCAATTAAAGGTGAACTGAAAAACATTTAGTATTGTTTCTCTGTTGTTTAATGTATACAAACTACAGGACACAATAGCTTTGTATACCATGCCCTCGGGCCATACCGAGCATTATGGACCCTGAAGACCTTGTTAAAAGCCTACGCTGTGCTTGGGCCTTTAACTTGGTCATCAGGGTCCATAACTCCCGGTACGACCCTCGGGCTAGGTCTATAAAGCTTAAATAGAAATCGGGCCAAAACATTAATTAGGCAATAATGCAGTGTTAACTGGGTACTCTTCTAGTTCCTAAATCATCTGATCCAGAGTGATTCCTTGCTCATAACAATCCACCAATCTGATGGCCTCAAGATATGCTGTCACTGGGGCGATAGGCGGCGCTTCAATCCTAGGCACACTCTTAGATGTAGGATGAGGTAGGCCAGTAGCGCCGCCCCCCCAGCGACTTCCCCCAATTCTTATTAACAGAGAAGGATATACAATCCTATAAAAAGCCCTTCTCAATTCTTCAAATATTGTCCGCAATGAAACAAAGGCCTTCTACATCTACGGTATCTCGTTATCAAATGTAGTGTTGTTATGCCCTGAAGAATTCTGTTTCCCCCACAAAACATTCTCTGGAAGAGGGATGTTTGTCTTAATATTGTATCTGCGCTGAACCCTCTTTCTGGACATTTAGATCCGAAGTGAAAGACTGGCTCTTTGCCCGGCAACATTAACTTATTATTCAGCTGCTACTGTACCTTCCACACGCATCAACCACCACCTTTGCTGGGCCGTTGATCTTACTTCTATTATTCAGGACCTTTGTGAAACTAGTATTCCTGGCCCTTTGATTAGTTACTTGCTGTACCATTGCTACTGTACCTTCCACACGCATCAACCACCACCTTTGCTGGGCCGTTGATCTTACTTCTATTATTCAGGACCTTTGTGAAACTAGTATTCCTGGCCCTTTGATTAGTTACTTGCTGTACCATTGCTACTGTACCTTCCACACGCATCAACCACCACCTTTGCTGGGCCGTTGATCTTACTTCTATTATTTAGGATCTTTGTGAAACTAGTATTCCTGGCCCTTTGATTAGTTACTTGCTGTACCATTGCTACTGTACCTTCCACACGCATCAACCACCACCTTTGCTGGGCCGTTGATCTTACTTCTATTATTCAGGACCTTTGTGAAACTAGTATTCCTGGCCCTTTGATTAGTTACTTGCTGTACCATTGCTACTGTACCTTCCACACGCATCAACCACCACCTTTGCTGGGCCGTTGATCTTACTTCTATTATTTAGGATCTTTGTGAAACTAGTATTCCTGGCCCTTTGATTAGTTACTTGCTGTACCATTGCTACTGTACCTTCCACACGCATCAACCACCACCTTTGCTGGGCCGTTGATCTTACTTCTATTATTTAGAACCTTTGCAAAACTAGTATTCCTGGCCCTTTGATTAGTTACTTGCTGTACCATTGCTACTGGGCCTTCCACACGCATCAACCACCACCTTTGCTGCGCCGTTGATCTTACTTCTATTATTTAGGACCTTTGTGAAACTAGTATTCCTGGCCCTTTGATTAGTTACTTGCTGTACCATTGCTACTGTGCCTTCCTTTTATTACCATGCTTCTACAGCCTAGGGAGGTTTCTTCCCGGCTTCCTGTATTTATTCCTATTGTTGCCATGTTGATCCATCTGTAACCGGGTCTTCATGCCTTTGTCGTCTTCTTTGTGTTTGTACTTGCAATGATCACCTATGTTCAAGCGCCCAGATACCTCAGGGTTAGGTGCGCTCTACAAATAATAAACTAAACAAAACGGTGTATAGTCCAATATTACAGCCGTAAGTCCCGAAAAATAATTGATTGGAGCAATTTGGCTTTAGCAGATAAAAAAAAAACAGTTTTCTATACGTGGAATGTGAATTCTCCCCCATTACCCAGTTTAAAAAACACATCCTTTCCTGTCAGTCTGATTAGGGGGGAAAGTACTGTGGAATAAGCATGACGTGGCAAAATGTGCATATTGCAGAAATGTATTTCCATACTTCACTGTGGCGAGAGCTTTGCCCATACTGTAGATGGATCCAGTAGTCCAGCATCCTTGGTTATCAATGACCGATGGTTATAGCATTTAAACAGAGGCAGAGGTCCTCAGATGTCTTTGTCCATCAAAAAATAAAACAAACCAGAAATGCGGCTGGGATGGTTGAATAAATGTACTTCCGATGTCCGTCATCAACATCTTGCTCCATTGCGGCTTCAGGCGTCCTGGTAAATGCATATGCTTCTCTGGAGGGTCATTCTTCTCAAGCCCCGCGTCTTTGCACAGACATGAAGGATGTGTTGGCAAGTCTTAATTTCTTTAGGACCAAACGCATCAACACAATATGCAATGATTTCATCAATACACCAATACACCAACACAATATGCAATGATTTCATCAATACACCAATACACCAACACAATATGCAATGATCTCATCAATACACCAACGCATCAACAAAATCTGCAATGATCTCATCAACACACCAACGCATCAACACAATCTGCAATGATTTCATCAATACACCAATACACCAACACAATATGCAATGATCTCATCAATACACCAACGCATCAACAAAATCTGCAATGATCTCATCAACACACCAACGCATCAACACAATCTGCAATTATTTCATCAGTACACCATCCTCCATTTAGAGCTTTGTGGATTAACAATGCACTGTGCATTGTTTTACAAATTCTACTTATTTTTGCCTTCTCCAGCATACACCTGTGTCACATGTTATAAGGAATGGTATTCAATTAATCATAGAAACCTCTCGGTCATGCCTAAAATTAAGGAGTCTTTGGTACCGTGGCGGGTGGTTAATTTCGAGCCATCAACTGTCTCCACCAATTTAGCTAATTCCTTCAGCTTTCATGGGCTCTCCGATTCCTGCTAATTCCTGTTCATTCAGAATCCAGCAGAAAGAAATGTATCGGTCTCTGATTCTTAGTTTCACTAGATGACACCCTTTCACCTCTTGGCTAAACAATTTGCCAATCCTTATAACTGAGCCACATCATTTCTGCCATGTAATTCTGGAAAAATGTTGGACAAATAACCCTTATCTGAATATTATAAATATTCGCACCCGGCCAAGAACCATTGACCAATCAGGTGGCTGCAACAGCGGGCGAGAATATACATTCTCTGCCCACTGTTCCAGCCACGCAAGTCCCTTCCCTGTGTTATGTGGGCAGGCAACAGGGACAGCCTCTCCCTGTTTCCTACCAACCCCTAGAACTCCCCAACCAACCAAAACCTTTCCCCACCCTCCCTCCTTCCCCACTTACCTGCATGACCAGAGCTTTGAGCTCCGGTCCGCTGCACTGACCGCTCCAGCAACAATAAACTTAGTCTCTTTTCTCTATGGCGGCAGCGATCTTTGTTTCTTTTACTTATTTATTTTCCTTCAGAGATTGGCAATCTCCGGAGGAAAAACAAAGAAAGCTATTCGCACTCCGGATAAACCATGGGTTGCGAATGGCTTTCATGCACCGGTGGGAGGGTGGCATGGCCCGTAACGGACTACAGCCTGGGGCCGAGGCCGGCCATGTACTGACTTCTGCCGGGGCATGAAAGCCATATACTTGCTTGGTGTGAGATCTCTTCTTCTCGGCAGAGGTTAAGGAACCTCAGATAATACCAATGTACATTTCTTCATTTTCATCACCACCTTCCATTTTAGAATTAGACTCCCGTATAAGGGCTGTTTAGGCCTTTCCCTTATTTCTGAACAGGATATTATCTAACAGGCTCTGACCTAACTACAATGGCGGCGTAAGAAAGGGTGAATCCCAATTTTTTGTTTAAGGGGGATTGAGCTAGAGTAGGGACTAGTTATAAAGTGTCAAAAATACACACAAAAAAGCTCAATTACCCCTCTTTTAGTCCACCTTTTGAATTAGATCAGGGACAAGGAGAGGAATACTGATAGATTATCTATTTCATCTATCTGAAATTCACATAGAACAAACATTTTTTTCCAAAGAGTAAGCAAAGTAAAAACACATTTTTAATCAATACATTTTTGACACATAAATGTATGGTGGGTGTTTTCCACAAGGCACCTCACACACTTAAAACAAATTGATAGTTAGAAAAATCAAATACTAAAAGGTCCAGCAAAAACACATTTTCTACTAGTGGTGTCTAAAGTTAGTATAGTGACAGTTGTAACAGATCGCCTTGACAAACTGTTTTCAAAGTATTGATTGTCTTACAATTTAGGGGGAACATACCCAAATTGAAAGGCTGTGCACCGATTGTTTGTTTGTTATTTATTTTAATGATTCAGTAGGCGAGGTTAATAAGTGCGTAGTTAAGATTTTAAGGTCAAAGAGTTGATGTTTAGGGGGCCCAGAGGTGAGGGTAAATAGTCCAGGAGATAAGGGGCAAAGGTCCCGGAGAGGAATGTACATGGACTGTGAGATGACCAGGTGTCCTTTTTCTTTTTAGTTACAGATAATGACTGCTTCACCAGCCGTGGTACTGCATACAGGGGAAGTCACAGCATCACAGAATCAGGTACTACCTGCCTCCGATGGGATTCTCCAATACTCATCAGCAAACTCTACACAGCGTGGAGGATAAACGCCCGAGAGATGGGGCTTGGAAGTCACAATCAATGTCGGTGAGTAAAATGGAGGCAGTCATGCCTCTAAGAGTTCAGTTTATGAGATCAACGCCATCTTCCAGATCATTGCACCACCATCTGGTACATCACCCCTTGCCTACATCTCTCACAGAAAAGCTGTAGTAATCTCACTCACAGAGATCAGTCACCCAACATCTGTAACACCTTCACCACCAGAGACCACACATTGTGAAGAGCTTTACCAGCAGTACTCAACGTTTATCTGAGGTAGAGATAGGGGACAAGCATTATTCACGTATAGTGGTCGCTCTCTGAGTCCATGGCTATATTCCCCTTTCTGTTTGCTCTGGAGGAATACCTTTATTGTGCCTAGCACCTGCAGAAAGGCTCCAGGGACCTCAACCTCCTCCAAAGTGCTAAAGGCACAAGGAAGACCTTGTAGGTGCTTCCATAGGGTTGCTTGCACAATATGTGTTTTAGAGTCCCCCATAAAGCTAGGGATCAACAGCAGAGACACAGGAATTTCCTAGCATAACCTCTGCACAGCAGGTAGAACATCGGAGTGAGGGTACTGTATGGTCTTTCAACATAGCTGGCATGAATTTCCCTTACATTGCTAATATTCTGCAAGACAACCTGCACTGTCAAAGTGAGCCACACGCATTACTATGCATCTAGGTGTCAGGCTTTCCTAACCATCATGGGAGAATTCTTGGGGAAGATCAAAGTTCAACATGCTCTTCTCCACTGGTCAAAAGCTGTAAGGCTGTTGTTCCATTGTAGATAAAAGGGGGCAGGGAGTTAACAAAGTCCAAACACATCCTTTCTGTCATCAGAACTCACCTGTTGCAGTCCAAAGAGGAAACACAAAATAAATGTGCTTTAGACTCACCCATGATTAAAAGGACTACTTTCCCCAACTGATGTGAGTGAGTTTCCACAGTTGGTTGGATTGCAATCTTGCTAAATAAATTAGACAAAAATGTAGGCGGATCTCTGTTTACCCCGATTTTGAGGTGCAGGACTGGCTAGTCTTAGCCTTCAGTGTACCCATTGTTTTAGCTGTTGGTCTAGTTCTAAACACAGGGAACCAATACATATCCATGTGTCTTATGTGCATGGGTTTTGTGTTCTGTGATTTTGAAAAGGTTTCATGTCACAACCAATATGTGTTACATTGGAATACTCTCCGAAGAGGTCATTTATGCAAGTCATTACTACTCAGACATCAGTGACCTAACCCCAGCTACCATGAAGTCCTACATCAATGAGATCAGAACTCCTACACCTGTGACTGCAAGGATGTGGTCTGAGCGATTGCAAATCCCAAAACAGCTACACTCAGATCATTTTGTGTAGCGATGTCAGAGTTGTAGCCTTCATCGAGAAGCTCCCCATCTGATCTTCTCTTCATGGTGGTTCACACAAAGGTAAAAATAGCGCCATTCCAGAACCTCATCAAAGCATTTCTTCTTTTACAGGAACCCAGATAATGACACCAAACCCTGGTGCCACATAATGAAAGATGGGAAGACATCCTGGGAGTACTGTGCAGTACCAACCTGCAGTAAGAGAGCACTCTTTATAATTCGCATTTCCCCGTCGCAAGCTATCTCCTTCTACCTGTTGCACTAAGAAAACTATTACCATGTCTCACTTCATTTTGCCTAATGCACCATTCAATCTATGTGCTTCCCTAATTGTGATGTGCAGCATAGTACAATCGGTTAGAGAGCGGTAACTTTAGAGTGTGATACATTGGTACATTATACCATTGATGTGATGTATGGTTAGGGTGTGCTAATGTTTGCATGTGATATCATTGGGGAAGCGATCATGCTATTGCAAGATAATATTCATGTGCAATGTCATTGGCTTGCAAAAAGGTTACTATGTAACAAGGTCAGTGTGTGATAATATGAATGTGTAATTATGTCAGTGTGCATATATCAGTGTATGAAGACATGCATATATATCAATATATATGTGTCACAATCCAAGGGTGCAATAATTATCATATACTATCATAAATGTGTGACAAATGGGTGAAAATATTATTACTATGTGAATATGATAGTGATATGTGATAATAGCTGTATGTTTGTGATGATGTTACTGTGCCATGTTATTAGTGCTAAGAGAGTACCTGTTAAGGTATGCCTGTTATAACATTAGACTCATACTGTTATAAGTTAGACAGTTCTAAACTGTTCCCTCTGATACTTTTACATTTCTATTTTACCTGTGATCCACTGAATCTAGCAACTGAAGTTGGAGCTAATATTTCTTTTAACTATTCAAGCTGCAATATTGCTTTTTTACCCTGTTGGCTCCTGATATACATCAGATATTTTCCAGAAGAGTGTAACTTTTGTAAGTTCCTCTCACTTTAGATCATATGAGCCTTATAAATATATATTATTGTGTGCGAGTTACACCTTTCATTTTGTGAATACTAGAGATGTGTAGTGGAAGCACCTTGTACATAAAATGTAGGCTTTCTGGATTTCAGTAAAATCCAATTTAATCCGATTGCTGCCCCCTCCCTCCCCAGAAATAATGTTCCCATCTAGGGGTTTATTTGAAAATATCAAGTAGATGACATTAGTGACCTTGCTACACATGGATTATTGTATTAAATTGAAAATTAAAAGCAATGTAAGCATTGCCATCCAGTGGACATTTTCATAGCTGAAGATGATCCAAACTGAAATAGGCCATATGATAGGTTCCACATAATTGTATATTTGATGGACCATATATTTTCAAAAGTGCCAATGTGGAGTTACTTATTGTTTTCCCAAAGCTACGGGGCTAAAAAGAAAAAAGTCTATCAGCCACTTGTCAGAGAGGATCTGAATGGACTATTGGTCAAATTGCTCCTTGTATTCCAATGATCAAACACTAGTCTCTATATGTTTTAATGGGGAAATGGACCAAGAAAATGTCCCTTCTATTTCCGTAATGCAAAGTTTTCAGCAACATTTAATTGAACAGTTCAGTTAACGAGTGGGAGAGTTAGTTCTTCATTAGCAATCACTAATTCTCATCAAATTAAACATCTGGTTCTTTTTTATGATTCTAGAATCAATTTAACCATCCTCTTTCTAAATATGCAAACTTTATCTTTTTACCAAGGACTTAATTGTAATATATGTGATGAGAAGCTTAGTTCTCCATAAGTATTGTTTTAAAAACAAATGCTCAATTATTTGCCCTGTATGCAGCTTTGAAAATCAATATACAAATAAAGCTGCATTTGTCCTCTGTGTGCCTTCCCCCTCCTCTCCTGTACACCATGATTTATTTTAACGTTGGTGAATGCATGTCACATGGTTCACTGTGAAATTAATTCAAGCTCTTATCTTGCCATATGTCAGTTAACTGGAACCCATCAAGTCCTTATACAAACATTCTAACAAATGTGTAGTGCCCCTTTCTAGTATAGATTCAGGAGTACAGGTCTGAGAATGCAAAGAGATAACAAGAGCAGCATCAGCATAATGTGTGTTTCTTTTGCTGCAAAAGAATTATACATAATGTGCATGTAGCAATAAAAGATACTTTTTGGTCTACACTAGAAAGGCAATGTGTCTGCAATTTGTTGAGGGAAAGAATGGGTAAACACTGATTAACACTGATTGTGAACAATTTTGAAAACCCTGAAAAACACTCCTCCAGAAGTGGAAAAACCAACACTGAAAACAGGAAACCCTATATAAAAACAAATGTTTTGAAGCACAACCACCATGTTCACCGTGGACTAGACCATGCGTGTATATTTCGGTCTGAATCCAAGCATTGAAACCCCGTAATATCTGTAGAGATCCAACTCTTGAAAGGCATCATAGGGTAGATTAACCAAGCCTTGACATGCAAGAGATGCACTGCTCCCAATCTGGGCCTGCTCACAGAGACTCTTTGCGTAAAACAGAAAGCGCTCCTGAGTGCTGCAGGATACATTAACAAGCTAATTCAACTACCCGTCTGTTGAAGTATACTACTGTAGCACCAACGCTAACATAAAGCTGCACTGTCCCCTAGCCCAGGTGCACTTATTCTCTATTTGGGATGAGCCAGAGCATTGCAGGAATGCTATAGGTTTAAGGGGTTCATGGGACACTCCTTTCCCCCTTTTTGACGCCACTCAGTTATTTGGGGTCTATGCATGTGCAGAGATGAAGCCTTCTTCGATAGTTGGTCCACTCCGTGCATCTCAAAAGGGTTTAGCGATACCAAGCCAAATTCTGTTGCCAGCAGCCAAACTGCAACTGAGACTTCCCTTCACAACTTGGATCCCACATACTGCCCCTCATCCCCCAGTTGAGGTAACTATGGTTTGAAAGAGTCAGAGGATACACATTAGTACAATTGGGGAGTTTATCATGTGACATCACGAGAAATAATGTGCGGTCATCTGTTAGGGGCAAAAATGTGGGTGAATAACCCATTCCCTGCTATATCAGGCTGACTGCTTATCCGGCACGCTCAGGTTCACTGTGCCACTCTGCAAAGACCTCCAAGCTTAGCAGAACTCGGCCGCTCGCTTACCAATTTCCAGTCAGGAAGCATAGTTGGCACCAGTTTGTGGACTGCCTGCCTCTAGTTGCTAAAGGTGTGGCATAATGTGTGGCAGCCGTGACTGATAACATCAGCATGCGGTGAACGCAGTTTGAGACAACACTACATTGCTGTAAACCTTGCAACATTACATTGCTGTAAACCTTGCAACATTACATTGCTGTAAACCTTGCAACATTACATTGCTGTAAACCTTGCAACATTACATTGCTGTAAACCTTGGCTCTAATAGCTTTACTGTTTTGTAACATAACATTGTAATATGGTCTGCGAGTCCTGCAATATTATTGTGTGTGATAACCTGTTCATGATAATGTTTGTCGTGTAATGATGTTAAGAGCGTAACATTATTAAAGTGTGATTTTGTTAGTATGTAGCACTGTTTGTGTGCTATCGTTCAGATGTGGAAAAATATGTGTCTGACAACTTACGTGTGCAATAACAGTAATTTGTTATAAGGCCAAACTGTAAACACTTCAGCAAGTTATGTGTTTCATACTAACAAAATCATACATGCTATGTAGGGTGTGATAATTCTAGCATATAAAATATCACTGCCTGATAACATTACTGTGTCTTAACGTTATCATGACAGAAATAGCGTGTTACAACATTAGTGTGTGGGAATGTCAATTTGTTAGAATTGTAGTGTGTAATAACACTAGCATTTTAACTACTTCAATGTGTGAAGGCTAGTATTTCATAAAATAAGCATGTAATAACCATTTGAGATTGTTGGAAAGTGATGGCATCAAACTTTGACACAATTAGATTGGAATATTTGAGTAGTATGTCACTTTATTAGATTAGTATGTGATCAAGTTATTGTGCTATGACTTTAACAAGTGATGCCATTAGCATGTGTTAATAGTTTGTGTGTTTATGATGTATGTGTGTGTGGTAGCATTTATGTGCAAGAATGTTAAAGTGTGAACATTTTAATTTGTTATAGTGTTAGTGTAGGATTGCTTTATTATACAATGTTGTGTGATCATTGTAGAGTGATGATGCTAGATTGTGATAGTATTTGATATTGCTATTATCGTGCAAGAGTTTTAGCATATGGCAATGTTAGTGCATTGTAATGAGGGTCGGACTGGGCCATAACATTGTGTGGGGCACCAATGAAAAAGTGGCCCACAGTTGCAAATGGCTATTCATTCTTTTTGTGACCCTTTTTGAATAGCACCCAAGGGAGAGTTTTTTGATAAAATGTGATGCAAATTGTGCATTTTAAAGAATATGCATTCAGCAACAATGGTCAAAACTACTAGCCGCATAGTGAAGTAACTCATCAAACTGGCCCACATTGGGCAGAAAAGTGGCCCACTTCCACCAAAAAAACGGGCCTACACCAGCATTTTGTGTTTTCGGTTTGGCCATGGGCCTATTGCCCTATAGCCAGTCCGAGCCTATGTAATGTTAGCATCTGAATGCCTTAGGAGGTATTGGAAGTCCTTGGAGCTGTCAGCTGTATAGCTCCTATTTCTATGTAAATCATGGGCTAGGGGGTGCTGCTGTGCCGTTGGGTTTGTAAGGCAAACGGGGGTTACTTTTATTCCTTAGGCTCCCGTTGTTAACCCAATATTGGTGCAATGAATGCTGTGCAGTATATTAAATCTAATCCACTTAACTGAATAAGTGGGACACAAAAATAAGGCAAATATAATGATGAAGAAACAAGAAATCAAGCAGACAACAAAACACAAGTCATTGTTGAAGTAAGACAATTGTGTATTTGATTACTCACACAGATTTGTGGGTATCACTATTTGTGAGGTGGCTATCATTCCAGACATGAGAGTCTGCAACCCATGTCCGTGATAACATCAAAACATCAAAACATGGAGTGTGGACAGTAAAAAAGTACAACCTATTAAGTCGAACTCATTGGAAAAACATAGGCAACAAAAATAAGAATAAAAATTGCAACAAAGTATAAGTTGCAATGGCTGTAACACACACCTGATACTTTCCTGTTCTATATTCACAGACAAAGTATGTTTAAATCCAAGTGGTGGTGTTGGATAAAAAAGAAAGACATACAGATAAGGAGGAGGATTGATAGGCAGAAGTAAGGAAAAAGAGAACATGTAGTTGACAAAAGCAGCAAAGTAAAGACAGGAGTATGTGTGCCTGTCCTTGCTCTAAATTAGGAACAAATCCATAAGATCAACATAAATTCGGCTGCTGTGGTTGGGAAGTGATTCCTAGTTCTTCCCAATGTAAGATCTGGGTAGAGAATGCAAACATTAAATTCCTGGTATTTCTTCTCCTATTGCTAGCCTCGAATAGCCCGATTAGATTGAAGGCAACCAATACCAGGAGCAGTGTTTGACTCCTGAGCCAACTGGTGCCATACCAATAGGGCACTCCCTCTGTGTGCATGGGAACATGTATAAGAGAGCATAAAGACACACCTGGAAAACCAGATAATCAGTGTATAATAGTGTGGGGTTTAAAAAAACGAGTATGCAGCTTCTAATGTGTTGCAGAAAAACAGTTTAAGCAGTTAAATAAAATGCTTCTAAAAACAGTTTGTCTTGCAGATAGGTTCTTGCTCTCGTGTGTTTAAACTCCAGCAATGCACAAAATACATTTTTTTAATTAAGTGTATTTGGTTTATTACAAACCTTTCACAATCAACGAAAAGATTTTTGTTTCACAAAGAGATCATTACAATCAACATCAGGCAAGTACAAAAACAGAGGTCAGATGCAAGGGAAACCAGGAGAACCTTAGTAGGCTAAATCTAATTTAAAAACCGTTCGAATTAAAAACAGAATACTTAAAACAAGTTTTTGTTTTTGAACAATAATAATAAGTTTAGATAAATAAATGACTATAAACAGTTCCTTATCAATTAATGGCTGTAAAGAGTCACTGCTGGCTATTTTACAAGAAAGGAATTTGAAAAGCTTATTAGCACCCGGGTCAATCAGGTTCCGCGGGTCGCAGGCTAAAATTGCTGATCTCAGCCCACGTTCCTCAGAACGGCAGGCCGCCTCCCCCACCCTGTACTGCCATCTTGTCCCCACCCTCCGTTCCCTTTTTAAAATAAAATCATTTCAACCCCCCATCCCTAGTAGATTTACCTGATTGGTGCAACGTCGGCGCCTGCTGCCGCCACAACAGCTTCCCTTCTATTCACTTTTCCGGCTACCATGGAAATGGAAGATGGGCTCCGTATGAAGCCCCGCCCTTCCACAACCATGACGGCCATTTTGGAAAGGTTTTTTCATTCATTGAACGGGAGGCATGCAAGGTCCAGTTCAATGAATGAAAATACTTTTTTTTAGCACCCCGAGTTATCACTTTGATAACCCAGGGTGTTAATAGCGTTTAACCCCGGTATAGCCCATGGAACGCGTTACTGACGCATTATTATTGATTTAATTAGGTGCTGCAGTGACTTTTGAAATTCTACCCTGTGCTGGCTCGAGCAGCAGATATTGTGACGTCAGAACTGAAAAGTAAAAACCGATTACAGTGCAGTAGTAATGTCATTTTTCTAATAACAGGTCTGTAGTAATGTGAGAACTAGCCTGTAGTAAGAAAACTACTTAACAGGCTTTTATACAGGCATTGCAGGCACCCATGTATTATAAGTCTAGCATGATAGCATGTGATGACATTTGCATGTACTAATCATACCACAGGACAGCATTAAGCTATGATAACATTAGTACATTAATATTTGACGTGAGAGAGAGTAGAAACATTAGCATATAAATGTAGGATGTGATAATAGCATGTGATTTCATAGTGTCTTAGCATAGTATGTGATCACACTTGCTTATGACATGGGCATGTGATGATGTCAGTGTGCGGTCACTACAGTGTGTTAGCACATGAACATGGGAATTCACTGTTGCGATGATGATGGCCTCCCCCTCATTATTGTCTCTGCTGTTCTCTCCGCAGGTACCTGTGGGCAAAGGCAGCCAACACAAGCCACGCACAGGATCAGAGGGGGGCTCCTTCCGGACATCACCTCGCACCCATGGCAAGCAGCAATCTTTGCCACCTTCCGTCGCGTGCCAGGGGAGCACTTCCTGTGTGGGGGCACCCTGATGTACTCCTGCTGGGTGCTCTCGGCAGCCCACTGCTTCGATGAGAGGTAAGAGCAGCGGCTCAAGCCCTTGAGCTTCCCTGTATGTGCCCTCGCCTGCACCCTGAGTGTGTGTTCCGTGTTCTGCTCTGTGCCATGTAGTATTGTTCCCGGGTTTATACCGTATTAGATATATCGCGATGCATGATGACAGAGTAGAGCTACATTTATAACTTTGGAATAGAATTGAAGTAAAGCTACTTTCATGGCAGAGCTGGATTCCCATGAATGAATGTGTTTTATATAAAGCTCCTTTCTCAGGGACTTCGCTTAGGAATCAAGCACCATCTTTGGAATTTTACTCCATTTTACAGATTGTACTTTTCTCTTATTATGTCCACACTTCCCCCAGTCACTGAATTCCTTGGGCTTTTCCCTCTTGTCTCAATAGCGTACAATGATTTCTTCCTGTGAGCTTTTGCGGAGGGTAGAAAGAAGATGTATGTCTCTCAGAATGATGTGGACGCCACAGGAAGAAATCATTGTACGTGATCCAGACATGGAGGCATGACCACATACAGGATGTTGCACCACACACATTCGCCCAGAAACAGATACTTCCAAGCGATTCTAGGCGAGCCTCGGGGACCCTCTGCCGCTGTGCAGAGCCTTGAATTGAGCCTACCAGAAAAGGGGGAGATTGAAGCTATTCAACCCTATGGAAAACAAGAACATACACAAACACTGAAAACTGATGTACTCAATGAGGTCCTCGCCAGTAGGGGTATCAACTTGGAACCCTAAATATGCAAAGTCAGGTGAATGGCAAGCGTGCCTCCGCAGATACGCTCTGAGAAGGTTGAGCTGAGAAATGGCGAAGCTGCACAAGTGAAGGAACCCCACCGGGCTCAAACATCTAGCTAAGGAGAAACCTCTCAGAAGTAGCCTGCTCCGGGTATGTGTGGTCCCCAAACCTTGACGTGACCCGAACCATCATTCATAACCTAAAGCGAGAATGCGCTCGGCTGCCTCTTGCAGGAACCGTAGGGACATTGGAAGCGATGACCACAGAACCCTGCAGCTTGGCTCTTGCCACAGAACACACTTTGTATTTCTTTGTCGGCACTATACGCCATGAGGAGTAGTCAGCAATAAACCAAACGGCCTTGAGTAAAAGATACTCTGAATAGGGCATATTGCATCGCATAAATGCCAAAGAACAGCTATCCTTGGGATATCAGGTGGAGCTAAAGCGCTACCTATATGCCAAAACCATTGTCATGGGAAGTGCAAGTAGGAGAGAGATGGGATGTAAGAAGGGTCATAAAGCTTGTGGGTTTTGTTTGGATTTTTACCCACCCATCGACTGCCCATGGCCATGCTAGTCCTTTGACCATTCCCACCCACTACATGCACCTTGCCACCCAATCACAAAAAAAACATTTTCCGGATATGTTTGAGCTAGCACTCTGCTTTCAGATAAGTGTTGTGCACAGTAATGTCTTAATTGCAGCTATTAACCAGCTTCAGGTGTAATACGGATGCCACCAGCTACTTGATATATAAAAAATATGCACACATTTGTATCATTTCCTTGCATTGGCTTTGTGTCAAAACAAGCATTGGCAACCGTGTTGGTCCTGGTATAGCCCTTGGGTATTTACCAGGCAATGAATAGTATGCCCAGTTACTAATACCAATTGCCAAATGTTGCCATCTTATTAGCAGGCAGTACCATTATTAGAGTGCATGGAAAATGCCTAGGCCATGCCTACACAGTTGGCTTTGCCGATACTTGCATTTACTATGCAACTGCATCCTTTGGCAGTGGTGCATGGATGAGGCGAAGATTGACCAGTCCTTCAATGGCTGCGTGCTTCCATGAGGGATGGGTTCTCAGCCTCACCCTGATTCTATATACAGCTGGAGAAGCATTTATTCCAGCCTTCACCAGATCAAGCGGATTTGGCCAAATGTGCAATTGCCTTGCCATGCAGCTGATCTTGCCCCCACCCACAATCTGCTGTGTCCCCAAAATTGGGACAAAGAGATTCATGAGAAACAAAAACCAATTTGGAACGAAAATGAACTGATCTATGAAACGGAATTGGTCCCTAAAGGAATATAATCATTAAAACAGCACATTATTGCGTGATGATGTTAGTGTGTGGTCTAAGAATGGCTTCTTAAAATGAAACGCACAGTGATTACTGCAATGACGATCACTTAGTCATAGTTGTCATTGGATGCCCCATCGTCAACGTGTATTATGTGAGGAGCCACATCCATCTTTGGCATCAGAAATCGTGGGTCAGGAACTGTAACTGTACTCACCCTCTGACACCATGGACCATTAAGCATATTTGCCTTTTTAATCTCTGGTCTTACATGGACCATTAACCCCTAAAGTGCTAGGGATGTGTACATAATGGCCTTGACACTAAGCTCCCACTTCTAGGGACCCAACCTATGCACTGTGTTCAATTCGGGGAATTCTTCTCTATGGGGGAGCCACCCCCTTTAAGGCTAGGGAGGTGAGCCCGCTCAGCAAAACCCTCCCCAGGGGTTTGGGAAAGCAGGACCTCACTGGGAGTGACTCCCCTTTAAGGGACAAGGACTCCCATTGCCATGGGGAACTCCCTATATGCAAGGTATTATCTGACTACACGAGCGCAAGAAATACTGACAATGCCTCTATGTGTTTGGCTCAAGGTAATGCTGACAATACATCTATTTGTATGGCTTAAGGTAATGCTGAACCATCCACCTGCTTGACAACCTATGGTGAACCACCCATTTTGAATATCAGAGCAAGAATAAAACCTTGAATGGTGGAGATGTAGGAGAAACCCAATGCTGTGGTGAGCATTAGACGTGAGAACGTCGACAAGGGGCGCAGCCGCGCAGACCAGCGGAGCCGACTGCAGCACGGAAGAAAGCAGACACCCAATGGGGACACTGTCCGCCAGACAAGTGCATGGGGCCAGAGAGGCAGAGGCTCCGCGAAGTGATCCAGACATGGAGGCATGACCACATACAGGATGTTGTGGGCCCAGAGCCCACAAACAAACTCAAAGTCTAGTGACGAAGGGAGGACTTGGTCCTCTGTTCTCAGACTGAGAGTCAACAAGAAAGCAGAGATCCGAGATGAGCCGAATGCAAAGACCTGTAGTATCCAGTACGGAAGAGCAGCAAGCCATGGAGAACGCTGCCATTGGTTATGAGACGGACCCTCACTGGAGCAAGCAGCACAACACAGCATGCACGTTGGTTGGCCAGGTCGGAGGGAGGTGAAGAGAAGAAATAGTGCGTGGGGAAGAAGTAAGGACTAACCTAGCCCCATCCAAGGGTTACAGGGACCTGAGAGCACACGAGAAAAAGAGAAGGGTTGTGGGAGCCAGAGAAACCCGAGCAGCATAAACCTTTAGAAGGGTCACAGGGACCCGATAAAACTAAGAGAGCCAGAAGCAGAGAGGGTTCATAGAAACTCTTAAGAACTAAGTGAGATATTGGGTCGGGGGAACCCAAAGGAGCCACAGGCACACGATAAGCAGAGTGAAAAGTAGATATCACAGGAGCACGGAGGCACCCAACAGCAGGTTGAAGTGGGGAGAGATTGACCAAGTTGGTGGAAAGGGATCAGGGAAATATCCCTACACCTAATGAAAGTTGGACATTTTGTGCTTCCAGGAATGTGAGACTTTTTGTTCGAACTTTGGGTAACTTTGAGGAACTTTTGATAGACTGACAAGAACTGTTTTCTTTGAGGGTAATGGTTATTTACGCCTAACCATTGGATCCAGAACCAGGAGAGATTTTTGCGACAACCATAGATACCTTTGTGAATAACCAAGAGTGCAGGGCACTAAACATATTTTCTTTTACATTTTTGCTAAGCGATAGGGCCAGTTTAGTGGATAGGTTGGGACAGAGGACTATTTTTATCTTGACTATAGACGAGCACTGTAGTTTTGTTTTGTTAGGAAGGAACTTCATTTTAGTAATAGGGTCAGTGCAGCATTTTCTTTTAATTTAAATAAAACTATGTGCAAATGTGTCCTCTGGTCTGCGTCCTTATTCTGGTTTGTCACAGCACGCCTTAAAGTTTCAACGCGATTCGCACTGCAAAATAATTCCTGCCACATGGGAAGCTTTAAATGCTTGAATCCAATAATTTAGACGACTGGCGGCCTTGGTGACCTCATGAGCCAATTACTGTTGTCATTACCTAGAACGCTATGGCTTACAAATTGCTCTGACTGGACTCTATTGTCTATTAACTGGCTCCTTTTCTTCCAGGTTTAACGTGAACCAGTTGACGGTGGTAATGGGACGGACTTACCGGGCTTCACCATCGGACGTGGAACAGCGGTTCAATGTGGAGAAATACATCGTCCACCCAAAATTTGACAGCAACACCTTCGACAATGATATAGGTATGCAAAGACCACCTCTGCCTTCACTCTCCACTTCCATTCTACCGACTCTTAAATGCGTGCTTCCGTGGATCTGCACCTTCCCCTGCTCCTCACTTCCCTCAATCTGCTGCTCTCCACACTACTCCTAACTTCTCCATCTCAATGCTCTATCTTCCTCTCCACCTGCTCCTTAATCCCCATTCTACTTTACCCGCTGATCCCCACACCTCCTGACTCTCACTGCACCTGTTCCTCCGGTGCATGCCTGTCACTCACCTCCCCTTCCTCTATGCCTCCCTATGGCACAACGTTTCCTCACTTCCCAATTCTTCTGCTCTTCCGTAACCCTGCTCTCAGCCTCCGACAGGCCGATAGGGCATGATGGCATCGCCCGAGTAAACTGTTTTACGTAGGCCCACAAAACCAGCATACTCTGGTTTAAAAAATGAAAGGGGGGGGTTCCAAAATACCTGGGGAAAAGCCCCAGAAGCCATGTTCACTTGTCCACAGACAGGGTGAGCCGAGTGGAAGCACCAGTAGGAATGATATTCTGTCACTCCATTGCATTGGAACATACCCAATAACCCACCGCTGGGTTAACCACTCCCAGAGTTGGCTAAATTGGACCTCTATGTGCCCATTTCCCGTGGGCCAAAAGTGCCCATGGTTCCCCATCCGAAACCTGGCAAGGTTGGTGCCATCGGGTGGCTTCCAATGGTACCCCCTGGTTATTACATGCAGCAGGCTCAGAGGACCTCCCGCTCAGGGGAGGTGGTTGGAGAACAAACGCACCAGGTTTGGTCTGCCACTAAGAGACCAGAGGGGGGGGGGGGCAATCCTAAAAATGGAACGGAGGCCCTACCTGACAACTTTACCACTTTGTGACGCGTTCCCTGAATGAGGGGACCTTGAGGGTCTGCGGTTTGTATCCGCACAGTGTCCCCCTAGCCAGGACTCCAGCACTGGAAAACAATATCTACTACTAGACTGTTTCAGCAATGGCATCCACCCATCCCACCTCATACAGCTAATGAAAGCCATTTCATCGAAACCTGTTTCAATGAGAACCCATGTCAACACAAGCCGCCTCCCTGAAAATGCACGCATTGAGTTAAATGTAAAACTCGCTGTAATTGGATAACAATAGTACAGCAAAAAGCGGCATCTTAAATATCAGAGTAAAATGCATGCATTTATATAATAAACAGTCCTCGAAAACAGGGTTTGAAAAGCAGACGAGAAGAAGGAACAAGAAGAGTAAAGTAAAGGGGCAGGCCACTAGGAGCAAAGAGTGGCTAGCAAGGGGTTTGGCCATCATTTAGTAATAAAGAAGGAATTAATATGACTAAGTAAAAGGGAAAAGAATGAACAGCAAGCCTACACATTTGATGAGATTGCATGAGGTGCATTGGTCCAGAATTACACTTGAATGGGCTGGCTTGCCTGGATATGGTGCTGTTGAGATGGGCTTGGGGCGAGATGGCCTTCAAGGAAATGCCTTGGCGCCCTCAGCAATTGGACCTTCAAGGCTGCATCCATCACTGGGAGTCTAGCTGCCAAACAAACGAGCATTGGTGGACTCTCCCCTCCTAGGACCCGCAGAGTTCACCTCTCTAGGAGCGCGCTGCAGCCCACCAGTCCTGACATAATGTGAAGGTGCCGCAAGGAATAGGCTCACACACATGGCATTTCCCAAAGGAGTGAAAGCGCACATATAGTGAGTACACAACCTTCCTGTGAAACCTAAATGCCATGATCTCTCCCAAGGTTTACAGGTTCCCTCGCCCTGATCCTGCACCCTTTGACTCTCCGCCCCTGATCTCGCTTCACCTCTCTGCTCAAGTCTCTTCCATGCCTGGCTTCCTGCTTCACCACTCTCTGCTTCTCCGCCTCCTCTCTCTACACCCCACCTTCTCACTCCTGCTCTTCCATGGTCTCTTCCGTGATCCCCTGCTTACCCACCCCTTTGCCGCCACCTCTTCTCCAAACGCGTTCATACTTTCACACTTCCTTCTCAGTTCTGTTTACATAGTCTCATTTTGGGCATCTCTTTCTGTACTCTTCATGTCCTTGGCTTCATCTTATCTGATCTCAGCCCAGGCTTCCCCTTCGCTCTCTTCATGTCAGTCACGCCTCTCTTCCCTTCCTTCCTTGTTTCTTTCTTTTGTCCTTTACTGTCCTCTTCTGACCCATGCATGCCCCTTTCTTCTCCTGCCATCTTCTCATCCCTTCCCAGCTGCAGGCCTATAGTTCCTCTCTTTTTCCTTCAATATCTAGGCATCCTCTGTCACCTCGTCATCATCCCAAAGCCCTGCTTCCCTTTCGGCACCAGTGGTCTCTCCTCCCCTCCTCATTTTGCCATGGGTCGCTATTGTTTTAACCTCTATTCTGTTCTTCCCTCTTCTCATCTTCTCCTACTGCCCTCACATCAGGTTACCCCTCTCTGATCTCAATCAAGGCCTCCACTTCCCAACTTTCCATGCGACATGCCGACATTCCCTCTCTTCTTATGGGGGCCTCTCTTTGGATCCTATTTTCTCTCCGGTCATATCCTTCTCTCCTACTCTCATACAAAGTCTCCACCTCCATGGTTACACTCATCCCAGGCATTACCTTCAATTGTCTTACCCTGGGACTCTGCTTCCATCTTTTTACCAAGCTCTCTCCACTTCTCTCCCAAGACTTCTCCATACCTCAGGCTTCTCTTCCCTTTCTTTCCCCAGCAATGGTTTCCTTTTCCATCTTCTTGCCACCGGCCTCTCTGCTCCCTTTTGTTTTCATTGTAGGCCATGGCTTCCCTCATCTCCTTATAAAAAGGCTGCTTTCCACCTTTGGCCTCTGTGTCCCTCCTATTCTCACTGCACGCCCCAGCCCACTACCCTGTCATCCTCACCTTCCATCTTTTTATCCCATGCCACTTTTTCCTTCCCAGAATCCCATGCCCCTTTTGCACTGCCTAACACACATCTCGCCTCTAGCTTCCCCCGCCGCCTACTATAGACATCTGCACGTATCACCAAAAGCCTCATCTTCTCAAACCAGCCTCTCATTACTTTATAGTTCTGCTGAAGCTTAAGTCGGTCACCGGAACATGTGCCACAGACTCACCGAGTGTCCGCACCGCTTGCTTGCCGGATCCGAAGGTGCAGCTCGCTGACTGGACAGAGTGCGAGATCTCTGGCTTTGGAAAACACGAGGAATGTAAGTGTTCTTCAAACAAAAGTGTGAGTAAGGGGTTGAGTTCAGGAAATGAGTGCCGTCAAGTCCTGGGGCTGTTCAGAAGCACAGCCTTTAGTTCGACCTTATCCGCATATTGTTTACCTCTGCCTTTGTACACATTCAAAATGTCTGCCACAGCCTCCTCACTCATTCGTCCTCTATGCAAGCGCCTGTTCCAACGCACTCACCACCCCAGTCCATGGCTTTTCCCCACCTTATCTCTATATCAGCCTGTGGTTGTGCCCCGCTTTCACTGCCTCTGCCAGTGCCATTTCTACACTGATCACCTGCACCGGAGCAAGTCTGAAACGTAGACCGGAACGTGTGGGTGGCTGTTTAACATGTCCACGCATTCACCACCTCAGTCTGTTCAGCATCTCTGCCAAGGACTACCCCACACATTCACCATGTCTAGGCATGTTCGTTCATCTACTAGTCACCTCTACTGCTGATCTGCCACCCACCTTCACATTTTCAAGCCCACAAAAGCATGCACATCTGAACCCATAATACGCATACACTGAACTCTGTGGAGCCTTTCAGCTCCTGTGCTGCCAGATGTGGGCTCTCAGGGACTAAGAGGGACCTTCAGTGGTGATATTCTTTTTATGATTATTGTAATAAGATGTGATGCACATATCTGGGATTCACTTCTCCCCTTCTTCTCACCAGATTCCCCCTTCTTCTCTGAGCGTCTGAAGGAGGGCCGCGTACGCCTCTTTCCCACCAGTATCTGCACCCCAGCCCGGCTAGCCAACCGCACCGTGACCGAGAACATGCTGTGTGCAGGAGACACCCGGAACCTTGACGATGCCTGCAAGGTAAGCGCATTCAGCACCGCAAAGGTTAGGGAGTTGGGAGGGGCAATAGGCACCTTCAGATGGAGGATGTGGAGACCTAGGGGTCTCCCCACCTAGGACCAGACATCTCAAAAGATACATGTGTTAAAAGATGCTAGGAAACGTGCCTGGAACCTGTGTCTTCACCCGTGGCTGAACTGGCCAAGCTCATGGTGCCATGTCTGACTTTCTGCAGAGAAACTGGATCTTGCACCAGAAGGCAATTCGTACCATCATGGGGACAATGGGCGAGTGGAACAGAATCGCCCCATAAAGGAAAGAATGTGCTTGGCTACTTAGTGGACTGTGTTGGCATGATTCAAGAAGTGATTTCAGCCCACAGATTGACCAATAATTCGAATACAGTGCATTTATTTCTAAACATGCTTTGCGGTTTACCTTATCGGACTGTTTGGCCATTGTACCATAATTCATTTTATGGTAGAAGAGTATGTAAGCCAGGAGGTCAGGCTATCGTAGCAACCCAGCTACAATGATCGCACATAGAAGCCCTTCCTTTTTAATGACAGACTGCACTAACTCATGAATTAAAAGCCAAAACACATCATTTGTACAAAGCCATTTTTTGCCTTGGAGATTGCACACCTTTGATCTGAACCTTCTGCAATGTTGAAAAATCATAGAGTTGGGCTTGTAAGGAAGCCATCACAAGAGGGGCGTGGCCTGGAGCCAGAGCCCGGCAGCCAAGTATGTAGCGGTGGACTGAGAGCGCAACCTGAAATGACCGTCCTGAGTGTATGGTGGCATGGGGGCTTGCGGGTATCAGTCGGATCCGCTGATTCCTGTCTGTTCTCGAGTTTGGAGCCAACTTCCGGCAGTCCGGGCTCCGACTCGAATTCCAAGATGGCGGCCCAGTCCCAGAGTAGGAAAATTGCGGGAGGACACTTGCGGTGGTGATCCGCCCGACTGCAGCCTTGTGCCGGAAGGGAGGGGGGCCCTGTTCTGAACGTGTGGCCGCCCCCCCTTTCTAACACCCGCAGGGGCCGTGCTTCCACCTGATTGCTGCTGCAGGTCATGGGAAGCTCTGGTGTAGGAGTGGGTGTCCTGGAGCCCCGGCAGAGTTGGAGGACGGTTCCCTCTGGACTGTGATAGCACCGTAACAGCTGGGAATGAGGAGGAGCGTGCCATAAGCTGGGGGGAGGCAGTGGATCCCTCAAACGTGGGTTCACAGCCCCATGGGAGAGTGCTGCCATGCTGGATGGACCTGGGTTCTGAGCTGCAAATGTATGGGTAAGGCAACCGCTACAGTGTTCACCCGGGACTAGGGCCATCTGCCCTTGGAGGGTGCTCAGTTGGAAGCTGTTGGGACACAGCGAGTAGTGTGGGAGCAGTAGCAGCGGATCAGCTGACGTCATAAGGGCAGCTCCCTTCTCTCCCTCAGTGTATGGCTAGCGTGGAGTCCCGGGAGGAAGCAACCCCATTTAGCCTGCTTGATCTGCTTGTTCAAGTCTATCCCCAGGGGAAATGATAGTGAAGCATCCCAACCAGCCCGCAGTGGCTGCTTTGGTGAGAAAGACTGCAGGAGTCGCTCGGTGGCGCAGCAGCTGTGAGCCAGTACAGGTCAGCTAAATGGAGCGGCTACAGGCGTCTGCAAGTGCTACTTGGCAACAGGGGATGTGGCAACTCCACTCAGTGCGATGGCAAAGACCCCCAAAGCAAAAAAGCAGGTGGACATTTCCACCTTGCTAGCGGCAAGCACCGCAGAAAAGACAAGAAGAGAAGAGCGCACCGAGGCCATGATCCACACGGAGAACTCTGATCCGGCCCCAACACTGCCTGTGCAGGTGGTGACCAAATCTGATCTGCAGGTCCTCATGGCAGTGATGACGAGGGAATACCAGAAAGGTACAGACGCGCTCTTGAACAATATTACCAGCCTGGATAAGCGAGTGGAGGAGGTTGAAAATAGAACAGCTGAGGTGGAAACAGCCCTGTGTGATTAGAGCAACGCCATCGGCGTGGGAGCAAAGAAGATAGCTGCACTGAAGGCCAGATTCTACCCTCTTAAAGGAGAAGCAAGAGGATGCAGAAAACCGCTCTCGCCGGCGCAACGCTCGCCTGTGGGGCGTCCCATTTGCAGTGCCCGACGCAGATCTGGAGAAATTTGTCTGGGACTTCTGCTTCGTGCTAGCTCTCACTGACAGCGCCCCAGTGGAATTGGACAGAGTACACCGCACCTAGCCACGTCTCCCACAGGCCTCCCTCTGACGTCCTTGCAAGGGTCCACTTCTGTAAAGTTAAAGAAGAGATAATGAAAGCAGCCAGGAACACTCCTCGGATCCAATTTCTGGACGCCTCAATAGCAATGTAACAGAATCTGGCCACCAGCACGCTAGTGAAAAGGAAGAGCTTGAAACCACTCGTGGAGTGGCTGAGGGAAAGGAAGGTGGCATGTCGCTGGGGGTTCCCCACGGTGTTGCTATTTACAGTAGAGGGCAAACACTGGAAGATACATACCATGAAAGAAGAGGAAAAGCTCCTGCACCCATCTGGCCCAAACGAAGAGGGGGACGGTAACAACGTGCCAGGTCCAACTTCCCAGAGGGGGATCTCTGAGTCCTAGACCCAGATGAGCAAAAGGTGGAGACCAAGGGGTCCGGCCCACAAGAAAGGTGTCATTGACTGAAACACAGAGGCCTGCGAGAAAGCCAGAAATCCTACACATGCAAACCCCTCCCCTCTTTTCTTGAGGTACGGGTGGACTGAGTTGAGCTCTGCATGAAGGAGGTGTTGGCGGGGCCTCTTGAGACCTGGGCAATGAGCACGAGGAGGTGTTGAATTGGTGGAGGGCCTGGCAAGCATCTATGCCTGGGAAACACGGCGGCGCTGGCTCTATCCCGGTTGGCTCCCAGTGCAGATGGTCGATGAGAGGGGTGGACACTCCGGAGGGACTGTTGTAGCAACACTGGTGACTTCTGGGACTTTGGTTTTTGGGCTGGGCCAGTTGCCCCAGTTAACGTGGGCTATGCTCATGCGTTTCTTTTTCTCTAGTTGGGGCGTGGGGAAGGGTTAGGGGAGGGGGGGAATGTTCTGGGTAGTGTGACGCAGCACGCAGCCACTCACGCAAAAGCACATTAACACACAGACAAAGGATCATCCCTTCGGGTGGCCCTGGGGAGGGAGTCCTGTGTCGGGGGAGGGGTGCAACTCACTGGAAGTTACACATGGGGGATAGTTCAATCATGGAGTTTAGCATGGTGACCTGGAATGTGCAGGGACTCAACTCCCCAGGAAAGCGCAAGTCAGTGGGACGCAAACTGACTGAGCTGGCCGCAGACATAGTCTCCTTGCCATCAATGAGCGGCAGGTAAAATTAAGACAAATCACTAGGAGCTATTTTACCACCTCAGAGCAAAAGAAGAGGGGGGTTGCACTGCTTTTCAGTGGGGAAGTAAATTCTTACAGAGGTTAGAGTGTAGCAGGAGCCCATGGGATGGTACATATTGGTGAAGGGGCACCTGCATGAACAGACCCTTACATTCGCCTACATTTTACTGCGCAAATACCACTCAAGACTGATTCCTGCGCACAATCACCCGGACATCATTTCATTTGCAGAGGGACGAATTGTGGTGGGTGGGGATCTCAATCTGGTTCCTGAACCAGACACTCATAAAACCCTCCCGTCCACCAAGGAGGACTATGCAAGAGCGATAGGGTTCGCTACATTTATTCGAGAAGCAGGGTTAATGGACGTGTAGCAACTATCCAATGCAGGCACACTCGACTTCACATACTACTCTCACGTGTATAAAGGTCTCTCAAGAATAGATTTGATATCGATGTCTAGCAAGCTTTTCCCGTGCCTCAAGGGGGTCAATATCTCGCCCTGGGTTATATCGGACCACGCTCTTCCCAGTCTGACCCCCAAAGCCTTGGAAATTGCAAGACTCACTCTTGCAAGACACAGCAATCAGGGGGGAAATTTCTACTGCCTTGGCTAATTATTTTAGGGAAAATTCCTCTGTCGGTTGCTCCCTGTCAATCGTCTGAGACGCCATAAAGGTGGTTATATGGGGGGAGTTGATAACAAGCTCGGCAGCACTTAGGTGAACCTGGCAGCTACAGCAAACTCAGCTAGAGGAAAGGGTGCATAAAACTAACCAACCTGGGAAAGCATGGAGGGATCTTAAAAAAGCAAAATCCTTTCTAGAACCGCATTCAGCCGACAAATTGGCCCGAGCACTAGCACACACCAAACAATGTTACTACAAACACAGTAACAAAGCAAGCCGGTTACTGGCATATAAACTGAAAGAATACACACTCAGAATAATATCCGCGCATTACGGGGCCCGTATGGATCCCTTCTGATTTCGGAGAGGAACACGTCAAGAGCGATGATGGATCACCACAGGAAAGTTATGACTGAGACCCCAATTGATAGTGTGTTAGTGTCCAAATACTTAACCACACTCCCCCCACCCACAGGGATTCTCCCAGAACAGGGAATCCCCTCGAATTCCCGATCTCCCTCAAAGAGGTAACTGAGGCAATTAAAGCATTGAAAAACACAGCACTGGGCCCGGACGGTTTTACTGCCCAATTTTACAAAATATATGCACATACTTCAGACCCTCACCTGACAAATCATTTTAACTCCTTTTTAACCACCGGGAGCATTACACCATCCATGGAGGAATCCCTGACATTTCTTATACCAAAGCCCGGGAACAACGACGTAAAGATCTTCTCCAAAATGCTGGCAAGCAGGCTCGCTAGGATCCTGCCGAAATTGGTGCATCCTGACCAAATGGGTTTCATACTGGCCTCACCACCCAAGACAATATCCGACGCATACTCAACCTCATTGAATGCGCCTTAAGGGAGGGAGTGGAACTGGCAGTGGTCTCGCTAGATGCTCACCAAAGCGTTCAGTCTACTCAACTGGGAGTACATAGGCAGGATGTTGGCCCATTTTGGGTTTGCCCCGAAGTATACAAAATGGGTCTTAGCTAACTATCAGCATCCTACCAAGTCTCTTAGAAAAAACGGGATCCCATCCCCCAAAGCTAGAAATTTCACGGGGTACTCACTGGGGCTGTCGCCTTTAATGTTCACGTTGTCAGTGGAGCCGTTTGCCACCAGGATCCACGTAGACTTGCGGATACATGGTTTGCTAGTAGGTCACCACTACAAAGTCTTCTTGTACGCCGATGACATCCTTCTCTCACTCACCCACCCGGACACGTCCTTAGTATCTCTATGGTGGGAAATCTCGTAATTCGGGAGGAAGCGTCAGGCTTTAAGGTAAATATTTCTAAATCCAACACTCTGGGGTAAACATCTCCCAAAGGTGAAGGGAAGCCTTGACAAGCAGTGGGCCGATCCCATGAGAAAAGACCCATATTACCTATCTGGGGGTCCGGGTCCCGAATAAGGTTGAGAAGGTGTACCAGGCCAACTTCCTGTAACTATTTACAGACCTCCTGAGTGATCTAGACAGGTGGCACAAGCAAGAGGTGTCGTGGTTGGGGAAGATCGCAGCACTCAAGATGAACCTAGTTCTGAGGGTCCTTTACGACTGTCTATTTCTGCCCATGAATATCCCCAAGAGGGCACTTGAGGAAACGACAAAAAGGGATGATGAGGTACATATGGGAGAAGAAAAAGCCTCGAGTAGCAAGGAAAGTCATGCTCCAGGTGATCAACAGAGGCGGCCTTGACATCCCAGACATCTCCAAGTACTGCCTAACAGCGCAGCTGTCTCACTCTTTTGCATGGCAAGAGAGTGACAACCTGCCCAGTTGGAAACAAATAGAGGAGGCATATAGCTTAACTCCTTTCTCTGCTCTACCCCATCTGAGGCCGGCCTTGGTCCACTGGAGTCCACCAAGAACACGGCTGGAGGAGGTTGGTTTGACGGTGGGGATCCAGCTGCACCCCCGGCCCGCTCACAACCCCGATTTCATGCCAGGAGTCGGATCGGCAGTGTTCCATAAATGGTATGAGGGAGGCTTGGCACGAGTGAAAGATTTCTTTAATAATGGGGCACCCCTATCCTTCGAAGAATGCAAAAATAGGTTTTGTCTCACAGAAACGGAGAGGTTTAGGTACACTCAGATCCAGCACCGGATGTCACAACGCGAAACAAAAACACACCGAGGAAGGGAGCTCAATGCATTAGAACACACCCTTATGGCAGCCACACCTAGGGGAAGAATCTCATCCTTATACAGGAATAAGGAAGGAGCAATAAAAGTATGCTAAAGGTGGTACATCACACCAGAAAGTTTAACCAAAAGCAACCCAGTGCTGTCTCTGCAGTGCTGGAGGGGATGCAAGGCCACGGGGTCACTCATCCACCTCCTGTGGTCCTGCCCAAAATCAGCCCAATTCTGGAAGGAGGTCCTGGTGCAGATTCGACACATTATGGGGCTAACAATTCCCTGGGACCCGGGGATGGTACAGCTGGGAGACACGGGGGCGGGGCCTTCCCATTAACTGGCTAAATGGCAGATTTAATCACCCACCTCCTTACAGCAGCAAAGATCTCTATCGCGTGCTTCTTGAAGTGCGCGTAGGGATCAGCGATGACTATTTGGTGGGTGAAATGCTGGGATTCAGCAGTGGCAGAGAACATCACAGAAGCGCGCCCACATCTGGCCCCCCCTTCCTTGGGTATAGACACCGGTTCCCGGGGGTGGCGCGGAAACCGTCAACCTTAAGGTGATGCTTGACGAACTAATCCTCGGGTGGGTGGGAATGGCGCTGTGAGGAGAGGCCCTGAACTTATCTGTGAAGGAACTGTTCTCATGACGCTGGTTTATTCCACCTGACTCAAGGCCGGAAGGTGAACTTAGAAATGTGTGTAAGGAAAGACACTGCATTATTTGTTCTTGGCAACGTAACTGTTCTTGCTGTTTCCTATTGCCTCCCCGGCTTATCTTATATTTGTCGTTAATTTGTGTTATTTCTTGTTTGTTTTAACTTGGAAAAGGAAAATAAAGTTGAAATTGAAAAAAGAAAGAAGCCAACACAAATGACTTAACCAGATGATGTCTCTCTTTCAGGGCGACTCAGGGGGTCCTTTAATGTGCCCTCACAACGACCGCATGTATGTGACAGGCATCATCAGCTGGGGCATAGGCTGCGGAGCGAAGGACACGCCCGGAGTCTACACCAACGTTTCCCGTTACATAGACTGGATACGGGAGAACATGAAGCTGTGAGGGGTGTGTTGTGTTCCCTGGGGCCCCAGACCTCTCCCCCTTCTTCACAGAGAAGAGTTTGAGGTCACAGGGGCTCCTGCAGGCTGTGCCCTGCTGATGGGAGCTGGGCAGCCAGAACACTGCCTTGTACCTAACAGGGGCCCCTGTGGGGCTGTCCTCCTCTGCATGAGGAAGGATGTGAACTGCAAAGAACTGGAGCCATGGGAGGAATGATGGACATTTGGCGCCCTCTGCCCAATTTATGATATGATAGGTTATTTATAACGTGCTTAATACCCAGAGGTTTCTACGCGCGGACCCGGGGATCGAATCTGTGGTGCTCTGTGTCGTCTTGTTTCCAAGGCGAGCACGTTGCCGCTGAGCTATCCTCCCGAGACTTAGCACAAGAAATGAAGGATTCTTCCATTAACCGCGAGGGACATTCAACACTAACCTGCTAGGTACGGCAGGTAACAGACTCACTGGGAATTATTTAGGGAAGATCACCACTAACCTGCTGTGAACTGCAAGAAATGTCCTTGGGCAAGGCCCCGCAGAGGGAACTTGAGCACCGCAAGCATGTTGTAGAATGGATCAAGAACTGCGAGTACTGCAAGCACAGATTGCCTTAGTCTGGGGCCCTTTAGAGAGAAACGTGAGAACTGAAAGCATGGAGTGTCTTAATCTGCGGCTTCTTTAGAGACATGTGACCATTGTAAACCTGGAATGCCTTAATCCTGTGCTCCTCTAGAGAGAGATTTCAGCAGTGCAAGCATACACAGCCTTGATTCACTGGCAAATGTCCTGGGGCGGGCTACTTCTCAGGTCCTGTTCACAGACTCCTTAGACTTAGAGCAACCCTCTCTCATGTTTCTCCGCAGGTCCATTTCCGGGCCAGATTCTCCAATGAGCAAAACTGACTCATACCTATGGGTCCCCAGAGTTAAATGCTCCCCCCACCCCGGCAGGTTCCAGCCCTTAGCCACTATTTGGTGTTTACATTGTCACTAGCCTGCAAATGCTCCCCTTTAGTGCTGTTTATTCAGAAATATGAAATCACAAATGGTTACAATTGTTCCAGAAAGGGGTGGAACATGTCAGCTCCCACATCCTGTAGAGCATGCCAGAGTTTCCTATTGTTCCAGGAAGGGGCGGAACATGTCAGCACCCAAGACCTCCTGTAGAGCATGCCATAGTTGCAATAGTTTCCTATTGTTCCAGGAAGGGGCGGAACATGTCAGCTCCCACATCCTGTAGAGCACACCATAGTTTCCTTTTGGTCCAGGAAGGGGCGGAACATGCCAGAACCCAAGACCTTCTGTAGAGCATGCCATAGTTTCCTATTGTTCCAGGATGGGGCGGAACATGTCAGCACACAAGACTTCCTGTAGAGCACACCATAGTTTTCCCACATCCTGTAGAGCATGCCATAGTTTACTGTTGTTCCAGGAAGGGGCGGAACATGTCAGCACCCAAGACATCCTGGAGAGCATGCCGTAGTTTCCTATTGTTTCAGGAAGGGGCGGAACATGTCAGCACACAAGACCTCCTGTAGAGCACACCATAGTTTCCTTTTGGTCCAGGAAGGGGCGGAACATGCCAGCACCCAAGACCTTCTGTAGAGCATGCCATAGTTTCCTATTGTTCCAGGATGGGGCGGAACATGTCAGCACACAAGACCTCCTGTAGAGCACACCATAGTTTTCCCACATCCTGTAGAGCATGCCATAGTTTCCTGTTGTTCCAGGAAGGGGCGGAACATGTCAGCACCCAAGACATCCTGGAGAGCATGCCGTAGTTTCCTATTGTTTCAGGAAGGGGCGGAACATGCCAGCACCCAAGACCTTCTGTAGAGCATGCCATAGTTTCCTATTGTTCCAGGATGGGGCGGAACATGTCAGCACACAAGACTTCCTGTAGAGCACACCATAGTTTTCCCACATCCTGTAGAGCATGCCATAGTTTCCTGTTGTTCCAGGAAGGGGCGGAACATGTCAGCACCCAAGACATCCTGGAGAGCATGCCGTAGTTTCCTATTGTTTCAGGAAGGGGCGGAACATGTCAGCACACAAGACCTCCTGTAGAGCACACCATAGTTTCCTTTGACTGGAAGAAGACACAAGAGATCTAAATGCTGTGTGGATGTGAAAGTTAAAAACAGCTAATTTATGAAATAGAAGATTACAACATCCTGGTTTATATGGAAATGAGTAATATTTGTTTTAAATACTCAGTATATTACACTACAGATTTCTTTAAACAGTAAAAAAAAATTAAACGAAAGGGGCCCCAAAGAATTGGTGCTTCCATCCACAGAGGACTTATTCCATCACTGCTTCTTGCGTTGCTCCTGGGACAGTTAGATCTCACTCAATATTCTACTCTACAGAAGATGCACTGATCTGAGACTCACAGAGCACAACTTATACTTCCTCCCTGGACAGCCCTTTGCAGTGAAACTCACTTGAACCCTATACAGCTTTACACAGAATGTACCCGCACGGAAACCGGTGTGACCGCCGAATGGGACGCCCCATGACCATGGCTGGATGGCCCTCTCCCTTCACCCTGGGATTGGAGCCCCTATCGGACCAGCGTGCCCCTTTATTCCTGCCACGAAAGGCCCTTACCCCTGTGGTGCCATCACACTTGTCTTTAGCCCCCCGGCCCTGGCACTCCTCAACCCGGATTGAAGTGAGTTGTTCAATCCTAAATCTAGATCCCCCCCACCAATGCCCTCTCAATGCCTGCAGTCCCCATTCCTTACACTTCTGGACCACTGTCCCCCTCCACAGAGTCCTATCAACTCCACTTTGGGACCCTGAGCCGTTTGTTTGGGGATCCCCTCAATTCCAGCATGGGATTCTTATCCTCAACTTGGCGTTCCCAGCCCCAGGGATGCTCACTCGGGCTCCCATGTCACTTACCCCACACACCCCACTCAGGGTCCCTTCTCCATTGGCCATAGCTCTACCCGGGGGTTCCGAGCTCCAGGGTTGCTCACTTGGGCTCCCATGTCACTTACCAGAACCGCCCTCCCCCCTCTCAGGGTCCATTCCCCATTGGCCACAGCTCTACTCAGGGGTTCCGAACTCCAGGGTTGCTCACTTGGGCTCCCATGTCACTTACCCCACTCAGGGTACATTCCCCATTGGCCGGAACATGAGTGTTCCGAGCTCCGGGGTACCCTCTCTCGTGGCTCAGTTTCCCCCACACCTCAGGGTCCATTCCCCATTGACAATAATAGACTCGAGCTCTACTCTAGCTCAGCACACCTGAAGTTAATTCTTTTTGCACATTTTAAAGTCGTTATATTTATGTTATGTTGTATTTAATCTGATTTTTTTTAAATGTACGTTTACTGAAAAATCTTCACAATAATCTATATTCCGATTTTTCATTTTGAAATGCTAATAAAAAGTCTGTTTTTTCTAAAAGTGCTTTTCAGTTTCTGCGTGTTGTACTGTTTGGCCATAGTATAATAATTCACTTTATTGTGTTTATAAGGCAGGAGGTCAGGCTATCCTAGCAGCCCAGAGCCAGTGACCCCCACCTAAAAAACATTCCTTTTCATTGACTGCCTCCCCGAACTCATGAATTTAGCAATACACAAGGACTCCGTCAGCAAGGAGGACTGCAGGCGTAGGCACCTAAGTGCAGTTAGAAGGATGGTACAGGCACAATATGTAGCCTAACTACAAGCAAAACAGTACAGGATGAAGGCTACAGCATAGGGTAACACCTCACTACACACCAGGGACAGGAGAGCATGGATCCTTGCGACTATCGGGTTCAACCCAACTTCCTGTCAACACTGAACAAGTGCAAAGACCAGCAAACGGTTCCATGTAATAATGTCCCCGTAAAAATGTCTCCTGACAAAAACGTTGCTGTTGCAACTCTTGATTTTGTACAATTTCTTTTACAAGGGGAGCAGGGGACCTCCCTGCAACCCGTCCCCACAGATAATGTCACCATATATAATGTTGCTAATGGCATTTCCCAGAGACATTCTGTATGGGGACATTATTACCTGATACCCAGCAAACACGTGGTGCAACGAATGAGGTGCTAAGCTACAGTGATCTGGTGGTGTAAGGTGCAAACGCATGACAAGCCAAGAATGCACAGACGCATGGACGCTGCAAGCAAAGGGTGCAATGATTTACGTGTGCATTGGGACGGTTTCTGTTTAAAATTGAAGCTGTATTGTTAGAAAAAATGACTTGCGTTGCAACTCACTGACTTTAAGCACACAGGTCTTAGGATGGGGGGGCACAAATAGTTTGAGGTTTCAAACTATGTTTACTCTTTTCTGTCATCTTAAGTGTGGATTTAGTTATAGAATGTTGTTTTATCTTTGATTGTTGTTATTTTGAGTATATCGCCATATTGTATACTTTAAGGACATTAGTTGATTTTAAGTTGTACGGGTTTTCTATATTTGTATGTTATGTCAAGGTGTGTCTTCATTTTTTGTGTTACATGTTTTATGGTGTGAACGGTTTCTTGTAAACTGAAACACACAGTATTAATACATTTTTTTTAAAAAGGGTGCAATCTATTTAAACACTCTGACAAACCTCACATGAAGACCGAGCGAGCAGGGGCCCTACCAGGAGGGGGCACAACCTAACAACACCACAAAGAGCAACAGGGGACCTGCATGGATGGGACCCACCTTCCTGCATGCGCATCAAGAGAGAGCAAGGGGCGACCTGCGTGGATGGGACTCACCTTCCTACATGCGCATCAAGACAGAGCAAGAGGCGACCTGCGTGGATGGACCCACCTTCCCACATGAGCATCAAGACAGAGCAAGGGGCGACCTGCGTGGATGGGACCCACCTTCCTACCTGCGTGGATGGGACCCACCTTCCTACATGAGCATCAAGACAGAGCAAGGGGCGACCTGTGTGGATGGGACCCACCTTCCTACATGCGCATCAAGGCAGAGCAAGAGGCGACCTGCGTGGATGGGACCCACCTTCCTACCTGCGTGGATGGGATCCACCTTCCTACATGAGCATCAAGACAGAGCAAGGGGCGACCTGCGTGGATGGGACCCAAGACTGTAAGTGATTTCAATCCGGCACACACCCAAGTCAACACCTAGCATGTAGTGCACAACTGAAATCCTAATTTATTTGTGTCTAAAAGTTCTTCATTCTGAACGATATACCACTCATATCACACCCTTCTCCTGGAACCCCCACGGTCACATTGAACCAGGAATCCGGCTGGTTTGCAAGGGTACATATTTATTTATGTATTTAAGATTTAATCACAATAGGTTTTAATAGGTACACCACACTCACCAATGGGGTGAGGTAACACGGAATAATCTCTTTAATACACAAGGAGTAACAGTGAGCAAACAATTCAGCACAGAAAATAATACTTGTGTGTGGTTTCAGATCGGATAGAACTGTGGTTAAAGGTTCCCCCTGCACACCCCTCAACCCCTCAATAGGCAATGTAAAGAGATAGGAGGAGATAGCAGGTATTCAGGAATGGCAGAATTCAAACAGAATATCAATACCACTTTCCCCCTTTCAAACACAAGAGAAAACGGAATTGACTGTCAAGCTGTCAGAATGGCTTTCAAAGTTATCCTTAGAATGGACTGGGCAAGAACACCAAATATGGTCAAAATTGCTGAAATTGCTATAATTTCTTATGGGAGCTGCATTGGATAGTTGCACACAAACACAAGCAATGATTTAATACCAAGAAACAATTTGAAATCTCAAAATTCAAGTCGGAAGCAATGAAAAGCTGTTTTGCACATGTAAGAATTTCCCAGAACGAACATTTGCGGCAAACTTTTCACTGCACGATATTCGCGATAACAGGAGAATACCACACAGGAACACAGTCACTTGATGAGAATGACTGCCTGCGGAGGAAACTCGCCTTCTTCAGATGAGAAAAGATCAACGCAAAGATAGTTTTTACAGTACTAGTTGTGGAGGAAGATAGGATGGTTTGGATAGAGAGGTCAGACAATTCAAAAATACTTCTAACAATACAGGTTCTGAATACAAGATAGGATGGGTTTAAGATAGGGATTGACTATGCAAAATACATATGCCAGTGACACAATTCTTCCTATAAATACTCACTGGATATGTTTTTAAATGGAACCATCAGGATTCTGGTCACTCAAGATTCTGGTCAGGGAATGGGATCTGGTTTAGGAAAGATGGCTGGGCACATCAGACTGGATCGGATCTGCAAGGCGCTCTTGTCACAGCACGACACAGGACTGGACAGGATCTGCAAGGCCCTCTGGTCACAGCACAGCATAGGGCTGGATTGGATCTGCCCTTCTTGGTTATGATGATATTTATTTTCCGCAGGGATACAGCCTGACTGTATTATGATGCTTCCCCTTAGGTTTGTGTGGTTCTGGTTCTGGCATTTTTGAGGCCTGGCTGAAGTGGTTCAGCTATGCAATGGGTTTCTGCTTTGCCAAGTTTCTGGAGTCTGGAGCAAGGAAGATGTAGAGTTCAGCAGCAGGGTGCTCTGCCAGCATCAGGATAGTGAGTGAATCTGTCTGTCCTTTTGTGTGGTGAGCTGTGTCTATTTATGCTATGAACAGACATCATAAAGGGGTCTGGGTTGGTTTAGGCTAAACTTGCCCCTTTTGACAGGTGATTGGGTCACAGTCTACTCTCTGCCTTGATAGGAGGAGAGAAACAGAGCGTCACCTTTATGGTGTGATTTTACGAGGCTGAGAATCCACCCCTAGCCCCTGGAACACAATCTACTTTTGGCACAATCCATATTTACACATGTGCAACCTCTATGACAATCACATATACAGATTACATATTTTAAATAGCAGCTACTCCTCAAAACCCCGTAGCTGTGGTATTTTGTCTCAGCTTTTCACAGAATTGTGTCCTTTTCATCAGGAACACAATGTCCAATTCTTAAGCAAATTTCTACAAGTGTGCGCGTTTAACATAGGCATAAGTATATAAAGTTTCATACTTCTAGCGGAAATACATTTTGCGTAACATCACATTTCTTGCCGTTTCTTTCCAGGACATGTCACATGATTTTGCCACCTCTTGAAACGTGAAGCCAAAATTTAGATTCACAAATCTGTTACTTTCATATTTTTCACAATTTTGACTGGCAAGTTATAAGTCTTTAAAAAAAAATGTTCTTTGTTAATGTTCAGCCACAGATGGTTGTTTGGGTCCACCTCTTTTTGCCTCCCTGCAGTCCATTTACGACTGTCCTCACACTTCGCATTTCCTTAGTTGCAGCTGGTCATTGTTTCCTCATGCCTCTGTAGAGCAGGTTCTTTCCTACCCCATAATTAGAGCATTTGTGTGATTTCCTGCTGGGGGGAAAGACCTTCCTTCTGTGAGAAAACCTGTTATTCCAGTTTGGTAGCTTCAGCCAGGTTTATTTTAATTGTTACTTCTGTTGAATTTTTCCCCCTTAACTTAAAACAAACTTATTGTATCAAATCACAGCTAAAATACTTATTGAAGTTTTTAAACCATGGGATCAAAACAATTACAATATGGGTTACTCTCAGTAACAGGCCTCTTAGATTGCAAACATTTGATTTCAGTTTATACATGTTAAAGTTTAATCAGGTAGGCTCCTGACAGCTGTCATTCAGGCAGCCCAGGGTACTGCACCCAGAGATTTTTGACAGATCCACAGACAGGCCACTTTTGCTGTGGAAATCTCTTGATGCTCTCAGCTGTTCAGGACTTTGTAAGTTCACAATGATTTCTTAAACTAAGTGAATTGTAGCACCCAGCAAGAATTTTGGATGTTTGAGGGTGTTCTGTACCAGCATTCTGAAGTTTCAGCAACAAAGAAAAAGGGATTTAAAGCAAGGTTTTGGGGTTTCATTTAGCAACACACTACTTTTTCCTTCTGTACTCCATTTTCACTTGTTGTGGAGCCTAGTGACATATTTCCGGAGTGAGAGCTCTGATCCACCACTGACAACATGGGTGGCAGATTGGCAGCCATCTTTTTGTGTGCTGCAAAGCGCGATTTTCAGAGGTTTTGGTGCACACAAGGGTTATACGGCCATTTGGCTATTTCTTGCACCATCTTAACACAGTGATGCAACATAGCAGAGCAAAAGTGAGTCAGTACATCCCACAGAGCCCCCCTCCCGACTTGAGTTTGACCGCCCATCAAGGAGAAGTCGGGAGATTGGGATGTTCTTTCTTTCTTTGGTCCAGGTGAAGAAAGTCGTCTGCTTCTCCCATCAGTGCTGGATCGCCATGCTCTCCTCGCCGGTTCTGGATGGGAGTATGGAGCGATACTCCGGGCTCCTTGGGTCTTTCCTCCCGGTCCCCTAGTGGTCCTCCTTGGTAATTAGAAATTCTTGGTTCCAATGCTATGAGACAGAACAGAGCATGGTTATGTAAATTTCCCCACTACTACTCGTATAGTAGGGCAGATGCATACATTGAATACAATTTACAATATTCCCCGCCTCTATTTACTAATGGTTTTAACAGGTGGATTCTTCTAGGTGGCCGGAAGGTCCCCCTCTGGGTTTCTGGTCGGCTCCTGTATTTGCCGCAAAGTATGCCTGCGATGGCAACTCTTCAGCTGGTTTATGTGGACCCACTTGTTTTCCCCCTCTGCCAAACTGCCCTTGGAGATGTGGATTCTGTAGGTGACTGGTGAGATTCTGTCTACAATTTCAAAAGGACACCGCCAGGTTGGGAGGAATTTGCGCTGTTTGGCTTGGTTCCGTTGGAAATTGAACTAGTAGACCCAGTCTCCTACTTGGTATTCTTTTTTAGTTGTCTTAAGGTCATAGTGGGTCTTCATACTGTCTGCAGATCTTTCTAGATTCCGCTGAGCATAGGGAAAAGCGTGTTGAAGGTGTTTTCTAAGATTCTCAACACACATGAGTTGTGGAGGCGTTTATCAAGGTCTGCTCTTGGGTTCTGTAGAGCAGATGCTGGGGTAGCACCATCCTTCGTCCAGTCATCAGCTCAAATGGAGACATTTTTGTTGCAGAAGAAGGGGTAGATTTGATGGCCATCAGGACAAGGGGTAATCGAATGTCCCAACTTGGCCCAGAATCTGCCACAAACTTTTTCATATGCTCACAATCGTTTTGTTGTATCTCTCAACTCCACCACTAGAGGCTTGTCGGTAGGCAATGTGTAGTTTCCTTTTGACCCCAAGTATCTCCCACATCTTTGTCATCACTTCGCTAGTGAAGTGACTACCTCGGTCTGACTCAATCCTTTGGGGTAGTCCAAAACGTGAGAAGATGTGATTGATCATCAGGGCAGCTGCTGTTTCTACCTTGCAATTTGGGGCCGGGAGACATTCCACCCATTTAGTGAACAAGCATTTCACGGTCAACATGTACTTGTTCCCCCTAGAGGAGCGAATCACGGGCCCAATAAAATTGACTTGTAAATCTGACCAAGGCAGTGTCATCCCCCTCACGTGGAGGGGAGTACGGTGTGTGAGTGATGTTGGCTGAAATTGTACCCACACAAGACACCCCTTTAAGTATTGGTCGAGATCCTGCCCCATGTGTGGCCAGTATGCAACCTCTCGCAAGATTTCTAATGTCGTATGAAACCCCCAATGACCGGCTGTGGCCGCATCATGGGCATGACTTGGCATCAGGCTTCGGAATGAGGTGGGGACCACCCACTGGTCATGGCCAGCTATGGATCTCCTCACCAACAAACCATCTTGGATTCGGAACATTTTTGGACATTTCATCAACACTCTGAGGTCCTCTTTCCCAATGTAATCGGTATCCGTCAGGGTCCTCAATGTGTTGATAAAACTTACCAATTATTGGATCCCCTTTTTGAGCCGTAATCAAATCAGCATCTGGGGTCTCCTTACTCCATTGTGTAGTTGAGAGTTCATTGTGAGCATTTGTCTGGGACATAGTGATAGCAGTGACCTGGATTTCTCCCACCAGGGACTCGATCTCAAGTAGATCCCCTTGGATGGCTCCGGTTTTGGCCAGCTGATCAGCTAGATCATTTCCAGTTTTGTCTGGTCCCTCTACTTTAGAATGACACTTGATCTTTTTCCAGTAGATGGTCATCCCATTCAAGGTGACCAGATCATCAATATTTTGTATTAATTTCCCATGTTTTAAAGGTTTATTATTAGCACATAACATGCCTCTGGTTTTCCAGTTAACCAGGTGCTCCACGAACCCGTTCCGTACATAATCTGAATCAGTGATTATGACCACTTTGTGGAGTTGGTGTTGGACGGCAGTGAGGATGGCTTGATGCACAGCCATCAGCTCTGCCACTTGACTACTTCAGGGACTGATTTTGTACCCAGCGGAGGGTTCTGGGGCATCATTCACCCATGCATTCCCTACGCCGGCCACAAGTTCCTTTTCCCCGTTGTCAACATGGTAGGAACACCCATCCACATAGACAGTGGGTATTCCCTCACACTTGTCCTTGATTTATGACTTTCATCCTCGAGACAGTTTTCTCTGGCACAATCATGCAACTCAGCCAGACCTTGTGCAAGGGTACTCTTCTTGTTTTGGCCATATCTGACCTCCACAGGAAAGCCTTGCATTGACGGAATCCAGGAAGTAATTTATGAATTACTCACATTTCCGGCCCGGATTCTGTCACTTTGAAGATATTGCAAAGGTTGGTGTGGAGTCTTCACTATGATGTGTTCCCCCTGGATAAACGGGCGGTAATTCTTCAATGCCCACACCTTTGCCAGGAGTGCCTTCTCACAATCGTTGAATTTTTCCTCCACAGAGGATAAAGTCTTACTCGCATAGGAGATTACTTTATTGACCTTGTCATGCTTTTGATATAATACTGCAGTCAAGCATGTATTTGAGAACCCTGTCTCCAAGAAGAACTCCTTGTTTTTGACAGGGTAAGCTAGGCAAGGCGCTTGTGAGAGGCTTTTTTTGAGTTGTCTTACTGCCTCGGCTTGTTCTGGACCCCACTCCCACTTGACTCCCACTTGACCCCCCCTTCAAAATGGATCAGGGGTCTTGTGATCTCTGCATAATCCTCAATGAACTTTATGCTGTAATTAGTTAGTCCAAGGAGGCTCCTTAGTTCCCGCAGAGCTGTGGGGTCTTTTATTTTCTGGAGGGCTTCCACTTTCTTTTCCTGGGGCCAGAGACCCTGTGGAGTTATCTCATGCCCCAAGAAATTGACACGGTTTCTGCACCACTGTGCCTTTTGGAAAGAGAGTTTTGCTCCAGCAGCCCTCAACTGTGTCAGAACATAACGGATCTCCGCTATATGTTCCTCCACCGTTGAGCTTTTTACTAGAACATCACCTACATAGGCCAGGTTACCCCTTTCACCCAGATCGGGCATGTCCTTGTGCAGGCCAAGCTTTGAAGTTTATTAGGTCCAAACGAATGGCAAAGAGATTGAGAATGTCACTGCCTAAGTAAAATGCAGCACGGACATCTTGCACGACCCAACGATTATGGACTATGCTCTTGTTGCCTATGGAAATTTGGAGCATACACCTGCTAGGCAGCAGATGTTTGGAATTGGGTGTTTCCAGGTCCATTTCCCATTTGTCTAACAGTTTAAATGTGGGAATGGCTGGATCTTTTGAGAGTTTGCGGAACGTGGCCTCGCTGATGAAGCTCTTACCATTGTTCACACACACTCGGGCGAGAACAGAGTCCTTCCCCTCATTTAAGCTAATAGAGATGAACAACTGTTCTCCAATTTTCAGAATATCAGCCAAGCTTTGAGCTGATTGCTCATCATTTTGTACTATAGGAGTAGGATTTTCTGATTGTGAATTTGTATAGAATTTCAGAGTGTTTCCTTCCAGTGTGGAATGCCACCTTAGACTGGAAGGAAGGTTGATTCTCAGAAATAGAGAGGACTCCCCATCACCAGTTTGTTGTCCTACTGCAATTACTGTCACGTCTTGGATTTGGTTATTCTAGAAGTGGAAGTCAATTTGGTCAGGTTTTTGTTCAACCATGTGGCATGTGCCATTTAAACTAACATGGTTGACATGGTTGACACATTTTATTGGTCGGTTAGTCTGGGTCCAGGGGACCTTGTTTACGCAATCTATGAGGGGAGACAATCTATGCAGGATGTCAATCCCTAGTAAACATGGTGTGCCCTCTGGAGTCCCAACTATGACCGGGTACTTCACCTTGTGTTGCCCAATTTTAATGTCTAAATCTGCAGTCCCCTCGACAGGAATTTCCTTCCCATCAAAGTTCTGGAGTTGTCCAGGAAGAGGGGTGAGAGGAATTTGGTATTTCTCCCCCCTTTCCGAATTCAGCTGATCAAAGGCCCTTTTTGACAGAAGGGTGGCTTGGTATCCAGTGTCCACCAGTGCCAAAATTGTACATTGCCCCTGCATTTGGACCGTGGCATAAAATCTTCCCTCCTTTTCCTCAAGGGGGCAAAGATAATAATGCACATTTTTGGCCAATTGGTGGGTTCATTTCTTTGCTTTGAATACTGACAGAGAGGTGATTTGGGCAGAATTCTGTTTGGGATCTTGGGAACCTGTAAGAAGAAGGTGACAGCTGGATATGGGAAAAGATTTAAACTCCCCTGTTTCCTGGTTCTGATTCTGGGCTGCCCCCCCTTTTTGGAGGCAGTCACCAAAATGGGTTTGAACAAGGGAATCTTCGTGCTGGTCATTCTGGGGTTTGATGATGGGCGGTTTTCACTCGGTCCCCACATCTACCAAGTCTGGATTGGGATCTTTTGGGACCCATTTTTCTTTGGGAGAAGTCCCCCCATCCCTGAAGGAGAAGATCCTTTTCCCAGAATCCTCTGAGGACCCCTCTCCTTCAAACTGGAAGATTTGCACCTCATCCCCAAAATGGGCCTTTTTAGGCTCTTTATTTCTCTTCCCCACCCTCCGTTCCTTGGGTTGCACGCTTTCTGGGGCAGGAGATTTTGGGTCTGGTTCCTGGGTTTCCAGGGACTTTCCACAAGTGGGGAAGGAAGCTTCCTCTAAGGCTTTACACCCCCCTTCCCCTTGTGCCTCCTCCCTGGGAACCGGTGGATTGTCAGGTTTCTTCCCCATAATTGTTCTGGAGCACCAGACCCTGGATTTGAGGAGTTCTGAGTCGCCATGCTCATCTGAGGGTTCTGTTGAGCCCTCAGCATGCGACCCAGATCCTGTGCCATTTTCTGGACCTGGCGCTCTAGTTGGGACACCCGGTCTGGCTGGTACAGGGTCCTTTGGTCTACCCTGGGTTGATCCCACCCTTGGCCTCCCCTCTCCCGGATTAGGCTGTCTGGGCTCAGGAAAGTGGGGAAAGATAGAAGGGTTGTTTTGGGGGTTGAAGTTTGGCGGGTACCAGGGAAAGCAATTTGGTCCGGCGTTTGGGGGATTGCTGCCTTCCTGGGAAAAGTGAGAAGGGAGGTTTCCTGGGTTTCCTGCTGTCTGGTTGGATCCCCCAACCTCCCTTTGGGTTGGGGGAGTCCATAAATAGCCCAGGATTGGTCTATTTCCCTTGTAGTGTGGGCTGATGTAGTCAGGGGAGTTAAGGGTCCCATTTGTGGAGTTACCTCCCTGGCTTCCCATTTGGGATTGGCCCGAGGGCCATCTGGGTTTGGGGTTGGAAGGGTTCTGCGGGGGAAGGTTTTTAGGCCCCCCCCCCCATCTCCAGATCTAACATGGGGGCAACCTTCACCTCTGCCACCTTAGCAGCAGCAGGGGTGTTGGTTGGTTTGGTGCTTTTGCTAATATTTTTACTTTCCGGCGGCTTCTGCACTTCATAGATGCGCGTTGCTTGTTCAATGACCCAGTCTAGTGATCTTTTCTCATGAAAGTCCCTCACTAGCTGGGTCATAATGTATTTAGGGAAAGCATGAAAGAAGGTGTTCACAAATTCCTTACAGTCAGTGCGCACCCTTCTAGTGGTCTGCGCAAAGGTGTGTTTCAATTCCTGGACAAATTCTTGTGGGGCCTGGTCTTCCCCACATTGTAAGTTGTAGGCTGCCTTGCGGGCCTTCTGAGGGTTCCTATGAATAGAAAAATGTTTCAGGATGGCTGCGCTATAGGTGGACCATCTGGAATGGTTCTGATCCTCCAACCCCGCAAAGAAGCTGGAGTACTCAGGGGAAAATGTTCACTTTACATACTGAATACAGCTTTGGCTGTCCTTCAGGTGGAAAGTCTCCATCATCTGCTCAAATAATTCGAGGTGCTCCCAAACCGAATATTTGGCATTTTTGTGGTAGGGTGTGATGACGCTCCTAATAGCTTTATTTGCTTCAGGGGATCCTTGAGTAAAGCCCTCTTAACTTTGTTAGCCTTTTTAGTTCTGGTCACCCTGGTCCACTCATCCTCTGACTCAGAGGCACTGCTACCAGAGGTGGCTTTCTGATCTTCTAGACTCTCCCGGATTCTGCGAGCTTGGGAATGGCTGGCAGAATGTGGGAGCCTAGTCTCTTGGGACCTCTGGCGCTCAGAAGAGTCTTCTGACTCTTCCTTGCTCCCAGGATTGGTTGAGTACCCCCCCCACTTTACCGCCTGATCTCTTGGTAGGTTATATTTCTGAGGATCCAGTTCTCTGATTTTCCCCTCACTGGAGTCTCCCTGATCAGAGAAGATGGCCCTAGCACTTAGGAACCTGTGCATAGATGCCCGCCCATCCATTTCTGGGAGGCACTGACCTATAAGGCCCATGTTGCCCCTTGTGTTGAATTCTACCATCCCCGTGGCCCTTGGTTCATATGAGCCAGTGGACATGGGGGTAGCAGAGTCCATGGAATTGAAGGGATTTACGTCTCTGGTGCCAGGGTTCCTGAGGTTATGCTCAGGGGTTTCCCTCTTCCATCTGATCTCATCTCTTTCAGCCCCTACTCCCTGATGGCATGCAAGAATCTGACCCGTTTGTTCCTCTATTAAGGCCTTTCTGGTCTCTATAAGTTGTTCCTGCATGGCTATCTGTCGATGGAGCCCGTCATTTTTTTTCACCGAGAGCCTCATTGTCCCTCTGTGCTTCCTGTCTGCATTGGGAGTATTGGGCCAACTTTTGCTGCAGGAGACTCACCTCCTGAGTTCGGTCTTTACTGGCCTGATTATTCTTTGCCAGAGCATCTTCCACCCTCCTGGTATGCTCTAACAGCTTTTCATAGTCCATTTTAAGTTCACCCAGTCCCTGAAGGGCCAGGTGATTTTCTTCTAGCTTGGTTTTTAAATGGCTGACCTCCTGGCCTAAGGTGTCCCTTTCCTGAGTTAGAGTGTCCCTCTGTGCAGCCAGGTCGTCCCTTTGTTTTCTAATGGCACAACATTTCTGATGCTCCTCATCAAAATCTGTTTTGAGTGTGGAGATCCTTCAGTATTAATTTATTATTTTCCTCCCTTACTTCATCAAGCTGCCTTTCCAGGGTGATTATCTGCCCTGCGCAGGCTCTATTATAATTTAAATGCTGCTATAGATTTTGTTGGCTCTGTTGTAGAGAATCCAACCTTTCTTGGCACTCTTTCTGCAGTGTCAGTAATTTGGTATCCTGCTCTACCTTCTCTTGCTGCAGGAGATCCTTTACTTTTGTCAGGTACTGTCTGGTTTCTCTCTCTGATTCTTGGCTCTTTTGTAGCCTTTGCTCTGCAGAGTCCAAATCAGTTTGGGTTTTCTCTAGGGATTGTACTTGCCTCTTTGCCAGATCTAGGTTTTCAGCATATTTTTCCTGTATTACTCCAATGTGGAGGTACAGGTAAGCCTCTAATTTGGCAATTTTACATTGCTCTTCTTTTACCTTTGGGGCCATATAGAATTCAGTCAGACAAGTTTATTCGGATTTCAGAAAAAATCCATCAAACACAAGAAATACAATATCACCACACCTAAAAAGAATTACGGTCTGTGCTCCATATCCAAATGTAATAAATCAGAGGTACTAGGAGGGAGATAAGGGTCAACCATAAGCCCCCATTACATCCCATATTGTCCCTTTACTAGTTCAGAGAGTCACAAGACTAATTGCCCACTCTTGGCACTCGCTCACAACCTCCTGCGGGCCTTTTTCCCAGAGGTGTACAGTTTGCTCCAGACAGGACATTACTATGGGTGATAGTTCCAGGTGGAGCAACTGCTCCCAGATAGGGGCACGAGCTGATTACAATTCCACTATATGGGGGCCCGCACATAACCCTCAGAGCTTCTCATAACCTCCCTGGCCATTTGATCATTCCTAAAAACCAGTTTAACAGAGTCAGAAGAGTTTATACCCTCGCCAGCAAATCTAACACACCCCACCATAGCTTCCCTGGCCATAAAGGGACAATTCCCAGCTGTACGAAGCCAGTGGAGACATTTGTTAGAAAGGGCATCCCTTGGTTCTCTACTGCCCAAAGCCAGTTTAGGTACCCCATGCAGAAAAATAGTAGCAGTTCTTTGCCCCCCCATATATATGACTCTTGGGGCTGCGCACACTTGAACAGTTTCCATGTGCTCCAGTCCCTCCCTCCCTGAGGGGATTTGTTCTCAAGGAGCTTGGGGGACCCTCCGCCAGCAGAGTTGGCCTGGTACACCCAGGGGGGTGTCCTCTATCAGCGTTAGAGTGCGTCAACTGCTCATCCAGAATAAGGCTCATTAGTGCATGAACAGTCCCTTCGCAGGATACAGTGTTCAGAGGTTGCTGTGGGGGGTTGGGTCCCTTACCAGCAGGAGGCATGCTGGAAAACTCCCCCAGCGAGTCCACTCCACCGTTCCCCTCCCCACTTCTCCCCTGGGCATCGATCAGTACCAAAAGTAGTTTTTTAATGACAGCTAGTTCAGAAAGCACCTGTGCGCAGGGGCAACTTCCGAGAGTATGCACCTCCTTGGGTGTTGGAGCAGAGGAAGGATGACTGCCGTGGGTGATGGACTTGAGCACCCTAAATGGTGGTAAGTTAAGAAAGGAACTGTACCCTAAGGTCAATGCAGGTTGGTTCTCACTCCAGGAGCTGCAGATGGGACTGGGAGGGTACTTAGCTTCGGTTGCTCTGACATTTTCTATGTCCATTGGGTCCAGAGTAGCAGCAACAGTGGTTGGGGGGGGCAGTCAGGCATAGGTCCCGAGATTAACGGGAGATCAAGGGGCAAGCATGGACTTGCAAGGGGTGGGCTAAGTGGGGTGGTAACTGGTACAAGTGCCAGGGATGCTGGTGGAAGAACTAACACATCACGAGCCCCCTCTATGCAAGTCCCAGGAGCATTAGCCAGCAGCAAAGCATCTAGATTCCCAGTTTCGGCGGGAAAACATTCCTGGCAGGCAATGGTTTTGTGGTTCAGACTTGGGGGGCTGACATTGCAGCTCAATTCACTAAGTGCCTGGTGTAATGGACCATGGTCCTGCCATATATCTAATTCTGTGGCAGTGACTTGTTGTTTGATTTCCTGCAGCCAGACTTTCTCACCACTGACAAACAATTTGTGCAGTAGGTGTTCCAATGCAATATTGATTTCCACTGGGGTCGCCATTCCGAAAATATTAATTTCCTTCGGACTTATCTCAGGGTTACTTTACTTTTGCAAAACAGGCATAACTCCTTTGAGTATTTCTATTGAAGGGTGTTTTTACAGTGTAGCACAGTATGGTAGCCCAACAAGGTGTATGTACCAGACTAGCTATCTTCAAAAAAACACGGCATATTATCTTAGGCTCATGAAAGCCATTAAGCCGTTTCTTAATGAGGGCAACATGGCCACAATAGCCAGAGCCATCATTCTATCACGGCTTGATTATGGTAACGCTCTCTTGTTAGGGGCTTCATCCAAGAATCTATTCACCTGCCAGGTGATTCAGAACAACGCGGTCAGGCTAGTTAAAAATCTGAATAAAACAAATCACGTCACCGCAGACAGACTAGCTCTGCACTGGCTCAGAGTAGAGGAACGCATAAAGTTCAAAGCTCTCTGCTTGGTTCATAAGTGCCTTTATGGCTCAGCTCCGGATTACTTGAAAAAGAGCTTAGTGCTCCACACTCCCAGCAGAAGTCTGCGCTCGGGGGGGGGGGAGTGCCTCTTGAACGTACCTAAGTTCAAGCTGAAATCCGGGTTGGGCAGTTCCTTCCTGGTGCAGGCCCCTAGACTGTGGAACAGCGTTCCTGAAACTCTTTGGTCCGAAGTAGACCACCTTGCATTCAGGAAGGGGTTGAAGACGCATCTTTTTAGATGATGAATCAGGGAATTAGTGATCAGGGGCACTTACTGCCGTAGTAATAGGTATGTATTGTTTGTTGCACAGCTTTTGTTGTAAGTCCAAGCGCCCTAATGCCCTCGGGCTACCGGCGCTATACAAAAATAAAATACATACCTACATACATACACCGTTAATTAGCACGCTGTATTAGAATGTCACAAGTGGTATGTCTAATTCAGGATCCCGGACGAGTCCCCAAGCTGTAAGTGATTTCAATCCGGCACACACCCAAGTCACCGCCTAGCATGTAGTGCACAACTGAAATCCTTATTTATTTTTGTCTAAAAATTCTGTATTCCAAAAGATATACCACTCATATCACGCCCTTCTCCTGGAACCTCCCCGGTCACACTGAACCAGGAATCAGGCTGGTTTGCAAGGGTACATATTTATTTATGTATTTAAGATTTCATCACAATAGGTTTTAATAGGTACCCCACACCCACCAATGGGGTGAGGTAACACGGAATAATCTCTTTAATACACAAGGAGTAACAGTGAGCAAACAATTCAGCACAGAAAATAATACTTGTGTGTGGTTTCAGTTCGGATAGCACTGTGGTTAAAGGTTCCCCCTGAAAACCCTTCAACCCCCGATTAGGCAATGTAAAAAGATAGGAGGAGAGAGCAGGTATTCAGGAATGGCAGAATTCAAACAGATTATCAATCCCACTTTCCCCCTTTCAAACACAAGAGAAAATGGAATTGACTGTCAAGCTGACAGAATGGCTTTTAAAGTTATCCTTAGAATGGACTGGGCAAAAACACCAAATATGGTCAAAATTGCTGAAATTGCTATAATTTCTTATGGGAGCCGCTTTGGATAGTTGCACACAAATACAAGCAATGATTTAATACCAAGAAACAATTTGAAATCTTAAAATTCAAGTCGGAAGCAATTAAAAGCTGTTTTACAGGTGTAAGAATTTCCCAAAATGAAAATTTGCGGCAAACTTTTCACTGCGCGATATTCACGATAACGGGAAATTTTGCTATTAGCCAAAAACTGAGGGAGTTATCAGTGTTTTAGTAGAGGTCGTTTTTTGGAGATAGGCGCAAGAATGGAAAACAGGAATGCGCTTTTAAAATGACAAAAGGGTTTCTTACACTAGAGGATGACTATGAACAAGACGAATCCCACACAGGAACACAGTCACTTGATCAGAATGACTGCCTGCGGAGGAAACTCGCCTTCTTCAGATGAGAAAAGATCAACGCAAAGATAGTTTTTACAGTACTAGTTGTAGAGGAAGATAGGATGGTTTGGATAGAGAGTTCAGACAATTCAAAAATACTCCTAACAATACAGGTTCTGAATACAAGATCGGATGGGTTTAAGATAGGGATTGACTATGCAAAATACATATGCCAGTGACACAATTCTTCCTATAAATACTCACTGGATATGTTTTTAAATGGAACCATCAGGATTCTGGTCAGGGGATGGGATCTGGTTTAGGACAGACGGCTGGGCACATCGGACTGGATCGGATCTGCAAGGCGCTCTGGTCACAGCACGGCACAGGACTGGACTGGACTGGATCTGCAAGGCCCTCTGGTCACATCACGGCACAGGACTGGATTGGAGTGGATCTGCTCTTGGTGATGATGATATTTATTTTCCGCAGGCAAGCAGTACAGCGCAGCCCGGCTGTATTATGATGCTTCCCCTCAGGTTTGTGGGTGTTCTGGTTCTGCAATTTTTGAGGCCTAGCTGAAATGGTTCAGCTATGCAATGGGTTTCTGCTTTGCCAAGTTTTTTGAAGTCTGGAGCAAGGAAGATGTAGAGTTCAGCAGCAGGGTGCTCCGCCAGCATCAGGATAGTGAGTGAATCTGTCTGTCCTTTTGTGTGGTGAGCTGTGTCTATTTATGCTATGAACAGACATAAAGGGGGTGTGTGTGTGTGGGCTGGTTTAGCCTAAGCTTGCCCCTGCTATGAACAGACATCATAAAGGGGTCTGGGGTGGTTTAGGCTAAACTTGCCCCTTTTGACAGTGATTGGGTCAGAGTCTACTCTCTGCCTTGATAGGAGGAGAGAAACAGAGTGTCACCTTTATGGTGTGATTTTATGAGGCTGAGAATCCACCCCTTGCCCCTGGAACACAAAATCTACTTTTGGCACAATCATATTTACACATGTGCAACCTCTATAACAATCACATATACAGATTACATATTGTATATAGCAGCTACTCCTCAAAACCCTGTAGCTGTGGGATATTGTCTCTGCTTTTCACCGAATTTTGCCCTTTTCATCAGGTACACAATGTCCAATTCTTAAGCAAATTTCTACAAGTGTGCGCGTTTAACATGGGCATAAGTGAGGGGGCGCTAGAGGTCCGTCCAAGATGGCGACATCCCTGTGAGCTCCCAGCACACACCCGAATGAATCCTGTCTAATCGCGGCATCCCTGATGAGCATCAGTCAATATTTGCAGGTGTAACGTCTGAACTCCCCAGGACTGGCCCGGGGGTCGAAAGAACGGTGAAAATCCGAGCTTTCCCCATCAAGATACCACCGTCGGAGTGGGCCGCACCAGCCGGGCACATAGAGTGCAGAGCTACACCACACGTAAGTAGACAGCCGCGGTGCTGTGAGATGTGAGAAGCCGCAGCCGGAGAGAAGGAAACTCTCGAGAGCGGGAACAATCGCTGCAGTGTGTGGAGCAAGAGCACCCGTGACCCGCTGCCAGCACTGACAGCAGCCGGGGCCGCGCGCCCCCCCTCCGTGCCGAGTCGCCCACGACCTGATGCTCTACATCGCACGGGGACGGAGCGGGCGGCGGCTGAAACATCCTTGCGTCCCGGCGGAGGGGCTGGAGCGGTCTGCCCCCTCGCTGAGATGAAACGAGGCCGGAGCAGATGCCAACTTCCAGCAAAGAGATGAGGGGGAGAGGCGTGGCGGGGGCGGTGTGGTCACGAATTTGAGGAGTGAAGCGGGGGCAACAGTCACCACAACCAACAATTTACACCCGCGTTGGGACTCGTGATAAAAAAGGCCATAAGCAGGGGGCACCCGGCAATATTGCTGGAAGCACTAGCCCAGTGGGTGCCATCCCAATGCTATGAGTGTTTCCCACCTCTATGGACATATAAGAGGCGCACCGCTTCACCAAAGTACACACTGCCTACCATGGATCTATAAATCCATACCACACGCGCCATAAGCCTCCAAGAGCGACACCTAGACCCCCCCAGCGCCAAACCCCAACAAGAAAGGGAACAATAGACATCAACTCAAATGCAGAGTCCGCCCTGACCCTCCCGCACTATGCCAACCTAACTGGGCAACAATCAGTAACAGGCGGGCAGCGCTCTGCTTTGCACTCACCATAAAGAAAACAACATCCCCTCCGTCTGCCAAAACGAAAGGATAATTGATTCTTTTTAAGAACAGCAAAGTCTCCAAACCGAAGTTCTCGCCTCCGCCCTCAAACAGTGCGGTCCCTAACAACATTCAGGAGGCATACCCTACCTGGGCCACCATGGGCAAAACTGACAAATCCCAGAGAAAACTTAACTTCGATGCAGGCCCAGTGCCCAAAGCCTCCAGATCGGAGAGCCGCCCGGAATCCCCGTCAAACCTCCCGGAAGAAGAAAATCCTCAACAACCAGACATCCGAGAAATGCTAATGGACTTGAAAGCCGGAATAGGCAGTCTGGACAGCAAGATAGACACACTATCATCCAAAGTAGACCTTCTCCAACACCATCTTGACAAACAAAGCGACAGATTGGACAATGTCGAGCAAAGAGTCTCAGATCTCGACGATGGAGCTGCCTCACTTACCACAAGAGTCACCACATTAGACGGTGAAATGAAAACAGTCTTGGCTAAAAATGAAGACTTAGAAGGGCGTTCCAGACAGAACAACATACGGGTGATTGGAATTAGAGAACAGCAGTTACAAACCAAAATGGAGGAACATATCGAAAAATTATGCATAGAATTGTTTGGACGTACTGAGCTGTGCCAACTGTTTGTAGTGGAGAGAGCCCACAGGATCCTGTCCACCAGATCCATCCCAGGCGCACCTCCTAGACCGATCATAGCCAAGCTGCTAAATTTTAAGGACAGAGATACGATATTGAGGTTGGCAAGGGAGAAAGGCAAACTCCAGTACGATGGCGATGACATTCAATTCTTTCATGACTTCTCCCCATCAGTACAGGCCCAGCGAAAGTCCTTCTCCTATGTTAAGCATAGACTCTGCGACAACCAAATCCCCTATTCAATGCTCTTCCTGGCGAAACTTCGCATCCAATATGATGGAGGTACACAATTCTTCACTAACCCCGATGAAGCCACACTATTCCTGGACAGACAAGGCAAAGCAGCCAACCAAAACGCCAGACCTTCGAGGAAAGAAAGAGTGGGCAGAATCCCTACCTGAAGAATAAATGACACACCTACGCACGCCTAAATCTAAACTTGCTATCAGGGCAAAATCAGCATTGGGAATGGGAGCCGACTCTTGGAGGGACACCCGCGCCCCATGCACAGCATGCTTCTAGTTCAAGGTGGTGGGGGTTCCCAACGGACAAGTTGGGGGTTGTTTGTGCAAAGGGAAAAGTTTTGTTGTTGATGTTCAAGATATGCGCCATCTGCCACCGCCCGGCCACCGCCCCAGTTCCTCAGCCCACAAAAGCTCTTCATACTCCCATAGACTCGGAGATGGTACCACGAAATGCTGTCAAAACGGTTGAAGAAGCAAAAATCACTTGAAACCAGTCGCCTCCTCTCCCTGCTGGCACCAAATAACACATCACTGTGATGATTCAAGGTAGCAACATGGAATATTAGAGGGGGCAATCACCCAGCCAAGACAAGGAAGGTCCTGCAACTCCTCAGACGCCATAGGATAGAGGTGGCAATGATCCAGGAGACACACCTCCTCCCCCAGAACGAACACCACTAGGCCTGAAACTGGGGCTGTCACCGTTATTTCTCATCGTATTCATTGTACGCCAGAGGAGTGTCAATCCTCATCGACTCATCACGAAGCTTTCACCTGATCAAGACTGAAAAAGACGAGGAGGGGAGAGCCCTCGTGGTACAAGGGGTGGTGGCAGGTGAGGAAATAGTCTTCGTCAACTCTTACGCCCCTAACACTGATGGAGCAAATAACTTTGATTGGGTGCAATCTAGACTGGCACAAGTGGGCAACACAACCATAATCTGGGGAGGTGATCTGAACACACACCTCGATCCCCGGAAAGACAAGTCACAATCAACATCGGCGAATCCATCCAAGGCCAGCCTACAAGTACAAGAAATCTGCAAAGCAGTCGATCTAATAGACATATGGAGACACCAAAACTGGGAAAACAGGGATTACACATATCACTCCAGCGTGCACAACTCAAGCTCGCGCATTGATTATCTATTGGTCTCATCCCACAGCAAGTGGCAATGGGGTCCCTGCCAGATACTCCCCAAAACCTTCTCTGATCACGCCACTGTTATACTTGATTGCAGTCTACCAGATACCAATCCGAAGCCACCACACTGGCGCTTCAAGCCGGGAGCACTCACTGACCAAGTGTTCACAACAGAACTACGAGAGGAAATTGAGACCTACCTGCAGGGACGTTGTGGGAATCACTTAAATTCTTTGTAAGGGGGGTGTGCCTATCCAAAGAAAAGGGACTCTTGAAACTAATTCGCTGTGGACTAACCACCAGCGAAAATCGTCTAAAATCCCTAGAACACCGACAACACACGACCAACGAAGCCCTCAGCCGTGCAGAGCTGAAGAAAGAACTTCTCAACTTTAGGACCCTAGCTGAGCGTGAAATAAAATTCTTGGGGCACAGACACAAGGTCAGGCAATACGGCAAAGGCCAGAAACCAGGAGCGCTCCTTGCCCGCCTGATTGCAGCAGATAGAAAGCCCAATGTGGTAGAACGAATCCGATCCCCACGAGGAGACTTGGTGCACAAAGAAGGCCGAATTGTCGAGGTGTTCCGAACGTTCTATCAAGAGCTATATAGTGCCAACCACCCATCGGACACGGAGACGATCCGTACATATCTCAGCGACACTGAGCTATATTGGGTAGAGAGATAACTCCGGGAACCCCTAAATGACCCCATATCACTTGAAGAGATTCAAGAAGCAATAAAGAGCTTACCCCCGGTCCTGACGTACTGATTGGTGAATTCTACAAATTCTTCGCCCCTACCATAGCCCCCCTCCTTTTAAAGGTCTATGAGGAAGCAAGTGAGTGCGGCATTCTCCCCCAAACTCTAAGAGAAGCTAATGTAGTTCTCCTGCATCAAAAAGATAAACCCCCCCCGAGGATTGCAAATCCTATCGTCCAATCTCTTTAATTAATCTCGATAACAAAATCCTCCTAAAAATTCTGGCGAATAGATTACTACCACTAATGCCTGCACTAATACTCACAGACCAAGCGGGATTTGTACCCGGACGTAATATCACGTTCGGGATACGCAGAATGTTCAGGGTGATGGCAGCACTCGATCCCAACCAGCAGGCGATAGCGGTGCTTCTAGATGCCGAAAAAGCCTTCGACTCTGTCGAGTGGCCCTTCATGTTCGCTGTATTGCAGCAACATGGGCTCGGGAAACAATATATCAAACTGGTCTCCCTCCTCTATAATCAACCCCAATCTGCGATTACCCTAGGAACAATAAAATCTGCATATATAAATCTCCAACGCGGCACCAGACAGGGATGTTCACTATCTGCCCTGATCTTTGCATTAGTAATGGAGCCTCTAGCAGCCGGCCTTCGAGAACGACAAATTCAAAGACGGCTTAATATTGGCCCCCATAAACTAGTAATATCCCTATATGCCGATGATATTGTCCCCTACATACAAACCCCAAGTGAAAATCTCAACCCCATCATAGAGTTTGGGACGGTGTCAGGGCTAAGTCATAGAGAAGTCATAGAGAAGTCATAGAGCTTGGGACGGTGTCAGGGCTAAAAATCAACCACGTCACATCCAATGTATTTCTCCTAAACACCAACACCAGTCCCTTTGCGGGTGATTTTAATTTTAAATGGGAAACCGCTCATGTCCAATACCTGGGGATCCAGATGTCCCTGAATCACCTCGAAATATTCAGAGACAATTATGAAAGCGCTCTCAAGGCACTACGCGAGAGGGTAAATAGGTGGAAAACTCTCCCACTGACCCTGATCCCTAAACTCCTATATTTGCTCTCTAAAATTCCCATCCTATTATCCCAATGCTTCCTGGGGACCGTGAGGAGCCTAGTGCTAGACCTAGTCTGGGCGGGCAAACCAGCAAGGGTGGCATACTCATCACTCACGCTTCCAGTGATGAAAGGTGGCCTTGCACTCCCCGATGTTGAAAAATATTACTGTGCAGCCCAAGCCCAATATCTCAGTCATTGGTACTCAACTCAGTCCATAAGACCACACGTACAGATCGAACAAGCCCTTGCCTCGCCGGACCTGCTGAGAGCCGTAATTATTAGCAAGCAGGCGGTACCTCACACAACACTAAATATAGTGCAGTCCACATACTCCATTTGGCAGAAAATGGCTGATAAATACAAAGTGCAGACTAGATACTCGCCCCTAGTCCCCATCAAATTTATCCCAGGGATACCCCTTACCACTGAAAAAGTATTCCTCAATTGGGCAGACAAATGCAAAATAAGCATGCTAGGCGACCTCTTCGTCCATGGAACCTTCATAACGTCCCAACAGGCGAAAGAGAAAGGCAGCACCACCTTCCTAGATATATTTATATACTTTAGGCTTCGATACGCCATGCAAGAATTCATCTCCTTGTTCCCTCAAGAACCACCAATTTGGCAACTGCTACATGGAGTGATACAGGCACAGGGTGAAGGAAAACTGGTGTCATCAATATACAGAAATCTGCTAACGGACACGTCATCAACGAACTCCAAAACAAGAGAACGGTGGGAGAAATCATTGCAAACATCTATCCCAGATGAAGAATGGGATTACATACTAGGACAAACACAAAAAGTGGCACTAAACTCACGATTCAAGCAGATCCACTTCAATCTTCTACACCAAACCTACTATACGCCCCAAAAAAGGAACAAGCACCACCCAGAGCTAAATGCCACATGCGACAGATGCGGCGCACCAGTAGCCGACTTCATACACCTCACTTGAAGCGGCCCACCAGTAGCCAAATTTTGGACAGAAGTGCTCCGTGAAATCGAAGCAATGATTGGTGAAGAGATTAGACCAGACCCAATCATGGCGTTACTAGGGATGACAAAAACCTTAGCACAACCGATGAGGAAACTAACAAATATGCTTCTGGTGCTGGCAAAAAGAAGAATAGCCATGGCTTGGGGCCGGGGCCCAGCTCCTACATTGGCAAACTGGAGGAAGGACATATTCTACTGTCAGGAAGTAGAAACAGAATTCATGAGAACACTGCCACTGCATGCGAGGCCTCCGGACATATGGGGCCCTTACATACTATATCTGCTCTCCATTGCTGACTCCCCCATAGCTTTGCCAAACCCAACACAAACTGGAACCAGTGGGAACTAAGGACCAGGACCAACACACCATCTAAGAGGACTGAGGGTCGACAAACTACAACAACAGAAGGGCAAGGGGGGATGGGGGTGGCGGGCGCGGGAATGGTGAGGACTGGGCAATGACGCAAGTTACTTAGCCTGCAGTTCAGGCTAGTTTGTATTGTTGTAATTGGAAAATACAAAAATAAAGTTTTTTAAAAAAAACATGGGCATAAGTGTAGAAAGTTTCATGCTTCTAGCGGAAATACATTTTGCGTAACATCACATTTCTTGCCGTTTCTTTCCAGAACAGGTCACACGATTTTGCCGCCTCTTGAAATGTGCAGCCAAAATTTTGATTCACAAATCTGTTACTTTTATATTTTTCACAATTTTGTCTGGCAAGTTATAAGTCTTTTAAAAAAATGTTCTTTGTTAATGTTCAGCCACAGATAGTTGTTTGGGTCCGCCTCTTTTTGTCTCCCTGCAGTCCATTTATGACTGTCCTCACTTCGCATTTCCTTAGTTGCAGCTGGTCATGGTTTCCTCATGCCTCTGTAGACCAGGTTCTTTCCTACCCCATAATTAGAGCTTTTGTGTGATTTCCTGCTGGGGGGAAAGACCTTCCTTCTGTGAGAAAACCTGTTATTCCAGTTTGGTAGCTTCAGCCAGGTTTATTTTAATTGTTACTTCTGTTGAATGTGTCCTTAGCTTAAAACAAACTTGTATCAAATCACAGCTAGAATACTTATTCACTATTTTAAACCATGGGATCAAAACAATTACAATATGGGTTACTCTCAGTAACAGGACTCTTAGATTGCAAACATTTGATTTGAGTTTATACATGTTAAAGATTAATCAGGCAGGCTCCTGACAGCTGTCATTCTGGCAGCCCAGGGTACTGCACCAAGAGGTTTTTGACAGATCCACAGAAAGGCCACTTTTGCTGTGGAAATCTCTTGATGCTCTCAGCTTTTCAGGACTTTGTAAGTTCACAATGATTTCTGAAACTAAGTGAATTATAGCACCCAGCAAGAATTTTGGATGTTTGAGGGAGTTCTGTACCAGCATTCTGAAGTTTCAGCAACAAAGAAAAAGGGATTTAAAGCAAGGTTTTGGGGTTTCATTTAGCAACACACTGCTTTTTCCTTCTGTACTCCATTTTCACTTGTTGTGGAGCCCAGTGACATATTTCCGGAGTGAAAGCTCTGATCCACCAGTGACAACATGCGTGGCAGATTGGCAGCCATCTTTTTGTGCGTTGCAAAGCGCGATTTGCAGAGGTTTTGGTGCGCACAAGGGTTTTGCGGCCATTTGGCTATTTCTGGCACCATCATAAAACAGTGATGCAGCATAGCAGAGCAAAAATGGGTCAGTACATCCCACAAGACAGAGCAAGAGGTGGCCTGCATGGATGGGATCCACCTTCCTACATGCGCATCAAGACAGATCAAGAGGTGACCTGCATGGAGGGGACATCAAGAGAGCAAGTTTTGTGCATGCCGTTCCATGTCCGAGACTGCCTCCTCTGGCTGGCCCTGGGTTGGTAGGTTTCTGAGGCCTACTCTTTCAAGCCTTGGGGTGGACTGATCCTGCTTTATTGGCTATTAGTTGCAATGGGTATTCAGACTAGTTCTGATACCTAATGACTCTCTACGGGCAGAGTGGATACGATTCTCTGCTCTACAGCAAGTGAAACCTCTGCTCTTAGGCACCTGACCGATTTACTATTTGTAAGCAGAATTGTGGTGGGCCAACATTGGAACAACAGAGCACTTACCCTTGTGTTTATCATGGACATTAGAATGTCTCTATGCATGCACTAAAATGTCTTTAGAACATTTAAGACCTATGCACATGAAATGCTTTCACACATTTAGCATTGTAGTGTAGCAAGGCAGCCTAGCAGGAGGCTGTGTCGTTCTGTATGAAGTAAGCCAACATGCGCCAGCCTTAGCAGGTGGTTGTGTTTAGTTTCAGCTGGAGTTGCTGGTTTGGCGTTTTTTGTCTCTTAACTATCCCAAAGAAAGTTCCTTAAAAAATTAGCCCGGGCAAGTCGCAGTCCAGCAGGGCAGTCCCAGTGAACGCTGTTGTGTGGACGGTTCGAGGAAAACGCTTGGTTGATTTTGTCTGAAAGGGTCCTGCTGAGCTTGGAGCCAAGGAAGAGTGCAGGAGCTTTCTGCTTGGGCTCATCACAGCCGATTTTAGTGAGCTGAGGGACCAGGAAGAAAGCTCTGTCATTTGGTCTGTACTCTCCCAGAAAGTCTCCCCAAGGTGACTATTTACTCTTTATGAAGATCAGCAAAAAAGTGAGAGGACAAGTGAGTGCAGAGGGTCTGCCCATCGAGGACTCGTGGACATTATTGTTATAAGGAGCACCGTCGTCACAGCGATCGCTCTGGTGGAATGGGCTTTCGAAAGGACCGGCAGCGGCCGGTTCGCCAGCCGATTAAAGTGCATGATGCAGCCCGAGTGCCATCTTGAGATGGAAGCCTTGGACAAGGCCTACCCATGGTCCACTGGTCCAAAGTTCACAAACAACTGAGAGGTCTCCCGAAAATTTTGTGCGTGGCACGTAGAACTGCAGAGCATGAGCAACGTCCAGCGAAATGCAAGGCTCTCTCTGCCGGCGAAAAAGGTTTCGGGAAGAAAACCGGCAAAACCAAAGGCTTGTTGAGATGTAATTCTGATGGAACCTTCGGTATGAAAGAGGGGTGTGTACGCAGTACCACGCTCGATTCGTGGAAAGTCAGATATGGTTGCTTATAGGATTGGGCCTGGATGTCACCTACACATCCGGCAGAGGTAATGGCTGCAAGTAAAGCCGTTTTCCACAAGAGAAACTTAAGTGGGGCTTGATGCATAGGTTCGAAAGGTACCCCCATGAGCCCTGTAAGAACTACATTGAGTTCCCATGCCGGAGCAGGAGCCTTCAACAGCGGGAAGGATCGGCACACTCCCTTGAGGAACTCCTTGACGAGTCTGTGGGACCACAGCAAGCATCTTCCTGGAGACATGGTGTAGTGGGAAATGGCCTCCAGGTGGACCTTAATGGATGCATGAGCCAGTCCAGCTCTTGCCAAGGACAGCGGCAGGATCTGTGGAGCCGTGACCCTCAGAGGGGTAATCATCTGTGTCCGGCACCAAGTAGCAAAACGCTTACACTTATGGCCGTAGCACTTTAGAGTAGACAACACCTTGGCCTTGGCGAAGACTTCCTTGCAGTCCACCAGCAGCTCATAACCTACAAACTCTAAGGCTGCAGGAGCCATGCCTTAAGGTTTAGTGATCCTGGGTCGTGATGAAGGATTGCGCCTCCTTTTCTGGTGAGCAGATCCGGAAGAACCAGCAGCTTGACTGGAGGCGACGCCGACAAGCTGAGCAGGTCCGGATACTATATCCGTCTTGGCCATGCCGGGGCGATGAGTATCATCTTGCATAAACGCTGTCTCAGTGTGTTGATGACACGTAGCAGAAGAGCAAACTGGGGAAAAGTGTACAGAAACAGGCCTTCCCACGGGAAGGAGAATGCATCCCTCAGGCTGCCCAGTTGATGAGATCTGCTGGCAAACTTCTGGCATTTGGAGTTTGCTGCCGTGGTGAAAAGATCAATCAGGGTCTGCCCCATTTGACGAACAGGCAGTCCACCTGATCTGACAAAGTTCCCACTCATGGCAGGAGCGCAGTTCCCTGCTGAGGAATCTGCGATGGTATTCTTGACAACTGCCAGGTGCAGAGGGGCAAGAAACAACGCCTGTCCGATGGCCCAGTACCACAGGTCGTGAGCTTCCTTTGAGAGTGCTGGAGACCGAGTGCTCCTTGCTTCCTGATGTAGAACTTGGTGGTGGTGTGATCTGTGAAGATCCTCACCACCTTGCCCTTCAGAGATGGTAGGAAAGACTTGAGGGCCCAGAACACAGGCCGTACCGCCAAGATGTTGAGGTGAGGATCCTACCATTCTGGAAGCCACAGACCTCTGGCGTGCAGATGTCCGGTGTGAGCCCCCCCCCAACCTGCCAGGGCGGAGTACGTGGTGACCGCCTCCTGGTATGGGGGGGTTTGAAATCCCATTCCCTCAGCGATGTGGGAGCACACCCCCCACCACCCTATGGCCCACCGGAACTCATCGTTGAGGGATCTTTTCCGCAAAACCTCTGTAAACCTGTATCCAATATGCATCCAAGAATTCCTGTAGGGGTCGCATCCGCAATCTGCAGAGACGGACAAGGTAGATGCAGGACGACATTATGCCCAGCAGCAACTTGATAGCCCATACCTCCTCTGAGGGCTATGCCAGACAAGAAACCTTGTTGAGTCTGGCACAGAGGAACAGTGCGTTCTGCGATGGCTTCAAGCAGGACTTTGGATAGTTCACAGAGAAATCCAGCCCCGTCAGTAGTGAGATGGTCTCCTTTGTTTGCTCATCAGCCAGCCAATCGTCCAAGTATGGGTATACTTGTATGCCTGGCAGACGCAGATGGGCCACCACCGGGGCAAGGCATTTTGGAAACACCCTTGGGGCTGATTTCAAGCTGAATGGCAGGGCCTTGAACTGGTAGTGCTAGCCTTGCACCACAAACAATAGGAACCTTCAATGCTTCTTGTGAACGGGGATGTGGAAATAGGCATCCTACAGGTCCAATAACGTCAAGATATCCCCTTCCTCCAGTTGGCCGAGCACGTGCTGCAACATGACCATCCTGAATTTTTGGGATTTTAAGTATTTGTTCAGACAGCGTTGGTCCAGGATGGGTCTCCAGCCCCCTGTCCTCTTTCTGGCCAGAAAGTATCTGGAATATACTCTGGAGCCCCTGAGCCATTGGGGAACAGGCTCTATCACCCCTTTTTGTAACATGGCTCGTACCTCTTCCAGGAGCTGAGGTATGTGCTTCTCCTGCCGGGGAACTGGAGGAATACGAGGACACCTGCATTGGAACTCCAAGGTGTGCCCCTGGGCGAGAGCATCCAGCACCCATCTGTCGGTGGTCATCTTCCTCCACTCCCTGATGAACATCGTCAGCTGGCCTCCCACTGGGGTGCACAAGTGGAGGCCCAACGTCTTGGCCGTTTCAGGCTTGCTTGGGTGCCGGCATACTGCCCTGCAGGCAACAAGGTCCTCTGCTAACGTAGGCATGGGAATGGCCTCTGTAGGCTTCTTTCGTGGAGGAGCAGGAAGGCTGTCTGTAAAACGTGGAGAAAGTGTTTGATAACCTACTTGTTTTGCCCTGGAGGAGCAAAAAGAAGATGAGCAGTGCTGCTGAAGAGTGCCACATGGTGTTTTTCTATGTTTGAATAATATGTTAACTATTTCAATGTGTCAAGTGATTTGAATTGAATGTTTTCATCTCACTCACTTGTTTTAAATGGATATTGTGTTTTTCTCTTTCTCTGTTCACAGCTGTATATGAGATAATGGTTTTGTGGACGTGCACATTGAGTTAGGGCTCTCCTCACACAATCACTCATTCTATGATCTTCTATTTTGTATTAAATATAACGGTGTTGTCCAGGTCAGATCATAGAACCAAGATACGCCTGGTATCCCCTATCACTTCTGTTTTTTGCTGCCAAGGGAACGTGCCATCTCCATATCTGTTTTGATGGCCTGGAGGGACTCATTAACCGCCTTCCCAAACAGAATCTCACAGTCGAAGGGCATGTCCAGCACCTTCGCCTGGACCTCCTAGTGGAAGTTAGTTGCCTTCATCCATCACTGCCGACGAAGGCATACACCGTTCCCCATTTGCCGGAAACCTGTGTCGGCGATGTCCACTGCTACTGTGATGGCATGGTCTGATGCCACTTCCCCTTCCTGAAAGAGAGCAAGGACTTCCATCTTTTTATCATCAGGAAGGAACTCCAGGATCGGTCCTAGATTGTACCTCAATTCCCTGTTCTACCTGGCCAGGATAGCCTAGGCATTAGCCACTTTAATAGCAGATGATGCTGTGTAGTTCCCTTTCTTCCCCATGGCATCCATCCTTTTCCCCTTGCTGTCCGGAAGGTACTGGCGATGATGAGGCCGTATTCATGCCATACCCATCCCAGTACCCGTCTCTGGGTCCGCTGGGGGAGTTGGGGCTTGACGTGGTGGAGGAGGTTGATACAGGGGTTTGGGGGGGGTCAGATGACGCTTCCTCTTTTTAGGTGGCGGCTGATCAGAAGCCTGTGGTACACATGGGGCAACCTCACCTGGATCTCTGACACCAAGGTGTGGAGAGTCGATAGAATATCCAAGGAAATGTCCCTCAGCTGAGAAGGTAAGGAAGGAAAAGTAGGCCCTGCGCCGTCGTCTTCGCCATCGTCCTCATGGACCGTATGCACAGACTATTGATCGTCATTGTCTGTGGACGAGACATCCATAGGTTGAACGGTGACCTGGGAGGATGTTTCGGGGCCTCCTGCCCCCATTTTCTCTTTCCTGAGGTGTCTGAACCGGGACATGGGCCAGTACCTTTACCCCCTCTGGAGTGCCTGCAGCCTTTGTCAAAGCCTCTGTGTAGTGTTACATTGTGGGGGCAGGGACACTTTCTGTGCTGCGGAAGCCACCCTCATAGGATCAGTGCCTGTGGCTGCCGTAGTAGTAGTAGACGTCGACAAAGTCGGCGACAAGGACTTTGTATTTGCCGGTTGAGCCTGTTTGGGCTGCGCAGCCTTCTTCTCCTCTACTGTCCTTGGCGTATCCGATTTCTCCAATAGCTTAGCCGGGGTGGATGACTTTGGGCCTCATTCTGAGGTGGGTGGTAAGGGATACGGGGCACGGATAAGGAGAACGGTGCCGGTACTCCCTTACTGCCCAATTCCGAGGTCCCTTAGCGGGAACCGGAAGGGACGTGTGGTCGGACCACACGTCCTTTACGGGTCCCGTTAGAGGACCAGGGTGCTAATTATGGGCCTGCTATTAGCAGGCCCGTAGTTAGCGCCTTCCCCATTCCCATTGAGCCCTATGGGGGCTCAAATGGGAATGGGAATAGCATTTGGAATGGGGACTTACCCGGTCCGCCAAGGGCGGAATGTCCCGGTAAGTCCCCACTCCACCAGACCGGACCTGGACACGATTTTGGAGGTAGCCATGGCGCGAATAGCGCCATGGCTACCTCCAAAGTCGTTATAAGGCCCTTCCTCTTGGAAGAGAAGCACAATGGTAAGCTGGCAATGGAGGCGGAAGGAGATGCTGATCGCGCCCTATCCAACTTGGGACCCGCATCAGCACGAAGCAGGTGGACTCGGACTTGCGGATCTTGGCCTTATCTTAGATCCCCACGGATGGTCCTGGATGAGGCATGACCCTGCTCGGAGCACGGGACAGAGGCCTTGCTCGAGTTAAGTCATGCTGCCAGCCTACTGTGCCTGTCTTTTGTTGTTCGCTTAGAAAAACCGAGGTATATTTCGCACTCTACCTCCTTATGGTCTGGGTGTAGGCAGTAGAAGCATTGTAGGTGCTTGTCTCCCACAAACACATTCCGTAGCCCGCATTTGGTGCAGGGTCTGAAGAGGGACCTTCTCTCCTTCTTCTCCGTCATGGTCGGAGGGTGCGAAGTAGCCCAAGATAGCCTTCTAGAAACTTTGATGAATCTTCACCATTGATGGGCACGGAGCTTCACCGACAATGGGTCCCTGTTGCCGGCAGATGAGGAAGAGCACACAGGCTCTTTAGAACGAAAAATTGAACTTTTGAAAAACTCGAAAAAACATGCAAATAGCTAAGAGAGCAACTTGAGGACTTTCAACACTGAAGCGTGCAGTAAAGATCTGAAGATGGCTGCCAGAAGCAGGGCTTACGGAGAGGACTGCTATTGGATGGGGGCAGTATGACCCAGAGGACAGTGATTGGTTTAGAAGAGAAATACAGTTTGACAACGGGGAATATTCATGAGCATGTGAATCGATGCCAGACCCCATGCTGGAGAAGTAACACACCTTTCCTTCCACACACCCACAGAGGACTCACACATACACACCCACACCGAAAGAAGCAAGACACAACATGCAGAGTTTTCCAGCTCAGTTTCCATGTCAAAAAATACCCACCAGTTTATGTTATTTAGGTTTAAACGCCAGGAAACATGGGGAGCAATGGGTGCTCATTCAAATGCATAGACAGCTGCATAACTGCAGATGGTACCATCTTGAGTTGGAGACATTGAAGCATTTATTTATTTATTGTGAACAACTGATTGCGACGCATATTTTCATCGTTTTGTAACTCATGCTGCTTTTCTTAAAACTCAAGATTTTTAGAATCAGAATGAATGGAACAAAAATGGCTTTAATTTTAGCTGGCTTAATATTTTGTGATACATATTTTAGATACAAAAATAGAATATTGATGGAAATTGCAATTATTAAGTATCATGATTGTTTCTTTTTGTACATTATATGATTTGTATTTTACAAAATGTTTATTGTAAACTATAAAGCAAATATATAAATAAACATTAGAAACAGTAAAGTAAAAATTGTAAGCAATCAAAATGGCTGCAGGACTGAAAGCTCTCAAGCACCCCAGGCAATCTGGAAAGTATCCTGACGAATCCGGGCCTGCCATGGCCATAACTTGTGCTTCATCGGCTGTCTAACGTTTGTGCAACTTTCAAGATCCTGCGTTTGGCCTCGACTGAGATGGCGATAAAGGGGCAGTGAGGACCTGGACGACAGCACCCTGAGCAGGGCCTGAGTCGGCCAAGTGGAAGACCAGACCAGACCAGACCAGAGACACTCCGACCGTCGTTGCAGGATGTGCAGCTCTGCTAATTGGTCAAGCTGAGGGCCGTATGTGGATCACTGTGGCGCCACTAGCTGTGGGAGAGGAGACAGCTGCGTTTGCCGAGAACACCGCCTGAGGTGTCACAGCCCAGAGGAGACCTCAGGTTGCTGCGAGGTGGGGGGCCTCGGATTGCTCCTGTGGTGTCAGGCAGAGTGTGCCTGCCACCGTAACACCGGAGAACGAGGAGGCACCCGCAGAGAAGTACCCTGCGGCCTGCGAGTGCCTAATGTGTGAATAGCTCCAGGGAGCAGACCCGAACGGAGCACTGTGTTGCGCCTTGGTAGGCATTGTGGGGGCACCCGTGAGGACTACTGCCCCTCAGTGAGGCAAGGTGAGACACTGTGGGAGGCTGTGGCCTGGCGGCGGGGGCCCAGAGTACACCGTGCATGCTGTGGCAACAGTCAGGTCTGGCGATTATAGATGCCGGAGCGGAGCATGCCATGCTAAACTGATGCTTTAGATATCGGAGAACCGGCCCTGGAGCAGCACCAGAGGACACCCGAGTCCTGCGGAAGCTGTGTCCTTCTATCCTGCAGGTCCACAAGGCTTGGATGGTTAATCTGGGCCACTGGTGCTTGGTAGTGAGCAAGTGCAACAAAGACCAACCAGGTTTGGAACGAATGGTGAGAGGTGGAGAGCTGAGGACACCAATACATTAGGAGCATATGGAATGGTGACCATTAAACCTGCGGGAGTGACACTGCATCTGCTGCGCCTGCTGTGCTGCATTGAGTTGTGGCGGGGGCCCTGCTGACACCCCTGTATAAGGGGATTTGCTGGATTATGCGGTGTGGTATACATAAGCGCCCCATGATTGTGTGACAAGGCCCCTGCTGCGATCCCTATACTGGGGAGCTCACTGGATTTGTGGAGCGGCGCACATAGCCATAGCAACGATTGGATAGCGGGTCCCCTAGTGTGGCCCCTGCACTGGATCCACAAGGTGCAGGCATTCTACGTGGGTGGCATGCCCAGTGGGGACATGCGTGGTCTTGCTGCGATGACGGGATATCCCGCTGTTCAGCGGTTTGTGCTGGGTCGCCTCCCTTAACCACCTAATACCGGATTTCTGTGCAGGGGCTGATTGTGACATCATCCCACCTGGATAAGCACACCTTGGAGTGCTCTGCTTGATTGGTCTTTGGGATATTGGCTGAGGTTGTCTGGGCCTGCATGGGTCCCTACTGTTCGTCAACACACCGTGGTGAAGCAACTCGTGACTGGTGTGTTTTTGCAATTACTTGCAGACTCTGCTTGAAAGGGTTGATATATGTGACAACATGCAACAGGCCTTTCTGCCTTGGAGGGAGTGCGGGTCCTAGGGGGGCGCAAACGAGTTGGCGGAGGTGGAGTAGAGGTGAATATGGCTGGTGTTGCTCAGCCTTGCATAGTTTGGCCAGCTTATACAGTTAGCGAGAAGTAAAAGCATAGTGTGAAATAGGTGTCGGAAGAGTGGTGTCATCTCAAAATCGCAGAAAACCAGTAAACAACAGTCGATGCTGCAGTTTGAGACATCAACCCCGGCCAAACACCAGATACCTATGGAAGGCTCTCCTGGGGGCACCTCTCAGTCTTCCTGCTTGAAATGAAATTATATTTTATTTATATCGCGCTCATACACAAGTGTTTCACAAGCTTGGTCAGCTACAGGAAGGCATACAATCATTGGAAGGAAAGATGGACACCCTGACATGCAAAGTAGACCACATGCAGGTGAGCCCTTGACAACCATGGGGAGAGGCTAGATGAGGTTGAGGGGCTTTACAGGCATAGATTACAAGGCTAAAGTCCTTTCTGACCATGCCCCGCTGATAGTTACATGGCAGACTTATACAGAGACACCTGATACCAACTTGGCGGCTAAGAGTGGAGGCCCTCCTGGAAGAAGATTTTAATAGCTACCTGGGGGACAAGATTGCAGAGTACTTCAATACTAACACAGACATGGTTACTAGAGCGTGCACCTTGTTGGATGCTTTCAAGATAGTTATAAGGGGGGGCGGCAATTGGAAAAATGGGAGGCCTCAGAAAGGATATACTCCAGACTTTAATGGAGATCGAAGACACTATTGTGCGGGAGCGGAGCGCAGAGGAGAGGCTAAGCGGAGGGTCTGCGAGGTTGCTGGAATTGCACCAAAAATGCATTGGGGAATGGCAAAGGCTGGGTAAATTGGATTTTACAAAATATACTCAGAGGCTACACGCAGAGGGAGATAGGTCAGGAAGGTCGCTGGCATGGTTATGTAAACAGGAAGAACCAAGAGACATGATTAGCGCCATCGCAGATGAGAACTGGGCCATTGTTGGGACCCAGAACAAAATTAATGAGGTATTCTCGAGGTTTTACAAATCCCCATACTCAGAAGACACAATGATGGATGATGGGGAGATTGGTGATGCCCTAGCTCAGATGGAACTACCCAGGCTAGAAGGAGAGCAGGTGGATATGCTGGACGCCCCGCTGACATTATATAAAATCCGTGCGGTAACAGCAATACTCCCGACGGCCAAGACCCCAGGACCAGATGGTCTTCCTGGGGAATTCTACAAAGCATACGCGGACGTACTAGCGCCCAGGCTCCTGAGAGTTTTTGCAGAAGCATATGAACTTGGGGAATTACCTATTAGCTTAAGGGAATCCACCATAATGCCTATTCTTGAACCTGGGAAACTTCCACTGAGTTGTGGTTTGTACAGACCCCTCTCTATGGTGTACCAAGATTGAAAGATCCTGACAGCGGTACTGGCAACCAGCCTTAAGATGGTTGTGGGAAGCTTGTTCCACGCCGACCAAACGGGGTATGTCCGGGGCATAGTACCTTGTGGAACTTGAGTCTGCATCACGCGATAGATATCACTAACCATTTGGAGGAGGACTGCATGGTGGTCTCTTTGGATTCTGTTAAGGCATTCAACTAGGTTCAATGGGACTGGCTGTTGGCGTCACTTGAACGTTTTGGGATTGGGACAGTGTTCTTATGGTGGGTGAAGTTGATTTACACTGCACCCAAAAGCAAGGGTGAAAACCGGTAAACAGATTTCCAAGTTGTGGGAGGTACAGCACCAAGCACGGCTGCCCACACCGCCAATGCTGGTCATTCTTGCATTAGAGCCAATGGCTGCCTTCCTTATGATATGATGAGTCATTTATAACACGCCTGTACACAAGTGTTTCTAGGCACGACAAGACAAGGTAGGGAAGACAGAGGGAGGACAAAACAAATGATCTTACTAAGACTTGTGTCATTCAGATTGTGCAGGTGCAGGGGGAAGGGAAAGGAGAAGTGCCAGGGGGAGGGAAAGGGAGAGTGCAATAATCATAGATCAATTACAGAGGGTGCTAGAGAGCCGTCCAAGATGGCGGCTTCCCTGTGAGCTCCGTGTAGCTCCCCAAAGATCCTGAAAATAGCATTCTTCCGTGGTGACTAGTCAAGCTGCTGTGAACACCCAGCGAGAGCTAAGGCATTTTTGTGCACAACTCTGGAACTATTTCACCCATCGCATGAGGTTTCGCTTACGAGCGATGGCCGGAGAAAGGTCCCACCCCCCCTTCCGCCATCTTGGTGGCGGCGCGGCCTCGGCAGAGCTGTTGCGGGGCAGTAGTACGGGAGGTAGCAGTGCCCCGCTGTAACATCAGAAGGCGCCGGAGCAACAGGGGCGTTGGATGGAGCGGAGAAGCCGCACGGCAGTGTACAGCGGCAGCCCCCCCCCCCCCGAGCGCCGGCTGCACTACGCCAGAGCTCCTGAGAAGCGGGGAGGAACCGATCGCTGAAAATCCGGAGTGGGCCCAGAGGACCGGCGCGAACAAGTCAGAACGCCGGAGACGGCGACGAGGCTGCAGACCATACGCCAGCAGAAAGCCCGGTACGAGCGCATTGTGCCCCCCCTAACCACCAGCACCCGTGATAAGTTGGATTGGTCTCCCGGCTCTCCCGCGCGTCAACATAGCCTGCAGCCGCCGCAGTTCTGTGGGGCATAGTGGCCACATATATAAAACGAACATAGATCAGTCCTGCACTACCATCAACTGTGAAGGAGACCAACTGCGATCCATTGACTGGGTGGTACGGAGCATGCACCGGGAGCCTCGCGAGTGAAAAGGTTTCTACAGGCCCGGACAGATAAAAGCGACACTCCACGGTGGGGCAACTAGTCAACTAAAAAGTACTCACAGCAGAAACACCCCACCTCCAAGGGATCCCCGGCAAGCCTGCCACAAACACACCCAGCAGATTCTTGGCTGGCTCTCCAGAGTCCGCCCTGTGTCGCATTCTCGGTGCTTCATCGCTCACTTTCATCGAGATCATGGGGAAAACGGACAGATCGCAAAGAAAATTGAACTTTGAGGGCTGCTCCTCCGTCAAAGCGTCCTCCTCCAACAGTAGATCACAATCACCCAACCCAAGTCCACCCAACGAAGAAGAGGAGACGCAAGACTTCGACATCAGAGAAATTCTGTTAGACCTCAAGGCAGGGATAGGGAGCCTGGGGAGCAAACTAGACTCGCTTTCCTCCAAAGTAGACCAGCTCCAAAATCGGTTGGATGAACATGCTGATAGGCTCGACACTGTCGAACAGAGGGTCTTTGACCTTGATGATGGGACATTGGCTTTAACCTCCAGGGTATCCCTACTGGAGGCGCAAATGAAGGCCATGAGCGCCAAAAACGAGGATTTGGAGGGCCGTTCACAGCGTAATAACATAAGGATTGTCGGAATCGGAGAGCACCAATCCACCCTAAAAATGGAGGAATACGTGGAGAAAATGTGCACGGACCTGTTTGGCTCAGAGATCCTTTCTAAGTGCTTTGTTGTCGAAAAAGCCCATAGGGTTCCTAATGCGAAACCCATTCCCGGAGTAAACCCCCAACCCATCATTGCGAAGCTACTCAATTATAAGGACCGAGACGCCATTCTCAGAGCAGCCAGAGTCAAAGGAGAGCTCCAATACGAAGGTGATAAGATTCCGTTTTTCCCAGATTTCTCCCAAGCCGTCCAGGCGCAAAGACGTACTTTCACAGCCGTGAAACGAAGATTACAAGAAAACCAGATCCAATATTGCATGCTTTTCCCCGCGAAACTTCGCCTCCAGCACGAAGGCAAAACACAGTTCTTCAACACTCCAGAAGAGATCAGTGATTATCTAGACCGCGCCGGCTGCCGGCCCGCCCCAAACAACCGTAACCCCCAGAGGGGAAATAGACCGAGGAGGGATCCACCATAAAAATCCACCTTGTAATTGTCGCAAAATGTAAGACGCCTCACCAACACTCATATAGCAGCTTTATCACCACGGACAGAAATTTGTAACGAAAGTTGGGAGCCAGCCCCCTCTTGGAGGGCCACCGGCGCCCCTAGCACTGCTATGTTGCCTGTTTTGTTTGTAAGGGACTGTTCTTTGTGGGCCAGTTGGGGGTTGCCCACACAAGGGTGGGATTCCAGTTCAGCCGAGCCACTACCTACCCCTCACCCTTATTCCACAACAATCACCTGGTTCCTCGTCACTCCAACACAAGTCTGGCTCTCCGGCCACCTCCAGATTACAAGAATCCAGTCAATTCCTCTAGTCCTGATGGATTGGAACTTAATTAACCTCCCAGATAGCAGGATTAACACTTAAAATCGCCACCTAGAATATCTGAGGGGGTAATCATCCAGCGAAGACTAGGAGAATCCTCCATTATCTCCGATGTCACAAGATCAACATTGCTATCTTACAAGAAACTCATCTCCTGCCTTCATCAGAACAACTTTGGGCTAAATCATGGGGCTGTCACAGGTATTTCTCATCATATTGGTCGTACGCTAGAGGTGTTGCAATTTTAATAGACAGGAAATCGAACTTTAGTCTTATTAACTCAGTAAAGGACTCAGAGGGAAGAGCCCTACTGGTGAGAGGGTTGATCTCAGGGAAAGAGGTAGCAATAGTAAACTCATACGCACCAAATACCGATGGACCCAATAACTTTAACTGGGTCATGACTCAGCTGGGGAAGATCAGCGCAGCAAGCATATTTTGGGGAGTGGACCTTAACACGCCAATTGACCCCATTCTCAACAAGTCCCATAATACAACAGGACATCCCTCCAAAGCCAGCGCCCAAGTTCATGAGATTTGCCACACGTTTGAGTTGTCCGACACATGGAGGTGCCACAATCGAGACGCAAGAGAGTGCACCTTTCATTCTGCCTTTCACAATACTAGTTCCCGAATCGATTACATTCTGGCATCCACTCACTGCCCTTTTAACTGGGGGGAAAGTCAAATATTACCTCGTTCCTTCTCTGATCATTCAATGGTCACACTGGAAGCCACCCTTTCAGGCACCACAAACCCTGGGCTTCGATGGAGATTCAAGCCCAGAGCACTCAACGACAACGGGCTATAACAGTCCTTCTCGACGCCGAGAAGGCGTTTGATTCTGTTGAATGGCCATTTATGTTCGCAACACTTACACAAATAGGCCTAGGTAAATTCTTCATCAAATTAGTGTCCTTGCTATATAGTGCCACCCGCTCATACATTACTCTCGGAAACTCCAGGTCCTCAGGCATAACACTGGAACGCGGAACAAGACAGGGTTGCCCGCTCTCTGCCCTGATTTTTGCCCTCCTTATGGAACCCCTGGCATCGAGGCTTCATGCCAACCATCTGACACGAGGTCTTAAACTGGGTCCCCATAGATTAATTGTCTCCCTCTAGGCTGACGATGTCATGTTATTTGTCAGTGACCCCAATCATAACCCGGTAATGCGAGAAGTCATAACATTTGGGCGAATGTCAGGTCTCAAAACCAACCATTCAAAATCCGTAATCTTTCCCCTGACCCCGACCACAACTGAATTCGCAGACGATTACGGTCTTAAATGGGAAACCTCAAAAGTTCGCTATCTGGGTATTTATATGTCACGTAATCATCATGAGATATATAGAGATAACTATGTCTGTGCACTAAATTCCTTGCAGGAACGAATTCATAGGTGGAAAACTATGCCTCTAACGATATGGGGAAGAACCTCCTTAACGAAAATGGTCGTCTTACCCAAACTTCTCTATTTGTTCACGAACATTCCGCTAACTGTCCCCAAATCCTTCTTCCAAAAAGTCAGGAGTCTAATCCTAGAATTGTTGTGGGTTGGGAACACCTTAACGTTGCCAGTGCTGAATGTGGGACTTGCGCTCCCCGATATCGAAAAGTACTATTGGGCAGCCCAGGCCCAATTTCTCAGTCACTGGTATACGGTCCACTTTGTTGGGCCCCACGTGCAGATGGAACGTGCCTTAGCCTCCCCCAACCTCCTGAGCGCCGTCATTATCAGCCATATTTCGGTCCCATACAACACGCTAAACACGGTCCCACCCACCTACGCAATTTGGAAAAAAATAGCTCATAAATACGGAGTGACAATAAGATTTTCCCCATTATTACCCATTAGATCCGTTCCTGGAATTCCCATTACTAATGAGAAAGTGTTCCTTATATGGACAGACAAGGTTAACATTCACTCCTTTGGCGACCTCTTCCGCGGGGGCACCTTTCTGACTCCACAAATGGCCAAAGATAGAGGCGGTAACTCCTCGTTAGATGTGTTCATCTACTTTAGACTACGTCACACCCTTCAAAAGCTGTTTCTGTCCTTTCCCAATCAACCCCCCACATGGGATTTATTACACAATACGATTCAAGCGCAGGGTGAGGGAAGATTATTTTCGTTATTATATAAATCCCTCATAGTAGGCAGTGTGACACCCAAACCCAAGGCGCAGCAAAAATGGGAATCGGCCATTCAGGAATCGATATCTGATGAAGACTGGTCCAATATCCTCCGCCAAACGCAAAATGTTGCAATAAACACTTGGCATAAATTAATTCACTTTAACTTCGTACATCAGACGTACTACACCCCAGTTAAGAGGAACAAACACCACCCTGAATTGTCAGCCCGATGTGACAGATGTGTGGCAGCTTACGCCGACTTCCTCCACCTAGCTTGGAACTGTCTGGGAATTCACAATTTTTGGTCCTCTGTTCTACAAATAACCGAAGACATAGGCGAACAAGTGACCCCAACACCCCTTGGAGCCCTGCTCAGTCTTACGAAATACTTGCAGCCAGCGTCTCGAAAACTTGCAGCCCTGCTCCTGGCTCGCAGGAGAATCGCGATGTCGTGGGGTCGTCGGGTCGTGGCCCGCCCCCCAAGATTGAAGACTGGAAAAAAGACATTCTTTATTGTCAAAACACTGAATGCAAATTTATAAGACTCCTACCGCTGCATGCTCACCCCCCGGACATCTGGGTTCCATACATAGATTATCTGTTAAAAAATGCAGATCCCTCAGACTCTGATGCATCTGCGAGCTAGAGGATGTGCAGCGGAGCTTGGATCCGTAAGGAGGCAATGGATAATGGCAAACTGAAAATGAGGAAGGAACCCACGGAATCCTGCAAGGGTGAACTTGGGAGGGAGGGGGGTTGGCTCGGTGGTGTTGATTGAAGTTGGGGTCTTGTTTTTTCTTTCTAATTTTTCTCTGTTTTATTCTGGTTGCGCACCCTGGAGGTGCCCATGTATGGCGATCATATTGAAAAAACCAAAAATAAAGTTAAAAAAAAAAGCATAGATCAATTAAGTGCCGCTGGGGTGGCCAGTTCTAGTAAGTAAGTGCAATGAATTTCTAAATAGTGCTCAACACTGAAAAAAGTAAGTTGGAGAAAGGAATGAACATGAAAATTAAAGTAACCACTTCCCCCACTTGACTTGTAATTTGAAAATAAAGAATAATAACCGCAATGTTTTTATCAGAATTATTTGATAGTGGAATGTGTTAATCACTGTATTTATTTAAAAAATCTCCTTAGAGTGCAATATGCAGGAGCAGGAATTGTAATAGACAGAGTAGAACAATTAGTCTTACTGTATGCAGACGACATGCTGCTGTACGTGAGCCAACGTGAGATCAACCTACCATATCTACTATACATCATAGATCGGTTCACCATATTTTCTGGTATTAAGGTCAATCAGGAAAAATCTTGTTTGTTCCCGTTGGCGGGACTCAGAGGACTTGCTGAAGAATACCTGTCTAACTTGGACTTGCTGTGGACAATTGCTACTTTTCGCTATCTGGGTATTAACGTATGGCACGACCCCGCTTCCTCACACAAGAATAACACACAAAGAGCCCTGGATGGGGTGGCTAATTTAATGGGCTTCTGGAAGAAATTGCCCCTTGGAGAGCCAGGCAGGGCGGCGGCGTTAAAAATTGCAGTCCTTTCGCGTCTTTTGTACAATTTTGGTAATGTACCTTACAACATACCGGTTGGGTACTTCAAGCAGCTAAGCATGTTTGCCCGAGAATTTCTATGGGGAGGGGTGGAATAGAATTGACTTACGCACACTGCAGAGGGACTATGGGGATGGTGGAATCAGTGTGCACAACTTTGAGTTGTATTATCTGTCAGAGCAACTGCAATTTGTAGTGAATTGGCTGGGAGATGAGGTCTCGCAGGACACACTGCTACTACAACCAAGGCTGGGGCAATATTTTTTAAAGGAAGTGCTACCCAAAACTCGGAAAGGATCTGTGGCGCAGGGTTTGGAGGCTTCAAGGGACCCCTGACCCTTGCTCCTTGTGGATCCCCTTGGTTGGAGCTATTGGAGATTGGGCGAGTGTTCCGGAACAGTTCAGAAGGCACTGAAAAAGTAGAAGAATAGCTACAGTGGGAGACCTGATATGGGGTGGCAAGATGATGGTCTTCCCGACCTTAGTTACTGAACATGGTATACACTGTACGGTACTTTGGGATGGTTGGAAGATTAAACAAGAGGTGGCCCGGTTCCCGGGAGGGGGGAGAGACAATTGCAATGCTAGATACTATGTATGATGTGTCATAGGAGGGCCATATGGTCTCCAAACTGTATGGCTTGCTCCTGAGTGGCCTTGACGTGGAGGAGCTGGGGATTCGCAATGGCTGGAGACTGGCCTGGGAAGAACCTTTACAAATGCAGAATGGGGTAGGGTGCTGCAATACACAGACAGAGTCTCCAGAAATTCTAGATTCAAGCTTACCCAATTGTACATCACTCTCAGGGATTATCCGAGCCCACACAGGCTGTCGTACATAAATAAGGGGGAGGGTTAGGCCTGTCCGAGATGTGCCCAGAAAGGGGCGGATAGGATGCACATGCTCTGGACATGCCCAGTGATTGGAAGTTCCTGGGAGGGGGTGGCCGAGAGAGCGGCAAGGGGAGGATCCAAATGCACTCATGGTACCAGAATTTTGCTTGTTGGGACTGTTCCTGAGAGTTGGGAAGCATGCCACGCATCTTTCTTAAATGAAAGAATAATTTGCATATTAGCAAAACACAGAATTACAATGGCATGGAAATCACCTGAGGGTCCTAGGATAGAGGCCTGATGGGCAGACTTGAAGGGCTGGCCATTAGCTGAGACCGCAGTGTGGCATAGGGCGGAACAGAGAGGGATGCATGAGAGGAGCATAGGAGTTTAAACTTGGAATGCACTAATACAGACAATGTTCACGTTTTACGATGATGGGCCCAACTGAATAAATATTGAAGGAAGTGACCTGAGGGAAGTTCCTGCAGGTAAAGTGGTCTGCATTGTCATAGCCCAGAGATGGGAGGGAACTGCGCAGGTTTAAGCAACCCATAAAGTAGGGGACCCAAGAGGACACAGGATAATGCTGGAAAAATGTACCCCTGTCCAGGTTGTGTATGTTTGTGTATTTGTTTGGTTGTTAATAACCAGTTGTTTTTTAAAATGAGGTCGAGGGGCGAGTGTCAACGGTCGAAGATGAATCATCTTCGGCTATGAGAGAACTAGTCCTAGTTCGGAGGGCTCTTAAGGAATTGGCGGATAAGACCTTGAATCACACTCGTGACTGAATAACCTGAGAATAGTCGGAGTACCTGAGGCAGCTGATCAACGCAATATGAAGCCCATGGTGAAAGGTTTTTTGCGAGGGACTCTTAGGAGCGAGGACTTCTCTACAGTCTTTATCGTTGAGAGCTCACCAGATCCCCAGCGGGAGGAAGCCAATACCTGGGGCACCATCCAGGCCCATAATAGCCCGGATGTTGAACTATCGGGATAGAGACCTGGCCCTGTGGAAGGCCAGAGAAAAAGGCTCATTGTCATATCAAGGTGCTTCAATTCATTTTCCCCCTGAATTCTCAGATTAAGAGCAAGCATCCAGCTGGTGCGGGATGGGGAAGCAGGTGGTGGTTCATTAGGGGTTCTGACTGGCAGGGTGTGGTTGTCAGCAGGAGCGGGGTGGGCTCAGAGGGCATGGGCTGTTTGTTGGAGGGGTCAGTGGTTCAGGGAGTCACCCCTGGATGGTCCTGGGGCATTCTCTTCCATGTTTCTATGGTGAAACAGAGAGTGGCGGGTGCCCGACTCAGGGAAGATGGTGGTAGGCAGTGGGGTGAGGCTACTCCATTGAAGTGGGTGGGAAATCTGTGGGCTGTACAAGATGGACCTTTTGGGCTATGTCTAGAGGGTTGCAATGTATGAGCTGGAATATTAGGGGGTTGAACTGCCTGTCTAAGGCACGTAAAGTTATTGTACATGCAGCATTATCATGTTGATGTGGCATTTTTACAACAGACACATTTTACCTTGGGGCTGGGTAATCGCGATTTGCGCAAAGATGGGGATTTCATCGCTATTTCTCTTTTATTCGTCCTACTCTGGGGGCGGTCTCTGTTTTGAGCCATGTCTCAGTTTGTTTTAGTCTGACAAAGGTGGTCAAAGATCAAGAGGAAAGGGTGCGTTTAATTATGGGAGTCATACATGGACAGGCTGTCACATTGCTTATTTACTGCGTCCGAATCAGGACGATGTGAGCACATTGGAATAGATTACTGATCAGCTGGATCAGCAAGCTTCCGGGGTGCCAGTGTGGGCCAGGGATTTCAATGCAGTGCTGGAACCTGAGATAGATTGGCCGGGGGGGGGGGCTCAGAGGTCTCCCCTAAAATAGACTGCCAAGTTGCTGGACCTGTGCTGGGAGTCGGAATTGAGTTACATTTGGGGGTCTAGAAACGGAAATCAGAGAAGCTATACTTACTGCTCCATGGTTCCCAAATCAGCCTCTCGGTTGGATTATTTTTTTATATCTGATCGGATGACTGGATGGGTAGAGATTAGTATTTTGGCACAGACTCTGTCGGATCACGAGCCGGGGATGCCACTTTTTTGTGGATAATCTAGGTTTGGTTAGCTCATTCTCAGTGCTAGGGGAAACCTTCAAATGCGTGATCAGGGTGGTGGTGGAATACATCTCGCGAGAATTCGGACTGCTGAGATTGATAAGAAGGGAGCCGATGACTAGTGAGGCAACCAATCAGCGCTTGCAAGCTGAGCCGGGCTTTCAGAGGGATGTGGCAAAGCACAAGACAGAGAGAAATTGGAGAAGTTCAGAGCAGCGGCTCAGCAAGAGGTGATGTTCCTCTAGGGGAAAACAGCAGTTAGGCAATACGGGAAGGTCAACGACCAGGCCAACTGCTTACAAGGATGAATATAAAGCGTGGGATCGTATATCAGTCTGCGCGCGAATGACCACTCTCAAAATTGTTTGGTTATTAATTCTAATATTGTTGGTACATATAAGAGAAAAGACTGTTGGCTGCGGACAGAAACCTCCCCACAAAGCCTCCCACATAGTTCTGTAACTAGTAAACAGTCAAAAAGAAACTGGGGGGGGTATTAGAGATCCGCTCTCAAACCAAAAACCTATAAAGTCCAAATAACGGCTTTTGAATGCCGTGAAATTATTCCAAAAGAGTTCCAGTATTCAAAAGTTCTTTAATATGGTGAACAGCCGACATGTGTTTCAAACACTGGTCGTTCTCAAGGCTGTATTGTATAGTTGACCATATATATTAGTTCCAAAATAACATGATCAAATGGTAGAAATGATATTACATTTGGTTTTTCAAACATAAATACCATAAAAGAATACTATCCAAAATATGTTGCATGTGCATTAACAGAAATTGGTTGGCCAAAAAATTAAGAGATAAAAATCATACCATATAGTATCACAGCACCGGATCAGGATGAACAGGTAAGTTGAGGGTAGTGGTAGAGAAATAAGAAAAAGGGGAAAAAAGGACCAAATAAGAAATAGTTCTACACCTTTATCAGAAATTGGCATCTCAAAATTATACTTTTGATGCTAAAAATAATTAGAAACCAATGACACAAGTATGTTGCTACCTGTATGGTTCCATGTTTGTTTAGCCATTCCATTTAATATTAGATATAGTAATTAGTCATCTTTATTTAATGATCATTATACTCTACTTCTTAGTTAAATATATCTCGCTTTCACGACTGTAGTCCTGCTAATGATTAGGTATTTGAACTTAGCAAGTAAATTATTCCGTTTTGGCTACATAAAGCTTTGTGGATTGGACAATAAATACTAGTTGGTTTGGACTCAGCTTGTCAGCTTGGTCAAATTTCCTGCATATCAGTTAAGTCTTCCTATTAGACAGTGGTTACCTGCAAACAAAAAAACCCTAATGTTAAATTTCAATGCTCCGTTTTTATTAGGATTGGCCTAAAAAGATTCATAATAAATGGTAACTTACCAGAAACCAGTATATATTCGAAAAAGCACTCTGTTGGATAACGCTTCTTCCTTTATGCCAAAATGTACTGTGCGGCTCCCAATAGCCAAAAACGAAGCAGCTATAATACTGCTGAAACATTGAAACAAAAATTCATCAAATTGGAAAGGTTCTCTAAACGAGAAAATAATAAGAATTGGGAGCATGCGTCCCTAGCGAATTATCTTGAAAATTGTATCATTCCCAGTGGTTTACAGATCCTAATATTTCCTAATTTTGAGAATAATGAAGATGCTGATTTAGCGGAGGATTGGGAAAAAAACCTGAACCAAAGTTCTAAAATCATGCTAGAATTATTAATTACACATGCTGCGAGAGAAAACAAAAGTGTTATAGCACAAATTAAAGATTTAAAGGAAGAGATCAAAGGTATGCCAAATGCAGAAACTACTAAAGAGAAAAATTACGAAAAGATGCATGAAATCTTACGGGATTATCAAGATGAAATTAAAATGAGGAAATTTAGAACGTTTTTCACAGACGATAAAGATTACAGACAGGATCGGGTTTACACCTTTCAACCCAAGTATGATAATATTGCACCAAACCAAAGTTAGTTCAAGAAACACAACACCTGCAAGTTCGGATCCGGAATCACAGGAAGATACCATTGATACTAACTCAGCCAGTAATGATACCCACCCTACTGAGAATGGAAACCAAGAACCTGCCTTTAAAGTAGGTCAGAGTTTTTTTTAGACCAAATAAGCAGACACAGGAAAGGAAACGCAGGTTCAGCAAATCTCAAACATGTCAGATTCACAATACCACCCACGGCTCCTACAGCAATAACAAATGTCACACCAGGGGCAGGAGAGGGGGGGGGGAAGAGGAAGTGGAAGTTCTGACAAGGATCAGAGCCAACCAAGGATTCTAACCAGATCAACAACGAAGAAACGACAAGCCAAGTGATACAACCAGGCCTAGTTATGAACTTGTTAGATAGACAATTAACAAATGCAGAAGTTTCTGTGCTTAATAAAGGTTTTTCTTTCGCACCAAGTGTGGTCACTAATTATGTTACCTTCCAAATAGACGCACTTAAATTCATAAGGAAACTCAAATTGAAGAAATTCTTCTCTACGCTAGTGCAGACTTACAAGCCTAAGATCACATTAAACCCACTTAGCACATAATCTATTGCAGATGGGAATAACATAGAAACACTAAAAACACTCAACCAAGAAGTAACCACAGATATGGATACCATATGCAAAGATTTAGATGTTAGACTGAGACACTTGCCAATAAAAGAACTCAAGAACAGATCCAAATTCACACCGCAGTTGGGATCAGATAATGTCATAGAAACCTTTCACAAAGCAATCACAAAAGACATTCACAATTACCTGGACAGCAACCCAAACAATCTCAAGAAATGCAGATCGAATCTTACTACTAATGAATTAAAAGCTTTAGAAAATTTGGCTAAAGACAAATCTATCACAATTAAAGAGGCTGACAAAGGGGGTAACATTGTGGCTATGAATACTAAAGATTACATCACCATGGCCGAGATACATCTAAATACACCACAATATTATGTCCCCCTGAAATCGAATCCCACTAAGAAAATTGTGAAAGACTCACTTACTCTTGTTCAGATGTGGTATGATGAAGGGTATTTAAGTGAAGACGAAAAGGATTTTCTGACTAACACAGACCCCACAGTACCCACCATATATTTCTTACCTATGATACATAAACATTATGACATTTTACCATCAGTGAGACCAATAATGAGTGGCATAGGATGGGTTACTGAGGGTCTCTCTCCATATTTAGCTGAGGCACTTAAACCTTATGTTCTCAAGAGGCAATCATATATCAAAGATAGTACACATGTACTCAAATTTTCAAGACAATAAAATGGGAATCAGACGATTTGTTGGCCACACTAGATGTTTCGGCATTATACACAAGTATTGCCCATGACCTGGCGATTCAAACAATAGATTTTGTCTTTAATCATATTTACAGCATGTGCAGATGCTCAAGAGTTTTCTAAGATTCACATTGGACAATATTTCATTAATTTTTAATGATCAATATTATGTACAAGCCAAACGGGTGTTAGTGGGTGCCAAATGTGCTCCATCTTTGGCTAATATATTCGTGTCACAATATGAGGAAACCCACATCTTAAATAATGACTAATTTAAAACAAACCTTATTGCATGGAAGTGCTATATAAATGATATTTTGGTTGTGTGGAAGAATACTTTGACAACTTTTGATCAGTTGTTGAACATGCCAATACTAACCGTTTTGGTATTAATCTCACTGGTTCAGCAAGCAAGAGTGCTATTGATTTCTTGGATCTCCATATTTTTGTAGAAGGAGGCACAATACAGACCAGAACATATCGCAAGCCAACAGAGGTGAATTCCGTACTACATGCACAGAGTAGCCATCAGAGGGCCACAATCAGCAATATTCCAGCAGGGGAATTTAATCGAGCCAGGAGGAATTGCAGTAAGGATGTAGACTTCCAAACAGAAACTCAGATACTGGTTGAAAGGTTCACGAATAGGGGGCTATTCTCGGAAGGATGTCAACAAGGCAGCAAGCAAATGCAAAGGAAAAAAGCAATCAGAATTTTTGCAAGAGTGTTCCAAAAGCCAACTGGAAGATGATCATATATCAATTATAACACAATTCTCACAAGACTCTTCAACTTTGTATAATTTGATATCCAAACACTGGCATAGTCTAAGACTTGACAATGATCTGTTACCTTACTTGTCAGAGAAACCGAATTTCACATATACTAGAGCGGGTACCATTAAACAAAAATTGAGTCTGTCTTTTTTAAATTTAAAGGAAGGTAATGAGTCCAATTGGCTCAACACGAACATTGGCTTTTACAAATATGGCAATTGTAACCAATGCAAATTTGCTCACAATAATTGTAACATTTACACAGACACAACCGGGACAACGATTAGCATTAGGGATTTCATCAACTGTAAGACATGTTATGTGGTATATGCGATTATATGCGTCTGTGGTAAACTATATATTGGCAGTACGATTAGGCAATTAAGAATTAGAATTAGAGAGCATTTGGCGAGTTTGAAGAATGTGGAACCCAAATCGCCATTGGCCATACATTGGCAAGAGCAACATCAGATGAGCAACCAAGATGATATAAGATTTATAGGTTTAATGAAAGCTAAGATGGGTAAACGAGGTGGCAATCTTAGACTCACTTTGAGACAAATGGAAGCCAAACTTATATGTCTAATAAGAAGTACTCAGGTTGGTCTTAACTGTAACCATGAGATGCATGTCTTTGTTTAACATGGAACAAATATGAAAAAGATGATTTCATTCTTTTTATTGTTGTCCAGCCATTCCATCTGTATATAGATAATTTGTCTAGTGCTTACAGTTTCAGGACCCAAAACTCCAGGTAGTGTGTGGACTCTCAAAATAAATACGAAATCAATAGTGATCTTTAAAATATTTTTCATTATAATCACTATAGCATTGGACAGCTTTTTGGATATCTAAATATACAGATACCATCATTTGAAATTCCAAGCTTATACAGATGAGCCTCATCAACTTTGTTTGAACAAGAGATTCTTTTAAAGGGTCACAATTATACTAAATAGACTCTTGACACTCCACTTAGACATCTAGGACATATTGCTGAGCTCACCCAGTAAGCGCTAATGTATTTAATTTGTGACGATATGATGGAGAGACATATCTCTGGCCGTACTTACTGTGCTAGAAAGAAAATAGCTTTTCTGACTTCTTTTTCCATTTGAAATGCATTCAAAGATATCTAAAAAAATAAATAGTGGCACCAAAGATTTATCTGTTTTTGGGCCGGAGTTGCAACAATATCATTGGCAGGAGAAGCAAGATAGTTGTTGCATCATTTTTAAGTGGTCACATACTCCTGTTAATATGAAAATCATTAACACACACTTTTTTCAGCAAATAAGCCCCGGCAGGTTATATAACCGATACCGAGCAGTATAAAAAGAGTTTGTTGACACTAGACGTCATGCGCGTATTACGCGTCACAAGCAATGTGTTGACATTAGACGTCACGCGCAGTTACGCTTGACGTCACTACGTAAATACATGATGTTTTCCTGCGACTCTATAGCGGTATGGCATTGAGCCTCACCAAGACGCGGAGCGTACGGGATGGAAGCCTTTAATGTTCAGCTATGAAAGAAGGTAAATGATTTTGAGGGAAGGGACTTTGTACATTGCCTACTATTATTCACGTAATTTTAAATATCTTAAAGTCTAAAGGGAAAGGAATGTTATCCAACACGCTATAACGGTCAAAGGGTTTTACTTTGGAAGGAGGGGCCATGTGGAACATGCAAAACTAGGCACCTAGGCCATAAATGCCAATCAGATGGCACACTTTTGTAATGATTAGCTGACAATGATACCTCTGCAGAATTAAATGAATAAAACATATCATTGCATCTATAGGTGACAGAAGCCACTGAAAGCTGGGATTTTCGTTTTTGGCTATTGGGAGCCGCACAATACTTTTTGGCATAAAGAAAAAAGCGTTATCCAACAGAGTGCTTTTTCGAATATATACTGGTTTCTGGTAGGTTACCATTTATTATGAATCCTTTTAGGCCAATCCTAATAAAAACAGAGACATTGAAATTTAACATTAGGGTTTTTTTGTTTGTAGCTAACCACTGTCTAATTGGAAGACTTAACTGATATGCATGAAATTTCACCAAGCCGACAAGCTGAGTCCAAACCAACTAGTATTTTTTGTCCAATCCACAAAGCTTTATTTAAGCAAACGGAATAATTTACTTGGTAGATTCAAATATCCAATCATTAGCAGGACTACAGTTGTGAAAGCGAGATATATTTAACTAAGAAGTAGAGTATAATGATCATTAAATAAAGATTACTAATTACTATATCTAATATTAAATGGAATGGCTAAACAAACATGTAACCATACAGGTAGCAAGATACCTGCTTCTTTGGTTTCAAATTATTTTTAGCATCAAATGTATCATTTTGAGACAGCCAATATTTCTGATAAAGGTGTAGAACCATTTCTTATTTAGTCCTTTTTTCCCCTTTTTCTTATTTCTCTACCACTACCCTCAACTTACCTGTTCACCCTGATCCGGTGCTGTGATACTATATGGTATGATTTTTATCTCTTAATTTTTTGGCCAACCAATTTCTGTTAATGCACATGTAACATATTTTGGATACTATTCTTTTATGGTATTTACGTTTGAAAAACCAAATGTAATATCATTTCTACCATTTGATCATGTTAATTTGGAAACTAATATATATGGTCAACTATACAATACAGCCTTGAGAACGACCAGTGGTCGAAACACGTGTCGGCTATTCACCATATTAAAGAACTTTTGAATACTGGAACTCTTTTGGAATAATTTCACGGCATTCAAAGGCCGTTATTTGGACTTTATAGGTTTTTGGTTTGAGCGCGGATCACTAATAACCCCCCCAGTTTCTTTTTGACTGCTTACAAGGGTGTCTTGAGTTGACAATTCCAGATTGTATATCACATCTATCAAGGATGGGCAGGAAGCTCTGCATTATGGGCATAGGGAAAATGTTCAGGAATTTGAAACCTTTTATTCTCATCTTTATTCTATGTGCATTCAGGCATTGCAGGAAGAATTAAAAGTGTATTTGTACCGGGTGGCGCTCTATTGGTGTGCTGAGGAGTGAGAATGGTTGTGTAGATGCATTACGGAGCAAGAAATTCTTCAAGCTATAAAAGCACGGTCGTCCCGGAAGCCTACCAGCCCAGATGGCTTTGTTGTTGAGTTCTATACGTTTTTTGGTTTGCGGTTGGTTCCTCATCTGGTGGATGTGTATTGGGAGGCACTGCGGGACGGGAGATTGCAGCCCACTTAGAGGGAGGTGGTGACGACTATTTTATTGAAGCTTGGGAAGGCTGGAGATGAATGCTAATCTTATAGTCCTATTTCACTGATTACCTTGGATAATAAGATATTAGCAAAGCTGCTAGCTACGAGATTGGTGCCCCTTATGCAGAATTGTGTCAACGCTGATCAATCAGGCTGTATACTCGGACAATCTACATGGTCAGTGTTGTGCCCGTCTGATTCCATCGTGTCTGCACTATTGGATGCTGATAAGGCATTTGACTCAGTGGAATGGCCCTTCCTCTTTACGGTGCTGCAGCAGATGGGAACGGGGGGGAAGGGTTTATGTCAATGGTTTCACTGCTTTATACCTGGCCCACTGCTAAAATTAGAGTGAATGGTCAATTCACATCGAATTTGCCACTTGCGCGGGGCACCAGGCAGGGGTATCCTCTCTTTCCCTTGCTGTTTGCTCTTGCGATTGAGCCTTTGGCAGAATTATAGAGGGATGGTCTTATACACAGGGGGGGGGGGTGTAGTTATACAATCACAGGGTGGTGGTGTCCCTTTATGTAGATGACAAGGGGATTTTCGTCAAGAACCCACAAGTTAATGTGCCACTGATTGTGGTGGATCTATTGGAGTCTGGGGAGTTCTCTGCATTCAATATAAATACTATGAAATCAGTGCACTTTCCACTCATGGATGCTGCTGAACAGTTGGCTGATGCTTTTGCGCTTCAGTGGCAAATGGAGCACACCAGGTATTTGGGGATTGAGGTGGCTAGAGCGCCTGAGATTTCATATCGATGCAATTATGAAAAGGTGTTGGAACAGGCTCGGATGGTCTTGGGGAGGTGGCCAGGGCTTGCCCTCAATCTCTATGGGAGGATCTCATTGGTGAAAATGGTTTTACTTCCCCGGATCTTGTATGTATTTCTGAAAGTACAACTGGCAGTGCCCAAGTCTTATTTTAGAGAGGTACAATCGATAATAACACAGTTTATATGGGTGGGTAAATAAGCACCTATGGCTTGGCAGAAATTGGTTGCACCCTTTGAGAGAGGTGGTCTGGCTTTGCCTGATATGGAGGCATACTATACGAAGGCCCAGGTGGGGTTTTTGGTATATTGGTATGGAGATGGGGTAGATAGGAGACATGTTGAGATAGAGAGGGCTCTGGGGTGCCATCACTGTTGCATGCTATTATACTGACATCTCCCAGTAGGTAATCTAAGCCCAAAACTATGGTGAATTGACTTGCAGAGCATGGGTTGGTATCGAAGGGAAGAGGAGCAGTGGGGTACTGTATTCTCCCAAATTGCCCATTATTCATATCCCAGTCTGGATAGTTCGTGTTTCCAAGATCTGTTACAGGATGGACAGTTTCTCTCCATAGAGGGATGGAAAAGTAAGGGAAATGTTACCCCTCGGATATATTCGTATACTTCAACTGCAGGATATTCTGAAGGGGTTATGCCCGACGTTCCTGGAGAAGCTGGAGACATCCCCTATATTTGATGCAATGATAGGCTTGGGTGATAACAGTAGGATGGTGTCTAAACTCTATGGTAAAATATTGGAGATACGAGAGAAATGGGCGGCCTCGTCTCGGTTGAAATGGGAGGAAATGCTGGGGGTGGTGCTGTCTGAGGAGACATGGTGGTACTGATGTATGCAGACCAAGAAAATAGCTCGTAATTTAAACTAATACATTTTACATTAGTTTTACTATACTCTGACCCTTCATCGGTTCTTTCCCCAAACACTCCAGATGTGTGTGCTCGGTATAGTACTACACACACAGATTTCCTCCATGTGGCGTGGAGTTGTCCCCCGATATTCCACTTCTGGAAAGAGGTATTTGAAGCGCTGGGTGATAGTATTGGGCAGGGGGTGGATCCCACACCACTGGTTGAGTTATTGGGATATACTAAAAATATTTCGAGTGGAGTGAGGAGACTGACCGGGTTGTTGCGATTGTTGGCAAGTTGAAAGGTTGCAATGACGTGGGTGGCGATGCAATGTCCTACAAAGGCTCGATGGAAATGTGACATACTTTATTGTAATGAGATGGAAACATAATATGGGAAGGTTGTTCACTAAACCTAAATACATATGGGATCAATATAAACAGTATTGGTACCCAGTCATTTTTCCGAAAATAAAACAGAGTGGTATGTTTCACTGAGGTACAAAATACCAAATTACATAAAAATACTGACACTAAATAAATAAATAAATACATGGTAGTGGGGTAATGGGTCAAAATGGGTGGGGAGGGGGTTAAAAGGGTAGGAAAACAAGGGGATTGGGAGATCCCCCACATTTTAAAAGAATACAAATTCTGTATTTTTCAGTATTTTGTACTTCGGTGAAACCACTCTGAATTTTACTTCGGTAAAATGACATATAACCAACAGTATTTAATTGTGCAAGCTGGATTGGGGGAGCAGAGCCCGGGAGAGGATGCACCCTAAGACTGGAATGGAACAAGGGCGGACTGTTCGAAAGGGGGATGACAACCGCAGGTATATGGAGAGAAGGTGCCCACAAAATATGTTGGGGATTGCAGTAGATCTGCTGTTAATTTCTTTTGGAATATTGAAATTATTATGTATAATATGAATTACAGGAAGGACTAAGGTGGAGGGGATTCGTTGAATCACTGTTCTCTGTATTGTGTGTAGCTGAAAGCAATAAACACAGATTAAAATAAAATATGTAAGCAATCTTCAGTATTGGTAAGTAAAAGTATACATACAACCTTTTCAAAGTAATACTCTTTTCTTATGTAGTAACATAAGCAAAAAGCAATGACAAGGAAAAATGGTACTTATGATATTTATAACGCGCTTAATAGCTTGAGGTTTCCAAGCACGGACCCGGGGATCGAACCTGTGTGGCTTTGTTTCGTCTTGCTTCCAAGGAAAGCACGTTTCCCCTGAGCTATCCTCCTGATAGAGCAGTTTAGATAGTCAGACATGCAATGCTGGTCCAGAAATAATCTAATAGTAACACTCTGTTGGAAAAAGCCACAGGCACCTTCAAAATGTAAATTCACAAAAATAGATCCATTGGTAAAAACCAAGAAAGCACCTTCAAAAACTTTGCTTTTCCAAACCGAACAAAAAGTATCCAAAAAATTTAGGAGCCTTGGGAAAACTAAGTGCTTTCTGGTAATTCCTGGCTCCTGTTGTCTATCGAGGGGCAATAGATACTTTCTAGTAACTGGCCCCACATTGTGGAATAAGCTTCCCGAGGAACTACGCCATGGACCATCTGTGATCAGGCTCAGGTTTTCTAATGCTCGCTCCCTTCTCTTTTCCGTGCCCCGATGCCTGTGGGCTTCAGGGCCATTTAAACGGATAAATATGCAGGGTCGATACCTTATTATCCTTTTTAAATAAAAAAAACATTCTCTTCTGCTGCTCACTACTCCATGGCTACACAGCCTGGTTCTTTTATCTAAAATCTGCGTCCAGATACAGGGGTTCCTGCCCGGTCCTATGTGATTAGCGTGACAAATATACGAATACAAATAGGCCTACAAGTGTATGAAGGAACCATAAGGTGGGGGTATCCTTTTCGTATAGTGGGGACCTCCTTTCTCACATTGTTCTGAAGGCAGAACACCGCAGTAGCAGTAATCTTGTGCTATTGCAGCAAAATCGGATGCCAACCAATATTTACTAACTGTTAAAATCATCCCACTTTTGCCCACATGAGTCTGCCCATGCTGTATTCTAACTAAGTGTGCAAGAAATGTTTTGGGGACTACCAAGCGACCCTGTTAATCTCACCACAGAGAGTCCTCATTTAATAAACACCCTTTACGTATACAATAGTATTTCTCGATTGGGAGAAGTTTCTTGAGATTCTTAAAAGGTGGTAGCTCCGGCATCCTCCTAACTGGAACGATATATTCATCCTGAGAGTCGCCAAATACTGCCAGTTTTTCAGTGGAATCTGCAAAATCACTGCCGCAGCTAGCCTCACCTCCAGTGGCTGATGTGCTGCACATTTGATTATTGCCATTTGCTTAGGGATCCAGCAGTGCTCTAACATATTGAATGTTTTTGATAAGGGACCCTGAAGAAGTAAAAATTATTCTATGATGTCACAAATGTCCGTAATTGTGGCCCACTCCAAAAGCATAGTTTGAATCAGTGTATAAGTTAACAGACTGATGTTCTACCAGCTTACAAGCCCTTGTGAATGCCACAAGTTCCGCATCCTGTGCCGAGGATACATTATGCAATTTAACACAGTCTACCACTGCTCAAAGTAAACATACGGCATACCATGCCACCAATTAGCCATTCTTCTTTTCTGTCCCTAGTTTCATCCTGAAGAATCCATTGCAGGTTTACTGCATAACTCCTGATGCCAAAGGCCTGGTACCTGATCAAAACCTGGTGAATTGTGGCAGTTGGTAACGGGGCAGGGGCTTCATTTTGGTCTGTGCTAGAAGAGTTTGGGACTTGTGGGCGACAGCAGTGTAGAGCTTTCTTAAGAACTCAGTTTGCACTTATTGTCAGGTGAGGGGCCATTGTGCCGCGACTTTTCTTCATAACTAATGTATAGGATAAACCCAATGCTTTGTGGGATTCACTCATATCTTTTCCACTTGTGCCAGACAATATGTGCAAACTCAGTTCTTAAGAATCATTTCATACAGTTTAGCAGCTGACCACCAATCAATTGTATCAGGACCAATACGGTATGACTTGCTACTTCCCTTACTGAATCTAATGTTCAAATAAGAATAACAAGAGAACTATCTGCCTAATTTCTCAAAGTACTAATGACCCTAATTCTTATTCATTAGGTCAATACACCGGTTCCCTAGGAGAAGTGATAAGTTTTTACGAACTGACCACCAGGGCACTATATTTGATGACATAACTTATAGGAGTACACTTATCACATTATAGAGTGCACTTGTACATCACTTAACGCAAACTCACCAGCACATAACTTTCTGGTTTCTGTGACCTAACATTTTTTGTTAGAAGTCAAATATGTAACATGGAGACACTATACAACATGATAACTCATTAATTATGATCAATCACTGTAAAGGATCGGGTGTAAATGAGGTGGTGTTTCTTCTTAACTCATCGATATGATTTTTCATGATATTCCAATACCGTCATAACTGTCAATACCTCTTTCTTTACAATTGTTTCTTCCGTCATCTGCAACACCCCAATCTTCAAACTGGTGTGCAGTATGTCATAATCCTCAATATATCTTTCTCATTCTCATTATTGGTTCATTTATGAAATGATAATCTTTTGAATGGCAATTTCCTTTTGATCTAATCATTACCAATACGACTATACATTGTATATTTGTATTTAACCATATGGCACTAATATGAATGGTATGTTTAATATTATTGTAACATTATCAAATTTAATTTGCTCACACTTTAATGTACATGGAATTAAATGTGCAGCCTTGAGAACGACCTCTGGGTCAAAACACATGTTGGCTGATCACACCAGGATTGAACTGAGACTGATTAAACTGAGACTTTGAGATGATTCACATTAAACATTTCAATTTACTTTCATGATACCATTTGTGATTATTTTGGAAGGCAGTGTGCAAGTCAACAATATCCAACCCAATTGTATGCTATTACATGTTCAAAGTCCTGTTTTGGGGGGATCTGTGGAAGGGTGAATACTGTAAGCCGGCTATTAGATTAGAATAGAGTGGTCATAAGCGCACAAGTAAAATCTCGAACCCAATCCCGAAATTGTCGGTCACTGAACATAGCAACTGTGTATGTTGGAGTAAGGTTTGAGGCTTCTCTCATGCTGCTAACCAACATACTAAGGAAGGTGAAATGGGTGACTGTGGTCCTCAAATGTTAAGCTGCCTTTCCACTGACCCTGGAGTTCTTGCCTTCCCGAAGATTTAGCAGGTTATAGTAATGCCAAAGTTTCTAAAACATCACTTTCCCTGATCTGCCAACGCACAAATGCTTGTTTTGTTTCTCATGGGATACAATGAGAGAATGAGACAGAATGAATTGAGTGTTATAGAAATGGGACCCATCTGCAAATGGCCAGGGGTAGGAGTGCAGTATTGCAGGCTATTTTGCCATGTAAGGACTACTCGGCCTTGCCCCAACCAACTGACTCCCCTCCAAGATCTCCTACCACCTTACATCACATACACAAACACCCTACAGAAGGCCACACATGGCCTAGCTGTTAGGACAACAACACTAACCAAGATAGGACTAAGCTCTCCTCTTTAGCCCTGTGCCACGCTCCTACATCAGCGGCTAACCAAGCCCAAAGCGATGTAGTCTATAATATGGATAACAAACTCTCAAGGATCTTCCGCCATAGAAAACAGATTGGCACTCAGGAACTGGGTACTGCCGACCGGCACCCATCAACTCCACAGGTTTCACATCTGCCTTTCCCATTGTCCCACTTATGAACCCCAACTCCCTTTTTCCTTATACAGAGCCAAGCGCAGCGAGGCCAACCTTCATGGCAGCCGAGCACTATACAAGACCACTTACATTAAATCCTGATCTCGATAAAATGACCCACCCATGGAATATATCAATTAGTATTCTCTAAGGGAGTATCAGTCAAATCGCTCTGTGGAGTTAGGAGGGAATCAGTGATAGTGACACAGTCATGCTGTTCTGTTTTATGTTGTTCACTATCCTGGGGAGTGGGAAATAGGGTGGGATGCTGGATTTAACACATCACACCCAGTTAACATAATGTTGGAAGAGTTCAACAGCAGAATATCATATTTGTTGGCACGGGAAACAGACAATTTGCTTGGTGTTGAGCAACAACACCACTACTGAGTGAGGAATGGCTATGTCCAAGAGTAATCCCAATACAATTTATTCACATGTTTGAAAGGATTTTGCAGCTGTAGCCACTGACCACAAGCAAGGCGGCATGCCCACTGCCACCAGATCTAATTCTTTGCTATAATATGCAATGTCTCTCTGACGGTATTCATGAGTTGGTGTCAGTACTGCAAGAGCAAACCCATTTTTTTCATGAAAACACAAAGTACATTTCTTCTTGAAATCGGGCAAATCTTAAGTGGGTGCTTGAGCTAATTTTCACTTTGTTTTTGAATGATTCTACTGCTTCTTGTGACCATTGTGAAGGTTCTACAGTGCCCAGCTCTGTAATAGTGTTGAAATGATTTTACCATCTCAGTATCTTAAAATGTATTGTCTACTGTACACAACCATACCTAGACATGCTCTCATCTGTATAACCATTTGTGGTGTTGAAATTGTGTACACTGTCTTCTATGGAGCTGGCGATGACCCCAAGAACCATTTCAATACCATGTCCCAAACAATGTACCTTTTCTCTACACAATTACCATTTCTGCATTGAAGCTCTATGACCCTTGTTGGTCAATAGTGCATTTAAGTCCAATTTACACGCATCATATAATGGGACGATCAAATGTCGTCCATGTATGGCACTAGCACTGACTTTCCTGGAAAATGTATGTTGTCTAGATCTTTTTTAAGTTGCGGCGACTTGGTGTACCCGGGGGACAGATTAACCGATGTGTACTGAATTTCCCTATGAAAAAATGCAGATACTGAATATCTTTATGTACGAGTCCGAGTAGAAAGCAGAACACAAATCCACCTCTGTAAAGTGCGTAGCTGATGGTGGCATACAGGATAAAATGTAGTTGGATTAGGGGGCAATGGAAATGATAGAATAATGGCAGAGTTTACTTCTCTCGGGTCCGCACATATCTATAAGTATTTCTACCAGGCTTCTTGGACGGGAGGTAGGGATAATAATACCCTGCTTGATGAGCGATTCGATAACAGGGTTTATTCCTCCCTCAGCATCTGACTTCAATGGGCACTGGGGAACAGGAGGTAACTTAGAGGGGTTCAGTGTGATCTTAACAGGTTCAGCATTATGAATGTATCCAACCTCATTATCATGGCTGCAACATAAAAAATATAGTGCAGTTTAGTTTACAGAACAGATCTCTCTACAGGAGATTGATGGCGGCTGAAGGGCTAAGAAGAAATACATGAGTATCTTTAATAGGACGCAAAGTCACCATAAGAGGCTGTCTAACCTGGTGTATCACAGGGACATTGGATATCTCTATTGCTGTAATGGTCTCTGTGGATAATGGCACATCCGGGAAACATCCTGATCGAATTGCAGATTTGCTAGTGCCTTTATCTACCAACCAAGGGATGGTTTGCCCATGCACCTCACACTGAATGTACAGACCTTCTTGGTTTACAGGTATCAGGGTGTTGACAGTGAAGTTCTATCTCAGGCGGAGTCAGAATGGGTCTGGATCAAGTAGGGGTGGTGGCGGTTTTGCTGCATTAGGGTTCGGGAAGGGACCTGGTGCACGTGCATTATGATTGGGGACAGAACTCTGGGCACCCATATTAGAATTTGGGAATGTCCTTTGCTCTATCTCAATGACTTTGTTCTGAAAGATGTGGCAATAAAGGCACAGACGGGGGAGGCTATACAAAATGTACGAAATTCAGTGAAGTGTCAGGGTTTCGGATAAATTACACAACATCTAAGGGGCTTAATGTGAATGAGAATCCTGATGTAGTGGAGGAGCTGTGCAGTAACTAGACCCCCCGCTTCCCCAAGTTGGGAAAATGAGCAGATGAACTACCTGGGGATTAAGTTATCTACATCCTATAAGGGGCTTTACAGTGCTAATGTTGCAGATTTGTCCACGATGGATGACCTAAATAGATGGGACGTAAAAGAATGTACTTGGTTGGCGAGAATGGCTGCGATAAAGAGGACACTGCTGTCAAGAGTGCATTATGTGTTCTGGTCCCTCATGATAATGATCCTAACAGGAATGTTCAAACAGCTACAGGGGGGAAATAGTCTGGTTCATATGGAACAGGAGAAGACTTAGAATAGCAAGGGAACCTTTGACAAGGGCCCCTCTCCTGGCAGCGGGATTGGGCATCCCATACATTAAGAAATACCTAGTCGCTGTGTAAATAGCACCTATACCGGAATGGTCAATAGAACAGGGAGCTAAGGGATGGAAATATGTGGAATAGAGCGCAACATCTATGCCCCTGCAAAAACTCCCCTTCCTGGAAGGGATGGAGAAAAATGTGGGTGGACATCTCTTGACATCTACTGCCTGCTCCTTAACATACTGGTACAGAGCCTTGCGGGCTCGTGGCATACTGTCGGGACTTGGCCCTCTTTCTCCACTCACTCATAATCCTGATTTTACACCAGCGATGACTGCATCCTACTTCAGTGGATGGGATGATGCGGCTCGTCAATTTCTACAGTGAGGTGAGGGTAGAGGGTAGATCGCTAACATTTGAGAAATGTAAAAAGAATCCTAATATCGGGGAACAGGAAAGATACTGCTACGCCCAAATCCGACATTGGATCACAAACATAGGGGTTAGGCGAGTGGGAAACAGATCCCTCAAGGAATGGAAATCTTGATGAAAAATAGCATAGTGCAGAGTAGGATCTCTAAACTGTGTACACTTCTAAATAACAATGCCTTGGGAGATAAACTACCCTACATATGTCCCGTTTAGAAGTGGAATTGGGGAAAGACATTGGGCCTCATTACAACGAGTGCGGACCCGTAATGAACGGTGCCGGTAAGGGACCGGCACCGTTCATTACGGGCCGCCTCACTATGAGGTCTGCAGCAGGTCCCGCTAGCAGACCAGGATGCTATCAACGGGCCCGTAATTAACGGGCCCGTTGTTAGCATCCTCCCCATTGCCATTGAGCCCTATGTGGGCCCCGAGAGTGGGAATTACCAGGCCCGCCAAAGTCGGCATCGCCCGGTAATTCCCCATTCCTGGAACCCAGACCTGGTACCCTGAAGCGGCATGGCTACCTCCATACTCGTAATGAGGCCCATTGTGCAAGAGGATTGGGAACACATATGGGGAAAAAGCGCATAGGGCGTCCAAATGTAGCGTGATCAAATAAACAATTAATTAGATATATTATTGCTGGTACCTTGCCCCATAGAGAATTAGCAAAATGGCACCTCAGTACTTTCCACTCTACTGGCATGAATGTGGCGTAATAGGGACCTTGGGACATATGTGGTGGAGTTGCCGGCAATCCCAAGGGTTTTGGAAGGAGATCCTAGGCATATCAAGGATATAACAGGATTATTACTGCCCATAGACCGACAATGGTAATTCTGGTGGAATGTGGTGGAGGGTTCATATGGAATGTGGGGCGATATGGCAACTTTAATTACACAAATGCTGAATGCTGCCAGACTAATGATGGTGCAATTCTGGAAGAATGTGGAAGGCCCAATTACCAGGCAATAGTGGGACAAGATTTGGGGGGGTACTAGCAATGTAGAAATCCCTGGCCTCTGGAGGGTTTCGACCTTTGTTAGAGTATGGTCCCCATTTCAGGACTTTGGTGTGGGATAGGGAACAACACTATAATAAACCAAGCATAACGAGGAATTTTCTCAATATGGTGAAAGCCAGTTGCAAGCTTTCAGGGGACAGAAAGGGGATGTCAGTACAGGTGGAGGAAATATTGCTTGATTGCCAACTGCTTCACTTTCAACTGTAAGCTAGCAATAGTATTCTGTTTTTCTATTTTATGAATATTTGGCAGTACATGTGTTTTGATGTAATGTGTCCTGGGACGTGTGCCAGCCCAGTGACAATTGAGTTTAATGAGTGTACGCTTGTACTGTCAAACTGTTGAAAATGCAATAAAGAAAGATTGTAAAAAAACAAAGACAGCGGGCTTCATTACAACTGTGCCGGTCCGGTAACAACGGTGCTGGTAAGCCTACAGGCACTGTTGTTAGCGGACCGGCACAGTAGGACTCTGTGGGCGGGTGCCCGCAGAGTTTCACAGAAGCACCAACACCGTTATTAACTGTGCCAGTGCTTCTGTGGTCCCATTCCCATTGAGTCTATGGAACTCAAATGGGAATGGGGATTTACAATTCACCGGCGCCTGACTTTCCGGAACGCCGTGGTTGCAATCCCCCGGTGTTACCGGGAAGCCAGACGCCAGTAAATATTGCAAGTCTGGCAGCAACCCACTGTTAGCACTGGCAGGGTTACCTGCCGGACTTGTAATGAGGCCCAATATCTTGGTTGAGAGAGTGAGAAAGGCCAACTCATTGTTGATTGAAAGGCAGCGCCAGAGTGGCAGGCAGTATTTCCTGGGACGGTAATGTTGTAGAGGGAAGCATTATCCCCGTCGGATGCAGTACCACAAAGGAAGGGCTGAAGGCAGCAGTAAAAGCTAAGGCAGTATCTTGGGGTCAATAGCAGTACAGTTAAACAAAAGTCAGCCTCCCTTTGCCCTGCAATGTTTATCTGAGGTCTCCCCCTTGCAACTTGTACCCAGTTTGTTTGCTGTCAACACATTTGTAAGCCGACACATCCATTATATTTGGAGCATGCTCCCTCTAAGTTGCCAAAGTACAAAACAATGTATACAATCAAAGGAAAAGGTGTAAAATAAGTGGTATAAATCTAATCTTGCTACTCTAAAATTGGATGTTAGAAGTAAAGAATGCAAATGGAGGGTGAACCCCAATCAACTCAATTGTGGAGACCTTAACCATGCCAGGCTTTGTACTGTGGAAGCAAAGAGAGGTTGTTATGCCTCACAGATTGAAGGTACTCATTCCTCAAGAGAATGGTTTGGAGTCATGGAAAATGTGTGTTCCAATGTTAGCACCATAGTCCAGTCCCCTTTTTGGTGCGATAAAAGCCAGTCCTTTTTCCTGAAGAAGTTCCTAAAGATTAGAGAGCACATTTTCCCTTGAGTACGTCCAAAAAATTAACTTTCTACAGTGCCCTCTGCTTCGTTGGTTTGTATTTTTCAGGCCGGGTTGTGCAATTATTTGAATTCCATCCGGTCTCTGTTACAAAGACCAACTCTTTCCTAGCTACACTCCTACAAATTGTCCTAATGACCTTTGCCCTTCAACTATCGCCACAGAGTGTGCTGACTCATTGGGTCCTTTAATCAGTGAATTCTTTAAAACCTCGTTTAGGGACTGCACAGTTCCAGATGTGATCAAGCAAGCCCAGGTTACCCCATTATTAAAGAAACCAAATCTTGACCCAGAGCACTGGCAGCTATTGATCCATCACTGAAAAAACCTTTCTCTTTAAGATTATAGATCGGTTGGTTACCTCACAAATTCAAATCTATCTTTAATCAATTATCTTCCAAGTGCCCCGGTCGAGGCACACAACTGGCGCATTTGGACATACAAAGTTCTCTCTCTAATAGATTTTGGATCAGGGCAACATGGACCTGTTGATGCTCCTTCAGCTTTCGGCTGCATTTGATACCATTGACAAACCCCACTATTCCATTCTATCAGCGAGTCAGCTATAGCATCTGAAAGTGCAGCCAGTTTGGAATGTTTCTCTTCTTAGTAATAGACATTTGCGGGTCAATACTAAGGACTGTGTTCCCAATTGGAACTGGTGGACTGTGGGTACACCAGGGTTCCTGCATCACTCTCATACTCAACATTTATATGAAGCCACTTCATGTCCTCAGTTGATCTTGGCGTGGTTTTTAAAACAATGTGGACAATGCTCAAATCATCTTTTGCCTCCATCATGATTCGGAGACCAATATCGCCCGTATTCAATTTATTTTTTGCCAAATTGAGCATTGGATGGTAAAGAACGGATTGGATTTAAAGCAATAAAAAGAAATTATGCTTGTTGCCTCTCCCGATGGGGACACTAAAGTTTAAGCCAACTATCCTGCATTCACTCTTGCAGAGCACTCCATTAAGGTTCAATCCAAAGTACAAATACAGAGATTCACCCCTTAGTGTTTCTAGTTGTCAGCTAACGCTCCTCAAACAGATTAGGCATTATTATCTGAAAGGCACAACTTTACTATTGTGCGGGCCAGCGTTGGCTCCAGGCGGGATTACTGAATTGCCCTTTATGCCAGCGTTCCTTGCACCGTCTTGCACAGGCTACAAGTGGTACAAAATACAGCGGCGCAGAGTGTGACCAGCACGCCTAGATTTGCCCATATTTCTCCTGTTTTCAGAAAGCTTAACTGCCCGCCTGTAAAGGATAGCGCTTCATTTAAGCTCCTGACCATCGCACATAAAGCTCAATCTAAAAAACCCCTTCTATGTTAAAGATCGCTTAAACTGGCACTCATTCTCTCTGCCACTAAGAGCCGCCTTTCGTTACACAATTACAAATCAATTGTTCCAGACTATCAAATGCCTTGGAAAATTCAGTGCGGTCAGTGAGGCCAAACTATGGAATGTTCTCTGGGAGGATATCAGTCATACTAGTAAACTACAGACTTTCAGGAAAAAAGTGAAAACCTTATTGGCATTTTTCCTGGTCCAGTTCTCGGTCTTCCTCTATTCTAAGGTTTGTCAACTGAGCGCTGTGATAACCCTGACTTGCTGTGCTACCCACCACCTTCTACTTTTACATTAAGAAGGAAGTCTAACAATAGCAGACAGTATTGCAGGTCTGCCATACACACCATTGGTAATGAAATGTTTGCTTACCAGCAAAGCAATGCTAGACTGCTAAACTCGGGAAGCCCTTACCGAGGGATGGAAGGGGACTGCGTACACATGCTGACATGCATCGAATGTTGTCCAGTTCATGGCTACAACTGCAGAACTTTCCAGGATTTTGAAATGTGTGGGAGAGAGGTTACACCCATGTCTAGACCATACTCTAATAAAATAAAAAAACACGTTTTGCAAAACAGGTGGTTCACAAGGCTTTTAATGAAGAGTGTAGGAATTGATCATTACCTGTTAACAAGGACAAGTAGCGCACAAAGCTGGACCAAAACATTTGAGAGCCCCGAAGAATTCGAAGGTGGGTTAGTGCAGCTCCGGTAAAGTCGTCCTCTTGAGTATCAGACACGGAACAAGGCGGTGTATGGACATTGAACTCTGATGTTTCTGGGTGGACATGCCTTAGGTTAACATGAACAAAAATAAAAAGTAACTGCAGCAATACTTTCCCCCTCTCCAAGGAGAATCATCCAATGGTGCTTGAAAACTCACATGTTCAGAAATCACACAGTAAAGGGAATCCATCGGAAGTAAAGAGTTTTTCCATGGTTCGGTACAATACATGAGAGGCACCCTAAATACTGAAGAAATGTCAGTGGTATGGCAAAAAGGAGAGGTGTCCATTGCACAGTATTTGTATCCCATTAGATCACACAGCTTTCATCGCAAGCAGTACTACCAAACAACCTGGAAAAGAGTAGCGCAGCTCATAATAGGAAAGGCCCATTGACTCCAATGGGTTTACTTTCATGGGCAAGATGGCCCTAACCATTATGGTTGCATTTTAAAGCTAAACTGTGTTGGTTTAGAAGAAAACATTTTAATTTGGAACAGAGCTCTAGACCAGGGATCGCAGAGCATGAACCTTTAGAAGTTACTATTTTCAATTAACTACAGTTATGCAATTCCCAGGCCCCACTGCTTTTGCTTCTCTACCCTTCAAACACACCACTAATGAAGAAAGCCTACACTTATTTGAGGGTGTCGGCCCTGATGGGTAGTAAATGTACCATCCCAAAGCACAAGTGACATGGTTTGTGGCAGAAACATCACTCAAGTTCAACTGACCCTTCAGGCCACCAACAAAAAAAAACGTAGAAGTAATTCATGAAACACTAGAGGTGTCAGCTTTTTATCCGTTATATATTCTCACCTGTTTTGTCGGCAGCTGAAATGAAATCGTTAACCTGAAATTGTTGTAAACATTTTTACGAAACAGGTACTGAGAGTCTGCATAGGGTGTTGATCTAACCAGACTAATGGCACATCCAAGAATCTTATTGCATTAATACCACCACCAAATAAACCATCAGTTTTCGCAATTGGAATGCACCTCATTGCCATCTCTCCTCAGAAAGTGGCTCGATGGGACAATGTTGAATCTATAACAGATACCAAGTTGCTAAAACAAGCGTAATAGGTGTGTCTGAACATTTGTTGCATTAAATATTTTCACCAAACAAGGGCAGAGGCGGTGAAGTATAGCTATTTTACAGGAAAGGTTTTGTAGTGCTGCCCATCTACATAGCCATTGGCGAGTATTGGAATCCAAGCAGTGGTGCTTTTCTCAAGTAGCAGAACTTAAGAAGGAATTAATGAAGTCCTGGTGCAAACTAAGTTCACACAGAAACTTCAGGCTTCAAATTGAAGCACCCAGGGTTACGATAGATGCATATTCTTACTTTCCACATCAAAAGTCTCAGATGAGTACTCTTCATGTTGAGAGGAACCCACCACCAGGATGTCTTGTGCAAAACAATTACTTTATGTCCTGAGAAATCCATCAGCACAGCAAATTGGCTGTTCTTTGAAACACAAAGATCTGTTGCAGACTTCTAATGCTTGTGGTTTAAGCAAGTATTCTTACAAAGGCCGCCTGTGCGATCGAGTGATTGAAAAAACAAGCGCACATTAAACCATCTGTAAAAGCACCTAACATGCTTGCTGTGAGAAGAGCAAAGGGATGATCACCTGGAAAGGGCGCAATCTCTGTTGGGACACACAGGTAGTAGAGCCATCCCAAACCAACCAGCAACACTTTAAGGCTATAGTAAGACTGGGTTTCTGTTTGTTCACAGTGGGAGCAACATTGTCTTGGTTTGACATTCCTCCTGGAAGGTTCCCTCTAATGGATCAGTCTTCCATGTGTGGGTTATGTTATGTTAGCTGTACTTTTGTTACATGCTGCATGTTGCCTATTCAGGGATGCAGAGCACAAGATCTTGAGTAACTTTGATGACAGACATGAATATCACCACTTATGAGACATATGCAATTACAGTTAAGCAACTTTTGAATAATATGAACATTTACTTGTTCCCTAAGAAAACAACTTGAGCTGCTAACAGTTTCTAACCATTTAACAGCCAAGATATTAATTGTGATGGCGAAAGAAAATAACAGAAGAGATGCCGATCTTTGCTTTCATGAAAACTCATTCAAGCAGTTAAAGAATAAACTCACTTCAGAGGTGTTGCTTTTGGCTAAATATATTAAGTAGAGAAAGATCCTAGACAGAGATAAGAGCCTTTGGAGGAAGTACAACGTCCCTTGCCACTACTTTGTCCTGGGCGTGGCCCACCATGAAGGTAAACACATTGTCGTGGAGCGCAGCACACGTTCATGGTTTGTATGGTTGTTAACAGAACATATTGAGCATAGAAAACTTTCTGTGGTTGTTGTAGATGTTGTACCATGCCCAGGCACAGTCACTATGTTGGTCATTTGCAGGAGCTCATTGACATCAGTTCCAAAAAAGGGGATTACATTGAGCAGGACTTTCAGAACATGCACTTCGAGTTGGAACAAGGAAGTTCTTAACAAGGCATGACCAAATGCCACAAAATCATGATAGTAGGAGATCAGAGAGATATAACTATGGGTTCCTGGAGACATCGCCCACATCTGGTCTCGGACACTCTCATCTGCAAAGGCATGCAGGTGACTTGTTCAAACTATATCTACATTTTGTTATATCCAATGCCCAGATGACGAGAGTATGTAAAGCATCACGACCAATCAGAGATGCATGCTGTCTCATCACTGTGGTTTACTGGTCTCGCTCCTGTTGCTGCTGGGAATAAGGATACCTCCTGTCCCATTCAGTCTTCACCCACCTACAGTCACAAAGAAAGGACATAATTCCTAATCTAGAGTAATTCCATTAGTTCAAATAAAAGTCCTCTCAGTATTAGGGGTAAAATGCTAAAAATTGCAACTCAATCACTCACACGATCTTCTCAAACCATAAACAAGTAGCTACTGCAAACAAAACACAGACAGACACAAACAAACACACACCCAACAGTGCTCCAAACCCACACTACCCCTAACCCCCCAACTCTCTGAAGCTCAGAAGTAGAATTCAAGGTCCATACAAGACATCTTTCTTTTACCAATATCTTCCATTAAAGTTCTGGAAGATGACAGTTCCTCCTACAGTCCAGGCCACGGATGTTGAACAAAATGCTCTGCAGTCTGTGGAAAGTCCAGGCTTGGGTGGGGTCCTTTCCCCAGGGGTTCTCTATGTGCGCACCTGAAACTTCCCAGCTTTTGTCATGTACTTGATGCCTTTGAAAGGTTTGTATTTCTCTCCATACATATCCAGGCGGTTCACCTTCAGTCCTGCAAAACACCAAGGGAGAGTGGTAAAGCTGTGTTAAACACTGACACACCACACCGGAAATAAATCATGGAGTATTACAGCTAGACGCAGTATGAGAATGAGGTGACTGGGTTGCCCATATGGGTGAAAAATGAGGGGGACTGGAGAATGCCGAGGCCAGGAGAAGCCACCAGCAACATGCTGCAACTCCTGGAGTTAGTATATGGGGCACACTATAGGTTTCCTAGCCACTGTTCAGGCACCCCCACCAGTCAACTCTTTAGGAAGACTTCCCTTGTGAACCCGAAAATGAAATGTAGTGCATGAAAAGACTAGCGTATACACAGAGATGACTGCTCACACCAGGCTCAATTGCGGTCTGCTTCAGGGCCAAGATGTCTTGTTGAATCCACCTTAGACATGCAAGCCCCAGAGTAGATCACGTATCAGAGCCAGAAGCAAAGCGGATGCCTGCAAAAAGAGAAAAAACAAACCAGACAAACGCACAGTGCTAACTTTTTTTGAGCAAGAGAACAATTTCGGAAGATACCAGCAACAAAAAAATCCAAAAAAAAACAGGTCTGCACAGAGTCTATGATGCCCGAGCCTGACCCAAAGATGGCGTACTGCCGATGTAAACACCCGAACCACACAGGTAGGAACCTGAGCCAAATAGAACCATTAAAACATACAATAACTGATTTCACATGCGATAAGGTGCACATCTCTAGGCTTTGTGGGAATTAGGGCAACATTCCAGAGAGTTGGAGTTGTAGTGATTATGGAAGCAGCCAAAGCAGAGAGAAAGAGGATGCCAAACCAAACAGGTAATACGGTGGAAGACCCAAGAAACACCTGCGGCTATGCCAAATAGGCCACCCTGTTTGGAAGCAAACACTTGCAGGAAAGAACAGAGCAAAGAACCTGCTATAGGGACTTCACTGAGATGCTGGCAAGAGCAACTGTATTTTACAGAGAAAGTAGGAGAGTAGCCTACGTGGAGCTCTAGGCCAGACACTAGTGGCAGCTGGAAAGCCACCACACCTAAAAGGAAGCGTAGAACCGTGAACACCTCAGAAGAGGCTGCAGCAGGCTCAAACCCAGGAACACGGCCATTGTCTTGGGCGAGGAGTATTTAAATACTGCAGTCTGAAAAGGACCCAGGTGGAGGGCTGCATACACAAGGAGAACCCTAGGACAGAATGGGGACAATTGAAATGCCTTGACATGGTAGGAGGGTATCACAAGGTTATAGATTTCCGGAGGACAAGAACTCTTCTGGATCATTTTCCAAAGCCAAGTCAAGAGGTGTGCTGGGGTACTTTAGGGAACCCTCAGATTATGAGTGCATTGAAGGATGGTTCCCAGGCACAGCTGCCCTAGAACTGTGTAGACTAGAAATGGGACTGGACAGCAAATGAAAGACAGTGGGTCCTTGTAGCTCAGGCCATTTAACTTGTTTGATTTGTCCCTCCCTACTGATAGTTACCGAGAACCTCCCTTTTATGTTGGTGAGATATTCCAGTAGGTTCAGTGTTCATCTCACTCTACTGTGATCCTAGGACTGGAATAAGAGGAACTAGGAATTAGTATGGGGAAAATCGAGCCGGGGGACCAAAGCAATCCTAGAGCAAGAATTGGGGAAAAGGAGAGGAACCAACCCTAGGATATTGTAGTATTATTCCTGCAACACTAGGTTTATCGAGTACTGACGGATAGGCTAACATTTGTTTATTATTGGTCCACCGCCTCTGACTGGCAGAATAGACAATTCTCCTTTTGTTGTGCCACTTACTCTTCAAAGCTCACCCTTTGTTTACTCAAAAATAAAAGTTGACCTGGCCCAACCGTCATGTGTGGGAATGGGCTGTTTCTCCTTCCTAATAACAGCGGTCAACTGGTGAGATAAACACCCCTGCTCTGTATGGTTATGTGTAAACTCAAATTAAGGTCCCCAAAAAAAAAGGAAATGGGGTAAATAATCATCAATAAAGAAGTTTACCCATTAGTGAAATAATTCAATCCAATAATGTAACAACATTATAATACAAATTTAATGCACAAATAATAGGGCAACATCAACAAAGTGTAAAATCATAAGAATGTAGAATGTTGTCCCTCCTGCCCTAGGACGAGACCTCTTCCATGGGGCCGCATTGCGTCCACAGTACAATAGTCCCCGTGGGGGTGGTCACCGAGGAAGGATCACATGGTCGAGGAACCCCTTATGGGATTAGGGATGACCATGTTCAAAGAATGCAGTATTCCTCTGTGTTAGTACACCTAAACCCTTCTGCCATGTTAAATCTGCCTTCCCCTCTTGTGGATAGCGCCAATGTCTGCTATACTCAAGTTAGTCTACTAATATACTTGACAACGTTAAAACCCCAGAGAATACAAAGTATACAGCATATGGCTCTACTACACATATTGGGAAATATAAGCCACTTTCTGACTGAAATATTAAAGAAAGCAAAGTAGCTTAC